>NC_066581.1:421811635-424211635 GCF_024323335.1 Lathyrus oleraceus
GGTGTTGTCCGCATCCGATCTCTATACTATGTTTATGGAGTCTAGGTACTTTTTATTTGTTTCTCGGCTTTGTTTACTTGGATTCTTTGTATTTCTTGTTTTTGTTTTTTTAGTTAGTTTTTAAGAATATCTATGATGCTCGTATAAGGTGATAAAGACGAACAATGAATAAGAGAGAGAATAAAGAATAATAATAAATTTTCACTACTTATAAAACGGTTACATCATTGCGCATACATTGCAAAAGGAATTGAATTCGGTTGTTCATACCACTCACACCAATCACTTGTTTAAGTACAAGTACGACTAAAGGTAAATACTAAAATACACTCTAACAAACTTTATCTACAAGTTTCTAAAAATATGAATTAATTATAACATTATCCCTTAATTCATATTCAACTTAACCAAAAGTAAGAACACCAATTCCACCCCTCAAGCGAAGAAATTGATCAGTCTTGATCGCCTTTGTCAGAACATCTGCCATTTGCTTCTAGGTCCTACAGTGCACAACTTCTAGCACTCCATTCTGAACTAGATTTCTCATAAAGTGATACTTAGTCTCAATATGCTTGTTTCTCCCATGCAACAATGTGTTCTTGGCAAGATTGATTGCAAACTTGTTATCAATCATCAATTTTAGAGACTTGTTTACTTTGATCTTCAAATCCTGCACTAAATTCAGAAGTCAAACAGCTTGACATGCAATCGTAACACCTACAATATATTATGCTTCACGGGCTGACAAAGCAACAACTGATTGCTTCTTGGAACACCAAAAAATAAGACTTCCCAGAAACTTAAACAAGTATCCAGAAGTACTTCTTCTGTCAACTCTGTCTCCACACCAATCAGAATCTGAGTAACTCAGAAGTTCTGAGTCAGTTTCAGCACTAGAAGGAAACAAAATTCCATACTTCAGAGTTCCCTTTATATACCTCATAATTCTGAAAGCGCTTGGTAATGAGACCACTTCGTTTACTCATGAACCTACTAACTATTCTAACTACATAGCAAATGTCAGATCTAATATTACACAAATACCTCAGAGAACCTACCAACTGCTTGAACGTTGTTGTATCTACATCATCAGCATCAGAATCAGAATCCAATTTTTTATTTGTATCAACAGGTGTGACAACAACTTTACAATTCAGCTGCTCAAATCTCTTCAGAAGCTCAAGTTCATATTTTAGCTGATGTAAAATTATGCCTTTCTTAGAGCACATAATCTCAAACCCTAGAAAATAAACCATATTTTCTAGATCAGTCATCTCAAACTCATTCATCAGCTTTTTCTTGAACTTAGCTATCTCATGTTCACAACTTCCTATTAGCAATATGTCATCAACATATAGACACACCAGAATCATATTGCCTTCAAAAGTATACTAAACATAGACATCATACTCCATCTCACATTTCTAAAATCACTGCTTATTGAAAAATGAACCAATTTTCAGATTCCAAGCTCTAGGGGCTTGCTTCAGTCCATACAAAGCTTTGTGTAATCTGTACACCATTCATTCCTGATTTTTTTCTCAAATCTAGGAGGTTGTGACACATAAACCTGTTCTTCTAATGGATCGCTCAGAAATGAAGATTTCACATCTAAATACATCAAAGGCCAATTCCTGTTAGCAGCTATCGCAATCACCAGCCTGATTGTTTCATGTCTTGCTACAGGCGTAAACACTTCAAATTAATCTAACTTAGGTTTCTGAAGAAAACCTCTCACAACTAACCTTGCTTCGTGTTTGCCAATTAATCCATCTGGCTTTAGCTTCACCTTATAAACCCATCTCACGCTGATGGTTTTCTTGTTCTTTGGAAGTTCTGTCAGCTTCTAAGTCTTGTTTCTCTCTATGGCATCAAGTTCTTCTTTCATGGCCTTCATCCAAAATTTCTGCTTGAGAGCTTCTTCCGTACTCACGGGTTCAAAATCTACTAACATGGCATACTGAATAATTTCCCATTTAGAATCTACTTCAGTATCTTGCAGCATGTCAAACTCTACAAACCTTTTCGAAATGTTTCTGATCCTTTGTGGCCTCTGAACTTGTTCAAAACCTTATGATTCTGGAACAATATCAGATTCTAGAACTCCAGAAGTACCGACTTCAAAAGCATGACCACCCTTAGAAAATGGAATATTCTCAGAATCTAGACTACCACCAGAATCTGAATCACCATCGGAATCAAAATCAGATTCTTCCTCAGAATCAAATTCTTCCTCAGAATCATTCTTGCCTTCTGATTCTGACTCACTCTCTGAATCATTTTCAGGCTCTGACTCATCTTCAAAATCAGAATCAACATCTTCAGAAGTTAACTCTGTACCGGAGTTAGATTGAGACTTGCTCCAATCCCATACTTCTGACTCGTTCACAACAACATCTGTGTTGATTTCAACCTTATTACTGAATGGACAATAAAGCTTATAAGCACATGTACTATTATACCCCACCAGTAACATCACCTTGCTTCTATCATCCAGCTTCTTTGTAGTAGCTTTTGGAACGTGTTTTCAACAAACAAAACCAAATACTCAGAAATGACTCACATTTTTCTTTTCTCCAGTCCACCTCTCAAAATGAACAATTTTCTTCAGCTTCTTGGTTGGGCACCTATCGAGGACATATGCTGCAGTGGCAACAACTTCTCCCCACAAAATGTTAGGAATCTTCTTCTCCTTCAGCATGCTCCACGTCATATAAAGAAAAGTTTGGTTTCTCCTTTAAGCAAGACCATTATGTTGAGGAGTATATGGAGCAGTCACTTTATGCTCAATTCCATTCTCCTCACAGAAATTTCTGAGCTCTATAGAGTTATACTCACCTCCACCATCAGTTCTGAGAATTTTTATCTTCTTACCACTTTGATTCTCAACCTTGATTATGAATTTCTTAAATTCAGCAAACACCTCGTGTTTGAAGTTTATAAGGGATACCCATGGCATCCTTGTGAACTCATTCACAAATGACACAATATTTATTCCCTCATAGTGAAGATTCTGGAAATGGTCCGCACACATCAAAATGCACTACTTCCAAAGCATGTTTTATTCTTGGAGCTACTTCTGATGCAAATAACAGTCTTGGTTGCTTCCCTCACATGCACATATTGCATGACCTTTCTGGTTTCTTAATTGCAGGAATTCCACATACCTGTTTCTTTGAATTCAGATGTCCCTAAGCTTCTAAAGTTAAAATGACCAAATCTTTTGTGCCACAACTCACTTTCCTTCATAACACTTGTTGCACTAAGGCATTCAGAGTCTGCAGTTTTAACATTCACCTTGAATATTCTATTCCTTTCCTGTTATCACTCCATAATTAGCTTCTGATTACAGTAATACAACTTCAAAAGATTGTCCTTAATGGTAAGTGAAAATCCCTTTTCAATTAATTGATATACACTCATCAAATTGCTCTTCATGCTAGGAATATACCAGATGTTCTGAATTAACACATATTTTACATTATTCAGAAACACTCTAACATTCCCCATTTCTTCAGCATTCAAATACTTATCATTTGCACTTTTGATCTTGGTCCTCTTCCCAGAGTCAAAATCAACCATCCATTTCTTATTTCCAGTAAGATGGTTTGAGCAACCAGTGTTTATATACCACAAGTTTTCTAGAGATACACTATCAGAATCAGAAGCCATTAATAACACATGTTCATCATTATAACTTCTGGCTATACTCATTTCTTGTGGTTTTCTCTCCTTGTTTGACCAACAATCTACAGCGAAGTGGCCAAACTTCTTACAATAATAACATTGAACTTTTCTTTTGTCATACTTCTCCTTTCCCTTATGACTCCCATAAGTTGAGGTTTCTAACTTCTGAGACCTACCGTGTATTTTCTTTCCTTCTGACCAAGACTGCTTCTGGTCTTTCTTGACAAAAGAAGCTTTCAGAGTCTGCTCAGCCTCTCTCTCAGAAGTTCTTTCAGTCAAACGCACCTCTTGCGCCTCCAGACTGCTTTGAAACTCTTCTATTCTCATGGTGCTTATATCCTTAGAATTTTCAATTGCTACAACAGTGTAATCAAACTGAGGAGTAAGAGATCTAAGTACCTTCTCAATGATCTTTCTTCAGGGAGAGTTTCTCCATGTGAATTCATCTCATTTGTGATCAGAATCACTATGGAGATATAGTTAGGTACCTTCTCATTGTTCTTCATGCTGAGATTCTCATACTGGTTACGTAGGGACTGAAGCTTCACCTTCTTCACTGATGTATCACTTCCGTAACACCATACTAGTGTGTCCCATGAAGCCTCCGTCATCATTGAATCAGTGATTTTCTCAAACACGTTCACATCCATACACGGATGGATATAAAACAACGCCTTTTGATCCTCTTCCTCAGACCATGTTGAGCATTTCTCTGTGCATCCGTTGCATTTTCTAGAAGTGCAGCGTAACCATCGTTGATGAGATCGAGAATATCTTGAATTCCAAACAACACACGCATCTAAATCATCTAATGCTACCAGTTCTTTCCATCGAGCACAAGAAGCTTGGTGCTCCGACTACCGTTTTCGTTCATCTTCAACCTTCTGTAAAACACTCAGATATCACCTAAATACAGTGTTTCCCAATCCTACAGAATCAGGGTATGTGATTCTGTTATGATTCTGATCAGAAATTCAACATGAATTCTACGAACATAAATCAATCACGCAACGTCTCACCGTTTTACTCGCGTTTCCCATGGTGTTTCCCTATGGATCTGAATCAGAGCTCTAGATACCAATTGTTGATGTACAAGGTGATAAAGATGAACAATGAACAAGAGAGAGAAGAGAGAATAATAACAAACTTCCACTACTCATAAAACGGTTACACTACTGCGCACACACATTGCAAAAGGAATTGAATTTGATTGTTCACACCACTCGCTTGCTTAAGTACAAGTAGGACTAAAGGTAAATACTAAAATACCCTCTAATAAACTTTATCTACAAGTTTATGAAAATATGAATTAATTCTAACATATGGTTCCTTATGCTCTCCTCTTTTGTTCTTACCATATATAAAAAACATTTAGATAAAATTGAGGTAAAATGATGTTACATATTCGTCATAAATATTTTTGAAAAAGTGTGAAAAAAACTACCTATTTGTGAGGGTAACAAAAAAAACAATACTTAGAACATTATATCTAAATTTAGTCGAATATTCATTCAGAAAAGTAGAAAACTAAACCAATGACAATGGATCATAAAAGGTTAATTATAAATAAAATGAGATGTTAACGAGACTATAAAGCCATAATGTACGAACTCTTAAAATGCGTGTTAGAAGAGAAATAAATGCTAGTTACAAATTCTTCGTGTCCTTTTAAAATCGTATAAAAATAAATATTTAATTGCATTTGCACACTTACTTGACATGAATTCCTAATTTTTCGATTAATTTGATGCAGCTATATGAACTTGTGAAAGTGTAACATGTTAAAGGAAAACTAGTCAATAATCAATATTTCTCGAAAATTATTCTAATTTATTTATATGTGTATGTGTAATAGATGATATATAAAAATGACAGAAAAGAAAGACACCTTAATGTCGGGTCGAAGGTGATTATTCCATCTTTCCCTGCATTGTTTCCCGATCCTGCCATTTAGAAACTTAGCAATCTGAGACCATTTTCCTAATCCAAATTGATCCACCAATTGAACAAGAATCCTACAAAAACATAACAACATTGTTAGGTGTTCATCATATATCAAAGGATGATAAGGAATAAAAGATACTTGATTAAGATAAGATGAATCAAACTTAAAACTAAAACTAATAAATAAATCATGAACCAATAAAGTATATATTAAATCCATGCTATAATTATGAAAAAATGTGTAGGAAAGACAATACAAAATTTAAACGACTTGATAACCTGTCCTCGTTTGCAGTCCATTTCCGTTTGATTAAATTTGGATTCATATGTTGAGTTTCAACATTCTTTTTAGTTCTCTTATGTCTCTTATGGTCATTGAGTGCGAGTTCTTGGTCATTATAAAGAGGTTTGTTTCCATTTCGACCAATGAAAGAAAGATCTCCTTGAAGATTTGGCTTAACTGCCATAGATGGATTTGCATCATAAACTAGTGACAATGAAGGATACAGACTCACACGAGATTGAGAAGTTTCACCATGTTGAAAGATATTTTGTGTGAATGAATCCCGTATTCCATTACTAGTGTTAAGGTGACCATGCATGACTTCCCTTTTGTTGTTATTTGGTGTGAAGCTCATTGGATTTTGACCATCGAAGTATTTTTCTTTGGATCCATTGGTCGATGCACTCTTGTATGAAGGAGTTGGGATCATAGAGAACGAGGTGATAGAGGAAGGAACCATACTAGCAAAACTAGAGTGATGATTAGCCTCTTCTTGAGCATGTTCCTTAAATTGAGTGCAGTGATTTGGATCCAAAAATGTGTTGTAATATGATGGTGGGGGTGAAAGACATGAACTTGGTTGCAATAGAACCATTGTGGATATCTCTGATTTTACCCAAGGATTTTTAGGAAAATCCCTAGAAAGAGAAGGAAAATTTCCTGCAAATCTAAGATCTGTATCCATCCCTTAAACGAAAAGATGAAAGAGAGATGGAAACAAATTGTTTTCTTGTATGAGAACGACTATGTGTGATTATATGAAGATGATTTAAAATAAGAATATGGAGAAGAAAGTTAGGGTCTAAGAGTTCTTATGAACTATACTCTTAGTTCGTAAAAAAAAGATATAGAGTTTACAAGACATCTTACAGTTTATGTAATAAGATCCAACGACTGAGATTCATTGTTTCTATGACTCTTCAGCTTCAAAGTAAATAACTCAAATGAAAAAAATAC
The DNA here is from genome assembly GCF_024323335.1 of Lathyrus oleraceus. NCBI lineage: Eukaryota > Viridiplantae > Streptophyta > Magnoliopsida > Fabales > Fabaceae > Lathyrus > Lathyrus oleraceus. Next base: position 421,818,507 of record NC_066581.1, read on the forward strand.
ATTTTACAAAAAAAAAACATTTGTTTTGGTATTATCTTTGTTTTTGGTAATTTTTTATAAATAAAAGAAAATGATCAGATTGTTACAAAGTTTTACATATTATGTCATAAAATCATAAATAAATATAATGATCCCACGAATAACATGTGATACTTCTTTATTATTATTATTATTATTATTATTATTATTATTATTATTATTATTATTATTATTATCATCATCATCATCATCATTATGCAAAATTATATTTAAAATATTTTATATCAACAAATTACACCTAAACTTAAACAAAAATACAAATGATTCTTTTAAGAAAGCACATGTTAAAAAATGAAAGTATTTTTTTTAATAAAAATTGTTGTTAATTTTCTGCATACAACTTTACTCTTACCTCAAATCCTCATTTCAAGAATCATAAAAGGCATGCTACCGACAGTAAACACAAGTCAGAGATGTCATCTTCCTTATGCCTTCATATTTTTCATATGAATAATCATCATCTTCCTCATTCGAAACACCATCATTTTCATCTTTTCTTCATCTTTCTCTTTTCACATGTTTTTAATTTTTTTACTCTACCTCTCACATTCTAAGTTATGTTTATTCGTGTATCTAAATTAATATATTTTTATATTATATTTAGATTACATAATATAATTTATATATTTAAGTTCATATTGTTATAGTGTCATATATTTATTTTATGTAAGTCCATGTATCTAGATTATGTTTGATAATCGTAATTTATGAGTGTTTGTGTGAGCTCATATGCACATAAGATATATTATGATAGAATATTATTTTTAAACTATAACATGGTTTTGAAATTTAGGATAGATGCTCATTGGTTGTTCCTTTACAATTTTGAGTAAGTTGAACCTTAACACAATAACATGGTTGAAAGTCACCTTATTATGATAAGTGGATGTTATGCCTTGCCTTACATCACAAAAATACACGAGGATATTACGAGCTACTATAGTAACAAAAAATTCATTAGAGTTTTATACATACTTGGTAGCTACAACAATTTTTTATTACTTTAGATGAGACATTATATTCATGAATCTGTTAAGGCAATCTTCAACGATTTTAGCATGTTAAGTGATTCACATTAAGAAAAGGAGTGGCGAGTTTTAAAGTCGCATTAACAGAAAGAAAGACATTGAAGGATCATGATATTTCTATTCATATCTATTCGGGTAATTACAACAATATAGAATCCTAAAGTAATTTGAGTCAAGAAAATTGAAGTTGAAAAACATTTCAATATTAAACAAAATATGTAATTTGAAGTTGAAAAACAACTAAAAGTAACACTAATATGTTAACGAGTATCAAAGATGATGAGGAAGAATCAAAATTTATCAATAAGTATGTTGTGTAGAATGGATCTAGTAGAGAAGAAAATGTTAATCGTAGAATAATTTTTTTTCAAAAAGTTGAGGAAGACTCCAAATTTTTCAACTTATAATTTTATTTTTCAACTTAATCCTTTTATATTATGAATGTGTATTATGGAAGCATAATTTTTTTATAAGTATATTTTTATATGATGATGTGTATCAGTCATAATATATGTTTTCTAGACGCATTATTATATTCTAGTATTTAAAAAAGACGATCTTTTAATATCTAAAAAACGCTCTTAATATTTGCATGTTTAAAAGCGCTTCATAAAAAACAATCTCCCTTTCTTACTTGTTGCAATGTTTCAAAAATTACAAAACCCATATGTCAGCTGCTGGAACATGATGTGTCATATTTCTTTAGTACTGAATGTGGAGATACTTTCAATTCTTTGAAGAAGGCGTTGATATATACACCAATTATTAAAACACTTGACATGACCAAGTCATTTGAACTTATGTGTGATGAAAATGACTTTTCCATTGGAGTCATTCTTGGACAAAGGCGTGATAAGGTGTTCCACACCATTTATTATGCTAGCAAGATATTGGTAGAAGCCCATATGAATTACCCAACTACTGAAAAAGAGCTTCTGGTAGTTGTCTTTGCATTTGAAAAATTCAGATCTTACTTGGTTTGCACTAAAGTTGTGGTCTACACTGACCATGCATCAATCAAATATCTCATTACCAAGAAGGATGCAAAACCAAGGTTGATAAGGCGAGTGTTACTGTTGCAAAAGTTTGATTTAGAAATTAGAGACAAGAAGGGAGTAGAAAACTTGGTAGTTGATCATTTATCAAGACTTCTAGATGATGACTAGATGCGTGACATGAAAGATGTCAGCGAAGAGTTTCCTGATGAACAGTTGCTTTTGATGACTTTTGTCATGACTCCTGGTATGCAGATGTTGTGAAATACTTGGTAAATGGGCATGTCCCTCCATAATTCAACTCTCAACAAAGGAAAAAGGCTTTTCTATGATTCAAAGAACTATTACTGGGATAAACCAATCTTGTACAATAAATTTGGTGACCAACTTTTGAGAAGATGTACGAACTACCCATATGCGTTTCCAGATCTTATCAGCATGCCAAAATACAATTTATGGTGGACACTTTGGAGGAACCAGAGCTACAACTAAGATCTTACAATCAAGTTATTTATGACCCTCCTTATTTAAAGATGTTAATGAATTTGTCAAAACTTGTGATAAATTCCAAATGGTAGGAAATATTTCCACGAGGCAAGAAATGCCACTCACAAATATTTTAGAAATTGAAGTATTTATTATATGGGACATTGAATTTATGGTACCATTTTCCCAATCCTTTGGAAATTTATACATCTTTTTACTTGTTAATTATGTGTCTAAGTGGACAGAGGCAATAACAATCCCCATTAATGATGCTAAGGTTGTGACCAAATTTTTGATTAAAAATATATTTTCTAGACATGACACTCCTAAAGGAATCATTAGTAATGAAGGAAACCACTTTTGTAATATTTTTTTTGAATATTTGATGAACAAGTATGGAGTTAAACACAAAGTTGCTAAAACCTTCCATCCCTAAAGTAGTGGAAAAGCTTAATTATCTAAACATGAAGATAAAAAGAATCATTAAAAAGGTATTTAACCCATCTAGGAAGGAATGGTATAAACACCAGGATGGTTCTATGTGGGCCTACATAACTGCTTTCAAAACATCTTTAGGAATTTCTCCCTATAGACTTATTTATGGCAAATCTTGTCACCTACCCATTGAATTGCAATAAAAAGCCTTTTGGGTTGTTAAGAAATTAAACTTTAACTTGTAAGCTGCTGGGAAAGCAAGAATGTTGCAATTTAATGAGCTAAAATAACATACATTTATTTATCATTATAAGGCTAAGCTCTACAAGGAAAAAACCAAAAAAATGCATGATAGGAAATGTCATAAAAGGGAATTGGTAGAAGGACAAAAGGTACTCTTATTTAACTCAAGGTTTAAACTCTTCTCTTGTAAGTTAAAATCAAAATGGTCAGGCCCATTTAAGTTAATCAAGATTTATTCTCATGGGGATGTAAACCTTTTGAATGAACAAACATGGGAGACGTTTAAAGTGAATGGTCAAAGAATGAAAACTTACCATGGTGAGCCTTTGAGTAACACAAAGGCTACCATAGGTTTCAATGATTGTCGTATCTCGAAAAATACAACCCTTCGCAAAGTCGTGGGAAAAATTGATTCGAATGGAGTCGCCGCACTTTATTTATTCTAATTAAGGAATAAGAAAATATTGATAAAACCTTTTAAATAAAAGAAGATGGTCGTTACAACCAAATTCGGGTTTGAGAGTCGATTACGAAAGCAGAATGCATTAACACCTCTCACGTTCGTTGTACTCAACGGGAACTGTAGCGGTAAATTCATGATCATCAAGCTATGGATAAGCTAGAGATCAAATAACAAGAGTCTCCACCGTGCTTTTATTGTTTCCAAGGGAAAGGGGAAAAAGTACGAACAAAACCCAAAAGTAAGAAGTTTTTAAATCAAAACTAATAAAATGTCAGAGATTACAGGTAAGAGGGTTGGTTACATAGAGGGAAGGTGTTAGCACCCAAAGTGTCCTAGGTACTCCTAGGGAGCCCTTTTTGTGTGCATATGTATTTGGTACAAAAATGATGTTTACAAACAAATAGAATTGGGGGGGGGGGGGGGGGGGTGAGAAAAGAATTCATTAATTATATTTTTGTGTTTGGCAAGACCTTCGGTCTTGTGCCTACGTACCAACATAAAAATGATGGATCAAAACCTCGTAGTTCGTGATATAAATTTCAAAATGGATGCATTGCTTTTAACAAAAATTAAGTTTGAAAGGCACAAAGGCCTAAAAATGGTTTGAATGAGTTATTTCTTTTTGGCTTTTTGAAAGTTTAAGTCAAGTATAGTTAAGTTTATTTACAAATTTGATTTAGGAAAAGAAGTTGGAAAATGCAATGGCATAAGGCCAAAGTTTCTATCTTTTTGCAAAGTGGTCAAAGTTTGTAACAAAATAAGTTCAATCAAAGAAGATTTTGAAAAAAAGAGGGAGAGATTTTGAAATTAAAGAAATAGGGAGAAGATGAAGGGACTAATCCTATGCACAAAATTAAAAGTTAAGATTTGAAAAGATATGACCAAATGGGTAGCAATCCAATATACAAGAATGTCAATAGAAAACCCAGAATTCCCTTGGACTTTTAGAATCAAGCAACACACAAATGCACAATTATATTATCTTGAAGAGCAAAGGCATCAAATAAAGATAGCCACATCCAAGCTTTAGCCATTCCATGATCTTTTTCAAGATTAGCCCATCTAGCAGATGAATTTCACAAGTCACAGGTTCAAAATAACAGCTTCACAATGATCATGTTTCAGATGAACTCAGAGGGATCTTGAATGATGTATCAGATGAAGTTTTAAATTGCAATCACTTGGTTTCTCAATAAGTTGGCATTGGTAAAGTCCTTTAGCATAGGAATGTTGCCTAAGTTCTAAGTCCATTTGTCCAAGATCAAGCCAACAGTCCACACGAAAGTTTTTTTTAGGGTTTTTGTTGTTATTATGTACATTAATGGTCAAAGACCACACAAACAAGCAAAATATACACAAACAAGATATATCACACAATATGGTCCAAATGGACAAAGTGAAAATTGCATTAACATAAGCAATTAGAATGGTATGTGTAATGGAAAATGAATAAAGGCAAGAATTAAATGACATTAAAATAAATGACTTGAAATTAAAAGTTAGTTGTTAATGAGTTAGAAGTTAGTATTGTTTTGCTTTTTCTTTTTCATTTTTAGACATTCTTTGGAGAACACTCAACCCACTTATTACAAGCATGGATCCTTGAGCCAAGACATCTTCCAAAGGAAGGAAAAAAGGCCAAGTTTCCACACAATACCATGAAAAAGGGTAGACTTACAATCTCACTAACTAGAATGCTATGCCTTTTGTGTCACAAATTTAGCGCTATGTTAAGCAATATGTAGAAGTCACAACTATCTGAGGTCGGGCAATATAATTTTGGTGTTAATGCATGTTAGAGACATAGTATAATGGACTATGCTCATGAAACATACCACACACAAAAAGAATATGCAAAAGAGGTGGCCCAATCTCATCCATACTCATGTTATTTTTTCAATCAAATAGCTTTAGGACTTTGAGATATCATAGGCCAAATGAGATGAATGCATAAAGAAGGGGAATGAGATGAAGAGGGAGGGGAATGGATCAAAACTCAAATTGATCAAAGGAGGAAATTTACCAAATTAACATCATCCCTTCATTTTGGGAGATGGAATGTACATTCCATCAATCCCCTAAATCCAATGATATTAACTTGACAAAGTCAAATCAACCTTGACCAAGGCCCAACAACAAAAGTCAAACTCAAACAAGTCATCACAATTGGTCAACAAAAATATTTGTTATTTATTTAAATTAAAAATATTAAAATAAGGCATTTAAACTAAATATGGTTTATCAAATTCCTAAAACCTCATCAAAACACCAAAGAAATGGCCATGAGATTTATCATAGGTCAAGCAAGGTCAAAGGACCTTGGAGAAAAAATTTCAGAATTTTGAAAGACTTAAAAGTATTTTTAAACAATTAAAAACAAATGCAAAATCAATTAAATCATGAAAAATATTAATAATGATCCAAAAAATAATTTTAATTCAGAATATGAAAGAGGAAATTATTTCAAAATTTTTGGTGAAACTCATATATTTTTTGGATCAATATTAAAATTAATATGAGTTAATGAAAATCAAAGGAATAAAAATTAAAATCAAAAAATCAAAAAAATGTGGACCACTTGATCTGCCTCATTAATTGAATTGACATATCAAGTGGTTGAGCGTGCGCGTTCCATGATGCGCCTGAGTCAAACATTCACACGCTTAGTAATCAATATGTACGCTCATGATTAAAATATTTTGAATCCATCTAATGGCTCTGGACCGTGCCACATCATTGCCGGAGCAAAGCGCCGGTCGTCTTTTCAGGCGACCTTGGCCGGACTGGTCCATTCATCGCCACATCATAAATGAAAAAGGAGGACATGATCTAAAAGAAAAAATAGCGTAGAGCACGAATCTGACCTCAATTTTAACTAACTCCACATATATAAAAACATATGAGGAGTTGAATTTTGAGGTGCGTCAACTGAGTTGTTTCGATTTGACCTCTAAGCAACTCAATCTTCTTGCCTACATTGGTAGGACTTCAGACAACCAAAGATCCAAGAGAATTGAGTGGAATTGAGAGAGAATCAAAGAGATGATTTTTTCTGGAAAATACCTTCAATGCAGGTCTGGATTCACTTGTTTTTGCTTTGGCTCGTGCTTGATCTTGCTCAGGATGCTTGTAGAAGTAGCTTAGAATGCACAAAAGGTCTTGGATCCCTGGAGTTTTGAATCTCAAAACACTGAGATTCCAACTCAATTTCCAAAGGAAATTCTCAGGATTATCCTTTTAAATGGAAGGGTTTGGTGTTTGGGATTAAAGCTGGCACGGAGGGGTCTCTAATTCTGAGCATATGGAGCTCTATTTATAGCTGAATCACATGATATTTGCACCTTTTAAATGAGTTTCCAAAATTGGCAATGAGTGATGCATGTGTGCATGGGCGTGTACAGGCTCATGAGATCATTCCATTTGATCCTTAATTGATTGTGAACAAGTCTGAATTCAAATTGGAGTGCTAGGCAATTGTACATGGAAGCTTGAAGTTTGAATTTTTCCAAATGATGATGCAATGTTCAAGCCATGTGCATCCCATTCAAACCTTGTCCAAAATGGATGAATTTGGACTTTTTGGAAAGGTTAGATCAAGAGGAACAACTTTCATGTTCAACACTTTTCCATTTTAAGCTTGTATCATTACGAATTTTGAGGTGGAAGTTTGGAAACTTCAACATATGAAATTTTTTTCTAAGTGTCAAGCCATATATCTCAATATTCCACCTTGCTTAAATTTTTATGTGAGCTTAAAATGAGAAACGTGTATTCAGAAAACTTGTAGCTATTTAAAATATCTTCAAAATGGTCACAAATTTCATGTCATTTGGATTTGGGATGATAGAGTTATGCATTTTTGAAGTTTGGAAAAATCACTTGTTCAATGGTATAGGTCAAAAGTGACCTATAACGTAACCTCATATCACATGCTCATAAAAGTTGAATTAGCTCTCACTCCAAACATAAAAGTTGAAGTAGACATCTTGAATTTAATTGTTCAACTTGGAAATATTTCATATCATCAAAAGTGAGCAAGTTATGGCCTTGGGTAGTTGACTTTCAAATTAGGGTTTAGACAAAATGACCTATAATGTTTCAACATGGAAAATGATTTTCCAAGAAAAACTAGCTCTAGGTCTCAACACAAAAGTTTTTTGTAATGTTATTTAGAGTAACTTTTATCTTGGAATAATTTTCATATGGTGAAAATTGTAGGAGATAGGGTCTAGGGAGACCCAGTTTTGATCAGATGAATTCATCTGGCCAACCACCATCAACCAACTTGCTAACCTTCAATTCTATTGACTTTCTTGGTTCATGGTAGATCATATATTCATAAGATGATGAATTTTGAAGTGTCACTTGAGAAATTTGATCAATTGGTGAGATAGCTTGTTCGAGAAGTTACTCAAGATACCCGGTCAAACTAGGGTTTCCAAGACAAATCACCCTCAAACTCTTGAAGAAAAATTGATCAATATAACATGTAGGAATCAATGGAACTCAAATGTGATGCTCATAAATATTCTTGGATCAATTCATGGCTGTGCTCTTTGCCACGAGGGTCTCAAACCCTAGATATGAACTTGATAGATCAATGGAGATCATGCTCTACCTACAAAAGAGTTAGGCAAATGCAAAGGCATATTTCTGTATTTTGGTTAGTAAAATGATAATATACAAGAATGATACAATCACATAGTGCTTGGTTATCTCTCCCAAAACAAACCCAATGAAAGAGGGGTAAAGAGAATGCCAAGGTATGATCCCAATGCTAATGCTTATGATGAAATTGCATGAGGGATCTTAGGGTCAAAATTGGGGGTCTTACAGGAACCTTTTAGTTAAAACTTGCGATTGAATGTTAGCTTATGTTAATTATTTTCTTCGAATGATAGAAAGTGTAAAAAGAAAAGAAAAGGGTTTGAAAAAATGATTTTATTAGGATGCTTGACGAGATTGAGGGTCTCACTCCTACGTATCCTCGGGTATAATGAGGAACTCAAAGCTTTGTAGTTCCGGGGGAATGCTATGGTTTATTTGTTGGTTTGTTTTAATGAACAAGTACATAGATCACATTTTAATGGTTAAACATGGGCTTGCATGCTCGCGAGAGAGACTTAAGTTCTAGTATGTATACACATTAGAAAGGATTAAGTGTCATTATTTTGAAAATATTTTTGATTGATTAAAGTGTGTTATGGTGAACACACGTTTAGATCGCATTCTAAAGGTAAAACATGGCTTGTTTACTCGTGGATGAGGCTTAAGCATTAGTTTGTACGCTTTAGAAGGGATTAGACAAATGTTCTCTTATGAAAGGTTTTCAATCGCACAGGGGCGAGAAAATAAGTTAATGTGTTTGAATGTTTTTTAAACGTGAAAGATGAATATTTGGTAAGAACGAGACATGAGTCTCAGAACCAATTATTTGGGGTATTACCGGAATGCTAGACTCTGATGATACCTTTTTTATTCAATGTATTTAAGAAATTATTTTGATGGACAATGAACTTTCAACAAGAACGAGGCGTGTTACTCGATGTTAAATTTTCAAAGGTTTCACTGGAATGCTATACTCCAATGTTCCTTCTTTTTATCCAAGTTATTATGTTAAGTGTTTTAGAAACGAAAAGAGTGAATGAAAAGCTAACCCAAGACACGCGTCTCAAGAGAAATTATTCAAGGATTCAAGGAATGCGAGACTCCAAGGATCCATTTCTTTCGTATTTGTTTAAGAAAAATATTTTTATGTTATACTTAAATGGGAAAATATTTGAATCAAATTGAAGATGATTTAATCGGATTTAGATATAAATACTTGATGTTGGACCAATGTTTAGTTGTTTTTTAGAATAAGTCATGATTATTTATCCATTTATTTAACCAATATTACCATATATCTATTTATTTAATTTTGAAACTAATAAATAAACAAATAGACAATCAATCAAATAATAGAATAAATTATTAGAAACAATTTCGAATTATGACTAACTATATTTAATCAATTAATAGTAAGTATTTTCCTAATTGATTAGTAATAACCAAATAAATAAATGACTAAAAAATTAATTAAGTAAAAAAAAGAGATGATGAGTGGAGTTTTTTAGAATTATATTTTTAAATCAATCATTTAATTATTTATTAAAACTAATCTTCTTTATAAAAATATTTATAAGAAAAATTAGAAAATAAATACTATACAAAATTTACAAAAAAAAAAACAAGCCCAAATGGCCATAAACAAAAAGAAACAACAACAATATGAGGGGTGCATATAGCAACTCGGTCCATCTCATCAGCCAAATGGCCCATCAGCTGGTCAACAAGTCAATACAGGGGTGGGGAATAAGTCAAAATATTGACCTCATCCCATCCCTCTGATTTGATGAGAAGGAAATCCAACGGTGTATAATGCGCGTGCATGCAGGTTATGATGGGGGATCCACGTGGGATCCCCAGTTGACTCATCAGTCAACCACACATGGGACTAAATTGGTCAGCTACTTGGCCTAAAGACCCCAACACCTATCGTGCATGCATGAAAAAGAGAGAGTATTAACAAAGGAAAATAGAATAGGGTAGGCTCATTTGAAACCCTTTCTCTCTCTCTCTCTCTCTCTCTCTCTCTCTTCAAAACTCAGTGTCGTAACCTTTCTCCTCTCTAACAAAACTTCAACCGTCTTCTTCCTTTATCCTCTCTGGAAAGGGGCAGCGGCGCCACCGTCCTCTCCAACGAAAAACTACCTCCAAATACAAAAATCCAAACACGAAACCCCACTCTTTTTTCCTATTTCTAAATATGATTATGAAACCTTCCAAAAAAAACCTCAAACTTATAGATCAACTTAGGGAGTCAAGAACCCTAAATTCCCATTTGAACTTAAATCTAAAGCCAAAATCAAACACAAATCTCTCAAAAGAAGGGATCAAAACCTTCAAGGTTCCAAATCCTAACCCCTTCCTCTGTCAAAACCAAATACATACAAAACTCACCCAAAAAACCCTTCACACATGGATGAAACATGAATAAACACATCTAAACATAAATTAAACTATACATCAAAGAAATCAAATGCTATAATAAGTACACCAATGTCCAGTTCATGCGCAAGGTAAATAGTATGTTCGGAAATGCAAAAACTAACGAATACAAATAGAGTTTAAAGTTAAAAGGTCTACCATTTGGATGATTCCTCAGGTAAGCAACACTTCTGGTTTTCTTTCTTCTACGCTTACTTTTTCTTCTTCCGGGCTACTTCTTGTGAACTTACTATGGTTTCTTGTGTTTTACTATTGTTGATGTTTGTGTGAGGTTATAGCTCAACTTTACTCAGAGTTTCGATGAGAAACTCTGAGGTGCTTTGAGTGTATAGAACTTTAGGTATAGGTTTTGTATAAATTTTTACAGAGTTTCTGTGTAAATTTTCTGTGTGTTTTGTGAGTCAGTGAGATGTGAAATTTATAGGGGAATGATTTAGATTATCATACATGTGAAAAATTGTTAGAGTTTTGTTTGCTCATGTGAAAAATGTTGAGGTGAAATTTGGATAAGATAAAATCGTTATTGCAATTCTTCTCAATCCCTGATTTTGTGGGATTTAGGTGCAGCGGAATGAAAACGAGTTTGTTGCTATTGAGATGCTTTGTGATTATTTACGTGACTTGGTGTGGTCCCTGAAATGGTAGTGGATGTATGTATGTATGTTAGTTTTGTGATGATATTCTTGCTTGAATATGTGTATTGCAAATGAGTTCCAATTTGTTTATGTATGGTATGCGTATGCTAGAATGGTAGGATTTCAAATGTTTGCCTTGCATACTGAGTTTTGGTTTGATTTGTGCTAACTTGAATTGATGTATGATGTGATAATGCATATGGTTGGATGTTTTTACAAAATGATGGTGATGGTATGCTTGGATTGATGTTACTGACTTCATTTGATTTTCGTCTTCTACATGGCATATGTGATAGGGACATGATGATGATGAGCAGAAGATGAGAAAAAGGAGCACATGACATTTCCTTCCACAAAGATTGGACCTATTTTTTTTTTATATTTTCTAATTTGTACTTTTAATGTAAATTTGTAAAAGAAAAAGGAAATACGTGCACATGTATTGATAATAGATGTAACATGATGTATTGGGAGATTTTGCAATGTGATGTATGCAATGTAACCTGTATGTTGGGATTAAATATATTGATGCAAATAAAAGAAACTTTCAATTATCTTTTAAAGTAGTGTTCTTAACCTTAATACAAAACACAATCTTGCACTGAATTTAAAGAACAAAAGATAATCATGCAATTTTAAGTAATCAAAACTTACTAAAAAGTAAAAAAATGAGATGAGAAAGGAATTGAATAACAAAAAGGACAAAACTAAAAAGTAAACCTTCTTGACCCTTTCTTTATATTTAATGTATGGGAAATTCGAAACTTTATGAGAATGGAACAATCTCTTAAATCACAATGCCAAGATTTTCTAAAAATTAGCAGATAAGTGTCTTGAACAGAACATATAGGATTATCTGAAGATCGATGAAGCAATATCTTACATGATATAATTGAAAATTTCCAAAGGTTGAACAAAATCTCAATCGTATCTAAGATTCTACAAGGATACTAAAGTAGTAACGAAATAAATGCTTACAAGATTCCCTGAGTATCAACAAAGCAATATCTTATATGATATAATCAAAACTTTCTAAAGATGGAACTAAATCTCAATCGTACCTAAGATTCCCTAAAGATAATAGAGTGGTATATCTAACAAAGCGCATGAAACTCCCTGAGGATTAATGAAGAAGTATCGTATGTGATATAATCGAGACTTTCTGATGATAGTCCATCATTGCATAAATTTAGTCAAAGAATCAAAGCAAAATAAGTGAAAGATGATCCAAAATGAAGAAGAATGACCAAAGAAAGAGGAAAAAATAGCTAAGTGGAAGATTGTGGACTTAGTGAAAAATTGAGTGAAAAGGAGCAAAAAAGGAGGCAACTTCGAAAATAATCACATGTACCATCGCACGCACGATAAGGCCATAAAAGCTACATCGCACGTACGATGATCACTTTTTCTAGGCTTTTCTGATGCGTTCTAGTCCATTCTAAAGCGAATAAAAGGGAATTTTATGCACTTTCACAAGGGTTGCAATTTGGATAGAGCAAAACACGATTTGAGCGCACAAGGGGTGGTTTTTAGAGAATTTGAAGCTATTGGAGGCCATTACTTCATGGAACTCATATTTTATTTTCTATCAATTATGGTATTGTTATTTGAATTATGAGTAGCTAAGCTCCTCTAAGCTAGGTTGTGTTATGATGAACCTATTTCAATATTGTTGAATTCTATGTTGATTTGACTTTGTATGAACCTTTTGATCTATAATGCCATTCGATTGCTTATTGTTATTAATGCTTTTTACGTGAGACACTCTTTTAATCTGATTATGGGCGCATAGGGAATACTGACCATTAGTCTATGTGTTGGACCTAGGACTAAAGTTCTATACATCAAGTAGTGGCATAAAGAATTAACATTCTATACATCGTATAACCCTGCTTACGCTGACGGACTAGGGATAGAAAGCTCTGAGTAGTCGTTAATGAGTTATTTCATGAGGGATCATCTATAACAATTTTGTTAATTTGGCATGGGGTTATAGTGATAAGACCATTCATACAAGACATCAAACATCAACAATAGAGGAATAAGGGATTCTAAAACTCAACCTAACTGCTTTAGTGATTATGTTACTCGTTTATTTACTTTTCACACTAAAACTCGAATCCCCCCATTTTTACTAGTTTTTATACATTGCACACATTTTGTCTTGCTCGAAGGCAGCCCTTGTGGATTCGATCTTTTTATTACTATGATATTATAGATACACTTGTCGAGAAGTCAATAAGTTTTTGGCACCGTTATCGGGGACTGTTGATTTTTCAACAAGGCGACGTTTGTGCAACGTTTTAATTTTAGTCTTGTTGATTTTTGATTGATTTTTTGTTTATCATAGTGCTACTTAAGTATCTCTTTTGTTTGTGTATGCGCAGTTCAGGACTAACATTAATACCATTGGATCCAGAGATTGAAAGAATTGCACGTGCTCATAGAAAAGAAGTTAGAGAAGAAGCTTTTGACGGTGGAATATCATTTGAAGAGCAAATATCAAGTTCTTTTGACTCTGAAGAGGAAGTCACCATGGCAGCTGCACAACCCCTAACTATAAGGGATTATTGTAAAAGAACCGATGAAGGACGAGTTTTGAGAGGGTTTGTACCGGAAGACCCTACTAACTTTGATATTAAAAAAACTGTAGTTTCAGGTTTAAGAGAAAACGCATTCGACGGAAACGCGATTAGAGGCCCATGGGTGCCTCTTGCACGCTTCTACAAGATAACTTCATTGTGCAAACCAACTAATGTCACTGAAGACCAGGTTAAATTGAGGTTGTTTGGGTTCTCACTGATTGGAAGGGCGAAAGATTGGTTACCTTACCTTCCAAATGGAATAATACGGCCTTGGGAGGAATTGAAGGATAAATTCCTATAAAGGTTCACTACTGAAGCGCCGCGAAAAATACAGAGTTGCCACCGAATTTTATTTATTCCAAAGGAAAGGGAAAATAGCGATAAAACCCCAAATGAGAGAAATGGTCTCACAACCAAGAGCGGATTCGAAAGTCGGATATGCAAGGGGAAGGTATTAGCACCCCTCACATCCATGGTACTCCATGCGAACCACTTGCTCGTATCGAATGCGTATGGATGTTTACTTATCTGTAAGTTGCTTGCTATCAGGAATGAGATGAGACATGAGATAGGAGAGAAAATAAGTTTTAACTTAGTATGCGCTCCAAGGATTTGGTCCCTTTGTTGGTGTAAGCCTTAGAGGCCAATACTTTTGGTACTTGTATCGAATTATTTATTAATAATAAAAAGGCATTTTCTTTATTATGGTTGATTAATAAAGTCTCTGGAATAGATAGTCCGTTTAATGTATTAAGTGTGACTTAATCATGAGAACACATTAAACATAAGGACACTATTCTTAAAGTATCCGTAGTCGAGCTTTAATGTGAAGTGGGATAACATTAAAGCATTAAGACTATTATGTTTGTAGACTGATGATCACATCTCATGGATCATGGATAAAGAGTTATCAAGTCTTAAACATAGGTATGAATATTAGGAGTAATATTTATACCAGATTGACCCGCTATGAGAATACTATATAGAAAGTTATGCAAAGTGTCATAAGTTATTCTCATGGTGATAATAGTGTATACCACTCTTCGACCTGAAACCACTATGGATCCTAGATGTAGAGTCGAGTGCTTTATTGCTGATCCAACGTTGTCCGTAACTGGATAACCATAAAGACAGTTGATGGGTACTCCATGAAGCATGCTGAGGGACATGAGTGTCCTAGATGGAATTTGCCAATCCTGCGTAACAGGATAAATGTCTATGGGCCCAATATTGAACTGGACAAGGGTGACACGGTCTATACCTTGTGTTCAATATAGACATAAGGGCAAAGGGGTAATTATACACATAATTATTATCACAGGAGGTTTTGTCAAATCACATGACATTTTCGTGACTTGGGTAGCAGTGATGTGTTGCTAGATACCGCTCACTGTTTATTATGTTAAATGTGTGATTTAATATAATTGCCAACGCCACGAAAACCTATAGGGTCACACACAAAGGACGGATTGATGAGAGATAGAGTAACTAAGGAACACCGTAAGGTACGGTGCACTTAAGTGGGAGACAAAATATGGTAAGGTACCAAATACTTAAGTGATTTTGGGCATATTATAAGATATGGGCCAAAATTCACTTAAGTGGGCTTTTTAGCTTGAAGCCCACACAAGTGGTTCTATAAATAGAACCCCTTGGGTAGAAGCATTGTCACTCCACTCCAATCCACTCAGACAGAAATTCAAGTAGAGACTTGGAATTTTGTTTCCCTCTTTCTCTCACTCAAAGCCTTCATTCATAACAGCTAGCACTGCGATTGAAGGAATCCGTTCGTGTGGACTGAGTAGAGACGTTGTCATCGTTCAACGTTCGTGATCGCCCCGTGGATCTGTATCAAAGGTTTTGATCATTATCAGAGATCTGCACCAAAGGTTTGAATCGCCACAAGAGGTAACGATTCTATCATTGATCGTGCCCATTCGTAAGGATCACTAAATGGAGAAATTTTTAAATTTCGCTGCGCCTTGGATGGCTATTCTCCTTAAGTGGTATCAGAGCCACTTACGAAACCATGAATCTGATAACTGTTTTTGTTCTGTAATAATATGATTAAAGACAGAATGAATCAAAGGTTAAATTGAGATCGATCAAGTTACATATATGTGATATATGTAATCCTGATGCAAAACACATTATATATGATATAGTGTTCTCGTTTCGTTCATTCAAACCCTCAATGATTGTTTTCCTTTGAGCGATCAATGGTCGTTTGCTTCTTGATCCGACATTAGTATGGTGAAGCAATGACGTGTTGATCAATCATACTGAATTAACAATCGAGATGTGTTTGACGGTCTGAAATTGGTGCATCAGGGTTAGTGACGGCACAAGGGTTGTGTTGTCAGAGAGTTATGCGATTGGGGTTTGACTGCACAAGAGTTGTGCGTTCTAAACACTTTTTCGAACAGTGTTAATCGGTTAACGCGTATGGTTAACCGGTTAACGCAATACAAAATAATTTTTTTTAATTTTCAAACAGTGTTAACCGGTTAACGTATTTGGTTAACCGGTTAACGCAAGGCGGAAAACAGTTTTCCAAGAAATTTTTCAACAGTGTTAACCGGTTAACGCATATGGTTAACCGGTTAACGCAAGGCAGAAAAGAATTTTCTAAAAGTTTTCAAACAGTGTTAACCGGTTAACGCATATGGTTAACCGGTTAACGTAAGAAAAAATTCACCCGTTCGGCTAGAAAAAGTGCTTTGAAGTATCAAGTGTTGATACGAAAAACGACGTCAATTTTAAATGAATTGTTCATTAAAATTTTCGAGCAGGGGCGCTGCCCCTTCGACCCCGCTGTCTGAGCAGCGGACCCCCGGCTAACTCTGCGTAGTGTGATCGGTCGTCGAAATTTAATTTGATTTTAATTAATTAAAGGAATTAATAATAATAATAATAATAAAGTGTTTATTATTGTCTTGTGGTGATCGGTTATGGCCTTAGTTTTCCTTTGTTTTGTTTTGGGTTTTTAAAATACGACCTGCGTGTCGTGCCTCTCTCTTAATCTCCCAAATGTAACTTCTTTTCTCATCTCACTCCCTCGTATGTAAAACGAGTTTCTTTCATGTAATGTAATATATGAAGAAAGCAAAGAAGTCAGTGCCAAAGGAGGACAACCTTGAAGATCTTGCTTGGAGAAACTTAGATCGTTGTAGGTTAGCTTAGGTTCTCTCATTGGCTTGGGAGAACAATTGTGCTAGAGCCATAACTGTTTCATTATGTGTGTATGTATGTTGATGCATGTGAATGTATGTTGATGCATGTGAGAGACGGTTTATATGATAAACAGGCCGGTGAGATCAAAAAAATTGCAATTCCCTCAAATTAAATATTAAGTTTATGCTTTCCAAGTTTTAACACTCATCAAGACTAGTAATGGATAATGTAGGTTTCGCCTACGCGAGGTGCATGATCTATATATTAGTAAGGTGCGATGGGATAATTGTAATATCCAACTGTTAAAACAATGGGTCAAACTTAACTAAATAAATTATGAGAATATTATATATGTTTGCTTTCCAAGTTTTAGCACTCATCAAGACTGGTATCGAATAATGTAGGTTTCGCCTACGCGAGGTGCATGTTTTGTATTAGTTAAGGTGCGATGGGATAATTGTAATATCCAACTGCTAAAACGATGAGTCAAACTTGATTATAATTTTCTTATATATGTTTAGAAGCAAGAGTTGGGAATAATCCATATGATGGATTGGAATAAGGAGTTATTCACCCAATTGAAATTTTCGAGAGTTGTATGAGATACAATTGGAAGGAGTTCCTACCTCAATAACCTAGTTTTGTGTAATCCGCCTACGCGGACTCAGAACGAAGTGAAATATGGATCTCGACCCACTAGAAAATCTTCCAACGGGATTTTCCGAATCAAATGATGAAGGTCATTTGTTTTGAGTAAAATAGTGGGAGCATATTTAATTAAAGGCCTAATTAAATATGTCAATGATACTTATATTTTCATTAATCCTAATGTAGATTACCATGACAGCAAACACCTCTAACAACATCCTGCGATAAATCCTTGATAAGGAAAAATTGTCTGGGACAAATTTTCTGGATTGGCACCAAAACCTGAGGATTGTCCTCAAACATGATAAAAAGCTGTATGTCTTGGAGACACCTGTTCCTGAAGAGGAACCTCCTAGTTCTGCACCTAAGACAGAAAGAGATGCTTATAAGAAGCATGTCGATGATGCCAATGAAACTGCTTGTCTCATGCTGGCTACCATGAACTCAGAATTGCAAAAGCAACATGAGAACATGTCAGCGTTCGATATGATCGAACACCTGAAGTTGCTTTATCAAGAGCAAGCAAGGCATGAGAGGTTTGAAGTTTCAAAAGCCCTTTTTCAAAGCAAGTTAGCTGAGGGAGCCCCTGTAGGTCCCCATGTACTCAAGATGATTGGGTATGTGGAAAACCTTGAGAGATTGGGTTTTCCCCTCGAAAAGGAACTTGCAACTGATTTGATCTTGCAATCGTTGCCAGATAGTTTCAGTCAATTTGTCCTAAATTTCAATATGATTGATATGGACAAATCTCTTCCTGAACTGCTCGCCATGTTAAGAACTGCCGAGCAGAATCTGAAGTCAAAAGGGAAGTCCATTCTGATGATCGGAAATGGAAAGAGACAGAACAAAAGGCCCACTAAGCAGAGTGATAAGGGGAAGGGCAAGGAAGTTGCCAATCCCAGATCCACTGCTGCTTTGAAGCCTAATGGAGGCATAGCAAAAGAAGGCACCTGCTTCCATTGTGGTAAGACCGGACACTGGAAGAGGAACTGCCCAAAGTACCTGGAAGATAAGAAGAATGGAGTAGAGACTTCAACTTCAGGTATTTTTGTTATTAATTTATCTACTTCTGCATCATGGGTATTAGATACTGGATGCGGTTCTCACATTTGTACAAATGTGCAGGAACTAAAAGGAGTAGAGATTTGGCAAAAGGTGAAGTCGACCTACGAGTTGGCTATGGAGCAAAGGTTGTTGCTTTAGCCGTAGGAACTTTTGTATTGACTTTACCTAGTGGTTTAATAATTCAGTTAGAGAACTGTTATTATGTACCTGCAATTAACAGGAATATTATTTCCATTGCTTGTTTGGACAAGTTTGGTTTTTCATTTATAATAAAGAACAATTGTTGCTCAATTTATTTGAATGATATATTCTATGCTACTGCACAAATGAACAATGGACTATATGTCCTTGATCTTGAAATTCCTATTAATAACATTAATACAAAAGGGTGAAACCTAACGAGTTAAAACCAACTAGGTAAGAATATTAAAACTCTTCGATCAGATCGAAGTGATGAGTATTTAATCCTAGAGTTTGATGACCATCTGAAAGAGTGTGGGATCCTATCCCAACTTACTCCTCCTGGAACATCCCAATGGAAGGGTGTATCTGAGAGAAGAAATCGAACCCTGTTGGACATGGTCCAATCCATGATGAGTCACACCAATCTTCCAAACTCCTTTTGAGGACATACACCATTGACATCAACTTACACACTTAACCGTGTTCCATCCAAAAAGGTTGATAAGACACCATATGAGATATGGAGTGGTAAGAGACCACATATGTCTTACATGAAGATTTGGGGTTGCGAAGTTTATGTGAAACGACAAATTTCAACTAAGCTTGAGTCTAAATCTGACCGATGCTTATTTGTGGGGTAACCTAAAGAAACAAGAGGATATTACTTCTACAATCCTTCTGAGGGAAAAGTGTTTGTCGCTCGAACTGGAGTTTTCCTAGAAAAGGATTTTATTTCCAAAGGAACCAGTGGGAGGAAAGTAGAACTTGAAGAAATTCAAGAATCACAAAGTATCGATACACCTATGGAGGAATTAGAGCAGGAAACACAAGTAGTTGTGTAAGAGCAACCTACTCAAATAGAACAAGACCAGCGTAGGTCAGGCAGGATACGTCACCTACCTGAGATATATGGATATCTGATCAAGGTGATGTATTACTCATGGATCAAGATGAGCCTGTGACCTACTCATTAAATCTTCGTTTTGATGAAACAGTAAAACTGTATGGATTCATCAAGAACGAAGATGAGACTTGTGTCTACAAGAAGGTTAGTGGGAGCATGATCGTATTCCTGGTATTATATGTAGATGACATATTACTCATTGGAATCGATATCCCTACCCTGCAACAAGTAAAGTCTTGGTTGGGGAAATGCTTTTCTATGAAGGACCTAGGTGAAGCAGCCTATATATTAGGAATCAGAATCTATAGAGATAGATCACAAAACTGCTTGGCCTAAGTCAGAGTACATACATAGACAAAGTGCTGAGACGCTTTAATATGAATGATTCCAATCTGGTTATGTGTTTTGCTTAAATGGTGGCACTGTGAGCTTGAAAAGTTCAACGCAAGATGCAGTTGCTGATTCTACAACCGAGGCCGAGCATATTGCTGCCTTAAATGCAGCAAAGGAAGCTGTTTGGATCAATAAACTTGGCATAGTCCCTAACATTGTGGATCCCATTGGTCTCTATTATGATAACAATGGTGTTATCGCACAAGCTAAGGAGCCTAGATCTCACCAACGATCCAAACACATACTTAGGCATTGTGTGAAAATATGTAAAGTACCTACACTTGACAATGTTGCTAACCCACTGACAAAGCCTCTTGCGCAGCAGAAGCATGATGGCCATACTAGATAAATGGGCATACGGGGTATGCCTGATTGGCTCTAGTGCTAGTGGGAGATTGTTGGTGTAAGCCCTAGAGGCCAATACTTTTGGTACTTGTATCGAATTATTTATTAATAATAAAAAGGCATTTTCTTTATTATGGTTGATTAATAAAGTCCCTGGAATAGATAGTCTGTTTAATGTATTAAGTGTGACTTAATCATGAGAACACATTAAACATAAGGACAATGTTCTTAAAGTATCCGTAGTCGAGCTTTAATATGAAGTGGGATAACATTAAAGCATTAAGACTATTATGTTTGTAGACTGATGATCACATCTCATGGATCATGGATAAAGAGTTATCAAATCTTAAACATAGGTATGAATATTAGGAGTAATATTTATACCGGATTGACCCGCTATGAGAATACTATATAGAAAGTTATGAAAAGTGTCATAAGTTATTCTCATGGTGATAATAGTGTATACCACTCTTCGACCTGAAACCACTATGGATCCTAGATGTAGAGTCGAGTGCTTTATTGCTGATCCAACGTTGTCCGTAACTAGATAACCATAAAGACAGTTGATGGGTACTCCACGAAGCATGTTGAGGGACATGAGTGTCCTAGATGGAATTTGCCAATCCTGCGTAACAGGATAAATGTCTATGGGCCCAATATTGAACTGGACAAGGGTGACACAGTCTATACCTTGTGTTCAATATAGACATAAGGGCAAAGGGGTAATTATACACATAATTATTATCACAGGAGGTTTTGTCAAATCACATGACATTTTCGTGACTTGGGTAGCAGTGATGTGTTGCTAGATACCGCTCACTGTTTATTATGTTAAATGCGTGATTTAATATAATTGCCAACGCCGCGAAAGCCTATAGGGTCACACATAAAGGACGGATTGATGAGAGATAGAGTAACTAAGGAACACCGTAAGGTACGGTGCACTTAAGTGGGAGACGAAATATTGTAAGGTACCAAATACTTAAGTGATTTTGGGCATATTATAAGATATGGGCCAAAATATACTTAAGTGGGCTTTTTAGCTTGAAGCCCATACAAGTGGTTCTATAAATAGAACCCCTTGGGTAGAAGCATTGTCACTCCACTCCAATCCACTCAGACAGAAATTCAAGTAGAGACTTGGAATTTTGTTTCCCTCTTTCTCTCACTCAAAGCCTTCATTCATAACAGCTAGCACTGCGATTGAAGGAATCCGTTCGTGTGGACTGAGTAGAGACGTTGTCATCATTCAACGTTCGTGATCGCCCCGTGGATCTGTATCAAAGGTTTTGATCATTATCAGAGATCTGCACCAAAGGTTTGAATCGCCACAAGAGGTAACGATTCTATCACTGATCATGCCCATTCGTAAGGATCACTAAATGGAGAAATTTTTAAATTCCGCTGCGCCTTGGATGGCTATTCTCCTTCACCCTTGTGCCTACATATCTGTAATACCCTAATTTTGACCCTAAGATCCCTCATGGCATCATATCATTTGCTCATTGCATTGCCTCAAGGATCATGGCATGTGTGGCTCCTTAACCCTAGGGGTTGGGACTTGTGTAAGTTGGTTTGAGACCACCAAGTGTAACACCCCAAAATTTGCCCTCCTCATTCATGCATTCATTTAGCATTTCATATTGCATTTCATCATGTCAATCAGAATTAGATCCGAAAAAAAAAATGGAAAAAAAAACGAAAAAAAAAAAAAATTTACAAAAAAAATAAATAAATAAAAATAATAATAAATAAATAAATAAAATATAATAAAAAAATTTGGACTTGGGTCTCTCTCATTTGAGCCCACAAAACCATGAAATTCAGTCTATAAATACCAAGGCTTCACTTGAGAAAAAGGAAGAGAAGCAAAATACTCTAAGGTTTCCTTGGAACAAAACCCTGGACAAAACCTGAAGAGAAACCTGACAGAGAACTCAGAGCAGCCTCCAAACCCTGAAGGGCCTCACGGGTGCAACTCAATTTCAATCAAGCTCTCCAATCAGGTTTGCCCTATATCCATCATCTTTATGCCTTTAATTTGAATGCTCTAAATGTATGAGATATTATGGGTGAATTTGATACCCTTTTGATGCATGTGTTTGACAAGAGGTTTAGGCCTCCTACCCTTGGTTGCTTTTTGTGAGCTTTTTGTGAATTGAAAGAGCATGATTCATGTGGTTACATTTTGATTTGGGGGCAACTCTTGGTTACCCTATCTTGTTTCACTAACCCTTTTGTTGAGTTTTTGTGAAGGCACATGACTTTTGCAGGGATAACTTGCGTGGTTTCCCACTTTATTTATGGGATACCCCCTGGAGGTTCATTCCGATTACCTGTACTGACTCACTTTTCTTTGATGGCATTAGCTTGGGAGGTCCCTGGGTTTCTTACTCCTTTAATTGCTGTTACTTTGGATCTTTATCCGTGTGGTACTTTTATCTCTTTTCCGCATTTTATCGCTTTCTTAGCTGGAAGACCTCGATAGGAGGCATTTGTTTTCTTTTGTTTATTTACTTCTGAGCCCCTTGTTGGCACATTTACTTTATACATGTTTGTTTTGTATGTGTTCGTATCCCTGCAGGTAGCGCGGTTCCTTCATCAAGGACTGCCTTTTTGCCCTTGAGCATCCCAAACCCTAAAACCCAAAGCAACACGTTAACTCCTTCTACTACAGGCGAGTAAGTCTCCAAAGGTCGAGCATCCGGTAGATTGTGCAGTGACGTCGTTCGTCCAAAACCCAATCCATAACCCCATAGTTAGCCGAACTACGTTTTGCTCTGATTCTCAGGCCAGATGAGATACGTAGGCATAAGACGCGATGTCTTAGCGAGCACACATCCCCCAACCCATAGGTCAGCCGAGCTACGAAGACTCTGATTCTCATATTCAGATGAGATACGTATGCAGTGGATGCGACATCCGCGCGAGTCATTTTCATTTAACCCTTTTTTTTAGTAAATAGTACATTAGATAAACCCACACCCTTTAGACGAAAACTACAAAAGTGGATCCCGTAGAGTACTACGAATGCGTAGGGGTGCTAATACCTTCCCTTCGCATAACCGACTCCCGAACCCAAGATTTGGTTGCGAGACCCCGTCTTGTCCTTTCCTTTTTCAGGTTTACTTCGAGCATTTCCTTTCCCTCCTTTGGGATGAATAACGCACGGTGGCGACTCTTCTATCTTTTTCTTTCGCCGGTTGTTTTTTTTTGCGCACTGTATTTTTTCAGGTTGCGACAGCTGGCGACTCTGCTGGGGAAATAGAAGTTGACCTCTTGCTGGTCCATCTTCCCTAAGCGAGTCCCTCCTAGCTTGTGTGATTTCTTGTTTATTGGGTGTTCATGCTTTTGTACATTTATTTGCTTACCTGCTTGCATGCATCAGTTGTATCTATTGGATCTGTTTGTTTGTTTGTTGGGATGGGATGTTCTATGAGAGATAAGCCCATTACCCAGGCTTGAGTGTACACACAGGTTTTAGAGTGGATGATCATGAGGCTTGCGTGGCATGTATCTACGTTAAGTCGTTCGTGAAGAGCCACACCCAGACGAGGTTTCTTTTGGATATATTATGTCCTACGGATGTTCCGTAACGACATGGTGTTCCTTTAGAAATCGTCGACTCTGGTGACCATTTCCCGAGAACTCAGTCGAGGCCTCTCCTCCAAGACGTGATTATGTTAGCTCTGGTGGGCGCATTCTCGCTGCTCAATCCGAGGACCCCGAGACTGAGAACTTGCTTTAGGATGTCCTGTTGAGGGGAGTCAGTGGAGGTCTTTTATCCCGTAATAATGCCAAACCTTTAGTGGTAAACGTATTATTCGCGACTGAAGGGCTGAAGCTGACGAACTTCTGTTCTTAGAACCTACCAGTGAGGGGTGGGCTAAATTCAAGAAACCTTAACCTCCAACCAACCCGGTTTTCTGGAGCAGAGCTTTGATCTTGTATTATATTCCTCAGTGAATTTCTCTCCAGGCAGTGCAACCTGACAGATGTTCAAGCGGATCCATCAATTCTGATTGACATGCCTTTGCATTGCATAACATCATCTGCATATTTGCATCAAACATCTCATGCTTATTCATTTGCAGGGTATTCCCTTTCAAAATGGGGGTGCCTTAAAACTGAACAAGCAGTGCATCGCATACCATGCATATTAACCCTTGTCTGTTTTGCAGGTGTCACCGCAGTGTCTAATGTTTGTTCCCTGTATCAGGCAGTTATTGGTCCCAAGCGAGTTCACAGGTACCCGATAAAGGAAAATCGTCCACAGCTAGCGATGGACCAAGTACAGAAAGAGCTGGCTGATATGCGTGAAAGGATGGATCAGTTCATGACATTGATGACTGGTATGGCAGCAGGTCAAGAAAAGCTGAGGGAATTGGTTGAGCAACCGAGGCCCGATCCGGAGGTGGAGATACCAAATGCTAAGGGAAACCCTGGTAACCCTGGGAACACTGATAACCCTGTGAACACTGGTAACGCGGGTAACGCAAATGCTGATGGAAACCCGGATAATGTTGGCAACACAGGGAATGTTGGAAATGGTATTGGCGGAAGGTACAATGTGAATCAAGGAATTCGGATTAACGGGCGCCCCGTTACTGAAGATTATCAGTATGATCAATTTTCTTTGCACGACGAGGCCCTCGAGACCACTCGCCGTATGGATGAGCTTGCTGAGAAGCTCAAATCTTTGGAGTCTCAAAATTCCTTAGGCTTTGATGTCACAAATCTTGGTCTGGTTCAGGGAGTAAGGATTCCTCACAAGTTCAAACCCCCTACTTTTGAGAAATACAACGGGGCTTCTTGCCCACGCACTCATCTCCAATCTTATCTGGGAAGGTTGGGAGCTCACACGGAAGATGAAAAGCTGTGGATGTACTATTTTGAAGACAGCCTAACTGGAGCTTCTCGTGAATGGTATTCTCATTTGTCTCGTACTACCATCAAGAGCTGGAAAGACTTGGCTGAGGCTTTTGTCCAGCAATATCAATACAACTTGGACATGGCTCCAAATCGGACCTTGTTGCAAGGTATGTCTCAGACTGCCAAGGAAACCTTTAGAGAGTATGCTCAGCGTTGGAGACAGATTGTTGCGTCCGTCCAACCCCCTATGTCTGAAAGGGAGATGGCGGACATGTTCATGAACATTCTTCAAGGCAATCATATTGAGAGATTGGCTGCTTGCCCGTCAATCAGCTTTGCAGAGATAGTAATTGCTGGAGAAAGAATCGAGAGTCTGTTGAAGATGGGCCGAATTCAAGACAATAGTGTTTCCAACTCATCAGGTCCCAAGTGACCGTTTGCTGGTAACGGTCAGCGAAGAAAAGAAGGCGAGGCAAGCGTTGTGTATGCCGGCAGAAGCAGGGGTAGAGGACGCCCTAATTATTATCAAGATCAAGAGGCCGCAGTCACTATTCCAACACCTGTTCCTCAACCGCAATATCATCCACAACAACAACCCAGGTACAACAATCAACAACAAGGAGGTAATCCGGGTCAGCAGAGACACTATCAACAACGTCCAAGGCAGACGGACCGGGTCATCGAGCCAATCCCAATGCCTTATTCAGTATTACTTCCCAAGTTGATTGACATGAATCTGGTTACATTGAGAACTCTGGCCCCACCAATCGATCCCAATAATTTGCCTAGAGGTTATGATGTCAACGCCAGATGTGCTTTTCACTCCAACGCACCTGGCCATACTACAGATAATTGCAAGGCTCTCCAGTTAAAGGTACAAGATTTGAGAGATGCCCAGGCTATCAATTTTGCTCCGGTGCCTAATGTTATCCAGAACCCGATGCCGGCTCACGGTGGACAGAGGATTAATGCTGTTGATAGTGGGGAAACTTTGAATTTGGTTTCTGATGTGACTAAGGTGAAGACTTCGCTATCGGTGGTTAAAGACCGACTTCTGAAAGGACAGATTTTCCCGGGCTGTGGGGAAGAATGCAGAAATTGTCAAGCTGCTGAAAACGGATGTGACAGTTTGAGAAGGGGTATTCAGCAGCTGATAGATGAAGGTTGTCTTCAGTTCGATCAGGCCCGTCCGGTGAAGAATGATGTATCGACAGTGACGTTTTATTTCACTCCTGAAGAAATATATGTTCCCGAGAGACTCGCTCCGACAACAATATATTTCCCAGAAAGTACAGAACCAGCAGCGGTGAACATCGAAAGTTCAGCACCAATCGCAATTTACTCTGACAGCCCTCAACCGACTTTGGTTAGTCCAATCACCATCACGGTACCAGGACCTGTTCCGTATGAGAAAGACAGTGCTATCCCGTGGCACTATGGGGCTGATATCTACTGCCAGGGGCAGAAAGTTAACGAAGAAGACATTGACATTGGTAGCTCCGCTGTAGACAATGTTGGAGGGGTTGGTGGCTTCACTCGCAGTGGACGCCTATTTGCACCATCAACATTACGCGCGAATACTGAAGCCGAGGCAGCTGCCAAGGCTAAAGGGAAACAGGTATCCACCGAAGAGGTTACTACTGAGGAAGATCCTCCTAAGACCGCATTCGAGAAGGAAGTGGATGAGTTTATGAGGATTATCAAGAAAAGTGACTACAAGGTAGTCGACCAGCTAAATCAGACACCCTCAAAGATCTCCATTCTCTCACTATTGCTGTGCTCTGAGGCGCACAGAGCAGCCTTGTTGAAAGCCTTAACGAAGTTGGATTGCGATGACACCATCCTGAGGCCAAGTAACTTAGTTGTGAGGGCTTTTGATGGCTCTAAGAGAGCTGTCTTTGGCGAAGTTGAGTTGCCAGTTAAGATTGGACCGCAGGTGTTCAAGAGCACCTTTTATGTGATGGATATCCAGCCTGCCTACAGCTGTCTGCTAGGTCGGCCTTGGATTCATGCTGCCGGTGCTGTTACTTCTACCCTTCACCAGAAGCTCAAATATGAACTAGAAGGTCAGATCGTCACTGTATGTGGTGAAGAGGATATTTTTGTTAGCCACCTGTCTACATTTAAGTATGTAGAGATGGACGGCGAGATGCATGAGATGTTGTGTCAGGGATTCGAAACTACAAACATCAATGAGGTCGCGCCCGAAGCTGTCTTTTCACCTGAGTTTGAGAAGGTCGGGACTTCTATCTCTTCATACAAGCAAGCTGTCGAAGTGGTTAAAGCTGGTAATGCCCAAGGCTGGGGCAAATTTGTGGAGCCAGTCATCAAAGAAGACAAGTTTGGATTGGGGTATGCTCCGGGATCTCAGAAGAATGAAACCGGTACTCTCTCCAGCGGGGGTTTGGTTTCCCCCCACATCGTCAATGCTGCAGATGAAGACAAGGCTGACAGCGACTGTGACTTAGATAGCTGGATTCGCCCGTGTGTCCCGGAAGAAAAGCTCGACAATTGGTCGTCTGAAAAAACCGTCCGGGTTACTCTACTGAAAGAGTGATTTTTATTGTTTTCCTTTATTACATGCATAATAAAGTCTTACACTTTGCCCAAGGTGTAACGACTCATTTGTAGGGCCATCCATTTAGTTACGTTTCGCAATTATTTTTATCATCAATAAAGGACGGCTTTTGCAAACAATTTTGTGTTCTCTTTCTTTCAGTTTTTTTTACTTTTTACAAAAAAAATGGCAATGTTTCTTTTTTCGTTTTTTCTTTCTTTCCAAAAAAAAAATCTCTCATTCTAAGGTAAAGCATGATCCTCCATCATGCAGAGCCGACCACTCGGATCTCACTGCTAACGACACTGCTATGGCCAAGTATGACTTCGACAATCCTATCTATCAAGCCGAAGAAGGGGCTGAGGAAGGTTGTGAATTGCCTGAAGGGTTAGCCAGATTGTTGAAACAGGAGGACCGAGCTATTACACCTTATTAGGAGGTGGTTGAGACCATCAACGTTGGTACCGAAGACGACAAGAAAGAGATCAAGATCGGGGCCAGTCTACAGGCCGAGAGGAAAGACCGTTGATCATGTACTTGACTGTGTTAGAAAGGTCAATGGGTTGTGTGCTCGGTCAGCATGACGAGTCAGGTCGAAAAGAGCATGCAATATACTACCTTAGCAAAAGTTTACCGACTGTGAACAAAGATACTCATTGCTCGAGAAAACTTGCCGCGCTTTGGCATGGGCTGCTCGCCGACTAAGACAGTATATGTTGACTCACACGACTCTATTGATATCAAAAATGGATCCAGTCAAGTATATTTTTGAAAAGCCATCACTTACCGGAAAGGTTACTAGGTGACAAATGATACTGGCAGAGTATGACATCCAATACACTTCACAAAAAGCCATCAAGGGAAGTGTCTTGTCAGACTATCTTGCAGAGCAACCGATTGATGATTACCAACCTATGAGGTTTGACTTTCCTGATGAGGACATCATGTTTCTCAAATCGAAAGATTGAGAGGAACCACTCCCGGAGGAGGGGCCTGACCCTGAATCCAAATGGGTTATGATGTTTGATGGGGCGGTCCACGTCAATGGTCGCGGAGTTGGTATAGTGTTGATCACACCGGAAGGGGGTTCATATGCCATTTGGTGCCAGAATAACTTTTCCCTGCACCAACAATGAAGCCGAATACGAAGCTTGTACCCTAAGACTTGAGGAAGCCGTCAATATACAGATTAAAACCCTGGATGTATACGGGGATTCAGCTTTGGTCATCAATCAAACCAACGGGAAATGGTGCTATGCTGGAACTACGTACCCAGAGGTGACGTATCTCGGTCAGAGACGAATAAAGAAAGCATTTGGTCAGAAAGTGCGCCCTTGGGGGTATCAAGTCGGTGAATTGGTACTCAAAAGATTTCTTCCTCCCAACACAGATCACATGGGCAAATGGACACCGAACTATGAGGGTCCGTACGTGGTTAAAAGGATTTTCTATGGCGGAGTTTTGATGCTAACAACCATGGATGGCGAAGGATTCCCGTCCCCTATTAACTCAGACGTAGTTAAAAAAATACTTCGCATAAAATAGACCCGCTGGACGATAAAAAGAATAGTCCGGGAAAAACAAGGGCATCCCGACGAACCAAAAAAAAAAGAGAATAAAGAGGTTCGGGCAAAAATTAGGGATATAAAAAAAGAGTACACCCGGTGAGTCGAAAACCCAAAAGGGCGGCTCAGGCAAAAATGGGTATCCCGATGGATTGAAAACCCGAAAAGGGGGCGATCCAGGCAAAAGTTAGGGAATAAGCGAATGACTGTGATCTGAGTTCATCAGTGTTATATCACCGTTTCATTCAATCCGGCAATCTTCGAAGGTTAAAGATCGACTAATCATCCACTTCAGAAAGCAAGATGAGCAGAGCGTCTTGAGGACATACAAGCCATAGCAGAGTCGAAACTCGGTGGGACCCCGTATCCCCATTGCCATTAGGATAGTTATCTTTTTATAGCGATCACCTCTTTTCAGGGATCAGCTTCCTGATACCCTCGCCTATTCCTGGCACAAATTTTCTCCCCAGTAAGAGTCGAATAATTCAGTTAAAGAGCCTCTTTATTTTTCATTTATCAGTTTGTTTGCAAAAATGTCCAAATTTTTGATAAAACATATTGCATATGAACATAATGGTGGCTTTTGCAGATGATTTGCACAGGAAAACATTTAAAATTGCTTTGAATGTGCTTAATCCCGAACGGTGAATTCAAACCGAGTAATTCCCTCGAGGCATACATGTATTTTTGGTTACAGGTCACAGGAACCGGATGCCAAGTCATGAATCCTCATCCCGAAGCGGTTGACAAAGTCTCTCCTCAGCAGAGCATGTTCCCCAACAGAGTTGACAGTATCCAGACTGTCCATCCCTAGTAGAGTTGATAGTATCCAGACTATATATCCCCCAGCGGAGTTGACAGTGTCAGACTGTATCTTCCTAGCAACAGCGGAGTGGTTGCATACCCAACGGACAAGAGGGTGGTGTTCCCAGTGTTCATCTCATCCCCAGCAGATTATTTTTAACAGATTTGTTAATCCCCAGCTTGAGGGCGATTAGCAAGTTCATATCCTCAGCAAAGGCCGTTTCCTACGACATTTCCCCAAGAAGTGTTTTCCCCACAGACTCTCCTCACAGAGCCTCTCCGAACAAAGTTTCCATAGTTGATACTCCCCCCGCAAGGTCAACTTTTCAAGCAGTCAATTTATTTTTGGTGGCTCATTGGTCCCGGCAGACGGATCATTCCCCACAGAGCATTCAAGGATTGATACAACGATCTGTTCCCTACCGGAGTTTGCTTCCCCAAGCAGATTTCTTTTTACACCATGCATAACATTTGCATTTGCATGCATATCATATCAAGCATACACATAAGCTGATAAACAGGTTCTTCCAAGCAGACTGAAGAATTACTTTACAACCAAGGTCATGAGATCCAGCCAGAGGATCAAGCGTGAGTGATCCAGCCTGAGGGTCGTTTTGAAGATTCAGCCTGAGAATCGTTTTCCAGTGATCCAGCCTGAGGGTCATTTCGAAGATTCAGCCTGAGAATCGTTTTCCAGTGATCCAGCCTGAGGGTCATTTCGAAGATTCAGCCTGAGAATCGTTTTCCAATGATCCAGCCTAAGGGTCATTTCGAAGATTCAGCCTGAGAATCGTTTTCCAGTGATCCGGCCTGAGGTTCATTTTGAAGATTCAGCCTGAGAATCGTGTTCCAGTGATCCAGCCTGAGGGTCCATTTCGAAAATCCAGCCTGAGAATCGTGTTCCAGTGATCCAGCCTGAGGGTCATTTCAAAGATTCAGCCTGAGAATCATGTTCCAGTGATCCAGCCTGAGGGTCATTTCGAAGATTCAACCTGAGAATCGTGTTCCAGTAAGCCAGCCTAAGGCTCAATTTGGAGATTCCCCAGTGAAGTCGCCTACAAGCTTTATTTCCCCAGCAAGCCCAAGTTTAATTGAGGAGTCGTTACAACATGTTCTAGCCCGAAGAATATGTACGAAGCCCAAAAGTGGAATATGCTCGAAGCTGCATATCTAATATGAAGGTTGGGTGTAGATTTCAAAAGAGGGTCAACCAGCGCATGCCTCAGATGCGGGATCCTAATGATGGGAATTTATCATCAAAATAATCCAGATCTAGCCAGAAGATCGAAATAGATTCAGCCAGAGAATCGAAACAATTCAGATCTAGCCAGAAGATCGAAGTAGATTCAGCCAGAGAATCAAAGGAAATAGATTCAGCCAGAGAATCGAAACGAAGGAGATCGAAGAAGATCTAGCCAGAAGATCGAAGTCAGGTCTAGCCCGAAGACCGGAAATAGATTCAGCCAGAGAATCGAAACAATTCAGATCTAGCCAGAATATCGAAGTAGATTCAGCCAGAGAATCAAAGGAAATAGATTCAGCCAGAGAATCGAAACGGAGGAGATCTAGCCAGAAGATCGAAGAAGATCTAGCCAGAAGATCAAAATCGTATCCAGCCCGAGGATCAAAATTAATATCCAACCAGAGGACTAAATTGAGTATAGGTTCAGCCAGAGGATCGAAACTCCAGATTCAGCCAGAGAATCGAAACGGAGGAGATCTAGCCAGAAGATCGAAGAAGATCTAGCCAGAAGATCAAAATCGTATCCAGCACGAGGATCAAAATTAATATCCAACCAGAGGACTAAATTGAGTATAGGTTCAGCCAGAGGATCGAAACTCCAGATTAAGCCAGAGGATCGGAAGAAAAATAAACAGCACGGTGTATTTCCGCGTTTTTGTGGTGTTCTCGGAGCGCAAATTTTCGGTCTGTCTTTGGTATTCAATCACAGCTCACCCCGTTTGTCTGATAAGCTGTTCGCTTTCATCCTACTCGGTTTAGTTGATGATTGAATAGGGGCAACTGTAACACCCCAAAATTTGCCCTCCTCATTCATGCATTCATTTAGCATTTCATATTGCATTTCATCATGTCAATCAGAATTAGATCCGGAAAAAAAAAACGAAAAAAAAAATGGAAAAAAAAAACGAAAAAAAATAATAATAATAATTTTTTACAAAAAAAATAAATAAATAAAAATAATAATAAAAAAATAAAGAAAATATAATAAAAATTTTTGGGCTTGGGTCTCTCTCATTTGAGCCCACAAAACCATGAAATTCAGTCTATAAATACCAAGGCTTCACTTGAGAAAAAGGAAGAGAAGCAAAATACTCTAAGGTTTCCTTGGAACAAAACCCTGGACAAAACCTGAAGAGAAACTTGACAGAGAACTCAGAGCAGCCTCCAAATCCTGAAGGGCCTCACGGGTGCAACTCAATTTCAATCAAGCTCTCCAATCAGGTTTGCCCTATATCCATCATCTTTATGCCTTTAATTTGAATGCTCTAAATGTATGAGGTATTATGGGTGAATTTGATACCCTTTTGATGCATGTGTTTGACAAGAGGTTTAGGCCTCCTACCCTTGGTTGCTTTTTGTGAGCTTTTTGTGAATTGAAAGAGCATGATTCATGTGGTTACATTTTGATTTGGGGGCAACTCTTGGTTACCCTATCTTGTTTCACTAACCCTTTTGTTGAGTTTTTGTGAAGGCACATGACTTTTGCAGGGATAACTTGCGTGGTTTCCCACTTTATTTGTGGGATACCCCCTGGAGGTTCATTCCGATTACCTGTACTGACTCACTTTTCTTTGATGGCATTAGCTTGGGAGGTCCCTGGGTTTCTTACTCCTTTAATTGCTGTTACTTTGGATCTTTATCCGTGTGGTACTTTTATCTCTTTTCCGCATTTTATCGCTTTCTTAGCTGGAAGACCTCGATAGGAGGCATTTGTTTTCTTTTGTTTATTTACTTCTGAGCCCCTTGTTGGCACATTTACTTTATACATGTTTGTTTTGTATGTGTTCGTATCCCTGCAGGTAGCGCGGTTCCTTCATCAAGGACTGCCTTTTTGCCCTTGAGCATCCCAAACCCTAAAACCCAAAGCAACACGTTAACTCCTTCTACTACAGGCGAGTAAGTCTCCAAAGGTCGAGCATCCGGTAGATTGCGTAGTGACGTCGTTCGTCCAAAACCCAATCCATAACCCCATAGTTAGCCGAACTACGTTTTGCTCTGATTCTCAGGCCAGATGAGATACGTAGGCATAAGACGCGATGTCTTAGCGAGCACACATCCCCCAACCCATAGGTCAGCCGAGCTACGAAGACTCTGATTCTCATATTCAGATGAGATACGTATGCAGTGGATGCGACATCCGCGCGAGTCATTTTCATTTAACCCTTTTTTTAGTAAATAGTACATTAGATAAACCCACACCCTTTAGACGAAAACTACAAAAGTGGATCCCGTAGAGTACTACGGATGCGTAGGGGTCACTACGCCAAAAACTGGAATAGACAGCGCCCCTTAGAGGGCGCTTTATTACAAAAGCGCACTCTAAAGTGAAGAGAAAAAATAAGGAGCATACTATTGGAATAGACAGCGCACTTTAGAGGGCGCTTTTGTAACAAAGCGCACTCTAAAGTGAAGCGAAAAAATAATGAGGAAATGGAGGGACACCAATAGAGGACGCTTTATTGAAAGCGCCCTCTAAGGTAACCTTAGAGGGCGCTTTTAAAAAAGCGCTCTCTATGTCCATGTACATTTCCAGTTTATAAGGCGCTTTTGGAAAGCCTTAGAGAGCGCTTTTAGAAGCGCCCTCTTAGGCCCCCTTTAGAGGGCGCTTTTGTAACAAAGCGCCCTCTAAAGTGAAGCCAAAAAATAAATAATGAGGAAATGGAGGGACAACAATAGAGGGCTTTAGTGGAAGCGCCCTCTAAGGTTACCCTTAGAGGGAGCTTTTAAAAAAGCGCTCTCTAAGTCCATGTACATTTCCAGTTTAGAAGGCGCTTTTGGAAAGCCTTAGAGAGCGCTTTCAGAAGCGCCCTCTTAGGCCCCCTTTAGAGGGCGCTTTTTTTACAAAAGCGCCCTCTAAGGTCCCCTTTAGTAAACATTAAAATTATAACATATACTGCATGTCTCTTTATTTTCCCTCTCTATAAGCTATTTCGTTTACGTAACTGGGTTTTCTCTCTACTACGATTACTCTCTGCTGCGATTACTCTCGTCCTCCGTTCGTTCTCCCTCCCTCACTGTCATTGTCGCCGTCGCCTTTTTCTGCTGCTGCGTTCACGTTCACGTCCACCGTCACTGTTCACTTTCTTCTCCATCGTTACCGTCACCTTGAAGGTATTTCTCTTCTCCATCGTTACCGTTCACTTTCTTCATGTGTTTGATTAGGGCATTTTCTAAACTTAGTTTTACATTTTGTGCATTATGTTGATTAATGTTGTTTAGGGCAAACTGAGTTTTTTATTTCTGATTGAAAACTGATATCATTTGAAGTGTGTTTGAGCTTGTGCTTGGAAGTTTGATGATTATGGATGCAAGTTTGTTCATGTTCCAAACACCATAAGTTTGCATTGGTCTTTTGCATGCAGTAGGTGTGTGTGAGTTTGTATTCAATAATGATAAAAAAAAAGAGTTTAGATTGTTGTAACATGAGAGAAATGAAAGGTATATGAATGTGTTCACGTATTGAATCATTGTCTTACTTGGGTCTTATTGAATCATTTCTATATTACGGATAAAATGGCTAACCAAGACGATACCCATGACGCGAATGGATCACGTAACAATGTTGAAAAAGAAATCAAACGAGGATTGACTGTTATGAAGTCAATCATTCGTGCAAGAGACAAGGGTGTAAAATTTGAAGTACATTGGAGTGCTGAAGACCAACTAATTGAGCCTAACGGTTCAATGTTGGCAAGTTACATTGGTTTCCTTGTTCGACAACATATTCCGATTACATGTGATAATTGGAGAAGTCCGGACTTGAAGGTTGGCAAAGAAAAAATATGGTCGGAGATACAGGTACTTACCATATATTGTTATATGTTTTTTTGTTGACTATTTGTTGACCATATATTGTTATAATATTACTTTATAATAACACACTCCATGTGTATGTTTTTTAGAGATCCTTTCACATCGATGAAAGCCGGCAAAAATATTGTATTCAATTGGCCGGAAAAAGACTCAGAGGATTTCGATCCTTTTTGTCCAACAAATTTCTCAAGGATGAGGAAGGAAAATTTGTTGAAGCAGAACGGCCAATGAAGTATGCCGAGATTATTTCAGCCGATGAATGGGATAACTTTGTCGCCAAACGAAGAAACGAAAAATTCCATGTAATGTCTATTAATTATGGTATTATACAATTGTTAAGTTACTTGGTTCTAATATGCCTTAAACTTTTTTATCCAGGAAGTAAGCGACATAAATCGGAAAAGGGCATCAAAACCCGCGTATCCGTACAAAAAAGGGCGTACGGGATATGCACGGTTACAACAAAGAATTGTGAGTATATTCAAATGCTATGAGCTTATACATTGTCACAATATGTTATAATTGATGATCTTATAATCTAATTCAATGTGTAGCTAGCCGAGGAGAAAAGTGACGCAACATCTCTTCCGGAGCACGTATTATGGAAGGCTGCTCGGGTTGGGAAGGATGGGGCTGTCGTTGAAGCGGTCCAAACTGTTTATGACGAATGTGTAAGTATATGTAACATTATTTCTTTAATTATATCGAAAATTTTGTTAGACATATAATTCATTTTTAATCTCCTCTAATAATATTTCAGGAGACTTTATCCCAAACCTTACCTTCAACCGAGGTCCAGGATTGCAGGAGCGTACTTAGTCGAGTACTAAATGTTCCTGAGTATTCCGGTCGTGTGAGGGGTAAGGGTTTTGGTATGACTCCGTCGTCATTGTATAAAAAACCAAAAACAAAAAATCCTACCAACAAAGAGGTGATGGAGACCTTGGCGGAGTTAAGGGCACAAGTACTCCAACTGCAAAACGAGAATGCAAGGTATAGAGAGGAAAGGTGCGCCTCCGAGGCAAAAGATACTAGTGACCGAGCTAGTATCAATTGTCAACCGAAATTTCCCGAGGTAATTATATATGTTATTATGAAATTAAAATAGCACTTTTTTACTTGACACATATACACGTTAACAATAACATTTATTATTGGTTTAGGGCATTTCACCTTGTCAGCTGTATCTATCGTCACCAACTTATCGCATGGTTGGCAAGGGAAAAGTGCACAACACTTCGGGTGAATTACTTCACCATAATCCCCTCCCGGTGGGATATATGAAAGTTTCGATTGACCTTGTATTAGATACCGACGCGCTTCTACCATTACCTGACGTTGTTTCAGAGACAACGTTGATGCGAGAAGCAGTCGGATCCTTTGTTGGATGGCCATCAGATCTAATTTTCCCAGATGCCGAGGTATATATGTTCTAAATGACTATGAATCTTTAGTATTCACATTTCAATTCAGCTACAATTATGATATTTAATCAATCCTTATTACATGGTAATGTTAGACTCCTACAAGACCCACGCATAAAGCTGGTAAAGGGATTTCAAGACGCATCGAGTCGGTTGCATCTCTAAAAGAGGTACAAATATATATACCTATTGAATTATATAC
The DNA here is from genome assembly GCF_024323335.1 of Lathyrus oleraceus. NCBI lineage: Eukaryota > Viridiplantae > Streptophyta > Magnoliopsida > Fabales > Fabaceae > Lathyrus > Lathyrus oleraceus. Next base: position 421,855,658 of record NC_066581.1, read on the forward strand.
GCAACGATTCTGTTGCATCACAAAAAGTCATGATTTAATTTATATGAATTTTTAGGTTCCCGGTCGAAAGTTGAAAAAAGCTGGTAACGATATTCCTCCAACGATGTCCAGGACAAAATCTCAAATTATGATGCGTCTTGAGAAAATGGTGAATGAGTCCGATATTATGCACGGGGCCATTCGTAGTATAGATTTTGATGAAGGTGTTTTCGGAGCTGCTCATTTCGAAATAATTGCAAAGGAGGACATGCAACAACTTTTTGAACACGACGAATTGGGCATCGCTGTCATTCATACATACATATGGTACTCCGATCAATCTATAATTTACTTAGTTGAACAATTTATTTACACATTTCAATGAGTAGTCTAATGTTTATTATGTTTCTATTTAAGGTATATGTATGTAACATTGCTGCGGGGAACTGAATTGTGTAACCGTTTCAATTTTATTGCTGCTTCCCGCATCAACGCAACGTTAATAATGAAAAATCCAACATCCGTAAAGAATGATCTAGTCGATAGATTCATGGCGGCCGGCGATAATACTACACCCAGTTTGTATTTTTTACCGTTTAATTCTGGCAACGGGTTAGATTTTCTTTCTAATAATTTCATTCTAATCTATGTATATCTTTTACGTAGAAAATTTTCATTCATCTAAATTTTTGTTTTATTTTACAGTGGTCACTGGGTGTTGGTTGCTATGGATCTTTCGAGACTAATAGTGTATTATCTCGATTCGTTATCGGGTGATTGGAGTAAATATCCGAGTATGAAGAAGACGGTTGACGCGTAAGTGAAATTCCCCTAAATATTCGTGTGTATTTGTATATTTAATTATGTCTGTCAGATTGATCTCAATATACGTTTTTATTTTGTTAGGGCAATAATAAAATTTAGATCGAAAAAGAATTATCGCAATAGGAAGGACATTACCTGGATCAGAGTTCAGGTATATATTAAGTATCTTATTTTTGCTTATAATAGTGTTTGTTTTTTTGCTTATAATAGTGTTTGTAAGAAATTAACTATATATATATTGTTTATTTTTCTGTGTAGTGTCCTCAGCAAAATAATTCGGTCGATTGCGGATTTTTTGTATTGAGATTTATGAGAGATATCATTGCGTTGAATCGTATAGACATCCCAAAAATGGTATGGAATAATAACTTAGGGTTTATTTTAATATTATCGGATATTTCATCTAATTTGTTACTAAATCATGAATATGTTTTATTCTCTTAATTGTAGTACTTTGAGGAATACAAATCTTACTCAAGAGCTCATTTGGATGAAATGAAGGATGAATTGTGTCAATTCATTGTTGATCAAAGAATCATATAGCTAGGTTGTATATTGTTGTACATATATGTATGGAATGTTGTTGTTGTATGTTGTTGTTGTATATATGTTGTATATTGTTGTTGTACTTTTACTAAATCATGAATATGTTGTTGTATATTGTTGATCAAAGAATCATATATTATGTTGTATATATGGAGGATTAATGTTGTATATAAATGGATTCATGTTGTATATATCAATGGATTAATGGTGTATAACATTGGATTAAAGGATGAAATCAATATGAATTTTACACTTTTGCAGCATGCGAACAGGTTACCAATTAAATATCCACTGTTTTTCAAACAATTTTTTTTAAAATAACTAACACTTTAGAGGGCGCTTTCTGTAGGAAGCGCCCTCTAAACATTTTACATTGACAACTTTAGAGGGCGCTTTGTCCAGAAAGCGCCCTCTAAACACTTTACATTGACAATTTTAGAGGGCGCTTAACACTTTAGAGGGCGCTTTCTGTAGGAAGCGCCCTCTAAACATTTTACATTGACAACTTTAGAGGGCGCTTTGTCCAGAAAGCGCCCTCTAAACACTTTACATTGACAACTTCAGAGGGCGCTTTTTCCAGAAAGCGCCCTCTAAACACTTTACATTGACAACTTTAGAGGGCGCTTTTTCCAGAAAGCGCCCTCTAAGGTGTCCCTTTATGGACCACTCCAGAGGGCGCTTTTTTCTGAAAGCGCACTATAATGTGGCCCTTAAAGGGCCACTTTAGACAGCGCTTTCTCCAGGAAAACAAAGCGCTGTCTTTACCTATGCCAGCGCCACTTTAGAGGGCGCTTAAAAGCGCTGTTATAGGCCAAAATAAGCGCCCTCTTTTCCCTTATTTGGCGTAGTGGGTGCTAATACCTTCCCTTCGCATAACCGACTCCCGAACCCAAGATTTGGTTGCGAGACCCCGTCTTGTCCTTTCCTTTTTCAGGTTTACTTCGAGCGTTTCCTTTCCCTCCTTTGGGATGAATAACGCACGGTGGCGACTCTTCTGTCTTTTTCTTTCGCTGGTTGTTTTTTTTTGCGCACTGTATTTTTTCAGGTTGCGACACCAAGCATGCTTGTATTGTATATTATTGCTTTTCTTATTTTGTTTACTAACCAAAAGCACAAAAATATGTCACTAACTCTTTTTGTTTTGAAGCTCAAGTGATCATGTGCTCCAGTGCTCCTCGGAGGCTCCTAAGCTCAATGAAATGGCTAGATGAAGATGAAAACAAGTATGAAAATAGTCTACAAAGCTCTTAATCAGCATATATGTCTACCAAATATCTCAATTTTCCAATTTGATCAAGATAACCCAAAGGTCTTGAGGATTTGTTTCCCAAGGAAACCCTAATTCAACTGTGCTTTGACTGTGCCTTGCTCATGAAGCAACCTCAACCTATGATCAAATTTAATAAAGGGAAGTTCTTTAATTCATTATTTTATGCATATATGAGCTCATGTGAGGTTCCTCAATCATTCATTCATCAAGATTTAAAGCTTGGCCTTGAGAAGTTGACCAGTCAAGTCATGTGACTAAACTGAGGATCACTGAGACACAACTTGTGATGTGTTTGTCAAATGAAGATGACCCCAAGAGAACAAATGTTCTTAAAAACCATATGAACAACTTTAATGTTCATCAAAAATACATTTGAAACTTGGAAGGTCATCATTCATTTCAAAACATTATAGGTCATTTTGATTGAAACCCTAATTTTGGGTAACTTCCCAAGGACCTAACTTCCTTATTATTTTATGATTTTGAGGTGAGACAAAATGCATTGGAAATATTAAGATGTCTACTTCAAATGTTGTGTTGGACAAAATTTCATAATACTAAAAGAAACACATGTGATAATACAAAACATTATAGGTCACTTTGGACCTAAGTCATTGAATTTGAAAAATGCTCAACTTCAAGTTCCCATAACTTTCTCATTAAAAATCCAAATGATGCAAAATTTAAGTCTATATTGATAATCTTGAAATTACCTACAACTTTGATGTTAGAGGTTTTTCCATTTGAGGCTTTCATCATTAAAACATAAGGGATTAAAAGTGGTTGCTTTTGTTGAAAATTTTCAAAGGGAACCTAGACATGTTTTATACCCAAAACTTCACAGCCAGTTTTCATAAATTTCCAAACTCCAAATGAATTTTTGCCCAACATGACTTTTGTTCCTTATTCCAAGATATTTCCAACCATTACTCACATGACCATTTTTGGATTTTCCATGTGGGAGTTTCGAAGAGCTTAATGTTTATGCTCATTTTTGCAGTTCACATCATAACTTGGAATGCAAGCTTGTGCAACCTCTTGTGCACGTCCAATTCAATTACATTTGACCTCAGCATGCATTTCCATTCATTCTTGGGCTTTGCAAGAGCCTGTACAGGCCCATGCATGAAGGATCCAAGTTTCATGCACATAAGCCAAACACCACCTTACATCCATTCCAGCTATAAATAGAAGCTCATGCTCATTCAAAAATTAACCTGAAGGAGATCTGAAACGCTGCTGGATTGAAAACCAAACCCTCACCTAAAGGAATTTCAGTTTTCATTTTCAATTTCAAGCTTGAATTTCAACATCCTTAGTTGATCTTCACAGCTCAATTCCTTAGCCTTGCATCATCACCACACTTTCAGAGCAAGATTGGATCAAAAGCTTGGAGAATTCGTGTTGTTTGAAGCTGCATTTCAGAGGTAGAACCTCAATTTTTCTTGATCTAGATCTTGCTGTATGATGGGAATTCCTTTGGTTTTTGTTATTTTCTGAAGTCCTCATGCACGAGGCAGGCCAGTGGTGGTCTCAATTTTGAAAATCGTGCCATTTCAGATCAAACACCATGATCTTCAAGCTCATGTTTCTCTTTAAATAGAAACTTTGAGGAGAATCCATGGTTATAGAGGTGTTGTACATTACCTTAGCTTCATTTTGATACCTTGCTTTTTCATTTTCATTGAGGTTGAATTCCCTGCGTGTGGTGGCCGGAATCAGTTGTCTGGCCGGAGAAGATGGTGGTTTCCACCACCATCCCCACGTGGGAGCCTCAGAGCCATCAGATCTGGTTGAAATGTTATAATCCTGGCCTTTCATTTGGATGACTTGTTTTAATTCCATGTGTGATGCGCTTGACTCACATATACCATATGACCGTGCCTCTAAACCCTCAGATCATGGCCACATCATTTAATGAAATGATCCAAGCGCGCTGGTTTTTTTCCTTTTTCTTATTTCTGTTTTAATTTCATTTAATTCGTTTTATTTTCAAAAATTCATAAATATTTTATTTGAAGTCACAAAAATATGAGACCAATGCCAAAAAAATTCTTGAAAAATCTAGTTTCATATTTTGATTTTTAATTATTTGTGACTTCATTTAATATTTTTTTGTGAATTATTTGGTTTTTAATAGTTTTAATTCATTTTAAAATACTTTTTGATATCTGAAAAATCCAAAAATATTTTCTTAGCACATATGGATCATGATAAGTCAATAAAAAATAGTCTCATCAATTTCTTAATTGATTTGAGATTTATTTGAGATTTTAATTCATATTGTGTTATTTTTATTGTTTTTAATTATTTTAAAATAGTTTCTGATTTCAAAAATTGATGAAAAAATTTGTCAAAGCTTGTTTGACCATGTTAGACCTATGAGAATTTATTTGGACTTATTGAGTTGATTTGAATTAAATTTGAGGTTTGACCATATTTTGTTCATTTTTATTTTGCATTTATTTTTAATTCAAAAAATACCAAAAAAATATGTTTGACTTCTTGACTTGTGATCTTCATTTCCCTTCTGTTTAACATTGGTTGATGATGACTTGATTCACTTTTGACCAATTGTGTTTGACACTTGAATTCTTTTTCCGTTCATTTTATCTTCATCTCATTTCTTTTTATTTTGGCCAATGAGTTAATGTCTTATGGTTGGTCTTGACATATGAGAGAGTTAACCTTCTTTGATCCAAATCAAACTCAACTTGATCCAAGATCAAGTGAGTTGCTTTGTGTCCAAGATTGGTTGCTTCTTGGTCAAGCAAAAAACCTAAAGTCCATACAAGGCCTTCCTCTTTTCTTTTGGCATGGCAAGTTTTTGGATCTTGGATTACTAGTCATGATCTCTAACTTGTGTTTATTTGCCTATAGTTTTATTGACTGACCTCAGATAGGTGTGACTACTACATTAGTCCACTTACAATTGCTTAACATAGCGCTAAATTGTCTTATGACAAACTAACATAACCACTAATTACTAACTTTAATTTGAGCATTTAATTTCTTGCAATTTACTTTAATGCAAATTACTTCTTGCTCATTTATTCATATTGCTTTTTACTTTGCTCATTTGAGCACATATTTTATGTTTATGTCATTTTCCTTTTTCTCATTTGACCTCATTATTGTATATAAATATATTGTTGTCTTGTGTTTGTTTTGTCTTTGTTTTGTGTGAACCCAGTGCAAAAAAGAGAAAGAACTTAGAATTAGGACTTACCTATGCTTAAAGGAGTTCAAGAGCAACTAGGCCTCATGCCTTTAGAATGCTAAATTGGTTGAAGAGCAACTAGGCCTTATGCCTTTAGAATGCTAAATCTAAAAGTTGACTTCAAAGGTCTTTCTCCCCAAAACTCATTCTTTGTGTATTCCTCTTATTGTGTTGTGAACTTTTTGATGTTTGCTCTTGTGTAATAGGGATTCCATATTGAGATAGTAAGGAGGACCATTGTCATGAGTAGCCAAGTTAAGAGAGACAAGCCAAATGGAGATCCAAGGAGCTTGAATCTATAATTGTTTGATTGCTTGAGTTGTGTGCTAAATCCAAAGGAAATGAGCATCTTGAATCATCTCTATGATTTCAAGAAAAGGAACTCCAAGGGTTTTATCTTCTCTCTTATCTTTGTATGCTTTAGGATTAGCCCTTCTCTTCTTCTCTCCACTCTAACCCAAGCCAAACTCTTTTTATGAAAACTTTGACTTTGTTTCAAATTAGAAACCTAGGCCTTATGCCTTTGACTTTTCAAAATCTTTTCATTAATACATATTGTGAATGAACCTTAATTCAACCTTGACTTCATTTTGTAAATAAGGATAACTTGTAAATACAACTCACTTCAATTTGTTTTTGTGGTTCCAATGGCCACCTTTGTTAAAACCTTTTCATAAACATCAGTCATAAGTTTGAGTTATCATAGTGGTTGATGTAAACCTCACCTTATCCTTAGTGATTGGACTATAAGTCTTCCATACTTATTATAGGGTTAACCCCTCACTAGTATGTTGAAGCTCTCCTCACATGGTGGATTGTTGGTTTAGGTTGAGTTTTCTCCTTTTGATAACAAAAGACCTAAAGCTTTTGATCAAAATCAATTCACCAATCTTTGTGATTTTTACCCCGAACTACAAGGTTTTGATCCTACCTTTGTGATGGTACGTAGGCAATGAGTTCATCCATTCAAACAACAAAATTGTAAATATAATCTATTCTCTTATCATCTCTCCAATCTTTTGCACATATTTTCACAAATACCAACCTATAACACATTTGCAAAAAGAGGTTCCCTTAGAGTACTAAGGATGTTTCGGGTGCGTAAAACCTTCCCATTTCATAACCAACCCCCTTACCTAGATCTCTGACATTTTTATTAGTTTTTGATTTGATAAAACTTCTCGGTTTTTGTTCGCTTTTTAACCTTTCCTTTGGATAAATAAAAGTGCGGTGGCGACTCGAATTGTATGTTTACTTTTGGTTTAGTCAATAAGCCTAAAGGTAACGAATACCCCGTTACAGAAAAGTGGCGACTCTGCTGGGGAATAACTACTTCCTAATGGGTTTAGCCTACTTTTTACTTGTATGTGTTCTATGTTTATATTTATTTGTGACATATTTTTGTGCAAATTTGGGATAACTGTATTGTTTGTAATGTATGAATTGCTTGATATATTCAATTGCTTGTATGCTTGGTGGTTTCTTGTGAGATGAGTTCTATACCCGAACTCGAGTGCACTTATGATAGGAGAATGACATAGTCTTGTTGACTTGTGTGGAGTTATTCCTTAGCAAGTTGACTTGCAAGCCCATTCACTTGGTGGAGGTCTTGTTGAGATCAATAATGTCACACGAGTAGTCGTGGTTAGGCATTACTCTTACCAATATAAGCCTTAGAAGCCAAGGACCTTAGATACCTAGCCCATCTTGGCCTATTTAAGGATGTAGAAGGTTGTTCAAGTGTAAGATTTGATACGATTGTTACGCGATACTACACTCATAAGAGTCTCTCTTGAGAATATTTTCGGAATACGAGTAGTCGTTTTATCTGACAATATCCGAAAGATGAGATGATGACTATGGGGACTTTTTTTTAGAACATGATTGTCAGGTTTAACCATAGTACACTCCCTTTGGGTGGTTCTTAACCGAGACTCCATGCTCGTGACTCACAACAAACCCTTGATTCGCGGTTGATCCATTCTCGTATATTCTCAATATCAATGGAACTTGAGTGTTGATAAGGTGTAAACCATAATCCACCAAAATGGATGATTGATATTGATGATAACTTGAACCATCCCGTGACCTTTGTGTGGTGTGACTTTCTTGATCCTTGAGTGTGATTGTTGCATCCATGCATTCATGCATTCATTTGCATCCATATCATCAACAATGAAGATTTTCAAGGAACTTAAGAGGTCTATTTGCAAATTTTTAGACATGGATAAGCAAAGAAGAAGTACAGTTTCAGACAACCCGACTTGAAAGAATTAAGGAGTTTGGCATCTTATGTATTAGAGCCTTTGGAGTTCAAAGCTCGCCATGGGAAGCTTCTGTCTCTTCTTTCTACCCAGGTGGATGAAGGTTTGATGAGTGTGTTGGTGCAATTCTATGATCCTCTGTACCGTTGCTTCACTTTTCCGGATTTCCAGCTCTTGCCTACACTTGAGGAGTATGCCTGTCTTGTGGGTATACCTATTCTGGATCAGGCGTTCAGTGGCTTAGAGAAGGTTCCGTCTTCCCAAGAGATTGCTGATATGCTTCACATAGATGTATCTGATATTGTTGCTCATATGACTACCAAAGGTGGAATTCAAGGTCTCCCATATGATTTTCTCATTGCCCAAGCTACTTTGTTTGGGAAGGCCATGAGTGAGGATGCCTTTGAAGCCATATTCATACTACTCATCTATGGGCTAGTGTTATTTCCCAACATCGACAATTTTGTGGATGTGAACGCTATTAGGATTTTCTCTTCTCTTAATTCCGTTCCGACTCTGTTGGGTGACACTTATTTCTCTTTGCATATGAGGAAAGCGAAGGGTGGTGGATCCATTATGTGCTGTTTGCCTCTGTTGTACAAGTGGTTTATTTCGCACTTGCCTCAGGCGTTTGCCTTCAAGGAGAACAAGGGATGTCTACGGTGGTCTGCGAGACTTATGTCTCTCACTAATGATGATATCTCTTGGTATAACCGTGTGCATGATGGCATTCAGATTATTGACTCTTATGGTGAGTTTTCCAATGTGCCTCTTCTTGGTACATGTAGTGGAATCAACTACAACCCTGTTTTGGCTCGCTGTCAGATTGGGTTCCCTGTAGCGGTGTATTCATCACTTTATGATTTATTGACTAAATCAAAAGCAAAGCATATAAAGATAGAGTCGCCACCGCACTTTTATTTATCCAAAGGAATGGCTAAAAAGCTAACAAAAGCCTAAGAAGTTTTACACATAGAAAACTAATGAAAGGTCAGAGATCTGGGTAAGGGGGTAATTATGCAAAGGGAAGGTGTTAGGCACCCAAAGCACCCTAGGTACTCCTAAGGAACCCTTTTCACAAATTGTTGAAAAAGATATTGTTTATGAAAATATTTATTGTGCAAACATTGATTGGGAGGATGAGAGAAGAATATACAAATTTTTATTATTTTTGTGTTTGGATGGATAACCATTGCCTACGTACCTTTACAGGATCAAAACCTCGTAGTTCGGCTAAAAGATTTCCAAAAAGTAAGTGGATTGATTTTAAACAAAAGCCCTAAGGTCTTTCATTATCCACGGGAGAAAACTCAACCTATACAACCACAAGTCCACCATGTGAGAAAAGCTTCAACTTGCTAGTGAGGGACCATGCCCTATAATAAGCAAGGAAGTCTTACAATTCAATCACTAAGGACAAAAGGTGAGATTCACATCAACCACTAAGATAATTGAGATCTATGGCTAATGTATGAAAACTTATCAAGAATGGACAAAGCCACAAAACAATTGAATGAGTGAAATTAATCAATTAGAATTTATTCACAAAATGAAGTCAAAGTATGATTAGAATTCAATTCAAAAAGAAGTATTATGAAAATGAAGTTTGAAAATCAAAGGCTTAAGGCCTAGGTTTCTAGTTTGAAAAGAAATGAAAATGTTTGCACAATATTTTTCTGGTTTGAGTTAACATGTAAATGGAGGTTTAAAGAACAAAAAGGTGGAGGGTGAGGGGTAAAACTTCTTAGATGTTCACCTCTTGAGATCATATATAGATGATCCAAGTGATTCCTTTAGAAAAGGCAACAAGCAGGTAACAGGTAAGCAACATAAATGGATACCGGATGCCAATCAATGGACTTACACCAATCTCACAAAACCAAAATGGATACCGGATGCCAATCTATGGACTTACACCAATCTCCCAAAACCAGGAGAACATGGATACCGGATGCCAATCAATGGACTTACACTAGTCTCCAAGGAATGATCATAGGAAACAACTGCCAATAACTGGACTTACAATTGACTCCTCACAAGAAACAAAAAGCAAATGCAATAAGCAAGAGGAAACAAGTTTCCAATAAATGGTCTTACACTCGACTCCAAGGAAATAGGATGCCAATCAATGGTCTTAGTCCCAACTCCTACCAGATCATGGGAAACAAATGCCAATAAATGGACTTACAATTGACTCCTCAATGGACAAAACAAAATGTCACAAAAAGCAATGAACAATTATCAAGAGATGATATACAATTAATGCTCACAGATGAAAGCAATGCACAGAGGCACACACATACAATTATGCACATATGGGCAAACAAGCCAACAAGCAGCCAATTAGCACACACTATACACAATCAATGGGCTCAAGCAAGGTTAGGCTTTAGAAACAAGCCATCTGGAATGGGGTGTTTTGAGCTCTTAACCCTAACATTGAGAGTTAGGGTGAAGCAGATGAAATGGAGATGAGGGTTATGCCTCATAGCTCTTATCCCTGGCCTGGGAGAGCTTTAATCAATAGAAAGTGTGGGAGTTCAGAATGAAGGAACTCTTCTCCACATATGGTTGACTCTATAAGATCTTGGGTTCTTATTCACAATGCATCAACACATGGTGTGAGCAAAGTGAATGACACAACTGAATAGCAGGGGATGGATTACACATCCCTTTTATCTACCAATTTCCTCTTAAGAGGACTTTACCTGCTTGGCACAAAATTAAACAAACAAAAACATGGCCTCTTAAGGAGGGCTTCAGACAGGTGCCTGCCAATAACAGCAGGTCTTCCAGACTACATGAAGATTAGGGGTTATACCTAAGTGGTATGCCAACCACAAGCAAAAGCAAAGAAAAGTTCAAATGAACTTAAAGCAACTTAGGTACCTGTGTAAACAACTAAACCAATCAGTACAATACTCAGACAAACAGACAACAGTCAATAACAAACAGACAATCCCAATGTACAACACATAAGCCATGAGGCAAACTCAAGTGAGTTATCATCAACCTACAAAACAGCAAATGTTAGCAATCAAAAGCAAATATCAACATTTAAATGATGAAGCCACATTAACCATGGAATTTGGATGTTTGAACCTGAAATTCAAAGCTCACATGTAAGTACAAACCACTAGGTCAAAGCCTAGGGTCAAAGGTGAAGTAAAAATTCAAAACAGGAGCTGAAATTCAACACAATGCAACTTCAAACACATATTAACATATCCTAAAAAGGATCACATCAAAATCATTAAGCAAAAGCATTTCATGATCAAAAGAAGTCAAAGGCAATTTTAAAGCTCATATATGATCATCATGAATGAAAATTCCAAAACAAAATAGAAATGATTCAAATAATTCTGGAAAATATCATGAGCATTCAACACATTCAACATGATCATTATACAAAAAATCAGAAGCATCAAAGATCATTTGGCATGGAAATTAAATTGTACAAGTTGAACAACCAAATATGTGACACAAATTGTCACACCATGCTAACACATGCATAAAACAGAAATGGTAAATGGGAAAAATACCAAACCAAGCCTAAAACATCCATCAATGTGTCTAGAATCATCATGTAAAATTTCATGTCCATTGGATTAAAATCAAGCATTTCACAATAGAAAGAGCAAGGCAAGGTCACAAAAGCACATATGATCAAAGATTCTAGCACCATTCAAAATCCAGCCATGCACAACTTCAAAAATTAGCATCATAAAATTCTAGACATTCTAAGGAACAAGTAGCAAAAAACCAGGCATTTTTTTGGAGCATTTTTCAATTTTATATGATTTTTCTAAGTTGGAAAAAAAATAATTGAAATCAAAGTGAACACATAGCATGGCAAATGGAGGGAAAGCTAATAATGCTGAATGAATTTGAAAATTGTAGCACGCCAGGAATCGAACCAAGTGAACATTCAAAATGAGCGCGCCAACTAATTGAAACGACGCCGTTTCACACAAAACCCTAGCAAAACCAGTTTGGACGTGTAAGACCCCAATTTTGTCCCTAAGATCCCTCATGGCATCATATAATATCATTTATTGCCTCAAGGATCATTGTGCACCTTGCCTGCTTCCCTGTGGGTGGGTCATCTTTTGAGTGTGGTGTTTGATCACCAAGCATGTTTTGCATTTGTATATCATTGCTTTTCATGTGTTTACTAACCAAAAGTACAAAAATATGTCATCTAACCTTGTTACTTGCAGATGAAGCAATCAACATTCAAACAGTCAATGCATTTCAATGAGCAATAGATGGTGGCCATTCTGAAGAATTTGGGCACCATGATCATTCATAAGGAGTTCATATGAGCTATGGGTTTATTCTGAATCAAGATCCCAAGTGGTAGAGGCTTGAATTTCATCAAGGCATTCTTCAGTCAATTGAAACCCTAGCCAGTCAACTGTTGGATTTGGAGGTGGGAAGTGATTAGAAATACTCCATTCATGTTCAAACAAGTCTCATTTGACATCTCAAACACTCACATTGAAGAATTTGAAGTCAAGTCAAAAGCTTCCAGAAATAGAAAGTGACCTAATATTTTCAAAAATGGCAAGTTTTGGACCAACTTCAACTCAACTTTCCAACATCAAGGAAGCTTCAAATGAAATTTTGTCTAACATGAAAGTTGAAGATCTTTCTCTCCCATTTCCAAAAGGTCCAAGATCGTGAGAATCTGATGAATGGTTAAGGAGTTATGATCAAATCATCGCCAAGTGTGCATGGCCAAAATGTGCTATGCATTGATGCATACGAATTTCGCATCGATGCATGCAGGTTAAAATGTGTTATGCATTGATGCATACGAATTTCGCATCGATGCATGCAGGTTAAAATGTGTTATGCATTGATGCATACGAATTTCGCATCGATGCATGCAAGGCAAAAAGTGCTATGCATTGATACATACGAGTTACGCATCGATGCATACTGTTAAAAAGTGCTATGTATTGATGCGTACGAGTTATGTATCGATCCATACTGTTAAAAATGTGCTATGCATCGATGCAGGAGCTTTTGTATCAATACATAACTCTATTTTGAGCTCTCATACACCATTGTTCACGTCCATATTACTTCATGCACCATTTTCATGCACAAGGGTGAAAATCCCATTTTGTCAAAACACCTCCATTTTAATCATTTCCATTTACTAATTGGTTAATCATGTTTAGAGGGTGATTAGTAGAGAGTATTTAAACCAAAACCCTAACAGAAAATGATAACGACAATTCACAAACTCAAATCTAGAATTTTTCTCTCAAATTTCTCTCAAGTTTCTCTCAAATCTTTTTCTCAATTCTTGAATCAATTTGCATTTTCATTGCTTCATTCATCATCTAGCATCATCACTGATCATTGTTCAAGCAAGATTCAACTAAAATTCGTGCAAATTAAAGCTCCTCAAAGCAAGAACATCAACAATGGTGAAGTCTTGAAACTGTGGAATCGTGCATAGCTGAGCTTCGATCTTCCTTCTAAACATCTTCATAAGCATTGTAGAAGATTCTCCAAGCATCACAAGGCCTAATTCCAGCTAAATCCGTTTCTGTTGCTACAAGAGGTCACAAATTAATTCTCATAGTCTTGCTTTTTATTGTGCTAATGTTATAGATCCTTGATTGCTGAGTTGATTGAGCTTTGAATCGTGTTAAACCGTGCTGAAATGAGTGAGAACCGATCGATTTAAGTTTGGATGTTGATTTTTGTTTTGCTCGATTCTTGCATGTTATGATGATTTTGGATGAAATGCATGTTGATTCGTGTTGTGTGATGTTAGATATTCATGAATATATGTTCAATTTGTATTTCTGGAAACTTTCATTTTTTCTGGAAAATCGTTGATGAAGATCATGAAGATCTTCATCATGTTCTTGCTGGCTGGAAATTACCTACGGATTCTCTTATAACATTCATAGCATTACATGCATTTTTTCCTGCGGATTCATGAGCTTTTCCTGCGGATTTACGTTTCCAGCATGCGTGCATGCGCCTAGGGTTAGTCCAAAACGACTGTGTTTTGGTAGCGCGCGCTGGATATTCAAATGGTAGCATGGTTCGATTCCTGATCATGACATTTCCAACAATTGCCTTGCATTATTTCATTTCACTTGTCCATATTCACATGTGCTTCATTCATTCATTTTTCAATTTTTCTCTTCATTCAAAAATTCATAATTCCATAAATATGCATCCAATTGACATGAGGTTTTTTGCACAATGATCATTATGATGTCTTCTATTTTATGGATATTTTTACAGAATTTGTGCACGGTTGAAAATGTTTTTGGCCTAAGGTTTATGTTTGCATGTCACACCTTGCACCTTGCTTGCTATTTTGATTGTGAAATGATGATGCTTGATCCAATGAAGCTGAAAATTTACATGTTTAATCTACACACTTTGAGTGATCTTTTGGCTTTGAGTTTGTATTTTTATCATGCCTGGTTTGTGAGATATGAGGTGATTAATGTAGGTGTGACAATGTGTGTCACACCATTTCTTGTTCATGTTGCTGATTTTGTTTTCCATGCCATTTGATTTCCAATTGTTCTGAATTTTTGCATGATGATACTTCTGGATGTTAGGTTTGACCATGATTTTTTGTAGAATTTTTGGGTTGATTTCCAATTTGTTTGAGATTTTATCTTATGGCTTGTCATGTTTGGATTTTTAGATAAGTGTTGAACTTCCATGATTTGTGAAATTCTTATGCCTTACCCTATGGACTTGAAATTTTACACATGTTTTATAGACATATTGAAGTTCATTGTGGATTTGGTTTGGGTCATTTATCTTATGTCATCTCTGTTTTAGGATTGCCCTAAGTTGATGCATCATTTGTGGTCTTGTTTGAGCTTGTTTTTGCCTACCATGACTTAGTGATTTTAATTGACATGCTTATACTTATCCAAATGCCATGATTTTTGGTATGATGATCCTTTGATATGTTATGTTTAAGCATGACGTTTCTTGGAATTTATTGAGCCACTTTGGATTGGATTTGAATTGGTTCATTCTGTTTGCCTCATTGAGCTTTCAACTTACATACTTTGACATGATTGCTTTGTGAAATGATGTTGGTGAATGCTATGGATATGGGACCACTTGGATATTGTTCCTAATTGATTAATCTTGATTTTGGTAAATTTTCATGTTCTGTTTTGGTTTATTTCTTCTTCTTTGACCCTAGGCCCTGTCCTAGTGGTCTACTTCTCATGTTTGAGTTTGATTTTTAGGTTGAAGAAGCAATTGCTTTAAGGAGATTAATTCAAGTTGATTGAGTTTGGTTTATTTGATTGTTATGGACTAACTTGATTTGTTTTGTAGGATGCTAGCTCATTTTATTTGAGTTTGTGCTTTGCACATGTGATTGATTGTGTTGACTGTTGGTTCTTATCTTGTCTGTTTTGACTTTGTGATTGGTATACTGATTATATTTGATTGTTTTCAGGTACCTTAGTTGCTATAGTTCATTGTGAACTTGCTTTAGCTTTGCTTGATAGCTTAAGCATTGAGGTAGAATCTCTTTTCTTCATGTAGTCTGGAAGACCTGGCCTGTTACTTGGCCAGGCACCTGTCTGAAGTCCTCCTTAAGAGGCCATGTTCTTGTGTGTTTATTTTTGTCCACAAGAAGGAAAAGTCCTTTGATAAGGCAATTGGTAGATAAAAGAGATGTGTAGTCCATCTCCTACTATTCTGTGTGTCATCCCTTTGCTCACATTACATGTTGATGCATTGTGGATCTTAACCCAAGATCTATAGAGTCAATAAATTGTGGAGAGAGTTCCAACTTTCTGAACTCCCACACCTTCTGATATTTGAAACTCTCCCTGACCAGGGATAAGATTCATGAGGCGCACCCCTCATATCCTTTCATCTGCTTCACTTTAACCCTCAATGTTAAGGTTAAGAGCACCATTTACCCCATTCCAGTTGACTTTAAAGTCTAACCCTTGCTTGAGCCCAATTGCTTGTATATAGTGGGTGCTATTTGACTTGCTTGATTGATTGCTTCATTCATCTATACATGCTTGCTTGTGTGCCTTTGTGCATTTATCATCATTAATTGCTCATTATTGCATGATCATCATTTCATATCTTTGTGACCATCTTTGGTTTGCCCATTGAGGAAGCAACTGTAAGTCCATTAATTGGCCATTGTTCCTATGATTTGGAAGGGATTGAGTGTAAGACCATTTCATTGGCCACTTATGTCCTCTTTGCTTATTGCTTGTGTTTGTTTGTTGTATGTGAGGATTCAATTGCAAGCCCATGTTGTTGGCATTTGTTTCCCAGGATCGTCTGTTGGAGGTTAGAGTAAGTCCAGATAGATTGGCATCTGACATCCATGTTTTGTTTTGTTTTGGGAGATTAGAGTAAGACTAGTTATTGGCATCTGATATCCAGGTTTTGTTTTCCTTTGTGAGACTAGTATAAGACCAGCAATTGGCATCTGGTATCATTTGCTTTGTTTTAGGAGATTGGTATAAGTCCAGATCGATTGGCATCCGGTATCCGTTCTTTTGTGCTTTAGTGAGATTGGTATAAGTCCAGTAATTGGCTTCCGATATCCATTTTGTTTTGGTTTGTTTGTTATTGCTCATTTGTTGCCTATTCCAAAGGACACACTTGAATCATCTTCTATATGATTTCAAGAAGTGAACCTTCTGAGAAGCTTTACACTCCATTATCCATTCACCCTTTTTGTTTCAAACCCCTTTTCACATGTTGCTTTCAAAACTTGAAATAAATGTTGTGCAAACATCTTCATGTCCTTTCAAATTAGAAACCTGGACCTTAAGTCCTTGATTTTTCAAACTTCACTTTTGTTAATACTTCCTTCTGAAATGAATCATAATCATACTTTGGCCATATTTGGTGAATACTCATAATCAATTAACTTCACTCATTCAATTGTTTTGTGGCTTTGTCCATTCTTAACATGTTTTCATACATTAGCCATAGGTTTGATTTATCCTAGTTGGTTGATGTTAATCTCACCTTTTGTCCTTAGTGATCGAACTGTAAGACTTCCGTACTGAAAACAGGGTTAACCCCTCTAGTACGTCGAAGCTTTTCTCACATGGTGGACTTGTTGTTTGTATGAGGTTGAGTTTTCTCCCGTGGATAACGAAAGACCTTAGGGCTTTTGTTTTAAAATCAATTCACACACTTTTGGAAATCTTTTAGCCGAACTACGGCGTTTTGATCCTTTATCTTGTATGGAAAGGTACGTAGGCAACGGGTTCATCCGTTCAAACACAAAAACAATAAAAATTGTACATTCTTTTCTCATCATCCCCATTCATGTTTGCACAATAAATATTTCATAACAAATAACATTTCATACAACAATTGTGAAAAGGGCTCCCTAGGAGTACCTAGGACGGTTTGGGTGCCTTACACCTTCCCATTGCGTAATTTACCCCCTTACCCAGATTCTTTGATCTTTTCATTAGTTTTCTATGTGTAAAACTTCTTAGGCTTTTGTTCGCTTTTTAGCCAATCCTTTGGATAAATAAAAGTGCGGTGGCGACTCGATTCATTGTATGTTTTGCTTTTGATTTAATCAATAAATCATAAAGTGACGAATACACCGCTACAGAAAAGTGGCGACTCTGCTGGGGATAACATTAGACCTTCCTCAGTGGGTTTTGCCTACTTTTCACCCTTGTTGTATTATATTGTTATTTGTTATTTGACATATTTTTGTATAATTTGGGATAACTGTATTGATTGTAATGTTTGAATTGCTTGATATACAATTGCTGTTTGCTTTGGTGATCTCTGTGAGATGAGTTCTGTACCCAAACTCGAGTGCATCTTAGGATAGGAGAATGGCATAGTCTTGTTGACTGGTGTGGAGTATTCCTTAGCCAGTTGACTTGCGAGTCCATTCACTTGGTGGAGGTCATGTTGGATTAATAATGTCACACAAGTTATTTGTGGTTAGGCATTATTCTTTCAATCATGTGCCTTAGAAGCCAAGGACCTTAGTTTACCAAGCCCATCTTGGCCTATTTTTAGGACGTAGTGCGGAGGTCGTTCAGATGTAAGATCTGATGCGATTGTTACGCGATACTACACTCATAAGAGTCTCTCTTGAGAATATTTTTGGAATACGAGTATTCGTTCCTCCGATAATATTCGAAAGATGGGATGATGACTATGGGAACCTCTGGTAGAACATGTTCGGCAGGTTTAAACCCTAGTACACTCCCTTTGGGTGGTTCTTAACCGAGACTCCATGCTCGTGACTCTCAGCAAACCCGTGATTCATGGTTGAGTCGTTCAGACAACCTTAATATCAATGGAACCTGGGTGTTGATAAGGTGAAAACCTAAATCCACCAAAACGGATGGTTGATATTAAGGATGATTGAGCCGGTTCATGTACCGTTAATATCAATGGAACTTGGGTGTTGATAAGGTGAAAACCTAAATCCACCAAAATGGATGATTGATATTAGGGATACAATGAGCTTTCCCATGACCTTTGTCTGGTGTGATTTGCTTGATCCTTGAGTGTGATTGTTGCATTCATGCATTCATGCATTCATCTGCATTCATGTCATCAGAAAAAAATGAGAAAATTTTCAAGGAACTTAAAGGGTTTATTTGCAAAATTTTCAGACATGGAAAGACCAAAAAGGCATACAAAGAAGTACAACTTTAGACAGCCCGATGTGAAAGAGTTAAGAAATCTGACATCTTATGTATTAGATCCCTTGGGTTTCAAAGCTCGTTACGGGAAGCTTCTGCCTCTGTTGACTACTCAGGTTGATGAGGGTTTGATGAGTACTCTAGCGCAGTTTTATGATCCTCTGTATCACTGCTTCTCTTTCCCGGACTTCCAGTTGCTGCCTACTTTGGAGGAATATTCTCATCTTATTGGGATCCCGATTCTGGATCAGGTGTCGTTCAGTGGCTTAGAGAGTATTCCGACTGCTCGAGAGATCGCAGACTTGTTGCACATAGATGAATCTTTGATTAAAGCTAATCTGACTACCAAAGGTGGAATTCAGGGTCTTCCTTCTGATTTCCTCATTGCTCAAGCTACCATCTATGGGAAGGCCATGAGTGAGGACGCCTTTGAGGCTTTATTTGTGCTGCTCATCTGTGGTTTGGTATTATTCCCCAACTTCGACAAATTTGTGGACATGAACGCCATTAGGATCTTCTCAGTTCTTAATCCCGTTCCGACTTTGTTGGGTGATGCCTATGTCTCTTTGCATCTGAGGAATGCAAAGGGTGGAGGAGTTATTGTGTGCTGTCTGCCTTTGCTGTACAAGTGGTTTATTTCGCACTTGCCGCAGACGCTTGCTTTCAAGGAGAACAAGGGATGTCTACGGTGGTCTCAGAGACTTATGTCTCTCACTAATGACGATATCTCTTGGTATGATAGCGTGTATGATACTGTGCAGATCATTGACTATTGTGGTGAATTCCCTAATGTGCCATTTCTTGGCACATGTGGTGGGATCAGCTACAATCCCATCTTAGCACGTCGTCAGCTTGGGTTCCCCCTAAAGGATAAACCTCATAAAATTTTGTTAGAAGGTGTATTCTTTCAGGAGGGTAAAGATCCCCAAGGCCTGAAAGCCAGATTTGTCCGCGCTTGGCGCAATATTCATAAGAAGGGTAGGAATGAATTGGGTCCGAAGAATTGCATTGCTTTGGAGCCATACACTTCTTGGGTCAGACAGAGAGCTGCCGAGTACCTTATGCCATATGATCATCCGAGACCTATACCTTTGGATGTGGCTGGGCCTTCAACCCTCCCTAACCAACGTGTAGAGGAGTTGAGAGAGGAAGACCTTTCACGTGCTTGGATCCGTGAAAGGGAGGAATTGCTGCAGCATATCAAGGAGAAGGACGCTCTGATCGAGTTTCTCGAGCATCAGGTGATCGATGATCCGAATGATACTTGGACTTCTCTGCTTCCTCAGTCTTCCAAATTCTGGAAGAGGAAGTATGATCGACTTGCGAAGGAGAAAGCGGACATGGAAGCAGCCTATGAGAGAGAGATCAAGAAGCTTTGTGCATCTCGTCTTCCAGCATCCCGAGCTATTAGGGATCCATAGGATGTTATTTTCCTTTTCTCTTTGTAATGATCAAAAATGTTGTACTTCTTTGTCTCGATTATATTGAATGAGATATTTTCCATATGAAATTAAAATGCTTAAAAATTCAAAAATTGCAAATAAATACCCTAAGGGTTCCTTGAAAATAAAAACAAAGCATATGCACAAGCATTACATGCATCATTTTGCATAAGCAGGTGTCTTGTTCCTGGTCTTCTTGTCTGTGGCCTAACTCTGTGTTCTTCATTTATTTTGAAGACAAGCTGACTCACCGGTACTATACCAGAGCTAATTCTGCCAGAGTAATGGATCAACTAGAGCAAGAGAACCATTAACTGAAGGAAGAGGTCGCTCGTCTGAGTGCTCTGATGGAGCAGTTTCTGTATGCTCAAAACCAACCTTCTCCACCTCCTGCAACTCCTCCCCAGAGGACTGTTATCTCAGAGGTCGTTGCTTCGACAGTGCCTGCTGCCAGTGCTCATTTTGTGCCCAATGCAATGCCAGCCGGGTTCCCTTGGGGAATGCCTCCGGGTTTCATGCCGGATATTCCTGCTCCAACTTTTGCTCATATGCCGACATCTAGCCCGGTCCCTATTGCTGCTCCTCCTGTCGTGCATACCATGCCTAGGGTAGACGACACCATCTATCATTCTGAGCCGTCTGAGGGCCCAGATGTCAATGAGAAGATGGAGGCTATGAATGACCAATTCCTTGAGTTGCGAAAGGAATTGAAGACTCTCAGAGGGAAAGATCTGTTTGGCAAGTCTGCTGCTGAACTTTGCCTTGTTCCCGGTGTTAAAATTCCGATCAAATTCAAAGTGCCTGACTTTGAAAAGTATAAAGGGAACACCTGCCCTCTTGCTCATCTGGTTATGTACGCCAGAAAGATGTCTACGCAAACAGATAATGATCAACTGTTGATTCATTATTTCCAGGATAGTTTGTCCGGTGCGACTCTTCGTTGGTATATGAGCCTTGATAGTGCAAACATTCGATCCTTCAACGATCTTGGTGAAGCCTTCGTCAAGCAATACAAGTACAACGTTGATATGGCGCCTGACCGTGATCAACTCAGGGCCATGACCCAGAAGGATAAGGAGACATTCAAGGAGTACGCCCAGAGGTGGCGAGAGTTGGCTGCTCAGATCACTCTTCCGCTAGAAGAGAAAGAAATGACTAAGATCTTTTTGAAGACTCTTAGCTCATTCTATTATGAGCGGATGGTTGCAAGTGCTCCCTCTGATTTCACCGAGATGGTGAACATGGGGATGCGACTGGAGGAAGGTGTCCGTGAAGGACGTTTAGCAAGGGATGAGAGCTCTTCTAAACGATATAGGGCGTTTAAGAAGAAGAATGGGGAGGCACATGCTGTGCAATCCCATGCCAAGCCAAGAAGACCCTCTGTTCAGAGGAAGCTTGCACGTCGTGCAAATAATCAGCACCAGGTGGCTCATATAGCACCTGTTTTCAGGGAAAGTGCTCAATATCAGC
Source organism: Lathyrus oleraceus (assembly GCF_024323335.1). Lineage (NCBI taxonomy): Eukaryota > Viridiplantae > Streptophyta > Magnoliopsida > Fabales > Fabaceae > Lathyrus > Lathyrus oleraceus. Next base: position 421,877,353 of record NC_066581.1, read on the forward strand.
AACCTCAACATCAGCATCAGCAACAACAGCCTCAGTATCAGCAGCAACACCGTCCACAGCAACAGGCTTACCAGCCTCGTGGCAGCACAACCAACCAAGCTAATTTGAGTTATGATAGGAAGAAGATCAGCTTCGATCCAATTCCTATGTCATACGCTGAGCTATATCCTTCCTTGTTGGAAAGGAAGTTGGTTACTCCCAGGGATCCTCCTGCTGTGCCTGCGAATCCGCAATGGTGGTACAAGCCAGACCAACACTGTATTTATCATTCCGGTGCCCCGGGTCACAACATCGAAAACTGTTTCAGCTGAAGACGAAGGTGCAAGACCTGATGCGATGCGGTATACTGAGCTTCGAAGACTCAGGCCCCAATGTTACAAAGAACCCATTGCCCGAGCATGGGAAATCTGTGAATATGGTCCAGGGGTGTCCTGGGAAATATAAAGTCAAATATGTCAGCCATATTAGACAGTCATTGGTCGAATTACATCGTCTCCTGTGTGAATACAGTTATATGGAGAATGACCATGACAAATGCCGCATCTGTTCCGTGAATCGTCTGGGTTGTCGCCAAGTGCGAAGAGAACTTCAAGAGCTGTTAGATGAAGGTACTATAGAGATTCTTCAGAACCGTAATGTTGATGAAGATGAACCAGAGGTCAATGTTATATCTCCTGTGTTCAAATTGCCTGAGCCTGTTGTCATCCTTTATGATGGTAGCAAGCCGAAGGCCTCTCCTTCACTAACTATCAAGCCTGCAGGCCCGGTGCCTTATTCTTCGGATAGAGCTGTTCCGTTCAGATACAATCCCGTTGCTGTAGAAGATGGGAGGGAAGTGTCGTTGCCTTCAACCTCTGTGACCAATATTGCTGATGTAAGTGGATTGACCCAGAGTGGTCGTGTGTTCTCTGCACCTAAGCCTCAGGCGAAGGCTATTGCTTCTGACACTGTTGAGCGTCCGGTTGGGACCGCTGTGAATGTTAAGAATCCGGCACCTGTTGCCGAACCCTCCTCTGTACAAAAGACTCCTGCTTCTTCTGTTGGCCCGAGTGGCATTGTGAATGAAGGATGTTATGAGATGCTGAGGCTCATCAAGAAGAGTGAGTACAACGTTGTAGACCAGCTTCTACAAACGCCATCCAAGATATCCGTATTATCTCTACTGCTGAATTCAGAACCCCATAGGGAGGCTCTGCAGAAAGTTTTGGATCTGGCATATGTCGATCATGACGTCACCGTTGAACAATTTGATGGTATAGTTGCAAACATCACTGCTTGCAACACCTTGAGTTTCTGTGACGCTGATCTCCCTGAGGAGGGAAGAGACCACAACATGGCTTTACATATCTCTATGAACTGTAGGACTGATGCCATGTCCGACGTGCTGGTGGACACTGGATCATCTCTTAATGTATTGCCAAAGACCACACTCTCTCGACTGTCATATCAGGGGCCTCCCATGAGGCAGAGTGGTGTTGTTGTGAAAGCGTTTGATGGGTCGCGCAAGACTGTGATTGGGGAAGTTGATCTCCCAATCAAAATTGGACCAAGTGATTTCCATGTTACCTTCCAGGTAATGGATATCCACCCATCTTATAGCTGTCTCCTTGGAAGACCATGGATTCACGAGGCTGGTGCCGTGACATCCACCCTACACCAGAAGCTGAAATTTGTGAAGAACAAGAAACTGGTTGTGGTAGGGGGAGAAAAGGCTCTCCTGGTTAGCCACTTGTCTTCTTTCTCATATATTGACGCTGAGGATGAAGTTGGAACTCCTTTCCAAGCTTTGTCTATTGATGAACCAATTGAGAAGAAGTCTCCTTCATTCACTTCCTACCGTGATGCGAAGCTGGCCATTGAATGTGGTGCAGTTGTTGGATTGGGGAAGTTGGTTGAGCTTGAAGACAATAAATCCCGGGCTGGCATTGGCTATTCCTCTGGGGCATTCAACGAGCAAGGTTTGTTCAAGAGTGGAGGATTCATCCATGCTGATCAACCTGAAGAAGATGCTACTATCTTAGAAGAGGATGCAGAGGATCTGAGCAATTTCATCATTCCTGGTGGTGTCTGCCATAATTGGGTCGCTGTAGATATTCCTACAGTCATCCATAGATCAGAGTAATTGTTCATTTTGTTTAAAACCCTTCTCCCATGCCAAAAGGAGAAGTGATGACATTGTTGGCAGCATTTATACAATGATATTTCATTCAATTAATGCATTGTTAAACATTTGTTTTTCCATTTGTTTTCACTTTTTGCTTTTGCATGAAATCAGTGATCACAAAAAACCCATAAAAACAAGAATAAAAGCAACTCTTTTCATCTGCATAATGGTTTGCTTGTTTAAATTCTAAAGTTTTTCATTAACCAAAATCATTATGCAAGTTGATTCTAAAACCCATTGAACATAATGATCCAACGCCATCTCCCAATTTTGAATCCCCTGTATTTGAGGCAGAGGAAGATGACGTTGAAGAGATTCCTGATGAGATTACCTGTCTCCTTGAGCACGAGAAGAAGATCATTCAGCCGTACCTTGAAGATCTGGAAATAGTCAACTTGGGGTCTGAGGATTGTGTTCGTATGGTGAAGATTGGGGCACTTCTTGAAGAGTCTGTCAAGAAGGAGTTGATCAGTTTTCTACGAGAATATTCAGATATCTTCGCTTGGTCGTATGAAGACATGCCGGGTCTTGATACAGATATTGTGCAACATTTCCTGCCTTTGAAGCCTGAGCGCGTGCCTGTGAAGCAGAAGCTCAGAAGAACTCATCCAGATATGGCAGTAAAGATCAAAGAGGAAGTTCAGAAGCAAATTGATGCGGGGTTTCTGGTGACTTCTACATATCCTCAATGGGTGGCCAATATTGTGCCTGTGCCTAAGAAGGACGGAAAAGTCCGTATGTGTGTTGATTACAGAGATTTGAATAAAGCTAGTCCGAAAGATGATTTCCCTCTACCACACATTGATATGTTGGTAGACAATACAGCTAAATTCAAAGTCTTTTCCTTTATGGACGGATTTTCCGGATATAATCAAATCAAGATGGCACCCGAAGATATGGAGAAGACAACATTCATCACACCTTGGGGAACATTCTGTTATCGAGTGATGCCCTTCAGTTTGAAGAACGCCGGAGCCACGTATCAACGAGCTATGACTACCTTATTTCATGACATGATGCACAAGGAGATAGAGGTCTATGTTGATGATATGATTGCTAAGTCCCGAACGGAAGTTGAACATGTTGAGCATTTGTTGAAGCTTTTTCAGCGTCTGAGGAAGTTCAGACTTCGTCTGAATCCGAACAAATGTACATTTGGAGTCCGTTCCGGCAAGTTGTTGGGTTTTGTTGTCAGTGAGAGAGGTATTGAGGTTGATCCTGCAAAGGTCAAAGCAATACAAGAGATGCCTGCACCCAAAACTGAGAAGCAAGTCCGAGGTTTTCTTGGCCGCTTGAATTACATTTCCAGATTTATATCCCACATGACTGCCACATGTGCGCTGATATTCAAGCTCCTCCAGAAAGATCAGTCTCATGATTGGACCGAGGATTGCCAAAAAGCTTTCGAAAGTATCAAAGAATATCTGTCTGAACCTCCGATCTTGTCTCCGCCTGTAGAAGGAAGACCTCTGATCATGTATTTGACCGTACTTGAAGACTCGATGGGTTGTGTCCTGGGTCAACAAGATGAATCAGGGAAGAAAGAATCTGCTATCTACTACCTCAGTAAGAAGTTTACTGATTGTGAGTCTCGGTACTCAATGCTTGAGAAGACGTGCTGTGCTTTGGCTTGGGCCGCTAAGCGTTTGCGCCAGTACATGATAAATCATACAACTTGGTTGATATCCAGAATGGATCCAATCAAGTATATTTTCGAGAAGCCTGCTTTAACTGGGAGGATTGCCCATTGGCAGATGTTGTTGTCTGAATATGATATCGAGTATCGAGCTCAGAAAGCTATCAAAGGTAGTATTTTGGCTGACCATTTAGCGCACCAGCCGATTGAAGATCATTAGTCTGTTCAGTACGACTTCCCTGACGAGGAGATTCTGTATTTGAAAATGAAAGATTGTGATGAGCCTACACTTGATGAAGGTCCGGAACCTGGTTCCAGATGGACGATGGTGTTTGATGGCGCTGTGAATCAGTATGGAAATGGAATTGGGGCAGTAATCATTACTCCTCAAGGTTCGCATATTCCGTTTACAGTAAGGCTAACTTTCAAATGCACGAATAATATGGCTGAGTATGAGGCCTGTATTATGGGACTGGAAGAATGTATTGATTTGAGAATCAAGCATCTTGATGTATATGGTGATTCGGCCCTGGTTGTTAATCAGATCAAGGGTGAATGGGAGACGAATCAGCCAAGTCTCATTCCATATAGAGATTATGCGAGGAGGATTTCAACGTTCTTTACAGAAGTTGACTTTCATCATATTCCTCGAGAGGATAATCGGATGGCATATGCGCTTGCTACACTTGCTTCGATGATTGTGGTCAGACTTTGGAATGAAGTTCCCAATATTGCCGTGATGCGCTTGGATAGACCCGCTCACGTATTTGCAGTCGAAGAAGTGAATGATGACAAGCCTTGGTATTTTGATATCAAGAATTTCCTCCAGAACCAGGTCTACTCGCCTGGGGCATCTGTGAAAGATAGGAAAACTTTGAGAAGGTTGTCAGGCAGTTTCTACCTCAGTGGTGAAGTGCTGTACAAGAGAAATTTTGATTTGGTTTTGCTCAGATGCGTGGATAGACACGAAGCAAACCTGTTGATGACTGAGGTCCATGAGGGTCCATTTGGTACTCATTCCAATGGACATGCCATGGCTAGGAAGATGCTGAGAGCAGACTACTATTGGCTGACAATGGAGTCTGATTGTTGCAAATATGTGAAGAAATGCCACAAGTGTCAGATTTATGCGGATAAGATTCATATTCCTCCGACACTTTTGAATGTGATTTCGTCACCATGGCCTTTCTCTATGTGGGGAATTGACATGATTGGCATGATTGAACCGAAAGCATCCAACGGACACAGGTTTATTCTCGTAGCAATTGATTACTTCACCAAATGGGTTGAAGCTGCATCGTATGCGAATGTGACCAGGCAGGTGGTTGTGAAGTTTGTCAAGAATCAGCTGATATGCCGTTATGGTGTGCCTGATAAGATCATTACTGATAATGGATCTAACCTAAATAATAAGATGATGGATGAGTTGTGCGCTGAATTCAAGATTGCACACCATAATTCTTCTCCTTACAGACCTAAGATGAATGGGGATGTTGAAGCTGCTAACAAGAATATCAAGAAGATTATCCAGAAGATGATTGTTACGTACAAGGATTGGCATGAGATGCTGCCATTCGCTTTGCATGGATACCGTACATCTGTACGCACTTCAACAGGGGCAACCCCTTTCTCTCTTGTTTACGGCATGGAGGTTGTTCTCCCAGTAGAGGTGGAGATCCCATCAATGAGAGTCTTGATGGAAGCCAAGTTGACTGATGCTGAGTGGATTCAGAGTCGTTATGACCAACTGAATTTGATTGAAGAGAAGCAATTGACTGCCATGTGCCATGGTCAGTTGTATCAGCAGAGAATGAAGAAAGCATTCGATAAGAAGGTCAAGCCTCGTGTGTTCCGAGAAGGTGACCTCGTGCTCAAGAAAGTCTTGTCTTTCGCGCCCGATTCCAGGGGCAAGTGGACTCCAAACTACGAGGGTCCATATGTTGTTAAGAGAGCCTTTTCAGGCGGTGCTTTGATGCTTACAACAATGGATGGGGAGGATTTCACTCGTCCTGTGAATTCAGATGCAGTCAAGAAATACTTTGCCTAAAAAAAAGTATATGCAAATGAAAAACAGAATAGCTCGCTAAGTTGAAAACCCGAAAGGGCGGCTTAGACAAAAATGAGCGTCTCGGTGGAGAACCCGCAAGGGTAATCCAGGCAAAAATTAGAGACTTGAAAAAAAAAGGTAAATTTGCATCCCGCTAGATTGAGTACCTCACCCTGGAGCAATCTAGGCAAAAAATTAGGGATTTGGCAAGTAACTGCATCCTGACAAGACTTTCTGTTTCACAGTCGTCTTTTCGTCAGAAATTCTCGATTCGTCGTAAACTGAAGCTTCGGATACATCGAGATTCAAATTGGTAGAGAAAGGATCATTATGTCCAATGTAGCCCTCTTCCAATATATATCACTGATTTCAAATTTGTACAGATCTATGGAGTCTTGCCATTTGCAGGCTACCATTCCATCAAATAAATTTGAGCTTTTATCCAATTATTTGCACTCTTATTTATTTCAATTCAACAAATGTTTTGCATGTTTTAATTGATAAAATATCATTGTTTTAAAACAAATAAATTTTTCAAATTGTTGTTTTAAACAAGGTGAACATTCACAATGATGAAAGGATACTTAAGAATTTCTCAGTGCTCTCCCAAGGGTGGCATGATTTCCAACAGGTAAGACATTTGTTCATATTCCTGGCATGGTTGTATCCTCTTTCTCCTGCTTTTATTGTTGGGGTTGTTCCCCAAGCAGAGCTGTTGTCGGGGTTGTTCCCCAAGCAGAGGTGGTTGTTGAAGACTCAGTTTCTTCTCCAGCAGTTTTATCTCCCCAGCATGGGTGCTTTCCTTTGGAAGATTCGGTAGTTGGTGGTTTGAGACCCCAGTACCCCATCACTCCCCAGTGCAGTTGCCGGTAAGAGTTGTTGCTTCTCTCCTCAGCACAGTCGTTTTTTGGAAGATTCGGTAGTTGGTGGTTTGAGACCCCGGTACCCCGTCATTCCCCGACAAAGTCGCTAGCAGAGTTATTGCTATGTCTCTCCATCAGAGCACTTATTGAGGTTTTCACCTCTTATCGCCCTTCAGCAGAGCAGTGTTTATTCCCTCCTCAGCAGTTGTGGATGTTGTTCCTCAGAAGAGTCAGCATTTGGTGGTTGATCCCCAGCTCTCCATTATCCCCAGTGGGTTCCTCAGTGAATTTCCCCAGTGGATTCATCAGCAGATTTGTGGCTTGGAGGATTGTGTTTATGCAAAATCCCCAAGAATGGATATCCCCGACAGAGTCAGGATTATATCTGTGATAATTCCCTCAGAATCTCCGCCAGAGTTGAAACCTCTGTTCCCCCAGTAGGACCGGTTGGTGATCTATCATCCATAGATTTGGTTGATTCCCTGATTGCTTTTGATCCCCAGTAGAGTGGCTTATTGCAGAATCTACTTGTGTGATCTTTTCTTCCTCCTCAGTGGGTTGTTCCCCAAGAGAGTAGCTGACGTTATTCCCAGTAGAGTTGCTTGTGCAGTTGGATTCTACATGGATGATCTGTTCTCCCTTTGTGGGTTGTTCCCCTGTGGAGTTATTTTGGAGTTGCTTGTGCAGTGAGCTCTTGTTCCCCTGCAGATGTTTTGGGACTTCTCCTTTCCCCCCAACAGATTTGTCTTTGTGGCCGTTGTTGCCTGTTGTGACTTTCTGTTCCCAGTTGGGTTGATTGTTGATCCATCACTCAGAGATTTTTGTGATATCTCTGATCTTTTGCCTCCCCGCAGATCTTTGCTTTTCAGCTTAAAGATCTCTGGCAGATTGGCTTTCCAGTTGGACCTCCTTGGTTTTCCTCTGGAAGTATAGTACCGGGCGTTTGATTCCTGGGACCTGTTTGTGTTAGATATATCTGTTTTGTCAGCATTCATCAAACATAAATCACGCATATTCATGCATACTCATAAACATTCAGATATTCATGTTGCATTTTTTGCCATATATCTTTGTTTGTTGTTCCCTGCTTGGTGATATAGATCTCCTTTATAGATCTCCCTAAGCAGATGTCGGGTGTTTAAATCTCTCAAAGTAGAGTTAGCCCATTAGCAGAAAGTGTCTATCCTTTCATGCCTTTCCCCACTGAGATACCTCCTCATGGATGACGGTTGTTTCCGTTCCCTCCCAACATACACACTGGGACAGGTTTTCCCTTTTGAGTTATATCCTCATCAGGACGAGTCTTGATTCAGTCCGCCTTTTTGGTTCGATCCTAAATTGGCATTTTTCAACTGTCTCTCGTGCTTCCCTGTGGTATAAATGAATAGTTGCTTACAAACCGGCGCTCATTCATCTTATCCTCAGTTGGAATTTTTGGCTTTCTGCATACAGACCAGCAGTTGTAAGTCCTATCTTTGCGGTTTTCTACCTACTAACCGGTAGTTATAAACCCTGTTTTCTCCCCTAGCAGAGTTAACTTTGTTGTTCATCCCAACCGATGACAGTTACTCTTCTGTGGTTTTCTATCCAACTTTTTTGGTAGATGTAATCCCCTCTTTGTGGTTATCTTCATCTAGTATTCGATGTTGATTTTCCTTCGCTTGGATGAGTTGCTTGAATAAGCACTCATATCCCCAGCAAGTCTCTTATGGATAATTGCCGTATGCTAGCAATTTTATCCCCAGCGGGTCCTTTCACCGTTTGCCAGTGATTGTGTTCCCCGGATCATTGGTTTTCATCAATGTATCTCCGGCGAGTCTTCTTTCATTTACCCTTTTGTTGGTAATGTCTGTTGCTCCCTTTGATTGGTCATCTTTATATACCTAGTTTGGTATCCCGATGCCTCTCATTTCGGATTTTTATCCTATAAACAACCTACAACCCGGTTAAGGATAATCTTCCTCTCGAGGTTATTATTCACGTTTTGACGGCTATGAATAATATATCTCATTCACTCTTCGGTTGAAGCCTTTCGTGTTTCCCCAGCCGAGTAAGATTCATATTCTTTGTAGAATCGAATGTCCATCCTATAAAAAAGACTGCTTTTCTAGCTTTCTTCAGGGTGATGAGTGTCTTGGAACACAAACCAATTCACGGTTTCGGATTTTTATCCTATAAACAACCTACAACCCGGTTCAGGATAATCTTCCTTGTGAGTATTTTATCCACGTTCTGACGGTAATGGATATTATATCTCGTTCACTCTTGGGTCAATCTTTTGATTGTTTTCTCCGCAGAGTAAGATCCGTATTCCTTGTGGAATCGAATATCCATCCTATAAACAAGTCTTCTTTTCTAGCTTTCTTCAGGGTGATGAGTGTTTTGGAACACAAACCAATTCACGATTTCGGATTTTTATCCTATAAACAACCTACAACCCGGTTCAGGATAATCTTCCATGCAAGGATATTATCTACGTTTTGACGGCTATAGATAATATATCTCATGCACTCTTTTGTCGAATCCTTTGTTTGTTTCCCCAATTGAGTAAGATTTGCATTCTTTACAGAATCAAATATCCATCCTATAAACAAGTCTGCTTTTCTAGCTTTCTTCAGGATGATGAGTGTTTTGGAACACACACCAATTCACGCCTTGGTCGGTCACCTGTTACATACCTACAACCCGGTATCCTTGGTGTTTCCTTCCTGTCTGCTCCCTATTATGACCTTGGTCCCCTGTGGAGTCAGATTTTCCTGAGTTGAGGTACCTTTCTCAGGTCTTTCTCAGATGTTTGGTTGATTGATATCTCTCACCCGTATACCGGTCTTAGATATTCATTCTTCCTGAGTTTGTTACTCACTAACCGCTAACATCTCATCCTTTGGCTTCCCCTGGAAAGTCTTTTCTAGATTTCCCCAGCGGAGTTGTGTTTCTATTTGTGTTGCTGTATTGGTGTTCTCCCCAGTACATGCATTTTGTGAGTCAGCTTGAGTCTTCCCAATGGATGTGTTTTCCTTTGGAATTTCTTTCTTCTCCCCAGTTTGAGTCCTTTACTTCCCCAGTGAGGTCTCCAGTCTGATTTCTGTTATCCCCAAATCAGAGTCGTGTCCTGCTCACGCATTCTTTTTATCCCCAATAAGAATCCCCATGAGAGTCTTGTTAATGTCTCTGTTCCTGGTGAGTGAATTACTCTGATGGATCGTCTTTTCTTCTTTGTGGACCCATATCCTCCACAGAGTTTTGCTTGTTTTGCATGCATACATTTTCATCACGAGGTCTCTTAGGGACCAAAATTTGTCTCATTACTGTTATTTAAGCCCATTCTACCGCGTCGAGATGAAGATTTCTAAACTTCACTTCTCCGGCTAGAATGACCTTAAATAGGGGCATCTGTAAGACCCCAATTTTGTCCCTAAGATCCCTCATGGCATCATATCATATCATTTATTGCCTCAAGGATCATTGTGCACCTTGCCTGCTTCCCTGTGGGTGGGTCATCTTTTGAGTGTGGTTTTTGATCACCAAGCATGTTTTGCATTTGTATATCATTGCTTTTCATGTGTTTACTAACCAAAAGTACAAAAATATGTCATCTAACCTTGTTACTTGCAGATGAAGCAATCAACATTCAAACAGTCAATGCATTTCAATGAGCAATAGATGGTGGCCATTCTGAAGAATTTGGGCACCATGATCATTCATAAGGAGTTCATATGAGCTATGGGTTTATTTTGAATCAAGATCCCAAGTGGTAGAGGCTTGAATTTCATCAAGGCATTCTTCAGTCAATTGAAACCCTAGCCAGTCAACTGCCAGTCAACTGTTGGATTTGGAGGTGGGAAGTGATTAGAAATACTCCATTCATGTTCAAACAATTCTCATTTGACATCTCAAACACTCACATTGAAGAATTTGAAGTCAAGTCAAAAGCTTCCAGAAATAGAAAGTGACCTAATACTTTCAAAAATGGCAAGTTTTAGACCAACTTCAACTCAAATTTCCAACGTCAAGGAAGCTTCAAATGAAATTTTGTCCAACATGAAATTTGAAGATCTTTCTCTCCCATTTCCAAAAAGTCCATGATCGTGAGAATCTGATGAATGGTTAACGAGTTATGATCAAATCATCGCGAAGTGTGCATGGCCAAAATGTGCTATGCATTGATGCATACGAATTTCGCATCGATGCATGCAGGTTAAAATGTGTTATGCATTGATGCATACGAATTCCGCATCGATGCATGCAGGTTAAAATGTGTTATGCATTGATGCATACGAATTTCGCATCGATGCATGCAAGGCAAAAAGTGCTATGCATTGATACATATGAGTTACGCATCGATGCACACTGTTAAAAAGTGCTATGTATTGATACGTACGAGTTATGTATCGATCCATACTGTTAAAAATGTGCTATGCATCGATGCAGGAGCTTTTGTATCAATACATAACTCTGTTTTGAGCTCTCATACAGCACTGTTCACGTCCATATTACTTCATGCACCATTTTCATGCACAAGGGTGAAAATCCCATTTTGTCAAAACACCTCCATTTTAATCATTTTCATTTACCAATTGGTTAATCATGTTTAGAGGGTGATTAGTAGAGAGTATTTAAACCAAAACCCTAACAGAAAATGATAACGACAATTCACAAACTCAGATCTAGAATTTTTCTCTCAAATTTCTCTCAAGTTTCTCTCAAATCTTTTTCTCAATTCTTGAATCAATTTGCATTTTCATTGCTTCATTCATCATCTAGCATCATCACTGATCATTGTTCAAGCAAGATTCAACTGAAATTCGTGCAAATTAAAGTTCCTCAAAGCAAGAACATCAACAATGGTGAAGTCTTGAAACTGTGGAATTGTGCATAGCTGAGCTTCGATCTTCCTTCTAAACATCTTCATAAGCATTGTAGAAGATTCTCCAAGCATCACAAGGCCTAATTCCAGCTGAATCCGTTTCTGTTGCTACAAGAGGTCACAAATTAATTCTCATAATCTTGCTTTTTATTGTGCTAATGTTATAGATCCTTGATTGCTGAGTTGATTAAGCTTTGAATCGTGTTAAACCGTGCTGAAATGAGTGAGAACCGATCGATTTAAGTTTGGATGTTGATTTTTGTTTTGCTCGATTCTTGCATGTTATGATGATTTTGGATGAAATGCATGTTGATTCGTGTTGTGTGATGTTAGATATTCATGAATATATGTTCAATTTGTATTTCTGGAAACTTTCATTTTTTCTGGAAAATCGTTGATGAAGATCATGAAGATCTTCATCATGTTCTTGCTGGCTGGAAATTACCTGCGGATTCTCTTATAACATTCATAGCATTACATGCGTTTTTTCCTGCGGATTCATGAGCTTTTCCTGCGGATTTACGTTTCCAGCAAGCATGCATGCGCCTAGGGTTAGTCCAAAACGACTGTGTTTTGGTAGCGCGCGCTGGATATTCAAATGGTAGCATGGTTCGATTCCTGATCATGACATTTCCAACAATTGCCTTGCATTATTTCATTTCACTTGTCCATATTCACATGTGCTTCATTCATTCATTTTTCAATTTTTCTCTTCATTCAAAAATTCATAATTCCATAAATATGCATCCAATTGACATGAGGTTTTTTGCACAATGATCATTATGATGTCTTATATTTTATGGATATTTTTACAGAATTTGTGCACGGTTGAAAATGTTTTTGGCCTAAGGTTTATGTTTGCATGTCACACCTTGCACCTTGCTTGCTATTTTGATTGTGCAATGATGATGCTTGATCCAATGAAGCTGAAAATTTACATGTTTAATCTAGACACTTTGAGTGATCTTTTGGCTTTGAGTTTGTATTTTTATCATGCCTGGTTTGTGAGATATGAGGTGATTAATGTAGGTGTGACAATGTGTGTCACACCATTTCTTGTTCATGTTGCTGATTTTATTTTCCATGCCATTTTATTGTCAATTGTTCTGAATTTTTGCATGATGATACTACTGGATGTTAGGTTTGACCATGATTTTTTGTAGAATTTTTGGGTTGATTTCCAATTTGTTTGAGATTTTATCTTCTGGCTTGTCATGTTTGGATTTTTTGATAAGTGTTGAACTTCCATGATTTGTGAAATTCTTATGCCTTACCCTATGGACTTGAAATTTTACACATGTTTTCTAGACATATTGAAGTTCATTGTGGCTTTGGTTTGGGTCATTTATCTTATGTCATCTCTGTTTTAGGATTGCCCTAAGTTGATGCATCATTTGTGGTCTTGTTTGAGCTTGTTTTTGCCTACCATGACTTAGTGATTTTAATTGACATGCTTATACTTATCCAAATGCCATGATTTTTGGTATGATGATCCTTTGATATGTTATGTTTAAGCATGACTTTTCTTGGAATTTATTGAGCCACTTTGGATTGGATTTGAATTGGTTCATTCTGTTTGCCTCATTGAGCTTTCAACTTACATACTTTGACATGATTGCTTTGTGAAATGATGTTGGTGAATGCTATGGATATGGGACCACTTGGATATTGTTCCTAATTGATTAATCTTGATTTTGGTAAATTTTCATGTTCTGTTTTGGTTTATTTCTTCTTCTTTGACCCTAGGCCCTGTCCTAGTGGTCTACTTCTCATGTTTGAGTTTGATTTTCAGGTTGAAGAAGCAATTGCTTTAAGGAGATTAATTCAAGTTGATTGAGTTTGGTTTATTTGATTGTTATGGACTAACTTGATTTGTTTTGTAGGATGCTAGCTCATTTGATTTGAGTTTGTGCTTTGCACGTGTAATTGATTGTGTTGACTGTTGGTTCTTATCTTGTCTGTTTTGACTTTGTGATTGGTATACTGATTATATTTGATTGTTTTCAGGTACCTTAGTTGCTATAGTTCATTGTGAACTTGCTTTAGCTTTGCTTGATAGCTTAAGCATTGAGGTAGAATCTCTTTTCTTCATGTAGTCTGGAAGACCTGGCCTGTTACTTGGCATCTGACATCCATGTTTTGTTTTGTTTTGGGAGATTAGAGTAAGACCAGTTATTGGCATCTGATATTCAGGTTTTGTTTTCCTTTGTGAGACTAGTATAAGACCAGCAATTGGCATCTGGTATCATTTTCTTTGTTTTAGGAGATTGGTATAAGTCCAGATCGATTGGCATCCGGTATCCGTTCTTTTGTGCTTCAGTGAGATTGGTATAAGTCCAGTAATTGGCTTCCGATATCCATTTTGTTTTGGTTTGTTTGTTATTGCTCATTTGTTGCCTATTCCAAAGGACACACTTGAATCATCTTCTATATGATTTCAAGAAGTGAACCTTCTGAGAAGCTTTACACTCCATTATCCATTCACCCTTTTTGTTTCAAACCCCTTTTCACATGTTGCTTTCAAAACTTGAAATAAATGTTGTGCAAACATCTTCATGTCCTTTCAAATTAGAAACCTGGACCTTAAGTCCTTGATTTTTCAAACTTCACTTTTGTTAATACTTCCTTCTGAAATGAATCATAATCATACTTTGACCATATTTGGTGAATACTCATAATCAATTAACTTCACTCATTCAATTGTTTTGTGGCTTTGTCCATTCTTAACATGTTTTCATACATTAGCCATAGGTTTGATTTATCCTAGTTGGTTGATGTTAATCTCACCTTTTGTCCTTAGTGATCGAACTGTAAGACTTCCGTACTGAAAACAGGGTTAACCCCTCTAGTACGTCGAAGCTTTTCTCACATGGTGGACTTGTTGTTTGTATGAGGTTGAGTTTTCTCCCATGGATAACGAAAGACCTTAGGGCTTTTGTTTTAAAATCAATTCACACACTTTTGGAAATCTTTTAGCCGAACTACGGCGTTTTGATCCTTTACCTTGTATGGAAAGGTACGTAGGCAACGGGTTCATCCGTTCAAACACAAAAACAATAAAAATTGTACATTCTTTTCTCATCATCCCATTCATGTTTGCACAATAAATATTTCATAACAAATAACATTTCATACAACAATTGTGAAAAGGGCTCCCTAGGAGTACCTAGGACGGTTTGGGTGCCTTACACCTTCCCATTGCGTAATTTACCCCCTTACCCAGATTCTCTGATCTTTTCATTAGTTTTCTATGTGTAAAACTTCTTAGGCTTTTGTTCGCTTTTTAGCCAATCCTTTGGATAAATAAAAGTGCGGTGGCGACTCGATTCATTGTATGCTTTGCTTTTGGTTTAATCAATAAATCATAAAGTGACGAATACACCGCTACAGGACGCAAGACCGTCACTAAGCCGACGCAAGGATGAAGATCTTCATCTTCTTCATGAAGATGAAGATGAACAGTGCATGAGCTTCAAACATTTTCCAGAATTTTTTTCCAGAAATCAACAACAAGCACATCATTTCAAAGATCTTCCAATGGTGATTACAGATCGAGCAATAACTAAGCCTAATTCCACATAACAAGAGAGAATCGATAGAAAACATTTTGATGCATCAAACTTGAATCGCACATATCTTGCTCAATAATGCACCAATTCACATGAAATTTTCACCAGAATCATCAGGAACACAAGATCTACATGAACATGCTAATGAATTTGAGAATTATGGAGCTCGAAAAACTCACCTCTTGAAGAGCAGTTCCTTGTAATGCACGAACCAATGCTCCAAATGATCCAAATCCAGTCCAGAATGCTTGTGATGATGTTTGATGAAGAAAAGGAAGCTTGAAACCGTGTAGATCTAGCTTAATTCTGAATTTCCATCTTTGAGTTTTTGAGCTTCAACTGCTTGATTCTTGCACGAATTCTTCAAACAAGCACTTGATTCACACTCTATTCAACTCACTGATCATGAATCTTCAACAAAAACAAGGTGTTATGTTGAAGAAATTTGAATTTTGATTTGAAGAAAATTTTGGAGGGAGATGAAAACTAGATCTAGAAATGGTGAATTGTCATTAACCTCCTCCAAATTCTGTTAGGGTTTCTATTTATATGATGTCCTAATCTCAATTTAATTAAAAGTTAATCATGTTTAGTTGAAATTAATGAGAATACGGTGTTATGACCAAAACTTGAAAATTGTATGGTGCATGTAGTAAACCCACGTGAACAGTACCACTTCCTTCATCAAAGTCACTTAAAATCATCTTTTAAACACAATGGCAATGGTAGAAAGTCCATACAATGCACCATTTTTTAATTTTGCAAATTCCCTCCAAAAAAGGCATGGATATGAAAATGATCATGTGATAACAATTCATGCAATGTGATGAATGTTTTGAAAAGCTCATGTCATGAGAAGCAAAATGCAAAAAGAACCACCAAATTTGGAGTTATGGATCAAAAGATATGGCCATTTGAAGTTCCATGCACACTTGGCAATGATTGGATCATATCTCCTCAACCATTCATCAGATGCTCATGATCTTGGACTTTTTGGAAATGGGAGAAAGAGATCTTCAACTTTCATGTTGGACAAATTTTCATTTGAAGCTTCTTTGATATTGGAAAGTTGAGTTGAAGTTGGATCAAAAACTTGCCATTTTTAGAAAGTTGAAATTATAGGTCACTTTCCATTTTTGGAAACTTTTGACTTGACCTCAAATTCTTCAACCTTGATCTTTGAAATGATGAATAAGCATGATTTGGACATGAATGGGATGAAGAAACTCAATTCTCACATTCAAAATACACAGTTGACTTTTCAGTTGACTGCATTGGTCCTTAGATGACCTGAAAATGTTCTGATGAATTTGGGGCCTTTGCCACTTGGGAACTTGCTCCAAAATGAACCTATAACTCATATAAGCTCAAAATAATGATCACATGATCCACATCTCAATGGAAACTTCATCTCTTGCACACAAGATTCACTTGAATTGCCTTGACTGTTGATTGCTTAGGCTGCAAGTAACAAAGATTAATGACATATTTTTGTACATTTTGGTTAGTGATTAAAAGAAAAGCAATGATATACAAATGCAAGCAATGCCTGGTGATCAAGAACCACTCTCAAAGAATATCCCACCCACAGGGAAGGAAGCAAGGTGTCCAATGATCCTTGAGGCAATGCAATATTATGATATGATGCCATGAGGGATCTTAGGGACAAAATTGGGGTCTTACAGATGCCCCTATTTAAGGTCATTCTAGTCGGAGAAGTGAAGGTTAAAATCTTCATCTCGATGCGGTAGAATGGGCTTAAATAACAATAATGAGACAAATTTTGGTCCCTAAGAGACCTCATGATGCGAATGTAGGAAAGCAAAAGAAACAAACTCTATGGGGATACATGGGTCCACAAAGAAGAAAAGACGATCCATCGGAGTAATACACTCACCAGGAACAGAGACTCTAATAGGACTCTCATGGGGATAAGAAAAGGAAATGCATGAGCAAGACACGACTCAGAATCAGGGGAACCAAAGAACTAGACACAGCGTGAGCAGGACACGACTGGACTGGGGACTCACTGGGGAGTAAAGGACTCAAACCGGGGGACAAGAAGAAGTTTCCAAAGGGAACACATCCATTGGAAAGACTCAAGCTGACTCAAACTATCCACAAAGGATACTTCGGATAAAAAAAATCCGGACTCGGACTGGGGAAAGATTCACACAGAACCTCCCTGCCGGGGAAAATTGCATATATTGGGGAAAACGCCAATACAGCAAAAGGGTAAACCATAACAGAAACTCCACTGGGGAATGTCTAACAAAGACTCTCCTGGGGAAAATCTGCAAGATGAGGTGTTACTGATTACTGGGTAACAAGCTCAAAGAGACATGTGATCTAAACACCGGTTACTGGGTGAAAGAACAACAAGCTCAGGAAGAATGAATATCTAAGACCGGTATAAGGGTGAGAGATATCAATCAACCAAACATCTGAGAAAGACCTGAAAAAGGTACATCAACTCAGGAAAAACTGACTCCACAGGGGACCAAGGTCATAATAGGGAGCAAAAAGGAAGGAACACCAGGGGTACCGGTTACTGGGTATATAATAGGTGACCGACCAAAGGCGTGAATTGGTATATATGCCAAAACACTCATCATCCGAAAGGAGGGCTTGAAAAAGCAAATCGACTTACAGGATGGACATTCGACTCCGCAACGGGAAAACGAATCTTACTCAAATGGGGAAGGACAAAAGACTTCAACCAAAGAGTGCATGAAATATATTATCCATTACCGTCAGAACGTGGATAATATACTCGCATGGAAGGAACACCAGGGATACCAGTTACTGGGTATATAATAGGTGACCGACCGAAAAGAGAAACAATCGTTACCAACAACAATAGGGTAAACGAAAGATAACTCACAGGGGATAAATTGCAAGCATCCGGCAATTATCCAAGAGACATATCACCGGTTACTGGGAGATACGCTCAAAGAAAGGGGAAGAAATGAATATTCGATTCCACAAAAGGAACACGAATCTTACTCGACTGGGGAGACACAACAGGCTTCGACCGAAGAGTGCATGAGATATATTATCCATTACCGTCAGAACGTGGATAACACACTCGCATGGAAGATTATCCACAACCGGTTACTGGGTTAATAAAGGATAAATCAACCGAAAAGAAAGGCATCGGGATACCAAAACTAGGTATATAAAGATGACCGATCAAAGGGAGCAACCATCATTACCAATCAAACGGGTAAATGAAAGAGGACTCACCGGGGATGCATTGATAAAAAATCAATGATCCGGGGAACAAATCACTGGCAAATGGTGAAAGGACCCACTGAGGATAAAATTGCTAGCATCCGGCAATTATCCACAAAACACTGGTTGGGGATACAAATGCTTACTCAGAGCAAATACCCAGACGAGGATGGAATATCAACGTCAAATACTGGATGAAGATAACCACAAAGAGTAACCATCATCGGTTAGGATGAACAACAAGGTTAACTCTGCAAAGGGGAGAACAAAGGATTTACAACTACCGAATACTGGGTAGAAGACCAAAGACTCTGGCTGAGGAAACAAGAGGTTTACCACTACCGACTACTGGGTAGAAAACCAAAGACTCAGCTGAGGATAAAATTTCTAGTGTACGGCAATTATCCACAAGAAAGCACAGACTCCACTAGGGAGACAACAACAACATAGGATTTACAACTACCGAATACTGGGTAGAAGACCGCAAAATCCACCATCAACCAGAATGAACCACAAAGGTTACCTCTGCTAGGGGAATAGAGATAGGACTTACAACTACCGGCTATTGGGTAGAGGGCCAAAACTCTGATGAGGATACAAAAGTAGGGTTTACAACTACCGAATACGGGGTAGAAGACCAAAACCTCTGCGTGGGGGGTGAAAGGATCACAACTCCGCACGGGGAAACACAATTAGGGTTTATAACTATCAGTTACTGGGTAGAAAACCACAAACTCTGGGGAGCAAGAAAAAAATAGGATTTATAACTACCGAATACTGGATAGAAACCAACGACTCTCGCTGAGGAACAAAAAGTTCACAACCACAGATTCCACAAAAGGGAAAAAGGTATACAGGATTTACAACTACCGGTTACTGGGTAGAAAACCACAAAGATAGGACTTATAACTACCGGTTACTGGGTAGAGGCCCAAACTCCGTTGGGGATAAAATGGACTATTGTCGGTTACTGGGCAATTTATTCATTTATTCCAGAGGGAAGCACAAGAGAAAGTTAAAAAAAGGCCAATTCAGGATCAAACCAAAAGGGCAAACTGAATCAAGACTCGTCCTAATGAGGATATCACTCAATAGGGAAAACCCATCCCAATATATGTGCTGGGAGGAAACGGAAACAACCGTCATCCACGAGGATATATCTCAGTGGGGAACTGTAGAAGAAAAGTCAGACACTTTCTGCTTATGGGGCTGACTCTATATTGAGATATTAAACACCCGACATCTGCTTGGGGAGATCTGAATGCTAAAAAGCAAAGATCTGCTAGGAAATCAGAGATATCAAAGAAATCACAAAATCTTTGAGTGATGGATCGTCAATCAACCCAACTGGGGAACAAAAGTCTACAACAGGCAGCAACTGCCACAAAAGCAACTCTGTTGGGGAAGTGGAGAAATCACGAGATTTCTGCAGGGGATCACCAGTCTCAGCTGGGAAAAAGGAGTTTACTACACAGGCAAGAACTTCTACAAAAACAGACCACCCAAGTAGAATCTGGCCGCACAAGCAACTCTACTGGGGATACTGTCAGCAACTCCATTGGGGATAAATCCACTGAGGGAAAACAGATCACACAAGTAGATTCTGCACATAAGTCACTCTACTGGGGATCAAAACATCGGGAAATCACCCAATCTCTGCAGGGGAGAAATCATCACAGATACAATCCACCATACCACAAATCTACTGGGGATTTATCTGAGGCAGAGAAGGAGAACTGGGGATCAACCACCAAATATCAAACCTTCGCAAAACACCACAACTGCTGAGGAGGAAAGAATCACTGCTCTGCTGAAGGGAAAAGAGATGCCAAGCACTCAACAAAATACTCTGATGGGGAGAGATAGCATAGATGAAGTACATCATACCAACAACTCTGCTGGCGACTTCACTGAGGGAAACGACGAAGTACCGGGATGTCGACCCACCAACCGAATCTTCCAAAAGGAAAGCACCCATGCCGGGGAGAGAATGTTGCTGGAGAGGAAAACTGAAGTTTCCAACAAGCACTTTGCTCTGGGAACACAAAATCTCAACAGAAGCTCTGCTTGGGGAACAATCCCAACAACAATCTGGAGAAAGAGGATACAACCATGCCAGGAGTATGAACAAATGTCTTACCCTGTTGGAAATCAAGCCACCCTTGGGAGAGCACTGAGAAATTCTTAAGTATCCTTTTATCATTGTGAATGTTCACTTTGTTAAAAATAATTTTTATGAAAAAATTTGTTTGTTTAAAATAATGACATTTTATCAATTAAAACATGCAAAACATTTGTTGAATTGAAACAACTAAGAGTGCAAATAATTGGATAAAAGCTCAAATTTATTTGATGAAATGGTAGCCTGCAAATGGCAAGACTCCATAGATCTGTACAAATTTGAAATCGGTGATATATATTGGAAGAGGGCTACATTGAACATAATGACCATTTCTCTACCAATTTGAATCCGATGTATTCGAAGCTTCAGCTGACGATGACTGAGTGAGAATCTCTGACGAACAGACGGTTGTGGAACAGAAAGTCTTGTCAGGATGCAATTACTTGCCAAATCCCTAATTTTTGCCTAGATTGCCCCAGGGTGAGGTACTCAATCTAGCGGGATGCAAATATTCCTTTTTTTCAAGTCTCTAATTTTTTTCCTGGATCGCCCTTTCGGGTTATCCACCGAGACGCTCATTTTTGCCTAAGCCGCCCTTTCGGGTTTTCAACTTAGCGAGCTATTCTGTTTTTCTTTTTAGGCGAAGTATTTCTTGACTGCATCTGAATTCACAGGACGAGTGAAATCCTCCCCATCCATAGTTGTGAGCATCAAAGCACCGCCTGAAAAGGCTCTCTTGACAACATATGGACCTTCATAGTTTGGAGTCCACTTGCCCCTGGAATCGGGCGCGAAAGACAAAACTTTTTTGACCACGAGGTCACCTTCTCGGAACACACGAGGCTTGACCTTCTTATCGAATGCTTTCTTCATTCTCTGCTGATATAACTGACCATGACACATGGCAGTCAATCGCTTCTCTTCAATCAAATTCAACTGGTCATAACGACTCTGAATCCATTCAGCATCAGTCAACTTGGCTTCCATCAAGACTCTCATTGATGGGATCTCCACCTCTACTGGGAGAACAGCCTCCATGCCATAAACAAGAGAGAAAGGGGTTGCCCCTGTTGAAGTGCGGACAGATGTACGATAACCATGGAAAGCAAATGGTAGCATCTCATGCCAATCTTTGTACGTGACTGTCATCTTCTGGATAATCTTCTTGATATTCTTATTAGCAGCTTCAACAACCCCGTTCATCTTGGGTCTGTAGGGAGAGGAATTATGGTGTGCAATCTTGAACTCAACGCACAACTCTTCCATCATCTTATTATTCAGATTAGATCCATTATCAGTAATGATCTTATCAGGCACACCATAACGGAAAATCAGCTGATTCTTGATAAACTTCACGACCACCTGCCTGGTCACATTCGCATATGATGCGGTTTCAACCCATTTGGTGAAGTAATCAATTACTACGAGAATAAACCTGTGTCCATTGGATGTTTTCCGCTCAATCATGTCGATCATGTCGATTCCCCACATAGAGAAAGGCCATGGTGATGAAATCACATTCATAAGTGTCGGAGGAATATGAATCTTATCCGCATAAATCTGACACTTGTGGCATTTCTTCACATATTTGCAGCAGTCAGACTCCATTGTCAGCCAATAGTAGCCTGCTCTCAGCATCTTTCTAGCCACGGCATGTCCATTGGAATGAGTACCAAATGAACCCTCATGGACCTCAGTCATCAACAGGTTTGCTTCGTGTCTATCCACGCATCTGAGCAAAACCATGTCAAAATTTCTCTTATAAAGCACTTCACCACTGAGGTAGAAACTTCCTGACAACCTTCTCAAAGTTTTCCTATCTTTCACAGACGCCCCAGGCGGGTAGACCTGGTTCTGGAGGAAATTCTTGATATCAAAATACCAAGGCTTATCATCATTCACTTCTTCAACTACAAACACGTGAGCTGTTCTATCCAAGCGCATCACGGTGATGTTGGGAACTTCATTCCAATACTTCACCATAATCATCGAAGCAAGCGTAGCAAGAGCATCTGCCATCCGATTATCCTCTCGAGGAATATGATGAAAGTCAACTTCTGTAAAGAACGTTGAGATCCTCCTTGCATAATCTCTGTATGGAATGAGACCTGGCTGATTCGTCTCCCACTCTCCCTTGATCTGATTGACAACCAGGGCCGAATCACCATACACATCGAGATGATTGATCCTCAGATCAATGCATTCTTCCAATCCCATGATACAGGCTTCGTACTCAGCCATATTATTCGTGCATTTGAAAGTTAGACTTACTGTAAATGGAATATGTGTGCCCTGAGGAGTAATGATCACTTCCCCAATTCCATTTCCATACTGATTTACAGGCCATCAAACACCATCGTCCATCTAGAACTAGGTTCTGGACCTTCATCAAGTGTTGGCTCATCACAATCTTTCATCTTCAAATACAGAATCTCCTCATCTGGGAAGTCGTATTGAACAGACTGATGATCTTCAATCGGCTGGTGCGCTAAATGGTCAGCCAAGATACTACCTTTGATAGCTTTCTGAGCTCGATACTCGATATCATACTCAGAGAACAACATATGCCAACGGGCAATCCTCCCGGTTAAAGCAGGCTTCTCGAAGATATACTTGATTGGATCCATTCTGGATATCAACCAAGTTGTATGATTTATCATGTACTGGCGTAAACGCTTAGCAGCCCAAGCCAAAGCACATCACGTCTTCTCAAGCATAGAGTATCGAGACTCACAATCAGTGAACTTCTTACTCAGGTAGTAGATATCAGATTCCTTCTTCCTTGATTCGTCTTGTTGACCGAGTACACAACCCATCGAGTCTTCAAGAACGGTCAAATACATGATCAGAGGTCTTCCTTCTACAGGCGGAGACAAGATCGGAGGTTCAGACAGATACTCTTTGATACTGTCGAAAGCTTTCTGGCAATCCTCGGTCCAATCATGAGATTGATCTTTCCGGAGGAGCTTGAATATCGGCGCACATGTGGCAGTCATGTGGGATATAAATCTGGAAATGTAATTCAAGCGGCCAAGAAAACCTCGGACTTGCTTTTCAGTTTTGGGTGCAGGCATTTCTTTTATTGCTTTGACCTTTGCAGGATAAACCTCAATACCTCTCTCGCTGACAACAAAACCCAATAACTTGCCGGAACGGACACCAAATGTACATTTGTTCGGATTCAGACGAAGCCTAAACTTCCTCAGACGCTGAAAAAGCTTCAACAAATGCTCACTATGTTCCACTTCCGTTCGGGACTTAGCAATCATATCATCAACATAGACCTCTATCTCCTTGTGAATCATATCATGAAACAAGGTAGTCATAGCTCGTTGATACGTGGCTCCGGCGTTCTTCAAACCGAAGGGCATCACTCTATAACAGAATGTTCCCCAAGGTGTGATGAATGTTGTCTTCTCCATATCCTCGGGTGCCATCATGATTTGATTATATCCAGAAAATCCGTCCATAAACGAAAAGACTTTGAATTTAGCTGTATTGTCTACCAACATATCAATGTGTGGTAGAGGAAAATCATCTTTCGGACTAGCTTTATTCAAATCTCTGTAATCAACACACATACGGAATTTTCCGTCTTTCTTGGGCACAGGCACAATATTGGCCACCCATTGAGGATATGTGGAAGTCACCAGAAACCCCGCATCAATTTGCTTCTGAACTTCCTCTTTGATCTTCACTGCCATATCTGGATGAGTTCTTCTGAGCTTCTGCTTCACAGGCACGCACTCAGGCTTCAGCGGCAGGAAATGTTGCACAATATCTGTATCTAGACCTGGCATGTCTTCATACGACCAAGCGAAGATATCGGAATATTCTCGTAGCAAATTGATCAACCCCTTCTTGACAGACTCTTCAAGGAGTGCCCCAATCTTCACCATTCGAACACAATCTTCAGACCCCAAGTTGACTGTTTCCAGATTCTCAAGGTGCGGCTGAATGATCTTCTCTTCGTGCTCAAGAAGACGGGTAATCTCATCAGGAATCTCTTCAACATCATCTTCCCCTGCTTCAAATACAGGGAATTCAAAATTGGGAGATGGCGTTGGATCATTATGTTCAATGGGTTTTAGAATCAACCTGCATAATGATTTTGGATAATGAAAAACTTTAGAATTTAAACAAGCAAATCATTATGCAGATGAAAAGGTTTCTTTTATTCTTATTTTTTAGGGTTTTTTGTGATCACCGATTTCATGCAAAAAGCAAAAAGTGAAAACAAATGGAAAAACAAATGTTTAACATGAATTTATTGAATGAAATATCATTGTATAAATGCTGCCAACAATGTCATCACTTCCCCTTTTGGCATGGGAGAAGGGTTTTTAACAAAGTGAACATATTACGCTGACTTATGAATGACCGTAGGAACATCCACAGCGACCCAATTGTGGCAGATCCCGCCAGGGATAACAAAGTTGCCAGTATCCTCTGCATCCTCTTCCAGAATAGCAGCAGCTTCTTCAGCTCGATCGGCGTGGATGAAACCTCCACTCTTAAACAGCCCTTTGTCGTTGAAGACCCCAGAAGAATAGCCAATGCCAGCCCGGGACTTATTATCTTCAAGCTCAATCATCTTTCCTAACCCAGTGTAGCACCTCAAATTTGCACCTACCTTTTGTACATACATTTTCATATTAGGTCATTAACATAACATAGTCCACTGCATAGCATTGCATTGTCCATTGGCCCAAGTGCAAGTTCAACTGACAAATTAGGTCAAACTGGTCAGGAGATCAGTCAATCAAGCAAACAAGTGCAATTTCCATTGAGACAAGGCCTTAGGGTTGGTACAACATGTTCACATGACCTAGGGGTCCTTTGGAAGTGTTTTGGTCAAGGATGGGGTGCTCAGAAGTCATCAGTCATGGTTCAATCCACCAGAAACCCTAGAAAGTCAACTATGGTCAACTGTGGTCAACTATGCCTGATTTTTTTGGATTTCAAGGTGGGAGATGGTTTGAAAGGGTTCATTCATGTCCATACAAGTCTCATTTGACATTTCAAAGATCAAGATTGGAGAAAATAAAGTCAGACAAAAAGTTTCCTAAAATGGCAGGTGACCTGTAATTGGAAACTGTCAAAAATAGAATGTTTTTCTCCTCAAATTTACATCATCATACAAGCTTCAAATGAAATTTTGTCCAAAATGAAAGTTGAATATCTTGCTCTCACCTTTCGAAAAAGTCCAAGAACACTCATTTTTCATTTGTGGTTGGCAAGTTATGATCAAATCATTTTCAGGAATTTTTGAACTTCAAAGTGGCATATCTTCCAAACCATTTGGCCAAATTGAGTGAGGTTTTTTGCTACAAGTCATATTTGATATGCTCTATCCAAATCCTTCATCACAATTTACCAAAAATCATCCAAGCAAAATGGCCTTTTTCAATGGCATGAATTAAAAAGGAGAGGGGTGAAAAATGAGCTTTCAAAATAATCATTTCCAATGCATTATACCAATTACAATTGTTCAGAAAGTGCATTTTGGATGTGCTTAAAGCCCAATTTCGTGCATTAACATACACCCCATGCATTTTTGGTTGGTTTTTAGCAAAATGACCAAAACACTCCATTAAGCTAATTTCACTTGACTAATTCATTAATCAAGCTTAGCAATGTTAAACAGAATATATATTGATCATTTTCAGTCTGAAAACCCTAGCCACTATTCACCAAACCAGAAAAAATACATTTTCTCTCAAAAAACTCTCATTCTTCACTTGGAATTTTGGTTGAAAATTGTCAAAGGATTCGTGTTCTGGGCTTTGGTTCATCATTCACAAACCTCTTTGAAGCTTTTGCAAGCATCAAACCACGACTGTAAAGCCTTTTTGCAGCACTGTTCCATTGAGATCCTTTCATGGCAGCTGGGGATTTGGCCATAACCAAGCAAGATTGAGCCACGATTCATCATCCATACACCTTCTGGAGCTTGAAGGAGCATCTGTTTCAGCTCAACATAGCCAAACAACCTCTATTTCATCACTGTTCTTCAAGCAAGGTAAAAACTCGATTCACACTATTGTCCAGATTATGCTATGCTTCTTGAAGGTCTTTCCATGCTGATTACATTGAGCTTTAAATCGTGGCAAATGGTTGATTATTGAGAGAGAAACTTGGAATTTAAGTTTGTTGGTCAATTGTGTTTTTGCTTAGTTCTCTTTTGTTAGTACGAATTAGGGTAAACTAAGGTTAGATTTGTGATGAGTGTGATGAGTTAGTTTGATTGCTGTGCTCATTTCCAAATTCTGGAAATTTTGTTCATCACGATGATGAACAGGTACTGTTACATTGAAACCCTAAAGAAGCCAAGCCCAGATCGCGTTTGATCCTTAAACCGTGACCCTGCATGATTTTTGCATGTTTATGGCCCATGAAACGAATCACTGAGCGCCACCTCACTAAGTGAAACGCGGCGTTTCACTTAGTGAGTTCAAATATTACAAAACTGCCACTGACCGGTTTTTTATTTAATTAATTCATTTTCCTTTTTCAATTTTTATTTCTTTTTGCATGGCTAAATTAGAAAATCATAAGTTCTTCAATTTTAATCTAATTTTGATGGGATTTTTTGTGGATTGCTTCTCTTGATCTCTAGTTTTTTATGGTGTTTTTTCCAGATTTTTTGCACGTGTAGATTTTAAAAATGCCTAGGGTTTGTTCATGTGTGTCCATTTTGTGTATGTCTTGCCAAATTACTTGTGAAATGATGATACATAATCCAATGCCTCCCAAATTTTGTGTGCTTAAACTAGACATGTTCATGGTGATTTTGGTGTAGAGTTTGTAATTTTATCATTGCTGGTTGTGGAGATTTGATTTTTTGAATAGGGGTGTGACAATTTGTGTCACACCATGCATGTCCAACTTCATGATTTTAATTACTATGCTTATTAAACTCAAAATGGTCTGGATTTTTGCATGAAGGTACTTGTGGATGTCTAGTTTACATGTGGTTTTTTATGGAATTTTGGAATTCATTTCCTATTTGATTGACAATTTCCCCCCTGTTTGACCAAATTGTTGACTTTTGTGACACATGATGCCATATGATTTGTGAAATTCTAATGCTTAATTGGATGGACTTGAAATTTGATATGTGAATTGTAGACATCTTAAAGCTTGTCATGGTTTTAGTCCCATTCATTTATCATATGTTGTTTCTGTTTTATGATTAATTGAAGTTGGTGCATGTTTTGATGCTTTGTATGAGTATGCTTTTGCTTACCATGACTTTCTGATTTTCATTGACCTACTTCCTTTGATCCAAATGAGATGAAATTTGATAGGCTTATTATGTTATGGATGATGATTGATCATGAATTATTTGAAGATTTTTGGAAATGTTTTTAATTGAATTTGAGTTGAGACATTCTGTTGACTTCTTTGAGGTTCTATATGCCATGCTTTGATCTAATTTGCTTGTGAAATAATAATGATGAATGGTATGAATGTGAAACCACTTGGGTTAGTTTCTTGATTGATTTATCTTGACTTTGGACACTTGTCACTTGCTGTTTTGATTTTTTTATCTCCTTTTGACCCTAGGCTTGTCCTAGTGGTCTTGTTGCTCATGTTTAAGCTTGGTTTTTCAGGTTAAGCAACAAATGCTCCAAAGAGATTAATACGAGTTGAATGAGTTTGATTGTTTATCATGAACTAACTTGTTTGTTTTGTAGGTTGCTTAGCTCACTTGTTATGAGCTTGTGCTTTGCACATATGCTTGACTGTGTTGTCTGTTGGTTTATGGTGTTTGTTTTAACCTTGTGTCTAGTATACTAATTGTGTTTGACTGATTTCAGGTACATTAGTTGCTAGTAGTTCTTTGTGAACTTTGCTTTGCTTTGCTAGATAGCAATTTGCATTGAGGTATAATTTCCTTACTCCATGTAGTCTGGAAGACCTGGCCTGTTACTTGGCCAGGCACCTGTCTGAAGTCCTCCTTAAGAGGCAATGTTTGTGACTGTTTACCTTTGTCCTTGCACTTATTCAAAGACCTCCTAAGTGAAGAGGCATTGGAAGACACAAGGGATGTGCAATCCATCCCCTGCTATTCTGTGTGTCATCTGCTTTGTTCACACCACTGTGTTGATGCATTGTAGATATTAACCCAAGATCATTGTACAATGAGTTAGTGTCATATGTGTAGAAGGGTTCCCACTTTCTGAACCCACACATTCTTGTCTTAAGCTCTCCCAGGCCAGGGATAAGAGCTGTGAAGTCTCATCTTCACTCACCTTTCATCAGCTTCACCCTAACTCTCAATGTTAGGGTTAAGAGCTAACATTACCCTGTTACAGAGGTTTGTTTGTCGAGGTTGATATGACCCCTCGACTAAAACCTAACCTTGATTGAGCCCATTGATTGCATATAGTGTGTGCTATTTGTGCTTGTGTGTTTGCTTTAGCTTGCTTCCTGTGCAAGTTAGGTTTAGTTTGGCTTGCTTCCTGTGCAAGTCATGTTTAGGATAGGCTTGCTTCCTGTGCAAGTTAGATAGCAACCTTAACTTAGGGATGATTTTGCATGATAACATCTAGGCTCGAGTCGTAGTCTCCCTAGTTGTGTCTCCCTCTGTTATCTGGTTAGGCTAGACCTGTGTCCCTGCGTAGAGGAACTACGTCGCCCTGATCCTCATACCAGATGAGGTACGTAGGCAGGAGATTGAGCTGATCTCTCCGGGTGCCTTTTCTTTTCTTTTTAACCTTTGTGTCTCCACACTCTTTGTGTGTGTTCGGTTCGGATGCTGATGTAAGTCCAGTGATTGGCATTCGGGCTCCACGTTTGCCTTCTTGTGTGTGTTTTGGTTCGGATGCTGATGTAAGTCCAGTGATTGGCATTCAGGCTCCACGTTTGCCTTTGCCTGTGTTTGTTTGTGTGTGTGTTGGCCGAGCTACGAATGCTCTGATTCTCCTTCGTCCAAGGAGATACGTATGCATAGGATGCGATATCCTAGCGAGCATGTGTCGTTTCCCCAGTCCGAAGTACTTAGACTCTGATGTCTATGCTTGATAGACTAAGTAGGCCCAGGATGCGATATCCTGCCGAGTCAGTTTCAGTCTGTTTTCTTGTGTCTCTTTCAGCCAGTGTGTGTGTGTGAGCAGTGTTTTAGCAACCATTTTCCTTCCTTTTTGTGCGTGGATCCCGTCGAGTACGACGGATGCGTAGGGGTGCTAATACCTTCCCTTCGCATAACCGACTCCCGATCCCATTCTCTTTGGTCGCGAGACCACATCTTTTCCAGGTTTACTCTGAGCGTTTCCTTTCCCTCTTTTGGGATAAATAACGCACGGTGGCGGCTCTGTTGTTCTTGTTTCCCGCCGGTTTTTCGCGTAATGCGACAGCTGGCGACTCTGCTGGGGATATAGAGAAGTTGACCTGTGCTGGTCCGTCTTCCCTGAGCGAGTCTCTCCTAGCGCTCTCTAGGTTAGGGCTTTGGTTGCTGTTTGCTGTTTTGTTGTTGCATTCATTATTTATTGTTTGCATTTATTGTTTGCATTTATGTTTGCACTTATGTTTGCATTCATTCACATTCATTGTTTATCTGGCTGGCTGGTTGTTTGTTTCTCTTTGTTGGGGTGGGAGTTACTTGAGGTAAAAGGCCCAATACCCAAGCCATGAGTGAAATCTAGGATCCTTAGGAATAGAGTGATTCATGGGAAGCGGGTGGTATTGCGCCACTTAGCGGAACATCGATATCACGAGCAGTTCAGACCCTGGTGGGATATTGTCGTTACATACTTCAGGTGTGTATATGATGGTATTCTGCGAAAGGTTATTTATGCTGCGTTTCTCTCGACTTTACCCTGGCCTAGACGACACCCGTGAGTGGGGAAGGGTTTGATCATCATTACAGGTACAGTTGGTGACTTGTGGTCCTGTTGGTGACTTTGGGTTCAGACAACAGTTTCTCAGTTGACCTTGGGTTTTCAAGTGGATTTTGGGTTCTGAGTTAAGCCGAAGCTTCGACCTTGTGTTCAGAGATGCACGGCTAGCCAGTTGTGTCTGCATCATTTGCATCATAGCATATTTATTTTCAAAAGATACGCAATATAAAAAAAAAGGAAAAAAAAAAAAAAACTAACCTCTGCATGCATATCATTTCTCAGGTACATTCCAGAGCTTGTTCACTGATAGAGATGGGAACAGTCCCAAAGCCGAAGCGGAAGACTTGTTCCTACAGCTTTCATCGTGAGTCATTGACTTCATTGATCGAGTTGAGTAGCCTGATAACCAGTGGTAACCAGAAAGGGTTTATTGACCAGTATGGGGATGTTCTGACGCTGTTGAAGATGGTAGTCGACCCGGTGTCGTTGCAGACCCTTCTTCAGTTCTACGACCCGGAGCATAGATGTTTCACTTTCCAAGATTATCAGTTGGCACCTACTCTCGAGGAGTATTCTATTCTGTTGAGTGTCCCAATTCAGCATCAGGTTCCTTTCCTGGACGTACCGAAGGAAGTTGATTTCAGAGTTGTTGCCAGAGCTCTCCGGTTGAGTGTCAAAGAAGTCTGTGATAATTGGAAGCCCAGTGGGGATATTGTGGGTCTGCCATTGAAGTTTCTGCTGAGAGTTGCCAGAGGAGAAGCAGAGAAGGGGAATTGGGAAGCTTTTCATGCCCAGCTTGCTGTTATGATCTATGGGATCGTCCTTTTCCCGAGCATGCCCAATTTTGTTGATTATGTTGCGGTCTGTATCTTCATTGGAAGGAATCCAGTTCCTACTCTTTTAGCTGACACTTACTATGCTATTCACAGTAGGCATGGTAAGGGTGGAGCTATCAGGTGCTGTCTACCTCTCTTGCTCAGATGGTTCATGTCCCTTCTGCCAGCCAGTGGACCCTTTGTGGATGCTCAGAGCACTCTTAAGTGGACTCAGAGAGTCATGTCGCTTACCTCCTATGACATCATATGGAAATCTTACCGGATGGATGTGAAGAATGTTATTATGAGCTGTGGAGAATTCCGGAATGTGCCACTCGTGGGGACCAGAGGTTGCATAAATTATAATCCAGTTCTTTCTCTTCGTCAGTTAGGGTTTGTAATGAAGGGAAAACCACTTGAAGCTGAGGTAGCTGAAAGTGTGTATTTTGAGAAGCAGAGTGACCCGGCTAGATTGGAGCAGATAGGAAGAGCTTGGAGGTCTGTTGGAGTTAAGGATGGAGCTGTCTTAGGGAAAAAGTTTGCCATTGCTATGCCTGATTACACTGATTGGGTAAAGAAGAGAGTGGAAACTTTGTTGCTACCCTACGATAGGATGGAGCCGTTGCAAGAGCAACCACCTTTGATCCTTGCCGAGAGTGTGCCTGCTGAGCACTATAAGCAAGCTTTGATGGAGAATCGTCGGTTGAGGGAGAAGGAGCAAGATACCCAGATGGAGCTCTATAAAGCCAAAGCTGATAGGTTGCACTTGGCCCATCAACTCAGGGAAGTGCAAGGAGAGGATGCTAGTAGAGTAAGAAGCAAGAAGAGATCCTACGAAGAGATGGAATCCATGTTAGATGCAGAACATCGGGAGTGTTTGAGGCTGCAGAGAGCTGAAGCCAGCTACCAGAAGAAGATCAGAGACTTGGAGAAGCAACTCAGAGACAAAGACGTCCAGTTGAAGAAAGAGGTAGATTTGAGACAAGCATCAGAGAACTACCTGGGAGGAGAAGTCATGGAGCTTAGAAGACAATTGAAGGAGAAGATCACCCCTCTACCAGAATATTCAGAATGCACCCTGTTGATAGACCAGTGCCAATACCTGAAGACTCTCATTCCGGAAGACCGTTTGTCTTAGCTTGTATCTTCGATGTTTATGTTGAGAATCACCTCCAGGCTTGTTGGATGGGATTCATCGTACTCTGTGTATTCGAATATTTGTTGACTTGGTTGTATGATCTTATTGTTCTTATTTATAGATAAGGTTGTTGTTGTTTCCTGTTGTTCTCGTGTACCTTGTATTTGTTGTTCCCTTGTTGCTGCAGGTTGCTATCTTTTGAGGATGAGTCAGGCTCTTTGAATGCTTGAGAAATGAGCATATCATGTGCATCATACGCATCATTAACATCATACTCATATCATTTGCATAACAGGTGTTCTTGTGCCGACTTCTCACTTTGATTCCTATGTTCAGGCAGGATAGCTGATCAGAGACCGCATCGCTACTCAACGAGACTCAACCATCAAAGGAATATGGATCAAGTACAAGCTGAGTTAGCTGAGATGAGGGCTAACATGGCCCAGTTCATGCATATGATGCAAGGGGTTGCGCAAGGACAAGAAGAACTCCGAGCTCTAGTTCAGAGGCAAGAAGCTGTAATTCCACCGCCCAACCAAGCTCTGCCAGAGGAAGGCCTGATCAATGACAACCCTACTGCTTCCGTTCCCATCAACAACTATGCTGTAGGGGATGAATTAAGAGGTATTCAAATCAACGGTCAGCCTATTGCTCCAGAGACTGCCAATGCCAGAGTAGTCCGTGCTCCGGCCCGTAATCAAGCTCCGATTGTTGACAGACAAGAGGATATGTTCACCCTGCTCAGTGAAGACGAAGACATTTTGGGAAGGGTTGATGAGAGAGATCGCAAAGTTGAGGCCCTTGCTGAAAAGATCCGGGCTATGGAGTGTCAAAATTCTCTCGGTTTTGACGTAACTAGTATGGGGTTAGTGGAAGGCTTGAGAATCCCGTATAAGTTCAAAGCACCGTCCTTCGACAAGTACAACGGCACCTCTTGTCCTCGCACTCATGTGCAGGCATACTATCGAAAGATCTCGGCGTATACTGACGACGAGAAGATGTGGATGTACTTTTTCCAAGATAGCCTATCTGGGGCGTCTTTGGACTGGTACATGGAGTTAAAAAGAGATTCGATCAGATGCTGGAGGGATCTGGGTGAAGCTTTCATCAGACAGTATAAACATAACATGGATATGGCACCGAGCCGGACTCAGCTGCAGAGTCTGTGCCAGAAAAACAACGAGAGCTTTAAAGAGTACGCCCAGAGGTGGCGTGAACTTGCTGCAAGAGTTCAACCCCCTATGCTGGAAAGGGAGTTGACAGACATGTTCATCGGCACTCTTCAAGGTGTGTTTATGGACCGGATGGGAAGCTGCCCATTCGGTAGTTTTTCTGATGTCGTCATCTGTGGCGAGAGAACTGAAAGTCTGATCAAGGCCGGTAAGATTCAAGATGTGGGTTCTTCTTCGTCATCAAAGAAACCTTTCTCTGGGGCACCTCGCCGTAGAGAAGGCGAAACCAACGTTGTACAACACCGAGGGAATGTGTATAGAGGAAATGTGAATAGAGATCAGTATCGCCCGGTTGCTGCGGTGACCATTCCTGCACCTCAACCTCGTCAACAACAACAACAACAACAAAGAGTTCAACAACCACAACAACAACAACAACGTCAGTATCAGCCCAGGCAAAGGATGCCTGACCGACGTTTTGATCCGCTACCAATGTCATACGCCGAACTGCTGCCCGAACTACTCAGGTTGGGGTTTGTAGAATTGCGTACAATGGCTCCGCCTACAGTATTGCCTCCTGGATACGACGCCAACGTCCGTTGTGACTTTCACTCCGGGGCACCATACTGAAAAATGCCGGGCTTTCCAGCACAAAGTCCAAGATTTGATCGATTCCAAGGCAATCAACTTTGCTCCGGTACCAAACGTTGTAAACAATCCTATGCCTCAGCATGGTGGGCATAGGGTGAACAATATTGAAGGGGAAGCTGAAGATCTAGTTGATAGTGTTGATGATGTTCGGACTTCTTTGCTGGTGGTAAAGGGCCGTCTGCTGAAAGGGGGTGTCTACCCAGGTTGTGATGAGGGCTGTAGTGGTTGTGTTGAAGCTGATAATGGTTGTGACCAGTTGAGGGCTGGTATTCAAAAGCTGATTGATGAGGGTTGTGTTCAGTTCAGTCGGGCTGTCAGAGATAATGGGTCAGTGTCAACTGTCACCATCTATTTTAAACCATCTGAGGGACGAGGCCAGAGAGTTGTTAGTGCACCTGCAACGAGTGGTACTCTGGTTACCATCTCTGCACCCGTTCCCGCCAGTTCTCCTACTACAATAGTTGCCCCAGTCAGAAGAGTTGATAGTCGGGTTGTTCCCTGGAGTTATAATAATGCCTACCGCAGCAACAGAAGGGCTGATAATCAGACGAGGCCAGCAAGTCAAGCTCCGGTAACTATTGTGGCACCTAGTAGAACTCCGGCCGTTGTAAGTCCAGTTGTGGACAATGTTGGTGGTCCGGGTGGTTTTACTAGAAGCGGACGACTGTTTGCGCCTCAACCGTTGAGGGATGCCGATGCTGAGGCATCTGCTAGGGCGAAGGGCAAACAGGCTGTTGTTGACGAAGAACCGACTCAGAAGGAAGCTGAGGGTTCATTTGAAAAGGACGTGGAGGAATTTATGAAGATTATAAAGAAGAGTGACTACAAGATCGTAGATCATCTCAATCAGACTCCGTCCAAAATTTCAATTCTCTCTTTGCTGCTGTGCTCTGAGGCACATCGTGATGCTTTGTTGAAGATGCTGAACATGGCATACGTACCGCAAGAGATTTCCGTCAACCAACTAGAGGGAGTGTTGGCCAACGTGAGCACCAGGCATGGTGTAGGTTTCACTGACCTAGACTTAACGCCCGAGGGTCGCAATCATAACAAAGCCTTGCATATCATTATGGAATGTAAGGGAGCAGTTTTGTCTCACGTGCTGGTAGACACCGGGTCGTCGTTGAATGTCTTACCAAAGCAGATTCTGAAGAAGATTGATGTTGAAGGAGTCGTGCTCACTCCCAGTGACCTTATTGTGCGCGCATTTGACGGATCCAAACGTTTTGTGTTTGGTGAAGTTACCTTGCCAGTGAAGATAGGTCCCGAGGTTTTCGACATCATTTTTTATGTTATGGACATTCAACCCGCCTACAGCTGCCTGTTGGGGCGTCCGTGGATTCACGCAGCAGGAGCAGTCTCGTCAACTCTCCACCAAAAACTCAAGTATGTCTGGAACGGCCAAATTGTGACCGTGTGTGGCGAAGAAGAGATTCTGGTGAGTCACCTATCCTCGTTCAAGTATGTCGAGGTAGATGGCGAGATCCACGAAACGTTATGCCAGGCATTTGAGACCGTGGCTCTGGAGAAGGTAGCCTATGCTGATCAGAGGAAGTCGGGTGCTTCGATTGCTTCATACAAGCAAGCCAAGGAGGTTGTTGATTCCGGCAAAGCTGAGGGCTGGGGCAAGATGGTAGACTTGTCTGTCAAGGAAGACAAATTCGGCATTGGTTATGAGCCTCTCCAAGCAGAGCAGAGCATGCAGACGGGTCCGAGTACCTTTACCAGCGCCGGGCTGATGAATCATGGCGACGTCTTTGCAACCGGTGGTGAAGACTGTGATAGCGACTGTGATCTAGACAATTGGGTTCGCCCGTGTGCCCCAGGGGAGTCTATCAACAAATGGACGGCTGAAGAAGTGGTTCAAGTTACTCTTCAGACAGAGTAATTTTCCTTTGTTTTTTCATTTTGCATGAAAACCCTACGTTCTGCCCAAGGCGTAGTGGTTCATTGTAGGGCCTCATCATGTTTTAATGATTATCATAAATAAAGGACGTTTTGCAATCAAATTTTGTGATCCCTGTCTTTCTTTTTTTGTTTTCACTTTTCCTAAAAAACAATAAAAATGGCAATGTTTTTGTTTTTTGTGACTTTATTGAACTCTTTTTCTAAAACAAAACATTAAAACATGCAGAAGTGACCTTATGGCATCCACTATGAACAATCCTGTTATGGCTCAGTATGATTTTGATAATCCCATCTACCAAGCCGAAGAGGAGAGTGAGGAAGACTGTGAACTCCCCGCAGAATTGGTCAGATTACTGAAGCAGGAGGAAAGGGTCATCCAACCTCATCAGGAGGAGTTGGAGATTGTTAATCTGGGTACTGAGGACGTCAGAAGAGAGATCAAGATTGGGGCTGCTTTAGAGGACTCTGTCAAGAGGAGGCTGATTGAGATACTGAGATAATATGTGGAAATATTCGCCTGGTCATATCAAGATATGCCTGGTTTGGATACAGACATTGTGGTGCATCGGCTACCCCTCAGAGAAGAGTGTCCGTCAGTCAAGCAGAAGCTTCGGAGAACTAGTCCTGATATGGCTGTCAAGATCAAGGAAGAGGTTTAAAAGCAGTGGGATGCAGGTTTTCTGGCTGTTAGCAGTTATCCACCGTGGGTAGCCAACATCGTTCCTGTGCCGAAGAAGGATGGCAAAGTCAGAATGTGTGTCGACTACCGGGATTTGAACAGAGCGAGTCCGAAAGATGATTTCCCATTACCTCACATCGATGTATTGGTGGATAATACGGCTCAATCCTCGGTATTCTCTTTCATGGACGGTTTCTCGGGCTATAATCAGATCAAGATGGCGCCAGAGGACATGGAAAAGACGACATTCATTACACCTTAGGGCACGTTCTGCTATAAAGTGATGCCATTTGGGCTGAAGAATGCCGGTGCTACCTATCAGAGGGCAATGACGACTCTCTTTCATGACATGATGCACAAAGAGATCGAAGTGTACGTGGATGATATGATTGCGAAGTCGCAGACAGAAGAGGAGCACCTGGTTAATTTGCAGAAGTTGTTCGACAGATTGGTCAAATTCAAATTGAGGCTGAATCCGAACAAGTGCACGTTTGGTGTGAGATCTGGGAAGCTGTTAGGCTTCATTGTCAGTGAGAAAGGGATTGAGGTTGATCCAGCTAAGGTCAAAGCAATTCAAGAGATGCCTGAACCGAAAACGGAAAAGCAAGTCTGTGGGTTTTTAGGGAGGTTGAACTACATTGCAAGGTTCATATCTCACCTAACGGCCACGTGTGAACCAATTTTCAAATTGCTCAGAAAGAACCAAGCAATCAGGTGGAACGATGATTGTCAGAAAGCTTTTGACAAAATCAAAGAGTATTTACAGAAACCTCCAATCCTAATACCTCCAGTTCCAGGGAGACCGCTGATAATGTACCTGTCAATTACCGAGAACTCGATGGGGTGTGTATTGGGACAGCATGACGAGTCTGGTCGAAAAGAGCATGCCATATACTACCTTAGCAAAAAGTTTACCGACTGTGAAACAAGATATTCACTGCTCGAGAAAACTTGATGTGCTTTGGCCTGGGCTGCTCGCCGACTAAGGCAGTATATGTTGAACCATACTACCTTATTGATTTCTAAGATGGATCCAGTAAAGTACATCTTTGAGAAGCCGGCTCTCACCGGGCGCGTTGCTCGATGGCAGATGATTTTAACGGAATATGACATTCAGTACACATCACAGAAGGCCATCAAAGGTAGTATTCTGTCAGACTACCTTGCCGAGCAACCGATTGATGATTATCAGCCAATGATGTTTGAATTCCCTGATGAGGACATCATGTATTTAAAGATGAAAGATTGTGAAGAGCCACCTGTCGAATAAGGACCGGATCCTGATGACAAGTGGACACTGATGTTTGATGGGACTGTGAATATGAACGGTAACGGTGTTGGGGCAGTGCTCATTAATCCTAAAGGGGCTCATATACCTTTCTCTGCCAGATTGACTTTTGACGTCACCAACAATGAAGCTGAGTACGAGGCTTGTATCATGGGGATAGAAGAAGCCATCGACCTGAGAATCAAAACTCTTGACATTTATGGAGATTCCGCTCTAGTGATCAATCAGGTCAATGGAGATTGGAATACGAACCAGCCGCATCTGATTCTGTATAGAGATTACACCAGAAGAATACTGACGTTCTTCAAGAAGGTGAAGTTGTATCATGTCCCCCGGGACGAGAATCAGATGGTTGATGCCTTAGCTACTTTATCTTCCATGATAAAAGTTCATTGGTGGAATCATGTGCCACATGTTGCGGTGAATCGACTCGAGAGGCCTGCGTATGTGTTTGCAGCCGAGTCTGTTGCGATTGATGAGAAACCATGGTACTATGACATCAAGAACTTCCTCAAGACTCAGGAGTATCCTGAAGGTGCGTCAAAGAATGATAAGAAGACCCTGAGAAGGCTAGCTGGAAGCTTTTACTTGAATCAGGATGATGTGTTGTACAAGAGGAACTTTGACATGGTCTTGCTCAGATGCGTGGATAGACACGAAGCAGACATGTTAATGCAAGAAGTGCACGAAGGTTCGTTTGGTACCCATGCTGGTGGTCATGCAATGTCCAAGAAACTGTTGAGAGCCGGTTATTACTGGATGACTATGGAATCCGATTGCTTCAAGTATGCTCGGAAGTGCCATAAATGCCAGATCTATGCTGATAAGGTGCATGTACCACCAAGCCCGTTGAATGTCATGAACTCGCCTTGGCCGTTTGCCATGTGGGGCATTGACATGATTGGGAAGATTGAGCCTACTGCCTCGAATGGACATCGCTTCATCCTGGTTGCGATTGATTACTTCACCAAATGGGTGGAAGCAGCTTCTTATGCTAATGTCACCAAACAAGTGGTTGCCCGGTTTATCAGGAAAGAAATCATCTGTCGTTATGGAGTTCCCGAGAGAATCATCACTGACAATGGTTCGAATCTCAATAACAAGATGATGAAAGAGCTTTGTAGAGACTTCAAGATTGAACATCACAATTCTTCTCCTTACAGACCAAAGATGAATGGTGCTGTAGAGGCGGCTAATAAGAATATCAAGAAGATTGTGTAAAAGATGGTCGTAACGTACAAGGATTGGCATGAGATGTTGCCTTTCTCTTTGCATGGGTACCGTACCTCAGTGCGTACGTCGACCGGGGCAACCCCTTACTCCCTTGTGTATGGTATGGAAGCAGTCCTACCAGTTGAAGTGGAGATCCCTTCTCTGAGGGTATTATTGGATGTCAAGCTGGACGAAGCCGAGTGGTTTCGGACAAGGTTTAATGAGTTAAGCCTTATCGAGGAGAGACGGCTAGCAGCTGTGTGCCATGGGCAGTTGTATCAGAGAAGGATGAAGCGAGCTTTTGATCAGAAAGTGCGTCCCCGGACATTTCAGACTGATGATGTGGTTTTAAAGAGGATCCTTCCTCCCGGTACAGATAACAAGGGCAAGTGGACTCCTAATTATGAAGGTCCATATGTTGTGAAAAAGGTCTTCTCCGGTGGAGCCTTAATGCTTACAACTATGGATGGTGAAGATTTTCCGTCCCCTGTTAATTCAGATGTAGTCAAAAAATACTTCGCGTAAATTGACCCGCTGGACAAAAAGAATAAAAGAGTCCAGGCAAAAAAGGGCATCCCGGCGAACCAAAAACAGAAAGAAAAGGTTCGGGCAAAAATTAGGGATAAAAATGAAAAGAATTTGTACACCCGGTAAGTCGAAAACCCGCAAGGGCGGCTTAGGCAAAAATGGGTATCCCGGTGGATTGAAAACCCGAAAGGGCGATCCAGCCAAAAGAGGGATTAAAGAGAAGACTACAGTCTGAGTTATCTGTACTTCATCGCGCTTCGTCAGCTGCCATCTCGAAAGATGTGATCGGTCCAGTCATTCTTCTCAGAAAGCAAGGAAGTTGGGAGGAAAATTGATGATCTATGAGTTATAACAGAATTGGGAAATAGTGGATGCCGTGTTCACATTGCCATTAGGATAGTTTATTTTCCTTTTGTGCGCAATTACCTCTTTCTAGGAATTGCTTCCCAATGTATCTGCCTTTTCAGGCACACTTTCAATCAATAAAAGTCGTTATTCAGATAAATAGCTCTCTTGTTTTTATTTTTACTGTTTTGTTTGCAAAAACGTCCGAATTTTTGATAAGCATTGCATATAAAAACATGAAGGCTAAACAATAACGTGCAAAAGATCAAAACATTTGAAAATCATTTTTGAATGTTGAGGACATTTGAGCGAATCTTGTCCGTGTATCCCCTGGGGGCATTTGTTGTTCTGTTTTGCAGGTCGTTGTCGCATCCGCGAAAAAAAACCGGCGAGACTCAAATAAAAACACAACACAGAGCCGCCACTGCGCGTTATTTATCCCAAAATAGGGAAAGGAAACGCTCAGAGAAACCTGGAAAGGAAATGGTCTTGCGACCAAAGAGAAAGGGTAAGGGAGTCGGTTACATAAGGGGAAGGTATTAGCACCCCTCACGTCCGTCGTACTCGACGGGATCCACGTTCTAAAATAAAGAATAGGTTGCTAAACATCACACACACACAGGGAACGCAGGTGGGGTCAAGAGAAGGGAGCTCGATAGGACATCGCATCCTATGCCTACATATCTCGTCTGGAACGAGAATCAGAGCCACTGTAGTTCGGCTTACGCACGCCAAACAACACACAACGCACAAACAGATGGCAAACATGGAGCCCGACAACCACTTGATGGAATTACGTCAGCATCCGAACCAAAACACGCACAAACGGCAAACGTGGAGCCCGACCGCCAATCACTGGGCTTACGTCGGCATCCGAACCAAAACACGCACAAACGGCAAACGTGGAGCCCGACCGCCAATCACTGGGCTTACGTCGGCATCCGAACCAAACACAATCAGATAACAAGTAAATGCACGCAAAAAAGAAAAAGGTTGCCCGGAGTGGTCTCGCACGACCACCTGCCTACATACCTCGTCTGGAACAAGGATCAGGGCGATGTAGTTCCCCTGAAAGGGACTGAAAATCTAGCCAGAAACCGAGGGAAGACATACTACCAGGGAGCTGGACTCGAGCCTAGTGTTGTCATGCATCGTTACCCTAAGTTCAGTTTTCTATCCTACTTGCATAAGCAAACTACTCCTATCCAGGAAAGAAGCAAGCATACAAGCATACAAAATAATTCAAGCATATATCAAATGAGAACAAGCATCTCAAACAGATATCCACATAGCACGCACTATAACCAAACAAGTGGGCTCACACAATAGGTTTGACTGCCTCAGCAAGTCATATGTACAGGCTGTGTTTGCTCTTAACATTGCCATTACGAGGCTAAGGTGAAGCAGATGAAAGGTGAAGTGAGGATCCGACCTCACAGCTCTTATCCCTGACCAGGGAGAGCTTTAGACAAGGGAGCGTGGGTCCAGAATGGAGGGACCCTTCTACGCTCAATGACTCTGACTCGATTGTGCGACAGCACAGATCTTGGGCTTGTGCCCCAATGCATCAACACACGGCCGTGTGAGCAGAGGGACGACACACAGAATAGTGGGGGATAGACTGCATATCCCTAACTTCCACCAATTGCCTCATAGAGGACTTCACCTGCTTAGGCACAAAAAGTAAACAACCACAATCATTGCCTCTTAAGGAGGACTTCAGACAGTTTGCCCGGTCAAATAACAGACCGGGTCTCCAGACTACATGAAGTTAGGAAGTTATACCTCAATGCAAATTGCTTATCAAGCAAAGCAAAGCAAAAGTTCACAAGGAACTGAGCAACTAAAAGTACCTGGAAACAGTCAAGCACAGTTAGTACTCAGACAGACAAAAATAAACAGCAAGTATTAATCAGTCAGGCTATACAAGTCAATTCACAAACAAGGCAAGCTATAAGCTTAAGCCCAAGCTTCACAACCTACAAAACAAAGCTATGTTAGTGTACAAACATCAAACAACATCAATTGAATTGACTTGGATCATTCTCCATACACATTGCACCTTTTCATCCTGAAAAATCAATCAAATGTTAGAAACTAGACCACTAGGCCAAGCCTAGGGTCCAAAGGCAAGAAAAATTCCTAAACAGCAAGGTATATTCAACTAAACTCAAATTAATGTCAAACAAAAGCCAACACAATTAGTCCCATGTTCATATCATTCATCATGTTCATTTTATGCACAAAACAATCCAAACTAGTTCAAATGGAACACCAAACATCCAAACAGAACTATTGCATTCAAATCCATACCAAAACAATTCCAAAAATCCTCAAATAATTTACACCTAAACATGACCTAATCAAGGTCTAGCATGTCAAATTTTAGCTTAATTGGACAAAGGGAACCATGTCAATGAAAATCAACAAAAACAGACACAATTACATGCTCCAAATCACAACATCAACATATGCATTCATTTCAAAAATTCATAAATCCATGAAAACAATAAAGAAATGGATGGGACCAAAACAGGGATGTTCTATCATGTGTCTACAACATTCATATCAAATTTCATGATCATTCAATACCACATGAGCACATTTCACATAAGATCTACCAACCTATGTCACACAAGCTTGCACAATTGACCAACAGAGATGAAAAATAGCAATCAATTTGAAAATGCCACATAAAATTCCACAAAAATTCACATAGCATCTTAACATGTTCATGAACATCCATGCAAAATTTCATTCCATTCTAACAAGTCTAGGTCATTCAAATAAATCCAGCAAGTTGACATAATGAGGTGTGACACAAATTGTCACACCTAGGTTCCAAAATTCATAACTCAAACACCAGGAATCCAAAATTCATGAAATTTACATGTAAATCACCATTAGCCAGTCCACAATTACCACAAAAATTTTCAAGCATTTATTTGTAAACATGAGGATTTCACAATCAAAATGGCACAATGTATCAAAAATGCACACATGTGAAACAACCCTAGGTCAAACTAAATATTCACCATGCACAACTTCAATCAATAGGTCAATAAAATTCTAGAGTCAATTTGGAAGTCAACAAAAAAATCCACATATTTTTCTGATCATTTAAACATTTTTTTATGAATTTTTTAATGCGTTTATGATTTTTTAACAATTTATTTGAATTAATATAATTAATTAAGTGAAATAACAGCAGAATGGTAATTACTCATTCCCAGGCGCGGTAAACATGAAGTTTAAACTTTCAAAACGAAAAACGGATCAAACAGCTTTTTCCTCCTGAATTTCATCTTCTTCATCAATATATTTCCAGAAACCCACAGAACACGATGAACATCAAATTAACACCAAAATCAACATGTGGCATATGGTTAGAACCGTCTCATCACGAGGATCTCAAATATGAACCTAATTTAACCTAATTATTCCTAAATCTTACGGATCGATCTAGTTAGGGTTTGGTTTCAGAACTTCAAATCAAGATTTCACACGCTACAGTTATCCATTTCACAAACCACCTATATCACGATGACCTACGTTCTACGCTCTACAAAACGCATCCAAGCATTGGAAGAATCATGATATTCGAAGAAGTTGATTACCTGGAATGCAGTGCTGGAATCGATGCTTTTTGCGCGTGCTTTCCACAAACAGATGTAGTAGAGTGATAAGGAAGATGAGTGATGTGATCAGGTTCACTTGCTTTTGCTCCTAGTGCATGAAATTCGAATTCACCATTGATGAAGCTTGTTTGCACAGCTGCGACTGGTGTTGAATTTGAGGTTGATCTACCAAAACAGATGGAGTAGATGAGGATTCAAGATCAACACAACAAGAATTTTCGCATTTGATCATGAATTGAGAGAGATTTGGTGAATTTGGCTTTTTGGTGTTCTTGAGATATTTGATGAATTTGGAAGGTCTTTGGATCTGATTTTGGGATTGTGAATTTTCTGTTATGATTAGATGATGATTAGGAATATATATGATTGCTTAATCCATGCTTAAACCATCTAATTAGCCAAATGGAATGATTAGTGCAAAGATGTCATTTTCAAGCAAGGGCAAAATTGCCATTTCCACATGCCAGCTCATTGCCAGCTCATGGACAGCTCACACACTCTCAAAATGACATGTGTGAGCTGTTGCAACTTGGCTTATGCTCATTGGATGCATATTTTGGAAATTCCACATGTGATGGCTTATGTGTTCAATTATCAAGTCCATTTCAAAAATGAGATCTCAAACCATAAGGCTTTGGCATATTATGATGATTCCAACAACTTTCAAATACCATTTATGAGGTGTTGCAAAAATCCCCATCCAAAAATTCCAATTATTTCACAAGTTGGACAATTTTGCCTCTGGTTCATTTAACTGTCCAGTTGAAATTTGACTTTTTGCATTGACCATTTTTGAGAAAATCCAATTATGCACCATGAAAGTACATGTCAAATGGAGTTTGTGCATATAAAGAACTTCCAATTTGGACAATCCATGTGGAAGTTATGGCCTCCTGATTATGGGTCATTTCTGAAATTCACTGAGCCATAATTTTCCAACCATTCATGGGATTTTCAAGTTCCTTGACTTTTTGGAAAGGTGAGAACAAGATCTACAACTTTCATGT
The DNA here is from genome assembly GCF_024323335.1 of Lathyrus oleraceus. Taxonomy (NCBI): domain Eukaryota; kingdom Viridiplantae; phylum Streptophyta; class Magnoliopsida; order Fabales; family Fabaceae; genus Lathyrus; species Lathyrus oleraceus. The sequence continues at coordinate 421,922,081 of NC_066581.1, forward strand.
TGAACAAATTTTCATTTGAAGCTTCCTTGGACACGTGGTCTTGAGGTCAAAAACTTTCCATTTTTGGAAACTTCCATTACAAGTCACTTTCTATTTTTGGCAGTTTCTGTTCTGACTTGATTTTCTCCATTCTTAAGCTTTGAGATGTCATATAACACTTGTTTCAACATGAATGAAGTGTATCCAACTCATTTCCACCTCCCAATCCACCAGATCATGTACAGTTGACCACAGTTGACTTTTTCAATTGATAGATGAATTTGGCCATGCACTGATCAAATTGAGCCCCAATTCTCTGATGAAATGGCCCAAGGGTGAAACCCTAGCCCCAATAATCTCCATATAATCAAAGAATGAACCCCATATCCATCATAAACCCCATCTCCTGATCATGCCCTGACTGGCCCAATGCAACTGATTAGGGTTGACCAGTGGTCAAAACCCTAATCTCAAGGAATGTGCCTCAACACTTGATGAAATCAAACCATGATGATGATGATATATCATTGCAATCAAGATGAAAACCAACATTCTTTGAGAATCACAAAACCCTAATTTATAGCCCAATCCTCAAATGATTAATGACCAGTCCAATGAAACCCTAGCTTGCACTTTGTCTTCCTCATCTTCTGATCAAGACTTGGGAGTATGGCTTGCACAATGTAACCTCATGATATGCAATATGCAATGCCTAATGACCCAAAATGATATGCAAATATGATATGCTAGTCCCAAGAGAGGAGGGCAAATTTTGAGGTGTTACAGCTGCCCCTATTCAATCCACTGTGAACCTGTCGATATGAATAGCCTCGGCTTTCAGATGATCAGGATGAAGAGTGATTGAATACCAAGAACAAACGAACAATTTGCACTCCGATGGGATAATAGTTAACAACGCCTGTCAGAATTGGCGAAGAAGCAATCTCAAAGAAAAAATCCGTCTGGTACGGAGAAAACTCGGCTTTAACCCCGAAACAACACCGTCGACCTGGATACCAAAATAAATGGTAACGCAGGGATAACCACGGCCTGAACACCACACATCCGCTGGGGATTATTATTCCTTCTCCTTTTCCATTTTCTTGGCCTGAACACCACTTTGGTCTGAACACCTCTTCGGTCTGGATACCACTTCGGTCTGGATACCACTTCGGTCTGGATACTGGGAAACTGGCCGGATTGCCGCAAGCTGCATCGATCTAATCATCGTGAGCTTCTTCGATCTGGAAATCGGAAACTGGCCGGAGTGCCACAAGTTCTTCGTCCTGACTGTTGAGAACCTCTTCGATCTGGAAATCGGAAACTGGCCGGAATGCCACAAGTTCTTCGTCCTGATTGTTGAGAACCTCTTCGATCTGGAAATCGGAAACTGGCCGGAATGCCACAAGTTCTTCGTCCTGATTGTTGAGAACCTCTTCGATCTGGAAATCGGAAACTGGCCGGATGCCACAACGACCCATGCTGAGGATGACAAGCCCTGAGCCAACTGCTTTCTATCCAACCCTGGCAGACAAACACTTCGCGTTTAGCTGGGGATTATCTTCTTTCTTGTTTTTCTTGAACCCCGAAACTTTCTTGATTAACATTCCCATCTCTGCTCGACAGAAACTTACCCTCCAGTATCGTACTACTGGGGAATATCCTTGATTAAAACCATGATGCTAGACTCCTCGGAGTAACACCTTCACTGTCTGATAAAACCACCTCCCAAACGGTAACCACGGCTTGAATCGCGCTGATCGCGTAACGTCCTTTGATTTTATTTCCATCTCTGTCCGACGGACACATTTCCTCCAATATCGCACTACTGGGGAACATTGCTGATCTGACGTCATGATGCTAAACTCCACGGAGTAACATCTTCGCTTTCTGGCACAACCACCTCTCAAACGGTAACCACGGCTTGAGACTAGCTCTATGCTTGCAACAATGATGCATGATCTTTTTTTGCGTAATGCTCCATAATTATGGAAATGCTACGCGATTTATTATTTTTTCTATGCAATATGCTATGCTTACTCTACATGATGAATGCATAAAAAGCATCCCCCTCAAGGGACTCTTCTGAGGAGCACGAGACACTCTGCTGAGGAACTCGTCAATACTCCGATTCCACCCTGCTGGGGAATAGCACTGCTGCTGGGACTAAGGCAACCCTTGCTGGGGAAGAACCTCCTTTGCACCCAATCCGCTCGGGAAACTGCTGGGGATAAGCACCACCAACACTCTGTGGGGATACAACAGTTTTTTGACTTGCTGGGGATATCAATCCCGACTCTGCTTTGGGAAACCCTCACAGATACCTGTCGACTTTACTGGGGAAGCGCTCACAGATAGCTCTGCTGGGAAACAGCAACCTCCAGGACTGGCTGCTGGGGAAGCATCAATCTGAAACCTGCTAGGGATAACCATCCTGACCCTGCTAGGGAAAACGAATGCTACTCCGCTGGGGACAACCCATGCAATCCATAGGTAGAATCAACTCAGCTGGGAGATGCAAAAATCCGTCCGCTACGGGAACTTGTCCAATCCACTGGTAGGATGAACACTGCTGGAGATATATTTCATTGAAACCCGCTCCACTCGGGGAATAGCAACCTTCAGACCTGGCTGCTGAGGAAACACCGTTTTAAACCTGCCAGGGATAACCATCTTGACTCGGCTGGGGAAATCCACAGACCTTGATCTGCTAGGGAGCCAGTCCCATGATTCTGCTTGGGGACTTCGCTGGGAAAATGAGAAAAGTAGGTACAAAACACCCATCGACTCATCGAACCATGGTATCTACCTCCCAATCTCGTATCATCTTTCCACTTTTGAGAACTCCCAGACTCGTCTGGACCTTTTCTGCTCCATCATCTTGTACTCCCAATCGCTCGGTGTTCGACGGGAAGCGTATTCCTGGGATTTATATAGAAATCTCAAGTTTCCGACTTTGAAGAGTCTTCTTGATTACTTCCAAAGGTCGTCGGACGTCTCCGTCATTCTTTCATATATTCGTTCCCGCGCGAACTCTCTGGGGATCTATTACAAAGCTTCCACATCACAACCTGCAAGTGAGTGAAAAAATACCTAACAGTTCCTGCAAAACAGATCGTCAGATAAAACCGTGCCCCAGGCGTGTCAAGATTTCAACACCTGGGTCACTCAACCCTTCCAAATAAGATTTCAAGCTTTCAATCTTATAAACATGCATTGGAAGGAACCTGTATGTCTTAAAAATGCAAGATTCTTTATCAAAACAATTGGATGTTTTTGCAATCAAAGCGGTAATGAAAACAAAAAACAAAATTATTTGACTGAATATGCATTTTATTGATTGGAAAAAAAATGGCTCAAATGAGCAATACAAAGGAAGCAATTCCTGAAAAGAGGTAATTGCGCAAAAGGAAAAATCTATCCTAATGGCAATGTGAAACCCGTGATCTCATCGAGTTCCAACTCGGTTACACCCCATATGTCCTCAGACTCTCCGTGCTTTCTGCCTTCTGAACAAGACGTTTCTGACTGATCCCTACCGGGTATTATCCATGATGCTTTAACCAAAGCGCAAACGATCATGCGGGACGCAGTTGTTCGTTTCAATCCCTCTTTTGCCTGGACCGCCCTTTCGGGTTTTCAGTCCATCGGGATACCCTTTTTTGCCCAAGTCGCCTTTTCAGGTTTTCGACTTGCCGGGTGTACATTTTTTATTTATATCCCTAATTTTTGCCCGAACCTTTCTTCTGTTTTTGGTTCGCCGGGATGCCCTTTTTTGCCTGGACTATTTTATTCTTTTCGTCCAACGGGTCTCTTTACACGAAGTATTTTTTAACTGCGTCCTCATTCACAAGGGATGGAAAATCCTCACCATCCATGGTCGTTAACAACAAGGTTCCGCCAGAGAAAACCTTCTTGACCACGAACGGACCTTCATAATTCGGTGTCCATTTGCCCCTTCGATCGTTTTGAGGAGGAAGGATCCTTTTCAGCACCATATCACCTACGTGATATACCCGAGGTCGTACCTTTCTGTCAAAAGCACGCTTCATCCGCTGCTGGTATAACTGCCCATGACAGATGGCTGCCAGCCTCTTTTCCTCAATCAGGCTCAACTCTTCGTACCGGGTCCTTACCCATTCAGCCTCTTGCAACTTCACGTCCATCAGGACTCTCAAAGAGGGAATCTGAACCTCAACAGGTAATACCGCCTCCATTCCATATACCAATGAGAAAGGAGTTGCCCCAGTAGACACACCGAAGATCAATACCCAGGATACCAGTTCCCTGCTCAATCACACCGTCGTTGGTGTATTCAAACGTTATCCGGGCAACAAAATCTTATTCTCCTTAACCTCCCCATCAGACATCAGAATCCGTTCGGATTTGGGGTCAGGCCCCTCCTCCGGGATCGGTTACTCTCAATCTTTCGATTAGAGCACCTCGAGATGTCCTCATCAGGGAATTCAAACTTCATCGGTTGATAATCCTCCATGGGTTGCGGAGCGATGTAATCAGACAATACACCCCTTTATTGCTTTCTGAGAGTATCACAAATCAGTCAATATTCTTTCGCCTTCTCACAACCCGTCCGGCCAATGCTGGCTTCTCAAACCCATACTCGATCGGGTCCATCTCGGAAATCCACAAAGTGGTATGAACCAGCATAAACTGTCTCAGTCGGCGAGCAGCCTATGCCAAAGTACAGCAAGTTTTCTCGAACAGTGAATGTATTGTTTCACAGTCGGTAAACTTTTTGCTAAGGTAAATTGCATGCTCTTTTCGACAAGACGCGTCATGCTGACCCAATACACCTCGTAGACCCCTCGAAGGCCGTTAAGTACAGATTAACAATTGCTCCTCCCACAGAAGGTATCAGAATCAGAGGTTCCTGCAGCTTTCCCTTTTTTTTTATTTTTCAATGCCCCTTGGCAATCATTATTTCGCCTGACCGTTTGATCTTTCTTTTCAACATTTTGAATATGGGTTCACACGTGGCTGTTAGGTGAGATGTGAACCATGACATGTAGTTCAATCTACCCAAGAGACCACGAACCTCTCTTTCCATTCTCGGTTCAGGCGTTTCTCTTATTGTTCTTTTTTTTTTTTTTTTTTTTTTTGCAGGACGAACCTCGATTCCTCCCTTACTACTTATGATGAACCCCAACATCTTACCGGACCGCACTCTGATAGTGCACTTACTTGAATTCAACCTCAGTTTGAATTGTCTCAACCAGTCAACCGACTTGCCCCGGTCTGCCGGATGCCCCTCTCCTGTTTGGGACTTTGCTATCATGTCATCAACATAGCAATTGATTCCACGATGAATCATATCATGAAACAAAGTCACCATGGCTCTCTGATAAGTAGCACCGGCGTTCTGCTTCTCTAGAGGACAGTCTCCTTTCCATGGTAGCTTGTGCACAACGACATTGGTATCCGACCCTGGCATATCCTGACATGACCAGGCGAAGGTATCCACATGTCCCTTCAACCGGACTACCATTCTGCTCTCGACTTGCCTCTGAAGCGGCTCCAATTTTCACTCCCTGACCTTGACGGTATACCGGTTAACAATCTCAACTCGCTCTTCATGCGGCTGAATCACCTTCTCCTCTTGTTTCAACAACCTGGCTAATTCCAGCAGATCACAATCTTCTTCGCCTTCTTCTTCGGCATGATTGCTCGGTTTGTCGAAGTCATATGAGGTGTAACCAAATCGTTATCAGCGAGATCCGGAGAATATTTTTGAAGTTGGGACGAGACAAATCAAAAAGGAAAAATGAAAATAAACATTGCCATTTTTATTTGTTTTTAAACTGCAAAAATAAATGAAAAACAGGGAACACCGCTTTTTGACTGAAAAACATCCATTTATTAATGATGCAGAAATGTTGCAAAATGAAACATGAGGTGGCCCTTACAATGAACCATTACGTGTCGGGCAACACGCATGGCTTTCATGCAAATAAAACTGAAAATAAGAAATTATTACTCTTCCGGATGAGTGACAATGCTGATCTTTTTAAGCCTTCCAGCTTCCTGGTACGCACGGCTTTATCCAACCATCAAACTTGCAGTCACTGTCATTCTCTTCACCCACTGTATAGGCGTGATCTGAATCTTCAGCAATTGCACTCACCATCGCCTGACCATGTGCCGGCATGGGATTGGCATTAACATTCGGAGATGGCGCAAAATTAATAGCCTTGGAATCCACCAGGTCTTGGACTACGTGCTTAAAAGCTTTGCAGTCCTCTACACTGTGCCCGGGAGCACCCGAATGGAATTCACATTTGACATTTTCATCAAAATTGGCCGGCCTTTGATCAAGTCCCATAGGTGCCAAAGTCCTCAACTGTACCAGCCCCATATCTTTCAACTTTTTCAATAGGAAAGAATATGTCACAGGCGGCCTGTCAAAATGCCGATCACTCATCCTCCTCCTGACTGGATATCCTACCCTCTGAGGCCTCTGCTGAAATGGCTGACGCTGTTGTTGCTGTTGTGCAGGCTGATTGTCAGCAGGAATAGTTACCGCAGCGGTGTGCTGGAAGTAACGATCCCTACTGGGTCCTCTCTGAGCGTAGACCGCACTGGTATTACCCTCATTTTTCCTTTGGCCATTTCCGAAGGGCTTCTTCGATCCTGATGACGAAGCATTACCACCCTGTATTTTCCCCATTTTCAGCCAACTTTCGATTCTCTCCCCAGCCACCACAATGTCTGCAAAGTTGGTTACCGGACATCCAACCATTCTTTCAGCAAAAACCCCCTGCAGGGTACCCATGAACAGATCAGACATCTCTCTGTCCACCAGTGGAGGTTGCACTCTGGCAGCCAACTCTCTCCACCTCTGAGCGTATTCTTTAAACCCCTCGTTGTTCTTCTGAGACATACCCTGCAGCTGGGTACGACTCGGGGCCATATCAGCATTGAACTGATACTGTTTAAAGAAGGCATCGCCCAGATCTTGCCAGCTCTTGATGTCAGCAGATTTCAGCTTGGCATACCATTCCAGTGAGCCCCCAGACAGACTGTCCTGGAAGAAGTACATCCAAAGCTTTTGATCTGTAGTGTACGCAGAGATCTTGCGGACAAATGCTTGAAGGTGAGTCTCTGGGCAGGAACATCCATTGTATTTGTCAAATGCAGGCGCTTTGAATTTCTGTGGGATCACAACCCCCTCAACCAGCCCCATGTTGGACATGTTGACAAATCCCGGAGTGGCATAGCTCTCAAGCACCTTTATCTTTTCAGCCAGCAGCTGAATTTCCTTGTTCTGAGGTGGAGCACTGTAGGGAACAAACGGTTCATTCTGCATGGAGAATTGGTCAGCCTCCCTATCTTCCTCCTGGTCTTCATCAAACCCATAAAATGGAGGCACAAAATTGTCTTTCAAATTCTGACCCGGCCCAGGTTGACCAGCAGCACCACCGAAACCACCAGCATTATTCACAATACCGACAGTTGTCCTCTTTCCACCATCTCGAGACCCCTGCCCCTGGTTGGAGACTCCATCCAGGTTAACTCCGCTGTTAGCAGATGAAGCCCGCTCGAGCTTTTCAACTTTGTCAGCCAAAGCTTTCTGATCAACTGCAAAACCCTGCATGATGTTGATCAGCTCAGTCATCTTGTCCTTCAGCTCGAGGAGATCAGTACTTGGGAGATCCATTAGTCTAGGAGTGTTGCGTCTGGTGAAGTATCTGTGAGGACGGGTTGAGTGCAAGGGTACAGTTCTACGAGCGCGAGCAATGATTCCTGCAAAACAGCAAACAGGTTAATATGCATGAATGCAACGTCTATCCATATGAGGAAGCTTATGTCCTTTGATCCTGGTTTCATCGAGACAGATAATATTTTGACATCCACATTCTGAAATTCAAGATGTCTCTCAACCAGATTCTCAATCCATAATACTCCCCATATGGCTAGACGTGAGTTTGGTGCAGATGAATGCAAAATGAGAATGATGCAGATGTATGCAGTGCACTGTGCCATCCTCCAAGTCATCTGATCATCTGTCGCTTTGAGTCACAGCCCTGACCTCTGAACCGATCACAACCATCTGAGGAATATGTAATCATAAATCCAACTCAAGGGTTCCGAAATAAACGGAAGACAGATACATCATCATCATCATCATCAGATAAACTCTGAGCAGATAACCATAACCATCTGAATCGGCCTGGGGAATCCTGAAATAAACGGATCCCCACTGATAAATAACTCGGCCCGGGGAATCCTGAAATAAACGGATCCCCACTGATGAATACCACGGACAGCACTCCGGCGTCTCAGAAATAAACGGCCATAAAACCGACTTATAAATAGGACTCTGATCCACGGAACAATTAGTCACCATCTGAGTCACCAACAGAACATGCATCTGTAAGAATCATCCTCCCCTCACAGGTAAATTCTAATCAGGTCACCCTAAGGCGGATAATAGTCTCGACAATCGGGCAGAGATACTCAATGGGTTTGCCCTTTCGGGTGTGCCATTGTAGCTCTCCTGAGATCGTCTAAACCAAAGATCCGGGAAATGATCGGTCACCAGAGTCAATAGCCCAAAAGAGATAATCCAACCTAAGCAGAATAACTCCACCCGGCAAGACTCTCTCAAATGAACCTCGTCCGGCTGTGGTGACATGTCTCCGCATCATGTCGCACAACATGTGAAGAGACATGAGACCACGCTAATCCTAGGTGTATACTCAGGCCTGGGTATTGGGCCTCACTCAGAACACCCACCCCAAATCAGATGAACCACCTGCACAGAGGACGGCAACAACATGATAGTATGATGCATGCAGACATTAATGCAAATATATACACTGGTTAGAATAATAAACGCAATAAATACAACAACACAAGCAACCTAAACTATCCTAGAACGCTAGGAAGGACTCGCTTAGGGAAGACGGACCAGCACAGGTCAACATCTATGAAATCCCCAGCAGAGTCGCCAGCTGTCGCATCCGCGAAAAAAAACCGGCGAGACTCAAATAAAAACACAACACAGAGCCGCCACTGCGCGTTATTTATCCCAAAATAGGGAAAGGAAACGCTCAGAGAAACCTGGAAAGGAAATGGTCTTGCGACCAAAGAGAAAGGGTAAGGGAGTCGGTTACGTAAGGGGAAGGTATTAGCACCCCTCACGTCCGTCGTACTCGACGGGATCCACGTTCTAAAATAAAGAATAGGTTGCTAAACATCACACACACACAGGGAACGCAGGTGGGGTCAGGAGAAGGGAGCTCGATAGGACATCGCATCCTATGCCTACATATCTCGTCTGGAACGAGAATCAGAGCCACTGTAGTTCGGCTTACGCACGCCAAACAACACACAACGCACAAACAGATGGCAAACATGGAGCCCGACAACCACTTGATGGAATTACGTCAGCATCCGAACCAAAACACGCACAAACGGCAAACGTGGAGCCCGACCGCCAATCACTGGGCTTACGTCGGCATCCGAACCAAAACACGCACAAACGGCAAACGTGGAGCCCGACCGCCAATCACTGGGCTTACCTCGGCATCCGAACCAAACACAATCAGATAACAAGTAAACGCACGCAAAAAAGAAAAAGGTTGCCCGGAGTGGTCTCGCACGACCACCTGCCTACATACCTCGTCTGGAACAAGGATCAGGGCGATGTAGTTCCCCTGAAAGGGACTAAAAATCTAGCCAGAAACCGAGGGAAGACATACTACCAGGGAGCTGGACTCGAGCCTAGTGTTGTCATGCATCGTTACCCTAAGTTCAGTTTTCTATCCTACTTGCATAAGCAAACTACTCCTATCCAGGAAAGAAGCAAGCATACAAGCATACAAAATAATTCAAGCATATATCAAATGAGAACAAGCATCTCAAACAGATATCCACATAGCACGCACTATAACCAAACAAGTGGGCTCACACAATAGGTTTGACTGCCTCAGCAAGTCATATGTACAGGCTGTGTTTGCTCTTAACCTTGCCATTACGAGGCTAAGGTGAAGCAGATGAAAGGTGAAGTGAGGATCCGACCTCACAGCTCTTATCCCTGACCAGGGAGAGCTTTAGACAAGGGAGCGTGGGTCCAGAATGGAGGGACCCTTCTACGCTCAATGACTCTGACTCGATTGTGCGACAACACAGATCTTGGGCTTGTGCCCCAATGCATCAACACACGGCCGTGTGAGCAGAGGGACGACACACAGAATTGTGGGGGATAGACTGCATATCCCTAACTTCCACCAATTGCCTCATAGAGGACTTCACCTGCTTAGGCACAAAAAGTAAACAACCACAATCATTGCCTCTTAAGGAGGACTTCAGACAGTTTGCCCGGTCAAATAACAGACCGGGTCTCCAGACTACATGAAGTTAGGAAGTTATACCTCAATGCAAATTGCTTATCAAGCAAAGCAAAGCAAAAGTTCACAAGGAACTGAGCAACTAAAAGTACCTGGAAACAGTCAAGCACAGTTAGTACTCAGACAGACAAAAATAAACAGCAAGTATTAATCAGTCAGGCTATACAAGTCAATTCACAAACAAGGTAAGCTATAAGCTTAAGCCCAAGCTTCACAACCTACAAAACAAAGCTATGTTAGTGTACAAACATCAAACAACATCAATTGAATTGACTTGGATCATTCTCCATACACATTGCACCTTTTCATCCTGAAAAATCAATCAAATGTTAGAAACTAGACCACTAGGCCAAGCCTAGGGTCCAAAGGCAAGAAAAATTCCTAAACAGCAAGGTATATTCAACTAAACTCAAATTAATGTCAAACAAAAGCCAACACAATTAGTCCCATGTTCATATCATTCATCATGTTCATTTTATGCACAAAACAATCCAAACTAGTTCAAATGGAACACCAAACATCCAAACAGAACTATTGCATTCAAATCCATACCAAAACAATTCCAAAAATCCTCAAATAATTTACACCTAAACAGGACCTAATCAAGGTCTAGCATGTCAAATTTTAGCTTAATTGGACAAAGGGAACCATGTCAATGAAAATCAACAAAAACAGACACAATTACATGCTCCAAATCACAACATCAACATATGCATTCATTTCAAAAATTCATAAATCCATGAAAACAATAAAGAAATGGATGGGACCAAAACAGGGATGTTCTATCATGTGTCTACAACATTCATATCAAATTTCATGATCATTCAATACCACATGAGCACATTTCACATAAGATCTACCAACCTATGTCACACAAGCTTGCACAATTGACCAACAGAGATGAAAAATAGCAATCAATTTGAAAATGCCACATAAAATTCCACAAAAATTCACATAGCATCTTAACATGTTCATGAACATCCATGCAAAATTTCATTCCATTCTAACAAGTCTAGGTCATTCAAATAAATCCAGCAAGTTGACATAATGAGGTGTGACACAAATTGTCACACCTAGGTTCCAAAATTCATAACTCAAACACCAGGAATCCAAAATTCATGAAATTTACATGTAAATCACCATTAGCCAGTCCACAATTACCACAAAAATTTTCAAGCATTTATTTGTAAACATGAGGATTTCACAATCAAAATGGCACAATGTATCAAAAATGCACACATGTGAAACAACCCTAGGTCAAACTAAATATTCACCATGCACAACTTCAATCAATAGGTCAATAAAATTCTAGAGTCAATTTGGAAGTCAACAAAAAAATCCACATATTTTTCTGATCATTTAAACATTTTTTTATGAATTTTTTAATGCGTTTATGATTTTTTAACAATTTATTTGAATTAATATAATTAATCAAGTGAAATAACAGCAGAATGGTAATTACTCATTCCCAGGCGCGGTAAACATGAAGTTTAAACTTTCAAAACGAAAAATGGATCAAACAGCTTTTTCCTCAAGAATTTCATCTTCTTCATCAATATATTTCCAGAAACCCACAGAACACGATGAACATCAAATTAACACCAAAATCAACATGTGGCATATGGTTAGAACCGTCTCATCACGAGGATCTCAAATATGAACCTAATTTAACCTAACTATTCCTAAATCTTACGGATCGATCAAGTTAGGGTTTGGTTTCAGAACTTCAAATCAAGATTTCACACGCTACAGTTATCCATTTCACAAACCACCTATATCACGATGACCTACGTTCTACGCTCTACAAAACGCATCCAAGCATTGGAAGAATCATGATATTCGAAGAAGTTGATTACCTGGAATGCAGTGCTGGAATCGATGCTTTTTGCGCGTGCTTTCCACAAACAGATGTAGTAGAGTGATAAGGAAGATGAGTGATGTGATCAGGTTCACTTGCTTTTGCTCCTAGTGCATGAAATTCGAATTCACCATTGATGAAGCTTGTTTGCACAGCTGCGACTGGTGTTGAATTTGAGGTTGATCTACCAAAACAGATGGAGTAGATGAGGATTCAAGATCAACACAACAAGAATTTTCGCATTTGATCATGAATTGAGAGAGATTTGGTGAATTTGGCTTTTTGGTGTTCTTGAGATATTTGATGAATTTGGAAGGTCTTTGGATCTGATTTTGGGATTGTGAATTTTTTGTTATGATTAGATGATGATTAGGAATATATATGATTGCTTAATCCATGCTTAAACCATCTAATTAGCCAAATGGAATGATTAGTGCAAAGATGTCATTTTCAAGCAAGGGCAAAATTGCCATTTCCACATGCCAGCTCATTGCCAGCTCATGGACAGCTCACACACTCTCAAAATGACATGTGTGAGCTGTTGCAACTTGGCTTATGCTCATTGGATGCATATTTTGGAAATTCCACATGTGATGGCTTATGTGTTCAATTATCAAGTCCATTTCAAAAATGAGATCTCAAACCATAAGGCTTTGGCATATTATGATGATTCCAACAACTTTCAAATACCATTTATGAGGTGTTGCAAAAATCCCCATCCAAAAATTCCAATTATTTCACAAGTTGGACAATTTTGCCCCTGGTTCATTTAACTGTCCAGTTGAAATTTGACTTTTTGCATTGACCATTTTTGAGAAAATCCAATTATGCACCATGAAAGTACATGTCAAATGGAGTTTGTGCATATAAAGAACTTCCAATTTGGACAATCCATGTGGAAGTTATGGCCTCCTGATTATGGGTCATTTCTAAAATTCACTGAGCCATAATTTTCCAACCATTCATGGGATTTTCAAGTTCCTTGACTTTTTGGAAAGGTGAGAACAAGATCTACAACTTTCATGTTGAACAAATTTTCATTTGAAGCTTCCTTGGACACGTGGTCTCGAGGTCAAAAACTTTCCATTTTTGGAAACTTCCATTACAAGTCACTTTCTATTTTAGGCAGTTTCTGTTCTGACTTGATTTTCTCCATTCTTAAGCTTTGAGATGTCATATAACACTTGTTTCAACATGAATGAAGTGTATCCAACTCATTTCCACCTCCCAATCCACCAGATCATGTACAGTTGACCACAGTTGACTTTTTCAATTGATAGATGAATTTGGCCATGCACTGATCAATCTGAGCCCCAATTCTCTGATGAAATGGCCCAAGGGTGAAACCCTAGCCCAAATAATCTCCATATAATCAAAGAATGAACCCCATATCCATCATAAACCCCATCTCCTGATCATGCCCTGACTGGCCCAATGCAACTGATTAGGGTTGACCAGTGGTCAAAACCCTAATCTCAAGGAATGTGCCTCAACACTTGATGAAATCAAACCATGATGATGATGATATATCATTGTAATCAAGATGAAAACCAACATTCTTTGAGAATCACAAAACCCTAATTTATAGCCCAATCCTCAGATGATTAATGACCAGTCCAATGAAACCCTAGCTTGCACTTTGTCTTCCTCATCTTCTGATCAAGACTTGGGAGTATGGCTTGCACAATGTAACCTCATGATATGCAATATGCAATGCCTAATGACCCAAAATGATATGCAAATATGATATGCTAGTCCCAAGAGAGGAGGGCAAATTTTGAGGTGTTACAGTCGTCATCTTTAAGCATTCCCCAGCAGTTATTTCCCCAAGCCAGTATGGAAACTATCAGAGCCATGTTCCCACGCAGAGGTGTCTGTGGATAGTGCCTTCTATTCCCCAACAGATCTAAGGGTTGCCTATCCCCAGCAGGCCTGTATTTGCCGTTTTCCTCCCCGAGCGGAGCAGGTTCAATGAAGTTTATCCCCAGAGCTTATCCTAGCTGTGGATTGTTTGGGTCGTCCCCAGCGGAGTGTTTTATTTCCCAGAGCAGAGTTTACCCTACTTGTGGATTGGTTGGGCTTTCCCCAGTGAAGTCGCCTGTTTGTCCCTAGCATGTCACTTTATTACTCCCCAGCGAGTTGCCTTGTTTTCCCCAGTGGAGTTGTATTGATGGTTTCTCAGCGCAGTCATCCTGTGTATTCCCCGGCAGAGTATTCATCATTTTGCATCTTGCATGTAGTGATCATCGCATCCTCAAACGCGTAGCATTCCCATTCAATATGGAGCATTACGCCATAGAAAAATTCAAACATATGCATTCATGTGTTAACCCAATCAGACTGCATCCCCGATAGAGGCGGATCATTTTGTTCAACATCGGTACATCACGTCTGCTACAATTTGCTCCTGACAACATTCAGGATTGATATCCCCGCAAAGGTTTATTTCCTCGCCCGTCCGCGAACGGAAAGCTTGTTTCTCCCCAGTGGGACCCCAACAAGTGTTTAGCCTTGCCTTGACGTACCTAAGATGTCATTCTTGTGATACCAGTAAGTGTCATGTCAGCACCCGCGTGTGTTCCTTTTTGGATGTCGGTAAACATCATCTTTCGATGTCGGTAAACATCAAGCCCCACTCCAGTCATCGGTAAATGTCTGGTCGTTTTTTGGATGTCGGTAAACATCATCTTTCGATGTCGGTAAACATCAAGTCCCACTCCAGTCATCGGTAAATGTCTGGTCGTTTTTTGGATGTCGGTAAACATCATCTTTCGATGTCGGTAAACATCAAGTCTCATCCCAGTCATCTGTAAATTTCTGGTCGCCTTTGTTTGATGACGGTAAACATCATCTTTCGATGTCGGTAAACGTCGAGTTTTTCCAGTCATCAATAAATGTCTGGTAATTCCCCAGCTATAGATCCCAAGTAGAGTCGTCGGTAAACGTCCTGTCTGGTTTCCTGTTACAAGTATTTATTTCTCCTTCCCCAAGAAAGTGTTCCCCAGTCATCGGTAAATGTCTGGTCATTTTTTTGGATGTCGGAAAACATCATCTTTCGATGTCGGTAAACATCGAGTCTCATCCCAGTCATCGGTAAATGTCTGGTCGTGCTTTATTTTCTTGTTAATAAAATCGAGATCCCCAAGAGTCGTCGGTAAACGTCTCGTCTGATTCCATTACAAGTATCTCTTTGTCCCCCAAGTGGACGCCATCGGTAAATGGCCCCGTTTTCTTCGATATCGGTAAATATCGAATCCCCAGTTAGAGCAGCCATCGGTAAATGGTTTTGTTGGAGTTGATATCGGTAAATGTCAAGTTTCTTTGAAAGCCACCATCGGTAAATGGTCTTGCTTCCTTTTAACATCAAGTTGTTTCCCAGCAGCCATCGGTAAATGGTCTCGCTGAAGTTGATATCGGTAAATATCAAGTTTCCAGTATCTAACCATCGGTAAATGGTTTTGCTTTTCTGAAGTTGTCATGCAGCCGTCATCAGTAAATGATTTGGTTTTTCTTGTATCATATCCCGCAGAGTGCAAATTTCTACGGTTCTTTGGTATTCAATCCCTGTGTACCTTGAAAGTCTGACAGTCGTTGCTCTCATCCGTTCAGGTTCCCAGCTGATTGAATAGGGGCAGCTGTAGCACCTCAAATTTGCACCTACCTTTTGTACATACATTTTCATATTAGGTCATTAACATAACATAGTCCACTGCATAGCATTGCATTGTCCATTGGCCCAAGTGCAAGTTCAACTGACAAATTAGGTCAAACTGGTCAGGAGATCAGTCAATCAAGCAAACAAGTGCAATTTCCATTGAGACAAGGCCTTAGGGTTGGTACAACATGTTCACATGACCTAGGGGTCCTTTGGAAGTGTTTTGGTCAAGGATGGGGTGCTCAGAAGTCATCAGTCATGGTTCAATCCACCAGAAACCCTAGAAAGTCAACTATGGTCAACTGTGGTCAACTATGCCTGATTTTTTTGGATTTCAAGGTGGGAGATGGTTTGAAAGGGTTCATTCATGTCCATACAAGTCTCATTTGACATTTCAAAGATCAAGATTGGAGAAAATAAAGTCAGACAAAAAGTTTCCTAAAATGGCAGGTGACCTGTAATTGGAAACTGCCAAAAATAAAATGTTTTTCTCCTCAAATTTACATCATCATACAAGCTTCAAATGAAATTTTGTCCAAAATGAAAGTTGAAGATCTTGCTCTCACCTTTCGAAAAAGTCCAAGAACACTCATTTCTCATTTGTGGTTGGCAAGTTATGATCAAATCATTTTCAGGAATTTTTGAACTTCAAAGTGGCATATCTTCCAAACCATTTGGCCAAATTGAGTGAGGTTTTTTTCTACAAGTCATATTTGATATGCTCTATCCAAATCCTTCATCACAATTTACCAAAAATCATCCAAGCAAAATGGCCTTTTTCAAGTGGCATGAATTAAAAAGGAGAGGGGTGAAAAATGAGCTTTCAAAATAATCATTTCCAATGCATTATACCAATTACAATTGTTCAGAAAGTGCATTTTGGATGTGCTTAAAGCCCAATTTCGTGCATTAACATACACCCCATGCATTTTTGGTTGGTTTTTAGCAAAATGACCAAAACACTCCATTAAGCTAATTTCACTTGACCAATTCATTAATCAAGCTTAGCAATGTTAAACAGAATATATATTGATCATTTTCAGTCTGAAAACCCTAGCCACTATTCACCAAACCAGAAAAAATACATTTTCTCTCAAAAAACTCTCATTCTTCACTTGGAATTTTGGTTGAAAATTGTCAAAGGATTCGTGTTCTGGGCTTTGGTTCATCATTCACAAACCTCTTTGAAGCTTTTGCAAGCATCAAACCACGACTGTAAAGCCTTTTTGCAGCACTGTTCCATTGAGATCCTTTCATGGCAGCTGGGGATTTGGCCATAACCAAGCAAGATTGAGCCACGATTCATCATCCATACACCTTCTGGAGCTTGAAGGAGCATCTGTTTCAGCTCAACATAGCCAAACAACCTCTATTTCATCACTGTTCTTCAAGCAAGGTAAAAACTCGATTCACACTATTGTCCAGATTATGCTATGCTTCTTGAAGGTCTTTCCATGCTGATTACATTGAGCTTTAAATCGTGGCAAATGGTTGATTATTGAGAGAGAAACTTGGAATTTAAGTTTGTTGGTCAATTGTGTTTTTGCTTAGTTCTCTTTTGTTAGTACGAATTAGGGTAAACTAAGGTTAGATTTGTGATGAGTGTGATGAGTTGGTTTGATTGTTGTGCTCGTTTCCAAATTCTGGAAATTTTGTTCATCACGATGATGAACAGGTACTGTTACATTGAAACCCTAAAGAAGCCAAGCCCAGATCGCGTTTGATCCTTAAACCGTGTCCCTGCATGATTTTTGCATGTTTATGGCCCATGAAACGAATCATTGAGCGCCACCTCACTAAGTGAAACGCGGCGTTTCACTTAGTGAGTTCAAATATTACAAAACTGCCACTGACCGGTTTTTTATTTAATTAATTCATTTTCCTTTTTCAATTTTTATTTCTTTTTGCATGGCCAAATTAGAAAAATCATAAGTTCTTCAATTTTAATCTAATTTTGATGGGATTTTTTGTGGATTGCTTCTCTTGATCTCTAGTTTTTTATGGTGTTTTTTCCAGATTTTTTGCACGTGTAGATTTTAAAAATGCCTAGGGTTTGTTCATGTGTGTCCATTTTGTGTATGTCTTTCCAAATTGCTTGTGAAATGATGATACATAATCCAATGCCTCCCAAATTTTTTGTGCTTAAACTAGACATGTTCATGGTGATTTTGGTGTAGAGTTTGTAATTTTATCATTGCTGGTTGTGGAGATTTGATTTTTTGAATAGGGGTGTGACAATTTGTGTCACACCATGCATGTCCAACTTCATGATTTTAATTACTATGCTTATTAAACTCAAAATGGTCTAGATTTTTGCATGAAGGTACTTGTGGATGTCTAGTTTACATGTGGTTTTTTATGGAATTTTGGAATGCATTTCCTATTTGATTGACAATTTCCCCCCTGTTTGACCAAATTGTTGACTTTTGTGACACATGATGCCATATGATTTGTGAAATTCTAATGCTTAATTGGATGGACTTGAAATTTGATATGTGAATTGTAGACATCTTAAAGCTTGTCATGGTTTTAGTCCCATTCATTTATCATATGTTGTTTCTGTTTTATGATTAATTGAAGTTGGTGCATGTTTTGATGCTTTGTATGAGTATGCTTTTGCTTACCATGACTTTCTGATTTTCATTGACCTACTTCCTTTGATCCAAATGAGATGAAATTTGATAGGCTTATCATGTTATGGATGATGATTGATCATGAATTATTTGAAGATTTTTGGAGATGTTTTTAATTGAATTTGAGTTGAGACATTCTGTTGACTTCTTTGAGGTTCTATATGCCATGCTTTGATCTAATTTGCTTGTGAAATAATAATGATGAATGGTATGAATGTGAAACCACTTGGGTTAGTTTCTTGATTGATTTATCTTGACTTTGGGCACTTGTCACTTGCTGTTTTGATTTTTTTATCTCCTTTTGACCCTAGGCTTGTCCTAGTGGTCTTGTTGCTCATGTTTAAGCTTGGTTTTTCAGGTTAAGCAACAAATGCTCCAAAGAGATTAATACGAGTTGAATGAGTTTGATTGTTTATCATGAACTAACTTGTTTGTTTTGTAGGTTACTTAGCTCACTTGTTATGAGCTTGTTCTTTGCACATATGCTTGACTGTGTTGTCTGTTGGTTTATGCTGTTTGTTTTAACCTTGTGTCTAGTATACTAATTGTGTTTGACTGATTTCAGGTACATTAGTTGCTAGTAGTTCTTTGTGAACTTTGCTTTGCTTTGCTTGATAGCAATTTGCATTGAGGTATAATTTCCTTACTCCATGTAGTCTGGAAGACCTGGCCTGTTACTTGGCCAGGCACCTGTCTGAAGTCCTCCTTAAGAGGCAATGTTTGTGACTGTTTACCTTTGTCCTTGCACTTATTCAAAGACCTCCTAAGTGAAGAGGCATTGGCAGACACAAGGGATGTGCAATCCATCCCCTGCTATTATGTGTGTCATCTGCTTTGTTCAACCCACTGTGTTGATGCATTGCAGATATTAACCCAAGATCATTGTACAATGAGTCAGTGTCATATGTGTAGAAGGGTTCCCACTTTCTGAACCCACGCATTCTTGTCTTAAGCTCTCCCAGGCCAGGGATAAGAGCTGTGAAGTCTCATCTTCACTCACCTTTCACCAGCTTCACCCTAACTCTCAATGTTAGGGTTAAGAGCTAACATTACCCTGTTACAGAGGTTTGTGTGTCGAGGTTGATATGACCCCTCGACTAAAACCTAACCTTGATTGAGCCCATTGATTGCATATAGTGTGTGCTATTTGTGCTTGTGTGTTTGCTTTAGCTTGCTTCCTGTGCAAGTTAGGTTTAGTTTGGCTTGCTTCCTGTGCAAGTCATGTTTAGGATAGGCTTGCTTCCTGTGCAAGTTAGATAGCAACCTTAACTTAGGGATGATTTTGCATGATAACATCTAGGCTCGAGTCGTAGTCTCCCTAGTTGTGTCTCCCTCTGTTATCTGGTTAGGCTAGACCTGTGTCCCTGCGTAGGGGAACTATGTCGCCCTGATCCTCATACTAGATGAGGTACGTAGGTAGGAGATTGAGCTGATCTCTCCGGGCGCCTTTTCTTTTCTTTTTAACCTTTGTGTCTCCACACTCTTTGTGTGTGTTCGGTTCGGATGCTGATGTAAGTCCAGTGATTGTCATTCGGGCTCCACGTTTGCCTTCTTGTGTGTGTTTTGGTTCGGATGCTGATGTAAGTCCAGTGATTGGCATTCAGGCTCCACGTTTGCCTTTGCCTGTGTTTGTTTGTGTGCGTGTTGGCCGAGCTACGAATGCTCTGATTCTCCTTCGTCCAAGGAGATACGTATGCATAGGATGCGATATCCTAGCGAGCATGTGTCGTTTCCCCAGTCCGAACTACTTAGACTCTGATGTCTATGCTTGATAGACTAAGTAGGCCCAGGATGCGATATCCTGCCGAGTCAGTTTTAGTCTGTTTTCTTGTGTCTCTTTCAGCCAGTGTGTGTGTGTGAGCAATGTCTTAGCAACCATTTTCCTTCCTTTTTGTGCGTGGATCCCGTCGAGTACGACGGATGCGTAGGGGTGCTAATACCTTCCCTTCGCATAACCGAATCCCGATCCCATTCTCTTTGGTCGCGAGACCACGTCTTTTCCAGGTTTACTCTGAGCGTTTCCTTTCCCTCTTTTGGGATAAATAACGCACGGTGGCGGCTCTGTTGTTCTTATTTCCCGCCGGTTTTTCGCGTAATGCGACACCCAGCAACTGCACCACATTCAATGGCCAGTTTCGCATCTCGATAGGAAGCAAATGAAGGAGACTTCTTCTCAATCGGCTCAGCAATAGACAAAGCTTGGAAAGGCGTTCCAACTTCATCCTCAGCATCAATGTATGAGAAAGAAGATAAGTGGCTAACCAGGAGAGCCTTTTCTCCCCCTACCACGACCAGTTTCTTATTCTTGACGAATTTTAGCTTCTGGTGTAGGGTGGATGTCACGGCGCCAGCCTCGTGAATCCATGGTCTACCAAGGAGATAGCTATAAGATGGGTGGATATCCATAACCTAAAAGGTAACTTGGAAATCACTGGGTCCAATCTTGATTGGGAGATCAACTTCCCCAATCACAGTCTTACGCGACTCATCGAAAGCTTTCACAACAACACCACTCTGCCTCATGGGAGGACCTTGATATGACAATCTAGAAAGAGTGGTTTTCGGCAATACATTCAAAGATGACCCAGTGTCCACCAACACGTTGGACATGGCATCGTTCTTGCAATTCATGGAAATATGTAAAGCCATGTTGTGGTCTCTTCCCTCCTCAGGGAGATCAGCGTCACATAAACTCAAAGTGTTGCAAGCAGTGATATTTGCAACAATGCTATCAAACTGTTCAATAGTGACGTCGTGATCAACATAAGCCACGTCCAAGACTTTCTGCAGAGCCTCCCTATGGGGTTCTGAATTCAGAAGCAAAGATAACACGGAGATTTTGGACGATGTTTGTAGAAGCTGGTGTATATCGTTGTACTCACTCTTCTTGATGAGCCTCAGCATCTCATCACAGTCTTCATTCACAGCTCCACTCGGGCCAACAAAAGAAGTAGGAGTCTTTTGTACAGAGGAGGATTTTACAACAGCAAGTGCCGGGTTCAGAGGATTAACAGCATTCCCAACCGGACGCACATCAGAATCAGCCCTAGCCTGCGGCTTCGGCGCTGAAAATACACGACCACTACGGGTCAGTCCACTCACATCAACAATATTCACAACAGAGGATGAAGGCAAAGGCACTTCTTTCCTATCTTCCACAGCAACAGGATTATAGCAGAAGGGAACAGCTTTGTCTGAAGAATAAGGTACAGGGCCTGCAGGCTTGATCACCAAAGAAGGAGATACTTTCTGCTTGCTACCATCATAACGAATGACAACAGGCTCAGGAATTTTGAACAAAGGAGAAATCACATTCACCTCTGGTTCGTCTTCATCAACATTTCTGTTTTGAAGAATCTCAATAGTCCCCTCATCCAACAGCTCTTGCAGCTCTCTACGCACTTGGCGACATCCCAATCGGTTGACAGAGCAGATACGACATTTGTCATGGTCGTGTTCCATATGACTGTAATCACACAGCAGACGATGCAACTCAACCAATGACTGTCGAATATGGCTTACATATTTGACCTTGTATTTACCAGGGCAACCCTAGACCATGTTAACCGACTACCCATGTTCGGGCAATGGGTTCTTCGTAACATTGGGGCCTGAGTCCTCAAAGCTCAGAATGTCGCATCTCATAAGGTCTTGAACCTTAGTCTTCAGTGGATAGCAGTTTTCCACATTATGACCCGGAGCACCGGAATGATAAACACAATATTGATCAGGCTTATACCACCACTGCGGGTTAGCAGGTACAGCCGGAGGATCCCTTGGAGTAATCAATTTCCGCTATATTAAAGAGGGATATAACTCAGCGTATGATATAGGAATTGGATCGAAAGTGATCTTCTTCCTCTCAATACCCAAATTAGCTTGATTACTGTTGTTGCGAGGCTGGTAAGCCTGTTGCTGAGGACGATGTTGCTGTTGATACTGTTGAGGTTGTTGATTGGAATGCTGATATTGCTGATTGTCACGGAAGATAGGTGCTATATGAGCCACCTGGTGCTGATTGCTGGCATGACACACAGGCTTCCTCTTGGCAGAGGGTCTTCTGGGTTTAGCATGGGATTACACAGCATGTGCCTCCCCATCTTTCTTAGCAAATTCCCCATACCGCTTGCTTGAAGAGCCTTCATCTTTGGATAACCATCCTTCACGGACTCCTTCCTCCAATCGCATCCCCATGTTCACCATCTCGGTGAAGTCAGAGGGAGCACTAGAGATCATCCGCTCATAATAAAATGAACTCAAAGTCTTCAAAAAGATTTTGGTCATTTCCTTCTCTTCCAACGGAGGAGTAATCTGAGCTGCCAGCTCTCGCCATCTCTGGGCGTATTCCTTAAATGTCTCTTTGTCCTTCTAGGACATGGCTCTGAGTTGATCACGGTCGGGAGCCATATCCACATTATATTTGTATTGCTTGACGAAGGTTTCGCCAAGATCATTGAAGGAATGGATGTTTGCACTATCCAGGCTCATATACCACCGAAGAGCTGCACCGGACAAACTATCCTGAAAATAATGAATCAGCAGCTGATCATTATCTGTCTGAGTAGACATTTTCCTGGCATACATAACCAGGTGGCTGAGCGGGCAGGTGTTCCCCTTGTACTTCTCAAAGTCAGGGACTTTGAATTTGACAGGTATCTTAACACCGGGAACCAAACATAATTCAGCAGCAGACTTGCCGAACAAATCTTTCCCTCGAAGGGTCTTCAATTCCTTGTGGAGTTCAAGGAATTGGTCATTCATCGCGTCCATCTTTTCATTAACATCTGGGCCCTCAGACGGCTCAGAATGATAGATGGTGTCGTCTACCCCGGGAATGGTATGCACGACAGGAGGAGGCATTGCAAGGACCGAGCTAGATGCCGGCATGGAAGCAAATGTGGGAGCTGGAATATCAGGCATATAACCAGGTGGCCTCCCCCATGGAAACCCGGGCGGCATGGCTGTTGGCATAAAATGGGCACTGGCAGCTGGCACTGTTGACAAAGCAACCTCAAATATAACAGTCCTCTGGGGAGGAGTTGCAGGTGGTGGAGACGGTTGATTCTGTGCAGCTAAGAATTGCTCCATCAGAGCGCTCAGTCTGGCGACCTCTTCTTTCAGCTCACGATTCTCTTGTTCAAGTTGATCCATCACTCTGGAAGAGTTGGCTCTGGTGTAGTACCGATGAGTCAGCTTGTCTTCGAAATAAATGAAGAGCACAGAGTCAGGCCATAGACAAGAAGACCAGAACAACACCTGCTTATGCAAAATGATGCATGCAATGTTCGTGCACATGATTTATTTTTATTTTCGAAGGAACTTTTAGGGTATTATTTGCAAATTTTGAATATTAAGCATTTAATCGCATATGGAAAATATCTCATCAAATATATTTGAGAACAAGAAGTACAGCATTGTCAATTATTACAAGAGAAAAGGAAAATAAACATCCTATGGATCCCTAGAAGCTCGGGATGCCGGAAAATAAGCTGCACGAAGCCTCTTAATCTCTCTCTCATATGCTGCTTCCATATCCGCCTTATCTTTGGCGAGTCTGTCATACCTCCTTTTCCAGAACTTAGAAGACTGAGGAAGTAGAGAAGTCCAAGTATCATCAGGATCATCAATGACCTGATGCTCGAGAAACTCGATCATAGCATCTTTCTCCTTGATTTGCTGAAGCAACTCCTCTCTTTCACGGATCCAAGCACGTGAAAGGTCTTCGTCTCTCACCTCCTCTACGCCTTGGTTAGGGAGGGTTGAAGGCCCAGCCACAACCAACGGTGTAGGTCTTGGATAATCATAAGGCATGAGATACTCAGATGCTCTCTTCCTTACCCAAGTAGTATAAGGCTCCAAAGCAATGCAATTCTTCGGACCCAATTCACTTCTACCTTTCAGGCCTTGGGGATCTTTACCCTTCTGAAAGAACACACCTTCTAACAGAATGTTATTAGGTTTATCCTTTAGGGGGAACCCAAGCTGACGACGTGCTAACACCGGATTGTAGCTAATCCCACCACATGTACCAAGAAGAGGCACATTGGAGAATTCACCACAAGAATCGATAATCTGGACACCGTCATATGCACGATCATACCAAGAGATATCATCATTGGTGAGGGACATGAGTCTCGTGGACCACCGTAGACATCCCTTGTTCTCTTTGAAAGCGACCGTCTGAGGTAAGTGAGAAATAAACCACTTATACAACAGAGGCAAACAGCACACTATAGTACCACTACCCTTTGCATTCCTCAGGTGCAAAGAGAAATAGGTATCACCCAACAGAGTCGGAACAGGATTAAGAACCGAGAAGATCCTAATAGCGTTCACATCCACAAATTTGTCGATGTTAGGGAATAATACCAATCCATAGATGAGAAGGACGAATATGGCTTCAAAGGCATCCTCACTCATGGCCTTCCCATAAACAGTAGCTTGAGCGATGAGGAACTCAGAAGGGAGACCTTGAATTCCACCTTTGGTAGTCATATGAGCTTTAACCAAGGATTCATCTATGTGCCACAAGTCTGCGATCTCTCAAGAAGTAGGAATACTCTCCAAGCCACTGAACAACACCTGATCCAGAATCGGATTACCCACAAGATGCGCATACTCCTCAAGGGTAGGCAATAGCTGAAAGTCTGGAAAAGAGAAGCAGTGATACAGAGGATCATAGAACTGCGCCAAAGTATTCATCAACCCTTCATCAACCTGAGTAGTCAGCAGAGGCAGAAGCTTCCCATAACGAGCTTTGAAACCCAAGGGATCTAATACATAAGATGTCAGATTCCTTAACTCTTTCAGATCGGGTTGTCTGAAGCTGTACTTCTTTGTATGCCTTTTTTGTCTTTCCATATCTGAAAATTTTGCAAATAAACCCCTTAAGTTCCTTGAAAATTTTCTTTTTATCTGATGATATGGATGCGGATGAATGCATGAATGCATGAATGCAACAATCACACTCAAGGATCAAGCAAAGCACACCAGACAAAGGTCATGGGATGGTTCGTATTATCCCTAATATCAATCATCCATTTTGGTGGATTATGGTTTTCACCTTATCAACACCCAAGTTCCATTGATATTAACGATATACGAACGGTTCAACCATCCTTAATATCAATCATCCATTTTGGTGGATTATGGTTTTCACCTTATCAACACCCAAGTTCCATTGATATTAACGATGGGTGAACGGATTAACCATGAATCACGGGTTTGTTGTGAGTCACGAGCATGGAGTCTCGGTTAAGAACCACCCAAAGGGAGTGTACTATGGTTTAAACCTGCCGAACATGTTCTATCAGAGGTTCCCATAGTCATCATCCCATCTTTCGAATATTATCGGAGGAACGAATACTCGTATTCCAAAAATATTCTCAAGAGAGACTCTTATGAGTGTAGTATCGCGTAACAATCGCATCAGATCTTACATCTGAACGACTTCCGCACTACGTCCTAAAAATAGGCCAAGATGGGCTTGGTAAACTAAGGTCCTTGGCTTCTAAGGCACATGTCGGAAGAATAATGCCTAACCACAAATAACTTGTGTGACATCATTAATCCAACATGACCTCCACCAAGTGAATGGACTCGCAAGTCAACTTGCTAAGGAATAACTCCACACAAGTCGATGAGACTATGCCATTCTCCTATCATAGGGTGCACTCGAGTTCGGGTATAGAACTCATCTCACAGAGATCACCAAACAAGCAAGCAATTGATATATCAAGCAAATCAATCATTACAAGCAATACCGTAATCCAAAATTTGTACAAAAATATGTCATAAACAATATATCACAACAATTGTGAAAAGTAGGCAAAGCCACTAGGAAACTTGTATCCCCAGCAGAGTCGCCACTTTTCTGTAGCGGTGTATTCATCACTTTATGATTTATTGACTAAATCAAAAGCAAAGCATACAAAGATAGAGTCGCCACCGCACTTTTATTTATCCAAAGGAATGGCTAAAAAGCGAACAAAAGCCTAAGAAGTTTTACACATAGAAAACTAATGAAAGGTCAGAGATCTGGGTAAGGGGTAATTATGAAAAGGGAAGGTGTTAGGCACCCAAAGCATCCTAGGTACTCCTAGGGAACCTTTTTCACAAATTGTTGCAAAAGATATTGTTTATGAAAATATTTATTGTGCAAACATTGATTGGGAGGATGAGAGAAGAATATACAAATTTTTATTATTTTTGTGTTTGGATGGATAACCATTGCCTACGTACCTTTACAGGATCAAAACCTCGTAGTTCGGCTAAAAGATTTCCAAAAAGTAAGTGGATTGATTTTAAACAAAGGCCCTAAGGTCTTTCATTATCCACGGGAGAAAACTCAACCTATACAACCACAAGTACACCATGTGAGAAAAGCTTCAACTTGCTAGTGAGGGACCATGCCCTATAATAAGCAAGGAAGTCTTACAATTTAATCACTAAGGACAAAAGGTGAGATTCACATCAACCACTAAGATAATTGAGATCTATGGCTAATGTATGAAAACTTATCAAGAATGGACAAAGCCACAAAACAATTGAATGAGTGAAATTAATCAATTAGAATTTATTCACAAAATGAAGTCAAAGTATGATTAGAATTCAATTCAAAAAGAAGTATTATGAAAATGAAGTTTGAAAATCAAAGGCTTAAGGCCTAGGTTTCTAGTTTGAAAAGAAATGAAAATGTTTGCACAATATTTTTCTGGTTTGAGTTAACATGCAAATGGAGGTTTAAAGAACAAAAAGGTGGAGGGTGAGGGGTAAAACTTCTTAGATGTTCACCTCTTGAGATCATATATAGATGATCCAAGTGATTCCTTTGGAAAAGGCAACAAGCAGGTGACAGATAAGCAACATAAATGGATACCGGATGCCAATCAATGGACTTACACCAATCTCACAAAACCAAAATGGATACCGGATGCCAATCTATGGACTTACACCAATCTCCCAAAACCAAGAAAACATGGATACCGGATGCCAATCAATGGACTTACACTAGTCTCCAAGGAATGATCATAGGAAACAACTGCCAATAACTGGACTTACAATTGACTCCTCACAAGAAACAAAAAGCAAATGCAATAAGCAAGAGGAAACAAGTTTCCAATAAATGGTCTTACACTCGACTCCAAGGAAATAGGATGCCAATCAATGGTCTTAGTCCCAACTCCTACCAGATCATGGGAAACAAATGCCAATAAATGGACCTACAATTGACTCCTCAATGGACAAAACAAAATGTCACAAAGCAATGAACAATGATCATGAGATGATATACAATTAATGCTCACAGATGAAAGCAATGCACAGAGGCACACACAAACAATTATGCACATATGGGCAAACAAGCCAACAAGCAGCCAATTAGCACACACTATACACAATCAATGGGCTCAAGCAAGGTTAGGCTTTAGAAACAAGCCAACTGGAATGGGGTGTTTTGAGCTCTTAACCCTAACATTGAGAGTTAGGGTGAAGCAAATGAAATGGATATGAGGGTTATGCCTCATAGCTCTTATCCCTGGCCTGGGAGAGCTTTAATCAATAGAAAGTGTGGGAGTTCAGAATGAAGGAACTCTTCTCCATATATGGTTGACTCTATAAGATCTTGGGTTCTTATTCACAATGCATCAACACATGGTGTGAGCAAAGTGAATGACACAACTGAATAGCAGGGGATGGATTACACATCCCTTTTATCTACCAATTGCCTCTTAAGAGGACTTTACCTTCTTGGCACAAAATTAAACAAACAAAAACATGGCCTTTTAAGGAGGGCTTCAGACAGGTGCCTGCCAATAACAGCAGGTCTTCCAGACTACATGAAGATTAGGGGTTATACCTAAGTGGTATGCCAACCACAAGCAAAAGCAAAGCAAAGTTCAAATGAACTTAAAGCAACTTAGGTACCTGTGTAAACAACTAAACCAATCAGTACAATACTCAGACAAACAGACAACAGTCAATAACAAACAGACAATCCCAATGTACAACACATAAGCCATGAGGCAAACTCAAGTGAGTTATCATCAACCTACAAAACAACAAATTTTAGCAATCAAAAGCAAATATCAACATTTAAATGATGAAGCCACATTAACCATGGAATTTGGATGTTTGAACCTGAAATTCAAAGCTCACATGTAAGTACAAACCACTAGGTCAAAGCCTAGGGTCAAAGGTGAAGTAAAAATTCAAAACAGGAGCTGAAATTCAACACAATGCAACTTCAAACAAATATTAACATGTCCTAAAAAGGATCACATCAAAATCATTAAGCAAAAGCATTTCATGATCAAAAGAAGTCAAAGGCAATTTTAAAGCTCATATATGATCATCATGAATGAAAATTCCAAAATAAAACAGAAATGATTCAAATAATTCTGGAAAATATCATGAGCATTCAACACATTCAACATGATCATTATACAAAAAATCAGAAGCATCAAAGATCATTTGGCATGGAAATTAAATTGTACAAGTTGAACAACCAAATATGTGACACAAATTGTCACACCATGCTAACACATGCATAAAACAGAAATGGTAAATGGGAAAAATACCAAACCAAGCCTAAAACATCCATCAATGTGTCTAGAATCATCATGTAAAATTTCATGTCTATTGGATTAAAATCAAGCATTTCACAATAGAAAGAGCAAGGCAAGGTCACAAAAGCACATATGATCAAAGATTCTAGCACCATTCAAAATCCAGCCATGCACAACTTCAAAAGTTAGCATCATAAAATTCTAGACATTCTAAGGAACAAGTAGCAAAAAACCAGGCATTTTTTGGAGTATTTTTCAACTTTATATGATTTTTCTAAATTGGAAAAAAAATAATTGAAATCAAAGTGAACACATAGCATGGCAAATGGAGGGAAAGCTAATAATGCTGAATGAATTTGAAAATTGTAGCACGCCAGGAATCGAACCGAGTGAACATTCAAAATGAGTGCGCCAACTAATTGAAACGACGCTGTTTCACACAAAACCCTAGCAAAACCAGTTTGGACGCAAGACCGTCACTAAGCCGACGCAAGGATGAAGATCTTCATCTTCTTCACGAAGATGAAGATGAACAGTGCATGAGCTTCAAACATTTTCAAGAATTTTTTTCCAGAAATCAACAACAAGCACATCATTTCAAAGATCTTCCAATGGTGATTACAGATCGAGCAATAACTAAGCCTAATTCCACATAACAAGAGAGAATCGATAGAAAACATTTTGATGCATCAAACTTGAATCACACATATCTTGCTCAATAATGCACCAATTCACATGAAATTTTCACCAGAATCATCAGGAACACAAGATCTACATGAACATGCTAATGAATTTGAGAATTATGGAGCTCGAAAAACTCACCTCTTGAAGAGCAGTTCCTTGTAATGCACGATCCAATGCCCTAAATGATCCAAATCCAGTCCAGAATGCTTGTGATGATGTTTGATGAAGAAAAGGAAGCTTGAAACCGTGTAGATCTAGCTTAATTCTGAATTTCCATCTTTGAGTTTTTGAGCTTCAACTGCTTGATTCTTGCACGAATTCTTCAAACAAACACTTGATTCACACTCTATTCAACTCACTGATCATGAATCTTCAACAAAAACAAGGTGTTATGTTGAAGAAATTTGAATTTTGATTTGAAGAAAATTTTGGAGGGAGATGAAAACTAGATCTAGAAATGGTGAATTGTCATTAACCTCCTCCAAATTCTGTTAGGGTTTCTATTTATATGATGTCCTAATCTCAATTTAATTAAAAGTTAATCATATTTAGTTGAAATTAATGAAAATAAGGTGTTATGACCAAAACTTGAAAATTGCATGGTGCATGTAGTAAACCCACGTGAACAGTACCACTTCCTTCATCAAAGTCACTTAAAATAATCTTTTAAACACAATGGCAATGGTAGAAAGTCCATACAATGCACCATTTTTGAATTTTGCAAATTCCCTCCAAAAAAGGCATGGATATGAAAATGATCATGTGATAATAATTCATGTAATGTGATGAATGTTTTGAAAAGCTCATGTCATGAGAAGCAAAATGCAAAAAGAACCACCAAATTTGGAGTTATGGATCAAAAGATATGGCCATTTGAAGTTCCATGAACACTTGGCAATGATTGGATCATATCTCCTCAACCATTCATCAGATGCTCATGATCTTGGACTTTTTGGAAATGGGAGAAAGAGATCTTCAACTTTCGTGTTGGACAAAATTTCATTTGAAGCTTCTTTGATATTGGAAAGTTGAGTTGAAGTTGGATCAAAAACTTGCCATTTTTGGAAAGTTGAAATTATAGGTCACTTTCCATTTTTGGAAACTTTTGACTTGACCTCAAATTCTTCAACCTTGATCTTTGAAATGATGAATAAGCATGATTTGGACATGAATGGGATGAAGAAACTCAATTCTCACATTCAAAATACACAATTGACTTTTCAGTTGACTGCATTGGTCCTTAGATGACCTGAAAATGTTGTGATGAATTTGGGGCCTTTGCCACTTGGGAACTTGCTCCAAAATGAACCTATAATTCATATAAGCTCAAAATAATGATCACATGATCCACATATCAATGGAAACTTCATCTCTTGCACACAAGATTCACTTGAATTGCCTTGACTGTTGATTGCTTAGGCTGCAAGTAACAAAGATTAATGATATATTTTTGTACATTTTGGTTAGTGATTAAAAGAAAAACAATGATATACAAATGCAAGCAATGCCTGGTGATCAAGAACCACTCTCAAAGAATATCCCACCCACAGGGAAGGAAGCAAGGTGTCCAATGATCCTTGAGGCAATGCAATGTTATGATATGATGCCATGAGGGATCTTAGGGACAAAATTGGGGTCTTTCATTCCCCTTAAAGGATAAACCTAACAATGTTCTGTTGGAAGGTGTATTCTTTCAAGAGGGTAAAGATCCCCAGAACTTGAAGGGTGTGATGGTCCACACCTGGCGCAAGGTTCATAAGAAGGGAAGGAAAGAGCTTGGTCCGAAGAACTGCATTACTTTGGAACCCTACACCGCTTGGGTGAGGAAGAGAGCTCTTGAGTACCGCATGCCATATGATTATCGGAGACCTACCCCTATGGTTATGGTTGGGCCTTCAACCCTCCCTAATCAAGGAGTAGAGGAGTTGAGAGATGAAGACCGGTCGTGCGCTTGGGTTCATGAGCGAGAAGAACTTCTTCAGCAGCTCAGAGATAAAGAGGCAGTGATAGAATTTCTGGAGCATCAGGTTATTGATGAGCCTGATGATATGGTTACTTCTCTTCTTCCTCACTCATCTAGATTTTTGAAGAGGAAGTATGATCAACTCGCCAAGGAGAAGACCGATATGGAAGCAGCTTATGAGAGAGAGGTGAAGAGGCTTCGTGCAACATATCTTCCGATCTCGAAGGCTTTGGACGATTGCTTCTAGGGCTCCATAGGATGTTCATTCTCCTTTTCTCTTGTATTGTATTTGGTTACCAAAACTGTACTACTTCATTGGTGTAAATTTTTTTCCAAATATTATTTCTATGAGTTCCATATATGTCTTAAAAGATTAATATTTTCAAATATTTACAAAAGATCTCTATAAAATTCCTCTAATAAAAACAAATCATATGCACAAACATTGCATGCATCATATGCATAAGCAGGTTTTGTTCTGAGCTCTTGATCAGTGGTTTAACTCTTTGCTCTTCATTTATTTGAAGACGAGCTGACGCACCGATATAATACCAGGGCCAATCTTCCAAGGATAATGGAGCACTTAGAGCAAGAGAACCGGGAATTGAAAGAAGAGATTGCTAGGCTGACTGCCATGATGGAGTCAGTGCTGGCCGCCTAGAGCCAAGCTTCGCCGACTCCTACAACTCCTTCCGCGATGACTGTTATTTCTGAGATAGCAACGTCTACTGTGCCTGTTGCAACAACCCACTTTGCTCCTTCTATGCCAGCCGGGTTCCCCTTGGGGAATGCCTGCTAACTTTATGCCTGAGGGTTTTGCTCCTACTCCCGCTTCTTTGTCGGCATCTAGCCCGATCCTATCTGTGCCACCTCCCGTTGTGCACACCTTACCCTGTCTTGAAGACACCATCTATCATTCCGAGCCATCTGAGGGCCCAGACGTTTATGAAAAGATGGACGAGATAAAAGACTAATTCCTTGAGTTGCGCAAGGAACTGAAGACTCTAAGGGGTAAGGACCTCTTTGGTAAAAGTGCTGCTGAGTTGTGCCTCGTGCCCAACGTGAAGATCCCTGTTAAATTCAAAGTACCTAACTTTGAGAAATACAAGGGAAACACATGCCCGCTCAGCCATCTTGTGATGTATGCTCGCAAGATGTCAACTCAGATTGACAATGATCAACTGCTTATCCACTACTTTCAGGATAGTCTATCAGGTTCTACGCTCCAGTGGTATATGGGGATGGAGTTTGCGAACATCCGCTCTTTCAACGATCTTGGCGAAGCCTTCGTCAAGCAATATAAATATAATATGGATATGGCTCCGGATAGGGACCCGTTGAGAGCAATGTCGCAGAAGGACAAAGAGACCTTCAAGGAGTACGCCCAGAGATGGCGCGAATTGGCAGCTCAGATAGTGCCACCCCGAGAAGAGAAAGAGATGACAAGGATCTTCCTGAAGAATTTGAGCTCTTTCTATTTTGAGAGAATGATCACCAGTGCTCCCTCAGACTTCACCGAAATGGTGAATATGGGGATGAGATTGGAAGAAGGGGTCCGTGAAGGACGGTTATCTAGGTATGACAACTCTTCAGCAAAGAGGTATGGGGGCTTTGCTAAGAAGAAGGAGGGAGAGACACATGCTATGTCCTCTCATGTTAAAATAAGGCCCTCTGGGAGGAGGAAGGACATGCGCCTTGCCGTCAACCAACACCAGGTGGCTCATATAGCACCTGCCTTTTGAGAAGTTCAACAACAATAACAACAACGTCAACAACAGCAGGCTTACCAGCCTTGAAACAACAATAACCCCAGCACCAGCAACTACGAGAGGAAGAGGGTAACTTTTGACCCGATTCCGATGACTTATGCTGAACTCTATCCGTCTTTGATCGATAGAAAACTGATCACTCCACGAGACCCTCCCGCTGTACCAACCAATCCTCAGTGGTGGTATAAGCCTGAGCTACATTGTGTATATCATTCCGGTGCTCCGAGACATGACGTGGAGAACTTCTACCCGTTGAAGACCAAGGTGAAAGACCTTGTGAGAAGCGGTATATTGTTTTTTGAGGACATAGGTCCGAATGTTAAGAAGAACCCATTGCCCGAGCATGGGAAGGCTGCTGTTAACATGGTCTAGGGATGCCCTGGCAAATATAAAGTCTTGTATGTTAATGACATAAGGCAATCTTTGGTCGAGATGCACAAGCTATTGTGTGAACACAACCATTATGAGCATGACCATGATAGGTGCCAGGTGTGCACTATCAACGAGAGAGGATGCCGATAAGTTAGAAAGGACATCCAAGAGATGATTGATCAGGGAATGATTGAAATACTTCAGAATCGTAATGAGGACGAAGTTGATGTTATCATCCCGGTGTTTAAAATTCCTGAGCCAGTTGTCGTCAAGTATGATGGCAGCAAGAAGAAGGTATCACCAGCTCTTGTGATCAAGCCAGCGGGTCCTGTCCCGTATTCATCAGACAAAGCTGTTCCCTACAGATACAACACAGTCATGCTGGAGGATGGAAAAGAGGTGTCGTTGCCCTTTACTTTTGTGGTAAGCATTTCTGACGTTAGTGGTGTGACCCGTAGTGGTCGTGTTTTCTCGGTGCAACCGAAACCCCATGAAGACATTGTGAAGAGAACTGTGGTTAATCATGCCGGTCTCGTGGGGAGTTCTTCTTCAAACAATCCTGTTCTTATTGTTGACCCTGTTGTTGTCAAGAGTAACAACACTCCTATCCTGGTTGGCCAGTCTGGCATGATGAAAGAGGATGGTGATGAGATACTGAGGCTCATCAAAAGGAGTGAATACAATGTTGTTGATCAGCTGCTACACACTCCATCAAAGATACCTGTCTTATCTTTGTTGATGAATTCAGAGCCACACCGCGAAGCTTTGTAGAGGGTGTTGGATGTGGCATACGTGGACTACGATGTCATAATAGAGCAGTTTGATAGCATTGTTGCAAATATAACCGCTTGCAACAATTTGAGCTTCTGTGATGCTGATCTTCCCAAGGAGGGAAAAGACCACAATTTGGCTTTACACATATCAATGAACTGTAAGGATGATGCCTTGTCCAATGTGTTGGTAGACACAGGATCATCACTTAATGTGTTGCCAAAATCCACTCTGGCTAAACTTCCATATCACGGGCCTCCCATGAGGCAGAGTGGAGTGGTTGTGAAGGCGTTTGATGGATCGCGGAAAACTATGATCGGCGAATTAGAACTCCCGATCAAGATTGAACCTAGTGATTTCCATATCACTTTCCAGGTCATGGATATTCATCCATCTTACAGTTGTTTGCTTGGCAGACCATGGATTCACGAGGCAGGCGCCGTGACATCCACCCTACACCAGAAGTTAAAGTTTGTGAAAAACAAGAAGTTGGTGGTGGCAGGGGGAGAGAAGGCTCTCTTGGTCAGTCATCTATCTTCCTTCTCCTACATTGATGCTGAGGATGAGGTTGGGACTCTGTTCCAAGCCTTGTCTATTGTTGAGCCTTCTAGGAAAGGACTTTCTTCATTTGTCTCCTACAACGATGCAAAGCTGGCCATTGAGCATGGTGCAACTACTGGTTTGGGGAAAATGATTAAGATGGAAGATAACAAATCCCGGGCTGGCATAGGGTATTCTTCTAGTATTTCCAATGAGCGTGGGCTGTTCCAGAGTGATGGTTTCATCCACACAGTTGAAGATCAGGAAGCTGCTGCCACTGTTGAAGATGATGAAGATGAGGACCTTGGCAAATTTGTCATACCTGGTAGAATCTGCAATAATTAGGTCATTGTTGATGTTCCAACAGTTATCCATAAGTCAAAGTAATGTGTTCATTTTGTTTGAAAACCCTTCTCCCATGCCAAAGGGAGAAGTGATGACATTGTTGGCATATTTGATTAATACAATGATATTCATTCAATAATCACATGTTAAATGTTTGGTTTTCCAAATTATTTTTCCTTTTTTGCTCTTTGCATGAAATTGGTGATCACCATAAAACCCTAAAAAGAAAATAAAATCAATCTTTTCATCTGCATAATGATTTGCCTTGTTTGAATTATGAAATATCTTTTATACTCAAAATCATTATGCAGGTTGATCAAACCCATTGAACATAATGATCCAACACCATCTCCCAACTTTGAGTTCCCTGTATTTGAAGCAGAAGAAGATGATGTTGAAGAGATTCCTGATGAGATTACTCGTCTTCTTGAGCACGATGAGAAGATCATTCAGCCACATCTTGAGAATCTGGAAACAGTCAACTTGGGGTCTGAAGACTACATTCGTGAAGTGAAGATTGGGGCACTCCTTGAAGAATCTGTTAAGAAGGGGTTGATTGAGTTGCTACGAGAATATGTTGACGTCTTTGCCTGGTCGTATGAAGACATGCCTGGTCTAGATACTGATATCGTGCAACATTTCTTGTCTTTGAACCCTGAGTGTGTGCCTGTGAAGCAGAAACTCAGAAGAACTCATCCTGATATGGTAGTGAAGATTAAAGAGGAAGTTCAAAAGCAAATTGATATGGGGTTTCTGGTGACTTCTACATATCCTCAATGGGTGGCCAATATTATGCCCGTGCCTAAGAAAGATGGAAAAGTCCGAATGTGTGTGGATTACCGTGACTTGAATAAAGCTAGTCCGAAAGATGATTTTCCTCTACCACACATTGATATGTTGGTAGACAATACAACTAAATTCAATGTCTTTTCCTTTATGGATGGATTTTCTGGTTATAACCAGATTAAAATGGCACCCGAGGATATGGAGAAGACAACATTCATCACACGTTGGGGAACATTCTGTTATCGAGTGATGCCCTTCGGTTTGAAGAACGCTGGAGCCACGTATCAACATGCTATGACTACCTTGTTTCATGATATGATGCACAAGGAGATCGAGGTATATGTTGATGATATGATTGCAAAGTCGGAAACGGAAGTTGAACATGTAGAACACTTGTTGAAGCTTTTTCAGCGTTTGAGGAAGTACAAACTCCGCCTGAATCCGAACAAGTGTACATTTGGAGTCCGTTCCGGCTTGTTATTGGGCTTTATTGTCAGTGAAAGAGGTATTGAAGTTGATCCCGCCAAGGTCAAAGGAATACAAGAGATGCCTGCGCCAAAAACTGAGAAGCAAGTCCGAGGTTTTCTTGGCCGCTTGAACTACATTTAGAGATTTATATCCCACATGACTACCACATGTGAGCCTATATTCAAGCTCCTCCGGAAAGATCAGCATCATGATTGGACTGAGGATTGCCAAAAGGCCTTTGACAGTATCAAAGAGTATCTGTCTGAGCCTCCGGTTCTGTCTCCGCCTGTTGAAGGGAGACCATTGATTATGTACTTGACTGTGCTTGATGATTCCATGGGTCGTGTATTGGTTCAGTAAGATGAATCAGGGAAGAAAGAATATGCGATATACTACTTGAGTAAGAAGTTCACTGATTATGAGTCTCGGTACTCAATGCTTGAGAAGACATGATGTGCTTTGGCTTGGGCTGCTAAGCGTTTATGCCAGTATATGTTGAATCATACGACTTGGTTGATATCCAAAATGGATCCAATCAAGTATATCTTTGAGAAACCTTCTTTAACTGGGAGAATTGCCCGTTGGCAGATGTTGTTATCTGAGTATGATATTGAGCATTGAGCTCAAAAAGCTATCAAAGGTAGTATCTTGGCTTACCACTTGGCACATCAACCGATTGAGGATTATCAGTCTGTTCAGTATGACTTCCTGGATGAAGAGATTTTGTATTTGAAGATGAAGGATTGCGATGAGCCTACACTCGATGAAGGGCCAGAGCCTGGTTCCCGATGGGGTATGGTGTTTGATGGCGCTGTTAATCAGTATGGAAATGGTATTGGGGCAGTGATTATTACTTCTCAGGGCACACATTTTCCTTTTACATCAAGGCTAACTTTTAAATGCACGAATAATATGGCAGAGTATGAGGCCTGTATTATGGGTTTGGGGGAATGTATTGATCTTAGGATTAAACATATAGATGTTTATGGTGATTCGTCCCTTGTTGTTAATCAGATTAAGGGTGAATGAGAGACGAATCAGCCTGGCCTCATCCCATACAGAGACTATGCGAGAAGGATTTCAACTTTGTTTACTAAGGTTGACTTCCATCATATTCCTCGAGATGAGAATCGGATGGCAGATGCTCTTGCTACTCTAGCTTCATTGATTATGGTGAAATATTGGAATAAAGTCCCCAATATTACTGTGATGAATTTGGATAGACCAACTCATGTATTTGCAGTTGAGGAAGTGAAAGATGATAAGCCATGGTATTATGATATCAAATGCTTTCTCCAAAGTCAGATTTACCCGCCTGGGGTATCTGTTAAAGATAAGAAGACTTTGAGGAGACTGTCTGGCAATTTCTATCTTAATAGTGATGTGCTTTATAAGAGGAATTTTGACATGGTTTTGCTCAGATGCGTGGATAGACACGAAGCAGGCCTGTTGATGGCTGAAGTCCATGAGGGTTCATTTGGTACTCATTCCAATGGACGTGCCATGGCAAAGAAGATGTTGAGAGCATGCTACTATTGGCTGACAATGGAGTATGACTGCTGCAAATATGTGAATAAATGCCACAAGTGTCAGATTTATGCGGATAAGATTCATATCCCCCTGACACTTCTGAATGTTATTTCCTCACCATGGCCTTTCTTCATGTGGGGAATTGACATGATTGGCATGATTGAACCAAAGGCATCGAACGGTCACCGTTTTATTCTCGTAGCTATTGATTACTTCACCAAGTGGGTTGAAGCGGCATCATATGCGAATGTGACTAGGCAGGTGGTTGTGAAGTTTATCAAGAACCAACTCATAGCCGTTATGGTGTGCTAGATAAGATCATTACTGATAATGGATCTAACTTGAACAACAAGATGATGAAAGAGTTGTGTAGCGAGTTCAAGATCGCACATCATAATTCTTCTCCCTATAGACCCAAGATAAATGAGGTTGTTGAAGCTGCTAACAAGAACATCAAGAAGATTATTCAGAAGATGGTTGTTACGTACAAAGATTGGCATGAGATGTTTCCATTTGCTTTACATGGCTATCGTACATCTGTCCGCACTTCAATAGGGGCGACCCCTTTCTCTCTCGTATATGGCATGGAGGTTGTGCTCCCCGTGGAGGTTGAGATCCCATCAATGAGAGTCTTGATGGAAGCCAAGTTGACTGAGGCTGAATGGATTCAGAGTCGTTATGACTAGTTGAGTTTGAATGAAGAAAAGAGATTAACTGCCATGTTTTTCATGGTCAGTTGTATCAATAAAGGATGAAGAAAGCCTTTGATAAAAAGGTCAAGCCTCGTGTGTTCCGAGAAGGTGACCTCATGCTCAAGAAAGTCTTGTCTTTCGCGCCCGATTCCAGGGGCAAGTGGACTCCAAACTATGAAGGTCCATATGTTGTTAAAAGAGCCTTTTCAGGCGGTGCTTTGTTGCTTACAACTATGGATGGGGAAGATTTCACTCGTCCTGTGAATTCAGATGCAGTCAAGAAATACTTCGCCTAAAAATAAAAACAAAATAGCTCGCTAAGTTGAAAACCCGAAAGGGCGGCTTAGGCAAAAATGAGCGTCTCGGTGGATTGAAAACCCGAAAGGGAGGTCCAAGCAAAAGTTGGAGACATAAAAATGAATATATATATCCCGCTAGATTGAGTACCTCACCCTGGGGCAATCTAGGCAAAAATTAGGGATTTGGCAAGTAACTGCATCCTAACAAGACTTTGTTCTATAACTGTCATCTGTCAAAGATTCTCGCTCAACCATTGTCAACTGAAGCTTCAAATACATTGGATTCAAAGTTGGTGGAGAAACGGGCATTATGTTCAATGTAGCCTTTTTTTTCCAATATATATCACCAATTTCAAATTTGTAAAGATCCATGGAGTCTCGCCATTGCGGACTACCATTCTATTAAATAAATTTGAGCCTTTATCCAATTCTTGGCACTCTTATTTGTTTCTGTTTAACAAATGTTTGCATGTTTTAATTGATAAATATCATTGTTTTAAACAAATAAAGTTTTTATAAACTGTTTTAAACAAAATGAACATTCACAATAACTAAAAGGATAGTTGGAACGTCTTCAGTGCTCTCCCAAGGATAGTACAATCTCCAAAAGGTAAGTCATTTGTTCATATTCTGGCATGTTTGTATCCTCTTCATCAGCTTTCAAGTCATCTCCCCAGCGAGCGCAGAAAAGAGTGATACATCATCAGCTTCCCGAAAAGCCTAACACTAGCATTTATGTTTTATCAATTATATGGTTGTCATCCCTTGTGTGGACTGACCTAAAATCCCTTATAGATTGATAAAAGTTGATATGCTATCTATTCACGAGGAAGTTTGTCTTTCCCCAGTATGAGTAGAAGTCCCCGGCGGAATAAGCATGTGTTCCCTGCATAGCTGCCTTTCCAAACAAGTTGTTTCATCAACATGAAGTTGTCTAGAGAAGTTGGTGAAGGGCTTGTTTCCCTTTTCATCTCCAGCATGACACGTAGGATTCGTTTCCGATTCCCTTAGCCAGGGTATCTCTTTTGAGAATGTTGGCAGTTTATCCCCAGTAGGGTTGCTCACAGGTTATCCCCAGTTTGGTCGCCTACAGTCAGTCCCCAGTGGAGTTGCCTGATCAGAGCCTGGTAATTTGTATTCCCTCCGAGTTTGAAGATTTCTTCCAATATTGGACGGCGATGAGAAAGATGTGTTATTTCCTTCCCCAGTGGAGCAAATTATTCTTTCTCCCCTTAGCAGAGTTGTCTCTCTAGTAGTTAGAAGGGAATGTTTTGATTGATGAGTATCTGTTTGGCGGTTGTTCCCCATAGAGTTTCACCTCATCCCTTGATAAGTTCCCCAGTAGAGTTTTCTTCTACGACGGATCTTATTGATATCCAGTCCCCTGTTCCCGAGAATTGTTAGAATATCCCCGATAGTTGGAAGCTGTGACTTTGCCTATCCCCAGCGGTGGTCTGTTATCTCCTAGTATTTGAGGCATTCTCCACCAGAACTGATTTCTCCTATGGGCCGGGCCTTTCTCTTTTGAGATGTTATACCGGATGTCCGTTCGTGGCTCTTGAGCCTGTTTGTGTTAGATATGTCTGTCTGTCAGCATTAGTCATATATAAATCACGCATATACATGCATAATCATAACATTCAGATATTCATGATTGCATTCTTTGCCATATATATCTGTTTGTTATCTCCTGCTATTGGTGAAATATTCTTCCCCAAGCAGATGTTTGTGTCTGTTCTCTTCATACAGAGTCAACCCCAGAGACAGAAAGTGTCTATCTTTCCTTCTTCATTCCCCACTGAGTTATATCCTCGTGGATAATTATTATTTCAGTTTCCTTCCCAGTTGTGTATTTGGATGGAATTACTCCCCTGGGTTATATCCTCATCGGGTCGAGTCTTGTTTGCTTGGTCTTTCTAGTTTGTTCCTAGATTGACTTTCCTTTCTTATTATTCCCCTGCAGTTCCCTGTGATCCGGTTGTTCAATTGCTCAGTAACTAGTAATTGTTCATCCTTTCCCCCAGTAATCTTTGTGGCCTTCTACTTGTAGCGGGGTATTCGTTACCATTAGAGATATTGAGTAAATCCAAGGTAAACCATACAAGTCGAGTCGCCACCGTACTTCTATTTATCCAAAGGAATGGTTAGAAAGTGAACAAAAACCTAAAAGTTTTATCGAATCAAAAACTAGTAAAAATGTCAGAGATCGGGGTAAGGGGGTTGGTTATGCAATGGGAAGGTTTTAAGCACCCAAAACATCCTAGGTACTCCTAGGGAGCCCTTTTCACACTTGTTGTAAGGTTGGTATTTTGTGAAAATTTGTTTGTGCAAACATGATTGAAGAGATGAGAAGAGAATATACAAGTTATTTACATTTTGTGTTTGGATGGATAAACCCATTGCCTACGTACCATCTTAAAAAAGATTAGGATCAAAACCTCGTAGTTCGGGGTAAAAATCTCAAAATGAGTTGGTGAATTGATTAGTCCAAAAGCCTTAAGGTCTTTTGTTATCCAAGGGAGAAAACTCAACCTAAAACCACAAATCCACCATGTGAGGATAGCTTCAACATGCTAGTGAGGGGTTAACCCTCTAATAAGCATGGAAGACTCATTGTCCATCACTAAGGATATAGGTGAGTATTACATCTACCTCAAGGATAACTCAAACCTAATAGCTAAAGGTGATGAAAAAGTTTTTTATTAAGAAAGTGGCCATTGAAACCATAAAAGTATTTGGATGAGTTATATTTACCAATGAAAAGTATTTACAAAATATGGTCAAAGTTGACTTAAAGATTCAATTCAAAATGAGTGTTATGAAAAGAAGGTTTGAAAATCAAAAGCACAAGGCTTAGGTTTCTAATGTTTGGAAATAAATGTTAAATGTTTGCACAAAAGTTTTGGCTTGGGTTAGAGTGGAGGGAAGAAGAAGAATGGCTGAAGTCCTAATCATACAAGAGATGAAGGATAAGAAACAAGACCACAAATGGAGTTCCTCTCTTGAGATCATATTGATGATCCAAGTAGCTCACATCCTTTGGAATATGCAAGCAAAATAAGTGTAAGCTCAAGTAATCAACATAATCAAACAAGCTCTTAGAAGATCCTCAAATGTCTCTTGTATCTTTCACTTTGGATGAACATGGCAATGGCTCTTCAATTTGGCTCAAATAGGATCCCCTAGCACAAAAGCACACACATCAAAAGAGTTCTATAAAGTAAATCAAGAATGGACAAGAGTGAGTTTAGAGATTTAGTCCTTCTAATCCATCTTCAACATTAAGGTCTTTTACTCCAATTTGCATAGGGAATGTCCTAGAAACTAAGTCCATTTGACCATTTTTGCATTTGGTCCACAACAATCAAAACAAAAACACAAGCATAATAATATACACACAATTATGCGCTCAAGTGAGCAAAAGGCAAATTGCATTAACATAAACATGTGCTCAAGTGAGCAAAGAGCAAAACAAATGAATAACATGTACAAGAATAGTAAATGGCATAAATGTAAAGAGCAAGAACTAAATGTTAATGGTTAATGGTTAGTGTTAGAGTTAGTGTGCCATAAGGCAATTTAGCGCTATTTTAAGCAATCGTAATTGGACTTATGTAGAAGTCACAACTATCTGAGGCCGGTCAATAATAATGTAGGCAACAACACAAGTTATAGGTCTTGA
The DNA here is from genome assembly GCF_024323335.1 of Lathyrus oleraceus. Lineage (NCBI taxonomy): Eukaryota > Viridiplantae > Streptophyta > Magnoliopsida > Fabales > Fabaceae > Lathyrus > Lathyrus oleraceus. Next base: position 421,965,042 of record NC_066581.1, read on the forward strand.
TTAGTGAATCAAACTCCAACAACTTGCCATGCCAAAAAGAAAATGAGAAATTATCTTGTATTGATTTAAGTTCTTTGCATGATTTAGGAAGCAACATATCCTTAATGCAAAGTCATTCACTTGATCCATTATCAAGATGAATTATATTTGAATCAAGGAAGATTAAGCCTCCATGTATCAATGCTAACCACCAATCCTTAACTCATTGATCAAAAAGAAAAAGAGAGAAGAAGAAGAAGAAGATGAAGAACTAAAGTGCATTAATGGAAATGGTATGAGATAATCAACAAGCATTGACCAAAGATAGAGAAGATCAAGGTCAAACAATAGAAAACAGAAGCAAAATGAAGATTAAAAGTCAAGAAACAAATAAAATATTTTTGGCATTTTTTAATATTAAAATAAAACTTGAATTAAAATAATAAAGAAAGGTCAAACTTCAAACTCACTTCAAATCAACTTTGAAAAGTCCAAGTAAATTATCACAAGTTCAACAAGGTCAAACAAAGTTTGACAAAAAATTTCAGCATTTTTAGAAGTCAGAAACTATTTTAAATCAATTAAAAATGCATAAAAATAACCTAATTGAACTAAAATCTCAAATAAATCTCAAATCAATTAATAAATTGATGAGAATATTTTTCATAGATCTATCATCATTCAAAGAGGTTGGAAAAATATTTTTGTTTTTTTTGAATATCAAAAACTATTTTAAATGAATTAAAAATAACCAGAAAAGAGAAAATTACTAAAAAATATCAAATGATAAAATAAAAAATATTAAAAATCATTTTTAGAAAGTAGAAATTAGAAGGAGAAGAATGAAACTGGTCCCATAATTTTTGGACCAATAATGAGAGAGATATGAATTTTTAAAATGAAATGGAATTAAAATAAATAAAAGAAATAAAATCAGAAATTAGAAAAAGGAGAAAAAACGTGGACCGTCTAATGATCTCTCATTAATTAACGTGGATCATCACGTGGCCAAGAAGCGCACACTCACCATACACGCTAGTCAACAGCAACACACCAAGCCATTAAATAAGTCATAAGGTTGGACGTGTGAGATTGAATCTAGAAACATGAATGGACGATTCTGATTAAATATGGAAACCAGACGGTGGCCTCCATGCATGGGCCTGTACAGGCGCATGGAGGGTCCAATTCCAACTGGAATTGAAAGTTGATGCATGATGAAAGCAAAATGGACGTGCAAATTGGATTGTATTAGCTCATGCAAGGCAAATTAAATGATCTTCAAAAAATGCACTATTATATTCAAGCCTTCGAAAATGCCATGTTAAAAATAGGAACACCACCTTATGAGTAATGGTTGGAAAACTTATTGCATAAGGATCATTTGTTATGTTGATAAAAACTCCATTTGGGCCTTGAAAATTGATGAAAATTGGACATGAAGTGTAGGGTGCAAAACATGCATATGTGAGATTTTCAAAATTTTCCAAAGTTCAAGCCCTTCTGTCTCAATGATGCAAGCTCCAAATAACAAAACCTTCAACATCAAAGTTGTAGATCTTTTCCAAAAAATCAATTTGGACTTAAATTTTGCATCATTTTGAATTTTGATGAAGACGTTATGGGCACTTGAAGTTGGACTATTTCACATTTCAATGCATTTGGTCCAAAGTGACCTATAATATTTTGCATTATCACATGTATGTATTTTGAGATTTTGAAAATTTTCTCAACATAACATTTGAAATAGACATCTTAATATTTCCAATGCATTTGATCCCACCTCAAAATCATGAAAAATGAATGAGTTATGTCCTTGGGAAGTTGACCCAAAATTAGGGTTTCAGTCAAAATGACCTATAATGTTTTGGAATGGATGATGACCTTCCAAGATTAAAATCAAATTTTGATGTACATTAAAGTTGTTCATATGGTCCTTAAGAACAGTTTTTCTCTTGGGGTTATATCCATTTGACAAACACATACAAAGTTAGGTCTCAGTGCATTTCAAAATAGTCAGATGGATTGACTGATAAACTTCTCAAGTCCACACCTCATATCTTGATGAATTGATGATTGAGGACACTCAATTAAGCTCAAATATTCATTAAATGATGAATTAAGGAACTTCCCTTGATTGTATTTGACCATGGGTTGAGGTTGCTTCATGAGCAAGGCACAGTTGATGAACAAATGAATTAGGGTTTCCTTGGGAAACAAAGCTCAAACCCCCTTGATTTGCTTTGATCAAAATGATGAATTGAGACACTTGGGAGGAATATTTGATGGATGAGAGCTTTGGGAACCATTACCATGCTTGCTTTCATCTTCAATTGGCCCTATCAATGCACATAGGATCTCCTAGAAGCTTTTGACCTTGTGACTGCTCAAGCTACAAACAAAAAAGGTTAGTGACATATTTTTGTGCTTTTGGTTAGTAAATAAAATGAGAAAAGCAATAATATACAATTCAAGCATGCTTGGCGATCTCAAACCAACTCACAAGAGGTCCCACCCCAAAGGTAAGGGATCCAAGATGCTTATGATCCTGGAGGTGATGCAAAATGCAAATGTTATGATGCCATGAGGGATATTAGGTTCAAAATTAGGGTCTTACAAATGCCCCTATTTAAGGTCATTCTAGCCGGAGAAGTGAAGGTTAAAGTCTTCGTCTCGACGAGGTGGAATGGGTTTAAATAATAACAAAGAGACGAATTTTGGTCCCTAAGAGACCTCATGATGCAAATGTATGTATGCAAAAGTTAATGCTTTGTGGGGATATGTGTGCATAAAGAGAAAAGAAATCAGGGGAAACTGACAATCCATATAAGTAATACACTCAATGGGATAGAGACTCTGGGAATCTCATGGGGATAGGAGAGGAAAAAATGCGTGAGCATGTCACGACTAGAGACTTGCTGAGAGACACGAGAAGAATTATATGAAAATAAATCAATGGAAGGACTCTAGCTGACTCAAAGGTGCATGTATCGGGGAATATGCCAATACAGCAAAAACTATCCACAAAGGATACTTCGGATGAAAATCCGGACTTAGATGGGGAAAATCCACTAAGGGACTTCGTTGGGGAGTGTCCAAACAGGACTCATCTGAGGAGACAACAGGATGAGGTATTACCGGTTATTGGGTAATAAGCTCAAGGAGACATGTGATCCGAACACCGGTATAAGGGTGAGAGAATAACACACTCGGGGAGAATGAATATCTAATACCGGTATGAGGGTGAGAGATATCAAACATCCAAAACATCTGAGGAAGACCTAAAAAGGTGTATTTCAACTCAGGAAAATCTGACTCCACAGGGGACAAAAGTCATGATAAGGAGCAGAAGGGAAGGAACACCGGGGATACGGGTTACTGGGCATATAATAAGTGACCAACCAGGCGTGAATTGGGGAATATTTCTAAGACACTCATCATCCGATAGGAGGGCTAAAAAGAAAACTCAAATATAGGATGGACATTCGACTCCGCAAAAGGGGTATGAATCTTACTCGACTAGGGAAGAACAAAAGACTTCGACCAAAGAGCGCATGAGATATATTATCTATTACCGTTAAAATGTAGATAACATACTCGCATGGAAGATATCCGCAACCGGTTACTGGGTTAATAAAGGATAAATCGACCGAAAGGAAAAGACATCGGGATACCGGATACTAGGTATAAAGTGATGACCAATCGAAGGGAGAAACAGTCATTACCCACAAACGGTAAATGAAAGATGACCCACTGGGGATATGACAAAGGCAATGATCCGGGAGATATATCACCGGTTACTAGGAGATACACTCAAAAGGTGAAGGAATATCAATATCGAATATTGGATAAAGATAATCGTCAAAGAGGGGATTACATCTACCAATATTAGGTAGAAAACCACGGAAGAGTAACCGTCATCGGTTAGGATGAGGAAAATAAGGTTAACTCTTGCAAGGGGATAGAATAGGGTTTACAACTACCGGTATGAGGGTAGAAAACCACAGACTCTGCCGGGGAAAAGATGGACAATTACTGGTTACTGAGCAATCATTCATCTAAACTACGGGGAAGTGCAGGAAAATCACAAGAAGCCAATTTAGGAGCAAACTAGAGAGACACGATGAAACAAGACTCATCCCTATGAGGATATAACTCAGGGGAGACTCCATCCCAATATATGTGTTGGGAGGAAACAGAAACAACAATCATCCACGAGGACATAACTCAGTGGGGAATATGGAGGAAAGTATAAACACTTTCTACTTATGGGACTGACTCTACATGGGGAGATCAGACACAAACATCTGCTTGGTGAAATATGTATCACCGAATAGCAGGAGACAACAAACAAAGGTATTTATGGCAAATAATGCGACATGAATATTTGAATGTTAAAAAATATGCGTATATGCGTGGTTTATGTATGATGAATGCTGACAAAATAGACATATCTAACACAAACAGGTCCAAAAATCAATGAACAAACATCCGGTACTACATCTCAAGAGAGAAAGCCAGGCCCACTGGAGAACATCCAATCTAATGGGGCAAGAGATACCAGGAAACAAAGATCTCTGCAGAGCAAGGAGAATCAGCCACTCCAGCTGGGGACAGGATCAACACACAGATAAAATCTGCCGTATAATCAACTTTACTGGGGAAATTATCAGAGGGGAAGATGAAACTCTGCGGGGAACGTCCGACAATCAGAAGGTTCCAGTGTCACCATATATATTGCACTACTGAAGAAATCACATATGCTGAGGAGAAAGAGACACTACTCCGCTGAAGGAAAGATAAACATCTTCATCAACCACTTTGCTCGGGAGAAACCACAAATGGGCTCTGGTCAGATAATTCCACTAGGGAAACACCGTTGTCGATCGAATAAAGGATTACCCGTAGGCAACTGCCGGAGATACCCTGATGGTGACCATACTGGGAGAGTAGGAGTGGGATCAACCCTGCTGAGGATGGTCGAGGGGTACAACATTCTTCTGTGCCAACGGAGGAAACAACCTAAAAGGCAAATGAAGAGGATACAAGTATGCAAATGTCTTACCCTTTTGGGAATCATACCATCCTTGGGAGAGTACTGAAGACATCCCAAATATCCTTTTGTCATTTGAATGTTAACTTTGTTTAAAAACAATTTATGAAAATTTTATTTATTTAAAACAATGATATTTCTCAATTAAGAAATGCAAAACATTTGTTGAATAGAAACAAATAAGAGTGCAAAGATTTGGATAAAGGCTCAAATTTATTTGATGGAATGGTAGTCCGCAAATGGCAAGACTCCATAGATCTTTACAAGTTTGAAATTGGTGATATATATTGGAAAAGGGCTACATTGAACATAATGACCATTTCTCCACCAACGCTGAATCCGATGTATTTGAAGCTTCAATTGACGATGACTGAGCGAGAATCTTTGATAGATGACAGTTGGTAGAACAAAGTCTTGTCAGGATGCAGTTACTTGCCAAATCCCTAATTTTTGCCTAGATTGCCCCAGGGTGAGGTACTCAATCTAGCGGGATATATATTAATTTTTTATGTCTCTAACTTTTGCCTGGATCGCCCTTTCGGGTTTTCAATCCACCGAGACGCTCATTTTTGCCTAAGCCGCCCTTTTGGGTTTTCAACTTAGCGAGCTATTCTGTTTTTATTTTTAGGCGAAGTATTTCTTGACTGCATCTGAATTCACAGGACGAGTGAAATCCTCCCCATCCATAGTTGTAAGTATCAAAGCGCCGCCTGAAAAGGCTCTCTTGACAACATATGGACCTTCATAGTTTTGAGTCCACTTGCCCCTGGAATCGGGCGCGAAAGACAAAACTTTCTTGAGCACAAGGTCACCTTCTCAAAATACACGAGGCTTGACCTTCTTATCAAAGGCTTTCTTCATCCATTGCTGATATAACTGACCATGGCACATGGCAGTCAATCTCTTCTCTTTTATCAAATTCAGTTGGTTATAACGACTTTGAACCCATTCAACATCAGTCAACTTGGCTTCCATCAAGAATCTCATTGATGGGATCTCCACCTCTACTGGGAGCACAACCTCCATACCGTAAACAAGAGAGAAAGGGGTTGCCCCTGTTGAAGTACGGAGAGATGTACGATACCCATGCAAAGCAAATGGCAGCATCTCATGCCAATCTTTGTACGTAACAACCATCTTCTGGACAATCTTCTTGATATTCTTATTAGCAGCTTCAACATCCCCATTCATCTTGGGTCTGTAAGGAGAAGAATTATGATGTTCAATTTTGAACTCACTACACAACTCTTTCATCATCTTGTTGTTCAAGTTAGATCCATTATCAGTAATGATCTTATCTAGCACACCATAACGGCTATGAGTTGGTTCTTGATAAACTTCACAACCACCTGCCTAGTCACATTCGCATATGATGCCGCTTCAACCCACTTGGTGAAGTAATCAATAGCTATGAGAATAAAATGGTGGTTGTTCGACGCCTTTGGTTCAATCATGCCAATCATGTCAATTCCCCATATGGAGAAAGGCCATGGTGAGGAAATAACATTCAGAAGTGTCGGAGGAATATGAATCTTATCTGCATAAATCTGACACTTATGGCATTTCTTCACATATTTGCAGCAGACAGACTCCATTGTCAGCCAATAGTAGTCTGCTCTCAACATCTTTCTAGCCATGGCATGTCCATTGGAATGAGTACCAAATGAACCCTCATGGACCTCCGTCATTAACAGGTCTGCTTCGTGTCTATCCACGCATCTGAGCAGTACCATGTCAAAATTTCTCTTGTAAAGCACATCTCCATTGAGGTAGAAACTGCCTGATAATCTCCTCAAAGTCTTTCTATCTTTCACAAATGCCCCAGGCGGGTAAATCTGGCTTTGAAGAAAGCACTTGATATCATAATACCATTGCTTATCGTCTTGCACCTCCTCTACTGCAAATACATGAGTTGGTCTGTCCAAGCGCATCACAGTGATATTGGGAACTTCATTCCAGAGTCTAACCACGATCATTGAAGCAAGCGTAGCCAGTGTATCTGCCATCCGATTCTCATCTCGAGGAATATGATGGAAGTCAACCTCAGTAAAGAATTTTGAAATCCTCCTCGCATAATCTCTATATGGGATGAGGCCAGGCTGATTCGTCTCCCATTCACCCTTAATCTGATTAACAACAAGGGCCGAATCACTATAAACATCGAGATGCTTGATCCTAAGATCAATACATTCTTCCAATCCCATAATACAAGCCTCATACTCAACCATATTATTCGTGCATTTGAAAGTTAGCCTTGCTTTAAAAGGAAAATGTGTGCCCTGAGGAGTAATAATTACTGCTCTAATACCATTTTCATATTGATTCACAGCGCCATCAAACACCATGCTCCAACGGGAACCAGGCTTTGGCCCTTCATTGAGCGTAGGCTCATTGCAATCTTTCATTTTCAAATATAGAATCTCCTCATCTAGGAAGTCATACTGAACTGACTGATAATCCTCAATTGGTTGGTGTGCCAAGTGGTCAGCCAAGATACTACCTTTTATAACTTTCTGAGCTCGATACTCAATATCATACTCAGATAACAACATCTGCCAATGGGAAATCCTCCTAGTTAAAGCAGGCTTCTCAAAGATATACTTGATTAGATCCATTTTAGATATCAACCAAGTCGTAGGATTCAACATATACTAGCGTAAGCGCTTAGCAGCCCAAGCCAAAGCACAACATGTTTTCTCAAGCATCGAGTATCGAGACTCATAATCAGTGAACTTCTTACTCAGGTAGTAGATATCATATTCTTTCTTCCCTGTTTCGTCTTGATGACCAAGGACACAACCCATTGAGTCTTCAAGAACTGTCAGATACATAATCAATGGTCTCCCTTCCACAGGTGGAGACAGAATCGGGGGCTTAGACAAATACTCTTTAATACTGTCAAAGGCCTTTTGGAAATCCTCTGTCCAATCATGAGACTGATCTTTCTGGATGAGCTTGAATATCGGCGCACATGTGGCAGTCATGTGGGATATGAATCTGGAGATATAATTCAAGCGGCCAAGAAAACCTCGGACTTGCTTCTCAGTTTTGGGCGCAGGCATCTCTTGTATTGCTTTGACCTTGGCGGGATCAACCTCAATACCCCTCTCAATGACAATAAAGCCCAATAACTTACCGGAACGGGCTCCAAATGTACATTTGATAGGATTCAGACGAAGCTTATACTTCCTCAAATGCTGAAATAGCTTCAACAAGTGCTCTACATGTTTAACTTTCGTTCTCGACTTTGCAATCATATCATCAACATATACCTCGATCTCCTTGTGCATCATATCATGAAACAAGGTAGTCATAGCTCGTTGATACGTGGCTCCGGCGTTCTTCAAACCGAAGGGCATCACTCGATAACAGAATGTTCCCTAAGGTGTGATGAATGTTGTCTTCTCCATATCCTCGGGTGCCATCTTAATTTGGTTATATCCGGAAAATCGGTCCATAAACGAGAAGACATTGAATTTAGCTGTATTATCTACAAAGCATCAATATATGGTAAAGGGAAATCATCTTTCGGACTAGCTTTATTCAAGTCTCTATAATCTACACAAATTCGGACTTTTCCATCTTTCTTAGGCACGGGCACAATATTGGCCACCCATTGAAGATATGTAGAAGTCACCAGAAACCCCGCATCAATCTGCTTTTGAACTTCCTCTTTGATCTTTACTGCCATATCAGGATGAGTTCTTCTGAGCTTCTGCTTCACAGGCACGCACTCAGGCTTCAAAGGCAGGAAATGTTGCACGATATCAATATCCAGACCAGGCATGTCTTCATATAACCAGGCAAAGACGTTGACATATTCTCGTAGCAACCCAATCAAACCCTTCTTAACAGATTCTTCCAAGAGTGCCCCAATCTTCACTTCTCGCACACAATCTTCAGACCCCAAGTTAACCGTTTCCAGATTCTCAAGATGCGGCTGAATGATCTTCTCTTCATGCTCAAGTATACGGGTAATCTCGTCAGGTATCTCTTCAACATCATCTTCTTCCGCCTCAAATACAGGGAACTCAAAGTTGGGAGATGGTGTTGGATCATTATGTTCAATGTGTTTGATCGACCTGCATAATGATTTTGGATATAAAGAGATTTTAGAATTCAAACAAGGCAAATCATTATGCAGATGAAAAAGATTGGTTTTATTTTTAGGGTTTTATGTGATCACCAATTTCATGCAAAAGCGAAAAGGGAAAATAATTGGAAAAACAAACATTTAACATGAATTTATTGAATGAAAATATCATTGTATTTATGAGCCAACAATGTCATCACTCCTCCTTTTGGCATGGGAGGAGGGTTTTTTAAACACAATGAACATTACTTTGACTTATGGATAACTGTTGGAACATCAACAACGACCCAATTATTGCAGACCCCTCCAGGGATGACAAAGTTGCCAAAATCTTCCTCTACAACCTCTTCCACAATAGCAGCAGCTTCCTCATTTTGAACAGTGTGGATGACCCACCACTCTTGAACAACCCCTGCTTATTGAAGGTGCAAGAAGAAAACCCTATGCCAGCCAGGGATTTATTATCTTCCAGCTTGATCATTTGCCCCAATCCGGTAGTTGTACCATGCTCAATGGCCAACTTAGCATCTTTATAGGACGCAAATGAAGAAGTTCCTTTTTTAGTACGCTCAGCAATAGATAAAGCTTGGAACGGAGTTCCAACTTCATCCTCAGCATCTATGTAAGAAAAGGAAGACAAATGGCTAACCAGGAGAGCCTTTTCTCCCCTACCACCACCAGCTTCTTGTTTTTGACAAACTTCAATTTCTGGTGTAGGGGTGATGTCACGGCGCCTGCCTCGTGAATCCATGGTTTGCCCAACAGACAGCTATACGATGGGTGAATATCCTTGACCTGGAAGGTGATTTGGAAATCACTTGATCCAATCTTGACTGGGAGTTCAACTTCTCCAATCACAGTTTTACGGGACCCATCGAAAGCTTTAACCACTACTCCACTCTGTCTCATGGAAGGCCCCTGATATGACAATTTAGCAAGAGTGGACTTTGGCAACACATTCAGCGATGATCCAGTGTCCACCAGCACATTGGACATGGCATCATCTTTGCAGCTCATGGAGATGTGTAGTGCCAGATTGTGGTCTCTTCCCTCCTTAGGGAGATCAATATCACAAAAACTCAAGTTGTTACAAGCGGTGATGTTTGCAACAATATTGTCAAATTGCTCTATTGTGACGTCATGATCTACATACGCCATATCCAACACCTTCTGCAAAGCTTCTCGGTATGGTTCTGAATTCATCAATAAAGACAATACAGAGATCTTCGATGGCGTCTGTAGAAGATGATCTACAACGTTGTACTCACTTCTTTTAATGAGCCTTAGCATCTCATCACAGTCTTCTTTCGTAGTGCCACTCTGACCAGCAGAGGCAGGAGTTTTCACAACAGAGGCAGGTTTAGTGGCAACAAGTGTCAGATTCGGAGCATTCACAGCAGTCCCAACCGGACGTTCAACATAATTGGCAACATCAGCTTGGGGTTTTGGCAGAGCCGAGAAAACACGACCGCTACGGGTCAGGCCGCTGACGTCGGCAATATTAACAACAAAGGTAGAGGGCAGGGGCACCTCCTTCCCATCCTCTAATGCCACAACATTGTAGCGATAGGGAACCGCCTTCTCAGAAGAGTATGGCACAAGGCCAGCTGGTTTAATGATCAAAGAAGGAGAAGCCTTTTGCTTGCTACCATCGTGTATCACCTCAAATTTGCCCCTCTCATTCATGCATTCATTTTTAGGTCATTTAACATTTCATATTGCATTTCACCATGTCAATCAGAATTAGATCCAAAAAGCTTGAATATCATCCAAGACACTTTGTGGTTTCTATCTGGGTGAGCAGTCAACACAAGGGAATGACTTGAGTTACTTCCAACATGTTCAAATGGGGTCTATTCATCATTCGACATACTACTCTTGAAGGAACAAAGGTCCAGCGCACAGGTTACAAATTTGGAAAGATGACTTGAACTGTCATGCTAGCTAGGCGAGCAGAATGGTTCGCCTAGCGAGCCACCGGAGCTTGAACTGTCATGCTCGCTAGGCGAGCAGATTCGTCGCTAGGCGAAGCCCACGCATTTTGAAAATAAAAAAAATATAACAGAAAGGATTTTGGACTTGGACTCTCTCATTTGAGCCTACAAAGCCACGAAAATCAGAGTATAAATTCTGAAAATTTCATTGAGCCAAACCCGATTCTATTCCTGTTACCCTAGAGAGAAAGAGGGAGAGAAACTAATCTGCAGCAGCCTCCAGACACTGAAGAGAAAAATTCACTCAGACTCTGAGACTTTTCACTCTGACTCACACACTTTTTCACTTCGATCTCATATAAACCCTAGGATTGTTCTGCAAACCCAACGGTGCAATTCAATTTCAACCGATCTCGCCAATCAGGTTTGCCTTATTCCCAATACTTTACCCTTTCAATTTGAAATTTCTAAATGTATGAGGCATTATGGTTGAATCCGGGAGAGTGGGTATAGTTAGGTTTCACATGTGGGTTTAGATATGCATGAATGTGTAAAACAATGCCTTGAATGTTTAATTTCTGAAATGTGTACCATAGGGTTTGGGGTTACTAAAATCGTACTGTTATCCATGGAAAATCCAGAACCCGCAGGCACTCGCTAGCTGCATCGCTAGGCGAGCCTACAGCGAAGCTTCGCTAAGCCTTCGCTAGGCGAAGCAGTAGTGATCGCGACAGTAGCTGATTTTTTCTGTTTGCTCTCCAATTTGTTTCACGCTTTGTTATGACATGTTTTCTATTGCATCCGGGTATATGTTTTAGTATGTATGTCATGTCTTGATGTGTGGGTCCTTGCCCCCTAATTTTGAGTTTTGATACCCTTTTGATGCATTTGTTTGACAAGAGGTTTAGGCCTCCTACCCTTGTTTGCTTTTTGTGAGCTTTTTATGGCATGATTCATGTGATTGCTATGATTCTTCTGTTTGGTGGAACTCTTGATTGGCACCCCATCCTATTATTCTAACTTGTTTGTTGAGTTTTTGTGAGGGCTCACATGACTCTTGAAGAGACAGCTTGCTTGGTATTCCACTTTATTTATGGGATACCCCGTGGAGATTTATTCTGATTGCTTTTGCTGACTTGCTTTCTTTGATGGTGCTAGCTAGAGAGATCACCGGGTTTCTTGCTTCTTCGGTTGTTATTACTTCGGATTTTTATCCGTGTGGTAGATCTCTTGATCTCTTTTACATCTTTCCCGCATTTTACCGCTTTCTTAGCTGGAAGACCTCGATAGGAGGCAATGTTTTTGTGTGTTTACTTTTGTGCCCAAAGACCTCCAAGAAGAGGCACCAGTGCTAAAGACCTCCATGAAGAGGCAATTGACGGATAAAAGGGATTAGTAATCAATCCCCCGTTATTCAGTGTGTCGTTCGTTATGCTCGCACTACGTGTCGATGCTCCAGAACAAAAGCCCAAGATCTTTTGTCCAGTCAGTCAGTGGGGAGGGTTCCACCTTTCTGAATCCCCACTCTTTGTCATGAGCTCACCCTGTCCAGGGTTGACAGCTATGAGATCTTATCCTCATTACCCTATTGATCTGCTCACCCTGACGTTCAATGTCAGTGGTTAAGAGCCCATTTGATTTGTAGGTGTTTGATTGGCTGCATTATATGGTAAAACACTAATGTCTTGACTGATGTCATGACATGTATATGTGACTACATTGTAGTTACTGCAGGACTAGCTAACACAGGATTATTGAATGCTGTGACATTCATACCTGTCAACAGATACTAAGGAACAGAAGTTCTGTTAGAACTTAGTATTCATTTGCAGTCTGGTTATCAAGGAAGAACCAGACCTGGCATAAGGCCTACTGACTGAATGTCAAACTGGATGTTGTGACATTCATCATTGACAGCAGCTACTGAAGATTAGGCAGAGTGGTGTTCTGCTATACTTCAGCATAAAACTTAGTTTGTTCTTCAAGAGAATAACAGAACTAACTTAAGGCCAAATGTATAAATGTTAAGTTGGACACTTTGACATTTATTAATGTAAGCTGTTACTGTAGTATGGTCATTTTGATCATGTACAGGTCAGCAAACTTGTACAGTCTGTTTTCTGGAAAAACAGACTCAGCATATGGACCTTGATGTCAAGCTGAATGTCGTGACATTCATTCCTGACAGCATATGCTAAATTGTAGGTTGTTCAGTTTTCTGTTTCAGCTTTTTCTCAGGCTATTCTTTAGGGATTCAACAGCTGAGAGAAAATCCAGGAAATCAACAACCAAGCTACATTCAATGAACCTAACAAATAGCCTATTTGTTAGCAACCTAAATGTTGAATTTGAGGGAACTTGTGTGACCTAAAATTCAGGAAAATACAGGTGCAAAAGCCCAGGTGCTGCAATATAAAAAGGAAGGCATTCCTTCATTCAGTTTCGGGGATTTTGAGGCGTGAAGATTTAGTGTGTCCATCATACTTCACTGCTGTATTTTGTGAGTCTAGTATTAGACGTATCTTGTAAGCCAAGCCATTATCAAGTAGATGATTGCTTTGGCATAGGGTGTTCATTGAGTTGTAAGTGTTGTGTCACTCAAAGCTTTTAAGCGTGAGTGCTGTGTATCTTGATTTAAGTTGTGAAGCATAATCAAGAGTTGTTTTTGAAGTGTGACTTCAAAGTGTCTTTAATATCACTGAGGTGATTGAGGGGGAGTGAGTAGGAACTCTGATCTTAGGTTAAGATTGAAATTGCATTGGGTAGGGATTAAGTGATAAGTTGTAAATGGGTGAGTTTAGCTTTGAATTGGTACTACTAATAGTGGATTTCCTCCCTGGCTTGGTAGCCCCCAGATGTAGGTCATGTTGGACTGAACTGGGTGAACAATTACTTGTGTTATTTACTGCACTTACTGTTAATCTCTGCATAATCCCTGTCTGTGCAGAATTGGATGTCATAACAATCAGTGTGACATCTAAAGTCTGATAACTAGAATTTCAATTGGCATCAGAGCAGGCACCCTGCCTGTGAAGTTCTGGGTGAGATCTAGGGAAGTTACTTTCTAGTACCATGGACAAGGATCTAGGACACTCAAACAGACCACCCATGTTGGATGGATCTAATTATGATGACTGGAAGCCTCGTATGATAGCCTTCTTAAGGTCTCTAGACAGCAAAGTCTGGAGAGCTGTCAACAAGGGATGGGAACATCCAACGAGGACAGATGAAGATGGAGTCAGAGTGCAGATCCCTGAAGAAGATTGGGACAAGGAACAAGAGGCATTAGCTCTTGGAAATTCCAAAGCCTTGAATGCACTGTTCAATGGAATCACTAAGAACATCTTCAGGCTGGTGCACCATTGTGAACTAGCTAAGGAAGTTTGGGATACCCCAAGGTAACTCATGAAGGTACTTCCAAGGTGAAGATGTCCAAACTTCAGATGTTGACAACCAAGTTTGAAAATCTGAGGATGAAAGAGGATGAGACTATTCATGACTTTCACATGAGTATTCTTGAAATTGCAAACACCTCTGGTGGACTAGGTGAGAAAATGACTGAAGAGAAACTTGTAAGAAAGATTCTCAGGTCCTTGCCTAAGAGGTTTGCTATGAAGGTCACTGCCATAGAGGAGGCTCAGGACATCAGCAATATGAAGGTAGATGAGCTCATTGGTTCTCTCCAAACCTTTGAAATGGGCTTAGGTGAGTATGCTGAGAAGAAGAAAAGCATAGCCTTTATATCTAATGCTGAAGAGGAGTCAGAAGAAGGATATACTGGAGGTGATGAAAGTATATCAGAAGCCTTAGCCATGCTTGGGAGGCAATTCAACAAGTTCATGAAGAAGATTGATCAAAGAGGTAGACCTAATGTCAAGAACATCCCGTCTGACATTAAGAAAAGATCAACTTCTGAGGAGAAGTTCAACCATGGGAAGGGAATCCAGTGTCATGGTTGTGAAGGGTATGGACACGTCAGAGCTGAATGTCCTACTTACCTCAAATTGCAAAATAAGGGGCTAGCTATCACATGGTCTGAAGGAGATTCTGAAAGTGAATCTGAAGGAGAATCTGCCAAGCATGTTACTGCACTAACCAGTGTGTGTGTCTCTGAAGATGACACAAGTGCAGATGAGCTGACATTTGATGAACTTGCTGCAGCATATAAGAAGTTGTGTACCACCAGTGCAGAAGTGCGTGCACAAGGAGAAAAGCAGAAGAAACTCATCAAGGAACTAGAAGATGAGAGACAGAAGCAACTGTCTGCCATAGAGGGGCTAAATGATGAGATAGCCCTGCTGACATCCAAGCTGAACCAGATGACCAAATCCATCAGAATGATGAATAAGGGAACTGACACCTTGGAAGAAATTCTAAAAGTGGGACAGCAGTCTGGAACCAAATCTGGGCTAGGATTTGGAAAAAGAGCTGAACACAAACGCCCAAAGGCTAGAGTTCAGAAGTTCAAGCAGATGTCAAAGCCAATGTCTCAACATCGAGGAGCTAGGATGAATGATCATCAGAAGAGGAAATACCAGAATTGGAGGTGTCACCACTGTGGCAGGCTTGGACATATAAAAGCCTTCTGCTACTGGATTCATGGTTTCCCTAACAGAGCCTCACATGTCAGACCTAAGCATAAAACACGTAAGCGATGTGTTCCCATTAAGAAGCAACAATGGTATGCTAGGATAGCACACACTGCCCTAAGGGCTTCTTCCAGAGAAGACTGGTACTTTGACAGTGGATGCTCAAGACATATGACTGGTATGGAAAATCTACTGGTAGATATTCAACCTCACACTACCAGCTATGGGACTTTTGGTGATGGTGCCAAAGGAAAAATAAGAGGTGTGGGCAAACTGGACTGTTCTGGAGTGCCAAAACTGAACAATGTGCTGTTAGTAAGAGGACTAACTGCAAACCTCATCAGCATAAGTCAGCTGTGTGATCAAGGTTTTCATGTTCAGTTTACTAAGGAGCTGTGCATTGTAACAAATGGTGACAATCAGGAAGTTATGAGAGGAACCAGGTCCAAAGACAACTGCTACCTGTGGGAACCTGATCTCTCTAACTTTTCCACAACATGCTCCTCAGCCAAGGAAGAACAGAAGGTGAAGCTGTGGCATAGAAGACTTGGACATCTCCACTTACGGGGAATGAAGAAGATCATATCCAAGGAAGCAGTCAGAGGAATACCAAAGCTTTTGATTGATGAAGGAAGAGTCTGTGGAGAATGCCAAGTGGGCAAGCAAACCAAGATGTCACACCCGAAGCTGGGACATTCCACAACCTCCAGAGTTCTGGAACTGTTGCACATGGACCTAATGGAACCTATGCAGGTTGAAAGTCTTGGTGGGAAGAAGTATGCTTACGTGGTGGTTGATGACCATTCCAGATACACGTGGATAAGCTTCATCAGAGAGAAGTCAGATACATTTGATGTCTTCAAAGATCTGTGCATAAGACTTCAAAGGGAAAAGGACAGTTGTGTGGTCCGGATTAGAAGTGATCATGGTACTGAATTCAAGAATTCCAAGTTTGATGAGTTTTGCTCATCTGAAGGAATAAGCCATGAGTTCTCCTCCCCTATAACTCCTCAGCAGAATGGAATAGTTGAAAGAAAAAATAGAACTATTCAAGAATCTGCCAGAGCAATGATTCATGCAAAGAAGCTCCCTATGCACTTTTGGGCTGAAGCAATGAATACCGCGTGCTATGTTCACAACAGAGTCACCTTGAGAAAAGGAACCTCCTCCACTCTGTATGAAATATGGAAGGGCAGAAAACCCACTGTGAAGTACTTTCATATTTTTGGAAGTAAATGCTACATTCTCACAGATCGTGAACAGAGAAGGAAGCTAGATCCCAAAAGTGATGAAGGCGTATTTCTGGGATACTCCACTAACAGCAGAGCCTACAGAGTGTTCAACTACAGGACCAATGTCCTGATGGAGTCCATAAATGTCATTGTGGATGATAAAGAGGAAGGAACCGATGTCATGGAGGATGTTGAAACATTCCTTGACAGTCCAACTGACAGTCCAGTCAAGTCTGAAGAAGTACAGGAACCTTCTCCTGAATGTGAAGTAGAGGCAACCACCAAAGTGCCATCTATCAGAATTCAGAAAGACCACCCTAAGGATCTTATCATAGGGGATCCCACCAGTGGCGTAACTACCAGGTCAAGAGGAATAAACTCAAATTCCTGCTTTGTTTCCAAGGTTGAACCAAAGAATGTGAAAGAAGCCCTGACTGATGAATACTGGATCATTGCCATGCAAGAGGAACTCGAGCAGTTCACAAGGCATGAAGTATGGGAGCTGGTTCCAAGACCTGAAGGGTCCAACATCATTGGTACCAAGTGGATCTACAAAAACAAATCTGATGAGAAAGGAGTAATTACTAGAAATAAAGCAAGACTAGTAGCTCAAGGATACACTCAAGTTGAAGGAGTAGACTTTGATGAGACATTTGCTCCTGTGGCTAGACTTGAGTCCATCAGATTGCTGTTGGGGGTAGCTTGCATCCTGAAGTTTAAGCTATTCCAAATGGATGTGAAGAGTGCATTCTTGAATGGCTACCTGAATGAAGAAGTCTATGTGGAACAACCCAAAGGGTTCTGTGATCCTAACCAACCTGAGCATGTATACAAGTTGAAGAAAGCCTTGTACGGGTTGAAGCAAGCACCCAGAGCTTGGTATGAAAGGTTAACCGAATTTCTGACCACAAATGGATACAGAAAGGGTGGCATAGACAAAACCTTGTTTGTGAAGGATGAAGAAGGCAAAATCATGATAGCTCAAATCTATGTTGATGATATAGTCTTTGGTGGAATGTCAGAACAAATGGTTAACAAATTTGTTCACCAGATGCAGTCTGAGTTTGAAATGAGTCTAGTGGGAGAACTGACCTATTTCCTTGGAATGCAAGTAAACCAAATGGAGGACTCTATGTTTCTCTCCCAAAGCAAGTATGCCAAGAACATAGTTAAGAAGTTTGGTATGGATAATGCCAGGCACAAAAGGACTCCTGCTCCTACTCATCTGAAGTTAACCAAAGATGATGGAGGACCTAGTGTCGATCAATGCCTGTACAGAAGCATGATAGGTAGTCTGCTGTATCTAACTGCAAGTAGACCTGACATTTCTTATGCAGTTGGAGTGAGTGCCAGATACCAAGCAGAGCCCAAGGTGAGCCACTTGAATCAAGTCAAAAGGATTCTCAAGTACATCAATGGGACGTGTGACTATGGGATGCTGTATTCACATGGGTCTGAGCCTGTCCTATCTGGGTACTGTGATGCTGATTGGGCTGGAAGTGCTGATGACAGAAAAAGCACATCAGGTGGATGTTTCTTCTTAGGAGAAAACCTCATATCGTGGTTCAGCAAGAAGCAGAATTGTGTCTCTCTGTCCACTGCAGAGGCTGAATACATAGCTGCAGGAAGCAGTTGCTCCCAACTGGTCTGGATGAAACAGATGCTCACTGAGTACAATGTCTCTCAAAATGTCATGACATTGTTCTGTGATAATCTCAGTGCCATCAATATCTCCAAGAATCCCATCCAACACAGCAGGACCAAACATATTGACATTAGGCACCACTTCATCAGAGATCTGGTGGAAGACAAGGTGATCACCTTGGAACATGTAGCCACGGATCTTCAACTGGCTGACATATTTACAAAGGCTCTGGATGCTACTCAGTTTGAAAACTTAAGGAGCAAACTGGGAATATGTCTCTCTGAGACCTTATAGCAACCACTGATGTTTGGGATAAATTGTTTAATATCTCTGCCTATTAAACAATTTGTACTAGGCTATGATGGGTCAACAGATCATAGCTATGCTGCTTACAACAAGTGTGGATACAAGAGGGTAAGGAGACACCCTACAGAGAGAAGGCCACTGTACCTGCAGGAGTTCAAGGATGTTGTTCATGCAGGAGTGGTTCTGGATGTCAGAAACAAAATCATGGCATCTGATATGGTGGTACCTACTGTAAAGCAAAAGTGGGTGATTACTTGATCGAAGCTGTAAAGCAAGATCAAGTGGATGTGAACTTGGTTGAAACTGTGAAGTAAAACCAAGTCTGGAACTCTGTCAGTGTGCTCTGGCTATGTTGCTGGCTTTGGCAACATTTTTGACAAAAAGGGGAGTAATAACCACCAATACCCCTGACAAACAGAGTGGGTCTCTACAACAGACTCTCATGACAGATCTGAAGATTCCCCCCCTGCAGCTGATGTTGAAGTTTAGGTGCAACTTCTCATATGTGTGTGCTGCTATGTGAAGTTTTTATTTAACTTCCATGTGTGTGAGTGTGCTGCCACTCTGATTGTATTAGCTAGTATTATTCCGCTGCTATGAACTCTGTTATGGGGATCAAAGTGTTTTAGCCAAAAATTTGCCAAAGGGGGAGTTTGTAGGTGTTTGATTGGCTGCATTATATGGTAAAACACTAATGTCTTGACTGATGTCATGACATGTATATGTGACTACATTGTAGTTACTGCAGGACTAGCTAACACAGGATTATTGAATGCTGTGACATTCATACCTGTCAACAGATACTAAGGAACAGAAGTTCTGTTAGAACTTAGTATTCATTTGCAGTCTGGTTATCAAGGAAGAACCAGACCTGGCATAAGGCCTACTGACTGAATGTCAAACTGGATGTTGTGACATTCATCATTGACAGCAGCTACTGAAGATTAGGCAGAGTGGTGTTCTGCTATACTTCAGCATAAAACTTAGTTTGTTCTTCAAGAGAATAACAGAACTAACTTAAGGCCAAATGTATAAATGTTAAGTTGGACACTTTGACATTTATTAATGTAAGTTGTTACTGTAGTATGGTCATTTTGATCATGTACAGGTCAGCAAACTTGTACAGTCTGTTTTCTGGAAAAACAGACTCAGCATATGGACCTTGATGTCAAGCTGAATGTCGTGACATTCGTTCCTGACAGCATATGCTAAATTGTAGGTTGTTCAGTTTTCTGTTTCAGCTTTTTCTCAGGCTATTCTTTAGGGATTCAACAGCTGAGAGAAAATCCAGGAAATCAACAACCAAGCTACATTCAATGAACCTAACAAATAGCCTATTTGTTAGCAACCTAAATGTTGAATTTGAGGGAACTTGTGTGACCTAAAATTCAGGAAAATACAGGTGCAAAAGCCCAGGTGCTGCAATATAAAAAGGAAGGCATTCCTTCATTCAGTTTCGGGGATTTTGAGGCGTGAAGATTTAGTGTGTCCATCATACTTCACTGTTGTATTTTGTGAGTATAGTATTAGACGTATCTTGTAAGCCAAGCCATTATCAAG
The DNA here is from genome assembly GCF_024323335.1 of Lathyrus oleraceus. NCBI lineage: Eukaryota > Viridiplantae > Streptophyta > Magnoliopsida > Fabales > Fabaceae > Lathyrus > Lathyrus oleraceus. The sequence continues at coordinate 421,985,433 of NC_066581.1, forward strand.
TAGATGATTGCTTTGGCATAGGGTGTTCATTGAGTTGTAAGTGTTGTGTCACTCAAAGCTTTTAAGCGTGAGTGCTGTGTATCTTGATTTAAGCTGTGAAGCATAATCAAGAGTTATTTTTGAAGTGTGACTTCAAAGTGTCTTTAATATCACTGAGGTGATTGAGGGGGAGTGAGTAGGAACTCTGATCTTAGGTTAAGATTGAAATTGCATTGGGTAGGGATTAAGTGATAAGTTGTAAACGGGTGAGTTTAACTTTGAATTGATACTACTAATAGTGGATTTCCTCCCTGGCTTGGTAGCCCCCAGATGTAGGTCATGTTGGACTGAACTGGGTGAACAATTACTTGTGTTATTTACTGCACTTACTGTTAATCTCTGCATAATCCCTGTCTGTGCAGAATTGGATGTCATAACAATCAGTGTGACATCTAAAGTCTGATAACTAGAATTTCATGATTACCTTTCCATGGCTTGTTTGTCGAGGTTGATATGACCCCTCTTGACTAAAGCCCTACCCATGTAGGTTTGAGCCCCCTTGTTGGCATGTCTACTTTATGCATGTTTGTTTTGTATGGTGTGATCGTCTCCCCATAGGATTGTTGGGCTTCGTATAGTCTCTCGTTTGCATGTCAATTAAGGTAGCATGGTTCCTTCGTCTAGGACTTCCTTTTTGCATGAGTATTCCTAAAACACAAACAAACTCATTGAGTTTTCTTCTCCTAAGAACACGTTAACTCTTTCTACTACAGGCGAGTAAGTCTCCAAAGGTCGAGCATCCGGTAGATTGCATAGTAACGTCGTTCGTCCAAAACAAACACGTAGTTAGCCGAACTACGTTTTTCTCTGATTCTCATTCCAGATGAGATACGTAGGCATAAGACGCGATGTCTTAGCGAGCACACTCCTCTTTAACCCATAGGTAGCCGAGCTACGAAGACTCTGATTCTCATATTCATATGAGATACGTATGCAGTGGATGCGACATGCGTGCGAGTCATTTTCTTTTGACCCCTCTTTTAGTAAATAGTACATTAGATAAACCCATACCCTTTAGACAATAACAACAAGAGTGGAACCCGTAGAGTACTACGGATGCGTAGGGGTGCTAATACCTTCCCTTCGCATAATCGACTCCCGAACCCAAGATTTGGTTGCGAGACCTTGTCTTTTCCTTTCCGTTTTCCAGGTTTACTTCGAGCGTTTCCTTTCCCTCCTTTGGGATAAATAATGCATGGTGGCGACTCTTCTGTCATTGCTTTTTTCGCCGGTTGTTTTTTTTCGCATACTATTTTTTTAAGGTTGCGACACACCGTACCTGATGACAACAAGCTCAGGGATCCGAAATAATGGAGATATTACATTGACTTCATCAGCATCCTCATCAACATTTCGATTCTGAAGTATCTCAATGACTCCTTCATCCAGCATTTCTTGGATGTCTTTGCGGACTCGGCGACATCCTCTCTGATTGATAGTGCAAACTCGGCATCTGTTGTGGTCATGCTCGTAATGACTGTACTCACACAACAGTCTGTGCATCTCGACCAGAGATTGTCGAATATGGATGACATATTTGACTTTGGATTTACCAGGGCAGCCCTGGACCATGTTGACAGAGGATTTCCCATGCTCGGGCAATGGGTTCTTCTTAACATTAGGACCTACGTCCTCGAAACACAGAATACCACATCTCACAAGGCCTTGAACCTTGGTCTTCAGTGGGTAGCAGTTTTCCATGTCATGTTCGGGAGCACCGGAATGATAAACACAATGTAACTCAGGCTTATACCACCACTGAGGGTTGGTAGGTATAGCCAGTGGGTCTCGTGGAGTAATTAATTTCCTCTCTATCAAAGAGGGATACAATTCGGCATAGGTTATAGGAATAGGATCGAAGGTGACCCTCTTCCTCTCATAGCTTGTACTGGCTTGATTATTGTTTCGAGGCTGGTAGGCCTGCTGTTGAGGATGGTGCTGTTGTTGTTGATATTGCGGATGTTGTTGTTACTAATTATTATTGTGATGCTGATATTGCTGATTCTCTCTAAAAACAGGTGTTATGTGAGCCACCTGATGTTGGTTACCACGCACGGTCGTCCTCCTCACTGAGGGTCTTCTTGGTTTAACATGGGAGGTCACAACATGTTCCTCGCTATCTTTCTTCTTTCCAAACGTCCCATACCGTTTGGAAGAAGAGCCTTCTTATCTGGTCAGACGCCCTTCCCTGACTCCTTCTTCCAGACGCATCCCCATGTTCACCATCTTAGTGAAGTCAGAAGGAGCGCTGGAAATCATCTGCTCGTAATAAAAAGAACTCAAGGTCTTCAGAAAGATCTTGTTCATTTCCTTCTCCTCCAGCGGGGGCATAACCTGTGCTGCTAACTCTTGCCACCTTTGGGCGTACTCTTTAAAAGTTTCCTTGTCCTTCTGGGACATGGCTTTCAATTGATCCCTATCGGGAGCCATATCCACGTTATATTTGTATTGCTTGACGAAGGCCTCGCCAAGATCATTGAAGGATCGGATGTTCGTGCTGTCCAAGCCCATATACCATCTTAGGGCAGCACCAAACAAACTGTCCTGGAAGTAGTGAATGAGAAGTTGATCATTGTCGGTCTGAGTCGACATCTTCCTGGAATACATGACCAGGTGGCTGAGAGGGCAAGTATTTCCCTTGTACTTTTCAAAGTCAGATACTTTGAACTTTACAGGGATTTTGACATTTGGGACCAAGCAGAGTTCAGCAGCAGACTTGCCGAAGAGGTCCTTTCCTCAGAGAGTTTTCAATTCCTTGCGTAGCTCAAGAAATGGATCATTCATAACATCCATCTTTTCATAGATATTTGGGCCCTCAGACGGCTTAGAATGATAGATGGTGTCGTCTACTCTAGGCATAGTATGCACGACAGGAGGAGGAATGGCTAGGACCGGGCTAGATGCCGGCAGAGAAACAAAGGTGGGTGCAGGACCCTCAGGAATGAAGTTGGGAGGCATCCCCCACGGAAACCCGGCTAGCATAGTTGTTGGTGCAAAATGGGCGCTGGCCGCAAGCACGGTTTAAGAGGCAATCTCAGAGATGACTGTCCTCTGGGGAGGAGTTGAAGGTGTCAGAGACGACTGGCTCTGGGCAGCCATGAATGACTCCATCAGGGCAGTCAATCTGGCTACTTCCTCCTTGAGTTCACGATTCTCTTGCTCCAAATGATCCATTAGTCTTGATGCGTTGGCTCGGGTGTAGTACCGGTGAGTCAGCTTGTCTTCAAAATAAATGAAGAACACAGAGTTAGACCATAGAACAAGAGTCCTGGAACAAAACCTGCTTATGCACATGATGCATGCAATGCATATGATTTAATTTTTTATATCATAGGAACTTTAGAGTCCTATTTGCAAACATTGGGAATATTAAACATTTATCACATATGGAAATATCACATCAAATAATATTTGGAAATATTTTTACACCAAAGAAGTACAATTTCGGTAACCAAATACAAGAGAGAAGGAAAATGAACATCCTATGGAACCCTAGAAACAATCATCTAAAGCTCTGGACACTGGAAGATAAGCTGCACGAATCCTCTTCACCTCCCTCTCATAGGCTGCCAGCATATCTGCCTTCTCTTTGGCGAGTCGATCATACTTCCTTTTCCAAAACTTGGAAGACTGAGGAAGTAGAGAAGTCCATGCATCATCAGGATTATCTATAACTTGGTGCTCAAGGAACTCTATCAAAGCATTCTTCTCCTTGATCTGCTGAAGCAACTCCTCTCGTTCACGGATCCAGGCACGTGAACGGTCTTCGTCTCTCAACTTCTCTACTCCTTGGTCAGGGAGGGTTGAAGGCCCAGCCACAACCAACAGTGTAGGTCTTGTATACTCATAAGGCATGAGCTACTCAAAAGCTCTCCTCCTAACCCAAGAGGTATAAGGTTCCAAAGCGACATAGTTCTTCGTACCTAGCTCCTTCCTTCCCTTCCTATGGATCTTGCGCCAAGCGCGGACCATCCTGCCCTTCAAGCCTTGGGGATCTTTACCCTCCTGAAAGAACACACCCTCTAACAGAATGTTATTAGGCTTATCCTTTAGGGGGAACCCAAGTTGATGACGTGCCAAAATAGGCTTATAGTTAAGCCCACCACATGTACCAAGAAGAGGCACATTGGAGAATTCACCACAAGAGTCGATAATCTGCACACCATCATATACACGGTTGTACCAAAAGATATCATCATTAGTGAGAGACATAAGTATCATGGACCACCGTATACATCCTTTGTTCTCCTTGAAGGCGACCGTCTGTGGCAAGTGCGAAATAAACCACTTGTACAACAGAGGCAAACAGCACACAATGGTACCACCACCCTTTGCATTCCTCATATGCAAGGAAAAGTAAGTGTCACCCAACAGAGTTGGAACAGGATTAAGAGTAGAGAAAATCCTAATAGCGTTCACATCCACAAACTTGTCGATGTTGGGGAATAACACTAGCCCATAGATGAGAAGTACAAATATGGCCTCAAAGGCGTCCTCACTCATGGCCTTCCCATACATAGTAGCTTGAGCAATGAGGAACTCAGAAGGGAGACCTTGAATTCCACCTTTGGTAGTCATATGAGCACCAACCAGAGATTCATCTATATGCAACATATCAACTATCTCTTGAGAAGTAGGAACACTCTCTAAGCCACTGAACGACAACTGGTCTAGAATAGGTATACCCAAAAGGTAGGCATACTCCTCAAGCGTGGGCAAAAGCTGAAAATCCGGAAATGTGAAACAACGGTACAAGGGATCGTAAAACTGCACCAATACACTCATCAATCCTTCGTCCACTTGAGTAGTCAGAACAGATAGAAGCTTCCCAAAATGAGCCTTGAAACCCAAGGGATCTAATACATAGGATGTCAAATTCCATAGCTCTTTCAAGTCGGGTTGTCTGAAACTATACTTCTTTGTATTCCTTCTTTGTCTTTCCATGTCTGAAAATTTGCAAGTAGACCTCTTAAGATCCTTGAAAGTTTTCTTATTGTTGATGATATGGATGCAAATGGGTGCATGAATGCATGAATGCAACAATCGCACTCAAGGATCAAGCAAAGCACGCCAAGCAAAGGTCATGGGATGGATCATGTCATCCTTAATATCAATCATCCATTTTGGTGGATTATGGTTTACACCTTATCAACACCCAAGTTCCATTGATATTAAGGATACAAGAACGGATCAACCATGAATCAAGGGTTTGTTGCAAGTCGCGAGCATGGAGTCTCGGTTAAGAACCACCCAAAGGGAGTGTACTAGGGTTTAAACCTGCCGAACATGTTCTACAAGAGGTCCCAATAGTCATCATCCCATCTTTCGGATATTATCGGATAAACGACTACTCGTTTTCCAAAAATATTCTCAAGAGAGACTCTTATGAGTGTAGTATCGCATAACAATCGTATCAATTCTTACACTTGAACGACTTTCGCACTACATCCTAAGAATAGGCCAAGATGGGCTTGGTAAACTAAGGTCCTTGGCTTCTAAGGTCTATATTGGAAAGAGTAATGTCTAACCACAACTACTTGTGTGACATTATTGATCCCAACATGACCTCCACCAAGTGAATGGGCTTGCAAGTCAACTTGCTAAGGAATAACTCCACACAAGTCAACAAGACTATGCCATTCTCCTATCCTAAGTGCACTCGAGTTCGGGTATAGAACTCATCTCACAAAGATCACCAAGCATACAAGGAATTAATATTCAAGCAATTCAATCATTACATACAATACAGTAATCCCAAATTGCACAAAAAATATGTCACAAAATAATATACACAACAATACAACAAATATGAAAAGTAGGCAAAACCCACTAGGCAAATCGTCCCCAGCAGAGTCGCCACTTTTCTGTAGCGGGGTATTCGTTACCATTAGAGATATTGACTAAAACCAAGGTAAACCATACAAGTCGAGTCGCCACCTCACTTCTATTTATCCAAAGGAGTGGTTAGAAAGCGAACAAAAACCTAAAAGTTTTATCAAATCAAAAACTTGTTATCCAAAGGAATGGTCAGAGATCGGGGTAAGGGGGTTGGTTATGTAATGGGAAGGTTTTAGGCACCCAAAACATCCTAGGTACTCCTAGGGAGCCCTTTTCACACTTTTTGTAAGGTTGGTATTTTGTGAAAATTTGTTTGTGCAAACATGATTGAAGAGATGAGAACAGAATATATAAGTTATTTACATTTTGTGTTTGGATGGATAAACCTATTGCCTACGTACCATCTTAAAAAAGATTAGGATCAAAACCTCGTAGTTCGGGGTAAAAATCTCAAAATGAGTTGGTGAATTGATTAGTCCAAAAGCCTTAAGGTCTTTTGTTATCCAAGGGAGAAAACTCAACCTAAAACCACAAATCCACCATGTGAGGATAGCTTCAACATGCTAGTGAGGGGTTAACCCTATAATAAGCATGGAAGACTCATTGTCCATCACTAAGGATATAGGTGAGTATTACATCTACCTCAAGGATAACTCAAACCTAATAGCTAAAGGTTATGAAAAAGTTTTTGATTAAGAAAGTGGCCATTGAAACCACAAAAGTATTTGGATGAGTTATATTTACCAATGAAAAGTATTTACAAAATATGGTCAAAGTTGACTTAAAGATTCAATTCAAAATGAGTGTTATGAAAAGAAAGTTTGAAAATCAAAAGCATAAGGCTTAGGTTTCTAATGTTTGAAAATAAATGTTAAATGTTCGCACAAAAGTTTTGGCTTGGGTTAGAGTGGAGGGAAGAAGAAGAATGGCTAAAGTCCTAATCATACAAGAGATGAATGATAAGAAACAAGACCACAAATGGAGTTCCTCTCTTGAGATCATATTGATGATCCAAGTAGCTCCCGTCCTTTGGAATATGCAAGCAAAATAAGTGTAAGCTCAAGTAATCAACATAATCAAACAAGCTCTTAGAAGATCCCCAAATGTCTCTTGTATCTTTCACTTTGGATGAACATGGCAATGGCTCTTCAATTTGGCTCAAATAGGATCCCCTAGCACAAAAGCACACACATCAAAAGAGTTCTATAAAGTAAATCAAGAATGGACAAGAGTGAGTTTAGAGATTTAGTCCTTCTAATCCATCTTCAACATTAAGGTCTTTTACTCCAATTTGCATAGGGAATATCCTAGAAACTAAGTCCATTTGGCCATTTTTGCATTTGGTCCACAACAATCAAAACAAAAACACAATAATATACACACAATTATGTGCTCAAGTGAGCAAAAGGCAAATTGCATTAACATAAACATGTGCTCAAGTGAGCAAAGAGCAAAACAAATGAATAACATGTACAAGAATAGTAAATGGCATAAATGTAAAGAGCAAGAATTAAATGTTAATGGTTAATGGTTAATGTTAGAGTTAGTGTGCCATAAGGCAATTTAGCGCTATGTTAAGCAATCGTAATTGGACTTATGTAGAAGTCACAACTATCTGAGGCCGGTCAATAATAATGTAGGCAACAACACAAGTTAGAGGTCTTGATTAGTGAATCAAACTCCAACAACTTGTCATGCCAAAAACAAAATGAGAAATGATCTTGTATTGATTTAGGTTCTTTGCATGATTTAGGAAGTAACCTATCCTTAATGCAAAGCCATTCACTTGATCCATGATCAAGATGAATTAGATTTGAATCAAGGAAGATTAAGCCTCCATGTATCAATGCTAACCACCAATCCTTAACTCATTGATAAAAAAGAAAAAGAGAGAAGAAGAAGAAGAAGATGAAGAATTAAAGTGCATTAATGGAAATGGTATGAGATAATCAACAAGCATTGACCAAAGATAGAGAAGATCAAGGTCAAACAATAGAAAACAGAAGCAAAATGAAGATTAGAAGTCAAGAAACAAATAAAATATTTTTGGATTTTTTTAATATTAAAATAAAACTTGAATTAAAATAATAAAGAAAGGTCAAACTTCAAACTCACTTCAAATCAACTTTGAAAAGTCCAAGTAAATTATCACAAGTTCAACAAGGTCAAACAAAGTTTGACAATTTTTTTAGCATTTTTAGAAGTCAGAAACTATTTTAAATCAATTAAAAATGCATAAAAATAACCTAATTGAACTAAAATCTCAAATAAATCTCAAATCAATTAATAAATTGATGAGAATATTTTTCATAGATCTATCATCATTCAAAGAGGTTGGAAAAATATTTTTTTGTATTTTTTGAATATTAAAAACTATTTTAAATGAATTAAAAATAACAAAAAAAGAGAAAATTACTAAAAAATATCAAATGATAAAATAAAAAATATTAATAATCATTTTTAGAAAGTAGAAATTAAAAGGAGAAGAATGAAATTGGTCCCATAATTTTTGGACCAATAATGAGAGAGATATGAATTTTTAAAATGAAATGGAATTAAAATAAATAAAAGAAATAAAATCAGAAATTAGAAAAAGGAGAAAAAACGTGGACCGTCTGATGATCTCTCATTAATTGACATGGATCATCATGTGGCCAAGAAGCGCACGCTCACCATACACGCTAGTCAACAGCAACACACCAAGCCATTAAATAAGTCATAAGATTGGACATGTGAGATTGAATATGGAAACATGAATGGACGGTTCTGATTAAATATGGAGACCAGACGGTGGCCAGCGCCACCGTCTTCTCCAGCCAAACTCCGGCCAAGTCAAAAATTGCAGAAATGAAAAAGGTAACCAAATGGCACGATCCAGGCATCAATCAAGAGCTAGGGGTGATGTACATCACCCCTGTACCACTCAAATCCATTCTAGATCTCTATATTGAGAGAAATCAGAAGTGGAAGATCTATGGTGTTCATATGAACTTCATGATTTTCAAAAATTGAAAGCACAACAATGTTGCCTCTATGCAGAGGACTTCAGATCACACAATAACAATGAGAATTGAGCATTATACAAGTAGATTAGAAGAAAATAACAGTTGGTATGAACCTTTGATTTGTAAGGCTTTGAGTCACAATCCTTGGATGCTAATGCTTACAGTTGACACTATAGATCAAGGAGAAAAGATTTAGGAACTTTAAGATCTGAAAATTGATCAATGAAATCAAAATTCAGATCTGAAAAATTTGAAGAAAAGTGAATTAGTTCCTTTAGTGATGGCTGGGATTTCAGTTTAGCAGCAATTGGGGCGCCTTAAGGTTGAAGAAATGAAGAGCATTAGCCTGGTATTTATAGGAGAAGCAAGCTGAAATGCATGATCAAAATGCTTGCATGAATGGAAAGGGCCTCCATGCATGGGCCTGTACAGGCGCATGGAGGGCCCAATTGCAACTGGAATTGAAAGCTGATGCATGATGAAAGCAAAATGGACGTGCAGATTAGACTGTATTAGCTCATGCAAGGCAAATTAAATGATCTTCAAAAAATGCACTATTATATTCAAGCCTTCGAAAATGCCATGTTAAAAATAGGAACACCACCTTATGAGTAATGGTTGGAAAGCTTATTGCATAAGGATCATTTGTTATGTTGATCAAAACTCCATTTGGGCCTTGGGAATTGATGAAAATTGGACATGAAGTGTAGGGTGCAAAACATGCATATGTGAGATTTTCAAAATTTTCCAAAGTTCAAGCCCTTCTGTCTCAATGATGCAAGCTCCAAATAACAAAACCTTCAACATCAAAGTTTTAGATCTTTTCGAGAAAATATATTTGGAATTAAATTTTGCATCATTTGGATTTTTGATGAAGAAGTTATGGGCACTTGAAGTTGGACTTTTTCACTTTTCAATGCATTTGGTCCAAAGTGACCTATAACATTTTGCATTATCACATGTATTTATTTTGAGATTTTGAATTTTTTATCAACATAAAATTTTAAGTATACATCTTAAGCTTTCTAATGCATTTGATCTCACCTCAAAATCATGAAAAATGAATGAGTTATGTCCATGGGAAGTTGACCCAAAATTAGGGTTTCAGTCAAAATGACCTATAATGTTTTGGAATGGATGAATACCTTCCAAGCTTCAAATCAATTTTTGATGAACATTAAAGTTGTTCATATGGTCCTTAAGAACAGTTTTTCTCTTGGGGTCATATCCATTTGACAAACACATAAAACGTTAGGTCTCAGTGCATTTCAAAATAGTCAGATGGATTGATTGATCAACTTCTCAAACCCACACCTCATATATTGATGAATTGATGATTGAGGACACTCAATTAAGCTAAAATATACATTAAATGATGAATTAAGGAACTTACCTTGATTTTATTTGACCATGGGTTGAGGTTGCTTCATGAGCAAGGCATAGTTGATGAACAAATGAATTAGGGTTTCCTTGGGAAACAAACCTCAAACCCCCTTGATTTTATTTGATCAAAATGATGAATTGATACACTTGGGAGGCATATTTGATGGATGAGAGCTTTGGGAACCATTACCATGCTTGCTTTCATCTTCAACTGGCCCTATCAATGCACATAGGATCTCCTAGAAGCTTTTGACCTTGTGACTGCTCAAGCTACAAACAAAAAAGGTTAGTGACATATTTTTATGCTTTTGGTTAGTAAATAAAATGAGAAAAGCAATAATATACAATTCAAGCATGCTTGGTGATCTCAAACCAACTCACAAGAGGTCCCACCCCAAAGGTAAGGGATCCAAGATGCTTATGATCCTTGAGGCAATGCAAAGTGCAAATGTTATGATGCCATGAGGCATCTTAGGTTCAAAATTAGGGTCTTACACTACCCAGTAACCGGTAGTTGTAAGCCCTATTTCTGTGGCCTTCTACCCAGTAACCGGTAGTTGTAAGTCCTATTTTTGTTGTTTTCTACCCAGTAACTGGTAGATGTAATCCTCTCTTTGTTGGTTATCCTTACCCAGTAACCGGTATTGATATTCCTTCATTTTTGAGTATACCACCCAGTAACCGGCGTTATATCTCTGGATAATTGCTTTTGTCAAGCAATTTATCCCCCGTGAGTCATCTTTCATTTACCCTTGATTGGTAATGATTGTTTCTCCTTTTGATTGGTCATCATTATATACCCAGTAACCGGTATCCCGATGTCCTTTCTTTTCGGTCGATTTATCCTTTATTAACCCAGTAACCGGTTGTGGATAATCTTCCATGCGAGTATGTTATATACGTTATGACGGTAATATATAATATATCTCATGCGCTCTTCAGTCGAAGTCTTTTTCTTCCCTAATTGAGTAAGATTCGTATTTCCTTGCAAAATCGAATGTCCATCCTGTAAGTCGAGTTTGCTTTTTCAGTCCTCCTTTAGGATGATGAGTGTCTTAGATATGTTCCCAATTCGCGCCTGGTTGGTCACCTATTATATACCCAATAACCGGTATCCCTAGTGTTCCTTCCTTCTGCTCCCTATTATGACTTTTTGTCCCCTGTGGAGTCAGATTTTCCTGAGTTGAGATGTACCTTTTGGGTCCTCCTCAGATGTTTCGGATGATTGATATCTCTCACCCTTATACCGGTCTTAGATATTCTTTCTCCCTTAGCGTTTTGTTCTCTCACCCAGTAACCAATGTTTCGATAACATATCTCTCTTTGAGTTTATTACCCAGTATCCGGTAATATCTCGCTTTTTCTTCCTCAGCTGAGTCCTTTGTGGGCATCCCCGTCTGAGTCCGGATTTTTATCCGATGTATCCTTTGTGGATAGCTTCGTTGTATTGGCATATCCCCCAATACATGCGCCTTTGCGTCCGCTCGAGTCTTTCCATCGATTTATTTTCGTGGAATCCCTTCGTGTCTCCCAGCAAGTTTTCAAGTCGTGACCTGCTCACGCATTTTTACCCTATTTTTCACAGAGTCTCTGTCTCCCTAGTGAGTGTGTTACTCCTATGGATTTTTTAGTTTCTCCTGATTTCTTTTCCTTCGTGGCAATTATTCACCATGAAGATTTTATTTTTTGCATGCATACATTTGCATCATGAGGTCTCTTAGGGACCAAAATTCGTCTCTTTGTTATTATTTAAGCCCATTCTACCTCGTCAAGACGAAGATTTTAACCTTCATATCTCCTGCTAGAATGACCTTAAATAGGGGCATCTGTAAGACCCTAATTTTGACCCTAAGATCCCTCATGGCATCATATCATTTGCTCACTGCATTGCCTCAAGGATCATGGCATGTGTGGCTCCTTAACCCTAGGGGTTAGGACTTGTGTAAGTTAGTTTGAGACTACCAAGCATGCTTGTATTGTGAATTATTGCTTTTCTTATTTTGTTTACTAACCAAAAGCACAAAAATATGTCAGCAACTCTTTTTGTTTTGAAGCTCAGGTGATCATGTGCTCCAATGCTCCTAGGAGGCTCCTAAGCTCAATGAAATGGCCAGATGAAGATGATAACAAGTATGACAATGGTCTAAAAAGCTCTTAATCATCATATATTTATCCAAAATTTCTCAATTTGCCAATTTGATCAAGATAACCCAACGGGCTTGAGGATTTGTTTCTCAAGGAAACCCTAATTCAACCGTGCTTTGACTATGCCTTGCTCATGAAGCAACCTCAACCTATGATCAAATTTAATCAAGGGAAGTTATTTCATTCATTATTTTAGGCATATATGAGCTCATGTGAGGTTCCTCAATCATTCATTCATCAAGATTTGAAGCTTGGCCTTGAGAAGTTGACCAGTCAAGTCATCTGACTAAACTGAGGATCACTGAGACGCAACTTGTGATGTGTTTGTCATATTAAGATGACCCCAAGATAAAAAAGGTTCTTAAGAACCATATGAACAACTTTCATGTTTATCAAAAATCCATTTGAAACTTGGAAGGTCATCATTCATTTCAAAACATTATAGGTCATTTTGACTGAAACCCTAATTTTGGGTCAACTTCCCAAGGACCTAACTTCCTTATTTCTTTATTATTTTGAGGTGATACCAAATGCATTGGAAATATTAAGATGTCTAATTCAAATGTTGTGTTGGACAAAATTTCATAATCCTAAAATAAACACATGTGATAATACAAAACATTATAGGTCACTTTGGACCTAAGTAATTGAATTTGAATAATGTCCAACTTCAAGTGCCCATAACTTTCTTATTAAAAATCCAAATTATGCAAAATTTCAGTCTAGATTGATCATCTTGAAAATATCTACGACTTTGATGTTGGAGGGTTTTCCGTTTGAGGCTTGAATCATTGAAATATAAGGGCTTGAAAGTGGTTGCTTTTGTTGAAAATTTTCAAAGGGAACCTAGACATGTTTTGTACCCAAAACTTCATAGCCAGTTTTCATAAATTTCCAAACTCTAAATGAATTTTTTCCCAACATGACTTTTGTTCCTTATTCCAAGAGCTTTCCAACCGTTACTCACATGACCATTTTTGGATTCTCCATGTGGGAGTTTCGAAGAGCTTAATGTTTATGCTCATTTTTGCAATTCACATCATAACTTGGAATGCAAGCTTGTGCAGCCTCTTGTGCATGTCCAATTCAACTACATTTAACCTCAGCATGCATTTCCATTCATTATTGGGATTTGCAAGCGCCTATACAGGCCCATGCATGAAGGATCCAAGTTTCATGCACACGAGCCAAACACCACCTTGCATCCATTCCAGCTATAAATAGAAGCTCATGCTCATTCAAAAATTAACATGAAGGAGATCTAAAACGTTGCTGGATTGAAAACCAAACCCTCACCAAAAGGAATTTCAGTTTTCAATTTCAATTTCAAGCTTGAATTTCAACATCCTTAGTTGATCTTCACAACTCAATTCCTTAGCCTTGCATCATCACCACACTTCCAGAGCAAGATTGGATCAAAAGCTTGGAGAATTCGTGTTGTTTGAAGCTGTATTTCAGAGGTAGAACCTCAATTTTTCTTGATTTAGATCTTGCTGTATGATGTGAATTCCTTTGGTTTTTGTTGTTTTCTGAAGTCCTCATGCATGAGGCAGGCTAGTGGTGGTCTCAATTTTGCAAATCGTGCCATTTCAGATCATGCACCATGATCTTCAAGCTCATGTTTCTCTTTAAATAGAAACTTTGAGGAGAATCCTTGGTTACAGAGGTGATGTACATCACCTTAGCTTCATTTTGATACCTTGCTTTTTCATTTTCATTGAGGTTGGATTCCCTGCGCGTGGTGGCCGGAATCAGTTGTCTGGCCGAAGAAGATGGTGGTTTCCACCACCATCCCCACGTGGGAGCCTCAGAGCCATCAGATCTGGTTGAAATGTTATAATCTTGGCCTTTCATTTGGATGACTTGTTTTAATTCCATGTGTGATGCGCTTGACTCAGGTATACCATATGACCGCGCCTCTGAACCCTCAGATCATGGCCACGTCATTTAATGAAATGATCCAAGCGCGCTGGTTTTTTTCCTTTTTCTTATTTCTGTTTTAATTTGATTTAATTCCTTTTATTTTCAAAAATTCATAAATATTTTATTTGAAGTCACAAAAATATGAGACCAATACCAAAACTTTTCTTGAAAAATCTAGTTTCATATTTTGATTTTTAATTATTTTTGTAACTTCATTTAATATTTTTTGTGAATTATTTCATTTTTGATAGTTTTAATTCATTTTAAAATACTTTTTGATATCTGAAAAATCCAAAAATATTTTCTTAGCACATATGGATCATGATAAGTCAATGAAAAATAGTCTCGTCAATTTCTTAATTGATTTGAGATTTATTTTAAATTTTGATTCATATTGTGTTATTTTTATTATTTTTAATTATTTTAAAATAGTTTCTGATTTCAAAAATTGTTGAAAAAAATTGTCAAAGCTTGTTTGACCATGTTAGACCTATGAGAATTTAATTGGACTTGTTGAAGTTGATTTGAATTAAATTTGAGGTTTGACCATATTTTGTTCATTTTTATTTTGCATTTATTTTTAATTCAAAAATACCAAAAAAATATGTTTCACTTGTTGACTTGTGATCTTCATTTCCGTTCTGTTTAACATTGGTTGATGATGATTTGATTCACTTTTGACCAATTGTGTTTGACACTTGAATTCTTTTTCCATTCATTTCATCTTTCATCTCATTTCTTTTTAATTTGTCCAATGAGTTAATGTCTTATGGTTGGTCTTGACATATGAGAGGCTTAACCTTCTTTGATCCAAATCAAAATCAACTTGATCCAAGATCAAGTGAGTTGCTTTGTGTCCAAGATGGATTGCTTCTTGGTCAAGCAAAAAACCTAAAGTCCATACAAGGCCTTCCTCTTTTCTTTTGGCATGGAAAGTTTTTGGATCTTGACTTACTAGTCATGATCTCTAACTTGTGTTTATTTGCCTATAGTTTTATTGACCGGCCTCAGATAGGTGTGATTACTACATTAGTCCACTTACGATTGCTTAACATAGTGCTAAATTGTCTTATGACAAACTAACATAACCACTAATTACTAACTTTAATTTGAGCATTTAATTTCTTGCAATTTACTTTAATGCAATTTACTTCTTGCTCATTTATTCATATTGCTTTTTACTTTGCTCACTTGAGCACATATTTTATGTTTATGTCATTTTCCTTTTGCTCATTTGAGCTCATTATTGTATATAAATATATTATTGTCTTGTGTTTGTTTTGTCTTTGTTTTATGTGAACCCAATGCAAAAAGGAAAAATGACTTAGAATTAGGACTTACCTATGATTAAAGGAGTTCAAGAGCAACTAGGCCTCATGCCTTTAGAATGCTAAATTGGTTGAAGAGCAACTAGGCCTTATGCCTTTAGAATGCTAAATCTAAAAGTTGACTTCAAAGGACTTTCTTCCCAAAACTTATTCTTTGTCTATTCCTCTTATTGTGTTGTGAACTTTTTGATGTTTGCTATTGTGTAATAGGGATTCCATCTTGAGATAGTAAGGAGGACCATTGTCATGAGTAGCCAAGTTAAGAGAGACAAGCCAAATGGAGATCCTAGGAGCTTTAATCTATAATTGTTTGATTGCTTGAGTTGTGTGCTAAACCCAAAGTAAAGGAGCATCTTGAATCATCTCTATGATTTCAAGAAAAGGAACTCCAAGGGTTTTATCTTCTCTCTTATCTTTGTATGCTTTAGGATTAGCCATTCTCTTCTTCTTTCCACTCTAACCCAAGCCAAACTCTTTTTGTGCAAACTTTGACTTTGTTCCAAATTAGAAACTTAGGCCTTATGCCTTTGACTTTTCAAAATCTTTTCATTAATACATATTGTGAATGAACCTTAATTCAACCTTGACTTCATTTTGTAAATAAGGATAACTTGTAAATACAAGTCACTTCAAGTTGTTTTTGTGGTTCCAATGGCCACATTTGTTAAAACCTTTTTATAAACATCAGTCATAGGTTTGAGTTATCATAGTGGTTGATGTAAACCTCACCTCATCCTTAGTGATTGGACTATAAGTCTTCTATACTTATTATAGGGTTAACCCCTCACTAGTATGTTGAAGCTCTCCTCACATGGTGGATTCTTGATTTAGGTTGAGTTTTCTCCCTTTTATAACAAAAGGCCTAAAGCTTTTGATCAAAATCAATTCACCAATCTTTGTGATTTTTACCCCGAACTACGAGGTTTTGATCCTACCTTTGTGACGGTACGTAGGCAATGGGTTCATCCATTCAAACAACAAAATTGTAAATATAATCTATTCTCTTCTCATCTCTCCAATCTTTTGCATATATTTTCACAAATACCAACCTACAACACATTTGCAAAAAGAGGTTCCCTTAGAGTACTAAGGATGTTTTGGGTGCGTAAAACCTTCCCATTTTATAACCAACCCCCTTACCTAGATCTCTGACATTTTTATTAGTTTTTGATTTGATAAAACTTCTTACTTGGTTTTTGTTCGCTTTTTAACCTTTCCTTTGGATAAATAAAAGTGCGGTGGCGACTCGAATTGTATGTTTACTTTTGGTTTAGTCAATAAGCCTAAAGGTAACGAATACCCCGCTACAGTATCCCCATACGTGCAATAGGGAAATCAGAGCTTCGTAGTTCGGCTCAAAAATGGAGTATTTGATTGGTTGTTTTTACTAAACAGTGAAATTCTAGTTATCAGACTTTGGATGTCACACGGGTTGTCATGACATCCAACTCTGCACAGACGGGAATTATGCAGAACTTAAAAGTAAGTGCAGTAAATAACACAAGTAATTGTTTACCCAGTTCAGTCCAACATGACCTACATCTGGGGGCTACCAAGCCAGGGAGGAAATCCATTATTAGTAGTATCAATTCAAAGCTAAACTCACCCGTTTACAACTTATCACTTAATCCCTACCCAATGCAATTTCAATCTTACACTAAGATCAGAGTTCCTACTCACTCCCCCTCAATCACCTCAGTGATTACTATCTTTAAACAATATTAAAGACAAGTTGAAGTCACACTTCAAACAACTCTTGATTGTGCTTCAAAGCTTTAATCAAGATACACAGCACTCACGCTTAAAAGCTTTGAGCGACACAACACTTACAACTCAATGAACACCCTATGCCACAACTATCATCTACTTGATAATGGCTTGGCTTACAAGTTACGTCTAATACAAGACTCACAAAAATACAGCAGTGAAGTATGATGGACACACTTAATCTTCACGCCTCAAAATCCCCGAAACTGAATGAAGGAACGCCTTCCTTTTTATATTGCAGTACCTGGGCTTTTCCACCTGTATTCTCCTGAATTTAAGGTCACACGAGTTCCCATAAATTCAACATTTAGGTTACTAACAAATAGGCTATTTGTTAGGTTCATTAAATGTAACTTGTTTGTTGGTTTCCTGGTTTTTCTCTAAGCTGTTGACTTCCTGAAGAATAGCCCAAGAAAAGCTGAAACAGAAAACTGAACAACCTACAATATAGCATATGCTGTCAGGAATGAATGTCACGACATTCAGCTTGACATCAAGGTCCATATGCTGAGTCTGTTTTTCCAGAAAACAGACTGTACAATTTTGCTGACCTGTACATGATCAAAATGACCATACTACAGTAACAACTTACATTAATAAATGTTAAAGTGTCCAACTTAACATTTACACATTTGGCCTTAAGTTAGTTCTGTTATTCTCTTGAAGAACAAACTAAGTTACATGCTGAAGTATAGCAGAACACCACTCTGTCTAATGTTCAGTAGCTGCTGTCAATGATGAATGTCATAACATCCAATTTGACATTCAGTCAGTAGGCCTTATGCCAGGTCTGGTCTTTCCTTGATAACCAGACTGGAAATAAATACTAAGTTCTAACAGAACACCAGCTGTTCTATTTCTTAGTATCTGTTGACAGGTATGAATGTCACAGCATCCAGTTTGACATTCAATAAATCCTGTGTTAGCTAATCCTGCAGTAACTACTCAAGTGTGTCATGACATCAGTCAAGACATCAGAGTACAGTTAGATATTCTAACCTACAATGTAGTCACACATACATACTATGTCATGACATCAGTCAAGACATTTGTAACCAGCTAGTGTTTTACCATATAATGCAGCCAATTAAACACCTACAAACTCCCCCTTTGGCAAATTTTTGGCTAAAACACTTTGATCCCCATAACAGAGTTCATAGCAGCGGAATCACACACCTAGCAGGAAATAATACTAGCTAATACACTCAGAGTGGCAGCACACTCACACACATGGAAGTTAAATAAAAACTTCACACAGCAGCACACACATACAGAAGTTAAATCTAAACTTCAACACACAGCAGCTGCAGGGGAGGATCTTCGAATCTGTCAGACCAATCTGTTAACTGTGGGGTATCACCTGTTACTCCCCCTTTTTGTCAAAAATGTTGCCAAAGTCAACAACATAAATAGAAAAAAATGACAGACTTACAGACTTGGTTTTACTTCACAGTTTCAACCAAGTTAGTACCCACTTGATCTTGCTTCACAACTTTGATCAAGTAATCACCCACTTTTGCTTTACTGTAGGTACAACCATATCAGATGCCATGACTTTGTTTCTGACATCCACAACCACTCCTGCATGAACTGCATCCTTGAACTCCTGCAGGTACATTGGCCTTCTCACGGTAGGGTGTCTCCTTACCCTCTTGTAGCCACACTTGTTGCAAGTAGCATAGCTATGATCTGTTGACCAATCAGAGCATAGTACCAATTGTTTAATAGGCAGAGATATTAAACAATTCATCCCAAACATCAGTGGTTGCTATAAGGTCTCAGAGAGACATATTCCCAGTTTGCTCCTTAAGTTTTCAAACTGAGTAGCATCCAAAGCCTTTGTAAATATGTCAGCCAGTTGAAGGTCCGTGGCTACATGTACCAAAGTGATCACCTTGTCTTCCACCAGATCTCTGATGAAGTGGTGCCTAATGTCAATATGTTTGGTCCTGCTGTGTTGGATGGGATTCTTGGAGATATTGATGGCACTGAGATTATCACAGAACAATGTCATGACATTTTGAGTGACATTGTACTCAGTGAGCATCTGTTTCATCCAAACCAGTTGGGAACAACTACTTCCAGCAACTATGTATTCAGCCTCTGCAGTGGACAGAGAAACACAATTCTGCTTCTTGCTGAACCAAGATATGAGATTGTCTCCTAAGAAGAAACATCCACCTGATGTGCTTTTTCTGTCATCAGCACTCCCAGCCCAGTCAGCATCACAGTACCCAGATAGGACAGGTTCAGACCCATGTGAATACAGCATCCCATAGTCACAAGTCCCATTGATGTACTTGAGAATCCTTTTGACTTGATTCAAGTGGCTCACCTTAGGCTCTGCTTGGTATCTAGCACATACTCCAACTGCATAAGAAATGTCAGGTCTACTTGCAGTTAGGTAAAGTAGGCTTCCTATCATGCTTCTATACAAGCATTGATCAACACCAGGCCCTCCATCATCTTTGGTTAACTTCAGATGAGTAGGCGCAGGAATCCTCTTGTGCCTAGCATTATCCATACCAAACTTCTTAACTATGTTCTTAGCATACTTGCTTTGGGAGAGAAACATAGAGTCCTCCATTTGTTTTACTTGCATTCCAAGGAAATAGGTCAGTTCTCCAACTAGACTCATTTCAAACTCAGATTGCATCTGGTGAACAAATTGTTGAACCATTTGTTCTGACATTCCACCAAAGACTATATCATCCACATAGATTTGAGCAATCATGATTTTGCCGTCTTCATCCTTCACAAACAAGGTTTTATCTATTCCACCTTTTCTGTATCCATTTGAGGTCATAAATTCGGTCAACCTTTCATACCATGCTCTAGGTGCTTGTTTCAACCCATACAAGGCTTTCCTCAACTTGTATACATGCTTAGGTTGGTTAGGATCACAGAACCCTTTAGGTTGTTCCACAAAGACTTCTTCATTCAAGTAGCCATTCAAGAATGCACTCTTCACATCCATTTGGAATAGTTTAAACTTCAGGATGCATGCTACCCCTAACAGCAATCTGATGGACTCAAGCCTAGCCACAGGAGCAAATGTCTCATCAAAATCTACCCCTTCAACTTGAGTGTATCCTTGAGCCACTAGTCTTGCCTTATTCCTAGTAATTACTCCTTTCTCATCAGATTTGTTTTTGTAGATCCACTTGGTACCAATGATGTTGGTCCCTTCAGGTCTTGGAACTAGCTCCCATACTTCATTCCTTTTGAACTGCTCCAGTTCCTCTTGCATGGCAATGATCCAGTATTCGTCAATCAGGGCTTCTTTCACATTTTTTGGTTCAACCTTGGATACAAAGCAGGAATTTGAGCTTATTCCCCGTGACCTGGTAGTCACACCACTATTGGGATCCCCTATGATAAGATCCTTAGGGTGGTCTTTCTGAATTCTGATAGATGGCACTTTGGTGGTTGCATCTACTTCACAGTCAGGAGGAGGTTCCTCTACTTCTTCAGACTTGACTGGAATGTCAGTTGAACTGTCAAGGAATGTTTCAACATCCTCCATGACATCGGTTCCTTCCTCTTTATCGTCCACAATAACATTTATGGATTCCATCAGGACATTGGTCCTGTAGTTGAACACTCTGTAGGCTCTGCTGTTAGTGGAGTATCCCAGAAATATACCCTCATCACTTTTCGGATCTAGCTTCCTTCTCTGTTCACGATCTGTGAGAATGTAACATTTACTTCCAAAGATATGAAAGTACTTCACAGTAGGTTTTCTGCCTTTCCATATTTCATACAGAGTGGAGGAGGTTCCTTTTCTCAAGGTGACTCTGTTGTGAACATAGCACGCGGTATTCATTGCTTCAGCCCAAAAGCGCATGGGGAGCTTCTTTGCATGAATCATTGCTCTGGCAGATTCTTGAATAGTTCTATTTTTTCTTTCAACTATCCCATTCTGCTGGGGAGTTATAGAGGAGGAGAACTCATGACTTGTTCCTTCAGACGAGCAAAACTCATCAAACTTGGAATTCTTGAACTCCGTACCATGATCACTCCTAATTCGGACCACACAACTGTCCTTTTCCCTTTGAAGTCTGATGCACAGGTCTTTGAAGACATCAAATGTATCTGACTTCTCTCTGATGAAGCTTATCCACGTGTATCTGGAATGGTCATCAACCACCACGTAGGCATATCTCTTCCCACCAAGACTTTCAACCTGCATAGGTCCCATTAAGTCCATATGCACCAGTTCCAGAACTCTGGAAGTTGTAGGATGTCCCAGCTTCGGATGTGACATCTTGGTTTGCTTGCCCACCTGGCATTCACCACAGACTCTTCCTTCATCAATAAGCAGCTTTGGGATCCCTCTGACTGCTTCCTTGGATATAATCTTCTTCATCCCCCTTAAGTGGAGATGTCCAAGACGTCTATGCCACATCTTCACCTCCTGTTCTTCCTTGGTTGAGGAGCATATTGTAGAAAAGTTAGAGACTTTAGGTTCCCACAGATAACAGTTATCTTTGGACCTGGTTCCTCTCATAACTTCCTGATTGTCACCATTAGCCACAATGCAAAGCTCCTTAGTAAACTTAACATGAAACCCTTGATCACACAGCTGACTTATGCTGATGAGGTTTGTAGTTAGTCCTCTTACTAACAGCACATTATTCAGTTTTGGAACTCCAGAGCAGTCCAGCTTACCCACACCTTTTATTTTACCTTTGGCACCATCACCAAAGGTCACATAGCTGGTAGTGTGAGGTTGAATATCCACCAGTAGATTTTCCATACCAGTCATATGTCTTGAGCATCCACTGTCAAAGTACCAGTCTTCTCTGGTAGAAGCCCTTAGAGCAGTGTGTGATATCCTAGCATACCATTGTTGCTTCTTGATGGGAACATAGCGCTTATATGGTTTATGCTTAGGCCTGACATGCGTGGCTTGGTTAGGGAAACCATGAATCCAGTAGCAGAAGGCTTTTATATGACCAAGCCTACCACAGTGGTGACACCTCCACTCCTGGTATTTCCTCTTCTGATGATCATTCATCCTAGTTCCTCGATGTTGAGACATTGGCTTTGACTTCCGCTTGAACCTCTGAACTTTTGCCTTTGGGCGTTTGTGTTCAGCTGAGAATCTTTTCCCAAATCCTAGGCCAGATTTGGTTCCAGACTGCTGTCCCACCTTTAGTATCTCTTCCAAGATGTCAGTTCCCTTATTCATCATTCTGATGGATTTGGTCATCTGATTCAGCTTGGAGGTCAGCAGGGCTATCTCACCATTTAGACCCTCTATGACAGACAATTGCTTCTGTCTCTCATCTTCTAGTTCCTTGATGAGGTTCTTCTGCTTTTCTCCTTGTGCACGCACTTCTGCACTGGTGGTACACAACTTCTTATAGGCTGCAGCAAGTTCATCAAAGGTCAGTTCATCTGCACTTGAGTCATCATCAGAGGCACAAACACTGGTTAGTGCAATGACATGTTTGGTAGATTCTCCTTCAGATTCACTTTCAGAATCTCCTTCAGACCATGTGATAGTTAGCCCCTTCTGTTTCATCTTGAGATAAGTAGGACATTCAGCTCTGACGTGTCCATACCCTTCACAACCATGACACTGGATTCCCTTGCCTTGGTTGAACTTTTCTTCAGAAGTTGATCTTTTCCTGATGTCAAACGGGATGTTCTTGACATTAGGTCTCCCTCTTTGATCAATCTTCTTCACGAACTTGTTGAATTGTCTCCCAAGCATGGCTAAGGCTTCTGATATACTTTCATCACCTTCAGTATATCCTGCTTCTGACTCCTCTTCAACATTAGATACAAAAGCTATGCTTTTGTTCTTCTTTTCAGCATTCTCACACAAGCCCATTTCAAAGGTTTGGAGAGAACCAATAAGCTCATCCACCTTCATATTGCAGATGTTCTGTGCCTCCTCTATGGTTGTGACCTTCATAGCAAACCTTCTAGGCAAGGACCTGAGAATCTTTCTTACAAGTTTCTCTTCAGCCATTTTCTCACCTAGTCCACCAGAGGTGTTTGCAATTTCAAGAATATTCATGTGAAAGTCATGAATAGTCTCATCCTCTTTCATCCTCAGATTTTCAAACTTGGTGGTCAGCATCTGAAGTTTGGACATCTTCACCTTGGAGGTACCTTCATGAGTTACCTTGAGGGTATCCCAAACTTCCTTAGCTAGTTCACAGTGGTGTACCAGCCTGAAGATGTTCTTACTGATTCCATTGAACAATGCATTCAAGGCCTTGGAATTTCCAAGAGCTAATGCCTCTTGCTCCTTGTCCCACTCTTCTTCAAGAATCTGCACACTGACTCCATCTTCACCTGTCCTCATTGGATGTTCCCATCCTTTGTTGACAGCTCTCCAGACTTTGCTGTCTAGAGACCTTAAGAAGGCTATCATACGAGGCTTCCAGTCATCATAATTAGAGCCATCCAACATGGGTGGTCTGTTTGAGTGTCCTATATCCTTGTCCATGGTACTAGAAAGTAACTTCCCTAGATCTCACCCAGAAATTCACAGGCAGGGTGCCTGCTCTGACGCCAATTGAAATTCTAGTTATCAGACTTTGGATGTCACACGGGTTGTTATGACATCTAATTCTGCACAGATAGGAATTATGCAGAACTTAAAAGTAAGTGCAGTAAATAACACAAGTAATTGTTTACCCAGTTCAGTCCAACATGACCTACATCTGGGGGCTACCAAGCCAGGGAGGAAATCCACTATTAGTAGTATCAATTCAAAGCTAAACTCACCCGTTTACAACTTATCACTTAATCCCTACCCAATGCAATTTCAATCTTACACTAAGATCAGAGTTCCTACTCCCTCCCCCTCAATCACCTCAGTGATTACTATCTTTAAACAATATTAAAGACAAGTTGAAGTCACACTTCAAACAACTCTTGATTGTGCTTCACAGCTTTAATCAAGATACACAGCACTCACGCTTAAAAGCTTTGAGCAACACAACACTTACAACTCAATGAACACCCTATGCCACAACAATCATCTACTTGATAATGGCTTGGCTTACAAGTTACGTCTAATACAAGACTCACAAAAATACAGCAGTGAAGTATGATGGACACACTTAATCTTCACGCCTCAAAATCCCCGAAACTGAATGAAGGAACGCCTTCCTTTTTATATTGCAGTACCTGGGCTTTTGCACCTGTATTCTCCTGAATTTAAGGTCACACGAGTTCCCATAAATTCAACATTTAGGTTACTAACAAATAGGCTATTTGTTAGGTTCATTAAATGTAACTTGTTTGTTGGTTTCCTGGTTTTTCTCTAAGCTGTTGACTTCCTGAAGAATAGCCCAAGAAAAGCTGAAACAGAAAACTGAACAACCTACAATATAGCATAAGCTGTCAGGAATGAATGTCACGACATTCAGCTTGACATCAAGGTCCATATGCTGAGTCTGTTTTTCCAGAAAACAGACTGTACAATTTTGCTGACCTGTACATGATCAAAATGACCATACTACAGTAACAGCTTACATTAATAAATGTTAAAGTGTCCAACTTAACATTTACACATTTGGCCTTAAGTTAGTTCTGTTATTCTCTTGAAGAACAAACTAAGTTACATGCTGAAGTATAGCAGAACACCACTCTGTCTAATGTTCAGTAGCTGCTGTCAATGATGAATGTCATAACATCCAATTTGACATTCAGTCAGTAGGCCTTATGCCAGGTCTGGTCTTTCCTTGATAACCAGACTGGAAATAAATACTAAGTTCTAACAGAACACCAGCTGTTCTATTTCTTAGTATCTGTTGACAGGTATGAATGTCAGCATCCAGTTTGACATTCAATAAATCCTGTGTTAGCTAATCCTACAGTAACTACTCAAGTGTGTCATGACATCAGTCAAGACATCAGAGTACAGTTAGATATTCTAACCTACAATGTAGTCACACATACATACTATGTCATGACATCAGTCAAGACATTTGTAACCAGCTAGTGTTTTACCATATAATGCAGCCAATTAAACACCTACAAACAGTATTGACATTCGCGTGCTACTGTTCACTTGCTTGTATACTCTATCATGGGAGCAGAAAGTATTTTCTTGTTTGCGGTAAAGGGAATACGCTTGGTTCACACTCTAGCAGTTAAACATTACTTGATCACACATGGAGGCTTAAGCTTCGCTCACTGTAGAACGGAAGTAACACGTCCTTTTCAAAAGGTTTTGAATAGAGTGCACTAAGGCAAAAGATGATTTGATTTGTTGGGGTCGATTTTATGCATGGAGACAAGCATTAGACCCTTGGCTAGATACAGTCAACGGTCCAATAGCTTGGGAGTTGAGAGGACAAGGTTGTCCTAACCACTATTTTTCGTCCAAAAAAGAGATTTGATTCTGAAAGGAGTTTGGCAAGTCTAATCGTTGGAACTTAGAGGGCGACAAGTATTCGACCCTTGACTAAGTACGGTCAACGATCGAAGTACTTGGGAATTGAGAGAACAATGAAGTCCTAACTATTCTTTTTCATCCTCATATAACCTAGATCTAACTTGTTTGAATCATTAGATGTGTTAAGGGGGGAAAGTCAAGTGTCGGGTCCTCAGGCTAGGTACGACCGACAACCCAATTACTTGAATGTTGTGTACAAACACATACACCAAATTTTCATTCCAATTTGTTATGAAAATGTTTTGAAAAATGAACTTGACGTTGAATCAAGCGTTTGGAATTCATTATGAAAATAGTGAGTGAAGGATGGACGTGAGAGATAGAATGAAGTTGAGAAGAGAATGGAGAAGAGATGTGAATGATGGATCTTGGAGTGGATGGAGAGTTCTTGACGTTGGATCAAGCATTCACGTTGCAATGGTGAGAGTTTTATTCGGAAAACAACTTGGCGTTGAATCAAGTACCTTTTGTTTCTTTTGAAATGCTTTGTTTATCGTTTTGTATTTTATCTTTGATTATTAACATGCATGGTAAACTAACTAGAAAGCGATAAAGCTAAGCTATTACATGATTAGGGGGAGGGGGAACATTTGACCCACAATGGGGGGATGGATCCACACTATACAATGCAAAGACATGAAAAGAAAACTACACTTTACAAATTATAAAATAAAAATAAAAGGAATAACTTGGAGAATGTTTGGATCTCTCATTCACATGTCACCATAAAAAAATAACAAGTGGTTAGTATGCATTAATAAAATGGAATTAAAAATGCTAATGAGATGGTATAATGAAATGATATGGTATAGTGATCATGGTGAACGAACATGTGCCAAATTAAATTGAAATAGAATTTTCAATTTATCCATGAACCACAAACAAAACGTAACCGAGTCATAATGAGATTAATCGTGTATATGAAAATAAACATGGAAAAATCAAATGAAATTCTAAACATATCATATTAACAGAATTAGAACCACAAAGAAATATGGATAAACACCAACCAAAATTAATATGGAAATCAAGTATTTTTTTGGGATTTTTTTTATTAGAGGAACAAATCAATTAGTCTTAATAATGATAAATTCTAATTCTAGTCTAGTTTCTACATGAAGACTATTTTTTATTTGTTTTCTACTCATGGAAATCGACAAATAAAATTAAAATATTAAAGAATTAAATTGCATGGAAATACCAAGATGATCAAAAGAAAATACCAAAATAAATTAGCATGGGCCAGAAGGTGCAAACTCTGGAGTATGGTGCAGGAAGTAGTTTCAAGCGCATGGGCCTACATGATGAAGGCCCATGGAAATTCACCCTGGCAGGGGGTGTAAAACGAAAATAGGCGTAATGGCCACAAAATCCTGGTTAGGGTCCAATCTGTTGGGCCCATCAGCACTTGGCCATGAGAAGCCAAACAACTCACACACAGGAAAAATGAATCAGCACGTCTGACACATGGCATCTCTTGATTGGATGCCGACATAGAATTGAAAATAAGGCATACATGCCAGATTTCTCATAACTCCGATTTATGCTTCCGTCGCCCTCGCCGTGGACCGCTGCGCCGGAAATCTCTTCCGGCGGCGGTGGTCACCAGAAATCAGAATCAAATACACCACTAGCCTCACCTCCACCTCCTGATTCCAAATCCCTCATTAATTACTCATGATTTTAAGCCTAGGTCTCTAACCGGATTGAAGACTGTCAAGAAACCTAGAGGTTCATAATCAAATTAAATGACGACTATGCCGTGATTCAGTCTGAAACCTTAGGGTTATTGGTGCCCGATCTCCTATCAACCTACTGATGACAAAAAAAAGTATAAACGGTGAAGTTCATAATTCTTACCGGAGTTTTTTTGACGGCGACGAAGTTTCAGGTACGTCTGGTGCTTCCTTCGCTTCTGCTTGAATCTTATACTTCCTCCCCTTTCTTCTTCTCGTTTCTACACTTTCCTGGACACACTTGAGAGGTTGTTGTGAGGTAGTAGATGGATGCGAATTGATCGGAGATGAGGATGAGCGTTGAGATGAGAGAGTGAAGGTGAACACTGATCGACGATGGTGAATCAAGCTTCGTTCAGTGGATTGTGATTGAAGTTTGAGTTCAGAGAGAGTGACGATTCTGGAGATTGTTGATGGTGGAGAGCTTGAGAGGATTGAAGGTTGTGAGATTCCATCCCTAAAATAGTGAGAGGAGAAGTGAATTTATAGAGTGCAGGTTCGAATCGGAGGGAGGGTTAGAGTTAGGCTTGGAGTTTGTTAGATTAAACTCACTAAGTTGGTCACAAACTCAGTTAGTTATTGGACACTTACTCAGTTAGTTATATGATTGTAACTTGGTTAGTGATGAATGTAGAAAGAAAAAAATAATTCGTGAATGACTGGTTTAATAAGTTTATAAAGGAATGAGTTAGCAACAGGGTCCAAACTCAGTTAATAAGTTAGTTCCACCAAATCCCAAGTTGGCCAGGACCTAATTCTATTAGTTATTTAGAATGAAAGTTATTTAGGTTTGTAGTTTTTTTTTTAGTGTTAATTTTGATAGCCTTTGGTATTCGTGTGGTAGTTTGATCGCAGTTTGGTTCAATTTTGTTGCCTTCTGATATGAACTGTTATTACTACAGGGAAATGGAATCATCGTTGATGTTGCAACTCGAGTTAGATTGCTCATTGTCGTCGTATGCACTTCCGTAACGTGTGATTCACTTGATGCTTGCAGGTTAATGCTGCTATGATGAACGCTACTTGTGGCTTTGTTAGTGTTCTTGAGGGGATGGGGTTTAGTGGTTGTAATTTTGGATGCGGGGCCATCGCCGTTAAGTCAAGCCAGCGACAAGCTAAAGCATGGCAAATAACAGCAAGGTCGTCATTCAAAGAAGGTTGTAACGATCGAATAGAAGGCTCACGCCTACAAAGAGCAGGTTAAACATTACTTGCTCACACATGGAGGCTTAAGCTTCGCTCACTGTAGAACGGAAGTAACATGTCCTTTTCAAAAGGTTTTGAATAGAGTGCACTAAGGCAAAAGATGATTTGATTTGTTGGGGTCGATTTTATGCATGGAGACAAGCATTAGACCCTTGGCTAGATACAGTCAACGGTCCAATAGCTTGGGAGTTGAGAGGACAAGGTTGTCCTAACCACTATTTTTCGTCCAAAAAAGAGATTTGATTCTGAAAGGAGTTTGGCAAGTCTAATCGTTGGAACTTAGAGGGCGACAAGTATTCGGCCCTTGACTAAGTACGGTCAACGATCGAAGTACTTGGGAATTGAGAGAACAATGAAGTCCTAACTATTCTTTTTCATCCTCATAGAACCTAGATCTAACTTGTTTGATTCATTAGATGTGTTAAGGGGGGAACGTCAAGTGTCGGGTCTTCAGGCTAGGTACGACCGACAACCCAATTACTTGAATGTTGTGTACAAACACGTACACCAATTTTGCATTCCAATTTGTTACGAAAATGTTTTGAAAAATGAACTTGACGTTGAATCAAGCGTTTTGAATTTATTATGAAACTAGTGAGTGAAGGATGGAGGTGAGAGATAGAATGAAGTTGAGAAGAGAATGGAGAAGAGATGTGAATGATGGATCTTGGAGTGGATGGAGAGTGCTAGACGTTGGATCAAGCATTCACGTTGCAATGGTGAGAGTTTTATTCGGAAAACAACTTGGCATTTAATCAAGTACCTTTTGTTTCTTTTGAAATGCTTTGTTTATCATTTTGTATTTTATCTTTGATTATTAACATGCATGATAAACTAACTAGAAAGCGATAAAGCTAAGCTATTACATGATTAGGGGGAGGGGGAACATTTGACCCACAATGGGGGGATGGATCCACACTATACAATGCAAAGGCATGAAAAGAAAATTACACTTTACAAATTATAAAATAAAAATAAAAGGAATAACTTGGAGAATGTTTGGATCTCTCATTCACATGTCACCATAAAAAAATAACAAGTGGTTAGTATGCATTAATAAAATGGAATTAAAAATGCTAATGAGATGGTATAATGAAATGATATGGTATAGTGATCATGGTGAACGAACATGTGCCAAATTAAATTGAAATAGAATTTTCAATTTATCCATGAACCACAAACAAAACGTAACCGAGTCATAATGAGATTAATCGTGTATATGAAAATAAACATGGAAAAATCAAATGAAATTCTAAACATATCATATTAACAGAATTAGAACCACAAAGAAATATGGATCAACACCAACCAAAATTAATATGGAAATTAAGTATTTTTTTTATTAGAGGAACAAATCAATTAGTTTTAATAATGATAAATTCTAATTGTAATCTAGTTTCTACATGAAGACTATTTTTTATTTGTTTTCTACTCATGGAAATCGACAAATAAAAATAAAAAATTAAAGAATTAAATTGCATGGAAATACCAAGATGATCAAAAGAAAATACCAAAATAAATTAGCATGGGCCGGAAGGTGCAAACTCTGGAGTATGGTGCAGGAAGTAGTTTCAAGCGCATGGGCCTACATGATGAAGGCCCATGGAAATTCACCCTGGCAGGGGGTGTAAAACGAAAATAGGCGTAATGGCCACAAAATCCTGGTTAGGGTCCAATCTGTTGGGCCCATCAGCACTTGGCCATGAGAAGCCAAACAACTCACACACAGGAAAAATGAATCAGCACGTCTGACACATGGCATCTCCTGATTGGATGCCGGCATAGAATTGAAAATAAGGCATACATGCCAGATTTCTCATAACTTCGATTTATGCTTCCGTCGCCCTCGCCGTGGACCGCTGCGCCGGAAATCTCTTCCGGCGGCGGTGGTCACCAGAAATCAGAATCAAATACACCACTAGCCTCGCCTTCACCTCCTGATTCCAAATCCCTCATTAATTACTCATGATTTTAAGCCTAGGTCTCTAACCGGATTGAAGACTATCATGAAACCTAGAGGTTTATAATCAAATTAAATGACGACTATGCCGTGATTCAGTCTGAAACCTCAGGGTTATTAGCGCTCGATCTCCTATCAACCTACTGGTGACAAAAAAAGAATAAACGGTGAAGTTCATAATTCTTACCGAAGTTTTTTTGACGGTGACGACGGCAACGTAGTTTCAGGTACGTCTGGTGTTTCCTTCGCTTCTGCTTGAATCTTATACTTCCTCCACTTTCTTCTTCTCGTTTCTACACTTTCCTGCACACACTTGAGAGGTTGTTGTGAGGTAGACGATGGATGCGACTTGATCGGAGATGAGGATGAGCGTTGAGATGAGAGAGTGAAGGTGAACACTGATCGAAGATGGTGAATCAAGCTTCGTTCAATGGATTGTGATTGAAGTTTGAGTTCAAAGAGAGTGACGATTCTGGAGATTGTTGATGGTGGAGAGCTTGAGAAGATTGAAGGTTGTGAGATTCCATCCCTAAAATAGTGAGAGGAGAAGTGAATTTATAGAGTGCAGGTTCGAATCGGAGGGAGGGTTGGAGTTAGGCTTGGAGTTTGTTAGATTAAACTCACTAAGTTGGTCACAAACTCAGTTAGTTATTGGACACTTACTCAGTTAGTTATGTGATTGTAACTTGGTTAGTGATGAATGTAGAAAGAAAAAAATAATTCGTGAATGACTGGTTTAATAAGTTTATAAAGGAATGAGTTAGCAACAGGGTCCAAACTCAGTTAATAAGTTAGTTCCACCAAATCCCAAGTTGGCCAGGACCTAATTCTATTAGTTATTTAGAATGAAAGTTATTTAGGTTTGTAGTTTTTTTTAGTGTTAATTTTGATAGCCTTTGGTATTCGTGTGGTAGTTTGATCGCAGTTTGGTTCAATTTTGTTGCCTTCTGATATGAACTGTTATTACTACAGGGAAATGGAATCATCATTGATGCTGCAACTCGAGTTAGATTGCTCATTGTCGTCGTATGCACTTCCGTAACGTGTGATTCACTTGATGCTTGTAGGTTAATGCTGCTATGATGAACGCTACTTGTGGCTTTGTTAGCATTCTTGAGGGGATGGGGTTTAGTGGTTATAATTTTGGATGCGGGGCCATCGCCGTTAAGTCAAGCCAGCGACAAGCTAAAGCATGGCAAATAACAGCAAGGTCGTCATTCAAAGAAGGTTGTAACGATCGAATAGAAGGCTCACGCCTACAAAGAGCAGGTTAAACATTACTTGCTCACACATGGAGGCTTAAGCTTCGCTCACTGTAGAACGGAAGTAACATGTCCTTTTCAAAAGGTTTTGAATAGAGTGCACTAAGGCAAAAGATGATTTGATTTGTTGGGGTCAATTTTCTGCATGGAGACAAGCATTAGACCCTTGGCTAGATACAGTCAACGGTCCAATAGCTTGGGAGTTGAGAGGACAAGGTTGTCCTAACCACTATTTTTCGTCCAAAAAAGAGATATGATTCTGAAAGGAGTTTGGCAAGTCTAATCGTTGGAACTTAGAGGACGACAAGTATTCAACCCTTGACTAAGTACGGTCAACGATCGAAGTACTTGGGAATTGAGAGAACAATGAAGTCCTAACTATTCTTTTTCATCCTCATAGAACCTAGATCTAACTTGTTTGAATCATTAGATGTGTTAAGGGGGGAAAGTAAAGTGTCGGGTCTTCAGGCTAGGTACGACCGACAACCCAATTACTTGAATGTTGTGTACAAACACGTACACCAATTTTGCATTCCAATTTGTTATGAAAATGTTTTGAAAAATGAACTTGACGTTGAATCAAGCATTTTGAATTTATTATGATACTAGTGAGTGAAGGATGGAGGTGAGAGATAGAATGAAGTTGAGAAGAGAATGGAGAAGAGATGTGAATGATGGATCTTGGAGTGGATGGAGAGTGCTTGACGTTGGATCAAGCATTCACGTTGCAATGGTGAGAGTTTTATTCGGAAAACAACTTGGCATTGAATCAAGTACCTTTTGTTTCTTTTGAAATGCTTTGTTTATCATTTTGTATTTTATCTTTGATTATTAACATGCATGGTAAACTAACTAGAAAGCGATAAAGCTAAGCTATTACATGATTAGGGGGAGGGGGAACATTTGACCCACAATGGGGGGATGGATCCACACTATACAATGCAAAGGCATGAAAAGAAAACTACACTTTACAAATTAGAAAATAAAAATAAAAGGAATAACTTGGAGAATGTTTGGATCTCTCATTCACATGTCACCACAAAAAAATAACAAGTGGTTAATATGCATTAATAAAATGGAATTAAAAATCCTAATGAGATGGTATAATGAAATGGTATGGTATAGTGATCATGGTGAACGAACATGTGCCAAATTAAATTGAAATAGAATTTTCAATTTATCCATGAACCACAAACAAAACGTAACCGAGTCATAATGAGATTAATCGTGTATATGAAAATAAACATGGAAAAATCAAATGAAATTCTAAACATATCATATTAACAGAATTAGAACCACAAAGAAATATGGAGCAATACCAACCAAAATTAATATGGAAATCAAGTATTTTTTTGAGAATTTTTTTTATTAGATGAACAAATCAATTAGTCTTAATCATGATAAATTCTAATTGTAATCTAGTTTCTACATGAAGACTATTTTTTATTTGTTTTCTACTCATGGAAATCGACAAATAAAAATAAAAAATTAAAGAATTAAATTGCATGGAAATACCAAGATGATCAAAAGAAAATACCAAAATAAATTAGCATAGGCCGGAAGGTGCAAACTCTGGAGTATGGTGCAGGAAGCAGTTTCAAGCGCATGGGCCTACATGATGAAGGCCCATGGAAATTCACCCTGGCAGGGGGTGTAAAACGGAAATAGGCGTAATGGCCACAAAATCCTGGTTAGGGTCCAATCTGTTGGGCCCATCAGCACTTGGCCATGAGAAGCCGAAAATTTTACCCTATACCCCTACAATTGTACCCATACCCCTACATTTAAATTTTTTTGACCAAAATACCCTCATATAAATAGGGTATATTTTCCGTTTCAATTTTTTTTACCATTTTCGTTGAAGACTTCCGGAGAAGAATTTTTTTTGGCGTTTTTGCATTGTATACCGGAACACTTAAGAGTAAGTCTTCCGGTTTGAAAAGTGTATACCGGAACACTTCTCTAAAGTGTTCCGGTTTGTTGTTTTTATGGACACTGAACCGGAAGTCTTCTAGAAAGTCTTCCGGTTTGTATACTTGTATACCGGAACACTTTCTTCAAGTCTTCCGGTTTGGATGATGTGTACCGGAACTCTTCTTTGAAGTGTTCCGGTACGTAATTTTTTTTTTTTTTTTTTAATTTTAATTATTTTTTTTTACATTATTTTTGCAGTGGTTCGAAGAAGAGGTGCAGATGGCCGGATTCCAGTCCGCACGTTAGACCGGGGTGCATCTTCATCTGCAGCTGCAGCTGAGCCGACTGGATATCCAGGAGGGCCGTACGATACATCGCTTTTGGTGAAGTACGAGCATCATGTTGCTCGACATATATGGTTCGGTGAGGTAAGTAAACGGACTAATCCATTGCAGCTTAATGCCCTTTTCCCAACAACATCTAATGACCTAAATCGTCTCCACAACTCATCCATTGCAGCTGTCATATCCACCTCTGATCCATCATCTTCACCTATCTCTAACTCAACTTCCATAGTTAGTTTCCTCCAATGAACATGAACAGCATCAATGGGTATCGGTATACCACCTACTCTGTATCTTCCTAACTCACAAGCACAAGGTAACCCATAAGATGTTCTAAGAGTACAACCACATATTTGCCTGTTAGTTCCAACATAATCAACTCTCAATAACTCTTCAGCAATACGTCTCAAAGCAGCTCGAGATACGGAACCACGCAAATAACCATAAAAGGGACTTACGTGCGCGTTCTCAACTTCGTAAAAACTCTTTTGAAATGAAGCTCTAATGTTTCCCAGTTGTAA
This sequence comes from Lathyrus oleraceus, assembly GCF_024323335.1. Classification (NCBI taxonomy): domain Eukaryota; kingdom Viridiplantae; phylum Streptophyta; class Magnoliopsida; order Fabales; family Fabaceae; genus Lathyrus; species Lathyrus oleraceus. The sequence continues at coordinate 422,020,229 of NC_066581.1, forward strand.
CCTCAAGTTGTTATTCATGGCTTCCCAACATTTGACCATGTCACCTATACTGTTTCCTAACATCTGCTTTAACTTCCAATGAGCAGATTCAACCCTAAAAATATCAGATATAAAAAATACCATTAGATATTGAAAATATCAAGTATTAAAAATATCAGATATTAAAAATAACACATCAAAAAACATAAAAAAAATATCAAATATAAAATTATAAGACGTACCGATTAGTCGTTGTGTTACCCAAATGTAGGACTCGATTAATCCATGCTCCAACAAATCTATGCCTATGTGGAGTCAACCATGTGTCTTTCACATAATTAATAAATCCACTATAATCAACACATGCTTGCTCAAGTTGATGCAACCGCTGACCATACTCAACCTCATCACTAGCCCAGACAACTTCCATCCATAATGTGTCTATCGTCTTTTGCAGGTCATTCACCACATGTTGTTTGCATTTGGCACCAACGTTTTTGTTAATGTGAAATCTACATAGCAAATTAATCGAGTTGGGAAACACAACTTCAATTGCTTTCATCAAAGCAAGATCTCTATCTGTCAAAATCACTTGTGGACACATGTCTTTCTTCACAAACAACTCTTTTAATTTCTCCAATACCCAGCAAAAATTCTCTGTTTACTCAGACTCCATATATGCAAATCCAACAGCAAAAGTCAACTCAGTCGATGTCATGCCAACAATTTCAAACAAAGGTTGTCTATATTTGTTTGTCTTGTAGGTGCTATCCATAACTAACACAATCGGAAATATATTCAACAACTTCACTGAATCAGGATGTGCCAAAAATATCTCTCTCACCACTTCCGAGTCATCCTTTTTTCTACTCCAATACACATATCCTGCATCCTCAATAAGCTTAAACAGATGTTGTATCTCACTCCTTGGACCTCTTATCTCTTTTTCTATCACACTCTTATGCTTGTATACTTGCGTAATACGAGTGACATTCTCAGGAAACTTGTCTTGCAAGGAAAGCAAAATGTTTCTAGGTGCTACATGTCTCTTTGCCAAATCAGCGACATGTTGCTTCTCATCTGTGGTCAACCTACCAATAAACAAATGACCTTCTAATCTATCAGGTAAACCATGATTATGTAACCCACATTTTACATCAATCTTCCAACCAGATCCATCTTTCGCCGGAGTCGACCTGATTTTAAATGGACATCCACATTTCTTGGACGCACTTTGGGTACCACTATCACTAATCTTGTGTTTCCCACCTTTATCACAGCCAAATATTATTTTGTTACTTCTCCCTCTCTTCCCCGTTTCAGTATCTGAACGACTGATAATAACAGTTACTTTATTGTCGATTCCAACCTCTTTAATCCATCTGATAACCTCTTCTCGTGTACCAAATCTTTCCGTCGTCATAAACGCATCAGTAGTATCTACACATATTTTGGGAAGATTTTTCATTTCTGTAAAAAAAATAAAAATAAAAAAATTAAAAAAAAAAAAAAAAACACGTACCGGAAGACTTAAAGAAAGACTTCCGGTACACAAAAAAAGCAAACCGGAACACTTCTCCAAAGAGTTCCGGTATGCAAATTTTTTTTGAAATTTTTTTTTATGTGAACCGGAACTCTTTCCTTAAGTGTTCCGGTTTGCTTTTTTTGTGTTCCGGAAGTCTTCCCAAAAGTCTTCCGGTTTGAAAAAATACATATCGGAAGTCTTTTTGCAGGTGTTCCGGTGCGAGGGGTGTGAAAGTGTAATTTTTGTAATTTTCAACTGAATGGTAAAAATGAAATGGTAAATTGGTTAAAACCAATTAAGGGTAAAATGAGAATTTTTAAATTTTTGTAGGGGTATGGGATTAATTGTAGGGGTACAAGGTAAAATTTTCTGAGAAGCCAAACAACTCACACACAGGAAAAATGAATCAGCACGTCTGACACATGGCATCTTCTGATTGGAAGCCGGCATAGAATTGAAAATAAGGCATACATGCCAGATTTCTCATAACTCCGATTTATGCTTCCGTCTCCCTCGCCGTGGACCGCTGCGCCGGAAATCTCTTCCGGCGGCGGTGGTCACCAGAAATCAGAATCAAATACACCACTAGCCTCGCCTTCACCTCCTGATTCCAAATCCCTCATTAATTACTCATGATTTTAAGCCTAGGTCTCTAACCGGATTGAAGACTATCAAGAAACCTAGAGGTTTATAATCAAATTAAATGACGACTATGCCGTGATTCAGTCTGAAACCTTAGGGTTATTAGCGCTCGATCTCCTATCAACCTACTGGTGACAAAAAAAGAATAAACGGTGAAGTTCATAATTCTTACCGGAGTTTTTTTGACGGTGACGACGGCGACGAAGTTTCAGGTACGTCTGGTGCTTCCTTCGCTTCTGCTCGAATCTTATACTTCCTCCCCTTTCTTCTTCTTCTCGTTTCTACACTTTCCTGCACACACTTGAGATGTTGTTGTGAGGTAGACGATGGATGCGACTTGATCGGAGATGAGGATGAGCGTTGATATGAGAGAGTGAAGTTGAACACTGATCGGCGATGGTGAATCAAGCTTCGTTCAATGGACTGTGATTGAAGTTTGAGTTCAGAGAGAGTGACGATTCTGGAGATTGTTGATGGTGGAGAGCTTGAGAGGATTGAAGGTTGTGAGATTCCATCCCTAAAATAGTGAGAGGAGAAGTGAATTTATAGAGTGCAGGTTCGAATCGGAGGGAGGGTTGGAGTTAGGCTTGGAGTTTGTTAGATTAAACTCACTAAGTTGGTCACAAACTCAGTTAGTTATTGGACACTTACTCAGTTAGTTATGTGATTGTAACTTGGTAAGTTAGTTATGTGATTGTAACTTGGTTAGTGATGAACGTAGAAAGAAAAAAATAATTCGTGAATGACTGGTTTAATAAGTTTATAAAGGAATGAGTTAGCAACAGGGTCCAAACTCAGTTAATAAGTTAGTTCCACCAAATCCCAAGTTGGCCAGGACCTAATTCTATTAGTTATTTAGAATGAAAGTTATTTAGGTTTGTAGTTTTTTTTAGTGTTAATTTTGATAGCCTTTGGTATTCGTGTGGTAGTTTGATCGCAGTTTGGTTCAATTTTGTTGCCTTCTGATATGAACTGTTATTACTACAGGGAAATGGAATCATCATTGATGCTGCAACTCGAGTTAGATTGCTCATTGTCGTCGTATGCACTTCCGTAACGTGTGATTCACTTGATGCTTGCAGGTTAATGCTGCTATGATGAACGCTACTTGTGGCTTTGTTAGCGTTCGTGAGGGGATGGGGTTTAGTGGTTGTAATTTTGGATGCGGGGCCATCGCCGTTAAGTCAAGCCAGCGACAAGCTAAAGCATGGCAAATAACAGCAAGGCCGTCATTGAAAGAAGGTTGTAACGATCGAATAGAAGGCTCACACCTACAAAGAGCAGGTGACTGTCCACCATAGCCATGACTAGTATGAACCCCACTCTTACGGAAAAATAGTTTGGTCTTTGAAGGACACAACCATGAGCCTAGAAGACACTTTATTTCATCCACCTTTGAGTGTTGATCATTGTAGACGGGGACGGTCTTTGACACAACACCGTAGTCTCCTCCTTTGATCTTCAAATTCAACACATTGCCAAGCCTAATGGTCTGTTAAGACTCGCTGCCTATAGTTTTCCCAAAGACCTCACACACAAAAAAATGGATTGACGCTTATTGTTTTCAGTGTAAAATCGCATTAGTGGAATTACTGAAAACAATTTCCAAAGGTCGTGTATTATGATCCGCCAACGTGAAAATCACAACAAGATTGATAGTGAGATCGAAAGCTTTGACAGGAGTCTCAAGGCGCGAGTCGTTCTTGATGTTCATGTGACGAAACTCGATACGTTTGGCTCTGTGGGTTTGTATGCAATGGTTCTATTGTGCTTCTGGTTTGGCTCCATGGTTAAGTGTGCATCCTGGATATGCTATGCGCATTTTGCTGCGTACTACTGCATGATGTGTTGCCAGGTTGGTTTAGCAGTTGGTGACACATATCCTTGTCGTGACCGTTGGTGGTGCACTCTGTCGTGCCTGAATCTGAAGTGTTGAGGTAAATGCTTCAACTTTGGTTCATGGCATCTTAATACTGAACATGTTTGCATGAACGTTGTGACTAAAATGTGTTGGTTCAGGTCTGGGCGGGTTGTGATAATTGTTTCAATTTTTTTCCGTCAATGCCGTCTTGGATTCCCTGTTCTGTTACTCCTATTTCTTTGCCGGTGATTATGCAAGCTGACACACAATATTGCTTTGATGACCTGCTGCAGGATTGCGTGAAATGTCATGGCTATTTGGATCGTACTTGTCTGAGTTTGCAGCAGGTCCATTATGCAATTTCTTGGCTCATTGTTTAACCTTACAACTAGCATTACGCCTGCTGATGGACGAAACCGATCAATGATTTTCTCCCACGATTGAAGCAGAAGAGTCGTCTCCAGAAAGTTTTTAACAATGCCATGTTCCTTACTCATCCTAAAAAGCCAAAGCACTTGGCACAAAGTCTCCTACAAACACCTGATCGAAGTTAAGTTTCTCATCAGTACTATCCAAAGCAGCAATGGTACCAACAGGAGCGCCGTGAAAATTCACCAAAGAAAGTCTCAGGGTTTTCCAAGCTTCTGAATTCATTGGTTGTGGTTTCAATGGTCGTGATAATTAGGTATTCAAAGCTGAGTTTTGCAGAAAAGGATCTGCCTTATTATTGTTTTCAGGATGATCCACCTAGTTAGAAGAAAAATTATCCGCAATTCGGTGCAAGTTGTTAACATAAGAACAAATCACTTTGGAAAATGCAGCCTCCGCTGATCGTCCTCGACCCCCCGATCAATCCATAGTCTAGCAATTACATTGGTATATGAACTGTTTGCATTGCTAGTGACTGCTATAAGTGCTGTTGTTGCAGGATTTTTGTGAACCTTGTCGCCACAGCTTGGTGAGTGTGCAGCCTGTTGTGAACTGATGTCGAGGTAGGTTTTCGTTAAGCCATCACTGCATTACGGTTGCGAATTATTATGATGTATTGCTGCTTGAAACGGATGTTGTTTGGATACGCCTATGACTTGCTGTTGCATTGTAGGTTTAATGCGTTGCAGCAGGTTGACGTCCTTGCATTGTGTGATGGATTTGTTGCAATCACTTGACGTCGGACATTGAACCGAGGAATCAACATTGATCAAATTAATTTCATCAAGCCATTTATTTTGGGTTTCCTCATTTTCCATTACTTTTTTTTGTTTGGGCGCCGAAGAAGCAAGTATACATTGGCGATGTGTTTTTACTTGGATTCACGGTTGATGCTTATATCATTGGGGATGCTCCCTACACTGCTCCTATCAAACCTGCAAAATGTAAATTACCTGATGGTCTGCTGCACGTTAAGCCATAGCCTTGTGGACATTTTCCTTTAAGATCTCGAACATCTATAACAAGGCCTTCGACACCACTGCAGCTTATGGCACCTCTTTTTCTCACCGCTGCTCTTTAGTTGCCTTGCAGCTTCGCGCTTTGGTTCCATCCATCGATGTTTCTAGAACAATCCTCAAGGAAATTATTGTGCATCAAATCATCTTTTGCCATGCGAATCTGGGACCAAACATGAATAATTATTGGTGTGTGAATGCATATGTGCCGGCGTCCCGATTCCTTGTGCTTCTCAAACATTTGGTTCATCACACAGAAGAGCTGTAATATGCGCTCATCACTTCGGGCATTGGGAGTCAAAGACGTATGTACAATAAAATGGCATTGGGAACCATCAGAACCAATTGGAGTCATACGCCGAAGACGGCTCCCATGCCTCCACACAATTGGAATATCAGTTGCAACCCTATCCAACTTCACAGTATGATCATGTGTAACTTCCTGATCAGTGAAATACTGCCCTGGAACTTCATCATCAACAACATGGAAGTCCCGTAACACCTTACTCTCTTCTGCTAACTTTAATACTACTGGAAACTTGTCCTCCACATCACTTTGAAGTACATTCTTCCAGTGTTTCAACCTCTCAGTCACTTGAGAGAGGGTAGATGGGAAAGTGGCAGTGCTTCCTAGATCAAGATCACGTTCAAAATCCTGTTTGTATTCCCTAACAAAATCAACATGCTCATTTACAGCATTTTCTGAAAAACCATCCCTGCAAACACTTGAGAGCTCTTTCTTGAGAGATTGAGGAACTTCTGCAGTCATAGCTGTTGTATATTTGTAGCAGCGGTGATTGTTCTAACTTGGTTTGTTGCTGTTGTTTTCGCTTGTTGCAGCTTTGATGTCGTGGTGTTTCGGTTGCAGCGGCAACTACAATTGGTGTGTATGTCGTTTCCTGTACCGTTTGGGCCATTGGCTTATGTTTTGTAAACATAGCGGCTTTGGTGCTGCTGCGGCTGGCGTGGTACGTTTGGTTCTCGTTGCCGGCACTTGCAGCTGGCATGATAATATTGCTGAATGTATTTTGACGCAACCATTGCGGGAACAACAACAATGAGAACTTGCCATGTGATTGAAACCATTATACAAATTACCACCAAAATTCTGAGTGCCACACATAATACAAAGGTGATGGAATACGGTATATCAAAGTCCACTATACTCAAATCTGATGAAGCTTTAGTTAAAATCCTTCGTATACAAAAGCAGCACTGCATAAATTTCAATCAAGCATTAATAATCTTTGGAATTTCAATGGCTATAGCAAGCCAAAAGGTTGACACCGTTTGAAAAGCCATGAAAGCAACTTGTGCTAACATGGTGAAACACAACGTAAATGTCCCTTTGGAATAATTATATAATCCCAGAATGGCTTCCATCCACATTACCAATCACTTTTTCTTCCTTTTTTTTGTATTCAAACTGATTTATTAATGGGCTTATGAGTTAATTTAAAAAGTGAGTTGGAATTGAACATCTGGTTTTTGGTCTTAAAATATGGATATGAAAATGGAATTGGACTTGTGAATCGGACAACCAAAAATGAGTGTTTAAATGGGCCCAAATGGTTATTTAGATGGAATCCAAAAATGGGATAATTGGTTTTAGAAATTGTTTAAAATGAATATTGGACATAAAAATTGAAACATGGATTTGAATTTTGGATAATTGATGAAATTGGATTTAGGAAAATGGATAATAATGGATAAATGTAAAATGGATTTTGGTTAATTTGGTTGACTTTGGTCAATAAGTTGACCAAAAAGTCAACAGTTGACAAAAAGTCAACTTCTGTAAAAACGCGCATTTTTTGGTGGAAAACGAAAATGGACCGTGATGACAATGCAACACACAGATGGACTGCGAATATTGTGAACCGCTTATCCAAAGAACCAAACATAAACCAAGGTCTTGACCAACTACAAACATGAATGCACATCATGACTGAGTGAGGATCTAAATGGATAGCCCGATATTCTTAAACCGGATAAAACATGCCAACCCGAGATTCCAAATCCAATCAATCAAAGCCAACCAAATGATATTCAATCAAGCAATAGATTGTAGCATCTTGAGTGAGTCTTAGCCAAAGGATAAAAATCGAGAATCTTAACCAGACAACTGAACCATTTAAAATGAACCAAACGAATCAGATGCAACCCCCTTGAATTAGGGTTTCCACTATGCTCTTCGGTGAACACCTTTGAACCCATGATTTTATATTTTTTTCAAATGCAAGTCGAATGTTATGGTATAATGAATATGGATATGAGATGAATGACTATCAGGATATGCAAATGCTTAGGGTTAATGACCTAGATAAACTTGTGAAGGGTAGGGTGGATTTTGGGGTATGACAGCTGCCCCTATTTAATATTCTCGAACCTGAATGTATGGATAACAACAGCTTCTGGACATTCGAGGTAGGAGGGGATTAAATACTAAAATATCAGAAAATTTGTCCACCAGGAACAAATGAAATGTGAAGATAGGTCATAAAGAAATACTCCACTGAGGTATAGGGTGAACAAAGTAGCTTTTATGCAAGTCAGCTGCTGGAGATGTAAATGATATTTTGGTGAAATGGGTAGTTATGAAAGGTTAGAGATGCATGACATATGCATGATGCAGTATGATTGATTCTTCTTTTTTTTCAGAAAAAACTCTCGGTATTTTTTTCTTTTTTTTGTTCTTTTCGAAACTCTCTGGCAATCATTGAGAATATTTTCCATCGGGGGGAATGGGTGAAATATTTTTTTGAAACCTGGTTTACCAAGTGGAACCTGGATTTTATATTTTCGTTTATTTATGACTGGGAAGAAAGAAAGGGAGAGAGGCCAAACACCAATCGTCTTTGCTGAGGGATGGGGTACGAAGTTAACCTTATCGGAGAGATAAGAAAAGGGTAAAGGGAGGGGCTCCGAAGTTAAACTTTATCGGAAAGGGAAGAAAGGGATCCCAAAGTTAACCTTATCAGGGAGAGAAAAGAAGTGTCATGAAGTTAACCTTATCAGAAAGAGAAGAAATGGATCCCGAAGTTAACCTTATCGGGGGGAGAAGAGAAGTATCCTGAAGTTAACCTTATCAGGGAGAGAAGAGAAGTATCCTGAAGTTAACCTTATCAGGAAGACAAGAAACAGATCCCGAAGTTAACCTTATCGGAAAGAGAAGAGAGGGATCCTGAAGTTAACCTTATTAGAGAGAGAAGAAACGAAAATGGGCTTCTGAAGTTAACCTTACCGGAAAGAGAAGAAATAGATCCTGAAGTTAACCTTGTGAGGGAGAGAAGAGAAGTATCCTGATGTTAACCTGATCAGGAAGCGAAGGGATGAAACGAGTTTCCGAAGTTAACCTTATCGGAAGGGGAAGAAAATGGTCCTGAAGTTAACCTTATCAGGAAGAGAAGAAATGACGACATCGTTGGGGAAACATTCCAAAGTTGACCTTATTGAAACTGGAGAAGGAAAATAGGGGGGTCCCGAAGTTAACCTTATCGGGAAGAGAAGACACGAAAAATGGGGGTTCCGAAGTTAACCTTATCGAAAGAGAAAAAATGAATCCTGAAGTTAACCTTATCAGAGAGGCGAAAAAATGAACCCTAAAGTTGACCTTATCAGGAAGAGAAGAAATGAATACGAGTTTCCGAATTTAACCTTATTAGAAAGGGAAGAAAGGTGTCCTGAAGTTAACCTTATCAGGAAGAGAAGGGGTGAAAACGAGTTTCTGAAGTTAACCTTATCGGAAAGAGAAGAAATAGATCCTGAAGTTAACCTTATCAGGAAGAGAAGAGTTGGATCCCGAAGTTAACCTTATCGGGGAAAGAAGAAAGGAATCCTGAAGTTGACCTTATCAGGAAGAGAAGGGTAATATCCTGAAGTTAACCTTATCAGGAAGAGAAGAGACAGACCGTTGTGGAAACATTCCAAAGTTAACCTTATTGGAAAGAGAAGTAAAAGGGGGGGGGGGACCCGAAGTTAACCTTATCGGAAAGAGAAGAAAAGGGTCCTGAAGTTAACCTTATCAGGAAGGGAAGGAATGTATCCAGGTTTCCGAAATTAACCTTATCGGAAGGAGAAGAAAGAGGTCCTGAAATTAACCTTATCAGGAAGAGAAGATATGGAAAGGGGTTTCCGAATTTAACCTTATCGAAAAGAGAAGAAAGGTAACCTGGAGTTGACTTTATCAGGAGTGAAGAAAAGAGGATGTGGATTTCCGAAGTTAACCTTATCAAAAAGAGAGGAAAGGTATCCTGAAGTTGACCTTATCAGGAAGAGGAAAAATGAACCCTGAAGTTGACCTTATCAGGAAGAGGAAAAGATAGACCCTGAAGTTAACCTTATCAGGAAGGAGAAAGATGGACCCTGAGGTTAACCTTATCAGGAAGAAAAGAAAGATGGACCCTGAAGTTAACCTTATCAGGAAGAAAAGAAATGAATCCTGAAGTTGACCTTATCAGGAAGAGAAGAGTAACATCCTGAAGTAACCTTATCAGGAAGGGAAGGGTGATATCCTGAAGTTAACCTTATCAGGAAGAGAAGAAATGGAAGATGGTTCCGAAGTTGACCTTATCAGAAAGAGAAGAAACAAGGCCCGAAGTTAACCTTATCGGGGAGAGAAGGGTAATATTCTGAAGCTAACCTTATAAGGAAGAGAAGAAATAGGCCCTGAAGTTAACCTTATCAGGAAGAGAAGAAGTGTAGAATGATTTTCCGAAGTTTACCTTATCGGAAAGGGAAGAAACAGGTTATAGCCATGTGACTCACTCTAAAGTGAATGGAAGGCTTGGTCAAACATATTCAACTTGCAAAGACACACAAGAAGGTCTGATATTATGTATGTTTGACACGTCTGGGGTATGGTTTGGCCAACGGAACTGGACTTACAAACGGTTCTCCCGGCTGGGACCGAACGCTGCAGGGGTATTGAAGGAGGGTTTATCCACAAGGTTGGGTTCACAGGAGGTGCCGACGGAAATGGGCTATTGAGTAGTGCCAAGAGAGTTTTGGGCTTGCTTCTTTCTCGTTTAGAGAGCTTCATGATTATATCAGATGATATGCATGAAATGGTATGAATTATGCATGACAAGCTTATGCATTGGTATGCGGGTTTACGAGTGCCCCAAGTTTGGGCATGGTGTGCCCTGAATAGAGGTACATCTGCTTGGGACAAGGCCTCTTGTTTGTAGGGTGCAGGGTGCGTCTTGCATGACTTCCTGACTTCTCGCCCTCTCACTGCTGTTGGAAGAAAGGGACCTGCCGTGAATCCTCTGATACCCAGACTGGCGCGTAAACACATGCGGGGACTACCGAGGCGAATGACAAATCTCCTTGGTCGTAGTCTCATAGGTCTGAGGACCTTTGCGATCTTATGTCTTCGTGTGATGTATGCAACAAAAATGGGCATCATGGTTACGTTTAGACACTCTGTGATCAACGTATAAATCAAATTTTCATTTCAGCGTTACTGTTGTTATCCCCGAAATTTTCAATGTATTCTTTACATAGAAATAACAGTTATATTTCGCACACAAGCAAAAAGAAGAAAAAATGAGGAGATTCTGAATGAAGATTTTATTGATTGAAAACGGGCCCGTAAATGGGCGTTTACAATAAGGAAGCAATTCCTAAATGAGGTAATTGCATGAAAACAAGCATGACAATGGTACACCAAGAGACTAATAATCATATATGTCTCCCAAGCTCAATGAAGTGGCTAGATGAAGATGAGAACAAGCATGAAAATGGTACAAAAAGATCCTAATCATCATATATGTCTCCCAAGTATCTCAATTTTCCAATTTGATCAAGATAACCCAAAGGGCTTGAGGATTGTTTCGCAAGGAAACCCTAATTCAACTGTGCTTTGACTGTGCCTTGCTCATGAATCAATCTCAACCTATGATCAAATTTAATCAAGGGAAGTTCTTTAATTCATTATTTTATGCATATATGAGCCTATTTGAGGATCCTCAATCATTCATTCATTAATATTTGAAGTTTGGCCTTGAGAAGTTGACCAGTCAAGTCATCTGACTAAACTGAACATCACTGAGACACAACTTTTGATGTGTTTGTCAAATGAAGATGACCCTAAGATAAACAATGTTCTTAATAACCATATGAACAACTTTCATGTTCATCAAAAATCCACTTGAAACTTGGAAGGTCATCATTCATTTCAAAACATTATAGGTCATTTTGACTGAAACCCTAATTTTGGGTCAGCTTCCCAAGTACCTAACTTTCTTGTTTTTTATGATTTTGAGGTGAGACCAAATGAATTGGAAATATTAAGATGTCTAATTCAAGTTTTATGTTGGACAAAATTTCATAATCCTAAAAGAAATACATGTGATAATACAAAACATTATAGGTCACTTTGGACCTAAGCCATTGAATTTGGAAAATGTCCAACTTCAAGTGCCCATAACTTTCTCATTAAAAATCCAAATGATGCAAAATTTAAGTCTAAATTTATAATCTTGAAAATATTTACAACTTTGATGTTGGAGGTTGGTCAATTTGAGGCTTGAATCATTGAAATAGAAGGGCTTGAAGATGCTTGCTTTTGGTAAAAAATTTCAAAGGGGACCTAGACATGTTTTGTACCTAAAACTTCACAGCCAGTTTTCATAAATTTCCAAACTCCAAATGAATTTTTTCCCAACATGACTTTTGTTCCTTATTTCAAGGGATTTCCAACCATTACTCACATCATTTTTTTTGACTTTCCATGAGTGAGTTTCGAAGAGCTTAATGTTTATGTTCAATTTTGCATTTCACATCAAAACTTCATGTCCAAGCAAATTCCAAGCCAATTGCACGTTCAACTCACTTCCATATGAGTTCAACATGGATTTCCCTTCACTCCTGGGCCTCACATGCGCCTGTGTAGGCCCATGCATGGAGGATCCAAATTTCATGCACACGAGCCAAGCATTGCCTTGCATCCATTCCAGCTATAAATAGAAGCTCATTCTCATTCAAATGGTAACCACAAGGAGATCTGAAGTGCTACTGGATTGAAAACCAAACCCTCACAAAAGGAATTTCAGTTTTTCCATTTCATTTTCAAGCTTGAATTTCAACATCATTAGTTGAATTTCAAAGCATAGTTCCTTAACCTTGCATCACCATCACACTTCCAGATCAAAATTGGATCAAGAGCTTGGACAATTCGTGCTGTTTGAAGCTCCATTTCAGAGGTATATCACCAAACTTTTTTGATTCAGATCTTGAAATATAATGTGAATTCCTTTGGTTTGTGTTGTTTTTTGAAGTCCTCATGCATGAGGCAGGCCAGTGGTGGTCTCAATTTTACAAATCATGCCATTTCAGATCAAGCACCATGACCTTCAAGCTCATGTTTCTCTTTAAATAGGAACTTTGAGAATGATCCATGGTTACAGGGGGGATGTACATCACCTCAGCTTCATTTTGATACCTTCCTTTTTCATTTTTATTAAGGTTTGATTTCCTGCGCGTGGTGGCCGAAATTGGTTGTCTGGCCGGAGAAGATGGTGGTTTCCACCATCATCCCCACGTGGGAGCCTCAGAACCCTTGGATCTGGCTGAAACGTTTTAATCATGGCCTTCCATTATGTTGACTTATTTTAATTCCATGTGTTGCGCGCTTGACCAAGGATCACCATGTGACCGCGCCTCTGAACCATGGGATCAGTGCCACGTCAATTAATGAATTGATCAGATGGCGCTGGATTTTTCTGATATTCTTATTTTTGTTTTAATTTCACTTAATTCCTTTTATTTTCAAAAATTCATAAATATTTTATTTGAAGTCATAAAAATATGAGACCAATACCAAAATTTTTCTAGAAAAATCTAGTTTCACATTTTGATTTTTAATTATTTTTGTGACTTTATTTAATATTTTTTGTGAATTATCTGGTTTTTAATAGTTTTAATTCATTTTAAAATACTTTTTGATATCTGAAAAATCCAAAAATATTTTCCTAACACCTATGGATCATGATAAGTCAATGAGAAATAGTCTCATCAATTTCTAAATTGGTTTAAGATTTATTTGAGATTTTAATTCATATTGTGTTATTTTTTATTGTTTTAATTGTTTTAAAATAGTTTCTGATTTCAAAAATTTTTGAAAAAATTTATCAAAGCTTGTTTGACCATGTTAGACCTATGAGAATTTAATTGGACTTGTTGAAGTTGATTTGAATTAAGTTTGAGGTTTGACCATATTTTGTCCATTTTATTTTGCATTTATTTTTAATTCAAAAAATTACCAAAAAAATATGTTTGACTTGTTGACTTGTGATCTTCATTTCTCTTCTGTTTAACATTGGTTGATGATGATTTGATTCACTTTTGACCAATTGTGTTTGATGCTTGAATTCTCTTTCCATCCATTTCATCTTCATCTCATTTCTTTTTATTTTGGCCAATGAGTTAATGTCTTATGGTTGGTCTTGACAAATGAGGGGTATATCCTTCTTTGATCCAAATCAAACTCAACTTGATCCAAGATCAAGTGAGCTGCTTTGTGTCCAAGATATGTTGCTTCTTGGTCAAGCAAAAAACCTAAAGTCCATACAAGGCCTTTCCCTTTTCTTTTGGCATGACAATTTTTTGGAGCTTGGCTTACTAGTCATGATCTCTAACTTGTGTTTATTTGCCTATAGTTTTATTGATCGGCCTCAGATATGTGTGACTACTATATTAGTCCACTTATGATTGCTTAACATAGCGCTCAATTTTCTTATGACAAACTAACATAACTTCACTAATCACTAACTTTAATTTGAGCATTTAATTTCTTGCAATTTACTTTAATGCCATTTATTTCTTGCTCATTTATTCATATTGCTTTTCATTTTGCTCACCTGAGCACATATTTTATGTTTATGTCATTTTCCTTTTGCTCATTTGAGCTCATTATTGTATATAAATATATTGTTGTCTTGTGTTTGTTTTGTGTTTGTTTGTGTGGATCAAATGCAAAAAGGAGAAAGGACTTAGAATTAGGATATACCTATGCTTAAAGGAGTTCAAGAGCAACTAGGCCTCATGCCTTTAGAATGCTAAACTTGTTGAAGAGCAACTAGGCCTCATGCCTTTAGAATGCTAAATTTCAAAGTTGACTTCAAAGGACCTCCTTTCCAAAACTTATTCTTTGTCCATTCCTCTTATTGGTTTTTTTACAAAAATAACCCAGTTTTTCAAGGAAATTCCCAAAATACCCCTGGTTTCAAAAAAAATCCCAAAATACCCCTCTTTTAGGAGAAGTCTCCAATTGAATTGGCGATTCCTTTTAAAACTTGAATGGAGGCGCCAATTGGATTGGCGCCTATGTGTAAGTTTTAAGAGGAGTCGCCAATTCAATTGGAGACTCCTCTTAAAAGCCTCAAATGACAAAACCTTAAACATAAAAGTTGTATATATTTTGAAGACAATGAGTTTGGACTTAAATTTTGCATCATTTGGATTTTTGATAAGAAAGTTATGGGCACTTGAAATTGGACTTTTCACATTTCAATGGCTTTGGTCCAAAGTGACCTATAATGTTTTGTATTATCACATGTGTTTATTTTAGAATTATGAAATTTTGTCCAACATAACAATTTAAGTAGACATCTTAACATTTCCAATTCACTTGGTCCCACCACAAAATCATAAAAAATGAGTGAGTTAGGTCCTTGGGAAGTTGTCCCAAAATTAGGGTTTCAGTCAAAATGACCTATAATGTTTTGAAATAAATGATGACCTTCCAAGTTTCAAATGGATTTTTGATGAACATGAAAGTTGTTCATATGACAACTCCTCTTAAAACTTGAATGGAGGCGCCAATTGGATTGGCTAGGGCAGGTGCCCTAGCCAATCCAATTGGCGCCTATGTGTAGGTTTTAAGAGGAGTCGCCAATTCAATTGGAGACTCCTCCTAAAATGCATTTTTTGTCTTATAAATAGATGCGTCGTGTGACCAATTGTTCCACATCTCATATAATCATTTGGCTATCATGTTTGGTGTTCGTCACCGATACGGAAAGGTGATTTATGCGAGAGACAAACCTCAAATGCTGATGTTGTTTTGGAACATCACCATGTTCGATCAACTGAAGAGGGAGCTGGTTCGATTGTTAGATGGGAAAATACCAGAAGGGAAAAAAATCAGAAGTATTGAGAGACTTGATAATATCTTTGGTTGGGTGCGAATGAATACTGATAAGGATGCTGGGGAAATGATGTTCGGTCGAGACGACATCAATTTGATTGTTGTAATCAGTTAGAAATATTTATGTTTTCAGATGTTTTGTACTGGTGTTTGTTGTGAAACTCGTTGTAACAAGAACTTAATGATATATAATGATTGAATGTTACAGAAATACAATGTTACAAAAAGCTTAAGACCTAGATGATGCTCCTCGATTGGGACAGTTGTTTTTGTTGTGTCCTGGTTGACGACAGATACTACATAATCTTATCATTTTATCTGTGGAATCCATATCTGTTATGATACGTGTGCTATTTGGCCTTCCTTTCTTCTTTCTACGCATCTCGTCATTGTGCCAAACAATATCTCCTTCATATGGAGGCCAGTAATCCTCCATTGGTAGTACTGAGAAGCTTTGAGTATATACATTCATGATGGTGTTGGCCTTGTACACATCAGATAAATGGTTGTAAGCGTCTTGACGAGTATAAGCGCATGCTGCAATGACATGGGAGCAAGGTATGCGGAAGGCCTGGAATTTTCCACAATCGCACCAACTTCTGTTTAGTCTAACAGCGTAGGCTAAATTTGGTCTCCCCTCGTTGTTGCCCATTGTTTCCTGGACACTGAAATTTTGTCTATGACGGTCAAAGACTGTTACAGTGTGTGTGGTAGCTTTGATCCTCTCCTCTTTCATGACCTTTATGCAACACTCACTGAATACTTGCCCGGACATTAACACTGCACTCCATCGTTCACCTCTGGTTGCGAACATAGAAGCCAACCTAGAATAGGTTGATCTTACCAAGGCGGTTATCGGCAGATTTCGAATTCCTTTGAAAACCCCGTTCATGCATTCCACAATTTTTGTTGTCATGTGGCCCCATCGATAACCACCGTCAAATGCCCTTGTCCACTGCTCTACAGGTATGTTATTTATCCATCTCCCTGCGTCTTCATTAGACAGTCTAATTTCATCACGATAATATTGAAATGACGGTTGAGTTAAAGCATACCCAACATTCACCACCTTCTTGCAAAGATTCTTATCTTTTATAGCACGCATGAAGTTTTGTGCAATGTGTCTGATACAGTAGACATGTGTAGAAGGAGGATCATGGTTGTTATAGGCACTCTCAATGGCAGCATGTCTATCAGAAATCAAACAGAGATTGGCTTATGGAGCCACATGCGTTCTGAGATGTCGAAGAAAGAAACCCCATCCACCAGCCGTTTCACCTTCAACAAGAGCAAAGGCAATGGGAAAGACATTGTTGTTACCGTCTTGTGCAACCGCCATGAGCAAAGTACCCTTGTATTTTTCGTAATACCAAGTGCCATCAATTTGAATAATAGGTTTGCAGAATGCGAAACCTTTGATGCACGGGTCAAATGCCCAAAAGAGACGGTGAAATATTCTATTACCTGTAGCACAGGTTCCATCTGGCATCATTGTTGGCACTGTCTCCATAATTTCCACAGTTCCTGGGACATATGTTTTTAGTGCCCATAAAAACCGTGGCAATTCCTTGAATGAATCCTCCCAGTTGCCTAAAACCTGTTCAACAGCCTTTGTCCTTGCAATCCAGGCTTTCTTGTAAGAAGGAGTATAATTATATGTTGTTCTGATATGGGATATAATTATACTCACCTTCACTGATAGGTCTTTATTTACCAATGGCAGAATGTCTTGACATATCAAAGCTGCGCTTAGTTTACGGTGATCTTGTTCAACGTTAGTTGCAATGCAACTGTTTGGTGGGTCTATCGAAGCGATCTCCCAAGAGTCGTTTTTCTTCTTGTAAGACGCAGCCAAATGAAACTTACAAAGCATGTTACGACATTCGATAACATACCTTCTAGAATCAGTGCGTTTCACTGTAAAGTCAGCAGAGTTGTTCATGTGGAATTATTTGTCAAAACTCATTCTTTGTCTATTCCTCTTATTGTATTGTGAACTTTTTGATGTTTTCTCTTGTGTGATAGGAATTCCATCTTGAGATAGTAAAGAGGACCATTGTCATGAGTAGCCAAGTTAAGAGAGACACGCCAAATGGAGATCCCAGGAGCTTGAATCTAAATTGCTTGACTGCTTGATTGTGTGCTAAGTCCAAAGGAAAGGAGCATCTTGAATCATCTCTATGATTTCAAGAAAAGGAACTCCAAGGGTTTTATCTTCTCTCTTATCTTTGTATGCTTTAGGATTAGCCCTTCTCTTCTTCTCCTCACTCTAACCCAAGCCAAACCCTTTTCTTTCAAACTTTGACATTGTTTTCAAATTAGAAACCTAGGCCTTATGCCTTTGATTTTTCAAAATCTTTTCATTAATACTCATTGTGAATAAACCTTAATTCAACTTTGACTTCATTTTTTTGCAAATAAATCTAACTTGTAAATACAACTCACTTCAAGTTGTTTTTGTGGTTCCAATGGCCACCTTTGTTAAAACCTTTTCATAAACATTAGTCATAGGTTTGAGTTATCATAGTGGTTGATGTAAACCTCACCTTTTCCTTAGTGATTGGACTATAAGTCTTTTATACTTATTATAGGGTTAACCTCTTACTAGTATGTTGAAGCCTTCCTCACATGGTGGATTGTTGGTTTAGATTGAGTTTTCTCCCTTTGATAACAAAAGACCTTAAGGCTTTTGATCAAGTAAATTCACCAATCTTTGTGATTTTTACCCCGAACTACGAGGTTTTGATCCTACCTTTGTGATGGTACGTAGGCAACGGGTTCATCCATTCAAACAACAAATTTGTAAATATAATCCATTCTCTTCTCATCCCCCCAATCTTTTGTACATATTTTCATAAATACCAACCTACAACACATATTTGCAAAAAGAGGTTCCCTTAGAGTACTAAGGATGTTTTGGGTGCGTAAAACCTTCCCATTTCATAACCAACCCCCTTACCTAAATCTCTGACATTTTTATTAGTTTTTGATTTGATAAAACTTCTTACTTGGCTTTTGTTCGCTTTTTAGCCTTTTCTTTGGACAAATAAAAGTGCGGCGGCGACTCGAATTGTTTGTTTACTTTTAGTTTAGACAATAAACCATAAGGTAACGAAAACCCCGCTATAGGAAAGTGGCGACTCTGCTGGGGAACTAACTTCCTAGTGGGTTTAGCCTACTTTTTACTTGTATGTGTTGTATGTTTATATTTATTGGTGACATATTTTTATGCAAAATTTAGGATGACTGTATTATTTGTAATGTATGAATTACTTGATATATCAATTGCCTGTATGCTTTATGGTTTCTTGTGAGATGAGTTCTATACCCGAACTCGAGTGCACTTATGATAGGAGAATGGCATAGTCTTGTCGACTTGTGTGGAGTTACTCCTTAGCAAGTTGACTTGCAAGCGCATTCACTTGGTGGAGGTCTTGTTGGGATCAATAATGTCACACGAGTAGTCGTGGTTAGGCATTACTCTTTCCAATATAAACCTTAGAAGCCAAGGACCTTAGATACCTAGCCCATCTTGGCCTATTTTAGGACGTAATGCGAAAGTCGTTCAAGTGTAAGATTTGATACGATTGTTACGCGATACTACACTCATAAGAGTCTCTCTTGAGAATATTTTTGGAATACGAGTAGTCGTTTTATCCGATAATATCCGAAAGATGATATGATGACTATGGGGACCTTTTTTAGAACATGATTGTCAGGTTTAACCATATTACACTCCCATTGGGTGGTTCTTAACCGAGACTCCATGCTCATGACTTATAACAAACCCTTGATTCACGGTTGATCCGTTATCGTGTATCTTCAATATCAATGGAACTTGGGTGTTGATAAGGTGTAAACCATAATCCACCAAAATGGATGATTGATAGTGATGATGACGTGAGCCATCCCGTGACCTTTGTGTGGTGTGACTTGCTTGGTCCTTAAGTGTGATTGTTGCATCCATGCATTCATGCATTCATATGAATCCATATCATCAACAATGAAAAATTTCAAGGAACTTAAGAGGTCTATTTGCAAATTTTCAGACATGGATAAGCAAAGAAGGAATACGAAGAAGTACAGTTTCAGACAACCCGACTTGAAAGAGTTAAGGAGTTTGACATCTTATGTGTTGGAGCCCTTAGAGTTCAAAGCTCGCCATGGGAAGCTCTTGTCTATTCTTTCTACCAAGGTGGATGAAGGCCTGATGAGTGTGTTGGTGCAGTTCTACGATCCTTTGTATCGTTGCTTCACTTTTCCGGATTTCCAGCTCTTGCCTGCACTTGAGGAGTATGCCTATCATGTGGGTATACCTATCCTGGATCAGTTGTTGTTCAGTGGTTTGGAGAGGGTTCCTTTTTCCCAAGAGATTGCTGACATGCTTCACCTAGATGTATTTGATATTGTTTCTCATATGACTACCAAAGGTGGAATTCAAGGTCTCCCATCTGATTTTCTCATTGCCCAAGCTACTTTGTTTGGGAAGGCCATGAGTGAGGACGCCTTTGAAGCCATATTTGTACTTCTCATCTATGGGCTAGTGTTATTCCCCAACATCGACAATTTTGTGGATGTGAACGCTATTAGGATTTTCTCTTCTCTTAATCTCGTTCCGACTCTGTTGGGTGACACTTATTTCTCTTTGCATATGAGGAATGCAAAGGGTGGTGGATCCATTGTGTGCTGTCTGCCTCTTTTGTACAAGTGGTTTATTTCGCACTTGCCTCAGACGCTCGCCTTCAAGGAGAACAAGGGATGTCTACGGTGGTCTGCGAGACTCATGTCTCTCACTAATGATGATATCTCTTGGTATAATCGTGTTTATGATGGCGTTCAGATTATTGATTCTTGTGGTGAATTCTCCAATGTGCCTCTTCTTGGTACATGTGGTGGAATTAACTACAACCCTATTTTAGCTCGCCGTCAGCTTGGGTTCCCCTTAAAGGATAAACCTAACAACATTCTGTTGGAAGGTGTGTTCTTTCAAGAGGGTAAAGATCCCCATAACTTGAAGGAGAGGATGGTCTGTGCCTGGCGCAAATTTCATAGGAAGGGAAGGAAGGAGCTTGGTCCGAAGAATTGTATTGCTTTGGAACCCTACACCTCTTGGGTGAGGAAGAGAGCTATTGAGTACCGTATGCCATACAATTATCCGAGACCTACCCCTATGGTTATGGTTGGGCCTTCAACCCTCCCTAACCAAGGAGTAAAGGAGTTGAGAGATGAAGACCGGTCGCGTGCATGGGTTCGTGAGCGAGAGGAACTTCTTCAGCAACTCAAAGATAAGTATGCAGTGATAGAATTTCTAGAGCATCAGATTATTGATGAGCCTGATGATGTGGTTACTTCTCTTCTTCCTCAGTCATCCAGGTTTTGGAAGAGGAAGTATGATCGGCTCGCCAAGGAGAAAGCCGACATGGAAGCAACTTATGAGAGAGAGGTGAAGAGGCTTCGTGCAGCTTATCTTCCGATCTTGAAGGCTTTGGACGATTGCTTTTAGGGATCCATAGGATGTTTATTCTCCTTTCCTCTTGTATTGTATTTGGTTACCAAAATTGTACTACTTCATTGGTGTAAAATTTTCCAAATATTATTGCTATGAGTATTCCATATATATCTTAAAAAGATTAATATTCCCAAATATTTGCAAATGGATCTCTATAAAGTTCCTCAAATTAAAAATAAATCATATGCACAAACATTGCACGCATCATATGTATAAGCAGGTTTTGTTCTGAGCTCTTGATCAATGGTCTAACTCTTTGCTCTTCATTTATTTTGAAGACAAGCTGACGCACCACTATAATACCAGAGCCAATCATCCAAGGATAATGGAGCACTTAGAGCAAGAGAACTGGGAATTGAAAGAAGAGATTGCCAGGCTGACTGCCATGATGGAGTTAGTGCTGGCCGCCCAGACCCAAGCTTCGCCAACTCCTGCAACTCCTCCCGCGAGGACTGTTATATTTGAGGTCGCTACTTCTACTGTGCCTGCTGTAATGGCCCATTTCGCTCCGTCTATGCCAGCTGGGTTCCCTTGGGGAATGCCTACTAATTTTGTGCCAGAGGTTTTTGCTCCTACTCTCGCTTCTTTTCCGGCATCTAGCCCGTTCCTATCTGTTCCACCTCCCATTGTGCACACCTTACCCCGAGTTGAAGACACCATCTATCATTCCGAGCCGTATGAGGGTCCGGATGTTTATGAAAAGATGGACGAGATGAAAGACCAATTCCTTGAGCTGTGCAAGGAACTGAATACTCTTTGGTAAACGTGCTGCTGAGTTGTGCCTCGTGCCCAACGTGAAGATCCCTGTTAAATTCAAAGTACCTGACTTTGAGAAATACAAGGGAAACACATGCCCGCTCAGCCATCTTGTGATGTATGCTCATAAGATGTCAACACAAACCGATAATGATCAACTGCTGATCTACTACTTTTAGGATAACCTGACTGGTGCGGCGCTCCGGTGGTATATGGGGCTGGAGAGTGCTAGCATCCACTCTTTCAATGACTTAGGCAAGGCCTTCGTAAAACAATACAAATATAATGTGGATATGGCTCCTGTCAGGGACCAATTAAGGGCAATGTCGCAGAAGGACAAGGAGACCTTCAAGGAGTACGCCCAGAGATGGCGAGAATTGGCAGCTCAGATAATGCCACCCCTAGAAGAGAAGGAGATGACAAAGATCTTTTTGAAGACTTTGAGCTCTTTCTACTATGAAAGAATGATTGCCAGTGCTCCCTCAGACTTCATCGAAATGGTGAATATGGGGATGAGATTGGAAGAAGGGGTCCGTGAAGGACGGTTATCCAGAGAAGACAACTCTTCATCAAAGAGGTATGGGGGTTTTGCTAAGAAGAAGGAGGGAGACCCATGTTGTGTCCTCCCATATTAAAAGAAGGCCCTCTGTAAGGAAGAAGGACGTGCGCCCTACCGTCAACCAACTCCAGGTGGCTCATATAGCACCTGCTTTTAGAGAAGTTCACCATCATCAACAACAACAACAACAACATCGTCAACAACAACAGACCTACCAGCCTCGAAATAATAATAATACCAGCACCGACAACTACGAGAGGAAGAGGGTAACTTTTGACCCAATTCCGATGACATATGCCGAGCTCTATCCTTATTTGATCGATAGAAAGGTGATAACTCCGCGAGATCCTCCTGCTGTACCGACCAACCCTCAATGGTGGTATAAGCCCGAGCTTCACTATGTATATCATTTCGGTGCTCCCGGACATGACGTGGATAATTGCTACCCATTGAAGACCAAGGTGTAATACCTTGTGAGAAGTGGGATTTTGTTTTTCGAGGACGTAGGTCCTAATGTTAAGAAGAACCCATTGCCCGAGCATGGGAAGCCTGCTGTTAACATGGTCCAGGGATGCCCTGGCAAATATAAAGTCCTGTATGTTAATGACATAAGGCAATCTTTGGTCGAGATGCATAAGCTATTGTGTGAACACAACCACTATGAGCATGACCATGATAGGTGCCAGGTGTGCACTATCAATGAGAGAGGATGCTGACAAGTTAGAAAGGACATCCAAGAGATGATGGATTAGGGGATGATCGAAATACTTCAGATTTGTAATAAGGACGAAGTCGATGTTATCACCCCGATGTTTAAAATTCCTGAGCCTGTTGTCGTCAAGTATGATGGCAGCAAGAAAAAGGTATCACCAGCTCTTGTGATAAAGCCAGCAGGTCCTGTCCCGTATTCATCAGACAAAGCTGTTCCCTATCGATACAACGCTGTGATGCTAGAAGATGGGAAGGAGGTGCCGTTTCCCTCAACTTCTGTGGTAAGCATTTCAGATGTCAGTGGTGTGACCCGTAGTGGTCGTGTTTTCTCGGCCCCGCCGAAATCCCACGAATATGTTTAGAAGAGAACTGTTGTTAATCTTGCCGGTCCTATGGGGACTTCTTCTTCAAATAATCCTGCTCCTGTTGTGAAGGGTGTTAACCCTGTTGCTGTTAAGAATAATAACACTCCTGTCCTGGTTGGCCAGTCTGGCATTTTGAGAGAGGATGGTGATGAGATACTAAGGCTCATCAAAAGGAGTGAATACAATGTTGTTGATCAGCTGCTTCAAACTCCATCAAATATATTTGTCTTATCTTTGTTGATGAATTCGGAGCCACACCGCGAAGCTTTGCAGAGGGTGTTGGACGTGGCATACGTAGACCACGATGTCACGATAAAGCAGTTTGATAGCATTGTTGCAAACATAACCGCTTGCAACAATTTGAGCTTCTGTGATGCTGATCTTCCCGAGGAGGGAAAAAACCACAATTTGGCCTTACACATTTCAATGAACTGTAAGGATGATGCCTTGTCCAATGTGTTGGTGGACACAAAGTCATCACTTAATGTGTTTCCAAAATCCACTCTTGCTAAACTTTCTTACCAGGGGCCTCCCATAAGGCAGAGTGGAGTGTTTGTGAAGGCGTTTGATGGATCGCGCAAAACTGTGATCGGCGAATTGGAACTCTCGATCAAAATTGGACCTAGTGATTTCCAGATCACTTTCCAGGTCATGGATATTCATCCGTCTTATAGCTGTTTGCTTGGCAGACCATGGATTCACGAGGCAGGCGCCGCGACATCCACCCTACGCCAAAAGTTGATGTTTGTGAAAAACAAGAAGTTGGTGGTGATAGGGGGAGATAAGGCTCTCTTGGCCAGTCATTTATCTTCCTTTTCCTACATTGATGCTGAGGATAAGGCTGGGACTCCGTTCCAAGCCTTGTCTATTGCTGAGCCTTCAAGGAAAGGACTTTCCTCATTTGTCTCCTACAACGATGCAAAGTTGGCCACTGAGCATGGTGCAACTACTGGTTTGGGGAAAATGATCAAGTTGGAAGATAATAAGTCCCGAGCTGGCATATGGTACTCTTCTGGTGTTTCCAATGAGCGTGGGTTGTTCCAGAGTGGAGGATTCATCCACACTGTTGAAGATCAGGAAGCTGCTGCAATTGTAGAAGATGATGAAGAGGAAGACCTTGGCAATTTTGTCATACCTGGTGGAATCTTCAATAATTGGGTCGCTGTTGATGTTCCAACAGTTATCCATAAGTCAACGTAATGTGTTCATTTTGTTTGAAAACCCTTCTCCCATGCCAAAAGGAGAAGTGATGACATTGTTGGCGTATTTGATTAATACAATGATAT
Organism: Lathyrus oleraceus; assembly: GCF_024323335.1. Taxonomy (NCBI): domain Eukaryota; kingdom Viridiplantae; phylum Streptophyta; class Magnoliopsida; order Fabales; family Fabaceae; genus Lathyrus; species Lathyrus oleraceus. The sequence goes on from NC_066581.1 coordinate 422,045,020, forward strand.
GCATTCGAAAAATCACATGTTAAATTTTTGTTTTCCAAATTATTTTTCCTTTTTGCTTTTTGCACGAAATTGGTGATCACCATAAAACCCTAAAAAGAGAATAAAAATCAATCTTTTCATCTGCATAATGATTTGCCTTGTTTGAATTCTGAAATCTCTTTTATACTCAAAATCATTATGCAGGTTAATCAAACCCATTGAACATAATGATCCAACACCATCTCCCAACTTTCAGTTCCCTGTATTTGAGGCCGAAGAAGATGATGTTGAAGAGATTCCTGATGAGATTACACGTCTGCTTGAGCACGAAGAGAAGATCATTCAGCCACATCTTGAGAATCTGGAAACAGTCAGCTTGGGGTTTGAGGATTGCATTCGCAAAGTGAAGATTGGGGCACTCCTTGAAGAGTCTATTAAGAAGGGGTTGATTGAGTTGCTACGAGAGTATGTCGACGTCTTTTCCTGGTCGTATGAAGACATGCCTGGTCTAGATACTGATATTGTGCAATATTTCTTGCCTTTGAAGCCTGAGTGTAAACTTGTGAAGCAGAAGCTCAAAAGAACTCATCCTGATATGGCAGTGAAGATTAAAGAAGAAGTTCAGAAGCAAATTGATGCTGGGTTTCTAGGGACTTCTACATATCCTTAATGGGTGGCCAATATTGTGCCCGTGCCTAAGAAAGACGGAAAAGCCTGAATGTGTGTGGACTACCGTGACTTGAATAAAGCTAGTCCAAAAGATGATTTTCCTCTACCACACATTGATATGTTGGTAGATAATACGGCTAAATTCAATGTCTTCTCATTTATGGACGAATTTTCCGGTTATAACCAGATTAAAATGGCACCCGAGGATATGTGATGCGTGCTTTTCGCAAGTATACGAACGCGTCAGAGTAATATAAAAGATTGTCGAATCCACAGAGACCAAGTGTCAATCTATCGTTATCTATTGTTATGGTGTTTATCAAAGGCAATCAAAATAGGTGTTCTTACTTTGAGAAGAACTAATTTAACAGGAACTGTCACTTTCTTGTATTCAGAACTGAGTTGTACTCCCTAATCAAACCCTCTTATTGTCACTTATAAAAAGGCGTGCATTGCGTTAGAGTAGTAAACCTATTTTTAAGAAATATAGTATCTTGACTAAGTTGAAAAGTACTTTAACCTGGATTTCATAACCAAAAGAGGTTCTCACGAACCAGACTCTAAACTTATAAACGCGTCCGAAAATAGTTTTAAAATCTCTTTTCTTCCTAAGTTAAAAACTCCTAATGAACTAAACAAAGTGCCTTCGCTGTTTTTGAAATAGTTAAAAACAATTAAGTTTAAATAGATGTTGGACGGCTTTCGATCTTACCCAACGGAAATTAAGTGCGGGAAAACTTAAGTTGAAAGTTAAAATAGCCCTTAAGTGTTTCTACGAACAATTGTACTGATTATCGGTTCAATTACGATCCTTACATTCTAACCTTATAGGTTTAGTTATACATAGTAAAGTAAAAGTGCATTAATTTAAATGAAAGTAGTGCGAGTGCGGAAAGTAAATAAAAGTAGTGTGAGTCCGAGAAATAAATAAAGTAAAACGAGTGCGGGAAAATAAATAAAGTAAAGCGAGTGCGAGAAATAAATAAAGTAAAGCGAGTGTGAGAAATAAATAAAGTAAAGTGCGAGTTCGAGAAATAAATAAAGTAAAGCGAGTGCGAGAAAATAAATAAAGTAAAGACAGTGCGAGAAATAAATAAAGTAAAGTGCGAGTGCGGGATAATAAATAAAGTAAAGACAGTGCGAGAAATAAATAAAGTAAAGTGCGAGTGTGGGAAAATAAATTAGATAAAGGCAAAGTAATAAAAACCTGCTCCAATCAGAGGGTTGAATAAAATCCAAAGCGGAAATGAAAATGGCGGCAGGATTAACTTCCTTCCAAAGTGCTCCAAACTCGATTACAGACTCAATCACAAAACTCGATTACACAATTGTGGTAACACCCTAATGCGAAGCAATTACCACTTTAAAATACTGAATATATGCCTAAGTGAGACAAATTTTGCTATGAGTTTGCCTCTGTTTTAAGTTTGGATGCTTAAACAAATGAAAACGAGTCTGTATTTATAGGCAAGTAAAATGATGGAAATGACAAGGATGCCCTTCAACTTGAAAATGGAAGGGAAAACTTTTCCTCTTGTGGCGCCCGCCACAAGGCCATGGCTCCCGCCACAAGGCCAATCTGAGGCACCTTAGTGGAAGTAGTGGGGAACGTGGCAGCTGAGGGAAGTTGAGATAGGACACGTCATGGCAGGGTCTATGGCGCCAGCTACAGTGGGAGCCACAAGTACAAAGTGCTGAATTTTAGGGTTTTTAGCTCTTTTTCGCTCTTTTTCTCGATCGAGGCTCCAATTAAAGTAAAAACCTGAAAACAAAGAGAAACATAGTAATAACACAACAAAATAACAATAAAACTACTAAAATGCATGCGAAATCAGAGTCGAAAATACGGTAAATTTCAGTGTCATCAAACTCTCCCACACTTAAACCTTTGCTTGTCCTCAAGCAAAACACTAAAAAGTTCATAGAAGAAAAACTGGTGTAAACGAGTGCTTCAGGTTAAAAAGGTTCTAAGTTCAAGTCGGGATGCAGTGATAGGTACTAACCGAGTGAACTAAGGGTATCATGATGACACTAATCCGCAAATACGAACATAAATTTCATTCCTATATTAACCAACCCATATTATCCCACAATACCTAGGCCTGACTCTTCATCTCTTTTTGTGTCCTTTTCATTCAGGCGCAATCACATTAAGCCCGTTATCCGTACATGCTTCATAGCAGAGTGACCTGTTAGTGATTATGATCTAAACATGGGGTTTCTGGCACATAGATCTGTGTAAACCCTTTTCTTTGACCCAACTGCAGTTGTGGGGGATCGGATCGTAATCCGCCCTACCGAGTTCAGCGCCAGATACCTCTGAACCAACTAACAGCGGGTAAGTTTTTTTTCTTTTTCTTTTTCTTTTTCTTTTTCTTTTTCTTTTTGTAGCAAATTTTTACAATTCTTTGGTTTAAATGACTTTGTGAGGGTCACCTATACCTGAGTTGCCTTTTTGCTTTCTTTTATTTATTTTGCTGGATCATTCACTTATTTGCGTCGGTCCTCTACGTAGAGGATGTGTAGGCTGAAGCTGACTGCTGAGATAAACTACTGAGTGACGCAACCTGAAAAATACGGTGCGCGAAAAAACAACCGGCGAAAGAAAATGACAGAAGAGTCGCCACCGTGCGTTATTCATCCCAAAGGAGGGAAAGGAAACGCTAGAAGTAAACCTGAAAAAGGAAAGGACAAGACGGGGTCTTGCAACCAAATCTTGGGTTCGGGAGTCGGTTATGCGAATGGAAGGTATTAGCACCACTACGCATCCGTAGTACTCTACGGGATCCACTTTTGTAGTTCTTGTCTAAAGGGTGTGAGTTTATCTTGTGTTATTTACTAAAAAAAAGGGGTTAAATGAAAATGACTCGCGCGGATGTCGCATCCACTGCATACGTATCTCATCTGAATATGAGAATCAGAGTCTTCGTAGCTCGGCTACCTAGCGATTAAGGGTAATTGTGCTCGCTAAGACATCGCGTCTTATGCCTACGTATCTCATCTGGCCTGAGAATCAGAGAAAAACGTAGTTCGGCTAACTATGGGGTTATGGATTGGGTTTTGGACGAACGACGTCACTACGCAATCTACCGGATGCTCGACCTTTGGAGACTTACTCGCCTGTAGTAGAAGGAGTTAACGTGTTGCTTTGGGTTTTAGGGTTTGAGATGCTCAAGGGCAAAAAGGCAGTCCTTGACGAAGGAACCGCGCTACCTGCAGGGATACGAACACATACAAAACAAACATGTATAAAGTAAATGTGCCAACAAGGGGCTCAGAAGTAAATAAACAAAAGAAAACAAATGCCTCCTATCGAGGTCTTCCATCTAAGAAAGCAATAAAATGCGGAAAAGAGGTAAAAGTACCACACGGATAAAGATCCGAAGTAACAACAATTAAAGGAGTAAGAAACCCAGGGATCTCCCAAGCTAATGCCATCAAAGAAAGGTTAGTCAGTACATGTAATCGGAATGAACCTCTAGAGGGTATCCCATAAATAAAGTGGGAAAACCACGCAAACCATCTCTGCAAGAGTCTGTGAGCCCTCACAAAAACTCAACAAAAGGGTTAGTGAAACACGATAAGCATTTTTTTCATGGATAACAGTATGGTTTCAGAAACCTCAAACCCTGTGGCATACATTTCAGAAATCATGTGATTAAACAGTCAAGGCATAGGTTTCACCCATTCATGCATAATTAAACCCGTGGGCAAAAACATAATGAAATTCATCCATCATACCTCATACATTCAGATGATCCAAATTAAGAGCATAAAATCATTGGAATGAGGCAAACCTGATGGGAGAGACCGGTTGAAATCAAATGGCACGGCTGGGTTTGCAAGGCAATGTTAGGGTTTGCGTGAGATGAAAGTGTGTGAGTCAGATTGAATTTTTCAGAGCTGCCTAGGGGTTGCTCTGAGTTCTCTGTCAGGTTTCTCTTCAGGTTTTGTCCAGGGTTTTGTTCCAAGGAAACCTCAGAGTATTTTGCTTCTCTCCCTTTTTCTGTCTGATCTCCCTCTTTTATAACCTGATTTTCATGGCTTTGTGGGCTCAAATGAGAGAGGTCAAAGTCCAAATTTTTCTATTATATTTATTTATTTATATATATATATATATATATATATATATATATATATATATATATATATATATATATATATATATATATATATATATATATATATATATATATATATATATATATATATATATATATATATATATATATATATATATATATATATATATATATATATATATATCGTTTTTTTTTTCGTTTTTTTTCCTATTTTATTTCCTATTTTTTTTTTTTTTTAAAAAAAAAGTTTCTTGGATCTAATTCTGATTGACATGATGAAATGCAATATGAAATGCTAAATGAATGCATGAATGAGGAGGGCAAATTTTGGGGTGTTACAGCTGCCCCTATTCAATCATCAGCTAACCCGAGTAGGATGAAAGCGAACAGCTTATCAGACAAACGGGGTGAGCTGTGATTGAATACCAAAGACAGACCGAAAATTTGCGCTCCGAGAACACCACAAAAACGCGGAAATACACCGCGCTGTTTATTTTTCTTCCGATCCTTTGGCTGGATCTGAATCAGTCTTCTGGCTTAATCTGGAGTTTCGATCCTCTGGCTGAACCTATACTCAATTTAGTCCTCTGGTTGGATATTAATTTTGATCCTCGGGCTGGATACGATTTTGATCTTCTGGCTAGATCTTCTTCGATCTTCTGGCTAGATCTCCTTCGTTTCGATTCTCTGGCTGAATCTATTTCCTTTGATTCTCTGGATGAATCTACTTCGATCTTCTGGCTAGATCTGAATTGTTGCGATTTTCGATCTTCTGGCTAGATCTTCTTTGTTTCGATTCTCGGGCTGAATCTACTTCGATCTTCTGGCTAGATCTGGATTGTTTTGATGATAAATTCCCATCATTAGGATCCCGCATCTGAGGCATGCACTGGTTGACCCTCTTTTGAAATCTACACCCAACCTTCATATTAGATATGCAGCTTCGAGAATATTCCACTTTTGGGCTTCGTACATATTCTTCGGGCTAGAACATGTTGTAACGACTCCTCAATTAGACTTGGGCTTGCTGGGGAAATAAAGTTTGTAGGCGACTTCACTGGGGAATCTTCAAATTGAGCCTTAGGCTGGCTTACTGAAACACGATTCTCAGGCTGAATCTTCGAAATGACCCTCAGGCTGGATCACTGGAACACGATTCTCAGGCTGAATCTTCGAAATGACCCTCAGCCTGGATCACTAGAACACGATTCTCAGGCTGAATCTTCGAAATGACCCTCAGGCTGGATCACTGGAACACGATTCACAGGCTGAATCTTCAAAATGAACCTCAGGCCGGATCACTGGAAAACGATTCTTAGGCTGAATCTTCGAAAAGACCCTCAGGCTGGATCACTGGAAAACGATTCTCAGGCTGAATCTTCAAAACGACCCTCAGGCTGGATCACTCACGCTTGATCCTCTGGCTGGATCTCATGACCTTGGTTGTAAAGTAATTCTTCAGTCAGCTTGGAAGAACCTGTTTATCAGATTATGTGTATGCTTGATATGATATGCATTCAAATGCAAATGTTATGCATGGTGTAAAAAGAAATCTGCTTGGGGAAGCAAACTCCGGTAGGGAACAAATCGCTGTATCAATCCTTGAATGCTCTGTGGGGAATGATCCGTCTGCCGGGACCAATGAGCCACCAAAAATAAATTGGCTGCTTGAAAAGTTGACCTTGCGGGGGGAGCATCAACTATGGAAACTTTGTTCGGCGAGGCTCTGTGAGGAGAGTCTGTGGGGAAAACACTTCCTGGGGAAATGTCGTAGGAAACGACCTTTGCTGGGGATATGAACTTGCTAATCGCCCTCAAGCTGGGGATTAACAAATCTGTTAAAAGCAATCTGCTGGGGAATGAGATGAACACTGGGAACACCACCCTCTCATCTGTTGGTTATGCAACCACTCCGCTGTTGCTAGGAAGATACAGTCTGACACTGTCAATTCCGCTGGGGATATATAGTCTGGATACTGTCAACTCTGCTGGGGAACATGCTCTGCTGAGGAGAGACTTTGTCAACCGCTTGAGGATGAGGATTCATGACTTGGCATCCGGTTCCTGTGACCTGCAACCAAAAATACACGTATGCCTCGGGGGAATTACTAGGTTTGAATTCACCGTCCGGGATTAAGCACATTCAAAGCAATTTTAAATGTTTTCCTGTGTAAATCATCTGCAAAAGCCACCATTATGTTCATATGCAATATGTTTTATCAAAAATTCGGACATTTTTGCAAACAAACTGATAAATGAAAAATAAAGAGGCTCTTTAACTGAATTATTCGACTCTTACTGGGGAGAAAATTTGTGCCAGGAATAGGCGAGGGTATCAGGAAGCTGATCCCTGAAAAGAGGTGATCGCTATAAAAAGAGAACTATCCTAATGGCAATGGGGATACGGGGTCCCACCGAGTTTCGACTCTGCTATGGCTCGTATGTCCTCAAGACGCTCTGCTCATCTTGCTTTCTGAAGTGGATGATTAGTCGATCTTTAACCTTCGAAGATTGCCGGATTGAATGAAACAGTGATATAACACTGATGAACTCAGATCACAGTCATTCGCTTATTCCCTAACTTTTGCCTGGATCGCCCCCTTTTCGGGTTTTCAATCCATCGGGATACCCATTTTTGCCTGAGCCGCCCTTTTGGGTTTTCGACTCACCGGGTGTACTCTTTTTTTATATCCCTAATTTTTGCCCGAACCTCTTTATTATTTTTTTTTCTTTGGTTCGTCGGGATGCCCTTTTTTTGCCTGGACTATTCTTTTTATCGTCCAGCGGGTCTATTTTATGCGAAGTATTTTTTTTAACTGCGTCTGAGTTAATAGGGGACGGGAATCCTTCGCCATCCATGGTTGTTAGCATCAAAGCTCCGCCATAGAAAATCCTTTTAACCACGTACGGACCCTCATAGTTTGGTGTCCATTTTCCCCTGTGATCTGTGTTGGGAGGAAGAAATCTTTTGAGTACCAATTCACCGACTTGATACCCCCGAGGGCGCACTTTCTGACCAAATGCTTTCTTCATTCGTCTCTGACCGAAATACGTCAATTCTGGGCACGTAGTTCCAGCATAGCACCTTAATCATCGAAGACAAGGTAAGCAAAGCATCAGCAAATTGGTTTTCTTCAAAAGAAAGTCAACAATCTTCTCGTGTAGTCTCTGTAAAGAGCCAGATGAGGCTGAGGTGTATGCCATTTCCCGTTGGTTTGATTGATGACCAAAGCTGAATCCCCGTATACATCCAGGGTTTTAATCTGTATATTGACGGCTTCCTCAAGTCTTAGGATACAAGCTTCGTATTCGGCTTCATTGTTGGAAAAGTTATTCTGGCACCAAATGGCATATGAACCCCCTTCCGGTGTGATCAACATTACACCAACTCCGCGACCATTGACGTGGACCGCCCCATCAAACATCATAACCCATTTGGATTCAGGGTCAGGCCCCTCCTCCGGGAGTGGTTCCTCGCAATCTTTCGATTTGAGAAACATGATGTCCTCATCAGGAAAGTCGAACCTCATAGGTTGGTAATCATCAATCGGTTGCGTGGCAAGATAGTCTGACAAGACACTTCCTTTGATGGCTTTTTGTGAAGTGTATTGGATGTCATACTCTGTCAGCATCATTTGCCACCTAGCAACCCTGCTGGTTTTCAAAAATATACTTGACTTGATCCATCTTTGATATCAATAGAGTTGTGTGAGTCAACATATACTGTCTTAGTCGGCGAGTAGCCCATGCCAAAGCGCGGCAAGTTTTCTCGAGCAGTGAGTATCTTTGTTCACAGTCGGTAAACTTTTTGCTAAGGTAGTATATTGCATGCTCTTTTCGACCTGACTCGTCATGCTAACCGAGCACACAACCCATTGACCTTTCTAACACAGTCAAGTACATGATCAACAATCTTTTCCTCTCAGCCTGTAGACTGGCCCCGATCATGATCTCTTTCTTGTCGTCTTCGGTACCAATGTTGATGGTCTCAACCACCTCCTGATAAGGTGTGATAGCTCGGTCCTCCTGTTTCAACAATCTGGCTAACCCTTCAGGAAATTCACAATCTTCCTCAACCCCTTCTTCGGCTTAATAGATAGGATTGTCGAAGTCATACTCGGTCATAGCAGTGTCGTTAGTAGTGAGATCCAGGTGGTCAGCTCTGCATGATGGAGGATCATGCTTTACCTTAGAATGAGAGATTTTTTTTTTGGAAAGAAAGAAAAAACGAAAAAAGAAACATTGCCATTTTTTTTTGTAAAAGTAAAAAAAACACTGAAAGAAAGAGAACACAAAATTGTTTGTAAAAGCCGTCCTTTATCGATGATAAAAATAATTGCGAAATGTAACTAAATGGATGGCCCTACAAATGAGCCGTTACACCTTGGGCAAAGTGTAAGACTTTATTATGCATGTAATAAAGGAAAACAATAAAAATCACTCTTTCAGTAGAGTAACCCGGACGGTTTTTTCAGACGACCAATTATCGAGCTTTTCTCCCGGGACACACGGGCGAATCCAGCTATCTAAGTCACAGTCGCTGTCAGCCTTGTCTTCATCTGCAGCATTGACGATGTGGGGAGAAACCAAACCCCCGCTGGAGAGAATACCGGTTTCATTCTTCTGAGATCCCGGAGCATACCCCAATCCAAACTTGTCTTCTTTGATGACTAGCTCCACAAATTTGCCCCAACCTTGGGCATTACCAGCTTTAACCACTTCGACAGCTTGCTTGTATGAAGAGATAGAAGTCCCGACCTTCTCAAACTCAGGTGAAAAGACAGCTTCGGGCGCGACCTCATTGATGTTTATGGCTTCGAAGCCCTGACACAGCATCTCGTGCATCTCACCGTCCATCTCTACATACTTAAATGTAGACAGGTGGCTAACAAAAATATCCTCTTCACCACAGACAGTGACGACCTGACCTTCTAGTTCATATTTGAGCTTCTGGTGGAGGGTAGAAGTAACAGCACCGGCAGCGTGAATCCAGGGCCGACCTAGTAGACAGCTATAGGCAGGCTGGATATCCATCACATAAAAGATACTCTTGAATACCTGCGGTCCAATCTTAACTGGAAACTCAACTTCGCCACAAACAGCTCGCTTAGAGCCATCAAAAGCCTTCACAACTAAGTTACTTGGCCTCAGGATGGTGTCATCGCAATCCAACTTCATTAAGGCTTTCTTTGGAAGAACATTCAGAGAAGAGCCTGTATCAACCAAAACATGGGAAAGCATCACCCCTTTGCACTCCATTGTGATATGCAAGGCTTTGTTGTGATTCCTGCCCTCAGATGTCAGGTCATTATCGGTGAAACCTAGCCCCCGGCTAGCGTTTACATTGGAAACTACCGACTCCAGCTGGTTAACAGTTATCTACGGTGGAACATAGGCCATATTCAATACTTTCAACAAGGCTGCTCTGTGCGCCTCAGAGCACAACAATAGGGAGAGAATGGAGATCTTTGAGGGTGTCTGATTTAGCTGGTCGACTACCTTGTAGTCACTTTTCTTGATAATCCTCATAAACTCATCCACTTCTTTCTCGAATGCGGTCTTAGGAGGATCTTCCTCAGTAGTAACCTCTTCGGAGGCCATCTGTTTCCCTTTAGCCTTGGTAGCTGCCTCGGCTTTAGTATTCGCACGTAATGTTGATGGTGTAAATAGGCGTCCACTGCGAGTGAAGCCACCAACCCCTCCAACATTGTCTACAGCGGAGCTACCAATGTCAATGTCTTCTTCGTTAACTTTCTGCCCCTGGCAGTAGATATCAGCCCCATAGTGCCACGGGATAGCACTGTCTTTCTCATACGGAACAGGTCCTGGTATTGTGATGGTGATCGGACCAACCAAAGTCGATTGAGGGCTGTCAGAGTAAATTGCAACTGGTGCTGAACTTTCGATGTTCACCGCTGCTGGTTCTGTACTTTCTGGGAAATATATTGTTGTCGGAGCGAGTCTCTCGGGAACATATATTTCTTCAGGAGTGAAATAAAACGTCACCGTCAATACATCATTCTTTACTGGACGGGCCTGATCGAACTGAAGACAACCTTCATCTATCAGTTGCTGAATACCCCTTCTCAAACTGTCACATCCGTTTTCGGCAGCTTGACAATTTCTGCATTCTTCCCCACAGCCCGGGAAAATCTGTCCTTTCAGAAGACGGTCTTTAACCACCGATAGCGAAGTCTTCTCCTTAGCCACATCAGAAACCAAATTCAAAGTTTCCCCACTATCAACAGCATTAATCCTCTGCCCGCCGTGAGCCGGCATCGGGTTCTGGATAACATTAGGCACCGGAGCAAAATTGATAGCCTGGGCATCTCTCAAATCTTGTACCTTTAACTGGAGAGCCTTGCAATTATCTGTAGTATGGCCAGGTGCGTTGGAGTGAAAAGCACATCTGGCGTTGACATCATAACCTCTAGGCAAATTATTGGGATCGATTGGTGGGGCTAGAGTTCTCAACGTAACCAGATTCATGTCAATCAGCTTGGGAAGTAATACTGAATAAGGCATTGGGATTGGCTCGATGACCCGGTCCGTCTGCCTTGGACGTTGTTGATAGTGTCTCTGCTGACCCGGATTACCTCCTTGTTGTTGATTGTTGTACCTGGGTTGTTGTTGCGGATGATATTGCGATTGAGGAACAGGTGTTGGAATAGTGATTGCGGCCACTTGATCTTGATAATAATTAGGGCGTCCTCTACCCCTGCCTCTGCCGGCATACACAACGCTTGCCTCGCCTTCTTTTCTTCGTTGACCGTTACCAGCAAACGGTCTCTTGGGACTTGATGAGTTGGAAGCACTATTGTCTTGAATTCGGCCCATCTTCAACAGACTCTCGATTTCTTCTCCAGCAATTACTATCTCTGCAAAGCTGATTGACGGGCAAGCAGCCAATCTCTCAATATAATTGTCTTGAAGAGTGTTCATGAACATGTCCGCCATCTCCCTTTCAGACATAGGGGGTTGGACGGACGCAACAATCTGTCTCCAACGCTGAGCATACTCTCTAAAGGTTTCCTTGGCAGTCTGAGACATACCTTGCAACAAGGTCCGATTTGGAGCCATGTCCAAGTTGTATTGATATTGCTTGACAAAAGCCTCTGCCAAGTCTTTCCAGCTCTTGATGGTAGTACGAGACAAATGAGAATACCATTCACGAGAAGCTCCAGTTAGACTGTCTTCAAAATAGTACATCCACAGCTTTTCATCTTCCGTGTGAGCTCCCAACCTTCCCAGATAAGATTGGAGATGAGTGCGTGGGCAAGAAGCCCCGTTGTATTTCTCAAAAGTAGGGGGTTTGAACTTGTGAGGAATCCTTACTCCCTGAACCAGACCAAGATTTATGACATCAAAGCCTAAGGAATTTTGAGACTCCAAAGATTTGAGCTTCTCAGCAAGCTCATCCATATGGCGAGTGGTCTCGAGGGCCTCGTCGTGCAAAGAAAATTGATCATACTGATAATATTCAGTAACGGGGCGCCCGTTAATCCAAATTCCTTGATTCACATTGTACCTTCTGCCAATACCATTTCCAACATTCCCTGTGTTGCCAACATTACCCGGGTTTCCATCAGCATTTGCGTTACCCGCGTTACCAGTGTTCACAGGGTCATCAGCGTTCCCAGGGTTACCAGGGTTTCCCTCAGCATTTGGTATCTCCACCTCCGAATCGGGTCTCGGTTGCTCAACCAATTCCCTCAGCTTTTCCGGGCCTTCTGCCATACCAGTCATCAATGTCATGAACTGATCCATCCTTTTACGCATATCAGCCAGCTCTTTCTGTACTTGGTCCATCGCTAGCTGTGGACGATTTTCCTTTGTCGGGTACCTGTGGACTCGCTTGGGACCAATAACTTCCTGATACAGGGAACAAACATTAGACACTGCGGTGACACCTGCAAAAAAGACAAGGGTTAATATGCATGGTATGCGATGCACTGCTTGTTCAGTTTTAAGGCACCCCCGTTTTGAAAGGGAATACCCTGCAAATGAATAAGCATGAGATGTTGGATGCAAATATGCAGATGATGTTATGCAATGCAAAGGCATGTCAATCAGAATTGATGGATCCGCTTGAACATCTGTCAGGTTGCACTGCCTGGAGAGAAATTCACTGAGGAATATAATACAAGCCCAAAACTCTGCTCTAGAAAACCGGGTTGGTTGGAGGTTAAGGTTTCCTGAATTTAGCCCGCCCCTCACTGGTAGGTTCTAAGAACAGAAGTTCGTCAGCTTCAACCCTTCAGTCGCGAATAATACGTTTACCACTGAAGGTTTGGTATTATTACGGAACAAAAGACCTCCATTGACTCCCCTCAACAGGATATCCTAATAGCAAGTTCCCAGTCTCGGGATCCTCGGATTGAGCAGCGAGAATGCGCCCACCAGAGCTAACATAATCACGTCTCGGAGGAGAGGCCTCGACTGAGTTCTCGGGAAATGGTCACCAGAGTCGACGATTTCTAGAGGAACATCCTGCCGTTACGGAACACCCGTAAGACATAATATATCCAAAAGAAACCTCGTCTGGGTGTGGTTCTTCACGAACGACTTAACGTAGCAACACGCCACGCAAGCCTCATGATTATCCACTCTAAAACCTGTGTGTACACTCAAGCCTGGGTAATGGGCTTATCTCTCATAGAACACCCCATCCCAACAAACAAACAAACAGATCCAACAGATACAACAGATGCATGCAAGCAGGTAAGCAAATAAATGTACAAAAGCATGAACACCTAATAAACAAGAAATCACACAAGCTAGGAGGGACTCGCTTAGGGAAGATGGACCAGCAAGAGGTCAACTTCTTTCAATCCCCAGCAGAGTCGCCAGCTGACGCAACCTGAAAAATACAGTGCGCGAAAAAAGAACCGACGAAAGAAAATGACAGAAGAGTCGCCACCGTGCGTTATTCATCCCAAAGGAGGGAAAGGAAACGCTCGAAGTAAACCTGAAAAAGGAAAGGACAAGACGGGGTCTTGCAACCAAATCTTGGGTTCGGGAGTCGGTTATGCGAAGGGAAGGTATTAGCACCCCTACGCATCCGTAGTACTCTACGGGATCCACTTTTGTAGTTCTTGTCTAAAGGGTGTGAGTTTATCTTGTGTTATTTACTAAAAAAAAGGGTTAAATGAAAATGACTCGCGCGGATGTCGCATCCACTGCATACGTATCTCATCTGAATATGAGAATCAGAGTCTTCGTAGCTCGGCTACCTAGGGGTTAAGGGTAATTGTGCTCGCTAAGACATCACGTCTTATGCCTACGTATCTCATCTGGCCTGAGAATCAGAGCAAAACGTAGTTCGGCTAACTATGGGGTTATGGATTGGGTTTTGGACGAACGACGTAACTATGCAATCTACTGGATGCTTGACCTTTGGAGACTTACTCGCCTGTAGTAGAAGGAGTTAACGTGTTGCTTTGGGTTTTAGGGTTTGGGATGCTCAAGGGCAAAAAGGCAGTCCTTGACGAAGGAACCGCGCTACCTGCAGGGATACGAACACATACAAAACAAACATGTATAAAGTAAATGTGCCAACAAGGGGCTCAGAAGTAAATAAACAAAAGAAAACAAATGCCTCCTATCGAGGTCTTCCAGCTAAGAAAGCAATAAAATGCGGAAAAGAGGTAAAAGTACTACACGGATAAAGATCTGAAGTAACAACAATTAAAGGAGTAAGAAACCCAGGGATCTCCCAAGCTAATGCCATCAAAGAAAGGTGAGTCAGTACAGGTAATCGGAATGAACCTCCAGAGGGTATCCCATAAATAAAGTGGGAAAACCACGCAAACCATCTCTGCAAGAGTCTGTGAGCCCTCACAAAAACTCAACAAAAGGGTTAGTGAAACACGATAAGCATTTTTTTCATGGATAACAGTATGGTTTCAGAAACCTCAAACCCTGTGGCATACATTTCAGAAATCATGTGATTAAACATTCAAGGCATATGTTTCACCCATTCATGCATAATTAAACCCGTGGGCAAAAACATAATGAAATTCATCCATCATACCTCATACATTCAGATGATCCAAATTAAGAGCATAAAATCATGGGAATGAGGCAAACCTGATGGGAGAGACTGGTTGAAATCAAATGGCACGACTGGGTTTGCAAGGCAATGTTAGGGTTTGCGTGAGATGAAAGTGTGTGAGTCAGATTGAATTTTTCAGAGCTGCCTGGGGGTTGCTCTGAGTTCTCTGTCAGGTTTCTCTTCAGGTTTTGTCCAGGGTTTTTGTTCCAAGGAAACCTCAGAGTATTTTGCTTCTCTCCCTTTTTCTGTCCGATCTCCCTCTTTTATAACCTGATTTTCATGGCTTTGTGGGCTCAAATGAGAGAGGTCCAAGTCCAAGTTATTCTATTATATTTTATTTATTTTTTTATTATTATTTTTATTTATTTATTTTTTTTGTAAAAAATTATATATATATATATATATATATATATATATATATATTTTTTTTTTTTCGTTTTATTTTTTTTTTCGTTTTATTTTTTATTTTTTTATTTTTAAAAAAAAGTTTCTTGGATCTAATTCTGATTGACATGATGAAATGCAATATGAAATGCTAAATGCATGCATGAATGAGGAGGGAAAATTTTGGGGTGTTACACTGAGGACTTATACCGAAATGATGATTAAGGCCATGTTATATGGGGTTTCGGGACTGATTCCTATATTTACAAAGTCTATGGTGCTAAAATAATACTGATGTTTCGCAAAGTTCTCCCAAGTCACCGCATCCTTACTCAAACCCGTCTTAAAAACCCAAAAACTTTCAGAATAACACTGTTTTCTTTTGCAAAAAAAATTCGGTAGGGCTAAAGGTATGGGGAGATTAGACTGTACTAAAGATACACTATATTTGGTGACTCGTCAGACTCATGCATTATCTAAGACACTTAAACTAAAAGCAAAATAAACAACTAATAGGCAATAAAAATAAACAAACTATTTAAAAACAACAAAGAAAAGTGATAAAGAAAAGACGATAAAGTCTCCTCCCACACTTAAATCGAATATTGTCCCCAATGTTTCGAAATAAGATAAGGGAAGAGTTACCTGACAACCTACTACTGACCACTGGTGCCTTCGCCATCCTGAGGTGGACGACGGGATCGGGTATGACGACGGTCTCGCTGAACCATCCTGGCCTGTAAGGCATCCTGATCGGTCCTCACCTCTCGAAGGTTACCCATAATGGAACCTTGAGTGGCTTCGATGAGTGCAATATGTTAATGGTGGTATTGTTGCTGACGGGCTTGCGTATTTGTGATCGTTTGCAGGGACTGTAAAACAGTGTCATAGGATCTATCTGTCCTCTGCTGCGATTCTTGCATGAAGCTCATGTTATCCGCTAGTTGTTGTTGGATGGTAGAGAGTAGGTCATCACGCCTTTGCTCTCTAGCCATGTGGTCACGCCACATCTCTTCTGTAATATAAAAGCCAGGAGCGGTACCTGCAAAAGAAGAAGATGGTACGGTGTGTGGTGGTGAAGGATGATGGGGGGACACATTAGGTACGGGAGATCTCTCTCTCCGATCATATTCTTCATCAGTGTCATGTCCCGCCTCATCAGGAACATTAGGAGGAAGAGGACCCAAAACAGGTGGAGCATCTAAAGCGTAGGTCCAATTCCTTTCATCTCGTACATCAGGAGTGGTCTTGAAACCCAATAGGTCATCGAACTATTTCTGGCTGAAAGAGTACTCAACTCCAAAGAGCCTGAAAGCAGCATACCCATCCGGTCCAGAGTATGGGTCATAATCAAATGAACTGAGGAACTCCAATGTCAAGTTCCTGTAGGTGTTACTCAAGTCGTCAGCGAACTCGTCCCAGTGAAGCTGGTGGCTCAGAAATCGGATACTCGGCTCAATGCCCAGTGCCTTCATGCAGTGCTGATCAGGATAACATGTGGGCGCCATAGGGCGCTGATAAAGAGCGATGTAGCGCTCTCTCTGAGCATCATCTCTATAGGCTACGTGCATATCATCGAAATGCTGCATCCTGTAGAAGTTAGGAAAGTGATCCTGAAAATACAAACCATTCAAATATTTAGTCTCGGTGAAAATAAAAATAAAATAAAATAAAATAAATGCGAAAAAGTAAAATGAAAAACCATGGGTTGCCTCCCACGCAGCGCTTATTTAACGTCATTAGCTTGACGATTAGAATATATACACCTGTAGTAGTAGGAATTTATGGATCAATCAGAGTGTGGCTTGAGTAGTATGCTGGAATGTCTCCTCCTTCGTAGAGCTTCAGTCTTTGTCCATTTACAATGAATGGACTACAAGCTTCGTTCTTGATTTCTACGGCTCCGGATCTCAGAATCTTGGATACTTCGAAAGGGTCAGTCCATCTTAGGCGTAACTTCCCATGGAAGAGTCGTAACCTAGAGTTGAATAGGAGAATAGGGTCGCCTATATTGAAGTTTTTTTTACTATTCTTTTATCGTGCCAGGCTTTTGTCCTCTCTTTGTAAATTTTTGCATTGTCGTAGGCAGATTGCCTAAGTTCTTCTAGTTTGTGAATGTCAAGGGTACGCTTTTCTCCAGCGGTCAGGTAGTCTAAATTCAAAGTTTTAATGGTCTAATAGGCCTTATGCTCTAGCTCGAAAGGTAAGTGACAGGATTTTCCATAAACTAGTTGGTAAGGAGTAGTTCCTATAGGGGTTTTGAAAGCGGTTCGGTAGGCTCATAATACTTCTTGAAGCTTCTGAGACCGGTCTCTCCTAGAGATTGAAACTGTTTTTTCTAGGATTTATTTTATCTCCCTATTGGATACTTCTACTTGGCCACTAGTCTGTGGGTGGTATGGTGTTGCTACTCTATGCCTAACTCCATATTTTCTTAAAAGTTTGTCAAATATCCTCGATATGAAGTGTGATCCTCCATCGCTTATGACTAAACATGGTGTTCCAAATCTAGGGAAAATATAGTTTTTAAATAGTTTAATCACCACCCTAGTATCGTTTGTGGGTGCAGTTATGGCTTCAATCCACTTAGACACATAGTCTGCACCTACTAAGATATACCTGTTTCCTAAGGATGGTGGGAAAGGTCCCATGAAATCTATACCCCATACGTTGAAGAGTTCTACTTCCTGAATGTTTCTTAGAGGCATTTCGTCACACCTTGAAATGTTTCCAGTGCGTTGGCATCTGTCACATTTGACAATGCAAGCATAGGCATCACACCACATGGTAGGCCAGAATAGGCCAGCTTGAAGAATCTTGGCGTATGTCTTAGAGGTGCTCGCATGTCCACCATAAGGTGCAGAATGACAATGCTCGATAATACTATTTACCTCTTCTTCTGGAACGCAACGGCGAAAAATGCCATCTTTACCCCTTTTGAAAAGGAGCGGTTCGTCCCAATAAAAGTTTCTCACATCGTGGAAGAATTTCTTCTTGCGGTGGTAGTCAAGATCAGGGGGTATGATATTAGCAGCTAGGTAATTAACAAAGTCTGCATACCAGAGTACGTTACTTACTGCTAAGGAATTTTGGAAGTGCTCATGAGTGCTTAGGTTATCATCTTCAATGGTTTCTAGTCTAGCTATCGGTCTATCATAGGCAAAATCATCATTTATGGGTACTAAGTCTGGTTTTAGATGTTCTAGCCTAGAAAGGTGACCAGCTACTACATTTTCAGTGCCTTTCTTATCTCTTATATCTAAATCAAACTCTTGTAGTAATAGAATCCATCAGAGTAACCTGGGCTTGGCATCTTTTTTACTTAATAGGTAACGAATGGCAGCATGATCAGTGTAAACTATAATTTTTGTTCCTACTAGATAAGATCTAAACTTGTCTATAGCGAAGACTACAACGAGTAATTCTTTTTCAGTTGTTGCATAGTTAAGTTGGGCAGCGTCTAGGGTTCTACTGGCATAATAAATGACATGTAATTTTTTATCTTTCGTTTGTCCTAGAACGACTCCAACCACATAATCACTAGCATCGCACATTATCTCAAAAGGTTCTGACCAATCAGGTGGTTTCATAATGGGTGCTGATACTAATGCTTGCTTTAAAAGATTAAATGCGTCATTACATTTTTCATCGAAAATGAATTCAGCATCTTTCATCAAAAGTCTAGTTAAAGGTTTTTTTATTTTGGAGAAGTCCTTAATAAAACACCGGTAGAATCCAGCGTGTCCAAGAAAGCTTCGGGCTTCTCTGATGGTTTTGGGTGGTTTTAGGTTTTCTATAACTTCTATTTTAGCTCTATCTACCTCTATACCTTTTTCGGAAACTATATGTCCTAAAACTATTCCTTCGGTCACCATGAAATGACACTTTTCCCAGTTTAGCATGAGGTTCACCTCCACGCATCTTTCCAGGATTCTCTCAAGGTTAGCAAGACAATTATGGAAGTCAAATCCGCAAACTAAGGAATCATCCATAAACACTTCCATAATACCATCTAGGTAGTCTGTAAAGATGGACATCATGCAGCGTTGGAAAGTAGCTGGGGCATTACAGAGGCCGAATGGCATTCGTCTGTAGGCAAAAGTTCCATAAGGGCATGTAAAGGTAGTTTTTTCTTGATCTTCGGGGTGGATAGTGTAGCACCTCAAATTTGCACCTCCCATTTTGTATATACATTTTCATTTTAGGTCATTAACATTGCATTGTCCATTGCATAGTTCAAGTCATCAGTCAAGACTGGTCAGGAGGTTCAGTTGTGCAAGCAAGCAAGTGCATTTTCCATGGAATCAAAGCCCTAGGGTTTGTCCAATGAGTTCATATGATTCAAGGATCATTTTGAAGTGGTTTGGCCAAAGATTGGATGCTCAAAGCTCATCGGTCAAGATCAATTCATCTGAAACCCTAGAAAGTCAACCAAAGTCAACTGTCAGTTCAATCATGGATTTGAAGGTGGGAGATGGTTAGAGAGGCCTCATTCATGTCCATACAAGTCTCATTTGACATTTCAAACATCAAGATTGAAGAATTTGAGGTCAGATGAAAACTTTCCAAAAATAGTAAGTGACCTGTAATTTGAAATTGCCAAAAATGGAAAGGTGTTCTCCTCAAGATTACAACATCAAGCAAGCTTCAAATGAAATTTTGTCTAACATGAAAGTTAAAAATCTTTCTCTCCCATTTCCAAAAAGTCCAAGATCATGAATTTCTCATGTATGGTTGAAAAGATATGGATCAATCATGGCCAAGTGAACTTGAACTTCAAACATGCATAACTTTCACACCAAGTGGCCAAATGGAGTGGTTCTTTTTTGTACATTCATATTTTGATCTCTACTATCCAAAACATATATCACATGCTATGCATTTTCATCATATGATCATTTGCATTTTCATTTGAATTTTGGAGGGAAAGTTATAATTTGAAAAATAAGCATTGTTTTCACATTCCAACATTTGCTTTGGCTCCAAAATAACATTTCAAGTGAATTTCCAAGGCAATTCGTACACTGTTACATTGCCTTTCCATGTATAAGGTGCATTATTCAAATTTGCATCCACACCTTGTTTTCACTAATCCATTACCATTTGGCTTAATTGTGATTAACAACATGATTAACACAGCATATATATAGCTAATCATAACAGATTTTTGCATTAGCACAATCAGAATTCAGATCTAGATCTAGTTTCTTCAAAATTTGCTCTCACTTTTTTCTTCAATATTCTTCAAATACATTGCCTAGTTCTTGATTCATTCTTCACCTAGAAGCATAGTTGAGCATTGTTGAGGCAGGAATCAAAGGAATCAATGAAGATTTGAAGCAGCTCGAAGCTTGCATTCATCAATGGCAGTTTCATATTTCTGTGGAATCAAGCATAATTAACCTTCAAACCTTCATCCATTCAATCATACAAGAGCTTTGGAAGAACTGTTTAAGCATTACAAGGTCTAACATCATCAATTCCAGTTCTGTAGCTTCATCAAGGTCAGAAATCGATTCCCTTAATTCATGAAATTATTATGTGATTATGATAGATCTTTGAACACTGAGGAAACTGAGCTTCGAATCATTAATTTCCATGCATTATTGAGATAATTATGCTGATCTAAAGTTTGACATGTGAAACTTGTTTGCCTTGATCTGTTCATGCTAGTGAGAATTAGCTTAAATCATGTAGGGATTAGTGATGAGTGATGAGAGATGAACACATTGATGTGATTATTTTGTGTTTCTGTGAAAAATGTTCTTGAGGCTTGATGAACTTGATGAAGATGGATGAACTTCGTGCCCAGGCGTATGTTTGATCTTCCAGATCGCGTTTTATAAGTTTGCATGGTGTTTGTGTAATACCGTTCATGTACTGGACCACGTCAGCGTATGCATGGCAAAGTGATTGGTCCTGGCGCGCTTAGCTATCCACGTCTGATTAATGAAACACAGTGTTTCATGTACTGCGCGCTCTAATTCAAAAACGTCTTCAATTCGATTCTTGCTGGCTTCATATTTTCCAAGGCCATGCCATTTTATTTCATTTTCTTCATCCATTCATACTATGCTTCTTCATGTTTATTTTTTATTTTTTCCTTCACTTCCAAAATTCATAAATAAATGATAAATCATCCAAAAAATGTGTGGAATTTTTCATTGTTCTCCTTATTGTTTCTAGTTTTTTTGGTGATTTTTCCAGAAATTATGCTCGGATGAAAATTGTTTTGCCCTAGGGTTTGTGTGCATATGTTCATTTTGTGCTATACCTTGCCATATGCTTTGTGAAATGATGAGTTTTAATCCAATGCTTTTGAAATTTTGCATGCTTAAACTAGACTTCATGCTGGACATTTTGGTGTTGAGTTTGCAATTTTATCATGTGCCATTGCTGAGTTATGATCTTGTGAATGTAGGTGTGACAATGTGTGTCACACCTTTGCTTGCTCAACTTGATTAATTGATTTTCCATGCCAAATAAATTCCAATTGATGTGATTTTTGGTATTATGCTTCTTGTGGATGTTCTGATTGATCATGAATTTTCTTCGAATTTTTGGATTCATTTCTGATTTGTTTGAGATTTTTCATTCTGGATGGTCATTTGTGCACTTTTGGATAGTCTTGAATTTCAATCATTTGTGAAATGCTTGTGCTTTATCATATGAATGTGAAATTTTGCACATTGTTTCTAGACATGTTAAAGTTTGTGTTGGCTTTGATTGGAGGTCTTTACCATGTTCCAATTCTGTTTTAGGCTTGTGCTAAGTTGATGTAGCATTTGGTGTCCTATTTGAGCTTGCTTTGATTGCCTTGCCTTATGGAATTTGATTACCATGCTTAATCATGTCCAATTGCCCTAATTTTTTGTGTGATGATCATGTTGTGTGTTCTGTTTAGCCATGATTTTTTCTTGAGATTAATTGGAGCATTTTTGAATTAATGTGCATTTGTTCATTCTGTTGCCTCAATGTGCTTTCAACTTGCATACTTTGTCATGATTGGTTTGTGAAATGAATTTGGTTGATGCTATTGACATGAGACTTTTTGGATTGTGTTCTTAATTGATTGAGGTTGATCCATATTGAATTTCATGTTCTTTTTTGAATTTTTTCTCCCTCTTTGACCCTAGGCCTTGCCCTAGTGGTTTGTTGCTTATGTTTGAGTTTTGTTTTCAGGTTAAGAAGCACATGGCCATAATGGGATTGATTCACTTGCTTGAGTTGACTAAATTGGTTGATGTTGACTAACTTTGAGTTGTTTTGTAGGTTGATTCCAAGACATTTGTATTTGAGCTTGTGCCTTGCACATTGTGGCATTGCTTGCTTGCTTGTCTGATTGATTGTGTGATTGTCTGTTTGGTTTCTTGACTTGTATACTGATTGAGTTAGATTTTTTTCAGGTACATTAGTTGCTTAAGTTCATTTTGAACTTGCTTTTGCTTTGCTTGGTTGCTTAAGCATTGAGGTATAATTTCTCTGACTTCATGTAGTCTGGAAGACGTGTCCTGTTACTTGGGCAGGCACCTGTCTGAAGCCCTCCTTAAGAGGCAATGCTTGTGAATGTTTATTTTTGTGCCAAGCAGGAAAAGACCTCTATGAGGCAATTGGCAGATAAAAGAGATGTGCAATCCATCTCCTGCTATTCAGTGTGTCATCCCTTTTCTCACACACCTTGTGTTGATGCATTGTGGATATTAACCCCAAGATCTTTGTTGAGTCAGTCACATGTGGAGAAGAGTTCCAACTTTCTGAACTCCCACACTTTCCTTTGTCTGAAGCTCTCCCAGGCCAGGGATAAGAGCTGTGAGGTCTTACCCTCACTTCCCATTTCATCTGCTTCACCCTAACTCTCAATGTTAGGGTTAAGAGCTAACATCACCCTGTTACAGTGGCTTGTTTGTCGAGGTTGACATGACCCCTTGACTAAAGCTTAACCTTGTGTGAGCCCACTTTGTTTGTATATAGTGTGTGCTATTTGTGTGTATGTTTGCTTTGCTTGTGTTGTTTAGGATAGCTTGCTCCCTGTGCAAGTTAGATAGAAACCTCAACCTAGGACCATGGTGAATTTACATGATAACTATTAGGCTCGAGTTAGTCTCCCTTCTAGTTTGTCATTTCCCAGTCTCTGGTTAGGTTAGAAGTTCTTTCCCTGCGTAGGGGAACTACGTCGCCCTGATCCTCATACCAGATGAGGTACGTAGGCAGGAGATGAGCTGATCTCTCCGGGCGCCCTTTTTCTTTTTCAACCCTTTGTGTGTGTTTGGAGTCTGACGTAAGTCCAGCGATTGGCAGTTGGTTTCCTGTGTGTGTTTGTTGGTTCGGAGTCTGATGTAAGTGCAGCAGTTGGCGTGCGTTAGCCGAGCTACGAGTGCTCTGATTCTTCTTTAGTCCGAGAAGATACGTATGCATAGGATGCGACATCCTAGCGAGCATGTTTCCCCTGTCCCGAACTACGTCGACTCTGATGTCTGTGCCTGACAGACTACGTAGGCCCAGGATGCGATATCCTGCCGAGTTAGTTTCTTTTGTCTTTCCTGTGTCTCTTTCCAGCCTTGTGTGATTGTTTGTGAGCAGTTTTTAGCAACCTTTATCCTTCCTTTTGAGCGTGGATCCCGTCGAGTACGACGGATGCATAGGGGTGCTAATACCTTTCCTTCGCATAACCGACTCCCGATCCCATTTCTCTCTGGTCGCGAGACCATGTCTTTTCCAGGTTTACTTCGAGTGTTTCCTTTCCCTCTTTTGGGATAAATAACGCACGGTGGCGGCTCTGTTGTTTCTTTTTCCCGCCGGTTTTTCGCGTAATGCGACAGCTGGCGACTCTGCTGGGGAGTACAGAGAAGTTGACCTCTTGCTGGTCCATCTTCCCTAAGCGAGTCTCTCCTAGCGTTCTCTAGGATAGTTTAGGTTGCTTGTGCTGTTCTATTTATTGCATTTATGATTACTATGTTGTATATATATTTGCATAAATGTTTGCATGCATCATATTAGCATTGTGATGTCTTCTGTACAGGTGATTCCTCTGAGTTGGGGTGGGTGTTCTGAGTGGGGCTAAAACCTAGGCCCGAGTATACACCTAGGATTAGTGTGGTCTCACGTTCCTCACATGTTGGTTAGGCATGTTGTTGCGACGTGACATACCACAAGCCGGACGAGGTTCATCTGAGAGAGTCCTTCCGTTGTGGAGTATTCCACTCTGGTTGGATTACCTCTTTTGGGCTATTGACTTCGGTGACCGATCTTTCCCGGATCTTTGGTTTAGACGATCTTAAGAGAGCTACAACGGCACACCCGAAAGGGCAAACCCGTTGAGTATCTTTGCCCGATTGTCGAGACCATTGTCCGCCTTAGGATGACCTTGTTAGAATTCACCTGTGAGGGGAGGGTTTGATTCTTGCAAGTACAGATTTCTGCCAGTGATGCTGTGTTGGTGACCTTAAGCCGGATTTATGGATCTTTATTTCTGGACGCCGGAGGTTTGACCCTGGTATTAATCAGAGGGTTCCGTTTATTTCGGATCCCTGGGCTGAATTTGAGGGTACCTGCTCAGATGTTGACTTGGTTCAGAAGTATGGGTTCAGATGACTTTGGGGTTTCAGATGATTTGTGGTTCCGAATTCAGGCCGAAGCTTTGATCCCGTGCCGCGTGATACTCAGTCGACCAGTCATGGCTCCATCATTTGCATCATAGCATGTTTATTTTCAAAAAATAATAATGCATAGAAAAAGAAAAGTTAACCTGCATACGCATCACACGCATCATACACACACCATTTTACATAACAAGTGTTCTTGTTCGTGACTTCTCACTCTGGTTCCTGTGTCAGGCAGGATAGCTGATCAACGACCGCATCGCTACTCAACCAGACTGAATCATCAGAGGAACATGGACCAGGTTCAAGCAGAATTGGCTGAGATGAGGGCAAACATGGCCCAGTTTATGACGATGATGCAAGGGGTTGTTCAGGGGCAAGAGGAGCTGCGTGCCTTAGCCCAAAGATAAGAGACCGTGATTCCGCAGTCCAACCGAGCGTCACCAGTGGGTGTACCCGTTCATGAGAATGTTGCTGCTGCTCCCGTCAATGACTATGCTGTAGGGGATGAATTGAGGGGGATCAGAATCAACGGACAGCCTCTTGCTGCAGAGACTGTTAATGTTAGAGCTACCCGGGCTCCGATTCGTCATCCTGCTCCGATTGTTGATAGACAAGAGGACATGTTCACTCTGCTCAGTGAAGATGATGGTGATGTGGTTAAAGTGGAAGAGAGGGACCGTAAAGTTGACGCCCTCGCTGAGAAAATAAGAGTTATGGAATGTCAGAACTCCCTTGGGTTTGACGTGACCAATATGGGTTTGGTGGAAGGTTTGAGGATCCCTTACAAATTCAAAGCGCCCTCATTCGATAAATACAACGGTACTTCTTGCCCTCGCACCCACGTGCAGGCCTATTATCGGAAAATCTCTGCTTACACCGATGATGAGAAGATGTGGATGTACTTCTTCCAGGATAGCTTATCTGGGGCTTCCTTGGATTGGTACATGGAGCTTAAGAGAGATTCTATCCGCTGTTGGAGAGATCTGGGAGAGGCCTTCTTGAGGCAGTATAAGCACAACATGGACATGGCGCCAAGCCGGACTCAGCTGCAGAGTCTTTGTCAGAAATCTGGTGAGAGTTTCAAGGAGTACGCCCAGAGGTGGCATGAATTGGCTGCTAGAGTACAACCCCCTATGCTGGAGAGGGAACTTACTGATATGTTCATTGGCACACTGCAGGGTGTTTTCATGGACCGGATGGGGAGCTGCCCATTTGGTAGTTTTTCAGACGTCGTGATTTGTGGGGAGAGGACTGAAAGTTTGATTAAAGCTGGTAAAATTCAAGATATTGGGTCCTCGTCTTCTAAGAAACTGTTTGCTGGGGCACCTCGCCGGAGAGAGGGTGAAACCAATGCGGTGCAACACCGAAGGAGTACAAACAGAAATCAGTATCGCCAGGTTGCTGCTGTGACAATTCCAGCACCTCAACCTCGTCAACAACAGCAACAACAAAGAGTTCAACAACCGCCACAACAACAACAACAACAACAACGTCCATATCAGCCGAGACAGAGGATGCCTGATCGACGTTTTGATCCGTTACCGATGACCTATGCTGAGTTGCTACCTGAGTTGCTCAGATTGGGATTCGTGGAGTTGAGAACCATGGCTCCGTTGACAAAAATACCACCTGGGTACGATGCCAACGTGCGTTGTGATTTCCATTCTGGTGCACCGGGGCACCACATTGAGAACTGTCGGGCTTTTCATCATAAGGTCCAGGACCTAATTGACGCTAAAACTATCAATTTTGCTCCTGTGCCGAATGTTGTAAATAACCCTATGCCTCCGCATGGTGCACACAGAGTGAACAATGTCGAAGGGGAAGAAGCTGAAGATCTGGTGTTATGTGTTGAGGATGTTCAGACTTCATTGTTTGTTGTGAAGGACCGTCTGTTGAGTGGAAGCGTATTCCCGGGCTGTTGTGAGGGCTGTGCTGATTGTGCTGAATCTGAAAACGGTTGTGATCAGTTGAGGGCTGGTATTCAGAGTTTAATGGATGAGAGCTGTTTGCAGTTCAGTCGGGCTGTTAGAGATCGTGGGGTGGTGTCAACCGTCACTATCTATTTCAAACCGTCCGAGGGACGTAGTCAGAGGGTTGTTACTGTGCCTGCGGCTAGTGGTACTCCTGTTACCATCTCTACACCAGTTACCGCCAGTAATCCAACTATTATTGTTGCTCCGGTTAGAAGGGCTGTTGACAGTAGGGCTGTGCCATGGAAATATGACAACGCTTATCGCAGCAATCGAAGGGCTGAGAATCAGGTCAGGCCAATGAATCAAGCGCCCGTGACTATTGGTGTACCAGCTAGAACTCCTGTGGTTGTTAGTCCAGTTGTGGACAATGTTGGAGGACCGGGAGGTTTTACCAGGAGTGGTCGCTTGTTTGCTCCGCAGCCGTTGAGGGACAGCAATGCCGAGGCTCTTGCCAAGGCTAAAGGCAAACAGGCAGTGGTCGATGAAGAACCGGCTCAGAAGGAGGCGCCTGAGGGTTCATTTGAGAAGGACGTGGAGGAGTTTATGAAAATAATCAAGAAGAGTGACTACAAGATTGTAGACCAATTGAATCAGACTCTGTCCAAGATTTCAATACTCTCATTGCTTCTGTGCTCTGAGGCACATCGTAATGCCCTGTTGAAGATGCTGAATATGGCTTACGTGCCTCAGGAGATATCTGTCAACCAGCTGGACGGAATGATTGCCAACGTGAGCACCAGGCATGGTTTGGTGTTCACAGACCTAGACTTAACGCCTGAGGGACGTAATCATAACAAGGCCTTGCATATTACCATAGAGTGCAAGGGTGCAGTGTTGTCTCATGTGCTGGTAGACACTGGCTCTTCTCTGAATGTGCTGCCTAAGAAGACTTTGGGCAAGATTGATGTGGAAGGAGTCATCCTCACTCCAAGTGACCTGATTGTGCGTGCATTTGACGGAGCCAAACGGTCTGTTTTTGGTGAAGTCACATTGCCAGTGAAGATAGGTCCGGAGGTGTTTGACATTGTTTTCTATGTGATGGACATCCAGCCCGCATACAGTTGTTTGTTGGGGCGTCCTTGGATTCATGCAGCTGGGGCAGTTTCGTCAACTCTCCACCAGAAGTTGAAATATGTCTGGAACGGTCAGATTGTGACCGTGTGCGGTGAAGAAGATATTCTGGTGAGTCACCTATCCTCTTTCAAATATGTAGAGGTGGATGGCGAGATCCATGAAACCTTATGCCAGGCGTTCGAGACTGTTGCTCTTGAGAGGGTGGCTTTTGCTGAGCAGAAGAAGCCAGGTGCCTCAATTGCATCGTACAAGCAGGCCAAGGAGGTTGTTGACTCTAGTAAAGCTGAAGGCTGGGGCAAGATGGTGGATTTGCCTATCAAAGAGGATAAGTTTGGAATTGGCTATCAACCCTTGCAGGCGGAGCAGGGTATTCAGACAGGTCCGAGTACCTTTACCAGCGCTGGGCTGATGAATCACGGTGATGTCTTTGCGGTCGGTAGTGAAGATGGTGACAATGACTATGATCTCGACAACTGGGTTCGCCCGTGTGCACCAGGGGAGTCAGTCAACAATTGGACAGCAGAAGATGTGGTCCAAGTTACTCTTCAAACAGAGTAATTTTCTTTTGTTTTTTCATTTTGCACAAAACCCTACGTTTTGCCCAAGGCGTAGTGGTTCATTGTAGGGCCTCAGTATGTTTTCAATGATATCATTAATAAAGGACGTTTTGCAAACAATTTTGTGATCCCTGTCGTTCTATTTTTGTTTTTTTTTTCATTTTCAAATAATAATAAAAATGACAATGTTTTTGTTTTTGTGACTTTCTTGAACTCTTTTTCTAAAATAAAGCATTAAACATGCAGAAGTGATCTCACGGAATCCACTATGAACAATTCTGTTATGGCTTAGTATGATTTCAATAATCCCATCTACCAAGCTGAAGAGGAGAGTGAGGAAGACTGTGAACTCCCTAAAGAATTGGTCAAATTGTTGAAGCAAGAGAAAAGGGTCATCCAACCTCATCAGGAGGAGTTGGAGATTGTTAATCTTGGTACTGAGGACGCCAGAAGAGATATTAAGATCGGGGCTGCTTTGAAGGCAGATGTCAAGAGCAGGTTGATTGAGATGCTGAGAGAGTATGTAGAGATATTCGCCTGGTCGTATCAAGATATGCCTGGGTTGGATACTGATATTGTGGTGCATAGACTACCTCTCAGAGAAGAGTGTCCTTCGATCAAGCAGAAGCTTCGGAGAACGAGTCCTGATATGGCTGTTAAGATCAAGGAAGAGGTTCAGAAGCAGTTCGATGCGGGTTTCTTGTCAGTAACCACTTATCCCCCGTGGGTGGCCAACATCGTTCCCGTGTCGAAAAAGGATGGCAAAGTCAGAATGTGTGTCGATTACCGGGATCTGAATAGGGCGAGTCCGAAAGATGATTTCCCATTACCTCACATCGATGTATTGGTTGATAATACGGCTCAATCCTCGGTTTTCTCTTTCGTGTATGGTTTTTCTGGTTATAATCAGATCAAGATGGCGCCAGAAGACATGGAAAAGACGACATTCATTACACCTTAGGGCATGTTCTGCTATAAGGTGATGCCATTTGGGCTGAAGAATGCCGGTGCTACCTATCAGAGGGCTATGACGACTCTCTTTCATGACATGATGCACAAAGAGATTGAAGTGTACGTGGATGATATGATTGCGAAGTCGCAGACAGAAGAGGAGCACCTGGTGAATTTGCAGAAGTTGTTTGATCGATTGAGAAAGTTCAAACTGAGGCTGAATCCAAACAAGTGTACGTTTGGCGTGAGATCCGGGAAGCTGTTGGGCTTCATTGTCAGCGAGAAAGGGATTGAGGTTGATCCAACAAAAGTCAAAGCTATTTAAGAAATGCCTGAACCGAAAACAGAAAAGCAGGTTCGTGGGTTTTTAGGGAGATTGAACTACATTGCAAGGTTTGTATCTCACCTAACTGCCACGTGTGAACCGATATTCAAATTGCTAAGGAAGAATCAAGCAATCAGGTGGAATGATGACTGTCAGAAAGCTTTTGACAAGATAAAAGAGTATTTACAGAAACCTCTAATCCTTATACCTCCAGTTCCTGGGAGACCTCTGATAATGTACCTGTCAGTAACCGAGAACTCGATGGGGTGTGTATTGGGACAGCATGACGAGTCTGGTCGAAAAGAGCATGCCATATACTACCTTAGCAAAAAGTTTACCGACTGTGAAATCAAATATTCACAGCTTGAGAAAACTTGCTGTGCTTTGGCCTGGGCTGCTCGCCGACTGAGGCAGTATATGTTGAACCATACCACTTTGTTGATTTCTAAGATGGATCCAGTGAAGTACATCTTTGAGAAGCCGTCTCTCACCGGACGTGTTGCCCGTTGGCAGATGATCTTAACAGAATATGATATCCAGTACACGTCGCAGAAGGCCATCAAAGGTAGTATTTTGTCAGACTACCTCGCCGAGCAACCGATTGAGGATTATCAGCCTATGATGTTTGAATTCCCTGATGAAGACATCATGTATTTGAAGATGAAAGACTATGAAGAGCCTCTTGTCGAGGAAGGACCGGATCCTGATGACAAGTGGACATTGATGTTTGATGGGGCTGTGAATGTGAATGGTAACGGTGTTGGTGCAGTGCTTATCAATCCTAAAGGTGCTCATATACCTTTTTCTGCCAGATTGACTTTTGAGGTCACCAACAATGAAGCTGAGTATGAGGCTTGTATCATGGGGATAGAAGAAGCCATTGATTTGAGGATCAAAACGCTTGACATATATGGAGATTCCGCTCTAGTGATCAATCAGGTCAATGGAGATTGGAATACTAATCAGCCACATTTGATTCCTTATAGAGATTACACCAGAAGAATACTGACGTTCTTCAAGAAGGTGAAGTTGTATCACGTCCCCCGGGATGAGAATCAGATGGCTGATGCTTTGGCTACTTTGTCTTCTATGATCAAAGTTCATTGGTGGAATCATGTGCCACATGTTGCGGTGAATCGACTCGAGAGGCCTGCGTATGTGTTTGCAGCCGAGTCTGTTGTTGATGAGAAGTAGTGGTATTATGATATCAAGAACTTCCTTAAGAGCCAGGAGTATCCTGAAGGTGCGTCAAAGAATGACAAGAAAACCCTGAGAAGGCTAGCTGGAAGCTTTTATTTAAATCACGATGATGTGCTGTACAAGAGGAACTTTGACATGGTTCTGCTCAGATGCGTGGATAGACACGAAGCAGACATGTTGATGCAGGAAGTGCATGAGGGTTCATTTGGTACTCATGCTGGTGGTCATGCAATGTCCAATAAATTGTTGAGAGCCGGTTATTACTGGATGACTATGGAATCCGATTGTTTCAAGTACGCTCGGAAATGCCATAAATGTCAAATCTATGCTGATAAGGTGCATGTACCACCAAGCCCTCTGAATGTCATGAACTTGCCTTGGCCGTTTGCCATGTGGGGCATTGATATGATTGGGAAGATCGAGCCTACTGCTTCTAATGGACATCGCTTCATCTTGGTTGCGATTGATTACTTCACCAAGTGGGTGGAAGCAGCTTCCTATGCCAACGTTACCAAACAAGTGGTTGCCCGGTTCATCAAGAAGGAAATCATCTGTCGTTATGGGGTTCCCGAGAGAATCATCACCGATAATGGTTCGAATCTCAATAACAAGATGATGAAAGAACTTTGCAGAGATTTCAAGATTGAACATCACAATTCTTCTCCTTAAAGACCGAAGATGAATGGTGTTGTAGAGGCGGCAAACAAGAACATCAAGAAGATTGTGCAGAAGATGGTCGTGACGTACAAGGATTGACATGAGATGCTGCCTTTTGCTTTGCATGGGTACCGTACTTCAGTGCGTACGTCGACCGGGGCAACCCCGTACTCCCTTGTGTATGGTATGAAAGCTGTCCTGCCTGTTGAAGTGGAGATCCCTTCTCTAAGAGTCTTGTTGGATGTCAAGCTTGATGAAGCCGAGTGGATTCGAACAAGGTTTAATGAGTTAAGCCTTATCGAAGAGAGACGGCTAGCAGCTGTATGCCATGGGCAGTTGTATCAGAGAAGGATGAAGAGAGCCTTTGATCAGAAAGTGCGTCCTCGAAGCTATCAGATTGGTGATCTAGTCTTGAAGAGGATCCTTCCTCCTGGTACAGATAACAGGGGCAAGTGGACTCCTAATTATGAAGGTCCATATGTTGTTAAGAAGGTTTTCTCCGGTGGAGCCTTGATGCTTACAACTATGGATGGTGAAGATTTTCCGTCCCCTGTTAACTCAGATGTAGTCAAAAAATACTTCGAGTAAATTGACCCGCTGGACAAAAAGAATAAAAGAGTCCAGGCAAAAAAGGGCATCCCGGCGAACCAAAAAACAGAAAGAAAAGGTTCGGGCAAAAATTAGGGATAAAATGAAAAATATGTACACCCGGTAAGTCGAAAACCCGCGAGGGCGGCTTAGGCAAAAATGGGTATCCCGGTGAGTCGAAAACCCGAAAGGGCGATCCAGGCAAAAGAGGGATTAAAGCGAAGACTACAGTCTGAGTTATCTGTACCTCGTCACGCTTCGTCGTCTGCCATCTCCAAAGATGTGATCGGTCCAGTCATTCTTTTCAGAAAGCAAGGGAGTTGGGAGGAAAACTGATGATCTGTGAGTTGTAACAGAACATTGCCATTAGGATAGATTTTTTCCTTTTGTGCGCAATTACCTCTTTCTAGGAATTGCTTCCCGATGTATTCGCCTTTTCAGGCCCATTTTCAATCAATAAAAGTCGTTATTCAGATAAATAGCTCTCTTGTTTTTAATTTTACTGTTTTGTTTGCAAAAACGTCCGAATTTTTGATAAACATTGCATATAAAAACATGGAGGCTAAACAATAACGTGCAGAAAGATAAAACATTTGAAAATCATTTTGAATGTTGAGGACACTGGAGCGTATCTTGTCCATGCAATCCCCCGGGGCATATGTGTTGTGCCGTTTCGCAGGTTGTCATCTGTGAGGACGATTCCCCAGCAGATACTTCCCCAGTTGGGTTCCCAGCGGAGGTATCAAGGGAGTAGTTCTATTCCGCAGCAGTCTGGTTTGAAGTACTGCTATCCCCAGCGTGATCGCGACCGCTTATCCCCGACAGAGTTGTGGATGTCTATCTCCGGCGTGGTCTGATATATTACTTTCCCCACCAGAGTAATGCTCTTCCTCAGCAGAGTGGTGAATGTCTGTTCCCGTCAGGGTTGTGAAGTTTCTCCTAGCAGATTTCCCGAGCAAAGGTTTGTGATTGATGGTTTTCCCCAGCAGGTTCCCCGAGTGGATCAGGTTCGGTGAAGATTATCTCCAGCAGAGTTTATTCCTACTTATGGATTGGCAGCTCTCCCCAGTGAAGTCGCCTTGTTTGTTCCCCAAGCGGAGTCCCCGAGTGGATTGGGATCTTCTCCCCAGCAGCGGTGCTTTTCTACAGCCTGAGTGAGAAGTCGGTGTCCTCTCCCCGCAGAGTATTCCTCAGACAGAGTCTCCCCACAAAGTTGGAGTATCTGATCAGTTTGGCTCCCCAGCGGAGTTTTCATCATTTGCATTTGGCATATAGTAACCATTGCATCCTCAAATCGCGTAGCATTTCCTTTCAATATGGAGCATTACGCCATAGAAAAATTCAAACATATGCATTCATGTGTCAAACTTAATCAGACTATATCCCCGGCAGAGGCGGATTTTTGTTCAACATCTGTACAGCACATTTGCTACAGTTGCTCCTGACAGCATTCAGGATATTCCCCAGAGAGGTTTATTTCCTCGCCCCTAGTGAAAGGAAAGTTTTTCTCCCCAGTGAGATCCCCAGCAAGTGTTTAGCCTTGCCCTGACATATGTAGATGTCGTCCTCGTGATACCGGTAAGTGTCGTGTCAGCACCCGCATGTGTTCTTTCTTTGGTATCGATAAACACCATTCTTTCGGTGTCGGTAAACATCGAGTCCTACCCCAGTCATCGGTCAATATCTGGTCTTCTTTTGATGTCGGTAAACATCATCTTTCGATG
This sequence comes from Lathyrus oleraceus, assembly GCF_024323335.1. Taxonomy (NCBI): domain Eukaryota; kingdom Viridiplantae; phylum Streptophyta; class Magnoliopsida; order Fabales; family Fabaceae; genus Lathyrus; species Lathyrus oleraceus. The sequence continues at coordinate 422,078,842 of NC_066581.1, forward strand.
TTCATAATACCCTTCTTCCCCCAGTAGGGTTACCTCTCCGTTGGTTTCGATAAACGTCGAGTTTTTCCTAGTTGTCCGTTGACATCTGGATGTATTTCCTTCCCCAGTGAGCTACCTCTCCGTTGGTTTCAATAAACGTCGAGTTTTTCCTAGTTGTCCGTTGACATCTAGTTGTATTTCCCCCACAGGTCATCCGTTGATGTCTGTTCACCTCTCCGTTGGTTTCGATAAACGTTGAGTTTTTTCCCAATCGTCCGTTGACGTTTGTTTGTGATTCCCTTTTTCCCAGTTCATCCGTTGATGTCTGGTCACCTCTCCGTTGGTGTCGATAAACGTCGAGCTTCTCCTTCTCCATTGGTGTCGATAAACGTCGAGCTTCTCCTTCTCCGTTGGTGTCGATAAACATCGAGCTTCTCCTTCTCCGTTGGTGTCGGTAAACGTCGAGCTTCTCCTTCTCCGTTGGTGTCGATAAACGTCGAGCTTCTCCCTTTCGTCCGTTGACGTCTGGTCGAGTCTTTGCATTCATCCGTTGATGTCTGGTCTCCTTCTCCGTTGGTGTCGATAAACGTCGAGCTTCTCCCTTTCGTCCGTTGACGTCTGGTCGAGTCATTCCCATTCATTCATTAATGTCTGGTTAACTCTCCGTTGGTTTCGATAAACATTGAGTTTTTCCCATTCGTCCATTGACGTATGGTGGTATTCCATTCTTTCCATTCATCCGTTGATGTCTGGCTACCTCTCCGTTGGTTTTGATAAATGTCGAGTTTTTCCTGGTCGTCCGTTGGCGTCTAGTGGTGATTTCTATTCCCATTCATCACCCTTCGATGTTTGGATGTGGTTCCTTTTTCTGAAAAAAAAAATCAAAATCCCCAGGAGTCGTGGGTAAACATCTTGTCTGGTTGGTTGCAAACCTCCTGTATCATTCCCCGCAGAGTGCAAATTTCTACGGTTCTTTGGTATTCAATCCCTGTTTACCCTGAAAGTCTGACAGCCGTTGCTCTCATCCATTCGGGTTCCCAAATGATTGAATAGGCACAGCTGTAGCACCTCAAATTTTCACCTCCCATTTTGTATATACATTTTCATTTTAGGTCTTTAACATTGCATTGTCCATTGCATAGTTCAAGTCATCAGTCAAGACTGGTCAGGAGGTTCAATTATGCAAGCAAGCAAGTGCATTTTCCATGGAATCAAAGTCCTAGGGTTGGTCCAATGAGTTCATATGATTCAAGGATCATTTTGAAGTGGTTTGGCCAAAGATTGGATGCTCAAAGCTCATCGGTCAAGATCAATTCATCTAAAACCCTAGAAAGTCAACCAAAGTCAACTGTCAGTTCAATCATGGATTTGAAGGTGGGAGATGGTTAGAGAGGCCTCATTCATGTCCATACAAGTCTCATTTGACATTTCAAACATCAACATTGAAGAATTTGAGGTCAGATGAAAACTTTCCAAAAATAGTAAGTGACCTGTAATTTGAAATTGCCAAAAATGGAAAGGTTTTCTCCTCAATATTACATCATAAATAAAGCTTCAAATGAAATTTTGTCCAACATGAAAGTTAAAGATATTTCTCTCCCATTTCCAAAAAGTCCAAGATCATGAATTTCTCATGTATGGTTGAAAAGATATGGATCAATCATGGCCAAGTGAACTTGAACTTCAAACATGCATAACTTTCACACCAAGTGGCCAAATGGAGTGGTTCTTTTTTGTACATTCATATTTTGATCTCTACTATCCAAAACATATATCACATGCTATGCATTTTCATCACATGATCATTTGCATTTTCATTTGAATTTTGGAGGGAAAGTTATAATTTGAAAATGAAGCATTGTTTTCACATTCCAACATTTGCTTTGGCTCCAAAATAACATTTCAAGTGAATTTCCAAGGCAATTCGTGCACTGTTACATTGCCTTTCCATGCATAAGGTGCATTATTCAAATTTGCATCCACACCTTGTTTTCACTAATCCATTACCATTTGGCTTAATTGTGATTAACAACATGATTAACACAACATATATATAGCTAATCATAACAGATTTCTGCATTAGCACAATTAGAATTCAGATCTAGATCTAGTTTCTTCAAAATTTGCTCTCACTTTTTTCTTCAATATTCTTCAAATACATTGCCTAGTTCTTGATTCATTCTTCACCTGGAAGCATAGTTGAGCATTGTTGAGACAGGAATCAAAGGAATCTATGAAGATTTGAAGCAGCTCGAAGCTTGCATTCATCAATGGCAGTTTCATATTTCTGTGGAATCAAGCACAATTAACCTTCAAACCTTCATCCATTCAATCATACAAGAGCTTTGGAAGAACTGTTTGAGCATTACAAGGTCTAACATCATCAATTCCAGTTCTGTAGCTTCATCAAGGTCAGAAATCGATTCCCTTAATTCATGAAATTATTATGTGATTATGATAGATCTTTGAACACTGAGCAAACTGAGCTTCGAATCATTAATTTCCATGCATTATTGACATAGTTATCCTGATCTAAAGTTTGACATGTGAAACTTGTTTGCCTCGATCTGTTCATGCTAGTGAGAATTAGCTTAAATCATGTAGGGATTAGTGATGAGTGATGAGAGATGAACGCATTGATGTGATTATTTTGTGTTTCTGTGAAAAATGTTCTTGAGGCTTGATGAACTTGATGAAGATGGATGAACTTCGTGCCCAGGCGTATGTTTGATCTTCCAGATCGCGTTTTATAAGTTTGCATGGTGTTTGTGTAATACCGTTCATGTACTGGACCACGTCAGCGTATGCATGGCAAAGTGATTGGTCCTGGCGCGCTTAGCTATCCACGTCTGATTAATGAAATGCAGTGTTTCATGTACTACGCGCTCTAATTCAAAAACGTCTTCAATTCGATTCTTGCTGGCTTCATATTTTCCAAGGCCATGCCATTTTATTTCATTTTCTTCATCCATTCATACTATGCTTCTTCATGTTTTTTTTTATTTTTTCCTTCACTTCCAAAATTCATAAATAAATGATAAATCATCCAAAAAATGTGCGGATTTTTGCATTGTTCTCCTTATTGTATCTAGTTTTTTTGGTGATTTTTTCCAAAAATTGTGCTCTGATGAAAATTGTTTTGCCCCAGGGTTTGTGTGCATATGTTCATTTTGTGCTATACCTTGCCATATGCTTTATGAAATGATGATTTTTAATCCAATGCTTTTGAAATTTTGCATGCTTAAACTAGACTTCATGCTGGACATTTTGGTGTTGAGTTTGCAATTTTATCATGTGCCATTGCTGAGTTATGATCTTGTGAATGTAGGTGTGACAATGTGTGTCACACCTTTGCTTGCTCAACTTGATTAATTGATTTGCCATGCCAAATAAATTCCAATTGATGTGATTTTTTGTATGATGCTTCTTGTGGATGTTGTGATTGATCATGAAGTTTCTTGGAATTTTTGGATTCATTTCTGATTTGTTTGAGATTTTTCATTCTGGATGGTCATTTGTGCACTTTTGGATAGTCTTGAATTTCAATCATTTGTGAAATGCTTGTGCTTTATCATATGAATGTGAAATTTTGCACATTGTTTCTAGATATGTTAAAGTTTGTGTTGGCTTTGATTGGAGGTCTTTACGATGTTCCAATTCTGTTTTAGGCTTGTGCTAAGTTGATGTAGCATTTAGTGTCCTATTTGAGCTTGTTTTGATTGCCTTGCCTTATGGAATTTGATTACCATGCTTAATCATGTCCAATTGCCCTAATGTTTTGTGTGATGATCATGTTGTGTGTTCTGTTTAGCCATGATTTTTTCTTGAGATTAATTGGAGCATTTTTGAATTAATGTGCATTTGTTCATTCTGTTGCCTCAATGTGCTTTCAACTTGCATACTTTGTCATGATTGGTTTATGAAATGAATTTGGTTGATGCTATTGACATGAGACTTTTTGGATTATGTTCTTAATTGATTGAGGTTGATCCATATTGAATTTCATATTCTGTTTTGAATTTTTTCTCCCTCTTTGACCCTAGGCCTTGCCCTAGTGGTTTGTTGCTTATGTTTGAGTTTTGTTTTCAAGTTAAGAAGCACATGGCCATAATGGGATTGATTCCCTTGCTTGAGTTGACTAAATTGGTTGATGTTGACTAACTTTGAGTTGTTTTGTAGGTTGATGCCAAGACATTTGTATTTGAGCTTGTGCCTTGCACATTGTGGCATTGCTTGCTTGCTTGTCTGATTGATTGTGTGATTGTCTGTTTGGTTTCTTGACTTGTATACTGATTGAGTTAGATTTTTTTCAGGTACATTAGTTGCTTAAGTTCATTTTGAACTTGCTTTTTCTTTGCTTGGTTGCTTAAGCATTGAGGTATAATTTCTCTGACTTCATGTAGTCTGGAAGACCTGTCCTGTTACTTGGGTAGACACCTGTCTGAAGCCCTCCTTTAGAGGCAATGCTTGTGAATGTTTATTTTTGTGCCAAGCAGGAAAAGACCTCTATGAGGCAATTGGCAGATAAAAGAGATGTACAATCTATCTCCTGCTATTCAGTGTGTCATCCTTTTGCTCACACACTTTGTGTTGATGCATTGTGGATATTAACCCCAAGATCTTTGTTGAGTCAGTCACATGTGGAGAAGAGTTCCAACTTTCTGAACTCCCACACTTTCCTTTGTCTGAAGCTCTCCCAGGCCAGGGATAAGAGCTGTGAGGTCTTACCCTCACTTCCCATTTCATCTGCTTCACCCTAACTCTCAATGTTAGGGTTAAGAGCTAACACCACCCTGTTACAGTGGCTTGTTTGTCGAGGTTGACATGACCCCTTGACTAAAGCTTAACCTTGTGTGAGCCCACTTTGTTTGTATATAGTGTGTGCTATTTGTGTGTATGTTTGCTTTGCTTGTGTTGTTTAGGATAGCTTGCTCCCTGTGCAAGTTAGATAGAAACCTCAACCCAGGACCATGGTGAATTTACATGATAACTATTAGGCTCGAGTTAGTCTCCCTTCTAGTTTGTCATTTCCCAGTCTCTGGTTAGGTTAGAAGTTCTTTCCCTGCGTAGGGGAACTACGTCGCCCTGATCCTCATACCAGATGAGGTACGTAGGCAGGAGATGAGCTGATCTCTCCGGGCGCCCTTTTTCTTTTTCAACCCTTTGTGTGTGTTTGGAGTCTGACGTAAGTCCAGCGATTGGCAGTTGGTTTCCTGTGTGTGTTTGTTGGTTCGGAGTCTGATGTAAGTCCAGCAATTGGCATTCGGTTTCCAGGTTTGCCTTTTTGGTGTGGAGTCTGACGTAAGTCCAACGATTGGCAGTCGGTTTCCTGTGTGGGTTTGTTTGGCGTGCGTTAGCCGAGCTACGAGTGCTCTGATTCTTCTTTAGTCCGAGAAGATACGTATGCATAGGATGTGACATCCTAGCGAGCACGTTTCCCCTGTCCCGAACTACGTCGACTCTGATGTCTGTGCCTGACAGACTACGTAGGCCCAGGATGCGATATCCTGCCGAGTTAGTTTCTTTTGTCTTTCCTGTGTCTCTTTCCAGCCTTGTGTGATTGTTTGTGAGCAGTTTTTAGAAACCTTTATCCTTCCTTTTGAGCGTGGATCCCGTCGAGTACGACGGATGCGTAGGGGTGCTAATACCTTCCCTTCGCATAACCGACTCCCGATCCCATCTCTCTCTGGTCGCGAGACCATGTCTTTTCCAGGTTTACTTCGAGCGTTTCCTTTCCCTCTTTTGGGATAAATAACGCATGGTGGCGGCTCTGTTGTTTCTTTTCCCGCCGGTTTTTCGCGTAATGCGACAGATAGGTATTTGGAAGAATCTAGAGTATCCATCTAGATAGAAGAAGTGAGAGTGTCTGGCTAGACTCTCCAACATCTGGTCTATATATGGTAAAGGGAAATGATCCTTCCTGGTTGCTTTATTTAATTTTCTATAATCTATACACATCCGCCATCCTCCTTCTAACCGTTTTGCTACATGTTCGCCTTTATCGTTCTGCACAACTGTGATGCCTCCCTTTTTAGGTACTACATGCACAGGGCTCACCCACTTACTATCCAAGATCTGATAGATTATACCTACCTCAAGTAACTTAAGAACTTCCTTTTTAACAACATCACTCATTATAGGGTTTATTCTTCTCTGATGTTCTCTAGAAGGTTTTGAATCTTCTTCGAGCGAAATCCGATGCATGCATACGGACGGGCTTATACCTTTCAGGTCAGAGATATATATACCTAAGGCTGATGGATATCTTCGTAAAACGTCTAAAAGTTGGTTCGTTTCCTCTTGGCTCAAGGTAGCACTGACTATAACTGGACGGTTCATCTCTTCATCGAGGAACTCATATGGCAGATTTTTAGGCAGTTCCTTAAGTTCTAAGGTTGGTTTCTTAGGGCAAGGCATAGGATCTGGGGCAAGGGATAAACATTCGTAAAGGTTAATATCGATGTAGGGTTTCTTAAAGTCATCATCTTCCATTATGGGGGTTGATGGTAACTTAATTATTTTTATAATTTCTTCTTGTTCTAATTCTCTAACACATTCATCAATGATATCTAAGGCATAACATGCATCTCCCATCACAGGTGCCATAATAAATTTCAAAAGTATAAATTCTATTTTCTCTTCACCTACCTCAAAGGTCAACTTTCCTCTCTTGACATCTATTATGGCTCCTGCAGTCGATAAGAATGGTCTACCTAGAAGGATTGGTATATCATGTCCTCTTTGATGTCCATAACAACGAAATCAGTAGGGATAACTAATTGACCTATCCTAACAGGGACATCTTCTAAGATGCCTATCAGATATTTAACAGATCTATCGGCTAACTGAAGTGACATCTTAGTGGGTTGTAATTCTCCTAAGTTTAACCTCTCACAAACTGCTAGAGGAATTAAGCTCACACTAGCTCCTAAGTCTAGAAAAGCTTTTTCGATGACATGACTACCCAAAAGGCAAGGAATCGAGAAATTTCCAGGATCTTTATCTTTTTTGGCTAACTTATTCTCGGAAATAGAATTGCATTCCAAGGGTTTCAGATCGTCAAGTCTACGTTTGTTGGTAAGGATGTCTTTGAGAAACTTTGCATAAGAAGGTATTTGGGTGATGACTTCTGTGAAAGGGATTTCTACATGAAGTTTTTCTATAACTTTAATAAATTTTTGATATTGGTTATTGATCTGGGTTTGTTTGAGTCTTTGCGGATATGGTATAGGTGGTTTATATGGCGGGGGTGTGTAGCACCTCAAATTTGCACCTCCCATTTTGTACATACATTTTCATCATTAGGTCATTAGCATTACATGGTCCACTGCATAGCATTGCATTGTCCATTGTCCAAGTGCAAGTCATCAGTCCAGACTGGTCAGGAGATCAGTTGTGCAAGCAAGCAAGTGCATTCTCCATGGAAGCAAAGCCCTAGGTTTGGTTCATTGGGTTCCTGAGACCTAGGGATCATTTTGAAGTGGTTTGACCAAAGGTTGGATGTTCAGAAGTCATCAGTCATTGCACAATGCATCTGAAACCCTAGAAAGTCAACCAAAGTCAACTGTGCATGAAATCATGGATTTGAAGGTGGGAGATGGTTAGAGAGGCCTCATTCATGTCCATACAAGTCTCATTTGACATTGCAAACATCAACAATGAAAAATTTGAGGTCAGATGGAAACTTGCCGAAAATAGTAAGTGACCTGTAATTTGAAATTGCCAAAAATGGAAAGGTTTTCTCCTCAAGTTTACATCATCAAGAAAGCTTCAAATGAAATTTTGTCCAACATGAAAGTTGAAGATCTTGCTCTCACCTTTTCAAAAAGTCCAAGAACATGAATTTCTCATGTATGGTTGGAAAGTTATGGATCAATCTTTGCCAAGTAATTTTGAACTTCAAGCTTGCATAACTTTTGAACCATAAGTCCAAATGAGATGGTTCTTTTTGTAACATTTCTATTTTGACATGAGCTATCCAAAACATACATCAAAAACCGTGCACTCTCATCACATAATTTTTTGATTTTTCACTTGATTTTTTTTGGAATTCTCAAATTCAAAAACAATGCATTGTCCACACATTTAAACACTTCCATTGGCCTACAAACAGAACTTCAAGTGAATGCAGGCCCAAAAACGTGCATTGTTCCATTCATTTCATGCATGGGGGTGCATTATTCAAATTGCACTTACACTCTCATATTTTGCTAATCCCTTTGCCATACAGCTAAACATGTTTAAGGACTTGGTTAGGAGGAGGTATAAAACAAAAAACCCTAACAGATTTCAGTAAGGGAGCGGCTCATTTTCAGATCTAAAAGTTTCTCATCAAATTTTTCTTTCACTTGTTCTTGCAATTTCTTAAAACAACATCTATTTCCAGTGCTTGATCTTGGTATTTGAAGTGTTCTGGAGTGAATTGGTACGTGGAATTGAATGAAACAGTGCAAGGTGGAAGCATGTTTGAAGCTTGATACATCAATGGCAGATGTAATTTCCAAAGGAATCAAGCACGATTAAACCTTCATTCTTCATCCAATCAACTTCATAAGCACTTTGGAAGTTCTGTTTACACATTGCAAGGCTCGAATCCATCATTTCCAATTCTGTTTTCTCCAAGAGGTCAGAACTCGAGTTTCTTCTTTCTTAAATTGATTATGTGATAGTTGTAGGTCTTGCAATGTTGGTGAAAATGAGCTTTGAACCACTGATTTTCGTGCCAAAATGAGTTAGTTACATGCATTTAAAGTCTTGATGTTGATTTGTATTTCCTTCGATTTGCACATGCTTGTTGTTTTCTTGATGAATCATTGATGGATTGTAGATGTATGTTAGAAGATGAACACGATGATATGTTTGTTTTTGAAATTGGGGAAAAATGTTCTTGATCTGGTACTGGCTTGATGAATGCGATGAAGATGATTGCCAGAAACACGTTTGATCCGTTAGGTTTGTTTTTCAGCGTTGTGCAGCTGTTTGTCCTGAGGCTCTCTCCTGATTAGCCCATGCTGAAGCCATGCACACGTTCCTGATTGGCTAATCCCGTTGACCATGCGCGCTGACTCCCTCCACTTAAGTGAAACGCGGCGTTTCACTTAAGTCCAGCGCCTATTAAATTAATTAAATAATAATCCCTTTAATTCTTTTCCTTTGTCATTTTTTATTTCACTTTTTTTCTTTAAACTTCCAAAAATCATAACTCAATGAATAATTGTCCAATTGATGTGAGATTTTTTGCACAATGTTCATCATGATGTCTTCTATTTTTTGATGATTTTTCCAGAAATTGTGCACGCATGGATTTTTATTTTGGTTAGGGAATGTTCATACATGTGTTTTGTTGCACCTTGCTTGCCATTTTCATTGTGAAATAATGATGCTTAATCCAATGCTTCTGAAAATTTACATGCTTAATCTAGACACTTTGATTGATCTTTTGGCTTTGAGTTTGTATTTTTAGCATGTTTGGTTGTTAAGATATGAGCTGATCATTGGAGGTGTGACAATGTGTGTCACACCATTTCTTGTCCAATTTGCTGATTTTATTTACCATGCCAAATAAATGTCAAAGGATCTTAACTTTTGCATGATGATACTTATGGATGTTAAGTTTGAGTGTGAATTTTTGTAGAATTTTTGAGTGCCTTTCCAATTTGTTTGAGAATTTCTTTTCTGTTTGACCATTTGTGGACTTTTTGAGAGTCATGATCTTAAAAGATTTGTGAAATGCTTGATGTTTATTGGATGGACTTGAAATTTTGCACATGTGTTCTAGACACTTTGAAGTTTGTCTTGGAATTGGTTTGATGTCCATATCATGTTTGGATTCTGTTTTATGCTTTCTTGAAGTTGATGTATGAAATTGTGCTTCCTTTGAGCTTGTTTTGGCTTGCCTTTCCTTAGGGAATTTATTTGACATGCTTCCACTTATCCAAATGGCTTGATTTTTGGTATGATGACCATGTGATGGATGCTGTTTAGCCATGAGTTTGCTTGGGATTTATTGAATTAGTTTTGAGTTAATGTGGATTGATTCTTTCTGTTTGGTTCTATGAACTTTGAACTTGCATGCTTTGCACTAAATGCTATATGAGATGAAATTGGTTGATGATATGAATGTGAGACCACTTGGACATTGTTCTTATTTGATTAAGCTTGATTCTTGCCAATTTTCATGTTCTGTTTTGGTTTATTGCTACCTCTTTGACCCTAGGCCTTGTCCTAGTGGTTAGCCTCTCACATTTGAGCTTTATTTCAGGATAAAAAGCACAATTGCCATGCTTGATGATATTCACTCATTTGGAGTTGGTCCATTGCTTGTTGATAACTAACCTTGAGTTTGTTTTGTAGGCTTTGAGACTTAGGCCTAGGCCTTGTGGCTTGCACCTTTGTGCATTGATGCTTGTTTGTCTGTTTATGTACAGCTGTTTGTTGTCTGTTGACTTTTGTTTGAGTTGTGTACTGATTATGTTGGATTGTTTTCAGGTACCTTAGTTGCTATAGTTCCTTTGTGAACTTGCTTTTGCTTTGCTTGATAGCTTGAGCATTGAGGTATAATTCCACTAACTCCATGTAGTCTGGAAGACCTGGCCTGTTATTTGGTCAGGCACCTGTCTGAAGTCCTCCTTAAGAGGCAATGCTTGTGATTGTTTATCTTTGTCCCCTGTACATATCAAAGACCTCCTAAGTGAAGAGGCATTGGCAGATACAAGAGATGTGTAGTCCATCTCCTGCTAATCAGTGAGTCATCCACTTTGCTCACACACCTTGTGTTGATGCATTGTGGATAATAGCCCAAGATCTTTGTTGTGTCAGTCATGTGGATAGAAGAGTTCCAACTTTCTGAACTCCCACACCTTCATTTGTCTGAAGCTCTCCCAGGCCAGGGATAAGAGTTGTGAGGCACACCCCTCACTTCCTATTTCATCTGCTTCACCCTAACTCTCAATGTTAGGGTTAAGAGCTAACATCACCCTGTTACAGTGGTTTGTTTGTCGAGGTTGATATGACCCCTTGACTAAAACCTAACCTTGATTGAGCCAACTGATTACATATAGTGTGTGCTACTTGTGCTTGTATGTTTGTGCTTTTTAGTTTAGCTTGCTTCCTGTGCAAGTTAGGGCTAGTTTGGCTTGCTTCCTGTGCAAGTCATGTTTAGGTTAGCTTGCTTCCTGTGCAAGTTAAGTAGAAACCTTAACATAGGGCGACGATGCATGACAACTTCTAGGCTCAAGTCGTAGTCTCCCTAGTAGTTTGTGTCTCCCTTTGTATCTGGTTAGGCTAGTCCTTTTTCCCTGCATAGGGGAACTACGTCGCCCTGATCCTCATACCAGATGAGGTACGTAGGCAGGAGATGAGCTGATCTCTCCGGGCGCCCTTTTGTTTTGTTTGTGTGAGTTGTTTCTCCTTTTCTGGTTGGAATCCGATGTAAATCCAGCGATTGGCATTCGGTTTCCAGTTTCTTTGCTGGAGTCTGACGTAAGTCCAGCGATTGGCAGTCGGTTTCCTGTGTGGTTTTGTCTTGCGTGCGTTAGCCGAGCTACGAGTGCTCCAATTCTTCTTTAGTCCGAGAAGATACGTATGCATAGGATGCGACATCCTAGCGAGCACGTTTCCCCCTGTCCGAACTACGTCGACTCTGATGTCTATGCCTGATAGACTACGTAGGCCCAGGATGCGATATCCTGCCGAGTCAGTTTCTTTTGTTTTCTTGTGTCTCTTTCAGCCAGTGTGTTTGATGTTTGTTTGAGCAGTGTTTAGCCACCATATTCCTTCCTTTTGTGCGTGGATCCCGTCGAGTACGACGGATGCGTAGGGGTGCTAATACCTTCCCTACGCATAACCGACTCCCGATCCCATTCTCTTTGGTCGCAAGACCATGTCTTTTCCAGGTTTACTTCGAGTGTTTCCTTTCCCTCTTTTGGGATAAATAACGGACGGTGGCGACTCTGTTGTTTTTGTTTCCCGCTGGTTTTTCGCGTAATGCGACAGCTGGCGACTCTGCTGGGGATAATAGAGAAGTTGACCTCTTGCTGGTCCATCTTCCCTAAGCGAGTCTCTCCTAGCGCTCTCTAGGGTAGGGTTTGGTTGCTTTTGCTGTTTTATTTATTGCATTCATTTATTTGTTGTTTGCATTTATTGTTTGTATTTATGTGTGCATTGATGTTTGCATTCATTCACATTCATTTGTTCATCTGGCTGTGCTGTGTTGCTCTGTTTGGGGTGGGAGTTACATGAGGTAAAAGGCCCAATACCCAGGCTATGAGTGAAATCTAGGAAACCTAGGAATAGAGTGATTCATGGGAAGCGGGTGGTATTGCGCCACTTAGCGGAACATTGACATCACGAGCAGTTCAGACCCTGGTGGGATATTATCGTTACATACTTCGGGTGTGTATATGATGATATTCTGTGAAAGGTTATTTATGCTGCGTTTCTCTCGACCTTACCCTGGCCTAGATGGCACCCGTGAGTGGGGAGGAAATGATCATTACTACAGGTACCGTTGGTGACGTGTTGGTGACTTGTGATCCTGTTGGTGACTATGGGTTCAGATGACAGTTTCTCAGATGACTTTGGGTTTCAGATGAATTGTGGTTCCAAGTTTAAACCGAAGCTTCGATCCTGTGTTCTGAGATGCACAGCCAGCCAGTCTTGTCTGCATCATTTGCATCATAGCATGTTTATTTTCAAAAAATAAGCAATAAAAAAAAGAATTGAAAAAAAAGAAAAAAGAAAAGCTAATCTCTGCATGCATATCATTTCTCAGGTACATTCCAGAGTCTGTTCATTGAGAGAGATGGCAACAGTCCCAGAGTTGAAGCGGAAGACTTGCTCCTACAGCTTTCACCGTGAGCCTTTGACGTCTCTGATAGAGTTGAGTAACCTTGTGACCAGTGGTAACCAGAAGGGGTTTGTGGATCAGTATGGGGATATTCTGACACTGTTGAAAATGGTAGTTGATCCGGTGCCGTTGCAGACTCTTCTACAGTTCTACGACCCAGAGCTTCGTTGTTTCACCTTTCAAGATTATCAGTTGGCGCCTACTCTTGAGGAGTACTCCATTCTGTTGAGTGTCCCGATCCGGTATCAGGTTCCTTTCTTGGAGGTGCCTAAGGAAGTAGATTTCAGCGTTGTTGCCAGAGCTCTCCATTTGGGTACCAAGAAGTCAGTGATAGTTGGAAGTCCAGCGGGGATGTTGTGGGTCTGCCTTTGAAGTTTCTGTTGAGGGTAGCTAGAGAAGAAGCAGAGAAGGGGAATTGGGAAGCCTTTCATGCTCAGGTGGCCGTCATGATCTATGGGATTGTATTGTTTCCGAGTATGCCCAACTTTGTGGACTACGCTGCAGTTATTATTTTCCTTGGAGGAAACCCGGTTCCTACTCTGTTAGCTGACACTTACTATGCTATTCACAGTAGGCATGGTAAGGGTGGAGCTATCAGATGTTGTCTCCCACTTTTGCTCAGATGGTTCATGTCTCTCCTACCAGTCAGTGGACCTTTTGTGGATGCTCGGAGCACGCATAAGTGGACTCAGAGGGTCATGTCTCTTTCTTCATATGATATCAGATGGCAGTCATACCGGATGGATGTGCGGAATGTTATTATGAGTTGTGGAGAGTTCCGGAATGTGCCACTCGTAGGGACTAAGGGTTGCATCAATTACAATCCAGTTCTTTCTCTTCGCCGGTTGGGGTTTGTGTTGAAAGGGAGACCACTTGATGCTGAGATAGCTGAAAGTGTGTATTTTGAGAAGCAGAGTGACCCGACTAGATTGGAACAGATAGGAAGAGCTTGGAAGACTATTGGTGTGAAGGATGGATCTGTCTTAGGGAAGAAGTTTGCCATTGCTATGCCTGATTACACTGAGTGGGTCAAGGAGAGAGTGGAGACTTTGTTGTTACCCTACGATAGGATGGAGCCGTTACAGAAGCAACCACCTTTGATCCTTGCTGAGAGTGTGCCTGTTGAGCACTACAAGCAAGCCCTGATGGAGAATCGCCGGTTGAGAGAGAAGGAGCAAGATACCCAGATGGAGCTTTACAAAGCCAAAGCTGATAGGTTGAACTTGGCTCATCAACTCAGAGGAGTGCAGAGAGAAGATGCTAGCAGATTGAGAAGCAAGAAGAGATCCTACGAGGAGGTGGAAGCCATGTTAGATGCAGAACACCGGGAGTGCTTGAGGCTGCAGAGAGCTGAAGCCAATTATCAGAAGAAGATCAGAGACCTGGAGAAGCAACTCAGAGACAAAGACATCCAGTTGAAGAAGGAAGTAGACTTGAGACAGGCATCAGAGAACCATCTTGGAGGAGAAGTTGTAGAGCTTAGAAGACAACTGACGGAGAAGATCACTCCTTTGCCAGAATGTTCAGAATGTGCCCTGTTGATAGACCAGTGCCAGTACCTGAAGACTCTCATTCCAGGAGACCGTTTGTCTTAGCTTGTATCTTTGATGTGTATGTTGAGAATCACCTCCAGGCTTGTTGGATGGGATTCATTGTTGTACTCCGATTGTGTGGATCTTTGTTGACTTGGTTGTATGATCCTGTTGCTCTTATCTATAGATAAGGTTGTTGGTGTTTCATTTTGTTTTCATTTATCTCGTATATGTTGTTCTCTTGTTGTTGCAGGTTGCCATCTTTTGAAGATGAATCAGGCTCTTTTAATGCTTGAGAAATGAACATATCATGTGCATCATACGCATCATTAACATCATACTCATATCATTTTGCATAGAAGGTGTTCTTGTTCGTGACTTCTCACTTTGGTTCCTGTGTTTAGGCAGGATAGCTGATCAACGTCCGCATCGCTACTCAACGAGGTTGAATCATCAAAGGAATATGGATCAAGTGCAAGCTGAGTTAGCTGAGATGAGGGCTAACATGGCCCAGTTCATGCATATGATGCAAGGGGTTGCGCAAGGTCAAGAAGAACTCCGAGCTCTAGTTCAGAGACAAGAAGCTGCAATTCCACCGGTCAACCAAGCTCTGCCAGAGGGAGGCCCGATCAATGACCCTGCTACTGCGGCTGTACCCGTTAACAACTATGTTGTAGGTGATGAGTTGAGGGGTATTCGAATCAACGGGCAACTTATTGCTCCAGATACCGCTAATGCCAGAGTAGTCTGTGCTCCGGCCCGTAATCAGGCTCCGATTGTTGACAGACAAGAGGATATGTTCACTCTGCTCAGTGAAGATGAAGACGTTTTGGGAAGGGTTGATGAGAGGGATCGTAAAGTTGATGCCCTTGCTGAGAAGATCCGGGCTATGGAATGTCAGAATTCTCTCGGTTTTGATGTTACCAATATGGGGTTAGTGGAAGGTTTGAGAATCCCTTACAAATTCAAAGCGCCCTCATTTGACAAGTACAACGGTACATCTTGCCCTCGCACCCACGTGCAGGCGTACTACAGGAAGATCTCTGCTTACACAGACGATGAGAAGATGTGGATGTATTTTTTCCAAGATAGCTTATCTGGAGCTTCCTTGGATTGGTACATGGAGCTGAAGAGAGATTCTATCCGATGCTAGAGGGATCCGGGTGAAGCCTTCTTGAGGCAGTATAAACACAACATGGACATGGCGCCTAGCCGGACTCAGCTGCAGAGTCTTTGTCAGAAATCAGGAGAAAGCTTCAAGGAGTACGCCCAGAGGTGGCGTGAACTGGCTGCAAGAGTACAACCCCCTATGCTGGAGAGGGAGTTAACCGACATGTTCATTGGTACTCTTCAAGGTGTATTTATGGACCGGATGGGGAGTTGCCCATTCGGTAGTTTCTCAGACGTTGTGATCTGTGGTGAGAGAACTGAAAGTTTGATCAAGACTGGTAAGATTCAAGATGTGGGTTCTTCATCGTCTAAGAAACCATTTGCTGGGGCACCTCGCCGGAGAGAGGGTGAAACCAATGCTGTACAACACCGAGGGAATGTGTACAGAGGAAGTGTGAACAGAAATCTGTATCGCCCGGTTGCTGCTGTAACCATCCCGGCACCTCAACCTCGTCAACAACAATAACAAAGAGTTCAACAACCGCAACAGCAACAACAACAACAGCAACGTCCGTATCAGCCCAGACAGAGGATGCCTGATCGACGTTTTGATCCGCTACCAATGTCGTACGCCGAACTTCTGCCCGGACTACTCAGGTTGGGGTTTGTTGAGTTGCGTACAATGGCTCCGCCAACAATATTGCCTCCTGGGTACGACGCCAACGTCCGTTGTGACTTTCACTCTGGGGCACCAGGACACCATACTGAGAAATGTCGAGCTTTCCAGCACAAAGTCCAAGATTTGATCGATGCCAAGACGATCAACTTTGCTCCAGTGCCTAACGTCGTGAACAATCTTATGCCTCAGCATGGTGGGCATAGAGTGAACAATATTGAAGGGGAAGAAGCTGAAGATCTGGTTGTTAGTGTTGATGATGTTCAGACTTCTCTGCTAGTTGTGAAGGGCCGTTTGCTGAATGGGGGTGTCAACCCGGGCTGTGATGAGGGCTGTAGTGGTTGTGATGAATCTGAGAATGGTTGTGAACAGTTAAGGGCCGGTATCCAGGGTTTGATGGATGAGGGCTGTCTACAGTTCAGTCGGGCTGTCAGAGATCGTGGGTCAGTATCAACTGTCACTATCTACTTCAAACCGTCTGAAGGACGTGGCCAGAGGGTCGTTAGTGCGCCTGCAACAAGTGGTACTCCTGTTACCATTTCTGCACCAGTAACCGCCAGTACTCCGACTACAATCGTTGTGCCGGTCAGAAGGGTTGTTGATAGTCGGGCTGTTCCGTGGAGATATGATAGCGCCTATCGCAGCAACAGAAGGGCTGAGAATCAGGTCAGACCGGCAAATCAAGCGCTTGTGACGATTGCTGTGCCTAGTAGAGCTCCTGTGGTGAGTGCAAGTCCAGTTGTGGACAATGTTGGTGGGCCAGGAGGCTTTACTCGAAGTGGACGTCTGTTTGCTCCACAACCATTAAGAGACAACAACGCCGAGGCTCTCGCCAAGGCTAAAGGCAAACAGGCTATGGTTGACGAAGAACCGGCTCAGAAGGAGGTGCCTGAGGGTTCATTTGAAAAGGACGTGGAGGAGTTTATGAAGATCATAAAGAAAAGTGACTACAAGATTGTAGATCAACTTAACCAGACTCCGTCCAAGATCTCGATTCTCTCTTTGCTGCTGTGCTCTGAGGCGCATCGTAACGCTTTGTTGAAGATGTTGAATATGGCGTATGTACCTCAAGAGATTTCCGTCAACCAGCTGGAAGGTGTGATTGCCAACGTGAGCACCAGGCATGGTTTAGGTTTCACAGACCTAGACTTAACGCCTGAGGGACGTAATCATAACAAAGCCTTGCACATCACGATGGAGTGCAAGGGGGCAGTGTTGTCTCACGTGTTGGTAGACACGGGTTCTTCTCTGAATGTCTTGCCGAAGCAAATCTTGAAGAAGATATCTGTTGAAGGGGTTGTGCTCACTCCTAGTGACCTTATTGTGCGCGCATTTGACGGATCCAAACGTTCTGTGTTTGGTGAAGTTACCTTGCCGGTGAAGATAGGTCCGGAGGTCTTTGATATAATCTTCTATGTTATGGACATTCAGGCCGCCTACAGTTGTTTGTTGGGGCGTCCATGGATTCATGCAGCAGGGGCAGTTTCGTCAACTCTCCACCAAAAGCTCAAGTATGTCTGGAACGGTCAGATTGTGACCGTGTGTGGCGAAGAAGATATCCTGGTGAGTCACCTATCCTCTTTCAAATATGTAGAGGTGGATGGAGAGATCCATGAAACTTTATGCCAGGCATTTGAGACTGTGGCCCTCGAGAAATTGGCGTACGCTGATCCGAGAAAGCCGGGTGCTTCGATTGCTTCGTACAAGCAGGCCAAAGAGGTTGTTGACTCGGGCAAAGCCGAAGGCTGGGGCAAGATGGTAGATTTGCCTGTCAAAAAAGACAAATTTGGCATTGGTTATGAGCCTCTCCAAGCAGAGCAGAGTGTGCAGACGGGTCCGAGTACCTTTACCAGCGCTGGGCTGATGAACCACGGTGACGTCTTTGCAACCGGTAGTGAAGACTGTGACAGTGATTGCGATCTAGACAACTGGGTTCGCCCGTGTGCACCAGGGGAGTCTATCAACAACTGGACGGCTGAAGAAGTGGTCCAAGTTACTCTTCAGACAGAGTAATTTTCTTTTGTTTTTCATTTGCATAAAAACCCTACGTTCTGCCCAAGGCGTAGTGGTTCATTGTAGGGCCTCATCATGTTTTAATGATTATCATTAATAAAGGACGTTTTGCAATCAAATCTTGTGATCCCTGTCTTTCTATTTTTGTTTTCATTTTTTTTCAAAACAATAAAAATGGCAATGTTTTTGTTTTTGCGACTTTCTTGAACTCTTTTTCTAAAATAAGGCATTAACATGCAGAAGTGATCTCACGGAATACACTATGAACAGTTCTGTTATGGCTCAGTATGATTTTGATAATCCCATCTACCAAGCTGAAGAGGAGAGTGAGGAAGACTGTGAACTCCCCGCAGAATTGGTCATATTGTTGAAGCAAGAGGAGAGGGTCATCCAACCTCATCAGGAAGAGTTGGAGATTGTTAATCTGGGTACTGAGGACGCCAAAAGAGAGATCAAGATTGGGGCTGCTTTAGAGGACCCTGTCAAGAGGAGGCTGATCGAGATGCTGAGAGAATATGTGGAGATATTCGCCTGGTCATATCAAGATATGCCTGGGTTGGATACAGACATTGTGGTGCATCGATTACCTCTTAGAGAAGAGTGTCCTTCGGTCAAGCAGAAGCTTCGTAGAACTAGTCCTGATATGGCTGTCAAGATCAAGGAAGAGGTTCAGAAGTAGTGGGATGCGGGTTTTCTGGCTGTTACCAGTTACCCCCCGTGGGTGGCCAACATCGTTCCCGTGCCGAAGAAGGATGGCAAAGTCAGAATGTGTGTCGATTACCGGGATCTGAATAGAGCGAGTCCGAAAGATGATTTCCCCTTACCTCACATTGATGTATTGGTTGATAATACGGCGCAATCCTCGGTATTCTCTTTCATGGATGGTTTCTCGGGCTACAATCAGATCAAGATGGCGCCAGAGGACATGGAAAAGACGACATTCATTACACCTTGGGGTACGTTCTGCTATAAGGTGATGCCATTTGGGATGAAGAATGCCGGTGCTACCTATCAGAGGGCTATGACGACTCTCTTTCATGACATGATGCACAAAGAGATCGAAGTGTACGTGGATGATATGATTGCGAAGTCGCAGACAGAAGAGGAGCACCTGGTTAATTTGCAGAAGTTGTTTGACAGATTGGTAAAGTTCAAACTGAGGCTAAATCCGAACAAGTGTACATTTGGCGTGAGATCAGGGAAGCTGTTAGGCTTCATTGTCAGTGAGAAAGGGATTGAGGTTGATCCAGCAAAGGTCAAAGCTATTCAAGAAATGCCTGAACCGAAAACAGAGAAGCAGGTTCGTGGGTTTTTAGGGAGGTTGAACTACATCGCAAGGTTCATATCTCACCTAACTGCCACGTGTGAACCCATTTTCAAATTGCTAAGAAAAGATCAAGCAATCAGGTGGAATGATGATTGTCAGAAGCTTTTGACAAGATAAAAGAGTATTTATAGAAACCTCCAATCCTTATACCTCCAGTTCCAGGGAGACCGCTGATAATGTACCTATCAGTGACTGAGAACTCGATGGGGTGTGTATTGGGACAGCATGACGAGTCTGGTCGAAAAGAGCACGCCATATACTACCTTAGCAAAAAGTTTACCGACTGTGAAACAAGATATTCACTGCTCGAGAAAACTTGCTGTGCTTTGGCCTGGGCTGCTCGCCGACTGAGGCAGTATATGTTGAACCATACTACCTTGTTGATTTCTAAGATGGATCCAGTGAAGTACATATTTGAGAAGCCGGCTCTCACCGGGCGTGTTGCTCGATGGCAGATGATCTTAACAGAATATGATGTCCAGTACACATCGCAGAAGGCCATTAAAGGTAGTATTCTATCAGACTACCTTGCCGAGCAACCGATTGAGGATTATCAGCCTATGATGTTTGAATTCCCTGATGAAGACATCATGTATCTTAAGATGAAAGATTACGAAGAGCCTCTTGTCGAGGAAGGACCGGATCCGGATGACAAGTGGACACTGATGTTTGATGGGGCCGTGAATATGAACGGTAACGGTGTTGGGGCAGTGCTCATTAATCCCAAAGGTGCACATATACCTTTTTCTGCCAGGCTGACTTTTGATGTAACCAACAACGAAGCTGAATATGAGGCTTGCATTATGGGTATAGAAGAAGCCATCGATCTGAGAATCAAGACTCTTGACATCTATGGAAATTCTGTTCTAGTGATCAACCAGGTCAATGGAGATTGGAATACCAACCAGCCGCATCTGATTCCTTATAGAGATTACACCAGAAGAATACTGACGTTCTTCAAGAAGGTGAAGTTGTATCATGTCCCCCGGGATGAGAATCAAATGGCTGATGCCTTGGCTACTTTGTCTTCAATGATCAAAGTTCATTGGTGGAATCATGTGCCACAAGTTGCGGTGAATCGGCTCGAGAGGCCTGCGTATGTGTTTGCGGCCGAAGCTTTTGTGATTGATGAGAAACCGTGGTACTATGATATCAAGAACTTCCTCAAGAGTCTGGAGTATCATGAAGGTGCGTCGAAGAATGACAAGAAAACCCTGAGAAGGCTGGCTGGAAGCTTTTATTTGAACCAAGATGATGTGTTGTACAAAAGGAATTTTGACATGGTCTTGCTCAGATGCGTGGATAGACACAAAGCAGACATGTTGATGCAGGAAGTGCATGAAGGATCGTTTGGTACCCATGCTGGTGGTCATGCAATGTCGAAGAAATTGTTGAGAGCCGGTTATTACTGGATGACTATGGAATCCGATTGTTTCAAGTACGCTCGGAAATGCCATAAGTGTCAAATCTATGCTGATAAGGTGCATGTACCACCAAGCCCTCTGAATGTCATGAATTCGCCTTGGTCGTTCGCCATGTGGGGCATTGATATGATAGGGAAGATTGAGCCTACTGCTTCTAATGGACATCGCTTCATCTTGGTTGCGATTGATTACTTCACCAAATGGGTGGAAGCAGCTTCCTATGCTAACGTTACCAAACAAGTGGTTGCCCGGTTTATCAAGAAAGAAATCATCTGTCGTTATAGAGTTCCTGAGAGAATCATCACTGACAATGGTTCGAATCTCAATAACAAGATGATGAAAAAGCTTTGCAAAGATTTCAAGATTGAACATCACAATTCTTCTCCTTACAGACCGAAGATGAATGGTGCTGTAGAGGCGACAAACAAGAATATCAAGAAGATTGTGCAGAAGATGGTCGTGACGTACAAGGATTGGCATGAGATGCTGCCTTTCGCTTTACATGGGTACCGTACCTCAGTGCGTACGTCGACCGGGGCAACCCCGTACTCCCTTGTGTATGGTATGGAAGCAGTCCTACCAGTTGAAGTGGAGATCCCTTCTCTGAGGGTTTTGTTAGATGTCAAGCTGGACGAAGCCGAGTGGATTCGAACAAGGTTTAACGAGTTGAGCCTTATCGAAGAGAGACGGCTTGCAGCTGTGTGCCACGGGCAATTATATTAGAGAAGGATGAAGCGAGCCTTTGATCAGAAAGTGCGTCCTCGGAGCTATCAGACGGGTGATCTAGTTTTGAAGAGGATCCTTCCTCCCGGTACAGATAACAGGGGCAAGTGGACTCCTAATTATGAAGGTCCGTATGTTGTGAAGAAGGTCTTCTCCGGTGGAGCCTTGATGCTTACAACTATGGATGGTGAAGATTTCCCGTCCCCTGTTAACTCAGATGTAGTCAAAAAATACTTCGCATAAATTGACCCGCTGGACAAAAAGAATAATTTAGTCCAGGCAAAAAAGGGCATCCCGGCGAACCAAAAAACAGAAAGAAAAGGTTCGGGAAAAAATTAGGGATAAAAATGAAAAGAATTTGTACACCCGTTAAGTCGAAAACCCGCAAGGGCGGCTTAGGCAAAAATGGGTATCCCGGTGGATTGAAAACCCGAAAGGGCGATCCGGGCAAAAGAGGGATTGGAGCGAAGACTACAGTCTGAGTTATCTGTACTTCATATCGCTTTGTCGTCTGCCATCTCGAAAGATGTAATCGGTCCAGTCATTCTTCTCAAAAAGCAAAGGAAGTTGGGAGGAAAGCTGGTGATCTGTGGGTTATAACAGAATTGGGAAATAGTGGATGCCGTGTTCACATTGCCATTAGGATAAATTTTTTTCCTTTTGTGCGCAATTACCTCTTTCTAGGAATTGCTTCCCAATGTATTCGCCTTTTCAGGCACATTTTCAATCAATAAAAGTCGTTATTTAGATAAATAGCTCTCTTGTTTTTATTTTTACTGTTTTGTTTGCAAAAACGTCCGAATTTTTGATAAGCATTGCATATAAGAACATGAAGGCTAAACAATAACGTGCAGAAAGATAAAACATTTGAAAATCATTTTGAATGTTGAGGACACTTGAGCGTATCTTGTCCATGTATCCCCTAGGGGCATTTTGTTGTGTTGTTTTGCAGGATGGCATCTGTGAGGACGTTTCCCCAGCAGATATTTCCCTAGGCAAGTATGGAAGCTATCAGAGCTATGTTCCCCTGCGGAGACGTCTGTGGATAGTGCCTTCTATTCCCCAACAGATCTAAGGATTGCCTATCCCCAGCAGGCCTGTATTTGCCGATTTCCCCAGTTGTTGAGTTCCCAGCTGAGTTTGGAAGCGGGATTATCCCCACTGAGCTGGAAAGATGTTATATCCCCAGCGGAGGTGTCAGTAGTTTATTCCTCAGCAGTCTGGTTGGAAGTATCATCATCCCCAGCATGATTGTGAGCGCCTGTCCTCGGCAGGGTTGTGGATGTATATCTCCAGCATGGAGTCTGATATTACTTTCCCCACCAGAGTTTTGCTCTTCCTCAGCAGAGTGGTGTGTTATCCCCAACAGAGTTGCTTTCCCTAGCACTCGAGCAGAGATTGGTATTGATGATTTTCCGCAGCGAGTCCCCGAGTGGAGCGGGTTCAGAGAAATTTATCTCCAGCAGAGTTTATCCTACCTGTTGATTGGTTGGTTATCCCCAGTGAAGTCGCTTTATTACTCCCCAGCGAGTTGCCTTGTTTTCCCCCAGTGGAGTTGTATTGTTGGTTCCTCAGCGCAGTCGCCTTGTGTATTCCCTAGCGGAGTTGTATTGATTGCTTACCAAGCGGAGTCCCCCGAGTGGATAGGGATCTTTCCCCTAGCAATAGTGTTATTCCTCCAGCACGAGTGAGAATTCAGTTCTCTCCCCGCAGAGTATTCCTTAGACAGAGTCTTCCCACAGGGTTGGAGTATCTAATCAGTTTGCTCCCCGGCAGGAGTTCATCATTTGCATTTTGCATGTAGTAATCATTGCATCCTCAAAATCGCGTAGCATTTCTATTCAATATGGAGTATTACGCCGCGGAAAAATTCAAACATATGCATTCATGTGTTAAACCTAACTAGATCGTATCCCCGACAGAGGCGAATCATTTGTTCAACATCGGTACAACACGTTTGCTACAGTTGCTCCTGACAACATTCAGGACTGATATTTCCCTAGAGATGTTTATTTCCTCACCCGTCCGCGAACGAAAAGCTTGTTTCTCCCCAGTGAGATCCCCAACAAGTGGTTAGCCTTGCCCTGACGTTTTGAAGATGTCATTCTTGTGATACCGGTAAGTGTCATGTTAGCACCCGCGTGTGTTCTCTCTTTGGTGTCGGTAAACACCATTGTTTCGGTGTCAGTAAACATTTAGTCCTACCCCAGTCATCGGTAAATGTCTGGTCATTTTTTGGTGTCGGTAAACATCATCTTTCGATGTCGGTAAACGTCGAGTTTTTTCCCCAGTCATCGGTAAATGTCTGATAATTCCCCAGCTAGAGATCCCCAGTAGAGTCGTCGGTAAACGTCCTGTTTGTTTTCTGGTTGCAAGGATTTGTTTCCTTTCCCCAGTAAAGTGTTCACCTCTCCGTTGGTGTCGATAAACGTCGAGCCTCTCCCTTTCGTCCGTTGACGTCTGGTCGAGTATGTCCCCCCAGTCATCGGTAAATGTCTGGTCGTTTTTGGATGTCGGTAAACATCATCTTTCGATGTCGGTAAACATCGAGTCTCATCCCAGTCATCGATAAATGTCTGATCGTGCGTATTTCCTGTTGACAAAATCAAAAATCCCCAGGAGTCGTCGGTAAACGTCTTGTCTGATTCCAATTGCAAATATCTTTTTCCTCCCCAGGTGGAGACGCCATCGGTAAATGGCCCCGTTTGCTTCGATATTGGTAAATATCGAATCCCTAGTTGGAGCAGCCATCGGTAAATGGTCTTGCTGAAGTTGATATCGGTAAATATCAAGTTGCTTTGAGGTCACCATCGGTAAATGGTCTTGCTTCCTTTTAATATCAAGGTGTTTCCCAGCAGCCATCGGTAAATGGTCTCGCTGAAGTTGATATCGGTAAATATCAAGTTTCCAGTATTTAGCCATCGGTAAATGGTTTCGCTTTCCTGAAGTTATCGTGCAGCCGTCATCGGTAATTGACTTGGCTTTTCTTGGTATCATATCCCGCAGAGTGCAAATTTCTACGGTTCTTTGGTATTCAATCCCTGTGTACCTTGAAAGTCTGATAGCCGTTGCTCTCATCCGTTCAGGTTCCCAGCTGATTGAATAGGTGCAGCTGTAGCACCTCAAATTTGCACCTCCCATTTTGTACATACATTTTCATCATTAGGTCATTAGCATTACATGGTCCACTGCATATCATTGCATTGTCCATTGTCCAAGTGCAAGTCATCAGTCCAGACTGGTCAAGAGATCAGTTGTGCAAGCAAGCAAGTGCATTCTCCATGGAAGCAAAGCCCTAGGTTTGGTTCATTGGGTTCCTGAGACCTAGGGATCATTTTGAAGTGGTTTGACCAAAGGTTGGATGTTCAGAAGTCATCAGTCATTGCACAATGCATCTGAAACCCTAGAAAGTCAACCAAAGTCAACTGTGCATGAAATCATGGATTTGAAGGTGGGAGATGGTTAGAGAGGCCTCATTCATGTCCATACAAGTCTCATATGACATTGCAAACATCAACAATGAAGAATTTGAGGTCAGATGGAAACTTGCCAAAAATAGTAAGTGACCTGTAATTTGAAATTGCCAAAAATGGAAAGGTTTTCTCCTCAAGTTTACATCATCAAGCAAGCTTCAAATGAAATTTTGTCCAACAAGAAAGTTGAAGATCTTGCTCTCACCTTTTCAAAAAGTCCAAGAACATGAATTTCTCATGTATGGTTGGAAAGTTATGGATCAATCTTTGCAAAGTAATTTTGAACTTCAAGCTTGCATAACTTTTGAACCATAAGTCCAAATGAGATGGTTCTTTTTGTAACATTTATATTTTGACATGAGCTATCCAAAACATACATCAAAAACCATGCACTCTCATCACATAATTTTTTGATATTTCACTTGATTTTTTTTGGAATTCTCAAATTCAAAAACAATGCATTGTCCACACATTTAAACACTTCCATTGGCCTACAAACAGAACTTCAAGTGAATGCAGGCCC
Source organism: Lathyrus oleraceus (assembly GCF_024323335.1). Classification (NCBI taxonomy): domain Eukaryota; kingdom Viridiplantae; phylum Streptophyta; class Magnoliopsida; order Fabales; family Fabaceae; genus Lathyrus; species Lathyrus oleraceus. The sequence goes on from NC_066581.1 coordinate 422,104,469, forward strand.
AAAAACGTGCACTGTTCCATTCATTTCATGCATGGGGGTGCATTATTCAAATTGCACTTACACTCTCATATTTTGCTAATCCCTTTGCCATACACCTAAACATGTTTAAGGACTTGGTTAGGAGGGGGTATAAAACAAAAAACCCTAACAGATTTCAGTAAGGGAGCGGCTCATTTTCAGATCTAAAAGTTTCTCATCAAATTTTTCTTTCACTTGTTCTTGCAATTTCTTAAAACAACATCTATTTCCAGTGCTTGATCTTGGTATTTGAAGTGTTCTGGAGTGAATTGGTACGTGGAATTGAATGAAACAGTGCAAGGTGGAAGCATGTTTGAAGCTTGATACATCAATGGCAGATGTAATTTCCAAAGGAATCAAGCACGATTAAACCTTCATTCTTCATCAATTCAACTTCATAAGCACTTTGGAAGTTCTGTTTACACATTGCAAGGCTCGAATCCATCATTTCCAATTTTGTTTTCTCCAAGAGGTCAGAACTCGAGTTTCTTCTTTCTTAAATTGATTATGTGATAGTTGTAGGTCTTGTAATGTTGGTGAAAATGAGCTTTGAACCACTGATTTTCATTCCAAAATGAGTTAGTTACATGCATTTAAAGTCTTGATGTTGATTTGTATTTCCTTCGATTTGCACATGCTTGTTGTTTTCTTGATGAATCATTGATGGATTATTGATGTATGTTAGAAGATGAACACGATGATATGTTTGTTTTTGAAATTGGGGAAATGTTCTTGATCTGGTACTGGCTTGATGAACGCGATGAAGATGATTGCCAGAAACACGTTTGATTCGTTAGGTTTGTTTTTCAGCGTTGTGCAGCTGTTTGTCCTGAGGCTCTCTCCTGATTGGCCCATGCTGAAGCCATGCACACGTTCCTGATTGGCTAATCCCGTTGACCATGCGCGCTGACTCCCTCCACTTAAGTGAAACGCGGCGTTTCACTTAAGTCCAGCGCCTATTAAATTAATTAAATAATAATCCCTTTAATTCTTTTCCTTTGTCATTTTTTATTTCACTTTTTTTCTTTAAACTTCCAAAAATCATAACTCAATGAATAATTGTCCAATTGATGTGAGATTTTTTGCAAAATGTTCATCATGATGTCTTCTATTTTTTGATGATTTTTCCAGAAATTGTGCATGCATGGATTTTTATTTTGGTTAGGGAATGTTCATACATGTGTTTTGTTGCACCTTGCTTGCCATTTTCATTGTGAAATAATGATGCTTAATCTAATGCTTCTGAAAATTTACATGCTTAATCTAGACACTTTGATTGATCGTTTGGATTTGAGTTTGTATTTTTAGCATGTTTGGTTGTTAAGATATGAGCTGATCATTGGAGGTGTGACAATGTGTGTCACACCATTTCTTGTCCAATTTGATGATTTTATTTAACATGCCAAATAAATGTCAAAGAATCTGAATTTTTGCATGATGATACCTATGGATGTTAAGTTTGAGTGTGAATTTTTGTAGAATTTTTGAGTGCCTTTCCTATTTGTTTGAGAATTTATTTTCTGTTTGACCATTTGTGGACTTTTTGAGAGTCATGATCTTAAAAGATTTGTGAAATGCTTGATGTTTATTGGATGGACTTGAAATTTTGCACATGTGTTCTAGACACTTTGAAGTTTGTCTTGGCTTTGGTTTGATGTCCATATCATGTTTGGATTCTGTTTTATGCTTGCTTGAAGTTGATGTATGAAATTGTGCTTCCTTTGAGCTTGTTTTGCCTTGCCTTGCCTTAGGGAATTTATTTGACATGCTTCCACTTATCCAAATGGCTTGATTTTTGGTATGATGACCATTTGATGAATGCTGTTTAGCCATGATATTTCTTGGGATTTATTGAATTAGTTTTGAGTTAATGTGGATTGATTCTTTCTATTTGGTTCTATGAACTTTGAACTTGCATGCTTTGCACTAAATGCTATATGAGATGAAATTGGTTGATGATATGAATGTGAGACCACTTGGACATTGTTCTTATTTGATTAATCTTAATTCTTGCCAATTTTCATGTTCTGTTTTGGTTTATTGCTACTTCTTTGACCCTAGGCCTTGTCCTGGTGGTTAGCCTCTCATATTTGAGCTTTGTTTCAGGATAAAAAGCACAATTGCCATGCTTGATGATATTCACTCATTTGGAGTTGGTCCATTGCTTGTTGATAACTAACCTTGAGTTTGTTTTGTAGGCTTTGAGACTTAGGCCTAGGCCTTGTGGCTTGCACCTTTGTGCATTGATGCTTGTTTGTCTGTTTATGTACAGCTGTTTGTTGTCTGTTGACTTTTGTTTGAGTTGTGTACTGATTATGTTGGATTGTTTTCAGGTACCTTAGTTGCTATAGTTCCTTTGTGAACTTGCTTTTGCTTTGCTTGATAGCTTGAGCATTGAGGTATAATTCCACTAACTCCATGTAGTCTGGAAGACCTGGCCTGTTATTTGGTCAGGCACCTGTCTGAAGTCCTCCTTAAGAGGCAATGTTTGTGATTGTTTATCTTTGTCCCCTGTACATATCAAAGACCTCCTAAGTGAAGAGGCATTGGCAGATACAAGAGATGTGTAGTCCATCTCTTGCTAATCAGTGAGTCATCCACTTTGCTCACACACCTTGTGTTGATGCATTATGGATAATAGCCCAAGATCTTTGTTGTGCCAGTCATGTGGATAGAAGAGTTCCAACTTTCTGAACTCCCACACCTTCATTTGTCTGAAGCTCTCCCAGGCCAGGGATAAGAGCTGTGAGGCACACCCCTCACTTCCTATTTCATCTGCTTCACCCTAACTCTCAATGTTAGGGTTAAGAGCTAACATCACCCTGTTACAGTGGTTTGTTTGTCGAGGTTGATATGACCCCTCGACTAAAACCTAACCTTGATTGAGCCAACTGATTGCATATAGTGTGTGCTACTTGTGGTCAGGTGTTTGTGCTTTTTAGTTTAGCTTGCTTCCTGTGCAAGTTAGGGTTAGTTTGGCTTGCTTCCTGTGCAAGTCATGTTTAGGTTAGCTTGCTTCCTGTGCAAGTTAAGTAGAAACCTTAACATAGGGCAATGATGCATGACAACTTCTAGGCTCGAGTCGTAGTCTCCCTAGTAGTTTGTGTCTCCCTTTGTATCTGGTTAGGCTAGTCCTTTTTCCCTGCGTAGGGGAACTACGTCGCCCTGATCCTCATACCAGATGAGGTACGTAGGCAGGAGATGAGCTGATCTCTCCGGGTGCCCTTTTGTTTTGTTTGTGTTAGTTGTTTCTCCTTTTCTGGTTGGAGTCCGATGTAAGTCCAGCGATTGGCATTCGGTTTCCAGTTTCTTTGCTGGAGTCTGACATAAGTCCAGCGATTGGCAGTCGGTTTCCTGTGTGGTTTTGTCTTGCGTGCGTTAGCCGAGCTACGAGTGCTCTGATTCTTCTTTAGCCCGAGAAGATACGTATGCATAGGATGCGACATCCTAGCGAGCAGGTTTCCCCCTGTCCGAACTACGTCGACTCTGATGTCTATGCCTGATAGACTACGAAGGCCCAGGATGCGATATCATGCCGAGTCAGTTTCTTTTGTTTTCTTGTGTCTCTTTCAGCCAGTGTGTTTGATGTTTGTTTGAGCAGTGTTTAGCAACCATATTCCTTCCTTTTGTGCGTGGATCCCGTCGAGTACGACGGATGCGTAGGGGTGCTAATACCTTCCCTACGCATAACCGACTCCCGATCCCATTCTCTTTGGTCGCGAGACCATGTCTTTTCCAGGTTTACTTCGAGCGTTTCCTTTCCCTCTTTTGGGATAAATAACGCACGGTGGCGGCTCTGTTGTTTTTGTTTCCCGCCGGTTTTTCGTGTAATGCGACAGGGTGGTACATAAGTTCTATCTTTAGGTTCTTCTCCTTTTTCTTGACCTTCCTGGTTTTCAGATTCCTCTGGTTCCTTTACTTCGTCCGTGGGTTTGGTATATTCCTTAAAAGTTTCGGGTTCGCTAAAATGCATGCGAAATCGGAGTCGAAAATACGGTAAATTTCAGTGTCATCAATATGGAGAAGACAACATTCATCACACCTTGGGGAACATTCTGTTATCGAGTGATGCCCTTCGGTTTGAAGAACGTCGGAGCCACGTATCAACACGCAATGACTACCTTGTTTCATGATATGATGCACAAGGAGATCGAGGTATATGTTGATGATATGACTGCGAAGTCGAAAATAAAAGTTGAACATGTAGAGCACATGTTGAAGCTTTTTCAGCATTTGAGGTCCGTTCCGGCAAGTTATTGGGCTTTATTATCAACAAAAGAGGTATTGAAGTTGATCCTGCCAAGGTCAAAGCAATACAAGAGATGCCTGCGCCCAAAACTGAGAAGCAAGTCCGAGGTTTTCTTGGCCGCTTGAATTACATTTCGAGATTCATATCCTACATGACTGCCACATGTTGTAACACCCCAAAATTTGCCCTCCTTATTCACGCATTCATTTAACAATAGATACATTGCATTTCATCATGTCAATCGGGATTAGCTCCAAGAAGCTTGAACATCATCCAGGACACTTTGTGGGTTCTATTTAGATGATCAGTCAACACAAGGGAAAGACTTGAGTTACTTCCAACATGGGTCTATTCGTCAGTCAAAACGTTAATCTTGAAGGAGCAAAGGTTTGTTCATGAGCTGTCATGCTCGCTAGGCGAAGCCCACGTGTTATGCAAACAAAAAAAAACAAAAAAAGACGAAAAAAAAAAGACGAAAAACGAAGAAAAAAAAAATTAAATAAATAAATAAATAAATAAATAAATAAAAGAAAAAATCTCAGACTTGGACCTCTCTCATTTGAGCCCACAAAGCCATGAAAATCAGGTTATAAAAGAGGGAGAACAGACAGAAAAAAGAAGAGAAGCAAAACACTCTGAGGTTTCCTTGGAACAAAACCCTGGACAAAACATGAAGAGAAACCTAGACAGAGAGAGTGAGAATTAATCTGCAGCAACCTCCAGGAAACTCTGAAAGGGTCATTCTGACTCACACACTTTCAGCTCAAGCAAACCCTAACATTGGTTTGCAAATCCAGCTGTGTCATTTGATTTCAACCGATCTCTCCAATCAGGTTTGCCCTATATCCATCATCTTTATGCCTTTAATTTGAATGCTCTAAATGTATGAGGTATTATGGGTGAATTTGATACCCTTTTGATGCATGTGTTTGACAAGAGGTTTAGGCCTCCTACCATTGGTTGCTTTTTGTGAGCTTTTTGTGAATTTTAATGGCATGATTCATGTGGTTACATTTTAATTTGGGGGGAACTCTTGGTTACCCTATTTTGTTTTCTCGAACATGTTTGTTGAGTTTTGTTTTGTGAGGGCTCATATGACTCTTGCAGAGATGGTTTGCCTGGTGTTCCAGTTTATTTATGGGATACCGCCTGGAGGTTTCATTTCGATTACCTGTACTGACTCACTTTCTTTGATGGTGTTAGCTTGGGAGGATCTCAGGGTTTCCTTGTTCCTTTAATTGCTGTTACTTCGGATCTTTATCCGTGTGGTACTTTTACATTTTCCCGTATTTTTACCGCTTTCTTAGCTGGAAGACCTCGATAGGAGGCATTGTTTTGTGTGTTTACTTTATGCAGGTTCCTTCGTCTAGGATTTCCCTTTTGCCTGAGCATCCCTAACCCTACCAACTCATTGATTTTTCTTCTCCTAAGAACACGTTAACTCCTTCTACTACAGGCGAGTAAGTCTCCAAAGGTCGAGTATCCGGTAGATTGCGTAGTAACGTCGTTTGTCCAAAACCCAATCCATAACCCCGTAGTTAGCTGAACTACGGCTTGCTCTGATTCTCATTCCAGATGAGATACGTAGGCGTAAGATGCGATGTCTTAGCGAGCACAATTACCCTTAACCCCTAGGTAGCCGAGCTACGAAGACTCTGATTCTCATATTCAGATGAGATACGTATGCAGTGGATGCGACATCCGTGCGAATCATTTTCTTTTGACCCCTTTTTTTTAGTAAATAACACATTAGATAAACCCACACCCTTTAGACAAGAACTACAAAAGTGGATCTCGTAGAGTACTACGGATGCGTAGGGGTGCTAATACCTTCCCTTCGCATAATCGACTCCCGAACCCAAGATTTGGTTGCGAGACCCAGTCTTGTCCTCTCCTTTTTCCAGGTTTACTTCGAGTGTTTCCTTTCCCTCCTTTGGGATAAATAACGCACGGTGGCGACTCTTCTGTCTTTCTTCGCCGGTTGTTTTTTTTCGCATTCCATTTTTCAGGTTGCGACAGCTGGCAACTCTGCTGGGGATAGACCCGGTTTCCCTAAGCGAGTCCCTCCTAGCTTTTGTAGGTTGTTTGTTTATTGGGTGTTTATTCTTTTGTACAGTTATTTATCTTTCAGCATTTACCTGCTTTATTGCATTGTGTACATATGACTGCCGTATCTGCTGGTTCTGTTTGTGAGATGAGTTCTATACCCGAGCTCGAGTGCACTTAGGATAGGAGAATGGCATAGTCTTGTTGATTTGTGTGGAGTTATTCCTTAGCAAGTTGACTTGCACGCCCATTCACTTGGTGGAGGTCATGTTGAGATCAATAATGTCAAACAAGTAAGTTGTGGTTAGACATTACTTTTTCCAATATAGACCTTAGAAGCCAAGGACCTTAGTTTATCAAACCCATCTTGGCCTATTCGTAGGACGTAGTGCGAAAGTCGTTCAAGTGTAAGATTTGATACGATTGTTACGCGATACTACACTCATAAGAGTCTCTCTTGAGAATATTTTTGGAATACGAGTAGTCGTTCCTCCGATAATATCCGAAAGATGGGATTATGACTATGGGAACCTTTTGTAGAACATATTTGGCAGGTTTAAACCTTAGTACACTCCCTTTGGGTGGTTCTTAACCTAAACTCCATGCTCGTGACTTGCAACAAACCCTTGATTCATGGTCGATCCATTCAGGTATCCTTAATATCAATGAAACTTGGGTGTTGATAAAGTGTAAACCATAATCCACCAAAAAAATGGATGGTTGATATTAAGGATAACATGATCCATCCCATGACCTTTGTTTGGTGTGCTTTGCTTGATCCTCTTAATTTCTCTCCAGGCAGTGCAACCTGACAGATGTTCAAGCGGATCCAGCCATCCTGATTGACATGCCATTGCGTTGCATAACATCATATGCATATTTGCATCCAACATCTCATGTTTATTCATTTGCAGGGTATTCCCTTTTTAAGGGGGGGCCTTAAAATTGAATAAGCAGCGCATCGCATACCATGCATACTAACCCTTGTTTGTTTTGCAGGTGTCACCGCAGTGTCTAATGTTTGTTCCCTGTTTCAGGCAGTTATTGGTCCCAAGCGAGTTCACAGGTACCCGACAAAGGAAAACCGTCCACGACTAGCAATGGACCAGATACACAAAGAACTGGCTGATATGCGTGAAATGATGGATCAGTTCATGACATTGATGACTGGTATGGCAGAAGGCCAGGCGAAGCTGAAGGAATTGGTTGAGCAACTGAGGCCCGATCCAGAGGTGGAAATATTAAGTGCTGAGGGGAACCCTGGTAACCCTGGGAACCCTGGTAACCCTGGGAACATTGATAACCCTATGAACACTGGAAACGCGGGTAACGTGAATGCTGATGGAAACCTGGGTAATGTTGGCAACACGGGAAATGTTGGGAATGGTATTGGCGGAAGGTACAATGTGAATCAAGGGATTCAGATTAATGGGCACCCCATTACTGAAGATTGTCAATATGATCAATTTTCTTTGCACGACGAGGCCCTCGAGACCACTCGCCGTATGGATGAGCTTGTTGAGAAGCTCAAATCTTTGGAGTCTCAAAATTCCTTAGGTTTTGATGTCACCGATCTCGGTCTGGTTCAGAGAGTAAGGATCCCTCACAAGTTCAAACCCCCTACTTTTGAGAAATACAACGGGGCTTCTTGCCCACGCACTCATCTCCAATCTTATCTAGGAAGGTTGGGAGCTCACACTGAAGATGAAAAGCTGTGGATGTACTATTTTGAAGACAGTTAACTGGAGCTTCTCGTGAATGGTATTCTCATTTGTCTCGTACTACCATCAAGAGTTGGAAAGACTTGGCAGAGGCTTTTATCAAGCAATATCAATACAACTTGGACATGGCTCCAAATCGGACCTTGTTGCAAGGAATGTCTCAGACTGCCAAGGAAACCTTTAGAGAATATGCTTAGCGTTGGAGACAGATTGCTGCATCCGTCCAACCCCCTATGTCTGAAAGGGAGATGGCAGACATGTTCATGAACACTCTTCAAGGCAATTATATCGAGAGATTGGTTGCTTGCCCGTCAATCAGCTTTGCAGAGATAGTAATTGCTGGAGAAAAGATCGAGAGTCTGTTGAAGATGGGCCGAATTCAAGACAATAGTGCTCCCAAGAAACCGTTTGCTGGTAACGGGCAGCAAAGAAGAGAAGGTGAGACAAGCGTTGTGTATGCCGGCAGAGGCAGGGACAGAGGACGCCCTAATTATTATCAAGATCAAGTGGCCGCAGTCACTATTCCAACCCCTGTTCCTCAACCGCAGTATCATCCGCAACAGCAACCCAGGTACAACAATCAACAACAAGGAGGTAATCCGGGTCAGCAAAGACACTATCAACAACGTCCAAGGCAGGCGGACCGGGTCATTGAGCCAATCCCAATGCCTTATTCTGTATTACTTCCCAAGCTGATTGACATGAATCTGGTTACATTGAGAACTCTGGCTCCACCGGTCGATCCCAACAATCTGCCTAGAGGTTATGATGTCAACGCCAGATGTGCTTTTCACTCCAACACACCTGGCCATACTACAGATAATTGCAAGGCTCTCCAGCTAAAGGTACAAGATTTGAGAGATGCCCAGGCCATCAATTTTTCTCCGGTGCCTAATGTTATCCAAAACCCGATGCCAGCTCACGGCGGGCAGAGGATTAATGCTGTTGATAGTGGGGAAACTTTGAATTTGGTTTCTGATGTGGCTAAAGTGAAGACTTCGCTATCGGTAGTTAAAGACCAACTTTTGAAAGGACAGATTTTCCCGGGCTGTGGGGAAGAGTGCAGAAATTGTCAAGACGCCGAGAACGGATGTGATAGTTTGAGAAGGGGTATCCAGCAACTGATAGATGAAGGTTGTCTTCAGTTCGATCAGACTCATCCAGTGAAGAATGATGTGTCGACAGTAACGTTTTATTTCACTCCTGAAGAAATATATGTTCCCGAGAGACCCGCTCCGACAACAATATATTGCCCAGAAAGTCCAGCACCAATTTACTCTGACAACCCTCAACCGACTTTGATTGGTCCGGTCACCATCACGGTACCAGGACCTGTTCCGTATGAGAAAGACAGTGCTATCCCGTGGCACTATGGGGCTGATATCTACTGCCAGGGGCAGAAAGTTAACGAAGAAGACATTGACATTGGTAGCTCCGCTGTAGACAATGTTGGAGGAATTGGTGGCTTCACTCGCAGTGGACGCCTATTTGCACCATCAACATTGCGCACGAATACTGAAGCTGAGGCAGCTGCCAAGGCTAAAGGAAAATAGGTAGCCACCGAAGAGGTTACTACTGAGGAAGCTCCTCCTAAGACCGCATTCGAGAAGGAAGTGGATGAGTTTATGAGGATTATCAAGAAAAGTGACTACAAGGTAGTCGACCAGCTAAATCAGACACCCTCAAAGATCTCCATTCTCTCACTATTGATGTGCTCTAAGGCACACAGAGCAACCTTGTTGAAAGTACTGAATATGGCTTATGTTCCCCCAGAGATAACTGTTGACCAGCTGGAGTCGGTAGTTTCGAATGTACACACTAGCCATGTGCTAGGTTTCACCGATTATGACCTAACATCTGAGGGCGGGAATCACAACAAAGCCTTGCATATCACAATGGAATGCAAAGGGACGGTGCTTTCCCATGTTTTGGTTGATACAGGTTCTTCTCTGAATGTTCTCCCAAAGAAAGCCTTAACAAAGTTGGATTGCGATGACGCCACCCTGAGGCCGAGTAACTTAGTTGTAAGGGATTTTGATGGCTCTAAGCGAGCTGTTTGTGGTGAAGTTGAGTTTCCAATTAATATTGGACCGCAGGTATTCAAGAGTACCTTCTATGTGATGGATATCCAGCCTGCCTATAGCTGTCTGCTAGGTCGGCCCTGGATTCATGATGCCGATGCTGTTACTTCTACTCTCCACCAGAAGCTCAAATACGAACTAGAAGGTCAGATCGTCACTGTCTGTGGTGAAGAGGATATTTTTGTTAGCCACCTGTCTACGTTTAAGTATGTGGAGATGGATGGCGAGATGCATGAGATGATGTGTCAGGGCTTCGAAGCCATAAACATCAGTGAGGTTGCACCCGAAGCTGTCTTTTCACCTGAGTCTGAGAAGGTCGGGACTTCTATCTCTTCATACAAGCAAGTTGTCGAAGTGGTTAAAGCTGGTAATGCCCACGGCTGGGGCAAATTTGTGGAGCCAATCATAAAAGAAGACAAGTTTGGATTGGGGTATACTCCGGAATCTCAGAAGAATGAAGCCGGTACTTTCTCCAACGTGGGGTTGGGTTTCTCCCCACACCGTCAATGCTGCAGATGAAGACAAGGCTGACAGCTACTGTGACGTAGATAGTTGGATTCGCCCGTGTGTCCCAAGAGAAAAGCTCGATAATTGGTCGTCTGAAAAAGTCGTCCGGTTTACTCTACTGAAGGAGTAATTTTTATTGTTTTCCTTTTATCACATGCATAATAAAGTCTTACACTTTGACCAAGGTGTAATGACTCATCTGTAGGGCCATCCATTTAGTTACATTTCGCAATTATTTTCATCATCAATAAAGGACAGCTTTTGCAAACAATTTTGTGTTCTCTTTCTTTCAATTATTTTTACTTTTACAAAAACGGCAATGTTTCTTTTTCGTTTTTCTTTCCAAAAAACACCTCGTAAAACTGATCACCCGGATCTCACTGCTAACGACACTGCTATGGCCAAGTATGACTTCGACAATCCTATCTATCAAGCCGAAGAAGGGGCTGAGGAAGATTGTGAATTGCCTAAGGAGTTAGCCAGGTTGTTGAAACAGGAGGACCGAGCTATCACACCTTATCAGGAGGTGGTTGAGACCATCAACATTGGTACCGAAGACGACAAGAAAGAGATCAAGATCGGGGCCAGTCTACAGGCCGAGAGGAAAAGACCGTTGATCATGTACTTGACTGTGTTAGAAAGGTCAATGGGTTGTGTGCTCGGTCAGCATGACGAGTCAGGTCGAAAAGAGCATGCAATGTACTACCTTAGCAAAAAGTTTACCGACTGTGAACAAAGATACTCACTGCTCCAGAAAACTTTCCGCGCTTTGGCATGGGCTGCTCGCCGACTAAGACAGTATATGTTGACTCACACGACTCTATTGATATCAAAGATGGATCAAGTCAAGTATATTTTTGAAAAGCCAACAGGGTTTCTAGGTGGCAAATGATGTTGACAGAGTATGACATCCAATACACTTCACAAAAAGCCATCAAAGGAAGTGTCTTGTCAGATTATCTTGCCGCGCAACCGATTGATGATTACCAACCTATGAGGTTCGACTTTCCTGATGAGGACATCATGTTTCTCAAATCGAAAAATTGCGAGGAACCACTCCCGGAGGAGGGGCCTGACCCTGAATCCAAATGGATTATGATGTTTGATGGGGCGGTCAAAGTCAATGGTCGCGGAGTTGGTGCAGTGTTGATCACATCGGAGGGGGTTCATATGCCATTTTGTGCCAGAATAACTTTTCCCTGCATCAACAATAAATCCGGACGAAGCAGAATGGGTCCGTTCTCGATACAATCAGCTGAGCCTAGTTGAGGAAAAGAGACTAGCAGCTATATGCCATGGCCAACTATATCGGAGACAGATGAAGAGAGCATTTGATTAGAAAGTGCACCCTCGGGAGTATCAAGTCGGTGAATTGGTACTCAAAAGAATTCTTCCTCCCAACACAGATCACAGGGGCAAATGGACACCGAACTATGAGGGTCCATACGTGGTTAAAAGAGTTTTTCTCTAACGAAGCTTTGATGCTAACAACCATGGATGGCGAAGACTTCCCATCCCCTGTCAACTCAGATGCAGCTAAAAAATACTTCGCATAAAATTGACCCGCCGGACAAGTAAAAAGAATAGTCCAGGCAAAAAAGGGCATCCCGACGAACCAAAAAAAATAAAGAGGTTCGGGCAAAAATTAGGGATATAAAAATAAAAATGTACACCCGGTGAGTCGAAAACCCGAAAGGGCGGCTCAGGCAAAAAAGGGTATCCCGGTGGATTGAAAACCCAAAAGGGCGATCCACGCAAAAGTTAGGGAATAAGCGAATGACTGCAGTCTGAGTTCACCTGTGTTCCATCACCATTTCATTCAATCCGGAAATCTTCAAAGGTTAAAGATCGTCTAACCATCCACTTCAGAAAGCAAGATGAGCAGAGCGTCTTGAGGACATACGAGCCATAGCAGAGTCGAAACTCAGTGGGACCCCGTTTCCACATTGCCATTAGGATAGTTTCTCTTGTTCAATTTATAGCGATCGCCTCTTTCCAGGGATCAGCTTCCTGATGTACTCACCTATTCCTGGCACAAATTTTTCAACCAACAAAAGTCAAATATTCAGTTAAAAAGCCTCTTTATTTTTCATTTATCAGTTTGTTTGCAAAAAGATGTCTGAATTCTTGATGAAACATATTGCATCTGAATATAATGGTGGTTTTTGCAGATGATTTGCACAGGAAAACATTTAAAATTGCTTTGAATGTGCTTAATCCCGGATGGTGAATTCAAACCGAGTAATTCCCCGGGGCATACGTGTATTTTTTTGGTTACAAGTCACAGGAACCGGATGCCAAGTCATGAATCCTCACCCCCAAGCGGTTGACAAAGCCTCTCCTCTGCATAGCAGGTTCCCCAGTAGAGTTGACAGTATCCAAACTGTATATCCCCAGTAGAGTTGACAGTATCCAGACTGTATATCTCGAACTGAGTCGACAGTGCCAGACTGTATCTTCCCAGCAACAGTGGAGTAGTCGCATACCCAACAGACAAGAGGGTGGTGTTCCTAGTGTTCATCTCGTCCCCAGAGATTATTTTTTAACAGATTTGTTTTAATCCCCAGCCTGAGGATGATTAGCAAGTTCATATCCCCAGCAAAGGTCGATTCCTACGAAATTTCCCCAGGAAGTGCTTTCCTCACAGACTCTCCTCGCAGAGCCTCGCCAAGCAAAGTTTCCATAGTTGATACTTCCCCAGCAAGGTCAACTTTTCAAAAAAGGCCGATTTATTTTTGGTGGCTCCCCGGTCCCGGCAGACGGATCGTTCCCCACAAAGCATTCAAGGATTGATACAGCGATCCGCTCCCTACCAGAGTTGCTTCCCCAAGCAGATTTCTTTTATTCTTTTTACACCATGCATAACATTTGCATTTGCATGCATATCATATCAAGCATACATATAAGCTGATAAATAGGTCCTCCAAAGCAGACTGAAGAATTGCTTTACAACCAGAGTCATGAGATCCAGCCAGAGGATCAAGTGTGAGTGATCCAGCCTGAGGGTCATTTTTGAAGATTCAGCCTGAGAATCATTTTCCAGTGATCCAGCCTGAGAATCGTTTTCCAGTGATCCAGCCTGAGGGTCACTTTTGAAGATTCAGCCTGAGAATCGTTTTCCAGTGATCCATCCTGAGGGTCATTTCGAAGATTCAGCCTGAGAATCGTTTTCCAGAGATCCAGCTTGAGGGTCATTTCGAAGATTCAGCCAGAGAATCGACTACGAGCGTTATTTCCCCAGCAAGCCAGCTGGAGGAATAGATTGACAGCTCAACAGAAAATTAACCTACAAGAGGATCCAGCCCGCGGATCGCATTAAAAAAACAAAGTCTAATCGAAGAATCGTTATAACATGTTCTAGCCTGAAGAATATGTACGAAGCCCAAGAGTAGGATATTCTCGAAGCTGCATATCTAACATGAAGATTGGGCGCAGATTTCGAAAGAGAGTCAACCAGCGCATGCTTCAGATGCGAGATCCTGATGATGGGAATTTATCATCAAATCAATCCAGATCTAGCCAAAAGATTGAAGTCAGGTCTATCCCGAAGACTGGAAATAAATTCAGCCAGAGAATCGAAACAATTCAGGTCTAGCCAGAATATCGAAGTAGATTCAGCCAGAGAATCAAAGAAAATAGATTCAGCCAGAGAATCGAAACAATTCAGATCTAGCCAGAAGATCGAAGTAGATTCAGCCAGAGAATCAAAGCAAATAGATTCAGCCAGAGAATCGAAACAATTCAGATCTAGCCAGAAGATCAAAGTAGATTCAGCCAGAGAATCAAAGAAAATAGATCCAGCCAGAGAATCGAAACAAAGGAGATCTAGCCAGAAGATCGAAGTCAGGTCTAGCCCGAAGACCGGAAATTAATTCAGCCAGAGAATCGAAATAATTCATATCTAGCCAGAAGATCGAAGTAGATTCAGTCAGAGAATCAAAGAAAATAGATTCAGCCGGAGAATCGAAACAAAGGAGATCTAGCCAGAAGATCGAAGAAGATCTAGCCAGAAGATTGAAACCGTATCCAGCCCGAGGATCAAAATTAACATCCAACTAGAGGACTAAATTGAGTATAGATTCAGCCAGAGGATCGAAACTCCAGATTAAGTCAGAAGACTGATTCAGATTCAGCCAGAGGATCGGAAGAGAAATAAACAGCGTGGTGTATTTCAGCATTTTTGTGGTGTTCTCGGAGCGCAAATTTTCGGTCTGTCTTTGGTATTCAATCACAGCTCACCCTGTTTGTCTGATAAGCTGTTCACTTTCATCCTGCTCGGGTTAGCTGATGACTGAATAGGGGCAACTGTAACACCCCAAAATTTGCCCTCCTTATTCACGCATTCATTTAACATTAGATACATTGCATTTCATCATGTCAATCGGGATTAGCTCCAAGAAGCTTGAACATCATCCAGGACACTTTGTGGGTTCTATTTAGATGATCAGTCAACACAAGGGAAAGACTTGAGTTACTTCCAACATGGGTCTATTCGTCAGTCAAAACTTTAATCTTGAAGGAGCAAAGGTTTGTTCATGAGCTGTCATACTCGCTAGGCGAAGCCCACGTGTTTGGCAAACAAAAAAAAAGAAAAAAAAAGACGAAAAAAAAAGACGAAAAAAAAAACGAAAAACGAAAAAAATAAATAAATAAATAAATAAATAAATAAAAGAAAAAATCTCAGACTTGGACCTCTCTCATTTGAGCCCACAAAGCCATGAAAATCAGGTTATAAAAGAGGGAGAACATACAGAAAAAGGAAGAGAAGCAAAACACTCTGAGGTTTCCTTGGAACAAAACCCTGGACAAAACCTGAAGAGAAACCTAGACAGAGAGAGTGAGAATTAATCTGCAGCAACCTCCAGGCAACTCTGAAAGGTTCATTCTGACTCACACACTTTCAGCTCAAGCAAACCCTAACATTGGTTTGCAAATCCAGCTGTGCCATTTGATTTCAACCGATCTCTCCAATCAGGTTTGCCCTATATCCATCATCTTTATGCCTTTAATTTGAATGCTCTAAATGTATGAGGTATTATGGGTGAATTTGATACCCTTTTGATGCATGTGTTTGACAAGAGGTTTAGGCATCCTACCCTTGGTTGCTTTTTGTGAGCTTTTTGTGAATTTTAATGGCATGATTCATGTGGTTACATTTTGATTTAGGGGAAACTCTTGGTTACCCTATTTTGTTTTCTCTAACCTGTTTGTTGAGTTTTATTTTGTGAGGGCTCATATGACTCTTGCAGAGATGGTTTGCCTGGTGTTCCACTTTATTTGTGGGATACCGCCTGGAGGTTTCATTCTGATTACCTGTACTGACTCACTTTCTTTGATGGTGTTAGCTTGGGAGGATCTCAGGTTTTCCTTGTTCCTTTAATTGTTGTTACTTCGGATCTTTATCCGTGTGGTACTTTTACATTTTCCCGTATTTTTACCGCTTTCTTAGCTGGAAGACCTCGATAGGAGGCAATGTTTTGTGTGTTTACTTTATGCAGGTCCCTTTGTCTAGGATTTCCCTTTTGCCTGAGCATCCCTAACCCTACCAACTCATTGATTTTTCTTCTCCTAAGAACACGTTAACTCCTTCTACTACAGGCGAGTAAGTCTCCAAAGGTCGAGCATCCGGTAGATTGCGTAGTAACGTCGTTCGTCCAAAACCCAATCCATAACCCCGTAGTTAGTCGAACTATGGCTTGCTCTGATTCTTATTCCAGATGAGATACGTAGGCATAAGACGCGATGTCTTAGTGAGCACAATTACCTTTAACCCCTAGGTAGCCGAGCTACGAAGACTCTGATTCTCATATTCAGATGAGATACGTATGCAGTGGATGCGACATCCGTGCGAGTCATTTTCTTTTGACCCCTTTTTTTAGTAAATAACACATTAGATAAACCCACACCCTTTAGACAAGAACTACAAAAGTGGATCCCGTAGAGTACTACAGATGCGTAGGGGTGCTAATACCTTCCCTTCGCATAATCGACTCCCGAACCCAAGATTTGGTTGCGAGACCCTGTCTTGTCCTTTCCTTTTTTCCAGGTTTACTTCGAGCGTTTCCTTTACCTCCTTTGGGATAAATAACGCACGGTGGCGACTCTCGTATCTTTCTTCGCCGGTTGTTTTTTTTTGCATTCCATTTTTCAGGTTGCGACACATGTGCGCCTATATTCAAGCTCCTCCGGAAAGATCAGCGTCATGATTGGACCGAGGATTTCCAAAAGGCCTTTGATAGTATCAAAGAGTATCTGTCTAAGCCTCCGATTTTGTCTCCGCCTGTTGAAGGGAGACCGTTGATTATATACTTAACTGTGCTTGATGACTCTATGGGTTGTGTATTGGGTCAGCAAGATGAATCAGGGAACAAAGAGTATGCAATATACTATTTGAGTAAGAAGTTCACTGATTGCGAGTTTCGGTACTCAATGCTTGAGAAGACATGTTGTGGTTTGGCTTGGGCCGCTAAGCGTTTACGCCAGTATATGTTGAATCATACAACTTGGTTGATATCCAAAATGGATCCAATCAAGTATATATTTGAGAAGCCTGCTTTAACTGGGAGAATTGCCCGTTGGCAGATGTTGTTATCTGAGTATGATATTGAGTATCGAGCTCAAAAAGCTATTAACGGTAGTATCTTGGCTGACCATTTGGCACATCAACCAATTGAAGATTATCAGTTTGTTCAGTACGACTTCCCTGATAGGAGATTTTGTATTTGAAGATGAAAGATTGCGATGAGCCTACGCTCGATGAAGGGCCAGAGCCTGGTTCCCGATGGGGTATGGTGTTCGACGATGTTGTTAATCAGTATGGAAATGGTATTGGGGTAGTGATTATTACTCCTCAGGGCACACATTTTCCTTTTACAGCAAGGCTAACTTTCAAATGCACGAATAATATGGAGGAGTATGAGGCTTGTATTATGGGTTTGGAAGAATGTATTGATCTTAGGGTCAAACATCTTGATGTTTATGGTGATTCGGCCCTTGTTGTTAATCTGATTAAGGGTGAATGGGAGACGAATCAGCCTGGCCTCATCCCATACAAAGATTATGCGAGGAGGATTTCAACTTTCTTTACTAAGGTTGACTTCCATCATATTCCTCGAGATGAGAATCAGATGAAAGATGCTCTTGCTACGCTTGCTTCAATGATTGTGGTGAAGTATTGGAATGAAGTCCCCAATATTATTGTGATGCGCTTAGACAAACCAACTCATGTGTTTGTAGTTGAAGAAGTGAAAGATGATAAGCCTTGGTATTATTATATCAAGTGTTTTCTCCAAGGTCAGATTTGCCTGCCTGGGGCATCTGTTAAAGACAAGAAGACTTTGAGGAGGTTATCTAGAAGTTTCTACCTTAACGGTGATGTGCTTTATAAGAGGAATTTCGTGGTTTTGCTCATATGCGTGGATAGACACGAAGAATACCTGTTGATGACTGAAGTCCATGAGGGTTCATTTAGTACTCATTCCAATGGACATGCTATGGCAAAGAAGATGTTGAGAGCAGGCTACTATTGGCTGACAATGGAGTCTGATAGCTGCAAATATGTGACAAAATGCCACAAGTGTCAGATTTATGCAGATAAGATTCATATTCCCCCGACACTTCTGAATGTTATTTCCTCACCATGGCCTTTCTCCATGTGGGGAATTGACATGATTGGCACGATTGAACCTAAGCCGTCAAACGGTCACTGTTTTATTCTCGTAGCTATTGATTACTTCACCAAGTGGGTTGAAGCGACATCGTATGCGAATGTGACCAGGCAGGTGGTTGTGAAGTTTATCAAGAATCAACTCATATGCCGATATGGTGTGCCAGACAAGATCATTACTGATAATGGATCTAACTTGAACAACAAGATGATGAAAGAGCTGTGTAGCGAGTTCAAGATTGCATTTTATAATTCTTCTCCCTATAGACCC
Source organism: Lathyrus oleraceus (assembly GCF_024323335.1). NCBI lineage: Eukaryota > Viridiplantae > Streptophyta > Magnoliopsida > Fabales > Fabaceae > Lathyrus > Lathyrus oleraceus. Next base: position 422,123,028 of record NC_066581.1, read on the forward strand.
AAGATGAATGGGGTTGTTGAAGCTGCTAACAAGAACATCAAGAAGATTATTCAGACGATGGTTGTTACGTACAAAGATTGGCATGAGATGTTGCCATTTGCTTTGCATGGTTATCGTACATCCGTCTGTACTTCAACAAGGGCAACCCCTTTCTCTCTCGTATATGGCATGGAGGCTGTGCTCCCCGTGGAGGTTGAGATCCCATCAATGAGAGTCTTGATAGAAGCCAAGTTGACTGAGGCTGAATGGGTTCAAAGTCGTTACGACCAACTGAATTTGATTGAAGAGAAGAGATTAACTGCCATGTGCCACAGTAACTTATATCAGCAAAGGATGAAGAAAGCCTTTGATAAGAAGGTCAAGCCTTGTATGTTTCGAGAAGGTGACCTCGTGCTCAAGAAAGTCTTGTCTTTCACGCCCGATTCCAGGGGCAAGTGGACTCCAAACTATGAAGGTCCACATGTTGTTAAGAGAGCCTTTTCAGGCTGTGTGTTGTTGCTTACAACTATGGATGGGGAGGATTTCACTCGTCCTGTGAATTCAGATGCAGTCAAGAAATATTTCACCTAAAATAAAAACAAAATAACTCGCTGAGTTGAAAACCCGAAAGGGCGGCTTAGGCAAAAATGAGCGTCTCGGTGGATTGAAAACCCGAAAGGGCGATCCAGGCAAAAGTTAGAGACATAAAAAAAAAGAATATGTATATCCCGCTAGATTGAGTACCTCACCCTGGGGCAATCTAGGCAAAAATTAGGGATTTGGCAAGTAACTGCATCCTGACAAGACTTTTTTCTATAAGCTGTCATCTGTCAAAGATTCTCGCTCAGTCATTGTCAACTGAAGCTTCAAATACATTGGATTCAGAGTTGGTGGAGAAACGACCATTATGTTCAATGTAGCCTTTTTTCCAATATATATCACCAATTTCAAATTTGTAAATATCCATGGAGTCTCGCCATTGGCGAACTACCATTATATTAACTAAATTTGAGCCTTTTATCTAATTCTTGGCACTCTTCTTTGTTTCTGTTTAAAAAATGTTTGCATGTTTTAATTGATAAATGTCATTGTTTTAAACAAATAAAATTTTATAAACTGTTTTAAACAAAATGAACATTCACAATGACTGAAACGGATAAATGGAACGTCTTCAGTGCTTTCCCAAGGATAGTACGATCTTCAAAAAGGTAAGACATTTATTCACATTCTGACATTCTTATATCCTCTTCATCAGTATTCAGGTTGTCTCCCCAGCGAGCGCAGAAAGAATAATACATTATCAGCTTCCCAGAGATTCTGGCACTAGCATTTGTGTTTTATCAATCATATGGTTGTCATCTCTTGTGTGGATTGACCTAAAATCCTTTATAGATTGATAAACGTTGATATGCTGTTTATTCACGAGGAAGTTTGTCTTTCCTCAGCATGAGTAAGAATCTCTAGCGGAGTAGGCATGTGCTCCCTGCAGAGCTATCTTTTCAGATATTTATTTCCTCAATAAGAAGTTGTCTAGAGCAGTCGGTAAAGGGCATGTTTCCCTTTTCATCCCCGGCATGGCACGTGTTGACGAAGGATTCGTTTCCGATTCCCTCAGCCAAGGTATTTTCCTTTGAGATTACTAGTAGCTTGTCCCCAGTAGGGTTGCCTACGGTTCATTCCCTGCAGGCTTTGCTTGACCTGAGTTTGATAATTTGTATCCCCTCCGTGTTTGAAGATTTCTTCTAGAATTGAGAAATGATGGGAGATATATTGTTTCCTTCCCCAACGGATCATATTGTTCTCTCTCTCTCTCCTTAGCAGAGATGTCCCTTCAAAAGATAATAGAGAGTGTTTTGATTGATGAGTTTCTGTTTGGCGGTTGTTCCCCACAGAGTTTCATATCATCCCTTGATAAGCTCCCCAATAGAGTTTCTTCTACGATGGATCTTATCCGTATTAAGTTCCCCAGTAGAGTTTCTTCTACGATGGATCTTATTTCTGTTCAACAGCAAATCCCCGGCAGTCGGAAGTTGTGACCTTTGCTTATCCCCGACGGTGATCTATGTCTCCTAGTATTAGATCATCCTCACCAAAACTGATTTCTCCCGTGGGCCTTGTCTTTCTTTTTGAAGATATTGTACCGGATATACGTTCGCGGCTCTTGAGCCTGTTTATGTTAGATATGTCTGTCTATCAACATTAATCATACATAAATCACGCATATACATGCATAATCATAGCATTCAGATATTCATGATGCATTCTTTGCCATATACCTTTGCTTGTTATCTCCTACTAATGGTGAAATATTCTTCCCTAAGCAGATGTTTTTGTCTGATCTCTTCATATAGAGTCATCCCTATAGGCAGAGAGTGTCTATCTTTCCTTCTCTCTTCCCCACTGAGTTATGTCCTCGTGGATGATTATTGTCTCAGTTTCCTCCCTAGTTGTGTATCGGGATGGAATTACCCCCCTGAGTTATATCCTCATCGGGTTGCGTCTTGATTAATTGTGTCTTTCTAGTTTGTTCCTAGATTGACTACTTTCTTGTTATTCCCCTGCAGTTTCCCTGTGGTTTAGTTGTTCAATTGCTCAATAACCAGTAATTGTCCGTCTTTTCCCTAGTGGATCTTTTGGCCTTCCACCCAGTAACCGGTAGTTGTAAGTCCTATTTCTGTGGTTTTCTACCCAGTAACCGGTAGATGTAAACCCCTCTTTGTTTGTTATCTTTACCCAGTAACCGGTATCGATATTCCTTCATTTTTGAGTATACCACCCAATAACCGATGATATATCTCTTGGATAATTGCTTTTGTCAGGCAATTTATCCCCGGAGAGTCGTCTTTCATTTACCCTTGTTTGGCAATGATTGTTTCTCCTTTTGATTGGTCATCATTTTATACCTAGTATCCGGTATCCCGATGTCTTTTCTTTTCGGTCGATTTATCCTTTATTAACCCGGTAACTAGTTGTGGATAATATTCCATGCGAGTATGTTATCTACGTTATGACGGTAATAGATAATATATCTCATGCGCTCTTTGGTTGAAGTCTTTTTCTTCCCCAGTTGAGTAAGATTCGTATTTCCTCGTGGAATCGAATGTCCATCCTGTAAGTCGAGTCTGCTTTTTCAGCCCTCATTTTGGATGATGATTGTCTTGGATATGTTCCCAATTCACGCCTGGTTGGTCACCTATTATATGCCCAGTAACCGGTATCCCTGGTGTTCCTTCCTTCTGCTCCCTATTATGACTTTTGTCCCTTGTGGAGTCAGATTTTCCTGAGTTGAGATGTGCCTTTTGGGTCCTTCTCAGATGTTTCAGATGATTGATATCTCTCACCCTTATACCGGTCTTAGATATTCTTTCTCCCTGAGCATGTTGATTCTCTCACCCAGTAACCGGTGTTTTCATAACATGTCTCTTTTTGAGTTTATTACCTAGTAGCCGGTAATATCTCGTTTTTCTCTCTCAGCTGAGTCCTGTGTGGACATTCCCGTCTGAGTCCGGATTTTTATCCGATGTATCCTTTGTGGATAGTTTCGCTGTATTGGCATATTCCCCAATACATGCATCTTGGCGTCAGCTCGAGTCTTTCCATCGATTTATTTTCGTGGAATGCCCTCGTGTCTCCCAGCAAGTTTTCAAGTTGTGACCTGTTGACACATTTTTACCTTATGTTCCCCATAGTCCATGTCTCCTTAGTGAGTGTGTTACTCCTACGAATTTTTTAGTTTCTCCTGTTTTCTTTTCCTTTGTGGCAATTATTCACCACGAAGACTTTATTTTGGCATACATACATTTGCATCATGAGGTCTCTTACGGACCAAAATTCGTCTCTTTGTTATTACTTAAGCCCATTCTACCTCGTCGAGACGAAGATTTTAACCTTCATATCTCCGGCTAGAATGACCTTAAATAGGGGCATCTGTAAGACCCTAATTTTGACCCTAAGATCCCTCATGGCATCATATCATTTGCTCAGTGCATTGCCTCGAGGATCATAGCTTGTTTGGCTCCTTAACCCTAGGGCTGGGACTTGTGTGAGTTGGTTTGGGACCACTAAGCATGCTTGTATTATATATTATTGCTTTTCTTATTTGTTTACTAACCAAAAGCATGATCGCGACTTTATGAGTCGAATTTGGGGTACAAACTGCAAGTGCACAGTTCTATCGCGTAGTTTTAAAAGATATCGATCCCACAGGGACTTATGAATCGATATACCGTTTTCTAAGGTTACTTCGTAAAGCTAAGGCGGGTAATACTTTGATTGTTTGGGGAAAAGTTAAAACTAAAAATAGGATCTAAATTAAATATCAACTAAGCGGATATCGATATGCAGTTCGTTGTAATTAGGGAATCAATTCTTCGTTGGTTTCTTGGTTTTAAAATAAATCTTTTCAGTTGACACTATTGATTAAAAGTCTTATCTCAAACTCTCGCTCTGTTGAATAAACTATGATTTTATATTAACGTAGCTGTCACTTATTAGTTAAGTCAAAAACCACTTTTTGAAAACAATAGAATCCGTAGAAACTCTTTTTAAGAAAACACTAATCGTTTAAACACCCTTGTCTCAAACTCTCGCTCTGTTGACTTAGATTATATAATTAAATTCAAATTCTTAACTCTCGTCCTCACATTCAACCTTTAAAAATACTTTTTGAAAAAGATTAGAATTTAATTAACTCTAAAAATTGCTCTCGCCCTGATCTAGAATTAATGTCCAATTTACACTGTCTAGTCAAAAACTCAAACTCTCGTTCTATTGATTTTAACTTCTTTATGTCTTTTACTTTCGTACAAAAACCTTGTTATTAAACCTGTAAATTGAGACCGTGAAAAGAGTGATTTTAATTTTAAACTTAATTAAACCAACTTAGTTTTGATTCCTTCATTCCGCTTACTCTACATACCGATACCTAAATAAATTAGCCAGACATGCTAAACAGATCTAAATAATTATCATGCATAAACAAATTCATCTCAGGCAAATAGTATAAATCAACAATAAAGCAGGGCATATCTAAATTCAAACAATAATTAAAGAACCTGAGTAATTAATAGCAGTCTTGAACATCCACCACAGACCGGTTGGATTTGTTCTTGAATTCTTCAATCAGACAGAAAAATAAAAGTGAAGGAATAAAAATCTAGGGTCTAACGTAAGATTAGATCTAGTGAAAGGTACACAATACTTTCCGGTGTAGAAATTATTGTGCGAAAAATTAATTAATTGCTAGAAAAGAAAATAGAATATGCCAAGGAAAAAAATATAAAGACTGTAAAAATAATGTTGTAAAATATGCTTGCACTGCTGGAAGAGAAAAAGCGCGAAAAAGAGAAACAGCGAAGAAGAGAGACGTAGGGTTTGCCAAAAAACTACTATTTATATTGGTCACTTGTTGTAACTGTTTCCAAAGGTCTTCCGTGTAAAGAGTCTTCACGTTGCAAATGGTCAAGCGTAACAATAGGCCTCAACGTCTTTGTTGTGCTTCTGAAGCCAAAAATATAGGGGAATGGTGTGACGTCCGTCACACCATGTGTTACGCTCGTAACACAAGTAAACATGGCGTGACGCTCGTCACAGCTTGTGTGACGCTCGTCACAGGCGCAGCGCCTGTGCTTTCGGGCTGGGCTTTGGCTTGGTGGAATTTGCTTCTTTTCATTTCTTTTTGCACCTCCTTTTCTTCCTTTTTCACTTGTGCTTCAAATAAGCTACCTGAGATAAATAGAAAGAAAATACCGAGTAATATCGAATAAAATGAAGCAAATTGAAGTAAATAATAATATAATTTAATTAAATCGAGTCCTAGAATGTGATATTATTTCATGTTATCAAAGCACAAGGATATGTCACTAACTCTTTTTGTTTTGAAGCTCAAGTGATCATGTGCCCCGATGCTCATAGGAGGCTCCTAAGCTCAATGAAGTGGCTAGATGAAGATGAGAACAAGCATGACAATGGTCCACCAAGCTCATAATCATCATATATGTCTCCCAAGTATATCAATTTGCCAATTTGATCAAGATAACCCAAAGGGCTTGAGGATTGTTTCCCAAGGAAACCCTAATTCAACAGTGCTTTGACTGTGCCTTGCTCATGAAGCAACCTCAACCTATGATCAAATTTAATCAAGGGAAGTTCTTTCATTCATTATTTTATGCATATATGATCCTATTTGAGTATCCTCAATCATTCATTCATTAAGATTTGAAGTTTGGCCTTGAGAAGTTGACCAGTCAAGTCATCTGACTAAATTGAAGATCACTGAGACACAATGTTTGATGTGTTTGTCAAATGAAGATTACCCCAAGATAAAAAATGTTCTTAGGAACCATATTAACAACTTTCGTGTTCATCCAAAATCCATTTGAAACTTGTATGGTCATCATTAATTTCAAAACATTATAGGTCATTTTGACTAAAACCCTAATTTTGGGTAAACTTCCCAATGACCTAACTTCCTGGTTTTTTATGATTTTCAGGTGAGACCAAATGCATTGGAAAGTGTAAGACGTATAATTCAAATGTTATGTTGGACAAAATTTCATGATCCTAAAATAAATACATGTGATAATACAAAACATTATAGGTCACTTTGGAACTAAGCCATTGAATTTGAAAAATGTCCAACTTCAAGTGCCCATAACTTTCTCATGAAAACTCCAAATGATGCAAAATTTTAGTCTAAATTGATCATCTTGAAAAGATATAGAACCTTTATGTTGGAGGTGTTTCCATTTGAGGCTTGAATCATTGTAACAGAAGGGCTTGAAGATGCTTGCTTTTGGTAAAAAAATTCAAAGGGGACCTAGACATGTTTTGTACCCAAAACTTCACAGCGAGTTTTCATAAATTTCCAAACTCAAAATGACATTTTGCCCAATATGACTTTTGTTCCTTATTTCAAGGGCTTTCCAACCATTACTCACATTAATTTTTTTGACATCAAAACTTCATGTGCAAGCAAATGCCAAGCCAATTGCACGTTCGATTCACTTCCATATGAGTTTAGCATGGATTTCCCTTCACTGTTGGGCCTCACATGCGCCTGTACAGGTCCATGCATGGAGGATCCAAATTTCATGCACACGAGCCAAGCATTGCCTTCCATCCATTCCAGCTATAAATAGAAGCTCATTCTCATTCAAATGGTAACCACAAGGAGATCTGAAGTGTTGCTGGATTGAAAACCAAACCCTCACCAAAGGAATTTCAGTTTTTTCATTTCATTTTCAAGCTTTAATTTCAACATCATTAGTTGAATTTCAAAGCATAATTCCTTAACCTTGCATCACCATCACACTTCCATATCAAAATTGGATCAAGAGCTTGGACAATTCGTGTTGTTTGAAGCTCTATTTCAGAGGTATATCACCAAACTTTTTTGATGCAGATCTTGAAATATAATGTGAATTCCTTTGGTTTGTGCTGTTTTCTGAAGTCCTCATGCATGAGGCAGGCCAGTGGTTGTCTCAATTTTGCAAATCGTGCCATTTCCGATCAAGCACCATGATCTTCAAGCTCATGTTTCTCTTTAAATAGGAACTTTGAGAATAATCCATGGTTACAGGGGTGATGTACATCACCTCAACTTCATTTTGATACCTTCCTTTTTCGTTTTTATTAAGGTTTGATTTCCTGCGCGTGGTGGCCGGAATCGGTTGTCTGGCCGGAGAAGATGGTGGTTTCCACCACCATCCCCACGTGGGAGCCTCAGAACCCTTGGATCTGGATGAAACGTTTTAATCATGGCCTTCCATTATGTTGACTTATTTTAATTCCATGTGTTGCGCGCTTGACCAAGGATCACCATGTGACCGCGCCTCAGAACCATGAGATCATTGCCACGTCAATTAATGAATTGATCAGATGGCGCTGGATTTTCCTGATTTTCTTATTTTTGTTTTAATTTCATTTAATTCCTTTATTTTCAAAAATTCATAAATATTTTATTTGAAGTCATAAAAATGTGAGACCAATGCCAAAAAATTTCTTGAAAAATCTAGTTTCATATTTTGATTTTTAATTATTTTTGTGACTTCATTTAATACTTTTTGTGAATTATTTGGTTTTTAATAGTTTTAATTCATTTTAAAATACTTTTTGATATCTGAAAAATCCAAAAATATTTTCCTAACACCTATGGATCATGATAAGTCAATGATAAATAGTCTCATCAATTTCTTAATTAGTTTGAGATTTATTTGAGATTTTAATTCATATTGTGTTATTTTTTATTGTTTTAATTGTTTTAAAATAGTTTCTGATTTCAAAAATTGTTAAAAAAATTTGTCAAAGCTTGTTTGACCATGTTAGACCTATGAGAATTTAATTGAACTTGTTGAAGTTGATTTGAATTAAATTTGAGGTTTGACCATATTTTGTCCATTTTATTTTGCATTCATTTTTAATTCAAAAAATTACCAAAAAAATATGTTTGACTTGTTGACTTGTGATCTTCATTTCCCTTGTGTTTAACATTTGTTGATGCTGATTTGATTCACTGTTGAGCAATTGTGTTTGCTGCTTGAATTCTTTTTCCATCCATTTCATCTTCATCTCATTTCTTTTTATTTTGGCCAATGAGTTAATGTCTTATGGTTGGTCTTGACAAATGAGGGGTTTAACCTTCTTTGATCCAAATCAAACTCAACTTGATCCAAGATCAAGTGAGCTGCTTTGTGTCCAAGATAAGTTGCTTCTTGGTCAAGCAAAAAACCTAAAGTCCATACAAGGCCTTTCCCTTTTCTTTTGGCATGACAAGTTTTGGAGCTTGGCTTACTAGTCATGATCTCTAACTTGCGTTTATTTGCCTATAGTTTTATTGACCGGCCTCAGATAGGTGTGACTACTACATTAGTCCACTTACGATTGCTTAACATAGCGCTAAATTGTCTTATGACAAACTAACATAACTTCACTAATCACTAACTTTAATTTGAGCATTTAATTTCTTGCAATTTACTTTAATTCCATTTATTTCTTGATCATTTATTCATATTGCTTTTGAATTTTCTCACTTGAGCACATATTTTATGTTTAAGTCATTTTCCTTTGGCTCGTTTGAGCTCACTATTGTATATAAATATAGTGTTGTCTTGTGTTTGTTTTGTGTTTGTTTGTGTGGATCAAATGCAAAAAGAAGAAAGGACTTAGAATTAGGATATACCTATGCTTAAAGGAGTTCAAGAGCAACTAGGCCTCATGCCTTTAGAATGCTAAACTTGTTGAAGAGCAACTAGGCCTCATGCCTTTAGAATGCTAAATTTCAAAGTTGACTTCAAAGGACCTCCTTTCCAAAACTTATTCTCTGTCCATTCCTCTTATTGTGTTGTGAACTTTTTGATGTTTTCTCTTGTGTGATAGGGATTCCATCTTGAGATAGTAAAGAGGACCATTGTCATGAGTAGCCAAGTTAAGAGAGACAAGCTAAATGGAGATCCTAGGAGCTTGAATCTAAATTGTTTGATTGCTTGATTGTGTGCTACGTCCAAAGGAAAGGAGCATCTTGAATCATCTCTATGATTTCAAGAAAAGGAACTCCAAGGGTTTTATCTTCTCTCTTATCTTTGTATGCTTTAGGATTAGCCCTTATCTTTGTCTCCTCACTCTAACTCAAGCCAAACCCTTTTCTTTCAAACTTTGACATTGTTTTCAAATTAGAAACCTAGGCCTTATGCCTTTGATTTTTCAAAATTTTTTCATTAATACTCATTGTGAATAAACCTTAATTCAACTTTGACTTCATTTTTTTGCAAATAAATCTAACTTGTAAATACAACTCACTTCAAGTTATTTTTGTGGTTCCAATGGCCACCTTTGTTAAAACCTTTTCATAAACATTAGTCATATGTTTGAGTTATCATAGTGGTTGATGTAAACCTCACCTTATCCTTAGTGATTGGACTATAAGTCTTCGATATTTATTATAGGGTTAACCCCTCACTAGTATGTTGAAGCCTTCCTCACATGGTGGATTGTTGGTTTAGGTTGAGTTTTCTCCCTTTGATGACAAAATACCTTAAGGCTTTTGATCAAATCAATTCACCAATCTTTGTGATTTTTACCCCGAACTACGAGGTTTTGATCTTACCTTTGTGATGGTACGTAGGAAATGAGTTCATCCATTCAAACAACAAATTTGTAAATATAATCTATTATCTTCTCATCCCCCAAATCTTTTGCAAATATTTTCACAAATACCAACCTACAACACGCATTTGCAAAAAGAGGTTCCCTTAGAGTACTAAGGATGTTTTGGGTGCGTAAAACTTTCCCATTTCATAACCAACCCCCTAACCTAGATCTGTGACATTTTTATTAGTTTTTGATTTGATAAAACTTCTTACTTGGCTTTTGTTCGCTTTTTAGCCTTTCCTTTGGACAAATAAAAGTGCGGTGGCGACTCAAATTGTATGTTTACTTTTGGTTTAGACAATAAACCATAAGGTAGCGAAAACCCCGCTACAGATAGTGATTGGATTAATCCCATTCGTTCGGGTTTCCAATGCTTGGGAGGACATATTCACAGGCCCTGAACAATACGCAGTCTTGCCTATCAATCCCTAGCTTTTTCCTAGACGGCCCTTTCGGGTTTTCGACCTAGCAGGATATCCTTTTTTGCCTAAGTTTCCCTTTTGGGAGAAGATCAACTTAGCGGGGTTTCAATTATTTTGTTTTATATCCCTAATTTTTTCCTGGACCTTTTCTTTTTGCGGTCCACCAGGATGCCCATTTTGGCCTAAGTTGCCCCTTGGGGTACTCAACTTAGCGACTCACATATCAGGCATAATATTTTTTGACTGCGTCTGCATTTATGGGTAACACCAAATCTTCCCCATCCATAGTTGAGAGAATCAAGGATCCTCCTGAGAAAACCTTTCTCACGACATATAGTCCTTTGTAATTGGGGGTCCACTTTCCCCGAGGGTCTGTGTGGATAGGCATGATCTTTTTGAGTACCAGGTCGCCGACCTGGATATTCCTGGGACGCATCTTCTTATCGAAAGTCTTCTTCAAGCGCTTCTGATAGAGTTGTCCGTGGCACAGGGCTGTCATGCGTTTCTCTTTGATGAGGTTCAGCTGATTGAGTCTGGCCTGAATCCATTTTTCTTCGTCGAATTTGACGTCTTCTAGGATTCTTAGCGAGGGGATCTCAACCTTAATTGGGAGGACTGCTTCCATACTGTATACCAGAGAGAACAGGGTTGCCCCGGTCGAGGTTCGTACCGAAGTACGCTAGCCATGCAGTGCGAAGGGCAACATCTCGTGCCAATCCTTGTATGTCTTCACCATCTTTTGAACAATTTTCTTTATGTTCTTACTGGCTGTTTCCACCGCACCATTCATCTTTGGCCGATAAGGTGAAGAATTATGGTGTTCGATCTTGAAGCTCTCACACAATTCTTTCATCATCTTGTTGTTAAGATTCGAGCCATTATCGATGATAATCTTGTTAGGAATCCCATAGCGGCAGATGATGTCATGTTTTAGAAAGCGAGCTACCACTTGTTTGGTGACGTTTGCGTATGACACAACTTCTACCCATGGTGATGAACCTATGCCCATTCGAAGCAGTCGGTTCAATACGGCCGATCATATCGATGCCCCACATAGCGAACAACCATGGTGATGAAATGACATTGAGAGGTACCGGAGGCACGTGTATCCTGTCAGCATAGATTTGGCAGTTGTGACAATTCTGCACGTGACGGAAGCAGTCCGTTTCCATGGTCAACCAGTAGTATCCTGCTCTGAGGATCTTTTTAGACATTGAACGCCCACTTGAGTGTGTCCCAAACGACCCTTCATGCATGTTCGTTATAATTTGCTCGACTTCGTGCCTGTCCACGCATCTGAGCAACACTAAATCATAGCTTCGCTTATACAACACATCTCCATTTAAGAAGAACTTAGAGGAGAGCCTCCTTAAAGCTTTCTTGTCTGTGATCACGTATTATCTGGGTACAGCTATTTTTCGAGATACGTTTTGATGTCATGATACCAGGGTTTGCCGTCTGACTCTTCCTCGGTAGCTAGACAGTATGCGGACTCATCTAGGCGGTCAATGCTGATAGCAAGAACCTGATTCTTCCAAGTGATTTTGAACATGGCCGCTAGGGTAGCAAGGGCATCTGCTAATTGATTCTCTTCCCTTGGGATGTGATGAAAACAAATTTCATCGAAGTAAGGGATCAATTTTAGGACATGTTCTTTGTATGGAATCAACTTCTGATCGCAGGTCTCCCAATCTCCCCGTAGTTGGCTAATGACGAGAGCTAAGTCTCCATAAACCTCAAGTATCTTGATCCTCAAGTAGATTGTCGCTTCAATACCAAAGATACATGCCTCGTACTCTGCCATATTGTTGGTGCAGTCGAAACACAATCTTGCGGTGAAAGGCAGATGAAATCCTGTTGGTGATGTGATGATGGCACCTACTCCATGGCCTCGTGCATTGGAAGCACCATCGAACACGAGCATCCATCGTGATCCCGATTCGGGGCCTTCTTCGGGGCCTGGGATATTACACTCTCTTATGAACAGGATGTCCTCGTCGAGGAAATCAAATTTCATTGGCTGGTAGTCTTCCACTGGCTGGTAGGCCAAGTAATCAGATAAAACACTTCCTTTGATGGCTTTTTGGGTGACATGTTGGATGTCGTGCTCCACCAAGGCCATTTGCCAACGGGAAACCCTCTCGGTCAGAGCAGGTTTCTCAAAGATGTACTTAATTGGGTCCATTTTGGAGATCAATAGAGTGGTGTGTGTCACCATGTACTTCCTTAATCGTTTGGCGGCCCAGGCGAGGGCGCAACAAGTTTTTTCTAGCAGAGAATACCTCGATTCGCAATCAGTGAACTTCTTGCTAAGGTAGTAGATGGCATGTTCCTTTCTACCTGCTTCGTCGTGTTGACCCAACACGCAGCCCATAGAGTCCTCTAGAACCGTCAAGTACATGATAAGTGGTCTTCCTGGTACCGGTGGTATCAATATGGGTGGCTCCTGGAGATACTGCTTTATCCTCTCAAAGGCTCTTTGGCAGTTCTCGTTCCACTTGACGGCTTGGTCCTTCTGCAAGAGCTTGAAAATCGGTTCGCATGTGGCAGTCAGGTGTGATATGAACCTGGCTATATAGTTCAACCATCCTAAAAAACCACAAACTTCTTTTTCCGTTCTCTGTATGGGCATAGCTTGTATGGCTTTAAATTTGTCGGGATCCACCTCAATGCCACGTTGGCTCACGATAAAACCTAGCAACTTGCCAGATCTTACTCCAGACGTGCATTTGTTTGGATTAAGTCTCAATCGGAACTTCCTCAACCTCTCAAACAGCTTGTGCAGGTGGGTGGGGTGTTCCTCTTTGGTTTGAGACTTAGCGATCATATCATCAACGTATACTTCAATCTCTTTGTGGATCATATCATGAAAGAGAGTGACCATAGCTCTTTGATACGTTGCTCCAACGTTCTTTAGGCCGAACGACATGACTTTGTAGCAGAATGTTCCCCAAGGGATGATAAACGTTGTCTTCTCCCTGTCTTCTGGATCCATTTTGATTTGGTTATATCCCGAGAAACCGTCCATGAAGGAGAATACAGAGAATTGTGCAGTATTGTCCACTAACACGTCAATGTGTGGAAGTGGGAAGTCATCCTTGGGACTAGCCCTGTTCAGGTCTCTATAATCCACACACATGCGTACCTTGCCATCCTTCTTAGGTATTGGCACGATATTGGTAACCCATTGGGGGTAATTCGCAACTGCTAGAAAACCTGCATCCAACTGTTTTTGAACCTCTTCCTTGATCTTGATAGTCATATCAGGTCGAGTTCTTCTCAGTTTCTGCTTCACTAGAGGACATTCCTGTTTAAGCGGCAGACGGTGCATCACAATGTCTGTGTCTAACCCGGGCATATCTTGATATGACCAAGCAAACACATCTACATATTCATGTAGTAACTCGATCAGCCTCTTCTTGACCTCGGCATGTAGGTCGACGCCAATCCTGATTTCCTTCTTGCAGTCTTCGGTTCCAAGATTGACAGTCTCCAACGACTCCTGGTGCGGTTGAATCAATTTGGATTCCTGCTGTATCAGCCTAGCTAGCTCCTCTGGGAGTTCACAATCTTCGTCACAATCTTCCTCGGCTTGGTAGATCAGACTCTCGAAATTATAATTAGCCATATCATTTTTGTTGTCAATGGAATCCGAATCGGATCTACATGAGTGATTCATGCTTTATTTAAGAAAAAACCTTTTTTTGAAAAAAATGACAAGAGAGGCGAAACACTCATTTTATTTCATTTTAAAATAATGATGAAAACAACGGGGGCCCTACAGGTTCCCCTATGCCTTGGGCACGGGCATAGGGATCCGAAATGAAAAAAATAGAAAATTAGGTTTGACAGAAAGTGACTTCAGGTAGGTCCACTTCTATCAAATTATGGAGTTGTTGTCCCGCGGCTTCCTTGAGCACAAAGCAATCGACTTCTGAGGTATTAAGATCTTCACCCACCATGGTGATCTGTTCCTGGAAGAGATCCTCAGCGCTTATGAAGTTTCTTGGAATAGAGAGGGCCATCTCGTCGCCCCCTATTGGTGTATTTTGCTGGGTCGCCTGTTCTGGATGGTACCCTAAGCCATACCTGTTTTTGTTGACAGGCAACTCCAAGATTCTCCCCCATCCTTCTGGATGGCCTGCTTTTATTATTGTCTGAGCATCCTTTTGGGACAACATCGGGAGCTCAGATTTTCCGGATGCTCTTCCGTTGAGGGGATTCATCAACATATTGGCAATCTCGAATGCCTGAAAGGGTGTTTCGTGAATGTCCCCATCCACTTCAACGTACCGGAAGGAGGATAGTTGGCTGACCAGAATGTCTTCTTCTCCATCGATGGTGACCAACTTGTCACTGATGATAAACTTTAGTTTTTGATGGAGGGTAGAGGTTACTGCCCCTGCAGCATGGATCCATGGGCGGCCCAAGAGGCAGCTATATGTTGGATGGATATCCATCACATAGAAGGTCACGAAGAAGGTGTACATCCCTATCTTGATGGGAAGGTCCACCTCTCCGACGACTGGCCGACGTGAACCATAGAATGCCCACATTATCAACGCACTAGGCTTCATCAGTAGGCCCTCTATTCTCAGCTTGGCGAGGGAAATCTTCGGAAGCACATTTAAGGAAGACCCTGTGTCCACCAGCACCCTGGACATTATCGTGTCAGCGCACTCTATGGATACATGTAAGTCTTTGTTATGATTTTTTCCCTCGGGAGGCAACTCATCATCATAAAAGCCTAGGCATCCCTTCAAAGCTATATTTGCCACTACCCCTTCGAATTGGTTGACGGTGATTTCTTGGGGCACATGGGTGGCGCTGAGAAACTTGATTAGAGAATCTCAATGGGCTTCGGAGCACATCAGTAATGATAATATAGAGATCTTGGATGGTGTTTGGTTGAGCTGATCAACCACTTTGTAGTCACTTTTCTTTATGATGCGGAAGAACTCTTCCACATCATCTGGCACAACTTTGCCTTGAGTTTGGGTTTGCTCCTGCTCCGGGATGGCAGGTTGCTTACTCTTGATCTTGGCGTTAGTTCCAAGATTCTCGTTTTCTGGTGGCGGGGGTGGTGCAGCGAATATGCGGCCGCTTCGGGTCATGCCGCTAGTGCCTGTAATGTTCACCACTGGCTCTGGCACTTCCACTGATTTTTGCACCTCGGCAGGCTCGAGAACTTTAGAGGGTACATGGATTACCAAAGTCTTTCAAGCTTTGGAAATCCTCTCTTCGAGTCTTCGCTCATGCAGATATGCTATGGAGTTATAGTTCCAGGGGACGGACATGGAGCTTTCGTACGGGAACGGAGTTGGTACAACAATTACCAAGGGCGTCGTGGGAGCATTCTCAACAGGTATTTGTACTGGAGAGTAAGGTATCTCCAGAGTAGACACCTCGTCGACTGCTGAGGAATGTTCTACTAGGAAGATGCCCTGATCTATCAACATTTGAACACATTCTCTAAGCTCTTCACACCCTTGTGGGGTATCCCCACAACGTGCACAGTCATCAGTGCATCCAGGGAACACGTTCCTTAGGAGCAACTGTTTCTTCACTTCCAGTAACGGAGTCTTTATCATGTCCAGCGTGAGGAGGCATCAGATTGTTGTTGACATTGGGCCTCGCTGGCGCGAACAATATGGCATTCAAGTCAAGGAGATCTTGCACTTTATATCGGAACTCTTTACAGTTATCAAGAGTATGGCCAGGTGCTCCAGGGTGGAACTCGCATCGTTGATGACACTGAAATTCACCGTATTTTCGACTCCGATTTCACATGCATTTTAGTTTTTTTATTGTTATTTTGTTATGTTATTACTATGTTTTTCTTTGTTTTTAGGTTTTCAGTCTAATCAGAGCCCTGATTGAGAAAAGGAGTGAAAATGAGCTAAAAAGCCTAAAAATCAGCATTTTACACTTGTGGCTCCCACTGTGGCGGGCGCTATGGATCCAACCATGACGTGTCCCAATATCAACCTCTCCTCAACTGCCACATCTCCCACTATCTCCACTTGGGCGCCACAATTTCCTCTTGCAGCGGGCGCCAAGATGTTGTGACGGGCGCCACAAGAACAATATGTTTCCCTCCCATTTTCGAACTGAAGGGCATCCTTGTCATTTCCAATATTTTCCTTGCCTATAAATAGAGCCTTGATCTAATTTGTTTCATTATCCAAACTTAATTACAACTAGGCATATATCAGTATTGTGTAAAAGTGGTAATCGCTTCGCATCGAAGTGTTGCCACACTGTGTAATCGAGTCTGTAACCGAGTTTGGAGCACTTTGGAATGAAGTTTAATCCTGCCGCCATTTTCATTTCTGTTACGCACTTTATTCGACCCTCCGATTGAAGCAGGTTTTATTGCTTTACGTTTTTCTACTTTATTTTCCTGCACTACCTTTATTTTATTTACTTTCCCGCACTGCCTTTATTTTGTCTACTTTCCCGCACTGCCTTTATTTTATCTATTTTCTCGCACTGTCTTTATTTTATTTACTTTCCCACACTCGCACTATTTTTATTTTTTTCTCGCACTCGCACTACCTTCCTTTATTTTTTGCATCGCACTACTTTTAATTACTTTCCTGCACCCGCACTACTTTTATTTATTTTTCGCATTCGCACTTCTTCTATTTACTTTCTCGCACTCGCACTTATTACCTTTTTTTTATGATAAAAATTAAAATGCATTCTTACTTTACCATGTATAGCTAAACCTATAAAGGTTAGAATGTAAGGATCGTAATTGAAACGATAATCCGTACAATTGTTCGTAGAAATACTTAAGGGCTATTTTAACTTTCAACTTAAGTTTTCCCGCACTTAATTTCCGTTGGGTAAGATCGAAAGTCGTCCGACGTCTGTTTAAACTTAGTTGTTTTTAGCTATTTCAAATACAGAGAAAGCGCTTTGTTTAGTTCATTAGGAGTTTTTAACTTAAAAAGAAAAGTGATTTTAAAACTATTTTCGGACGCGTTTATAAGTTTAAAGTCTGGTTCGTGAGAACCTCTTTTGGTTAAGAAATCCAGGTCAAGATAATTTTCAACTTAGTCAAGATACTATATTTCTTTTAAAATGGTTTACTACTCTAACGCAATGCACACGTTTTTATAAGTGACAATAAGAGGATTTGATTAGGGAGTACAACTCGGTTCTGAATACGCGAAAGTGACAGTTCCCGTTAAATTAGTTCTTTTCAAAGTAGGAAACACTGCCCATAAGTAATTCTATTAGCAAGTACTTTGATTATTAATTGATTATGTGAATTGCATTTGTAAGACCCCAATTTTGGCCCTAAGATCCCTCATGGCCCATATCATATCATATCATGGCCTCAAGGATCATTGCATGCCCTAGTTTCCCTCCTAGTGGGTGGGTTACCTTGTGAGTGTGGTTCTTGATCACCAAGCATGTTTTGCATTTGTATATCATTGCTTTTCATCTATTTGTTAACCAAAAGTACAAAAATATTGTCATCTAACCATGTTACTTGCAGATGAAGCAATCTACAGTCAAACAGTCAAATCAGTCATTAAACCGTGGATGGTGGCCATTCTTGCAGAATTTGGGCACCATGATCATTCATCAAAGGTTCATATGAATTGTGACATCATTTGGAATCAAGATATCAAGGGATTAGGGCTTGGAATTCACCAGAACATGGCCCAGTCATCCAAAACCCTAGAAAGTCAACTATTGGTCAACTGTGCATTTAATCAGTGATTTGATGGTGGGAATTGGTTTGAGAGGTCTCATTCATGTCCATATAAGCCTCATATATCATGTCAAACATCACCATGGAAGAATTTGAAGTCAAACAAGAAATTACCCAAAATAGAAAGTTGACCTGTAATTGGAATTTGCCAAAAATGGAAACTTCTTGATCCTAAACTTACATCATGATACAAGCTTCAAATTAATTTTTTCCCAACATGAAAGTTGAAGATCTTGTTCTCCCATTTCCAAAAAGTCCAAGAACACTCAATTCCCATGTATGGTTGGCAAGTTATGATCAAATCATTTTCAGAAATTTTTGAACTTCAAAAGGCCATATCTCTCAAACCATTTGGCCAAATTGGATGGGGTTTTTTGCTACAAGTCACATTTGATGCCCTCTTTCCAAATATGTCATCATCATTCATCAAAACATCACAAATCAAAATGGCATTTTTGGAATGGCATTGAATTATTTCAAGTCTGGTACAAAAATGAACTTTTGAATTAAACACTTCCAACACATTTTGCCAATTGGATAAGTTCTGAAATCATGTTTTGGTCATGTTTGAAGCCCAATTTCGTGCAGCCTCCTACACCCCATGTGAACTTGGTTGAATTTTAGCAAATGACCAAAAACACTTCATTTAAGTTAATTGTGATTAATATTCCATTAGCCAACACAAAACAGCAGTATATATGTTCATTTTCTGCAAAACAGAACCCTAGCAGCCTCAATCACAAACAGAAAATCACTTGCTCTCAAAACCACCATTTCCTTCATTTTGAATTTTCTGCCAAAAACTGCAAGGAGCCCGAGCTGGATTGTTTTGTTTCATGATATATCAATCGTTTGGAAGCATTTGCAAGGATGATATCACAACTGTAAGCAAAAGCAAGCACTGTTCCATTGAAGAGCATTTCCATGGCAGATCTGAATCGAAGCCATTCCAAGGATTCCTGAGCCACATTACCTTATTCATTCATCATTTGGAGCTTGAAGCAACAACTGTTTTTGCCATTTGCAACCAAACAACAACTGTAGCTCAACTGTGCTCCAATTTTGGTAAGGTTTCGAATCTTTCTATTTCCAAAATCATGCTATGCCTTAAGTAGATCTCGCCATGCTGATTGTTTTGAGCTTTGAGTCATTAGAATTGGTTGCATATTGAGTGAGAAAACTGGTTTTAAAGTTTCACATCCAAATATGTTTTTGCTCTTTGCTTCTTTGTTAGCATGTTTTAATGAAAATGAATGTTATATTGTGGATGTGTGTTCTTAGATGGTTTGATTGATGTGCTTGTTGTTCATTTCTGGGCACAATTTTTTTTTTCACGATTTTCTTGATGAAGAAGATGACACTGTTTCATTAAACCCTAATGCATTTGCCCAGAATTTCTGTTCATTCACGCTTGGCTTTTGTCGTTTATGCCTTTGCATGCTTTTCACTATTTGATTGCCCATGACGAATCGTTGCTTGCCACGCCTAGAGCTGCTACGCAGCGTTTCATTTAACCTCCCCCATATTTACAAATATGCCACTGGTTCCTATTAATTCCATTAAATCATATTTTTTCTTCAATATTTATTTCATTTGGATGCTCAATCTTTGAAAAATCATATCACATCCAATTTTAATCCAAAATTAATGAGAATTTTTGCAAATTGTTCATCTGGATCTCTAGTTATTTGTCATGATTTTTCCAGAATTTTTGGATGAATGAATTTTAAATGGTGCTAGGGTTTGTGACATGTGCTCATATTTTGTACACTTTGCCAAAACATTTGTGAAATGATGATGCTTTATCCAATGGCTTTCAAATGTTTTGTGCTTAAACTAGACACATTCATGGTGATTTTGGTGTAGAGTTTATGAATTTATCATTTCTGGTTTGAGAGTTATTATTTTTTGAATTAGGGTGTGACAATTTGTGTCACACCATTGATGTGCAACTTCATGATTTTCTTTACCATGCTTCTTGACCTCAAATTGCTTTGAACTTTTGCATGAATGAACTATTGGATGTCTAGTTTACATGTGATTTTTTCTTGGAATTATTTGTGGCATTTCCTATTTGTTTGGGATTTTTCTCCCCTGTTTGGTCATATGTTGACTTTTTGTGACACATCATGCCATATGCTTTGTGAAATTCTCATACTTAATTGGATGAACATGAAATTTGACATGTGATTAGTAGACATCTTAAGCTTTGCCATGGTGTTAATCCCATTCATTTCTCATATGTTATCACTGATTTATGATTTATTGAAGTTGGTACATGTTTGGTTGACTTCTTTGAGCATGCTTGAAATTGTTTTGACTTTCTGATTTTCATTGACCATCTTCCCTTGATCCAAATGAGCTGAAATGTTATATGCATGTCATGTTATGGATTATGATTGATCATGAATTATTTGATAATTTTTTGAATTGTTTATGATTGGTTTTGAATTGAGTCTTGCTGTTGACTTCTGTGAGCTTTCATTTGCCATGCTTTGACCTAATTTGTTTATGAAATCATGATGATGAATGATATGAACATGAAACCAATTGAGTTTGCTTCTTGATTGCTTGAACTTGATTTTGATTGAATGTCACTTGCTGTTTTGACTTTCTCATCCCCTTTTGACCCTAGGCTTGTCCTAGTGGTCCTGTTGCTCATGTTTGAGTTCATGTTTTCAGGTTAAGCAACAAATGCTTCAAAGAGAACAATACAAATTGATTGGGCTTGATTGTTTATCATGACTAACATGTTTGTTTTGTAGGTTGCTTGGCTCACAAGCCTTGAGTCTTGTGCTTTGCACATTTATCTGTTTGTGTTTGACTGTTAATCCTATTCTCATTTTGCTTTAACATTGAATAGTACTGATTCTGTTTGACTGTTTCAGGTACCTTTTAGTTGCTTAGTTCTTTAAGAACTTGCTTTGCTTTGCTTAATAGCAATTTGCATTGAGGTATAATCCCTTTTCTTCATGTAGTCTGGAAGACTTGGCCTGTTACTTGGCCAGGCAACTGTCTGAAGTCCTCCTTAAGAGGCAATGCTTGTGTGTGTTTACATTTGTCCCAAGCAGGAAAAGTCCTTTAAATAAGGCAATTGGTAGAATCCAAGAGATAAGCAACCTATCTCCTACTATTCTGTGAGTCTTCTCCTTGCTCCCATTACATGGTTGTAGCATTGAGATCCAAGCCCAAGATCTATCGAGTCAATAATCTGTGGAGAGAGTTCCTACTTTCTGAACTCCCACACCTTCTGATATTCAAATGTTCTCCCTGGCCAGGGATAAGAGCAACGAGGCACACCCCTCATATCCTTTCATCTGCTTCACCTTAGCCCCTCAATGGCAAGGTTAAGAGCACCATTAACCCTATTCCAGTTGGCTTCAATGCCTAACCCTTTGTATGAGCCTAATTGTGTGGTTATAGTGTGTGCTGAATGACTTTGATTGATTTGCTCACTTCATATGCACATGTTTGCTTGTATGCTCTATGCATTTATCATCATTGATTGCTCATTATTGCACGATCATTTCATCTGTCTTTGTGACATTATCATTGTTGATTTCCCCATTGAGAACAATTGTAAGACCATTCCTTTGGCCATTGTTTCTATGATATGGAAGTGAGTATAAGACCATTTCATTGGCCGCTCATCTTATCTTTGCTTGATGCATTTGTTTGATTGTATGAGAGGATGCAATTGTAAGCCCCTGTAAGTTGGCATTTGCTTTCCTGTGATCATAAGTTGCTTTGTTTGATTGTATGTGAGGATGCAATTATAAGCCCCTGTAAGTTGGCATTTGCTTTCCTGTGATCATAAGTTGCTTTGTTTGATTGTATGTGAGGATGAAATTATAAGCCCCTGTAAGTTGGCATTTGCTTTCCTATGATCATATGTTGCATTGTTTGATGGTATGTGAGGATACAATTGTAAGTCCGTGTAATTTGGCATTTGTTTTCCTATGATCATAGGTTGGAGTTTAGAGTAAGCCCAGATAGATTGGCATCTGACATCCAAATGTTGTGTTTGTTGTTGGAGATTGGTATAAGTCCAGATAGATTGGCATCCGGTATCCACTTTCATTTTCTTTGTTGAGGAGATTAGTATAAGTCCATTGAGTGGCCTCTGATATCCATTTCTGTTTTAGGATATTGGTGTAAATCCATCTATTGGTATCCGGTATCCGCTTTTTGTTTGTGAGATTGGAGTAAGACCATTGAGTGGCATCCGGTATCATTTGTTTGCTTACTTTATTATTGCTCATTGCCCATTCCAAAGGACACACTTGAGTCATCTTCTATATGATTTCAAGAGGTGAACTTTCTAAGAAGTTTTACAATCCATCCTCATCCATTCATCCCCATTATGTCCTAAACCTTTTCACATTACTTTCAAACTTGAGATAAATATTGTGCAAACATCTTCATGCTTTTCAAATTAAAAACCTGGACCCCAAGTCCTTGACCTTTTTCTAAATCCATTTCATAATACTTCTTTGAATTAATCTTAATCATACTTTGACTCTACTTTCATAATCATAATCAATTAATTCCACCCATTCAATTGTTTTGTGGCTTTGTCCATTCTTGCTAAGTTTTCATACATGAGCTATAGGTTTGATTTATCTTAGTTGGTTGATGTCAATCTCACCTATTTGTCCTAAGTTGATTGAATTGTAAGTCTTCCTTGCTTATTATAGGGTTAACCCCTCACTAGCAAGTTGAAGCTGTTCTTACATGGTGGACCTGTTGTTTGTATAAGGTTGAGTTTTCTCCCGTGGATAACGTAAGACCTTAGGGCTTGTGTTTAAAATTGAATCCACTAACTTTTGGAAATCTTTTAGCCGAACTACGGCGTTTTGATCCTTACCTTTGATGGAAGGTACGTAGGCAACGGGTTCATCCGTTCAAACCCAATAAAAATTGTATATTCTTTTCTCATCATCCCAATCATGTTTGCACAATAAATATTTCATAACAAATAGCAATTTTATACAACAAGTGTGAAAAGGGCTCCCTAGGAGTACCTAGGACGTAGTGGGTGCCTAACACCTTCCCATTGCGTAATTTACCCCTTACCCAGACTCTCTGATCTTTTCATTAGTTTTCTATGTGTAAAACTTCTTAGGCTTTTGTTCGCTTTTTAGCCAGTCCTTTGGATAAATAAAAGTGCGGTGGCGACTCGAAAATCATTGTATACCTTGCTTATGATTTAATCAATAGATCATATAGCGACGAATACACCGCTACAGAAAAGTGGCGACTCTGCTGGGGAATAACCCGATCCTTGGTGGTATTGCCTACTTTTCACCCTTGTTGTGCTATATTGTTATGTGTTATGTGACATATTTTTGTACCATTTGGGATCACTGTATTGATTGTAATGTTTGAATTGCTTGATATACAATTGTTGTTTGCTTTGGTGATCTGTGAGATGAGTTCTATACCCGAACTCGAGTGCACTCTAGGATAGGAGAATGGCATAGTCTTGTTGACTAGTGTGGAGTATTCCTTAGCCAGTTGACTTGCGAGCCCATTCACTTGGTGGAGGTCATGTTGGATTAATAATGTCACACAAGTTATTTGTGGATAGGCATTATTCTTTCAATCATGTTCCGCAGAAGCCAAGGACCTTAGTTTACCAAACCCACCTTGGCCTATTTTTAGGAACGTAGTGCGGAGGTCGTTCAGATGTAAGTTCTGATACGATCGTTACGCGATACTACACTCATAAGAGTTTTTCTTGAGAATATTCTTGGAATACGAGTATTCGTTCCTCCGATAATATTCGAAAGATGGAACGATGATTATGGGAACCTCTGATAGAACATGTCTGGCAGGTTTAAACCCTAGTACACTCCCTTTGGGTGGTTCTTCACCGAGACTCCATGCTCGTGACTCTCAACAAACCCGTGATTCGTGGTTGAGTCGTTCAGACACCGTTAATATCAATGGAACCCGGATCAGGTGTAAAACCTAAAATCCCCCAAAAGGATGGTTGATATTAAGGATGTTCGAGCCGGTTCATGTACCGTTAATATCAATGGAACTTGGGTGTCGATAAGGTGAAAACCTAAATCCACCAAAATGGATGATTGATATTAGGGATACAATGAGCTTTCCCACGACCTTTGTTTGGTGTGACTGGCTTGATCCTTGAGTGTGATTGTTGCATTCATGCATTCATACATTCATCCGCATCCATGTCATCAGATAAAAAGAAAATTTTCAAGGAACTCAAAGGAGTTTATTTGCAAAAAATTTCAAAACATGGAAAAACCGGGAAAATTTTTTCACCTGATATATCTGATGAGATATTCTCATATATGATCAAAATGCTTAAATATTTCAAAGTTTGCAAATAAAACCCTCGAGTTCGTTTGAAATAAAAACAAGCATATGCACAAACACTTATGCATCATTTGCATAAGCGAGTGTCTTGTTCCGGTCTCCCGTCCTGTGGTCTGACCCTGCGATCTTCATTTATTTTGAAGACGCACTTCGCCGATATTATACCATAGCCAACTCTGCCAGATTGATGGATCATCCTGAGCAAGAGAATTGTGAACTCAGAGAGGTATTTGCCAGACAAGTGCTTTCGACGGATTTATTCCTGGTTAACCAATCCCGGGCTGGCATTGGCTACTGTTCTGGGGCATGTAATGAGCATGGTTTGTTCAAAAGTGGAGGTTTCATCCATGACGATCAACCTGAAGAAGAGGCTGCTGCTATCTTGGAAGAGGATGCAGAGGACCTGAACAATTTCATCATTCCTGGTGGTGTCTTGTCACAATTGGGTCGCTGTGGATGTTCCTACGGTCATTCATAGATCAGCGTGATTTGTTCACTTTATTTAAAACCCTTCTCCCATGCCAAAAGGAGAAGTGATGACATTGTTGGCAACCTTTAATACAATGATGTTTTCATTCAATTAATGCATTGTTAAACATTTGTTTTTCCATTTGTTTTCACTCTTTGCTTCTTGCATGAAATCAGTGATCACAAAAAACCATGAAAAACAAGAAAACAATCTTTTCATCTGCATAAATGATTTGCTTGTTTAAATTCAAAAGCTTTTCATTATCCAGAATCATTATGCAGGGATTTCTAAACCCATTGAACATAATGATCCAACGCCATCTCCCAATCTTGAATTCCTTGTATTTGAGGCAGAGGAAGATGATGTTGAAGGGGATTCCTGACGAGATTACCCGAGCGCTTGAGCAATGAAAAACAGATCATTCAACTGTGTCTCAAGAACCCAGCAACAGTCAAACTGGGGCATTACAAGTGTAATGTCAAAAAAAAAAAAAGGGTGAAAAGATGAAAAATCAAAAATCAGAAAAAAAAATTTCAAATTTTTTCCAAAAGAAAAAAGAAAAAGTATACCCTCAAGTCCCTAGTTGACTGATGCTGAATGGATTCAAAGTCGTTACGACCAACTGAATTTGATCGAAGAGAAGCGTTTAACTGCCATGTGCCATGGTCAGCTATATCAACAAAGAATGAAGAAAGCATTTGATAAGAAGGTCAAGCCGCGTGTGTTCCGAGAAGGTGACCTCGTGCTCAAGAAAGTTTTGTCTTTCGCACCCGATTCCAGGGGCAAGTGGACTCCAAACTACGAGGGTCCATATGTTGTTAAGAGAGCCTTTTCAGGCGGTGCTTTGATGCTTACAACAATGGATGGGGAGGATTTTACTCGTCCTGTGAATTCAGATGCAGTCAAGAGATACTTTGCCTAAAAAAAAGTATATGCAAATGAAAAACAGAATAGCTCGCTAAGTTGAAAACCCGAAAGGGCGGCTTAGGCAAAAATGAGCGTCTCGGTGGAGAACCCGCAAGGGTAATCCAGGCAAAAATTAGAGACTTGAAAAAAAAAAGAGAATATTTGCATCCCGCTAGATTGAGTACCTCACCCTGGGACAATCTAGGCAAAAATTAGGGATTTGGCAAGTAACTGCATCCTGACAAGACTTTCTGGTTTATCAGTCGTCATTTCGTCAGAAGATTCTCGATTCGTCGTCAACCGAAACTTCGGATACATCGAGATTCAAATTGGTAGAGAAAGGATCATTATGTTCAATGTAGTCCTCTTCCAATATATATCACTGATTTCAAATTTGTACAGATCTATGGAGTCTTGCCATTTGCAGGCTACCATTCCATCAAATCAATTTGAGCTTTTTATCCAATTATTTGCACTCTTATTTGTTTCAATTCAACAAATGTTTTGCATGTTTTAAATTAATAAAATGTCATTGTTTTAAACAAAAAAATTTTTCAAAAAAATTGTCATTTTAAACAAAGTGAACATTCACAAGATTGAAAGGATACTCAAGAATATCTCAGTGCTCTCCCGAGGGTGGCATGATCTCCAACAGGTAAGACATTTGTTCATATTCCTGGTTTGGTTGTATCTTCTTTCTTCAGATCTTTGTTGGGGTTGTTCCTCAAGCAGATTTGTTGTTGGGGTTGTTCCCCAGTATAGTCGCAAGCAGAGCGTTGTTGAAGACTTCGTTTTATCCAGCAGCTATTTTCCCTAGCATGGATGTCTCCTTATAGAAGTTTCGGCGGTTAATAGTTTGTCATCTTGGTGCCCCGTCACTTTCTCCAGTGGGTCGACATTCCCAGACTTTATTTATCTCCTCAGCATAGTCACGAGTAGAGCTGTTGTTGATATCCCCATCGAAATCACGAGCAGAGTTGTTGTCACTCTTCCCAGTGCAGTTGCCAACGGAGTTGCCCGTTTCCTCAGCACGATCGCTTTCTTTTTGAAAGGCTTGGTAAGTCAGCGGTTTGATACCCGGTACTTTACCTTTTCCCCGGCGAAGTCGTCTGCGGAATTGTTGCTATCTCTCCATCAGAGTTTTTCTCTTCAGCAGAGCAGGATTTATTTTCCTACTCAGTGGTTGATTTGGGTTGACATCCCAGTATATTGCATCCATCTTTTCCTCAGCATAGTCTGCAGAGCGTTTGTTATGGCAGTTTTTCCTGTTGAATACTCCTTCAATCCCCAATATGGTCGGATGATGGCTCTAACATCCCGCGAACGGATTGATTTCCTGACTGTGTGAGATCCACAGTAGAGTGGCTTATATTGCAGAATCTACTTGTTGCGATCAGTTTGCTTTGTATATTCTCCCCAAGTAGAGTGGCTTGTTGCAGAATCTACTTGTGTGGTACATTCTCCCTCAGTGGGTTGTTCCCTAACGGAGTTATGTGGAGTTGCTTCTACAGCAGTTCGTGCTTGTGCAATGCACCCTTTGTTTCTCAGTTAACACTGGGATCCCCTGCAGATATCTTGGGTTTTCTCTTGTTCTCCAACAGATTCGTCTTGGTGGCTGTTTTGCCTGTTGTGACTTTCTGTACCTGGATTGGGTTGTTTCCTGATATCTCTGATCCTCTGCTTCTTCAGCAGTACTCGCAGATCTTTGCTTCTCAGCACGTAGATCTCCGCAGATTGGCTCTCCAGTTGGTTTTTCCCCTGGAAGTATAATACCGGGCGTTTGATTCCTGGACCGGTTGTGTTAGAATTGTCTGTTTTGTCAGCATTCATCCAACATAAATCACGCATATTCATGCATATTCATAAAACATTCAGATATTCATGTTGCATTTCTTGCCATATATCCTTTGTTTGTTGTTTCCTGCAACGGGTGATACAGATCTTCTCTATAGATCTTCCCTTAGCAGATGTCGGGTGTTTAAAATCTCTCCATATAGAGTCAACCCCGTAAGCAGAAAATGTTTGTCTTTCCTTCTGCAGTTCCCCACCGAGATATATCCTCGTGGATGACGGTTTCTTCCGTTTCCTCCCAACACATATATTGGGATGGATTTTCCTATTTGAGTTACATCCTCATTAGGACATGTCTTGATTCAGTTCGTCTTTTCGGATTATTCCCGAATTGGCTATTTTTCAAATGTCTTGTGCTTCCCAGTGGGTTGTTCCCCAGCGGAGTAGTTTTGGGCCTCTACCCTCATACCGGTAGTTATAAGTCCTATTTTTCCTGGCTTTCTTGGCCGAATTTGTGGTTATACACCTTTTATTCCCAAGCCAGATCTGTTGGTCTCTACCCTCATGCCGGTATTTGTAAATCCTATTTTCCTGCTCTCCAGCAGTTTGTGGTTTGTTATAAGCCCTATTTTTGGTTTCCCGTGCGGATTTGCGATTCGTTCTATCCCCACGCGGAGTTGTTGGTTTTCTACCCCGTATTCGGTAGATGTAAACCCTAATCTTGTGGTCACCTCCACCCTTTTGGCCTTCTGCCTACAAACCAGCAGTCGTAAGTCCTATCTTTGCGGTTTTTCTACCTACAAAGCGGTAGTCATAAACCCTGTTTTCTCCACTGGCAGAGTTAACTTTGTTGTTCATCCCAACCGATGACAGTTACTCTTCTGTGGTTTTCTATCCAATTTCTTTTGGTAGATGTAATCCCCTCTTTGTGGTTTATCTTCATCTAATGTTTGATGTTGATTTTTCCTTCGCTTGGATAAGTTGCTCAGATAAGCACTTATATCCCCAGCAAGTTTTTGTGGATAATTGCCATACGCTAGCAATTTTATCCCCAGCGGATCCTTTCACCTTTTGTCAGTGACTGTGTTCCCCGGATCATTGATTTTCATCAATGCATTCCCAGCGAGTCTTCTTTCATTTACCCCTTTGTTGGTAATGTCTGTTACTCCCTTTGATTGTTCATCATTATATACCTAGTTTGGTATCCCGATGCCTTTCTTTTCGGATTTTATCCTATAAACAACCTACAACCCGGTTAAGGATAATATTCCATGCGAGGTTATTATTCACGTTTTGACGGCTATGAATAATATATCTCATGCACTCTTCAGTCGAAGCCTTTTGTGTTTTCTTTGTTGAGTAAGATTCGTTATTTTTCTTTGCGGAGTCGAATATTCTTGTTGCTGGATGATTGCCGGATGCTTGCAATTTATCCCTTTGAGTTGTCTTTCGTTTACCCGGATGCTTGGTATCGATTGTCTCTCTTTTTGGTTAGTCACCTATTATATACTTCGGTATCTCTGGTGTCTTTTCCCTTTCGAGTATATTATTCACGGTCTGCCGGTAATGAATAATATATCTCATGCGCTCTTTGGTCGGAGTCCTTTGTTGATCTTCCCCAGTCGAGTAAGGTTCGTATTCCTTGTGGAATCGAACATCCATCCTATAAACAAGTCTGCTGTTCTAGCTTTCTTCAGGGTGATGAGTGTCTTGGAACACAAACCAATTCATGATTTCGGATCTTATCCTATAAACAACCTACAACCCGGTTCAGGATAATCTTCCTTTGTGAGTATTCTATCCATGTTCTGACGGCAATGGATATTATATCTCGTTCACTCTTGGGTCAATCTTTTGATTGTCTTCTCCGCAGAGTAAGGTTCGTATTCCTTGTGGAATCGAATGTCCATCCTATAAACAAGTCTGCTGTTCTAGCTTTCTTCAGGATGATGAGTGTTTTGGAACACAAACCAATTCACGATTTCGGATCTTATCCTATAAACAACCTACAACCCGGTTCAGGATAATCTTCCATGTGAGTATTCTATCCACGTTCTGACCGCAATGGATATTATATCTCGTTCACTCTTGGGTCAATCTCTTGATTGTTTTCTCCGCAGAGTAAGTTTCGTATTCTTTACAGAATCAAATATCCATCCTATAAACAAGTCTGCTGTTCTAGCTTTCTTCAGGGTGATGAGTGTTTTGGAACACAAACCAAATCACGTCTTCGGATCTTATCCTATAAACAACCTACAACCCGGTTCAGGATAACTTTCCATGCGAGTACATTATCTACGTTTTGACGGCTATAGATAATATATCTCATGCACTCTTTTGTCGAACACTTTGTTTTGTTTCCCCAACTGAGTAAGATTTGCATTCTTTATAGAATCAAATATCCATCCTATAAACAAGTTTGCTTTCGCTCTCTTCAGGATGATGAGTGTTTTGGAACACATACCAATTCACGTTTTCGGTAGATCACCTATTATATGCTTCGGTATCTCTGGTGTTTCTTACCATGCGAGTTTATTATCTACGTTCTGACGGTAATAGATAATATATCTCATGCGAGTATTCTTATCCACGGTCTGCCGGTAATGGATATTGTATCTCATGCACTCTTTGGGTTTGTGTCCCCAGTTGAGTAAGATTCGTTTTCCCGTTGTGGATTCGAATGTCCATCCTGTAAGTCGATTTTCTTTTTCAAGCCCTCCTTTCGGATGATGAGTGTTTTGGAACACACACCAACTCACGCTTTGGTTGGTCACCTTTTACATACCTACAACCCGGTATCCTTGGTTTCCTTCCTTTCTGCTCCCTATTATGACCTCGGTCCCCTTGTGGAGTCAGATTTTCCTGAGTTTATGTACCTTTTCCAGGTCTTTCTCAGATGTTGGTTGATTGATATCTCTCACCCTTATACCGGTCTTAGATATTCATTCTTCCTGAGCTTGTTACCCTTATACCGGTAACATCTCATTTCTTTGGTGCTTCCTCAGTGAAGTTTTCTTGTTGCTTCTCCCCAGGAGTCAGCTTGTGTCTTTCCAATGGATTTATTTTCCTTTGGAATTCTTTTCCCCAGTGTGAGTCCTTCACTCCCTTGTGAGGTCTCCAGTCTGATTTTTGTTTCCCTAATCAGAGTTGTGTCTTGTTCACGCTGTATCAGTTTTGTCTATCCCCAACTAGAGTCTTGTTAGAGTCTCTGTTCCTGGTGAGTATGCTACTCCGATGGATCGTCTTTTCTTCTGTGTGAATCATATTCCCCACAGAATTTATGTCTTTTGCATGCATACATTTGCATCATGAGGTCTCTTAGGGACCAAAATTTGTCTCATTACTATTATTTAAGCCCATTCTACCGCGTCGAGATGAAGATTTCTAAACTTCACTTCTCCGGCTAGAATGACCTTAAATAGGGGCATCTGTAAGACCCCAATTTTGGCCCTAAGATCCCTCATGGCCCATATCATATCATATCATGGCCTCAAGGATCATTGCATGCCCTAGTTTCCCTCCTAGTGGGTGGTGTAGCGGTGTATTCGTCGCTATATGATTTATCGATTAAACCATAAGCAAAGCATACAATGAAATTTCGAGTCGCCACCGCACTTTTATTTATCCAAAGGACTGGCTAAAAAGCGAACAAAAGCCTAAGAAGTTTTACACGTAGAAAACTAATAAAAAGATCAGAGAGTCTGGGTAAGGGGTAAATTACGCAATGGGAAGGTGTTAGGCACCCATCACGTCCTAGGTACTCCTAGGGAGCCCTTTTCACACTTGTTGTATAAAATTGTTATTTGTTATGACATAAATATTGTGCAAACATGATTGGGATGATGAGAAAAGAATATACAAGTTTTATTGGGTTTGAACGGATGAACCCGCTGCCTACGTACCTTCCATCAAAGGTAAGGATCAAAACGCCGTAGTTCGGCTAAAAGATTTCCAAAAGTTGGTGGATTCAATTTTAAACAATAGCACTGAGGCTTTTCATTATCAATGGGAGAAAACTCGACCAAGACCAAACATCCACCATGCGAGGATAGCTTCGACGTACTAGAGGGGTTAGCCCTGTTTTCAGTACGGAAGTCTTACTGTCGACTCACTAAAGATAAGGTGAGGTTTACATCAACCACAATGATAATTGAAACCTATGGCTAATGCATGAAAAGATTAACAATGGACAAAGCCAAAACAAGTGAATGAGTGAAGTTAATTGATTGTGATTATGAAAGTGGAGTCAAAGTATGATTAAGATTAATTCAAAGAAGTATTATAAAATGGGATTTGAAAAAAGTCAAGGACTTGGGGTCCAGGTTTTTAATTTGAAAACATGAAGATGTTTGCACAATATCTACGTCAAGTTTGAAATCAAAGTGTGAAAAGGTTTAGGACATAATGAGGATGAATGGATGAATATAGATTATAAAACTTCTTAGAAAGTTCACCTCTTGAGATCATATAGAAGATGATTCAAGTGTGTCCTTTGGAATAGGCAATGGATAATAATAATGTAAGCAAGCAAATGATACCGGATGCCACTCAATGGTCTTACTCCAATCTCACAAACAAAAAGCGGATATCGGATACCAATAGATGGATTTACACCAATCTCCTAAAACAAAACTGGATATCAGATGCCACTCAATGGACTTATACTAATCTCCTAACAAAATGAAACTTGGATACCGGATGCCAATCTGTCTGGGCTTACACCAATATCCAACATATGATCATAGGAAAACAAATGCCAAATTACACGGACTTACAATTGTATCCTCACATACAACAAACAAATGCAACTTATGATCACAGGAAAGCAAATGCCAACTTACAGGGACTTACAATTGCATCCTCACATAAACAAAGAAAAGCAAAACATGGACGTCAGATGCCAATCTATCTGGGCTTACTCTAACCTCCACAGTATGGTCCTAGGAATACAAATGCCAACTTGCAGGGACTTACAGTTGTATCCTCACATACAATCAAACAAATGCATCAAGCAAAGATAAGATGAGTGGCCAATGAAATGGTCTTACAACTCACTTCCATATCATAGGAACAATGGCCAATGGATGGTCTTACAATTGTCCTCAATGGGCAAACAACAATGATAAGTCATAAAGACAAATGAGATGGTCATGCACTAATGAGCAATTAATGATGATAAATGCATAAAGCATACAAGCAGACATGTGCATATGAATAGAACAATCAATCAATGAAGTCAATCAGCACACACTATAACCAAACAAGGAGGCTCATACAAAAGGGTTAGGCATTGAAGCCAACTGGAATAGGTCAATGGTGCTCTTAACCTTGCCATTGAGGGGCTAAGGTGAAGCAGATGAAAGGAGATGAGGGGTGTGCCTCATTGCTCTTATCCCTGATCAGGGAGAGCATTTGAATATCAGAAGGTGTGGGAGTTCAGAAAGTAGGAACTCTCTCCACAAATTAGACTCTATAGATCTTGGGTTTGGATCTCAATGCTACAACCATGTAATGGGAGCAAGGAGAAGACTCACAGAATAGTAGGAGATAGGTTGCTTATCTCTTTGATCTACCAATTGCCTTATTTGAAGGACTTTTCCTGCTTGGGACAAATATAAACACACACAAGCATTGCCTCTTAAGGAGGACTTCAGACAGTTGCCTGGCCAAATAACAGGCCAGGTCTTCCAGACTACATGAAGAAAAGGGATTATACCTCAATGCAAATTGCTATAAAGCAAAGCAAAGCAAGTTCAAAGAACTAAGCAACTAATGGTACCTGAAATAGTCAAACAGAATCAGTACACAATTCAAAAGTCAAAGCAAAAGGAGGTAGAAACCAACAGTCAAAACAAACAGACTAATGTGCAATGCACAAGACTCAAGTCATATGAGTCAAGCCACCTAAAAAACAAAGAGGTTAGCTCATGATAAACAATCAAGCTTAATCAAATTTGTATGATCTCTTTGGGGCATTGTTGCTTAACCTGAAAACATGAACTCAAACATAAGCAACAAGACCACTAGGACAAGCCTAGGGTCAAAAAGGGATGAGAAAGTCAAAACAGCAAGTGATAGTCAACCAAAATCAAGTTTAAACCATCAAGAAGAAAACTAAATTGGTCCCACATTCATATCATTCATCATCATGATTTCATAAGAAAAAGAAGTCAAAGCATGGCAAATGAAAGCTCATAGAAGTCAACAGCAAGACTTAGCTCAAAACCAATCATAATCAATTCCAAAAATCATCAAATAATTCATGATCAATCCTAACACATAGCATGGTAAGCATGTCAAATTTCATCTCATTTGGACAAATGGAAGGCAGTCAATGAAAATCAGAAAGTCAAAGCAGTTTCAAACATGCACAAAGAAGTCAACCAAACATACATCAACTTCAAAAAATCATAACTCAATGACAACAGATGAGAAATGAATGGGATCAACACCATGGCAAAGCTTAAGATGTCTAGTATGCACATGTAAGATTTCATGATCATCCAATAAAGTATGAGAATTTCCCAAATGGAATGGCAAGATGTGTCACACAAAGTCAACATTTGACTAGACAGGGGGGAAAAATCTCAAACAATTAGGAAATGGCTCGAATAATTCCAAGAAAATTCACACATAAACTAGACGTATAAGAGTAGGTTCATGCAAAAATTCACATCAATTTGAGGTCAGGAAGCATGGTAAAGAAAATCATGAAATTGCACATCAATGGTGTGACACAAATTGTCACACCCTAATTCAAAAATTCATAACTCAATGACCAGATAAGATAAATTCACAAACTCTATACCAAAATCACCATGGATGAGTCTAGTTTGTGCACAAAAAAAATTCAGGTCAAATGGATAATGCATCATCATTTCACAATTGAATTGGTAAAAGGTACAAAATATGCATACATGTCACAAACCCTTATACCATTTAAAATTCGACCATGCAAAAATTCTGGAAAAATCATGATAAAATACTAGACATCAAGATGAACACAATGCAAAAATTTCCATGAATTTTGGATTAACAATGAATGAGATGTGATTTTTGTAAAATTGAGTAACAAAATGAAATTAATATTGAAACAAATAAATGAATTAATCAAAATAATTGTGACCGGTGGCAGTGTTGTAATTCTGTGGATGTTTTAGTGAAACGGTGCGCACCGTTTATAAGCGTGGCAAGCAGCGATTAGCAGCATGGCACTGGAACAGTAGAGTCTCATGCAAATATTACCCAGCAACGACCAAACACAGTTTAAAGAAAATCTGGAAAATAATTTAGGGTTTGCTACAGTGAAGCTTCATCTCTAACAATCAATCGAAAAAATCAAAGTGTCCAGAAACAGCAATTAAGCACACCATTCGAACAAGTAAACCAAATACATTCATAATCCAGCCATAGTTTTCAGTAAATCGAAACATACAACACAAATCATACAAGAACATGTTTGGATGTAAAATTTGAAAACCAGATTTCTCACATATAAATCGACCATTTCAAGTGATACAAAGTTCAATGGACTCAGCAATCTAAGATCTATCATAAACATCTCATGATTTTTGAAATAGAGAGAGTTGAAAACTTACTTGTTCTTGAAGGAATTTGTGAAATGGCTGTTGTTTGGTGTAGTAAGCTCGAAACAGATGGAGCTTGTGGTTTGAAATGATGACTGGAGGGTGGCTTGTAGCTCAACAACTCTTGGAAACGCTCAAATCGAAAATCACCATTGATGTGTGCTTGGAAAAACAGAACCTGAGAATGCTGTTCCAGCTGGTGTTTTGTGCTTGCAAAGGCCTCTAAAGGGTTGGCAAAATGAAGAACAAGCAAGTAGAAATCGTGTCCCTTGAAGGTTCTTACAGAATTTTGATATGAAGGAAATGTGTATTTGTGAGAGCAATCGATTTTCTGAGTGAGTGTGAGGCTGCTGCTAGGGTTGGAATGGCAGAAAAAGATGTTATATATTGACTGTTTAGCATTGGCTAAGTGAATGTTAAGCATGATTATCTTAAATGAAGCCATTTGCCATTTTGCTAATTTTGAACCAAATGCACATGGAGGTGTGTGTTCTGCCCGAGTTTGGGCCTTGGGCAAGCTTCAAATAACATTTCAAACAAGTTCCAATTGGCCAAAATGAGTAAAATTGGTTATTTGAAAAAGTCAAAATTCCAACTCACTTGAAATTAATTAAGGCAAGTTCAAAAAGGCCATTTTGAATGGTGAAGTTTTGATGAATGATGAATACATTTTTGGAAAGAGGGGATCAAATAGGACTTGTAGGAAAAAACCCCACCAAATTTGGCCAAATGGTTTGAGAGATATGGCCTTTTGAAGTTCACAAATTTTTGAGATTGAATTGATCATAACTTGCCAACCATACATGGGAATTGAGAGTTCTTGGACTTTTTGGAAATGGGAGAACAAGATCTTCAACTTTCATGTTGGGCAAAAATTTATTTGAAGCTTGTATCATGATGTAAGTTTAAGATCAAGAAGTTTCCATTTTTGGCAAATTTGAATTACAGGTCAACTTTCTATTTCTGGAAATTTCCTGTCTGACTTTATTTTCTTCACTGTGGGTGCTTGACATGATATATGAAGCTTGTATAGACATGAATGAGACCTCTCAGACCAAATCCCATCACCAAATCACTGATTAAACCCACAGTTGACCAAGTTTGACTTTCTAGGGTTTTGCTTGACTGGACCAAGTTCTGATGAATTCCAAACCCTAATTCCTTGAGATCTTGATTCCAAATGATGTCACAAGTCATATGAACTCTTGATTATTGATCATGGTGCCCAAATTCTGCAAGAATGGCCACCATCCACTGCAATGACTGACTTTGACTGATTTTGACCTAATTGGCTGATGATTGCTTCAGCTGCAAGTAACATGGTTAGATGACAATATTTTTGTACTTTTTGGTTAGTAAACATATGAAAAGCAAAGATATACAAATGCAAGACATGCTTGGTGATCAAGAACCACACTCACAAGGTACCCACCCACTAGGAGGGAAACTAGGGTATGCAATGATCCTTGAGGCCATGATATGATATGACATGGGCCATGAGGGATCTTAGGGCCCAAAATTGGGGTCTTACAGGTGGGTTACCTTGTGAGTGTGGTTCTTGATCACCAAGCATGTTTTGCATTTGTATATCATTGCTTTTCATCTATTTGTTAACCAAAAGTACAAAAATATTGTCATCTAACCATGTTACTTGCAGATGAAGCAATCTACAGTCAAACAGTCAAATCAGTCATTAAACAGTGGATGGTGGCCATTCTTGCAGAATTTGGGCACCATGATCATTCATCAAAGGTTCATATGAATTGTGACATCATTTGGAATCAAGATATCAAGGGATTAGGGCTTGGAATTCACCAGAACATGGCCCAGTCATCCAAAACCCTAGAAAGTCAACTGTTGGTCAACTGTGCATTTAATCAGTGATTTGATGGTGGGAATTGGTTTGAGAGGTCTCATTCATGTCCATATAAGCCTCATATATCATGTCAAACATCACCATGGAAGAATTTGAAGTCAAACAAGAAATTTCCCAAAATAGAAAGTTGACCTGTAATTGGAATTTGCCAAAAATGGAAACTTCTTGATCCTAAACTTACATCATGATACAAGCTTCAAATTAATTTTTTCCCAACATGAAAGTTGAAGATCTTGTTCTCCCATTTCCAAAAAGTCCAAGAACACTCAATTCCCATGTATGGTTGGCAAGTTATGATCAAATCATTTTCAGAAATTTTTGAACTTCAAAAGGCCATATCTCTCAAACCATTTGGCCAAATTGGATGGGGTTTTTTGCTACAAGTCACATTTGATGCCCTCTTTCCAAATATGTCATCATCATTCATCAAAACATCACAAATCAAAATGGCATTTTTGGAATGGCATTGAATTATTTCAAGTGTGGTACAAAAATGAACTTTTGAATTAAACACTTCCAACACATTTTGCCAATTGGATAAGTTCTGAAATCATGTTTTGGTCATGTTTGAAGCCCAATTTCGTGCAGCCTCCTACACCCCATGTGAACTTGGTTGAATTTTAGCAAATGACCAAAAACACTTCATTTAAGTTAATTGTGATTAATATTCCATTAGCCAACACAAAACAACAGTATATATGTTCATTTTCTGCAAAAAAGAACCCTAGCAGCCTCAATCACAAACAGAAAATCACTTGCTCTCAAAATCACTTGTTTCATGATATATCAATCGTTTGGAAGCATTTGCAAGGATGATATCACAACTGTAAGCAAAAGCAAGCACTGTTCCATTGAAGAGCATTTCCATGGCAGATCTGAATCGAAGCCATTCCAAGGATTCCTGAGCCACATTACCTTATTCATTCATCATTTGGAGCTTGAAGCAACAACTGTTTTTGCCATTTGCAACCAAACAACAACTGTAGCTCAACTGTGCTCCAATTTTGGTAAGGTTTCGAATCTTTCTATTTCCAAAATCATGCTATGCCTTAAGTAGATCTCGCCATGCTGATTGTTTTGAGCTTTGAGTCATTAGAATTGGTTGCATATTGAGTGAGAAAACTGGTTTTAAAGTTTCACATCCAAATATGTTTTTGCTCTTTGCTTCTTTGTTAGCATGTTTTAATGAAAATGAATGTTATATTGTGGATGTGTGTTCTTAGATGGTTCGATTGATGTGCTTGTTGTTCATTTCTGGGCACAATTTTTTTTTTCACGATTTTCTTGATGAAGAAGATGACACTGTTTCATTAAACCCTAATGCATTTGCCCAGAATTTCTGTTCATTCACGCTTGGCTTTTGTCGTTTATGCCTTTGCATGCTTTTCACTATTTGATTGCCCATGACGAATCGTTGCTTGCCACGCCTAGAGCTGCTACGCAGCGTTTCATTTAACCTCCCCCATATTTACAAATATGCCACTGGTTCCTATTAATTCCATTAAATCATATTTTTTCTTCAATATTTATTTCATTTGGATGCTCAATCTTTCAAAAATCATATCACATCCAATTTTAATCCAAAATTAATGAGAATTTTTGCAAATTGTTCATCTGGATCTCTAGTTATTTGTCATGATTTTTCCAGAATTTTTGGATGAATGAATTTTAAATGGTGCTAGGGTTTGTGACATGTGCTCATATTTTGTACACTTTGCCAAAACATTTGTGAAATGATGATGCTTTATCTAATGGCTTTCAAATTTTTTGTGCTTAAACTAGACACATTCATGGTGATTTTGGTGTAGAGTTTTTGAATTTATCATTTCTGGTTTGAGAGTTATGATTTTTTGAATTAGGGTGTGACAATTTGTGTCACACCATTGATGTGCAACTTCATGATTTTCTTTACCATGCTTCTTGACCTCAAATTGCTTTGCACTTTTGCATGAATGAACTCTTGGATGTCTAGTTTACATGTGATTTTTTCTTGGAATTATTTGTGGCATTTCCTATTTGTTTCGGATTTTTCTCCTTTGTTTGGTCATATGTTGACTTTTTGTGACACATCATGCCATATGCTTTGTGAAATTCTCATACTTAATTGGATGAACATGAAATTTGACATGTGATTAGTAGACATCTTAAGCTTTGCCATGGTTTTAATCCCATTCATTTCTCATATGTTATCACTGATTTATGATTTATTGAAGTTGGTACATGTTTGGTTGACTTCTTTGAGCATGCTTGAAATTGTTTTGACTTTCTGATTTTCATTGACCATCTTCCCTTTATCCAAATGAGCTGAAATTTTATATGCATGTCATGTTATGGATTATGATTGATCATGAGTTATTTGATAATTTTTTGAATTCTTTATGATTGGTTTTGAATTGAGTCTTGCTGTTGACTTCTGTGAGCTTTCATTTGCCATGCTTTGACCTAATTTGTTTATGAAATCATGATGATGAATGATATGAACATTAAACCAATTGAGTTTGCTTCTTGATTGCTTGAACTTGATTTTGATTGAATGTCACTTGCTGTTTTGACTTTCTCATCCCCTTTTGACCCTAGGCTTGTCCTAGTGGTCCTGTTGCTCATGTTTGAGTTCATGTTTTCAGGTTAAGCAACAAATGCTTCAAAGAGAACAATACAAATTGATTGAGCTTGATTGTTTATCATGACTAACATGTTTGTTTTGTAGGTTGCTTGGCTCACAAGCCTTGAGTCTTGTGCTTTGCACATTTATCTGTTTGTGTTTGACTGTTAATCCTATTCTCATTTTGCTTTAACTTTGAATAGTACTGATTCTGTTTGACTGTTTCAGGTACCTTTTAGTTGCTTAGTTCTTTAAGAACTTGCTTTGCTTTGCTTAATAGCAATTTGCATTGAGGTATAATCCCTTTTCTTCATGTAGTCTGGAAGACCTGGCCTGTTACTTGGCCAGGCAACTGTCTGAAGTCCTCCTTAAGAGGCAATGCTTGTGTGTGTTTACATTTGTCCCAAGCAGGAAAAGTCCTTTAAATAAGGCAATTGGTAGAATCCAAGAGATAAGCAACCTATCTCCTACTATTCTGTGAGTCTTCTCCTTGCTCCCATTACATGGTTGTAGCATTGAGATCCAAGCCCAAGATCTATCGAGTCAATAATCTGTGGAGAGAGTTCCTACTTTCTGAACTCCCACACCTTCTGATATTCAAATGCTCTCCCTGGCCAGGGATAAGAGCAATGAGGCACACCCCTCATATCCTTTCATCTGCTTCACCTTAGCCCCTCAATGGCAAGGTTAAGAGCACCATTAACCCTATTCCAGTTGGCTTCAATGCCTAACCCTTTGTATGAGCCTAATTGTGTGGTTATAGTGTGTGCTGAATGACTTTGATTGATTTGCTCACTTCATATGCACATGTTTGCTTGTATGCTCTATGCATTTATCATCATTAATTGCTCATTATTGCACGATCATTTCATCTGTCTTTGTGACATTATCATTGTTGATTTCCCCATTGAGAACAATTGTAAGACCATTCCTTTGGCCATTGTTTCTATGATATGGAAGTGAGTATAAGACCATTTCATTGGCCTCTCATCTTATCTTTGCTTGATGCATTTGTTTGATTGTATGAGAGGATGCAATTGTAAGCCCCTGTAAGTTGGCATTTGCTTTCCTGTGATCATAAGTTGCTTTGTTTGATTGTATGTGAGGATGCAATTATAAGCCCCTGTAAGTTGGCATTTTCTTTCCTGTGATCATAAGTTGCTTTGTTTGATTGTATGTGAGGATGCAATTATAAGCCCCTGTAAGTTGGCATTTGCTTTCCTATGATCATATGTTGCATTGTTTGATGGTATGTGAGGATACAATTGTAAGTCCGTGTAATTTGGCATTTGTTTTCCTATGATCATAGGTTGGAGTTTAGAGTAAGCCCAGATAGATTGGCATCTGACATCCAAATGTTGTCTTTGTTGTTGGAGATTGGTATAAGTCCAGATAGATTGGCATCCGGTATCCACTTTCATTTTCTTTGTTGAGGAGATTAGTATAAGTCCATTGAGTGGCCTCTGATATCCATTTCTGTTTTAGGATATTGGTGTAAATCCATCTATTGGTATCCGGTATCCGCTTTTTGTTTGTGAGATTGGAGTAAGACCATTGAGTGGCATCCGGTATCATTTGTTTGCTTACTTTATTA
Source organism: Lathyrus oleraceus (assembly GCF_024323335.1). Lineage (NCBI taxonomy): Eukaryota > Viridiplantae > Streptophyta > Magnoliopsida > Fabales > Fabaceae > Lathyrus > Lathyrus oleraceus. The sequence goes on from NC_066581.1 coordinate 422,164,476, forward strand.
TTGCTCGTTGCCCATTCCAAAGGACACACTTGAGTCATCTTCTATATGATTTCAAGAGGTGAACTTTCTAAGAAGTTTTACAATCCATCCTCATCCATTCATCCCCATTATGTCCTAAACCTTTTCACATTACTTTCAAACTTGAGATAAATATTGTGCAAACATCTTCATGCTTTTCAAATTAAAAACCTGGACCCCAAGTCCTTGACCTTTTTCTAAATCCATTTCATAATACTTCTTTGAATTAATCTTAATCATACTTTGACTCTACTTTCATAATCATAATCAATTAATTCCACCCATTCAATTGTTTTGTGGCTTTGTCCATTCTTGCTAAGTTTTCATACATGAGCTATAGGTTTGATTTATCTTAGTTGGTTGATGTCAATCTCACCTATTTGTCCTTAGTTGATTGAATTGTAAGTCTTCCTTGCTTATTATAGGGTTAACCCCTCACTAGCAAGTTGAAGTTGTTCTCACATGGTGGACCTGTTGTTTGTATAAGGTTGAGTTTTCTCCCGTGGATAACGTAAGACCTTAGGGCTTGTGTTTAAAATTGAATCCACTAACTTTTGGAAATCTTTTAGCCGAACTACGGCGTTTTGATCCTTACCTTTGATGGAAGGTACGTAGGCAACGGGTTCATCCGTTCAAACCCAATAAAAATTGTATATTCTTTTCTCATCATCCCAATCATGTTTGCACAATAAATATTTCATAACAAATAGCAATTTTATACAACAAGTGTGAAAAGGGCTCCCTAGGAGTACCTAGGACGTAGTGGGTGCCTAACACCTTCCCATTGCGTAATTTACCCCGTACCCAGACTCTCTGATCTTTTCATTAGTTTTCTATGTGTAAAACTTCTTAGGCTTTTGTTCACTTTTTAGCCAGTCCTTTGGATAAATAAAAGTGTGGTGGCGACTCAAAAATCATTGTATACCTTGCTTATGATTTAATCAATAGATCATATAGCGACGAATACACCGCTACAGCATTCGAACCTATATTTATTAATTGAATTTAATTTAATACTTTATTTTTCATTGTGCACTCTTAAAAACCCTGTTTCGATTACCTTAGATAAACACCGTAACAATAGATAATGATAGATTGACATTTGGTCTCTGTGGATTCGACAATCTTTTATATTACTCTGACGCATTCGTATACTTGCGAAAAACACGCATCAAGTTTTTGGCGCCGTTGCCGGGGACATATTTCGTCAAATTTCGTACCCTGTTGTTATATCGTTTAGACTTAGGTTGTTACCTGTCGGTCAATGCGAAGGACTCGCAGCACCGGAAGCTTAGTAGATCCTCTGGCGGAACCTGAACGTTATACTCGCGCACGTTTATTTTTCCATAGAATTAGGAAAGCTATGGCTGAAGAACCTAGTTCTAGTATAGTAAACCCAACCATCCCAGTGAATAATTTCGAACTTAAACCCTCCTTGTTGCAACTAGTGCAACAAAGACAATTCGCAGGTCTTGCTACTGAGAACCCAAACCAACATTTAAAAATCTTTCTCCAATTAGCAGACACTTTTAAAACCAATGGAGGTTCTCCTGAGGCAATCCGTTTAAGATTATTCCCTTTCTCCCTCAGAGATAAATCCCTGTCATGGTTAGATTCCCTTCCACCCAATTCCATAACAACTTGGGAAAACCTTAGAAAAGTATTCCTTGCTAGATACTTTCCCCCAAGTAAGATCGCCGTTCTTCGAAACCACATAAACAAATTTACCCAGAACCAAGGAGAACCGCTGCTCGAAGCTTGGGAGATATATAAAGAGCTCTTAAGAGCATGCCCACATCATGGTTTAGAAAATTGGTTAATCATTCAAACCTTCTATAACGAACTTCACTATAACACTAAGATGACCATCGACGCTGCCGCAGGTGGCGCACTGATGTACAAACCTTATCCTGAAGCTAGTTCCCTCATCGAAGATATGGCTCAAAACCATCAATCATGGGGAGTTGAACGAGCGATAGTTGAGAAGAAGGAAGCCCAAGCAGGGGTACATGAGTTAAGCTCTGTAGACATGATGCAAGCTAAAATGGACGCGTTAGCCTTCAAGGTTGAGCATATGTGCATAACCCCGAATACTGCAGTTGCAGTTTCGTTGGATTGTGAGATATGTGGAACCAAAGGACACCAATCTGCAGAATGCAGTCTCTTAAATGAAACCAACTCTGAGCAAGTGAACTACGCCCAAGGGAACCCATATTCGAATACCTATAACCCTGTATGGAGGAATCATCTGAACTTCTCCTATAAGAACAATAACCCTATCCAAAATACTGCACCTCCGAGACAACCAGGTTACCAAGCCCCAAGACCAAATCAACCTATGCAACCAGTGCCACCAAAGTCGAGCCTTGAGAGAATAATGGAAAATTTTATCACTGCTCAAACCCAACAAAACAAAGAGTTCATGAACTAGAACATTCACGTTAATGAACTGATTGCTCAGTTAGGAACCAAGGTTGACCAAATAGTTACTCACAATAAGATGCTTGAAACCCAGATCTCTCAGGTAGCCTTAAACCAAGCCCCCCGGACCGCACCTGGAGGACAGTTCCCTGGACAAACTCAACAGAATCCGAGAGGACAAGCCAATGCCATTAACCTACGAAGTAGGACCGCTTATGATGATCCATTTAACTCAAGATTGAGTGAACCCAAAACTTCTAAGGAATATACCGAACCCATGGACGAAGTAAAGGAACCAGAGAAATCTGAAAAACAGGAAGGTCAAGAAAAAGGAGAAGAACCTAAAGACAAAACTTATGTACCACCCCCTCCATACAAACCACCGATACCATATCCGCAAAGACTCAAACAGACCCAGATCAATAACCAGTATTAGAAACTCATTAAGGTTATAGAAAAACTTCACGTAGAAATCCCTTTGACATAAGCCATCATCCAAATACCTTTTTATGCAAAGTTTCTCAAAGACATCATTACCAACAAACGTAGACTCGACGATCCAAAGCCCTTGGAATGCAATTCTATTTTCGAGAATAAGTTAGCCAAAAAAGATAAAGATCCTGGAAATTTCTCCATTCCTTGTCTTTTGGGAAGTCATGTCATCGAAAAAGCTTTTCTAGACCTAGGAGCTAGTGTGAGCTTAATGCCTTTAGCAGTTTGTGAGAGGTTAAACTTAGGAGAATTACAGCCTACTAAGATGTCACTTCAATTAGCCGATAGATCTGTTAAGTATCCGATACGCATATTAGAAGATGTCCGTATTAGGATAGGTCAGTTATTTATCTCTAGTGATTTTGTTTTCATGGACATTAAAGAGGATAATGATATACCAATCCTTCTAGGTAGACCGTTCTTATAAATTGTAGGAGCCATACTAGATGTCTAGAGAGGAAAGTTGACCTTTGAGGTAGGTGACGAGAAGATAGAATTTATACTTTCAAAATTTCTTATGAAACTTGTGATGGGAGATGCATGTTATTCCATAGATATCATTGATGAATGCGTTAGGGAAATAGAACAAGAAGAAATCATAAAAACAATTAAGTTTCCATCAACCCTCATACTGGAAGATGATAACTTTAGGAAGCCTTGCATCGATGATAACCTTTACGAATGTTTATACCTTACCCCAGATCCTATGCCATGCCCTAAGAAACCAACCTTAGAACTTAAGGAACTGCCTAAGAACCTGAGATATGAGTTCCTCAATGAAGATATGAACCGTCCAGTTATAGTCAGTGCTACCTTGAGCCAAGAGGAAACAAACCAACTCTTAGATGTTTTACGAAGATATCCCTCAGCCTTAGGATATAATATCTCTGATCTGAAAGGTATAAGCCCATCCGTATGCATGCATCGAATTTCGCTCTAAAAAGATTCAAAGCCCTTCAGAGAACATCAGAGGAGAATAAACCCTATAATGAGTGATGTTGTTAAAAGAGAAGTTCTTAAGCTACTTGAGGCAGGTATAATCTATCAGATCTCGGATGGTAAGTGGGTGAGTGTAACACCTCAAAATTTGCCCTCCTCTCTTGGGACTAGCTTAGCATATTGCATTTCATTTTGTAGGACATTAGTCATTGCATATCATGGAAAATACACAAGTCATCCTCCTAAGTCTTGCTCAGAAGATAGAGAGGTTAAAAGATTCAAGCTTGGAAGTCTCATGGATTTATCACTAGCCATCTGAGGGTTTGTGCTTCAATTAGGGTTTCTAGGTTTCTCAAGGAGGTTGAGTGTTATCTTATTTGCCCTAGTATATCACCATCATCATGGTTTTATCTTCACCAAGAGGTTCATTATTTTGTGATCATGTTCCTTGGGATTAGGGTTTTGACCTCTGGTCAACCCTAATCAGTTGCATTTTAATAGTCATGGATCTTCAAGGAGATTAGGTCTTTCTTGAGAAGGAGATCATCTTGTGGTTATTATGTTGAGCTTGTATAAGCTAGGGTTTCATGGTGGAGCCATTTCATCAAGTGTTGAAGGCTCAAAATCATCTGTGCATGACCAAGTCAACTGCAAAGTCAACTGTGGATTTGGAGGTGGGAAGAGCTTAGAAATACTTCATTCATGTTCAAACAAGTCTCATTTGACATTTCAAACATCAACATTGAAGAATTTAGAGTCAGGTCAAAACTTTCCAAAAATAGAAAGTGACCTATAATTTGAATTTGCCAAAAATGGAAAGGTTTTAACCCAACTTCAACTTCAAATTACATCATCAAGAAAGCTTCAAATGGAATTTTGTTGAACATGAAAGTTGTAGATCTTTCTCTCCCATTTCCAAAACGTCCAAGATAATCAATTTCTCATGTGTGGTTAAGGAGATATGGTCAAAACTTGACAAAGTATGCATTGGACTTCAAATGGACATAACTTCTCAACCAAAGCTCCAAATTGGATGGCTCTTTTTGCATTTTTTTTCTCTTAACCTCTAGTTTCCAAATTCTACATTGCATTACATGAATTATATTCACATGATCATTTAATAATTCCTTGGATTTTTGGAGGGAAAACTTGAAATTTAAAATTGGTACATGGCTTGATCATTTTACCATTACCATTGGCTCCAAAACCAAATTTTAAGTGGAAATGAATCAGAATTCGTGCACTATTCATCATGCATTTCATGCATAGGGTGAAAAAGCAAATTTACACTTACACTCCAAAATGTTAATTACACTTATCCATTGGCTTAAGCATGATTAAAAGAGTGATTAACATGGCATATATAAAGCAAACCCTAACTGTTTTCAGCATTAGCCATTCATAATTTCAGATCTAGATCCAAATCTCTCAAAATTCTCTCTCACAATTTCTTCAAATTTCTTCAAACAATATCCATTTATTGTGCTTGATTCTTGTTCCTGAAGAGTTTATAGGAAGATTTGCACGGGGAACCAGTAGAAATAGAGCTGCATTGAAGCATTATTGAAGGTGGAAGCATCAATGGTGAATCCAAAATTTGTTGAGATCGTGTGCAATTAAGCTCTCTTTTCTCTTCCAATCATTCATACAAGCATTCTGGAAGAACTTTGAAGCATCACAAGGCCTGGATAGCACGATTCAACAGATCTGCTCTTCAAGAGGTTCCAAATTGATTCTCTTAATTCTCAATTATGTTATGATGTTGTTGTAGATCTTTTTGTGCTGGTTAACCTGAGCTTTGAACCATGAATCTTAGTGCAATATTCATTAAGTTAGGGTTGATTAAAGTTTGGTGTATGAAAATTCATTTGCTCGATTCCACTTGTGTATGATGATTCATGATTAGCTATGCGTGTATTCTTGATGTATGATGAGAGATCTACACATTGATGTCCTTAATTTCAATTTCTAGAACATTTGTTCTTGGTGTTCATGATGAATTCTTACTGTTCATGAGCGCGCGATTGGAGAAGATGATGATTAGTCTTAGGCCACGGTTTTGATCAATAGAGAACGCTTTCCTGCGTCTGCATGTGTTATTTTAGGATCTTAACATGTATTGGTCCATGTCATTGCTTGCTTGGCTTATTGATTCGTCCACACGCGTTTGACCTTGCACAATCAGCATTGACTGCCACTAGGATTAATGAAACGCAGCGTTTCAATCCCTGGCGCGCCAAATATTTGAATCCGCTTCAGGTTTGATCCTTGGCTGTGGAATATTTCTCATGCTTCATTCATTTTTCTCCATATTCCCATGTGTATGCTTCACATATGATTTTTATTTTTTCCTCATCTTACAAAATTCATATTAATTTGAAAAATGATCCAAAAATTATGAGGTTTTTCATTGTATTCCTTATTTTGTCTAGTAGTTTTTTATCATGATTTTACAAATTGTGCTTGGCTGGATTTCATTTTGTGCTAGGGTATGTGAGCATGTATCCATTTTGTACCTTACCTTGCTTATTCATTTGTGAAATGCTGGTCTTTGATCCAATGAATCTGAAAATTTGCATGATGAAACTAGACATGTTGCTTAACATTTTGGTGTTGATTTGGTATTTTTATCGTGTGTCATTTCTGTTTTATGATCATGATAAGGTGGTGAGACAATTTGTGTCACACCTTTGCTTGTTTAACTTATGTGATATGTTTGCCATGCCAAATGAACTCCAATTGTTCTGATTTTTTGTATGATGCTTGATATGGATGTTGTGACTACTCATGAAATTTATTGGAATTTTTTGGATCATTCCTGATTTAATTGAGATTTTTCATTCTGGTTGGTCACATTTGAGCTTTTAAATGACCTTGCCTTGCTTATTCATTTGTGAAATGCTGGTCTTTAATCCAATGCTTCTGAATTTTTGCACACTATTTCTAGACATGTTGAGTGTTGTTTTGGCTTTGGTTTGAGGTTTTTACCAATTACCATTTCGGTTTTATGCCTATGTTAACTTGGTGTGACAATAGGTGTCACACATGTGCTTGTTGTGCTTGCCTTGACTTATGATATATGTTTTCCATGCCTAATGATGTCCAATGCCTCTAATTTTTTTTGTGATGATCATGTTGTATGTCCTATTTACTCATGAATTTTTCCAAGATTATTTGAATCATTTTTGATTTAATATGCATTTATTTCTTCTGATGTCATAATGTGGTCACGATTTGCATACCTTGCCATGTTTGATTCATGAAATGCTTTTGGTTAATGATATTGATATGGGACCTTTTGAGTTGTGTTCTTGATTGGATAAGGTTGATTCATGTTAAATTTCATGTTCTGGTTTGAATGTTTGACCTACTTTTGACCCTAGGCTTTGACCTAGTGGTTTGGACTCACTGTTTGGATTGTGGATTTCAGGTTAAGAAGCACATTACCATGGTTGAAGTGGTTCACTCATTTGGATTAATTAGTTGATTGATGTTGGCTAACCTTATGTTGTTTTGTAGGATAATGTAAAGTTATTTGTGTTGTGCCTATTGGCTTGTGGCTTGCACATTGTTGCCTAATGCCTTATCTGTCTGATTGTGTGATTGACTGTTGTCTGTCTGTTTGTTTGACTTGTAAACTGATTGGTTTAGATTTTTTCAGGTACCTAAGTTGCTTTGAGTTCTTTTGAACTTGCTTTGCTTGGTTTCTTAACCACTGAGGTATAACTCCTTTGACTTCATGTAGTCTGGAAGACCTGTCCTGTTATGGGGGCAGACACCTGTCTGAAGCCCTCCTTAAGAGGCAATGCTTGTGAATGTTTAAATTTGTGCCAAGCAGGAAAAGTCATCTTATGAGGCAATTGACAGATAAAAGAGATGTGTAATTCATCTCCTGCTATTCAGTGTGTCATCCACTTTGCTCACACCATGTGTTGATGCATTGTGGATATTAACCCAAGATCTTTGTTGTGTCAGTCATATGTGGAGAAGAGTTCCAACTTTCTGAACTCCCTCACTTTCATTTGTCTGAAGCTCTCCCAGGCCAGGGATAAGAGCTGTGAGGTCTTACCCTCACTTTCCATTTCATCTGCTTCACCCTAACTCTCAATGTTAGGGTTAAGAGCTAACTACACCCGATTCCAGTTGGCTTGTGTTTCACAGCCTAACCTTGTATGAGCCCAATTGTATGCATATAGTGTGTGTGCTTGCTTTTGTGCTTGTATGTATTTGACTGTGTTGTTTAAGATAGCTTGCTGCCTGTGCAAGTTAGATAGAAACCTCAACCTAGGACCATGGTGGATTTGTATGATAACTATTAGGCTCGAGTCAGTCTCCCTTCTAGTTTGTCATTTCCCAGTCTCTGGTTAGGATAGAAGTTTCTCCCCTATTAAGGGGAACTACGTCGCCCTGATCCTCATACCAGATGAGGTACGTAGGCAGGAGATGAGCTGATCTCTCCGGGCGCCCTTTTTCTTTTTCAACCCCTTGCGTGTGTTCGGAGTCTGACGTAAGTCCAGCGATTGGCAGCCGGTTTCCTGTGTGGGTTTGTTTGTTGGAGTCTGACGTAAGTCCAGCAATTGGCAGTTGGTTTCCTGTGTCTTGTTTGCTTGTTGGAGTCTGACGTAAGTTCAGCGATTGGCAGTCGGTTTCCTGTGTGTGTGTTTGTTGGTTCGGAGTCTGATGTAAGTCCAACGATTGGCATTCGGTTTCCATGTTTGCCTGTTTGTGTGGAGTCTGACATAAGCCCAGCGATTGGCAGTCGTTTTCTTGTGTGTGTGTTTTGTTTCGGCGTGCGTGACTCGAACTACGGTAGCTCTGATTCTCATTCCAGATGAGATACGTAGGCATAGGATGCGATATCCTAGCGAGCCCGTTTCCCCCTCTTCCTCCATCTGTGTTTTATTCCAGTGTGCGTGCATTCTTTTGAGCAGTGTTTAGCAACCTTTCTTCTTTCCTTTTGAGCGTGGATCCCGTCGAGTACGATGGATGCGTAGGGGTGCTAATACCTTCCCTTCGCATAACCGACTCCCGATCCCATCTCTCTTATGTCGCGAGACCATGTCTTTTCCAGGTTTACTTCGAGTGTTTCCTTTCCCTCTTCTGGGATAAATAACGCACGGTGGCGACTCTGTTTGTTTGTTTTTCCCGCCGGTTGTTTTTCGCGGATGCGACAGCTGGCGACTCTGCTGGGGAACTTAACAAGTTGACCTCTGGCTGGTCCATCTTCCCTAAGCGAGTCATTCCTAGCGCTCTCTAGGGTAGTTTAGGTTGCTTGTGTTGCTCTATTTATTGCATTTATGGTTATTATGTTGTGTATATATATTTGCATAAATGTTTGCATGCATCATACTATCATTGTGTTGTCTTCTGTACAGGTGGTTCCTCTGATGTGGGGTGGGTGTTCCGAGTGGGGCCAAAACCCAGGCCCGAGTATACACCTAGGATTAGCGTGGTCTCATGTTGCCTCTCATGTTAGGTCAACATGTTTTTGGCGACGTGACATACCACAAGCCGGACGAGGTTCTTTTGAGGGAGCTCTTCCTTTGTGGAGTATCCACTTTGGTTGAGTCACTTCATTTGAGCTATTGACTTCGGTGACCGTTCTTTCCCGGATCATTGGTTTAGACGATCTTATTAGAGCTGCAACGGTACACCCGAAAGGGCAAACCCGTTGAGTATCTTTGCCCGATTGTCGAGACCATTATCCGCCTTAGGATGACCTGATTAGAATTCACCTGTGAGGGGAGGGTTGATTCTTACAGATGCATGTTCTGATGGTGACTTTGATGGTGACTAAGGGTTCAGTTATTGATCAGAGTCCAATTTACAAGTCGGATTTATGGATTTATTTCTGAGACGCCGGAGTTCTGTCCGTGGTATTTATCAGTGGGGATCCGTTTATTTCAGGATTCCCTGGGCTGGTTCAGAGGTTCTGGTGGTTATCAGTTCAGTGATCTCCCGTGATGATAGTGATATATCCTTCAGTTCCGTTTATGTCGGAACTAATGAGTTGGATTTGTGGTTACATATTACCTCAGATGGTTGTGATCAGTTCAGAGGCCATAACTCAGTGCAGCAGATGATCAGACGACTTGGAGGATGGCACAGTGCATTGCATTCATACATCAGCATCATTCACATTTTGCATTTATCTGCATCTAACACACGTTTATCCATATGCAGGGGACATTCTTGATTGAGATCCTGGTTGAGAGATTTCTTTGATCCAGACATGAAGACCGACTTGAAAGATGACGTCGTCTACAGTTTCTTTGACCCAGAGATTGGTGTACTGAAGGATATGATAGCATTGATTACACCTGACCATGTGGGGATGTTTCGTGAGGCATACGGTGGTATTTTGAAGTTGGTTTTCAGGCTCACAGACAGTGATAGGAGCGCCATCCATACTCTTCTCCAGTTTTATGACCCGGGTTTGAGATGCTTCGTGTTCCCGGATTACCTATTGGGGCCTTTGATGGAGGACTATGCCAGCATCCTGGGTATTCAGATCAGAGATCAGATTCCTTTCTATGCCACTAAGGGGGACCCTGATGCTGTTGAGATCTCTCGTGCTCTTTATTTGAGCCCAGAAATGATTAAGGGGGGTTTGAAGGATAAAGGAAAGTTGCCTGGTTTTCATCTGAGTTTCTTGGAGGCTAAAGCCAAGGAGCATGCTGCTTTGGGTAACTGGAGGACCGTTTGTGCTTTGATTGCTGTGAGCATCTATGGAATTAATGCTATCAGGTTGTTTATGCAGAGGAATCCTATTCCTATCCTGGTTGGGGATGTGTATTACTCGGTCCATAATCGGAACGAGAAGCGGCGTGGGGGATTGATCCGATGTTGTGCTCAGCTGCTGTACAAGTGGTTCATGGGGTATTTGCCTTCCAGAGGTGCCTTTGCTTTTCTTGACCCTACTGTCAAGTGGTCAGTCAGGTTGATGGGTTTGCGAGCCAAGGACATAGCTTGGACTCACAATGGTATGGCTGGACGATATTTCATTTACAGTTGTGGGAGTCTTCCCAATGTACCTCTTATAGGAGTTCAAGGTTGCATTAATTACAACCCGGTGCTTCTTAGGAGACAGATGGGGTTTGCTGTGGAGGGTCCTCCTCTTGGACGAGAGATTCAGGAGTCTTTCTATTTCCCAATTGAGGTCAATCAGACAAAGTTGAGGCAAGTGTCTGATGAATGGCGCGACATTCAGAGAAAGGGCAAGGTTCCTTTTGGCAAGGTTAACAACAGGTCTTTTCCTCCATTTGATGATTGGCTTAGGAAGAGGATTGAGCTCACACATCTACCATTCCCCGGAGGTGATCCTTGGTGTCCTTTGATTGAGGGGCCACGTTCTTCTGTCAGCATGGAAGAGTTCCTTGAGATGAAGAAAGCCAGAGATCAGCTGCAAGCATAGAAGACTGTGTTGGAGATGAGTGTTGCTAGGATTCAGATGGCTTATCAGGAAATCAAAGGGAGAATAGTAGACCAGGATAAGAGACATGCCATGGAAGTGAAGCGCTTTGAGATAGACATTGCTTATTACCGTAAGGTCAGCCAAGCTTTAGAGTCATCCACAAGGGAGCATGACATCACCAAGGAGAGGTTGGCTAGAGCTTCGAAGGTCATCGAAGATGAGAAGAGGAGACAAATCCTTATGAGGGATCAGAGAGATGCCAGAGCTAAAGTCCTTGCCACAGAATGGGAAGCTGAAAAAGCGAAGATTATTGCTGAGAGAGATCATTATCTTGCTGAGAGGGATCATTATTTCCGACAGATGAAGATTCACCAGAAGGAGATAGGGAGATTGCAGCAGGAGAACACCGAGCTTAGGTTTGCTGTGAAGTTTACCAAGATGGTAGATGATGCAGAGCCTTCTGTGGGGCCTTCTTCAGCGTAGCCTGTTGTTATTATTTGTGTTGGGTTACCGTCAGGCCTGTTGCCGGAATTCACTTGCTTGTATTTTCTTTCTGATTCTGGAGAATTGTATTTGATTTGTATCAGACTTGATGTATGACTCTCGCACATATGGTGCACTTTTGATATGCAATGGTTGTTTTCATTCAGTGATTGATCTCCAAAGCTTTATTTGCTTTCCTGTACACACTCACGTCATACACACATGGTTGGGTGGGATCTTTGCTAAATAATATATCCCTGCTCTGTATGTCAAAATCAGACGATGAATGTCAGAATGTTGCTGCCGGATTATTATCTGTCTCGATGAAGCCAGGATCGAAAGACAGAGTGTTCCTCATATGGATAGATATTGCATTCATGCATAATCATAATAACTTGTCTTCTATTTTGTAGGTGTCAGTTTCTAACGTGCTTGCTTGTTTCAGGAATCATTGCTCGTGCGCGTAGAATCATTCCCTTGCACACAACCCGTCCACACAGATACTTTACCAGATGCAACACACCCAGGCTGATGGATCTACCCAACATAGATTTTCTTGAGCTGAAGGTGAAAATGAATGAACTGATCAATGTCATGCAAGGGTTTGCCGTGGGGCAAAAAGCACTTGTTGATAAAGTAGAGAAGCTCGAGCGGGCTTCGGCTGCCAACAGTGGTGTCAATTTAGAAGGTGTCTCTAACCATGGCCTTGGTGGTTCCAGGGATGGAGGAGATCTCGGAAAGAAGACAACTGCTGGCGTGGTGATCAACAATGGGGGTGGTTTTGGTGCTGCCACAAGCGGTAGACCAGATCCGATGGGCAATAATCTGAAGGACAATCTGTTTCCTCCTTTCTTTGGGGCTGAGGAGGATAGAGAGGAGGACAGAGAAGCAGATCAATTCTCCATGTTGAATGAACAGTTTGGGCAGTATGGTGTTCAACCGCCAAACAAAGAGATTCAGGTGCTGGCGGAGAAAATAAGGGCTCTTGAAAGCCATGCTACTCCGGGGTTTGTTAATATGTCGAATATGGGGTTGGTCAAGGGGATTGTGATCCCGCAAAAGTTCAAAGCGCCTGCATTTGACAAATATAATGGGAGTTCTTGCCCGGAAACTCACCTCCAGGCTTTCGTCCGTAAGATTTCTGCTTATACCATGGATTAGAAGCTATGGATGTACTTCTTCCAGGACAGTCTGTCTGGAGGGTCCTTGGAGTGGTACACCAAGTTGAAATCTTCGGATATCAAAAGCTGGCAAGATCTTGGTGATGCATTCTTTAAACAGTACCAATTCAACGTTGATATGGCTCCTAGCCGTACCGAACTGCAGGGTATGTCTCAGAAGCCTAATGAGGGGTTTAAAGAATATGCCCAAAGGTGGAGGGAGCTGGCTGCCCGGGTCCAACCTCCGTTGGTGGATAGAGAAATGTCAGATCTGTTTATGGGTACCCTTTAGGGGACATTTGCAGAAAGGATGGTCGGATGCCCGGTTACTAACTTTGCTGATATAGTGGTGGCTGGAGAAAGAATTGAAAGTTGGTTGAAGTTGGGAAAGATTCAAGGTAGTGCTTCGTCGTCTGGATCGAAGAAACCCTTTGGGAATGGTCAGAGGAAGAAGGAGGGTGACACCAGCGCTGTGTATACCCAAAGAGGACAGAGTAGGGATCGTTACTACCAGCACACTGTTGCGGTAACCATTCCTGCTGATAATCAGCCTGCACAACAACAGCATCAACAACCGCAACAGCAACGATAGCCATTTCAACAGAGACCGCAGAGGGCCGGGTATCAGGTGCGAGGGCGAATGAATGATCGTCAATTCGATAGACCACCTGTGACCTATTCATTCTTGTTGAAGAAGCTGAAAGACTTGGGGTTGGTCCAGTTGAGGACGTTGGCACCGTTGAGACCTGATCAGAGGCCTCCCAGTTTTGATGAGAACGCTAAGTGTGAATTCCACTCTGGTGCTCCTGGACACAACGTAGAAAATTGCAAAGCTTTTAAGCATGTGGTCCAGGACTTAGTGGATTCTAAGGCAATCAACTTTGCTCCATCTCCAAATGTGAATGCTAATCCCATGCCTGCGCATGGTCAAATGGGGGTGAATGCAATTTCTAAAGATAGTAGAAGAATCGGGCTGTTAAATGTGGATCAGTTGAAGACTCCGTTGGCTGAGGTCAAACGACAACTGTTGAAAAGTGGGGTTTTTCCGGGCTGTGATAACTGTTGTGCTGCGTGCATTGTTGCTCCTGATGGGTCTGTATTATTGAGGGAGGCTGTCCAGAGGCTGATGGATGAGGGAAGCCTCAAATTTGAAAAGATTGATTCGAGGGAGGAAGATGTCTCCACCATAACCATTTACTTTGACCTGGTCGATTTGTCAACGCTGGCAGATGCGGCTCCAGTTACTATCACGGTACCTGGGCCAATTCCTTATGACAAAGATGACGCCGTGCCGTGGCATTATGGTGGAGAAGTATATTGTAATGGGGAGAAGTTGGAGGATCAGACTGCGGATGAAACCACCGTTTCAAAGGTGGATAATGCCGGACCCAGTGGTTTCACTCGCAGTGGAAGGTTGTTCGCACCAGACGCTTTGAGGAGTGGGGATGGAGAGAGAGAAAAAAAAGATAAGGCCGAGGCATTAGCCAGGGCAAGAGGGAAACAAGTGATAAATGAAGGTACTCCTGTGGTGACGCCGGCGCCTGGTGGGTCGGAGAAAGAACTTGATGATGAAGCTGAAGAATTTCTGAGAATCATCAAGAAGTCAGAGTAAAAGCTTGTTGACCATTTGCAGCAGACTCCATCCAAGATCTCAATCTTGTCGTTGTTGCTAAGCTCCGAGGGGCATAGGGAGGCTTTATTGAGGATACTAAAGAGAGCCTATGTTCCCCAAGAGATCACAATCAATCAGTTAGAGACGGTGGTGTCAAATGTCAATGCCAGTCATGGGCTGGGTTTCACCGATTTGGATCTAACTGTGGATGGGCGGAATCATAATAGGGCATTACACATTGCTACGGAATGTAACGGGGCCGTGCTCTCGCACGTTTTGGTTGATACTGGCTCATCTTTAAATGTGTTGCCAAAGAAAGCCCTGGCAAAGCTGGACTGTGAAGGGTTAATCTTGACGCCCACTGACCTGATAGTGAGAGCTTTTGACAGTTCGAAGCGGGCTGTGTTCGGGGAAGTGGAGCTCCCGGTGAAGATCGGGCCCGAGGTGTTCAAGTCGGTATTTTATGTCATGGATATTCAGCCGGCATACAGTTGCTTGTTGGGTCGCCCATGGATTCATGCTGCAGGGGCAGTGACTTCGACTTTGCACCAGAAATTGAAGTATATCTGGGACGGGCAGGTCGTCACAGTCTGTGGAGAGGAGGATATCTTCGTCAGCCACCTATCCTCGTTCAAGTATGTTGAAATGGACGGTGAGATATGGGAAACGCCAAGTCAAGCATTCGAAACCGTTAAGGTAGAGAATGCACTTTTTGCCAAAGAAGAGGAGAAGTCGTCCATTTCTTTATACAAGCAGGCTGCTGAGGTGGTGAAGAGTGGAGAAGCTCCAGGTTAGGGGAAGATGATGGACATCGCCGCCAAGAAAGACCGATTCGGAGTGGGTTATCAGCCGGGCCGAGGCTCGTCTGGGCAAGGTAGAGGACGTCGTCCGTCATTCACATTCACTAGTGCTGGCATGCTGGATCCAGATCACATCTGTATGGTGGGTGAAGAAGTCAACAGTGATTGTGAGATTGGTCAATGGATAAAATCGTGCGTACCAGGGATGGAAGTCCAGAACTGGAAGGCCGAAAAGATCATCACTGTCACTCTACTTGAAGAGTAATATTTTCTATTTTCAATTTTATTTGCATGGAAACCATACGTTTTGGCCGAAACGTAATGGTTCGTTGTAAGGGCCACCTCATGTTTCATTTTGCAAAGTTTGCATCATTAATAAATGGATGTTTTTCATTAAAAGCGGTGTTCCCTGTTTTTCATTTATTTTTGCAGTTTAATCAAAACAAAAATAAAAATGGCAATGTTTTCATTTTCTTTTTCAATTTGTTTCACTCCGGTTCTAAAGCAATGCATGAATCAACATTCATGCAGATGCGATCATTCTCCGGATCTCATTGATAACAATCCTGCTACACCCTCATATGACTTCGACAATCCGATCTATCATGCCGAAGAAGAAGGCGAAGAAGATTGTGAACTGCCGGAGGAATTAGCCAGGTTGTTGAAACAAGAGGAGAAGGTGATTCAGCCGTACGAGGAGCAAGTTGAGATTGTGAATTTGGGTACCGACGAGGTCAGAAAGGAAGTGAAAGTCGGGGCTGCTTTGGAGGTGAGTGTTAAGAGCAGAATGGTAGCATTGTTGAAAGAATATGTTGATATCTTCGCTTGGTCTTATCAAGATATGCCAGGGTTGGATACCGATATTGTTGTGCACAAGCTACCGTTGAGAGCAGATTGTCCTCCAGTGAAGCAAAAGTTGCGCAGAACTCGACCTGAGATGGCCATGAAAATTAAAGAGGAGGTGCAGAAGCAATTGGATGCTGGTTTCCTAGCCGTCACTAATTATCCGCCTTGGGTCGCAAATATTGTGCCGGTGCCGAAGAAGGATGGAAAGGTGAGAATGTGTGTGGACTACCGGGATTTGAACAGAGCTAGCCCGAAGGATGATTTCCCATTACCTCACATTGATGTGTTGATAGATAATACAGCTCAGTTCTCAGTGTTTTCCTTCATGGATGGCTTTTCTGGCTATAATCAGATCAAAATGTCGCCAGATGATAGGGAGAAAACAACGTTCATCACACCGTGGGGCACTTTCTGCTATAAGGTGATGCCATTTGGTCTCAAGAACGCCGATGCAACTTATCAGAGAGCCATGGTGACTTTGTTTCATGATATGATTCATCATGAAATTGAACGCTATGTTGATGACATGATAGCAAAGTCCCAGACAGAAGAGGGGCATTTGGTAGATCTGGCCAAGTTGTTTGACCGGCTGAGACAGTTCAGACTGAGGTTGAATCCGAATAAGTGCACTTTCGGAGTGCGGTCCGGTAAATTGCTGGGGTTCATTGCAAGTGAAAGAGGAATCGAGGTTGATCCTGCTAAAGTAAAAGCAATAAGAGAAATGCCTGAACCGAGAACGGAGAAGGAGGTTCGTGGTTTCTTAGGTAGATTGAACTACATTTCACGGTTCATATTTCACCTAACAGCCACGTGTGAACCAATATTCAAATTGTTAAGAAAAGATCAAACGGTCAGGTGGAATAATGATTGCCAAGCGGCATTTGAAAAGATAAAAGAGTATTTGCAGGAGCCTCCGATTCTGATGCCTCCTGTGGAGGGACGACTGTTGATCCTGTACTTGACAGTCCTCGAGGGGTCTATGGGGTGTGTATTGGGGAAGCATGACGAGTCTGGTTGAAAAGAGCATGCCATCTATTACCTTAGCAAAAAGTTTACCGACTATGAAACAAGATATTCACTGCTCGAGAAAACTTGTTGTGCTTTGGTCTGGGCTGCTCGCCGACTGAGATAGTATATGCTGGTTCATACCACTTTGTTGATTTCCAAGATGGATCCAATCAAGTACATTTTTGAGAAGCCAGCATTGACCGGACATTTTTGAGGTGGCAAATGATTTTGACTGAGTATGATATCCAGTATACCTCTCAGAAAGCAAGCAAGGGGAGTGTATTGTCTGATTACCTCGCCCAGCAATCCATTAAGGATTATCAACCAATGAAGTTTGAATTCCCTGATGAGGACATCATGTTTCTCAGATCGAAAGATTGTGAGGAACCGATCCCGGAGGAGGGGCCTGACCCTGAATCCGAATGGATTATGATGTTTGATGGGGCCGTTAACGTGAATGGTAGTGGTATTGGTGCTGTTTTGGTTATGCCGAAAGGATCCCACATTCCTTTTGCTACCCGGCTAACATTTGAGTGCACCAACAATGTGGCGGAATACGAAGCTTGTATCCTGGGGATTGAAGAGGCGATTGATTTGAGGATCAAGAACCTTGTTATATATGGAGATTCAGCTTTGGTTGTGAATCAGGTTAACGGAAAATGGTATACGCATCAATCTCATTTAATTCCATACCGGGATTATACGAGGAGATTGTTGACGTTTTTCACCAAGGTGGTTTTGCATCATGTGCCTAGAGAAGAGAATCCTTTGGCAGATGCTTTGGCTACTCTGGCCGCTTTGATTAAGGTGCAGTGGTGGAATCAATTCCCCAGTATTGAGGTGGGACCTCTGGATAGACCGACTTATGTATTTGCTGTTGACACAGCGCCTGACGATGAGAAGCCGTGGTATTACGATATCAAGCGCTATTTAGAAACCCAAGAGTATCCTGAGGGAGCATCCAAGAAGGACCAAAAGACTCTGCGGAGGTTGGCCATGGTGTTCTATTTGAATAAGGATGGGGTTTTGTACAAGCTTAATTTTGATTGGGTCTTGCTCAGATGTGTTGATGACAGAGAAGCAAGCCAGTTGATGAAAGAGGTTCACGAGGGGTCGTTCGGCACCCATGCCAGTGGGAATGCAATGGTGAAGAAGCTGTTGAGGGCTGGTTATTATTGGATGACAATGGAGGCCCAATGTTTTAACTTCGTCCGGAAGTGTCATAAATGCCAGATTTATGCCGACAAGGTGCACGTGCCTCCAAATCCGTTGAGCTTGATCTCGTCTCCGTGGCCGTTTGCTATGTGGGGCATTGATATGATTGGGAAGATTGAGCCTACGGCTTCGAATGGGCACCGGTTCATATTAGTGGCTATTGATTACTTCACCAAGTGGGTGGAAGCAGCCTCTTATACAAACGTGACGAAGCAGGTTGTCGCCAGATTCCTGAACAGAGACATCATTTGCAGATATGGGGTTCCCGAGAGAATCATTACTCATGATGGTTCTAATTTGAATAATAAGATGATGGCAGAGCTGTGCCGGGAGTTCCAGATCGAGCATCACAATTCTTCTCCTTATCGTCCAAAGATGAATGGGGCGGTTGAGGCAGCCAATAAGAATATTAAGAAGATTATGCAGAAGATGGTTGTGACCTATAAAGATTGGCATGAGATGTTGCCCTTTGCATTGCATGGGTATCGAACTTCGGTGCGTACATCTACTGGGGCAACGCCCTTCTCGCTTGTGTATGGAATGGAAGCCGTGTTACCGGTTGAGGTTCAAATTCCCTCTTTGAGAGTCCTGATGGACGTGAAATTGCAAGAGGCTGAATGGGTAAAGACCCGGTATGAAGAGTTGATCCTGATTGAGGAAAAGAGGCTGGCGGCCATCTGTCATGGGCAGTTGTACCAGCAGCGGATGAAGCGTGCTTTTGACCGAAAGGTACGACCTCGTGTGTATCACGTAGGCGATCTGGTGCTGAAAAGGATCCTTCCTCCTCAAAACGATCGTAGGGGCAAGTGGACACCCAATTATGAAGGTCCATTCGTGGTTAAGAAGGTTTTCTCTGGCGGAGCCTTGTTGTTAACGACCATGGATGGCGAAGATTTTCCATCCCCTGTGAATGCAGACGCAGTTAAAAAATACTTCGTATAAGAGACCCGCTGGACGAAAAGAATAAAATAGTCCAGGCAAAAATGGGCATCCCGGCGAACCAAGAAAAAAAAATGAAAAAAGGTTCGGGCAAAAATTAGGGATAAAAAGGAAAAACTGTACACCCGGCAAGTCGAAAACCCGCAAGGGCGACTTGGGCAAAAAAGGGTATCCCAGTGGACTGAAAACCCGAAAGGGCGGTCCATGCAAAAGAGGGATTGAAACGAACAACTGCGTCTGGCATGATCGTTTGCGCTTTGGTTAAGGCACCAGGATAATCCCCGACAGGGATCGGTCTGAAGCGTCTTGTTCATAAGGCAGAAAGCAAGGAGAGTCTTGAGGACATATGGGATGTAACCGAGTTGAAACTCGATGAGATCACGGTTTCACATTGCCATTAGGATAGATTTTTCCTTTTGTGCGCAATTACCTCTTTTCAGGCATTGCTTCCTTTGTATTGCTCAGTTTTGAGCCACACCTTTTCAATTAATAAAATGCATATTCAGTCAAATAATTTTGTTTTTGTTTTCATTACCGCTTTGATTGCAAAAACATCCAATTGTTTGTGATAAAGAATCTTTTGCATTTTAAGACATACGGGTCCCTTCCAATGCATGCTTATAAGATTGAAAACTTGAAATCTTATTCGGAAGGTTGAGTGACCCAGGTGTTGAAACTTTGGCATACCTGGGGCACGTTTTGTCTAACGATCTTTTTTGCAGATGCTGTTAGACATTTTCACTCACTTGCAGGTTGTGATGTGAAGCTTTTGACAAAAGATCCCCGTGGAGTCCACTCAGGGACCAGGGATTGAAGAATGGTGAAAAGAAGGCGAGGGATGACGACGATCCTGAATATTAATCAAGAAGACTCTTCAAAGTCTGAAGAATTGGAAAGTTGGTACCAATTTGAGGAGTTCGCTCTCCGTAGAGTATGGAGCGGTCGAGAATACAAGGTGATGAATCAGAAAAGTCCAGACGAGTCTGGGAGCTCTCAAAAGTGGAAAGCGGATACTGGGTTTATATGTGGAATACCAGGGCTCGACGAGTCGACGGGTGTTCTGTGCCAGACTTTCCTGATTTCCCCAATCAGAGTTGGGATTGTTACCTCCCCAGCAGATTCAAGGTCCGAGTCTTCCCTAGCAGGGTCGGGATGGTCATCTCCCCAGCAGGTTTGAGATCGGTGTTTCCTCAGCAGCCAGGCCTGAAGGTTGCTATTTCCCAGCGGAGGTGTCTGTGGGTAGCTGTTTCCCCTAGCATGGCGGGGCTTGTTAAGTTCCCCAGCAAGTCGAAGACTGTTGTTTTCCCCACAGAGTGCGGTGGTGGTTTCTTCCCCGGTGAAGTCCCCAGGCGGGTCGGGTGCAGAGGAGGTTATCCCTAGTGAGGGTGGCCTATTTCCCAGCAGCAGTGCTATTACCCAGCAGGGTGGAGGTTGGAGTGTTAATGGGTTCCTCAGCAGAGTGCCTCGAGCTCCCCAGAAGAGTCCCTTGAGGGGGATACTTTTTATGCATTCATCATTTAGATAAGCATAGCATGTTGCATAGCTAACTGCGTAGCATTTCCATGATTATGGAGCATTACGCTAAAAAATCATCATCATGCATAAGCATTGCAAGCATAAGCAAGTCTCAAGCCGTGGTTATTGTTTGAGAGGTGGTTTCGCTAGAAGGTGAAGATGTTACTCCGAGGAGTTTGGCATCGTGATTTTGAATCAACAGTATTCCCTAGTAGTGCGATATTGGAGGAAGGATTTCTGTCGGGCGGAGATGGAAATGATAATCCAAGAAGTTTCGGGGTCCAAAAAGAAAAAGTAAAGAGAAAGAGATAATCCCCAGCTAAGCACAAAGTGTTCGTTGGCTAGGGTTGAATGGAGAATAGCCGGCTCATGGCTTGTTATCCCCAGCATGGGTCGTTGGCAAGCGTGCCGCCTCGTTTATCACTATTCATTATTTCTGCCGATGCTGACAGGCATGACGAGTTTTTCGGGTATTCAGACCATTGTGGCATTCAGGCCAGTTTTCCGGTGTTCAGGCCGAGGTGGGCATTCAGGCCAGTTTTCCGGTGTTCAGGCCGAGGTGGGTATTCAGACCAGTTTCCGATTTTCAGATCGAAGAAGTTTCCGACGTTCAGGTCGAAGAACTTGTGGCACTCAGGCCAGTTTCCGATTTTCAAATCGAAGAAGTTTCCGACGTTCAGGTTGAAGTATTTGTGGCATTCAGGCCAGTTTTCCGGTGTTCAGGCCGAGGTGGGTATTCAAACCAGTTTCCGATTTTCAGATTGAAGAAGCTTCCGAAGTTCAGATCGATGCAGCTTGCGGCATTCAGGCCAGGTTTCCGGTATCCAGACCGAAGCGATATCCAAACCGAAGCGGTATTCAGACCGAAGTGGCGTTCAGGCCAGTTGTTGGGCACTCAGGCCAATCTCCCGGTATTCAGACCGATATCAATACTCTCGTATTCTGATGCTCAGTATTCAGACTGATGAGCGGCGTTCAGGCCATGATGGTTCCTGTGTTACCATTTATTTTGGTATCCAGGTCAACGATTCTTTTCGGTATTCAGGTCGACTTTCTCTGTACCAGATGGATTTTTCTTTTGAGATTGCTTCTTTGCCGAATCTGACAAGCATTGTTAATTATTTTCCCCTAGAGTGCAAATTGTTCGTCTGTTCTGGGTATTCAATCACTCTTCACCCTAATCATCTGAAAGCCGAGGTTGTTCATATCGACAGGTTCACAGTGGATTGAATAGGGGCAGCTGTAACACCTCAAAATTTGCCCTCCTCTCTTGGGACTAGCTTAGCATATTGCATTTCATTTTGTAGGACATTAGTCATTGCATATCATGGAAAATACACAAGTCATCCTCCTAAGTCTTGCTCAGAAGATAGAGAGGTTAAAAGATTCAAGCTTGGAAGTCTCATGGATTGATCACTAGCCATCTGAGGGTTTGTGCTTCAATTAGGGTTTCTAGGTTTCTCAAGGAGGTTGAGTGTTATCTTATTTGCCAGAGTATATCACCATCATCATGGTTTTATCTTCACCAAGAGGTTCATTATTTTGTGATCATGTTCCTTGGGATTAGGGTTTTGACCTCTGGTCAACCCTAATCAGTTACATTTTAATAGTCAGGGATCTTCAAGGAGATGAGGTCTTTCTTGAGAAGGAGATCATCTTGTGGTTATTATGTTGAGCTTGTATAAGCTAGGGTTTCATGGTGGAGCCATTTCATCAAGTGTTGAAGGCTCAAAATCATCTGTGCATGACCAAGTCAACTGCAAAGTCAACTGTGGATTTGGAGGTGGGAAGAGCTTAGAAATACTTCATTCATGTTCAAACAAGTCTCATTTGACATTTCAAACATCAACATTGAAGAATTTAGAGTCAGGTCAAAACTTTTCAAAAATAGAAAGTGACCTATAATTTGAATTTGCCAAAAATGGAAAGGTTTTAACCCAACTTCAACTTCAAATTACATCATCAAGAAAGCTTCAAATGGAATTTTATTGAACATGAAAGTTCTAGATCTTTCTCTCCCATTTCCAAAAAGTCCAAGATAATCAATTTCTCATGTGTGGTTAAGGAGATATGGTCAAAACTTGACAAAGTATGCATTGGACTTCAAATGGACATAACTTCTCAACCAAAGCTCCAAATTGGATGGCTCTTTTTGCATTTTTTTTCTCTTAACCTCTAGTTTCCAAATTCTACATTGCATTACATGAATTATATTCACATGATCATTTGACAATTCCTTGGATTTTTGGAGGGAAAACTTGAAATTTAAAATTGGTACATGGCTTGATCATTTTACCATTACCATTGGCTCCAAAACCAAATTTTAAGTGGAAATGAATCAGAATTCATGCACTATTCATCATGCATTTCATGCATAGGGTGAAAAAGCAAATTTACACTTACACTCCAAAATGTTAATTACACTTATCCATTGGCTTAAGCATGATTAAAAGAGTGATTAGCATGGCATATATAAAGCAAACCCTAACTGTTTTCAGCATTAGCCATTCATAATTTCAGATCTAGATCCAAATCTCTCAAAATTCTTTCTCACAATTTCTTCAAATTTCTTCAAACAATATCCATTTCTTGTGCTTGATTCTTGTTCCTGAAGAGTTCATAGGAAGATTTGCACGGGGAACGAGTAGAAACAGAGCTGCATTGAAGCATTATTGAAGGTGGAAGCATCAATGGTGAATCCAAAATTTGTTGAGATCGTGTGCAATTAAGCTCTCTTTTCTCTTCCAATCATTCATACAAGCATTCTGGAAGAACTTTGAAGCATCACAAGGCCTGGATAGCACGATTCAACAGATCTGCTCTTCAAGAGGTTCCAAATCGATTCTCTTAATTCTCAATTATGTTATGATGTTGTTGTAGATCTTTTTGTGCTGGTTAACCTGAGCTTTGAACCATGAATTTTAGTGCAATATTCATTAAGTTAGGGTTGATTAAAGTTTGGTGTGTGAAAATTCATTTGCTCGATTCCACTTGTGTATGATGATTCATGATTAGCTATGCGTGTATTCTTGATGTAAGATGGGAGATCTACACATTGATGTCCTTAATTTCAATTTCTAGAACATTTGTTCTTGATGTTCATGAGGAACTCTTACTGTTCATGAGCGCGCGATTGGAGAAGATGATGATTAGTCTTAGGCCACGGTTTTGATCAATAGAGAATGCTTTCCTGCGTCTGCATGTGTTATTTTAGGATCTTAACATGTATTGGTCCATGTCACTACTTGCTTGGCTTATTGATTCGTCCACACGTGTTTGACCTTGCACAATCAGCATTAATTGGCTGCCACTGGGATTAATGAAACACAGCGTTTCAATCCCTGGCGCGCCAAATATTTGAATCCGCTCCGGGTTCGATCCTTGGCTGTGGAATATTTCTCATGCTTCATTCATTTTTCTCCATATTTCCATGTGTATGCTTCACATATGATTTTAATTTTTTTCCTCATCTTACAAAATTCATATTAATTTGAAAAATGATCCAAAATTTATGAGGTTTTTTGCATTGTATTCCTTATTTTGTCTAGTATTTTTTTATCATGATTTTACAAATTTTGCTTGGCTGGATTTCATTTTGTGCTAGGGTATGTGAGCATGTATCCATTTTGTACCTTGCCTTGCTTATTCATTTGTGAAATGTTGGTCTTTGATCCAATGAATCTGAAAATTTGCATGATGAAACCAGACATGTTGCTTGACATTTTGGTGTTGATTTGGTATTTTTATCATGTGTCATTTCTGTTTTATGATCATGATAAGGTGGTGTGACAATTTGTGTCACACCTTTGCTTGTTCAACTTATGTGATATGTTTGCCATGCCAAATGAACTCCAATTGTTCTAATATTTTGTATGATGCTTGATATGGATGTTGTGACTACTCATGAATTTTCTTGGAATTTTTTGGATCATTCCTGATTTAATTGAGATTTTTCATTCTGGTTGGTCACATTTGAGCTTTTAAATGACCTTGCCTTGCTTATTCATTTGTGAAATGCTGGTCTTTAATCCAATGCTTCTGAATTTTTGCACACTATTTTTAGACATGTTGAGTGTTGTTTTGGCTTTGGTTTGAGGTGTTTACCAATTACCATTTTGGTTTTATGCCTATGTTAACTTGGTGTGACAATTGGTGTCACACATGTGCTTGTTGTGCTTGCGTTGACTTATGATATATGTTTGCCATGCCTAATGATGTCCAATGCCTCTAATTTCTTGTGTGATGATCATGTTGTATGTCTTGTTTACTCATGAATTTTGCCAAGATTATTTGAGTCATTTTTGATTTAATGTGCATTTATTTCTTCTGATGTGATAATGTGGTCACAATTTGCATGCCTTGCCATGTTTGATTCATGAAATGCTTTTGGTTAATGATATTGATATGGGACCTTTTGAGTTGTGTTCTTGGTTGGATAAGGTTAATTCATGTTAAATTTCATGTTCTGTTTTGAATGTTTGACCTACTTTTGACCCTAGGCTTTGACCTAGTGGTTTGGACTCACTGTTTGGATTGTGGATTTCAGGTTAAGAAGCACATTACCATGGTTGAAGTGGTTCACTCATTTGGATTGATTAGTTGATTGATGTTGGATAACCTTATGTTGTTTTGTAGGATAATGTCAAGTTATTTGTGTTGTGCCTATTGGCTTGTGGCTTGCACATTGTTGCCTAATGCCTTATCTGTCTGATTGTGTGATTGACTGTTGTCTGTCTGTTGGTTTGACTTGTAAACTGATTGGTTTAGATTTTTTCAGGTACCTAAGTTACTTTGAGTTCTTTTGAACTTGCTTTGCTTGGTTTCTTAACCACTAAGGTATAACTCCTTTGACTTCATGTAGTCTGGAAGACCTGTCCTGTTATGGGGGCAGACACCTGTCTGAAGCCCTCCTCAAGAGGCAATGCTTGTGAATGTTTAAATTTGTGCCAAGCAGGAAAAGTCCTCTTATGAGGCAATTAGCAGATAAAAGAGATGTGTAATTCATCTCCTGCTATTCAGTGTGTCATCCACTTTGCTCACACCATGTGTTGATGCATTGTGGATATTAACCCAAGATCTTTGTTGTGTCAGTCATATGTGGAGAAGAGTTCCAACTTTCTGAACTCCCGCACTTTCATTTGTCTGAAGCTCTCCCAGGCCAGGGATAAGAGCTGTGAGGTCTTACCCTCACTTCCCATTTCATCTGCTTCACCCTAACTCTCAATGTTAGGGTTAAGAGCTAACTACACCCGATTCCAGTTGGCTTGTGTTTCACAGCCTAACCTTGTATGAGCCCAATTGTATGCATATAGTGTGTGTGCTTGCATTTGTGCTTGTATGTATTTGACTGTGCTGTTTAAGATAGCTTGCTGCCTGTGCAAGTTAGATAGAAACCTCAACCTAGGACCATGGTGGATTTGTATGATAACTATTAGGCTCGAGTCAGTCTCCCTTCTAGTTTGTCATTTCCCAGTCTCTGGTTAGGATAGAAGTTTCTCCCCTGATAAGGGGAACTACGTCGCCCTGATCCTCATACCAGATGAGGTACGTAGGCAGGAGATGAGCTGATCTCTCCGGGTGCCCTTTTTCTTTTTCATCCCCTTGCGTGTGTTCGGCGTCTGACGTAAGTCCAGCGATTGGCAGCCAGTTTCCTGTGTGGGTTTGTTTGTTGGAGTCTGACGTAAGTCCAGCGATTGGCAGTTGGTTTCCTGTGTCTTGTTTGCTTGTTGGAGTCTGACGTAAGTCCAGCGATTGGCAGTCGGTTTCCTGTGTGTGTGTTTGTTGGTTCAGAGTCTGATGTAAGTCCAGCGATTGGCATTCGGTTTCCATGTTTGCCTGTTTGTGTGGAGTCTGACGTAAGCCCAGCGATTGGCAGTCGGTTTCTTGTGTGTGTGTTTTGTTTCCCCCTCTTTCTCCATCTGTGTTTTATTCCAGTGTGCGTGCATTCTTTTGAGAAGTGTTTAGCAACCTTTCTTCTTTCCTTTTGAGCGTGGATCCCGTCGAGTACGACGGATGCGTAGGGGTGCTAATACCTTCCCTTCACATAACCGACTCCCGATCCCATCTCTCTTTGGTCGCGAGACCATGTCTTTTCCAGGTTTACTTCGAGCGTTTCCTTTCCCTCTTCTGGGATAAATAACGCACGGTGGCGGCTCTGTTTGTTTTTTTTTCCCGCCGGTTGTTTTTCGCGGATGCGACAGTGAGCCCTGTGTATGTAGTACCTAAAAAGGGAGGCATCACAGTACTGTAAAACGATAAAGGCGAACATGTAGCAAAACGGATAGTAGGAGGATGACGGATGTGCATAGACTACAAAAAGTTAAATAAAGAAACCAGGAAGGATCATTTCCCTTTACCATTTATAGACCAGATGTTGGAGCGTCTAGCTAGACACTTTTACTTCTACTATCTAGATGAATACTTTGGATTCTTCCAAATACCTATCCACCCCGAAGATCAAGAGAAAACTACCTTTACATGCCCTTGTGGAACTTTTGCCTACAGACGAATGCCATTTGGACTCTATAATGCCCCAACTACTTTCCAACGCTGCATGATATCAATATTTGCAGATTACCTAGATAGTATCATGGAAGTATTTATGGATGATTTCTTAGTTTGCGGGTTTGATTTCCAAAATTGTCTTACTAACCTTGAGAAAATCCTGGAGAGATGCATGGAGGTGAACCTTGTGCTAAACTGGGAAAAGTGTCATTTCATGGTCACCAAAGGGATTGTTTTAGGACGTATAGTTTCCGAAAAAGTTATTGAGGTAGATAGAGCTAAGATAGAAGTCATAGAGAATATAAAACCACCCAAAACTATCAGAGAAGTCTGAAGTTTCTTTGGACATGCTGGACTCTACCGGCGTTTTTTCAAGGACTTCTCCAAAATAACTAAACCTTTAACTGGCCTTTTAATGAAAGATGCTGAATTCATTTTCGATGGAAAATGTAATGAAGCATTTAATCTTTTAAAACAAGCGTTGATTTCAACATCCATCATGCAACCCCCTGATTGGTTAGAACCTTTTAAGATAATGTGCGACACTAGTGATTATACCGTTGGAGCCGTTCTAGGACAAAGGAAAGATAAAAAATTACATGTGATTTATTATGCCAGTAGAACCCTAGACACCTCCCAACTTAACTACGCAACAACTGAAAAGGAACTACTCGCTGTAGTTTTTGCTAAAGACAAATTAAGATCTTATCTAGTAGGAGCCAAAATTATAGTTTACACCGATCATGCTACCATTCGTTACCTATTAAGTAAAAAAGATGCCAAGCCCAGGGTACTCCGATGGATTCTGTTACTACAAGAGTTTGGTTTAGATATCCGAGATAAAAAAGGCACTGAAAATGTAGTAGCTGATCACCTTTCTAGGCTAGAACACCTGAAACCAGACTTCGTACCCATAAATGATGATTTTGCCTATCATAGACTGATAGCCATTGAAGACGATAGCCTAGGCCCTCATGAGCACTTCCAAAAATCATTAGTTGTAAGTAATGTGCTATGGTATGCATACTTTGTTAATTACCTAGCTGCTGATATCATACCCTCTGATCTTGACTACCACCGGGAGAAGAAGTTCTTCAACGATGTAAGAAACTTTTATTGGGACGAACCGCTCCTTTTCAAAAGGGGTAAAAACGACATTTTTCGCCGTTGCATTCCAGAAGAGGAGGTAAAAAGTATAATTGAGCATTGTCACTCCGCACCCTATGGTGGACATGCGAGCACGTCTAAGACATACGCCAAGTTTCTTCAAGTCGGCCTATTCTGGCCTACCATGTGGCGTGGTGTCCATGCTTGCATTGTCAAATGTGATAGATGCCAACGCACGGGAAATATTTCAAGATGTGACAAAATGCCTCTAAGAAACATTCAAGAAGTAGAACTCTTCAACGTTTGGGGTATAGATTTCATGGGACCTTTCCCACCATCCTTAGGAAACAAGTATATCTTAGTAGTTTTGGACTACGTGTCTAAGTGGATTGAAGTTATAGTTGCACCCATAAACGACACTAGGGTGGTGATCAAGTTATTTAAAAACTATATATTCCCCAGATTCGGAACACCCCGTTTAGTCATAAGCGATGGAGGATCGCACTTCATATCGAGAATATTTGATAAACTTTTAAGAAAATATAGATTTAGGCATAAGGTAGCAACACCATACCATCCACAGACTAGTGGCCAAGTAGAAGTATCCAATAGGGAGATAAAACAAATTCTAGAAAAAACTGTCTCTATATCTAGAAGAGACTGGTCTCAGAAGCTCCAAGAAGCATTATGGGCCTACAGAACCGCTTTCAAAACCCCTATAGGAACAACACCCTACAAACTAGTATATGGAAAGTCCTGTTATTTACCTTTTGAATTAGAGCATAAGGCCTATTGGGCCATTAAAAATTTGAATTTGGATTACTTGACCGCTGGTGAAAAACATATCCTGGACATCCACAAACTGGAAGAACTCAGGCAATCTGCCTACGAGAATGCCATAATCTACAAAGAGAGAACCAAAACATGGCATGACAAAAGAATTGTGAAAAAAGATTTCAATATAGGCGACCCTGTTCTCCTGTTCAACTCTAGGTTATGACTTTTCCCTGGGAAGTTGCGTTCAAGATGGACTGGCCCTTTCAAAGTAGCTAAGATTCTGAGATCCGGAGCTGTAGAAATCAAGAACGAAACCTGTAGTCCATTCGTTGTAAATGGGCAAAGACTGAAGCTCTATGAAGGAGGAGACATTCCAACAGACTACTCCAGCCACACTCTGATAGATCCACCAACTCCTACGACAGATGTATAAGTTCCGATCGTTAAGCTAACGACGTTAAACAAGCACTGCTTGGGAGGCAACCCGCGATTTTCTTATCTTAGTTTACCTTTTATGCATTTATTTACTTTATTTTTTATTTTTAATCATATTCACGTCAGGACTAAATATCATTTGCAATGTTTGTGTTTTTAGGATCCTTTTCCCTAACCTTTGCAGGATGTAGAACTTTAATGACATGCATGTGGCTTTCAGAGATGACACCCAAAGGGAGCATTACATAGTTCTCTAGCAACGCCCTATGCCACCTACACGCTATCCGGACCAGGATTGCATGGACGCCCTAGGCATTGAGCCAAGCATCAGATTCTTGTGCCACTAACTCCAATGGGATGAATTCTTTGATGACATGAACAACACATACAGGAACCTGACCTTGGAGTTCCTCAGCTCGTTTGATTATGATCTTTACTCCGGACCATATGGACATGCTGTTTTAAGGCTATTCGGGACTGAGTACTCTTTCAGCCAAAAGGAGTTCGGTGACTGATTAGGTTTTCAGACTATCTACGACGCTATCCCTGAGACGCCGATGGGATACTTTCTGAGTAAGGAAGTGGAGAAATTCAGGAGCGATATCTCTGGTAGAGGTAAGCAGGATCCTTCCACTCAGTTGTCCCAGGTTATCCATAACCCTGCTATGAGGTACTTCCAGATGATACTGGCGCACTTCTTTCTTGGAAGACCAGATGCTGAGACTCTGCTGAGTGAGGAGGAGATATTTTTGTTATTCTGTGCATCCCAGTCACGCCCTGTGGCATGTGGAAATTTCCTACTGTGTGGCCCTAACAATGTTGCCAGATCATCCGAAGGAGTTATTCATGTAGGAGGGATTGTCACGCAGATTTCCATTGCCTTAGGCCTATCCCGCAAGCTGCTCCATCTCAGGACTTTCTGTGGCTATACTACTATGGATATTGATTTCTGCTTGACCAGAGGATTGATGAGCAGATCCTCTTTCAATCCCAGACAGTTCAAATTATTGATTGATAGCAAGACGATACACTACTTTACACTGCCAGACCCGATGATGACTAGTGTTCATGATCCAGCTAACTGGAGTTATGCTTTGGAAGGTCATGAAGAGACTGTTGAGGAGCCTAGATCCTCTCCTGTTGCTGATTATACTCCTACATCGCTTTCACCCAGGATTACTGTTCTCTCTAATAATCTATCTTTGCAGCCCCTAGATGTCCAGTCGCATATTGCCGAGTTTCGTAGAGAGATTGTCGAGCTTAGGCAGGAGGTGGCTGACCTTACTTTATAGATTGCGGTATCCGATCTCACACATGCTACTGAGGCTGATTGTTTGTACCAAGAGATAAAAGAGCTTCGTTAGGAGATAGCCGTAGTTCGTGGATCCAATCAGGCAGAGGAGCCCCCTGCTGTTTGAGTTTACCGTCTTGTTTATCTTTTCTTATTTATGCTTATATTATTTTTCGCATTTCCTTGACTTATTTTATATTATCGCATTCGGTATATTTTTTAATTATGGTAGCACTTTGATATTTCCAAATATATATATATATATATATATATATATATATATATATATATATATATATATTATGTGTGTTTATTTCATTTATATTCATATTATAATCTAATAGCATTATTTTATTTGTTTAATGTTTAATTTTATTTTCATAAATTGTGCAAGCCTTATTTCATTAGGAAAAACAATAAAAATTCTATTCGGACCCTCAAACCAAAAAAAAAGCATGGAGAAGCCCATACCAATCTTCAAATTTCGGCCCAGCTTCAATTGCTCTTGTGGCGCCCGCCACGGCGTCTGGTATATTCGGGGCAGATTCAAAGAATTCACCATTTTTAACCCTTCAAACTTCCAAAACCCATTTTTTCCTCTTCCAAAAACTCCCTTGAACCCCACAAAAGCTCCTACATTTCTCATCTTCTCACCATACAATTTACCTTTCCAACTTCCATTTTAATTTTCATCCATCAATATCCATAAAAATCCCACCTTTATCGTCCTATATATATAAACCCATTTTCATCTTCTTCAACACATTCAAAGAGCAAAACAATGGAGTTCAACGGATATATTCTTCGCGAAGGGAAACCTGGGGATAGGCAGAGAAGCATTATTGAAAGGTTGCAAAATCGGGAAATTCTCCCGACGAGGTACGTGGATGATAATTGTCTTTATACTTTGGGTATCTACCATAGTTTTTTT
This sequence comes from Lathyrus oleraceus, assembly GCF_024323335.1. Lineage (NCBI taxonomy): Eukaryota > Viridiplantae > Streptophyta > Magnoliopsida > Fabales > Fabaceae > Lathyrus > Lathyrus oleraceus. The sequence goes on from NC_066581.1 coordinate 422,196,383, forward strand.
CATTTGTTAGGTTTTTTAGGCTTGCACACTATCTTTTCAAACAGAGAACCTACCTTTGAGCGACTGACAGTCGAGTTTTTAAGTTCTTTAATTTATATTGTTAGTCCTAACACTACTAGTACAATTGGTACTGTTAAATTTCGAATGTTTGTTGTTGAGTATGAGTTTAGTACCAACGAACTAGCAGGTCTGTTAGGAATTCCTCATGGGGAAGGTGTTATTTGTGAGGCCCCTTTGGATTCAGACTGGTCGGTCGAGGTGTTTTCCTTCTAGCAAAGATTGTCTAATACTTCAATAAATTCTTTTGAAGGAATTCTTGCCTCGACCATCCATAACCCAGCCATGAGAGTTTTTAGATATCTGTTGGCATGCACTATTTTTGGCCGGGAGAATCCAAACAAGGTTAATGCTAGGGAGCTTCTATTTTTACAAGGAAGCCTCACAAATAGGAGGATTAATTCGGTCCTGTTTATGATTGCTCATATGGCTTTAACTCTTAATAAAGCGTGACCTATTGTTTTTGGAGGACTCATTAGGTCTGTTGCTCGGGCTCTTAACCTGAACAATGAGATAACTACCTTAGTTCCCTTAGCTCCTCACATAATCAACCTTAAATTTCTAAAAGATATGAAATTATGCTGAGTGAGAAGAGAGGGAGGTTATGTGCTTATTATTCATGGTGTAGCTTTCCCATCTGTTGCCTTACCGTGCACTAGACGTACTGATGTACATAATGAAAGGAACTGGACCTACGATTTAGATGCTCCACCTGTTTTAGGTCCACTTCCTCCTAATGTTCCTGATGAGGAGGGACACGACACTGATGAAGAGTTTGATCGGAGAGAGCAATCTCCCGTACCTCATATGTCCCCCCATCACCCTTCACCACCACACACCGCATCATCTTCTTCTTTTGCAGGTTCTGCTCCTGGATTCTATATTACTGAGGAGATGTGGCACAACCACATGGCTAGAGAACAAAGGCGTGATGACCTACTCTCTACCATTCAGCAACAACTAACGGACAACATGAGCTTCATGTAAGAATCGCAGTGGAGGACAGATCGATCCTATACGACTGTTGCACAGACTCTGCTTGCGATCACAAACGAGCAATCCTGTCAGTGGAACTACCACCGTGAGCATTTTGCACTAATGAAGGCCACTCAGGGTTCTATTTTAGGAAACCTTCGAGAGGTGAGAACTAGGGGTGGCAAACGGGCATGCCCGCCCCGTTTAGGCCCGCCCCGCAAAAGCCCGCAAAAAAACGGGGCGGGGCGGGGCGGTCATAGTTGAGGATGCGGGCCTAAAACTTAGACCCGCCCCGCAAAAAAGTGAGGGCGGGGCGGGGAAAGCCCGCGGGCATTGCACTCTTTAAGCTTAAAAATGCAAAAATTTATGTAAATACACGTGCCCGCAAAAGCCCGCGAAAAAACGAGGAGGGGCGGGGCGGACACATTTGAGGGTGAGGGCCTAAATCTTTGGCCCGCCCCGCACAAAAGTGCGGGAAAAATGGGCATGCCCCGCGGGCCGAGCCCGTTTTGCCACCCCTAGTGAGAACTGCTCAGGATGCCTTATCGGCCAGGATGGATCAGAGAGACCGTCGTCGCAGTAGATCCCGTCGTCCACCTCAGGATGGCGAAGGAAGTAGTGGTCAGCAATAGTGTGACATTGGGGACAATGTTCGATTTAAGTGTGGGAGGAGATTTTATCGCTTTCTATTTTTCTTTGCTGTTTTTAGTTAGATTGTTTATTTTTATTTATTTTTAGTTGTTTACTTTGTTTTATTTTGCTTTTAGTTAGAGTATTTTAGAAAATGCATGTGTCTGACGAGTCACCAGTATTAGTGTATCTTTAGTACATCCTAATCTCCCCATTCCTTTAGCCCTACCAAATTTTTTTTGCAAAAGAAAACGGTGTTATTCTGAAAGTTTTTGGGCTTTAAGACAGATTTGAGTTAGGATGTGGTGACTTGGGAGAACTTTTTGAAACATCAGTATCGTTTTAGCACCATAGACTTCATGAATGTAAGAATCACTCCCGAAACCCCAAATACCATGGCCTTAATTATCATTTCAGTATAGTCCTCAGTAGTTTATTCATGTAGTCAGCTCTGGCCTAAGCATCCTCTACGTAGGGGACCGATGAACATAAGTGAATGATCCAGTGAAATAAAAAAAAGAAAAAGGCAACTCCGGGATAGGTGACCCTCACAAAGTCATTTAAACCAAAAAGTTGTAAAAATTTACTGCAAAAGAAAAAGAAAAACTCACCCGCTGTTAGTTGGTTCAGAGGTATCTGGCGCTGAACTCAGTAGGGAGGATTACGATCCGATCCCCCACAACTGCATTTGGGTCAAATAAAAGGGTTTACACGGATTTATGTGCCAGAAACCCCATGTTTAGGATCAGAATCACTAACCGGTCACTCTGCTATGAAGCATGTATGGATAACGGGCTTAATGTGATTGCGCCGGAATGAAAATGACCCAAAAAGATATGAAGAGGTAGGCCTAGGTATTGTGGGATAATATGGGTTGGTTAATATAGGAATGGAGTTTATGTTTGTGTCTGTGGATAAGTGTCATCACGATACCATTGGTTTTCTCAGTTAGTACCTATCACTGCATCCCGACTTGAACTTAGAAGCCTTTCTAGCCCGAATAACTCGTTGACACCGGTTTTTCTTCTTTGAGCTTTTAAGTGTTTTGCTTGAGGACAAGCAAGGGTTTAAGTTTGGGATACTTTGATGACATTGAAATTCACCGTATTTTCGACTCCGATTTCGCATGCATTTTAGTTGTTTTATTGTTATTTTGTTATGTTATTACTATGTTTTTCTTTGTTTTCAGGTTTTCAGTCTAATCGGAGCCCCGATCGAGAAAAGGAGTGAAGATGAGCTAAAAAGCCTAAAAATCAGCATTTTACACTTGGGGCTCCCACTATGGCGGGTGCCATGGGTCCAACCATGACGTGTCCCAATATCAACCTCTCCTCAACTACCACATCTCCCACTATCTCCACTTGGGCGCCACAATTTCCTCTTGCGGCAGGCGCCATGATGTTGTGGCGGGCGCCACAAGAATAATATGTTTCCCTCCCATTTTCAAATTGAAGGGCATCCTTGTCATTTCCATTATTTTCCTTGCCTATAAATAGAGCCTTGATCTCATTTGTTTCATCATCCAAACTTAGTTACAACTAGGCATATATCAGTATTGTGTAAAAGTGGTAATTGCTTCACATCGGAGTGTTGCCACACTGTGTAATCGAGTCTGTAATCGAGTTTGGAGCACTTTGGAAGGAAGTTTAATCCTGCCGCTATTTTCATTTCTGTTATGCACTTTATTCGACCCTCCGATTGGAGCAGGTTTTATTGCTTTACGTTTGTCTACTTTATTTTCCCGCACTGCCTTTATTTTATTTACTTTCCCACACTGCCTTTATTTTGTCTACTTTCTCGCACTGTCTTTATTTTATTTACTTTCCCATACTCGCACTACTTTTATTTATTTCTCGCACTCACACTACTTTCCTTTATTTCTTGCATCGCACTACTTTTATTTACTTTCCTGCACCCGCACTACTTTTATTTATTTTCCGCACTCGCACTAATTTTATTTACTTTCTCGCACTTGCACTTATTACCTATTTTAGGATAAAAATTAAAATGCATTCTTACTTTACCATGTCTAGCTAAACCTATAAAGGTTAGAATGTAAGGATCGTAATTAAACCGATAATCCGTACAATTGTTCGTAGAAATACTTAAGGGCTATTTTGACTTTCAACTTAAGTTTTCCCGCACTTAATTTCTGTTGGGTAAGATCGAAAGCCATCCGACGTTTGTTTAAACTTAGTTGTTTTTAACTATTTCAAACACAGCGAAATCGCTTTGTTTAGTTCATTAGGAGTTTTTAACTTAAAAAGAAAAGTGATTTTAAAACTATTTTCTGACGCGTTTATAAGTTTAGAGTCTGGTTCGTGAGAACGTCTTTTAGTTAAGAAATCCAGGTCAAGATAATTTTCAACTTAGTCAGGATACTATATTACTTTTAAAATAGGTTTACTACTCTAACGCAATGCACGCCTTTTTATAAGTGACAATAAGAGGGTTTGATTAGGGAGTACAACTCGATTTTGAATACGCGAAAGCGACAGTTCCCGTTAAATTGGTTCTTTTCAAAGTAGGAAACACTGCCCATAAGTAATTCTATTAGCAAGTACTTGGATTATTAATTGATTATGTGAATTGCATTCGAACTTGTCTTTATTAATTGAATTTAATTCAATAAATTATTTTTCATTGTGCACTCTTAACAACCCTGTTTCGATTACCTTAGATAACCACCGTAACAATAGATAATGATAGATTGACATTTGGTCTCTGTGGATTCGACAATCTTTTATATTACTTTGATGCGTTCGTATACTTGCAAAAAACACGCATCAATCATGCGTTTGTGTTGTAGCCCGGTGGGAGCGGGGGCGACGGAGGCTTGGCTTCCCTGAGCTTGTCTTTTGGGACGTTGTTGGCCCAGTGGGTATTGCTGATAATTGTCCGGCCTGGGGGGGTATGGCTGTTGATATTGGGCAGGCGGCTGACCAGGGACTTGCTGCGGAGCGCCAGGAATAACGTATGTGGGTGGTTGATAGTGGTTAGGAGTCACATCTGCGACCTGATAATACGAGGTTCGATAAGCCTTACCCTTCCCCTTGGAGGTTGATGCAGTGTTGGTCTCTCCCTCTTTTTTCTTGGGAAAACTGCTGTAAGGTTTCTTTGCCCCATTGGCAGCATTAGAGGGGTTTGGGATCTTTCCGGCCTTTACACCACTTTCAATTCTTTCGCCAGCAACGACTAGATCAGAGAACCCAACCAATGTACTCCCTACCAGCTTCTCATAGTAGGGGCCCTAAAGTGTTCCCATGAACATATCAACCATCTCTTTTTCAAGCATAAGTGGATGGACCCTACCAGCTAGGTCCCTCCAACGCTGTGCGTGTTCTTTGAAGGATTCTTCGGATTTCTGAGTCAAGCTCTGTAATTGCGTCCTATTCGGCGCCATGTCAGTGTTATACTGGTAGTGCTTAAAGAAAGCTTCGGCTAACTCTCTCCAAGAACGTACATGCGAGCATTCAAGCTGCATGTACTATTCGAGGGATGCTCCGCTGAGACTATCTTGAAAGAAATGTATCAACAATTTTTCATCGCCCGAATACGCAGCCATTTTCCTGCAGTAAGACCTGACATGGGTCTTGGGGCAGGTGTTTCCCTAATATTTCTCGAAGGCAGGTACCTTGAACTTAGCTGGGATCTTGATCCCTAGGACTAAGCACATATCAGCAACCTCCAGCCCGAAGGTGTTAGGGCCCTCAAAGTTTCAGACTCTTTCGTCCATCATCTTGAGCTTCCTTTCAAGTTCATTCTGTGGTGGCCCGAAAGGCTCGTACACTAACTCATTCCTAGGCATGAAGAAGTCTCCATCATGGTCTTCTATACCAGCTTGGGAACCCCCCTGGACAGGGACATGGTAAGTGTGGGAAGCATTTGGATTGTTAGGAATCCCTTCCACATGGGTCTGATTGGTGATCGGGATCCCATTCCCTATGATGGGATTAGCAGCATTCACGTTGACATTGGCCCCTGGGTTAGCCTGGCGATTCTCTTCATGTCGATGGACGACGTTTTGCATGATGTCCATGAGTTGCCCCAGTTGGGCCCTCACTTGAGCCATCTCCTCGTGCATGGCAGTCTGGTTTTGCTCAATCCTTTCCATAGCTATCTTTTGCTTAGCTCGGGTGTGTAGAGGTGGGAAGTCAACTTGACGACGAGAGATACTGAATGAAAAGCCAAAACAATGGTGAGACCAACTGGGTGTATTATGAAATGCATGGGTAAATGATTGATGCATGATACATGTTCATTTCTTTTTTTATTCTCGGGGAACCCTTAGACGATTCATGATGCGACAGCAAAGCATTATAGAATAGACATAAAAAGTTGGAACACCGACTTCACTCAAATCAAGCAATTTTATTCATGAATTTGAGATTTCAATTACAAAGGTATCAAGTAAAGTAATTCAAAACATGGAAAAGGAAACATGGATCTATGCTCAAATGATGCATTTTACTTTTCGCTCCTTCATCTCCTTCAACTCAACTTTGAACCTTTTCATCATTCGGTCGCAAAGGTAGAGGATTCAGAGTTTAGAGTAGGGAGTGGTATTCTCATTAGCATCCTCTAGGGCGTCCTCTAGCTTCCAAGGAACCTCTTGGGTCAATTCATTGTAGAACCTTGCCAAGCAATCATACTTGGCTCGGTATAGAGCGGCTGCAGGTTGCAGCAAGTTGATAGATCCAACATAGGTGTCAAGAAGGCTATTCATCTTAGTCTTCTCCTTGAGCCAACCCAAACTCTCATTCTTCAAAGCATAAATGCGGCCTTTCTAGTGTTCGACAGTTGCGATGGGAATCTCAACCTGATGGCACTTCTCCTTCCATATTTGAGGGGTAACATAGGAAACCCTTATTGCCTCCTCTTTGAGGCGACGTTCCACCTCTATCTTGGCCTTGGCCTCGCAGAGGGCAAGCTTGAGATCTCGAATCTCCAGGTCAGTCGCATCTCTCAATGCTTTCTTCTTCTTGACAACCAACTCGAACCAATGGTGGTTATCCCCTTGTTCTTTTTCTATCTATTTCAGCTGTTTATGGAGAGAACTCAATACCATATCCGCTTGAGCCAAACCCTCTTGGTACTTATCTTTGAGATCTTCCTCAATTTTAGCCTTCTTTCTGCTTTCTGACAAAAGCTCAAAGTCCTCCTCACTCTTCCTTTTCAACCTAGCATGGTCTCTATCCAACGCATGGAGCTTCGATCGCAAGTCCTCATTTTCTTTGGTCAACTGTACGATAGTTGCTTTCAATGCATCCACTTCTTCCTTAGAAGCATGTACTGGTTCTGGTTCTGGAGGAGGAATCGGTACATCCACATTGTATAGCATCTTGACTTCCTTAGCCCTTTGCACCACCATTTGGTAGTACGGCTCTTTAGCTCGGAACTCACGCTTGCCTACCTCTTTGCCTTTGCGATGAATCTGGTTCCAAGCTCTCTTAACCCTCTGCAACAGAGTTGGGTTCTCTGTTCCCGCATCAGGCAAGATGAAGTCCTTAAATAGTTCAACTCTTGGTTCATTCTCCATCGGGTACCCCAATTGCCTCAGGGCCAATGAAAGGTTGTAATTGATGCAACCTCGTGGACCCATGAGTGGCACGTTCGGGAAGTCTCCACAGCTCATGATCACTCGCTCTACGTTGGAGGCGGGAAGGTACCACACCAAAGCTTCGGCGGCGAGAGAATAAAACTTCCAGAACCACCTCAAATCTTTTAGGAAGTCCACCCAAGGCCCCTTTTGAGGCATATGAGATATAAGCCAAGTATACAACAATGAAGCACAACTCAACACGACACCCTTTCTCTTCTCATGCCTAGTGTGCAAGCAGTAGTACACATCAAACACCAATGCAGGGACAGGATTCCTAGACACGAACACACTGATGATGGAGTGGTTTATGTAGTCGTCGTCATTTGGGAACAGGACGACTCCATAAATCAGTAGAGCAAGGATGGCACTGAAAGGAAGCCATTTCCCCTCTTTCTCCAAGGCCCACGCCTTTTCTTCCAAGAACTTTCTAGCAAACCCCGTAGGTCCCAGACCAAGGGATACCTCTTCAATAGGTAGATGGAGTGCTTCAGCGACCGATTCAGGCATCAATGGTTCACCCAACTTAGTGAATGGAGGGTGGTCCTTCACATACCAACCTAGGAGTCTCTTGTACTCTTCAATAGTTGGATCCAACTGGAAGTCTTGGAATGTGAAACATCTGAGAGGTGGATCATAATACTAGGATAAGGCCACCAAAGCTGATACTTCTATCGGAGTAGTAATGAGATCGAGGATCCGCCCATATCTGTAGATGAAGTTGTTCTTATTGCAAGGAGTCACCTTGTTGCGGAGAGTTATCAGGGTGTCCACTCTAGGAATCTTGATCTTGAGTGGGAGGGTATTCCTTCTTTCTGAGCCAATCTTAGATGCTCACTGCATAATCACAAACCTTTAGGGTTCTCTGAGAATAAGGCCCAATGTATGTATGCAAAATGAAATATGTTATTAATGCATATGCTACAAGAGGACATGATCACTCTAGATTCAAGGTGTGTAGGAGGTTAAGTTTCCCTGCAAGAAACCCATATACCCTCGCGAGGTGATTACTAAGACTTCTGAAGATGCTTAGATTCACGGGTCATGAGGCGAAAGTGTCGTCGTCGACACAAAATACTTGTGGGCCAACAACACTTTCGGGATGACCTCCTCTAAGTGAAGTTTCCTTCAACTTCAAAAGCCAAGGATTGTCTAAAGGTCCTTGGAGTCATGGACCCTCTTCGGAAGAATGGTCGTCAACGCGAATGTGACTCACGTACCAACCAAACTCCAAAAAGAATCTACACCAAGCGGGGTCTTCGTACCTCCCCTTCAAGACAACTATGTTCGACGGGTCAATATGAATAACCCTCCTATCTTAGGTGAACTCTCTAAGCCTGTGTATTAGGCTTCTCGCTCTATACTATCTATCTCACAAGATCAAAGCAGGATAATATATAACAGGAATATATAACAGGAATGGATAAATAAAGCAAGTAATAACAAGGATAAACATCCAAGGAAAAGGATACATGCAAGCTAGGCTTGACTCGCTTATAGGAACTCTATATTGTCCCCAGCAGAGTCGCCAGCTGAAGCGCCGCAAAAAATACAGAGTCGCCACCGGATTTTATTTATTCCAAAGGAAAGGGAAAATAGAGATAAAACCCCAAATGAGAGAAATGGTCTCGCAACCAAGAGCATATTCGGAAGTCGGTTATGCAAGGGGAAGGTATTAACACCCCTCACATCCATGGTACTCCATGGGAACCACTTGCTCGTATCGAATGTGTATGGATGTTTACTTATCTGTAAGTTACTTGCTATCAGGAATGAGATGAGAGATGAGATGGGAGAGAAAATAAGTTTTAAGTTAGTGTGCTCACCAAGGATTTGGGCCATTGTGCCTACGTATCCCCATACATGTAGTAGGGAAATCAGAGCTTTGTAGTTCGGCTCAAAAATGGTGTATTTGTGTGGTTGTTTTTACTGAACAATATTGACGTTCGTGTGCTACTGTTCACTTGCTTGTATACTCTATCATGGGAGCCAAAAGTATTTGATTGTTTGCGGTAAAGTGGATACGCTTGGTTCACACTCTAGCAGTTAAACATTACTTGCTCACACATGGAGGCTTAAGCTTCGTTCACGGTAGAACGAAAGTAACACGTCCTTTTCGAATGGTTTTGAATAGAGTGCACTAAGGCAAAAGATGATTTGATTTGTTGGGGTCGATTTTATGCATGGAGACAAGCATTAGACCCTTGGCTAGATACAGTCAACGGTCCAATAGCTTGGGAGTTGAGACGACAAGGTTGTCCTAACCACTCTTTTTCGTCCAAAAAAGAGATTTAATTCTGAAAGGATTTTCGCAAGTCTAATCATTAAGACTTAGAGGGAGACAAATACTCGACCCTTGACTAAGAGGGTCAATGATCGAAGTACTTGGGAATTGAGAGAACAATGAAGTCCTAACTATTCTTTTCCATCCTCATAGAACCTAGATCTAACGTGTTTGAATCATTAGATGTGTTAAGGGGGGGAAGTCAAGTGTCGGGTCCTCAGGTTAGGTACGACCGACAATCCAATTACTTGAATGTTGTGTACAGACACGTACACCCCTTTTGCATTCCAATTTGTTATGAAAATATTTTGAAAAAGGAACTTGATGTTGAATCAAGTGTTTTGAATTTATTATGAAAATAGTGAGTGAAGGATGGAGGTGAGAGATAGAATGAAGTTGAGAAGAGAATGGAGAAGAGATGTGAATCATGGATCTTGGAGTGGATGGAAAATGTTTGACGTTGGATCAAACATTCACGTTACAATGGTGAGAGTTTTATTCGGAAAACAACTTGACATTGAATCAAGTACCTTTTGTTTCTTTTAAAATGCTTTGTTTATCGTTTTGTATTTTATCTTTGATTATTAACATGCATGGTAAAATAACTAGAAAGCGATAAAGCTAAGATATTACATGATTAGGGGGAGGGGGAACATTTGATCCACAATGGGGGGATGGATCCACACTATACAATGCAAAGGCATGAAAAGAAAACTACACTTTACAAATTATAAAATAAAAATAAAAGGAATAACTTGGAGAATGTTTGGATCTCTCATTCACATGTCACCACAAAAAAACAACAAGTGGTTAGTATGCATTAATAAAATGGAATTAAAAATGCTAATGAGATGGTATAATGAAATGATATGGTATAGTGATCATGGTGAACGAACATGTGCCAAATAAATTGAAATTGAATTTTCAATTTATCCATGAACCACAAACAAAACGTAACCGAGTCATAATGAGATTAATCGTGTATATGAAAATAAACATGGAAAAATCAAATGCAATTTTAAACATATCATATTAATTGAATTAGAACCACAAAGAAATATGGATCAACACCAACCAAAATTAATATGGAAATCTAGTATTTTTTTATTAGAGGAACAAATCAATTACTCTTAATCATGGTAAATTCTAATTCTAGTCTAGTTTCTACATGAAGACTATTTTTTATTTGTTTTCTACTCATGGAAATCGATAAATAAAAATAAAAAATTAAAGAATTAAATTGCATGGAAATACCAAGATGATCAAAAGAAAATACCAAAATAAATTAACATGGGCCAGGAGGTGCAAACTCTGGAGTATGGTGCAGGAAGTAGTTTGAAGCGCATGGGTCTACAGGCTGAAGGCCCATGGAAATTCACCCTGACAGGAGGGTGTAAAACGGAAACAGGGGTAATGGCCACAAAATCCTGGTTAGGGCCCAATCTGTTGGGCCCATCAGTACTTGGCCATGAGAAGCCAAAAAACTCACACACAGGAAAAAGGAATCAGCACGCCTGACACGTGGCATCTCCATGCCGGCATAGAATTGAACATAAGGCATACGCGCCAGATTTCTCATAACTCCGGTTTATGCTTCCGTCGCCCTCGCCGTGGACCGCCGCGCCGGAAATCTCTTCTGGCCGTGGTGATCACCAGAAATCAGAATCACATACACCACTAGCCTCGCCTTCAACTCCTGATTCCAAGTCCCTCATTAATTCCTCACGATTTTAAGTCTAGGTCTCTAACTAGATTGAAGACTATCAAGAAACCTAGAGGTTCATAATAAAATTAAATGACGACTATGCTGTGATTCAGTCTCAAGCCTCAGGGTTATTGGCGCTCGATCTCCTATCAACCTACTGGTGACAAAAAAAGAATAACCGTTGAAGTTCAGAATTCTTACCGGAGTTTTTTTGACGGTGACGACGGCGACGAAGTTTCAGGTACGTCTGGTGCTTCCTTCGCTTCTGCTCGAATCTTATACTTCCTCCCCTTTCAGTCAGTTATGTGATTGTAACTTGGTTAGTGATGAATGTAGAAAGACAAAAAATTGTGAGTGACTAGTTTAATAAGTTTATAAAGGAATGAGTTAGCAATAGGGTCCAAACTTAGTTAATCAGTTAGTTCCACCAAATCCCAAGTTGGCCAGAACCTAATTCTATTAGTTATTTAGAATGAAAGTTATTTAGGTTTGTAGTTTTTTTTTAGTGTTAATTTTGATAGCCTTTGGTATTCGTGTGGCTGTTTGATCGCAACTTGGTTTAATTTTGTTGCCTTCTGATATGAACTGTTATTACTGTAGGGAAATGGAATCATCGCTGATGCTGCAACTCGAGTTAGATTGCTCATTATCGTCTTATGGACTACCGTAATGTGTGATTCACTTGATGCTTGCAGGTTAATGCTGCTATGATGAATGCTACTTGCGGCTTTGTTAGCGTTCGTGAGGGGATGGGGTTTAGTGGTTGTAATTCTGCATGCGGGGCCATCGCCGTTAAGTCAAGCCAGCGACAAGCTAAAGCATGGCAAATAATAGCAGGGTCGTCATTCGAAGAAGGCTGTAACGATCGAATAGAAGGCTCACGCCTACAAAGAGCCGGTGACTGTCCACCATAGCCATGACCAGTATGAACCCCACTCTTATGGAAAAATAGTTTGGTCTTTGAAGGACACAACCATGAGCATAGAAGACACTTTATTTCATCCACCTTTGAGTGTCGATCATTACAGACGGGGATGGTCTTTGGCAAAACACTGTCGTCTCCTCCTTCGATCTTCAAATTTAACATATTGCCAAGCCTAATGGTCTGTTAAGACTCGCTGCCTATAGTTTTCCCAAAGACCTCACACACAGAAAAATGGATCGACGCTTATTGTTTTTAGTGCAAAATCGCATCAGTGGAATTACTGAAAACAATTTCCAATGGTCGTGTATTATGATCCGCCGACGTGCAAATCACAACAAGATTGATAGTGAGATCGGAAGCTTTGACAGGAGTCTCAAGGCGCGAGTCGTTCTTGATGTTCATGTGACGAAACTCGATACGTTTGGCTCTGTGGGTTTGTATGCAGTGGTTCTATTGTGCTTCTAGTTTGGCTCCCTGGTTGAGTGTGCAGCCTGGATATGCTATGCGCATTTTGCTGCGTACTGCTGCATGATGTGTTGCCAGGTTGGTTTAGCAGTTGGTGACACATATCCTTGTCGTGACCGTTGGTGGTGCATTATGTCGTGCCTGAATCTGAAGTGTTGAGGTGAATGCTTCAACTTTGGTTCATGGCATCTTAATACTAAACATGTTTGCGTGAACGTTGTGACTAAAATGTGTTGGTTCAGGTCTGGGTGGGTTATGATAGTTGCTTCAATTTTTTTCTAACAATGCCATCTTGGATTCCCAGTTCTGTTACTCCTATTTCTTTCGGTGATTGTGCAAGCTGACACACAATATTGCTTTGATGACCTGCTGTAGGATTGCGTGCAATGTCATGGCTATTTGGATCATACTCGTGTGAGTTTGCAGCAGGTCCATTGTGCAATTTCTTGATCAATGATTTTCTCCCACGATTGAAGCAGAAGAGTCGTCTCCAGAAAGTTTTTAACAATGCCATGTTCCTTACTCATCCTAAAAATCCAAAGCACTTGGCACAAAGTCTCCTACAAACACCTGATCAAAGTTAAGTTTCTCATCAGAACTATCCAAAGCAGCAATGGTACCAACAGGAACGCCGTGAAAATTCAGCAAAGAGAGTCTCAGGGTTTTCCAAGCTTCCGAAATCATTGGTCGTGGATCCAATGGTCGTGGTAATTGGGTATTCAAAGCTGAGTTTTGCAAAAAAGGATTTGCCTTATTATTGTTTTCAGGATGATCCACCTGGTTAGAAGAAGAATTATCCATAATTTGGTGCAAGTTGTTAACATAAGAACAAATCACTTTGGAAAATGCAGCCTCTGCTGATCCTCCTCGACCCCATGATCAATCCATAGTCTAGCAATTACATTGGTGTCTGAACTGTTTGCATTGCTAGTGACTGCTATAAGTGTTGTTGTTGCAGGATTTTTGTGAACCTTGTCGCCTCAGTTTGGTGAGTGTGCAGCCTGTTGTGAACTGATGCTGAAGTAGGCTTTCGTTAAGCCATCAGTGCATTACGGTTGCGAATTATTATGATGTCTTGCTGCTTGAAACGGATGTTGTTTGGCTATGCTGTTACAGCGTGTATATGACTTGTTGTTGCGTTGCAGGTTTAACGCGTTGCATCAGGTTGACGTCCTTGCATTGTGTGATGGATTTGTTGCAATCACTTGACGTCGACCATTGAACCGAGGAATCAACATTGATCAAATTAATTTCATCAAGCCATTTATTTTGGGTTTCCTCAGTTTCCATTACTTTTTCTTATTTGGGCGCCGAAGAAGCAAGTATACATTGGCGATGTGTTTTTACTTAGATTCACGGTTGATGTTGATATCATTGGGGATGCTCCCTACACTGCTCCTATCGAACCTGCAAAATGTAAATTACCTGATGGTCTGCTGCACGTTAAGCCATGGCCTTGTGGACATTTTCCTTTAAGATCTCCAACATCTATAACAAGGCCATCGACACCACTGCAGCTTATGGCTGCTCTTTTTCTCACTGCTGCTCTTCAGTTGCCTTGCAGCTTCGCGCTTTGGTTCCTTCCATCGGTGTTTCTAGAACAATGTGTAGGTGTTTAATTGGCTGCATTGTATGGTAAAACACTAGCTGGATTCTAATGTCTTGACTGATGTCATGACATGTTTGTGTAACTGCATTGTAGGTTAGAATATCTAACTGTACGCTGATGTCTTGAGTAATGTCATGACATACTTGAGGAGTTTACTGCAGGATTAGCTAATACAGGATTTATTGAATGTCAAAGTGGACGTGGTGACATTCATCCCTGTCAGCAGATACTGAGGAATAGAACAATTGGTGTTCTGTTAGAGCTCAGTATTCATTTCCAGTCTGGTTATCAAGGAAATACCAGACCTGGCATAAAGCCTACTGTCTGAATGTCAAACTGGATGTTATGACATTCATCATTGACTGCATATACTGAACAATAAACAGAGTGGAGTTCTGCTACACTTCAGTATTTTTCTTAGTCTGTTCTTCAAGAGTAAAACAGAACTGACTAAAGGCTATATGTGTAAATGTCAAATTGGATGCTTTGGCATTTATTATTGTAAGCTGCTACTGTAGAATGGACAGTTTGGTCCTGTACAGTTCAGCAAAGATTGTACAGTCTGTTTTCAGGAAAAACAGACTTAGCATATGATCCTTGATGTCAAGCTGAATGTTGTGACATTCATTCCTGACAGCATATGCTATATTGTAGGTTGTTCAGTTTTCTGTTTCAGCTTTTTCTCAGGCTATTCTTCAGGGATTCAACAGCTGAGAGAAAATCCAGGAAATCAACAACCAAGCTACATTTAATGAACCTAACAAATAGCCTATTTGTTAGTAACCTAGATGTGGAATTTAGGGGAACTCGCGTGACCTTAAATTCAGGAGAATACAAGTGCAAAGGCCCAAGTACTGCAATATAAAAGGAAGTCGCTCCTTCATTCAGTACTGGGGATTTTGAGGCGTGAAGATTTAGTGTGTCCATCATACTTCACTGCTGTATTTTTGTGAGTCTTGTATTAGACATATCTTGTAAGCCAAGCCATTATCACGTAGATGATCGCATTGGCATAGGGTGATCATTGAGTTGTAAGTGTTGTGTCGCTCAAAGCTTTTAAGCGTGAGTGCTGTGTATCTTGATTAAAGCTGTTAAGCACAATCAAGATTTGTTTGAAGTGTGACTTCAAAATTGTCTTTAATATTGATTAAAGGTAGTAATCACTGAGGTGATTGAGGGGGAGTGAGTAGGAACTCTGATCTTAGAGTAAGATTGAAATTGCATTGGGTAGGGATTAAGTGAAGAGTTGTAAACGGGTGAGTTTAGCTTTGAATTAATACTACTGATAGTGGATTTCCTCCCTGGCTTGGTAGCCCCCAGATGTAGGTCATGTTGGACTGAACTGGGTAAACAATTACTTGTGTTATTTACTGCACTTACTTTTAAGTTCTGCATAATTCTTGTATGTGCAGAATTGGATGTCATAACAACCCGTGTGACATCGAAAGTCTGATAACTAGAATTTCAATTGGCATCAGAGCAGGCACCCTACCTGTTAATTTCTGGGTGAGATCTAGGGAAGTTACTTTCTAGTACCATGGACAAGGATATAAGACACTCAAATACACCACCCATGTTGGATGGCTCTAATTATGATGACTGGAAGCCTCGTATGATAGCCTTCTTAAGGTCTCTAGATAGCAAAGTCTTGAGAGCTGTCAACAAAGGATGGGAACATCCAACGAAGACAGGTGAAGATGGAGTCTGTGTGTAAATTCCTGAAGAAGAGTAGGACAAGGAACAAGAGGCATTAGCCCTTGGAAATTCTAAGGCCTTGAATGCATTGTTCAATGGAATCAGTAAGAACATCTTCAGGCTGGTACACCACTGTGAGCTAGCTAAGGAAGTTTGGGATACCCTCAAGGTAACTCATGAAGGTACTTCCAAGATGAAGATGTCCAAACTTCAGATGCTGACCACCAAGTTTGAAAATCTAAGGATGAAAGAGGATGAGACCATTCATGACTTTCACATGAACATTCTTGAAATTGCAAACACCTCTGGTGGATTAGGTGAGAAAATGGTTGAAGAGAAACTTGTAAGAAAGATTCTCAGGTCCTTGCCTAAGAGATTTGCTATGAAGGTCATAGCCATAGAGGAGGCTCAGGACATCTGCAATATGAAGGTGGATGAGCTCATTGGTTCTCTCCAAACCTTTGAAATGGGCTTGTGTGAGAATGCTGAAAAGAAGAACAAAAGCGTAGCTTTTGTATCTAATGCTGAAGAGGAGTCAGAGACAGGATATACTGGAGGTGATGAAAGTATATCAGAAGCCTTAGCCATGCTTGGGAGACAGTTCAACAAGTTCTTGAAGAAGATTGATCAAAGAGGTAGACCCAATGTCAAGCACATCTCGTCTGACATCAAGAAAAGATCAACTTCTGAAGAAAAGTTCAACCAAGGTAAGGGAATCCAGTGTCATGGTTGTGAAGGGTATGGACACGTCAGAGCTGAATGCCCTACTTACCTCAAGATACAAAAGAAGGGGCTAGCCATCACATGGTCTGAAGGAGATTCTGAAAGTGAATCTGAAGGAGAATCTGCTAAACATGTCACTGCACTAACCAGTGTTTGTGCCACTGATGATGACTCAAGTGCAGATGAACTGACCTTTGATGAACTTGCTGCAGCTTATAAGAAGCTGTGTGTCACCAGTGCAGAAGTGCGTGTACAAGGAGAAAAGCAGAAGAAACTCATCAAGGAGCTGGAAGATGAGAGACAGAAGCATCTGAGAGTCATAGAGGGTCTAAATGGTGAGATAACCCTGCTGACCTCCAAGCTGAATCAGATGACTAAATCCATCAGAATGATGAATAAAGGAACTGACACCTTGGAAGAGATTCTAAAGGTGGGACAGAAGTCTGGAACCACATCTGGCCTAGGCTTTGGGAAAAGATCCTCAGCTGAACGCAAATGCCCAAAGGCTAAAGTTCAGAAATTCAAGCGGAGGTCACATCCAATGTCTCAACATCGGGGAACCAGGATGAATAATCATCAGAAGAGGAAATTTCAGAAATGGAGATGTCACCACTGTGGTAGACTTGGGCATATAAAAGCCTTCTGCTACAGGCTTCATGGTTACCCAAAGACTGCGAATATTGTGAACCGCTTATCCAAAGAACCAAACATAAACCAAGGTCTTGACCAACTATGAACATGAATTCACATCATGACTGAGTGAGGATCTAAATGGATAGCCTGATATTCTTAAACCAGATAAAACATGCCAACTCGATATTCCAAATTCAATCAATCAAAGCCAACCAAATGATATTCAGTCAAGCAACAAATTGTAGCATCTTGAATGAGTCTTAGCCAAAGGATAAAAACCGAGTATCTTAACTAGACAACTGAACCATTTAAAATGAACCAAACGAATCGGGTGCAACCCCCTTGAATTAGGGTTTCCACTACGCTCTTTGGTGAACACCTTTGAACCCATGATTTTATATTTTTTTCAAATGAAAGTGGAATGTTATGGTATAATGAATATGTAGATGAGATGAATGGCTATCAGGATATGCAAATGCTTAGGGTTGACGACCTAGATGAACTTTTGAAGGGTAGGGTGGATTTTGGGGTATGACAATTGCTACTCGGTTTATCGAGCGACAAGCATAAATTGTGATTTTTGAGCAGCAGGAAATTGAGTTACTTTATGACTCTTGGGAAAGATTCAAACTTTTGTTAATCATATGCTTGAATCATAATGTGAATAATATGGAGCATATGCAAAACTTCATCAAAGGTCTCAAGAGTCAAACTCGCGTGTTATTGGATGCTTTCACAGGAGGTACTATCCACCAAATGACCGAACCACAAGTAAAAGACCTTATTGCGAAGATGTGTATGAATGACTACCGTTCAAAAAGCAAAAGGTCGGTCAAGATTGAAACTATGGGAATGCTTAAAGGTAGGTTAACTGTTGATACCCATGCTTCTCTTTTAGTTCATATTGAATTGTTAAATAAAAATATAGTCGAAAGCACTTAGGTAAAGCTAACATTAGCTAGGCCACTTAGGTGTGATTTTTGTGGAGGAGAACATGCGAATGGAAGGTTCTTGTTGGAAGGGACATGTGAAGAGGTCAAATTTGCTAATTTTCAAAAGAATAACCCGTATTCCAACATATACAATCAGGGTTGGAAAGATCACCTAAATTTCTATTGGAATATGTAGCGGTGTATTCGTCGCTATATGATCTATCGATTAAATCATAAGCTATGAGATACATGAAATTTCGAGTCGCCACCGCACTTTTATTTATCCAAAGGACTGGCTAAAAAGCGAACAAAAGCCTAAGAAGTTTTACACGTAGAAAACTAATAAAAAGATCAGAGAGTCTGGGTAAGGGGTAAATTACGCAATGGGAAGGTGTTAGGCACCCACTACGTCCTAGGTACTCCTAGGGAGCCCTTTTCACACTTGTTATGCTAAATTATTATTTGTTATGACAAAAGTATTGTGCAAACATGATTGGGATGATGAGAAAAGAATATACATTTTTTATTGGGTATTGGGTTCGAACGGATGAACCCGTTGCCTACGTACCTTCCATCAAAGGTAAGGATCAGAACGCCGTAGTTCGGCTAAAAGATTTCCAAAAGTGGGTTAGGTTCAATTTTAAACACAAACCCCAGGTCTTACGTTATCCACGGGAGAAAACTCAACCTTATACAGACAACAACGTCCACCATGTGAGAACAGCTTCAACTGGCCAGAGAGGGGTTAACCCTATAATAGGCGAGGAAGACTTACAATTCAATCACTAAAGACAGAAGGTGAGATTAACATCAACCACTAAGATAAATCAAACCTATAGCTCATGTATGAAAAGATTAATGGACAAAGCCAAAACAAGTGAATGAGTGGAGTTACTGATTATGATTATGAAAATGGAGTCAAAGTATGATTAAGATCAATTCAAATAAGTATTATGAAACGGATTTTGGAAAAAAGGTCAAGGACTTGAGTCCAAGTTTTTAGTTAGAAAACATGAAGATGTTTGCACAACACTTATGTCAAGTTTGAAAGATAAAGTGTGAAAAGGTTCTAAGACGTAATGAATGATGAATTGATGAAGGATGGATAGTAAAACTTCTTAGAAGGTTCACTTCTTGGAATCATATGGAAGATGATTCAAGTGTGTCCTTTGGAATGGCAATTAATAATAACAAACAAACAAAGCAAGCAAAAGCGGATATCGGATGCCAATCACTGGTCTTATACCAATCTCCTAAAACAAAACTGGATATCAGATGCCACTCAATGGTCTTACACTAATCTCCACAGGCAAAGAAATAAAAGCGGATACCGGATACCAATAGATGGATTTACACCAGTCTCCTAAAACAGAAATGGATATCAAATGCCACTCAATGGACTTACACTAATCTCCTCAGAAGAAAACAAAGATGAAATGTGGAAGTCAACTGCCAATCTATCTGGACTTAGGTTATCTCCACAGTATGGTCCTAGGAAATCCAATGCCACATCACTGGGACTCACAATGGATCCTCACATACAAGAAACAAAAGCAACAATATGATCACAGGAATGCAAATGCCAACTTACAGGGACTTATAATTGCAACCTCTCACACAAACAGATGAACAAACTATGATCACAGGAAAGCAGATGCCAACTTACAGGGACTTATAACTGCAACCTCACATACAAATCAAACAGATCAAATTATGATCACAGGATAACAGATGCCAACTTACAGGGACTTATAACTGTATCCTCACATACACACAGATAAACAGAAGATATGAGTGACCAATGAGGTCTTACACTCTATCCTTCCATATCATAGGAGCAAATGCCAAAGCAATGGACTTACAATTGTCCTCAATGGTCAAACAACAATGATAACATCACAAAACAGATGAGATGATCATGCATTAATGGCAATTGATGATGATAAATGCATACCATATAAGCAAACAAGTGCATATGAAGCAATCAATCAAGCAATGAATATCAAACAGCACACTCTATAGCCAAACAATGGGGGCTCACACAAGAGGGTTTGACTTTAAAAGTCCACTGTAATAGGTAAAGGTTGCTCTTAACCTGGCCATTGAGGGGCTCAGGTGAAGCAGATGAAAAGGAGATGAGGGGTGTGCCTCATTGCTTCTATCTCAAATCAGAGAGAGCATCAAAGAAAATGTGGGAGTTCAGAAAGTAGGAACTCTCTCCACATTATTGACTCGATTGGATCTTGGGTATTTATCTCATTGCTTCAACCATGTAATGGGAGCAAGAGAGGACACACTGAATAGTGGGGGATAGATTGCTTATCCCTACCTTCCACCAATTGCCTTACTTGAAGGACTTTTCCTGCTTAGGACAATTTTAAACAAACACAGGCATTGCCTCTTAAGGAGGACTTCAGACAGTTTGCCCGGTCAAATAACAGACCGGGTCTCCAGACTACATGAAGAAGAAGTATTTATACCTCAAAGCAAATGCTAAAAAGCAAAGCAAGCAAGCAAGTTCAAAGAACTTAAGCAACTAAAGCACCTGCAAAAGTCAAACTCATTAGCAAACAAGTCAACAGTCAAAACCAAAAGGAAATGAACCAATAGTCACACAGCGGGACCAATTGTGCAAGGCACAAAGACTCAAGTATGAGTCACCTACAAAACAAATTGTTAGCACATCATATAATTCAACTCAAACAAATATTTGAATGATCCTCAAGGCATTAGTACTCAACCTGAAACAGATGAACTCAAACATAAGCTCAGAAGACCACTAGGACTAGCCTAGGGTCAAAGATGGAAGAAAAAGTCAAGGCAGCAAGAAAAAGTCAACCCAAACCAAATCTAAACATTCAAGAAGCATTCTCAATTGGATTCATAATAAAATCATGCATCATGGTCATTTCATATGCAAAAGGATGCAAAGCATGGCAAGAGAAGCATACAAAAGTCAACAGCAAAGACTTCATTCAAAAGTCAACTCAAACAACCTCAAAAATTATGAAGTAAATCATACTCAATCCTAACATCTAGCATGGTAGACATGTAAAATTTCATGGCATTTGGATGAGAGGAAGGCAGTCAAATAAAATCATGAAGTCAAACCAAATTCAAGTAAGCATGGTGAAAGTCAACAAACAAGGGTCAACTTCAAAAAAACATATCAATTTGAAAACAGAAGAGAAATGAATGAGATTAACACCAATGCAAAGCTTGAAGTGTCTAGTTATCACATATGAAATTTCAAAGTCATACAATAAGATTTGAGAATTTCACAAAAGATTTGGCAAGGCATAGCACAAAAAGTCAACAAATGACTAAGTATGGAAGAAAATTCTCAATCAAATGGAAAACAGCATGATTAATTCCAAGAAAATTCATACACAAACTAGACATGTAAAGGATCATTCATGCAAAATTTGGGGTCAATTGGATAAGAGGAAGCATGTGAACAAAAATTGGGAAAATACATGATCATGGTATAGCACCAAATGCAACACACAACTTCAAAAAATCATAACTCTCAATCCACAAATGATAAATGCACAAACTTTATATGGAAATGAAGGTCAATGTGTCTAGTTTCACCACAAAAAATTTCAAGCTCATTGGATGCAACATGAGTATTTCACAATTTAAATGGCACAATGTATCATTTATGCATACATGTTGGGAAAATAATTACCATAAAAAATCCAACCACTGAAAAATTCATTAAAAATCACAATTAAAAACTAGACTCAATCATGAACATGATGGAAAAAGAATCAGGATTTTTGGAATTAAAATGAATGAGAAATTGATTTTTGAAATTGAGTGAAATAATGTAGCAAGCATGAACAAGAGCATGGCAAAAGGGGTCAAACAAAGTCAACAGGATGGCAATTGTGTAATTCTGCAGTCACTTATTGAAGTGCTGCGTTTTGGCCCTACAAAACGAAATGTTTTGATTGGCTCTCAGCCAATAAAACAGTAACATGGCCAACCAACTTGAATTTGAATTTTCTAAAACCCTAGGGGTTTCTAACAGCATGTGCAAAGGCATTCTCAAGCATCCACATAACCCTCGACCAACAATTTCAACAGCAGGACATCCATCATACAACAATGTTCATCAAAAAAACAACAGCATTCAGCAATGGTATCATGTTATGCTTCAAGCAAATCGATCAAACGAAACCAAATGGACAGCAGCATGCTTCATCAATAATGTTTATCATCAAAACAACAGCACTCATTATGTTTATGGGATCTCAAAACTGCAGCATGCATGGCATTGTGGATCTCAAGCAATATTAAACAGACATAAATCGAAGAAATTCTAGGCGTGGCAGGGTTTAACAACAGCAGGATTCATTCATCCTCATGCTCATCAATCAATATCAATCGAAATTCCAACAGATAAACAACCAATCAAACATCATTCAAACATGATTCACATAGATTTTTAGGACAACTTCTCAAGGAATTTCAAAACTGCAGCAAGGTTTCGTCAGCAGGGCAACAACATGTGGTTCATCAACATGTTCATTAATCAAAGAACCAATAACATACAACTAGCATGGCATTGATGCAATCACACTCATGCACACCTAACCTCAAATATTCAAACAAAACAAAATCTGGTTCAGTTCTAAGGTAAAAAACAAACAAATTGCAGTAGGGCATATACAGCAAGGCAACATCAGTGGTAGGGTTTAGCATAGCGTGCTCATCAATCATCATATCAAACAAAACAAATAACAGCAACAACATGTTTCACATAGATCCCAGGGCAATGTTCAGAACAGCAGCCGAGCAGCTCAAATGCTCAACCTCAATCGATTATCATGGCCAATCAGATCCCAAACAAAAATCATGCAGACCAACATGGTAACACCAATGTAATGCTCATGCAGCAAGAACAACAGCAGCCAACAAGACAATATGGGAAATGGCTCTAAGGCTTCAACAGCAACATGTATGTGTTCATCATCATAGAAACAAACTTCAGGTCACCTCACATAATAACATGGCATCAAGCACATCAACCAACAACTCAAATAAACATTACTCATGGAAATTCCAGACAGGGAAGACTTAAACAATCAGCAACATGTATACATTCATCACCAATTGAAACTTGAACAGCATTTACAACAGCATAGCAGCAGGGCATTAGCAGCCTCAATTTCATGTTTATGGTTCATCAACATCAAAACAACACACAATGACAATAGCACTAGCACTTATGTAGCATCATGACACTAACACACACAACCTATTTCATGAGGATTTCTTGGCAGCCTAGAAAATAGCAAAACAGCAGCATAGCACAGTATGGCAGCACATTCATGTTTATCATCATCATGTAATCATCATCATTCAACATTTCAATGGTAACAGCATACAATATATATTTCACATGGATTTTGCTGAGCATGTGCCTAAAGTTTCAAACACTGCAGCAGGCTTAATCAAGAACAGCATTCATTATCATGTAATCATCATCAAAGCATCAACCATAAAACAAAGCAATGTAACCTCATCACTAAGTAATATCAGCTAACAACCAAACCAACACAAACATGGGAAATCTAGGCATAGTTCTAGGGTTTGAGCATAACTGCATATATTCATCATCATAAGCTCGAAAAAATCAATGTGCTCAGAAATTAAGTATGAGCATACCAATAGCATTAACAAACTTTAAGCAACAAGAATATATCATCACTTTTCACTAAACCATTGCAAACAAAACAAATCGAACCAAAATGCATTTATACACGAAAATGAAAATCAAGTTTTAAGACAGCATAGTTCACCATTTTGAGCAAACTAGCACTCATTGGAATCAGCATACAACAAGCTATCTAACACATATCAGGTCATGGTAAAAGGAGGAAGTCGAATTACTTACTTGTTTTTGAAGACAATGTGAAACAGGGTTGTGTTGAGTGATTCAGAGCAAAACAGATGACCACACAGCTACTAAATGATGGATGATGGAGCTTGTTCAGCTCAAACTTGCTTTGAAACTTCCACCACTCAAATTGCCATTGGAGATGCTTTGAAGATGCAGAGCTTGAAAGAGGGTTACAGTTGAGAAATGATGTGCAAAAACAATCCCAAATGATGTTTAGATGATGGAGGAAACAAGGTTATTCGAGGGTTTCAAGGGTCTATGCAGAAAAAAGCCAATTGCCAAAAATGCAAGAAGAGAGAATGAGGGTTTTTGGTCTGTGGAGGCTGTGAACACTAGGGCTGCAAATGTCAGAAAAATGCATTTATATTGTCTGTTTAAAGTTGGTTTAGAGAATGATAATCTTGCTTAACTTAAAATGTGGTTTTTGCCTTTTTGCTAAATGTGTACAAGTGAAGATTGGAGGGTGTGTTTTGGCACAATTTTGGGCTTATAACCAGGCTGTAGACAGACCACACTGCTGCTGCTTTGATTGTACATGAAAAGGCTGTACTGGCTTTGCTTTAATGAATCAAAAATGCATTTTACCAAGTTTGTATATAAGTGGAAATGGGGGGTGTGTGCTGCTGCGAATTGGGCCTGAGCATGCTGCAAATGGCCAGCACAAATGCTGTCTTTGGTCTGTTAAAGGAATGCTGTACTTGCTTTTGCTCTTTTCCAACCAATTGCTAAAATTGCCAAGATTGTACTATGGTTCAAAATGGTGGTAAAATGGTGATGTGATGATGGTTTTAAGCTTTGAGCAAGTTTCAAATATGGTTTAAAACATTTCCCAATTGGCAAAATGATGAAAAAGTCCATAAATCAAAAAGTCAAAGTTTGGTCAAACTTTGATTTTAAATGCAAAAGGTCCAAAAATGCCATTTTGATTGGTAAGGTTTTAGGTCATGAAATATATATTTTTGGAAAGAGGATGAAAAATGTGGTTTGTAGGAAAAAACCCCACCAAATTTGGCCTTATGGTTTGAGAGATATGGCTTGTTGAAGTTCACAAATTGATGAAAATGATTTGATCATATCTTGACAACCACATATGGGATTTGAGAGTTCTTGGACTTTTTGAAAATGGGAAGACAAGATCTTCAACTTTCATGTTGGGCAAAAATTCATTTGGAGCTTGTATCATGATGTAAGTTTAAGATCAAGAAGTTTCCATTTTTGGCAGTTGAAATTACAGGTCCACTTTCTATTTCTGGAAAATTTCTGATTTGACTTGATTTTCTTCCATGATGAGGTTGAACATGATAGATGAGGCTTATACAAGCATGAATGAACTCCTTCAAATCAATTCTATCCATCAAATCTTGATTAAATCAACTGTTGACCAAGTTTGACTTTTCTAGGGTTTTGGACTGACTGATCCTCTTCTGATGAATTCCAAACCCTAATTCTTTGAGGACTTGACTTCAAATGATGTCTCAAGTCATATGAACTTTTGATTATTGAGCATGGTGCCCAAATTCTCCAAGAATGGCCACCATCCATTGCTTTGACTGACTGTTGACCATCTTTGACCTAATTGCTGATGATTACTTTATCTGCAAGCAAAAAGGTTAGACTGACAATATTTTTGTACTTTTTGAATGATAAACACATGAAAGCAAAGATATACAAATGCAAAGTATGCTTGGTGATCAAGAAACAAACCCACAAAGCAATCTATCCACTAAGAGGAAAGCAAAGGCATGCAGTGATCCTTGAGGCCATGATATGAATGATATGGGCCATGAGGGATCTTAGGGCCCAAAATTGGGGTCTTACAGATGCCCCTATTTAAGGTCATTCTAGCCGGAGAAGTGAAGTTTAGAAATCTTCATCTCGACGCGGTAGAATGGACTTAAATAACAGTAATGAGACAAATTTTGGTCCCTAAGAGACCTCATGATGCAGATGTATGTATGCAAAAGACACAAATTCTGTGGGGAATATGATTCACACAGAAGAAAAGACGATCCGTCGGAGTAATACACTCACCAGGAACAGAGACTCTGACAAGACTCTATGGGGATAGTAAAAGAAAAAGAAATGTGTGAACAATACACGACTCTAAACTGGGGAAAAACAAAACTGACATAACGTGACCAAAACACGACTCTGATTAGGAGAAAAGAAAACAGACAGGAGAACTCACTGGGGAGTGAAGGACTCACACTGGGAAAAGAATTCCAAATGGAAAATAAATCCATTGGAGAGACACAAGCTGACTCCTGAAGAGAAGCAAAAGAAAACTCCACTGGGGAAGTAACAAGCAAAATGAGATGTTACCAAGCATACGGGTAACAAACTCAGGAAAATCTGACTCCACAGGGGGACCGAGGTCATAATAGGGAGCAGAAAGGAGGGAACACCAAAGATACCGGTTACTGGGTATATAACAGGTGACCGACCAAAGCGTGAATTGGATTTCACTTCCAAAACACTCATCATCCTGAAGAGAGCAAAAAGCAAACTTGTTTAAAGGATGGACATTCAATTCCACAAGGAATGAATCTTACTCTGAGGGGAAAACAATCAAAAGATTGACTCAAGAGCGCACGAGATATAATATCCATTACCGTCAGAACGTGGATAGAATACTCAGATGAGACATATTATTCATTACCGGCAGACCGTGAATAATATACTCGAAAGGAAAATTATCCTGAACCGGTTACTGGGTTGTTTAAGGATAAAATCCGAAGACGTGGATTGGTTTTCACTTCCAAAACACTCATCATCCGAAAGGAGGGCTTGAAAAAGCAAATCGACTTATAGGATGGGCATTCGAATCCACAACGGGAAAACGAATCTTACTCAAATGGGGACACAAACCCAAAGAGTGCATGAGATACAATATCCATTACCGTCAGAACGTGGATAAGATACTCGCATGAGATATATTATCTATTACCGTCAGAACGTAGATAATAAACTCGCATGGTAAGAAACACCAGAGATACCGGTTACTGGGTATATAATAGGTGATCTACCGAAAACGTGAATTGGATTTCACTTCCAAAACACTCATCATCCAAAACACAAACTGGTTAAAGGATGGATATTCGATTCTACAAAGAATACGAATCTTGCTCAGTTGGGGAAAATCAACAAAGGATTCCAACTAAAGAGCGCATGAGATATATTATTCATTACCGGCAGACCGTGAATAATATACTCGAAAGGAAAAGACACCAGAGATACCGGTTACTGGGTATATAATAGGTGACTAACCACAAAGAGAGACAATCGATACCAAGCATACGGGTAAACGAAAGACAACTCAAAAGGGATAAATTGCAAGCATCCGGCAATTATCCGACAACAAAGAAATATTCGACTCCACAAAGGGAAATAACGAATCTTACTCGACTGGGGAAACACAAAAAGGTTCCGACTGAAGAGTGCATGAGATATACTATTCATTACCGGCAGACCGTGAATAATATACTCGCATGGAAGACTATCCACAACCGGTTACTGGGTTGTAAAGGATAAATCAACCGAACAGAAAGGCATCGGGATACCAAACTAGGTATATAATGATGACCAATCAAAGAAGCAACAGACATTACCAACAAAAGGGTAAATGAAAGGTGAACTGCTGAGGATAAATTGCAAGCATCCGGCAATTATCGACAGAAGACTAGCTGGGGATACATTGATAAACAAACAATGATCCGGGGAACAAATCACTAGCATACGGTGAAAAGACCCACTGGGGATAAAATTGCTAGCATACGGCAATTATCCACAAAAGACTTGCTAGGGATATAAGTGCTGATCTGAGCAACTTATACAAGCAAAAGGAAAATCAACATCAAAGACTTAGATGGAGATAACCACAAAATTAGGGTTTACATCTACCGAATACAGGGTAGAAGACCAACAACTCCGCGTGGGGATAAAACAAATCACAAATCCGCACGGGAAACCAAAATAGGGTTTATAACAAACCACAAACTGCTGAAGAGCAGGAAAATAGGATTTACAACTACCGGGATGAGGTAGAAAACCAAAACTCTGGCTGGAGAATAAAAGGTGTATAACCACAAATTCTGCCAAGAAAGCCAGGAAAGATAGGACTTATAACTACCGGTTACTGGGTAGAGGCCCAAAAACATTCCGCTGGGGAACAACCCACTGGGAAACACAAGATATCTGACAAATGGCCAATTCGGGAACGATCCGAAAAGACAGACTGAATCAAGACACGTCCTAATGAGAATGTAACTCAAATAGGAAAATCCATCCCAATATATGTGTTGGGAGGAAACGGAAGAAACCGTCATCCACGAGGATATATCTCAGTGGGGAACTGCAGAAGGAAAGACAGACACATTTTCTGCTTATGGGGTTGACTCTATATGGAGAGATTTATAAACACCCAACATCTGCTTGGGGAGATCTGTAAAGAGATCTATATCACCATAGCAGGAGACACGACAAACAAACGATATATGGCAAGAAATGCAACATGAATATCTGAATGTTTTATGAATATGCATGAATATGCGTGATTTATGTTTGATGAATGCTGACAAAACAGACAATTCTAACACAAACAGGTTCAGGAACAAACGTCCGGTATTATACTTCCAGGGGAAAAACCAGCTGGAGAGCCAATCTGCGGAGATCTACGTGCTGTAAAGCAAAGATCTGCAAGTACTGCTGGAGAAGCAGAGAATCAGAAATATCAGACAATAACCCAATCAGGGTACAGAAAGTCACAACGGGCAATACGGCCACCAAGACGAATCTGTAGGGAAACAAGAGAAATCCCAAAGTATATCTGCAAGGGATCCCGGTGTTAACTGAGAAACAACAAATGCATAAGCACGAAACTGCTGTAGAAGCAAATCCACATAACTCCACTGGGGGAACAACCCACTAAGGGAGGATGATGTCATCCAAATAGAATCTTACTGCATAAGCAACTCTATTGGGGAAAACTGTCGGCTACTCTCTTGGGAACAAACCACTGAGGGAGGACAGATCACACAAGTAGATTCTGCAACGAACCACTCCACTTGGGGAGAAAATACATAGCAAACTGATCACAACACGTAGATTCTGCAATATAAGCCACTCTACTGGGGATCACAAACAGTCAGGAAATCAATCCGTTCACTGGAGGCAAAAGCCATCATCCAACCATATCGGGGGATTGAAGGAGTATTCAACAGGCAAAACTGCCACAACAAACACTCTGCAGACTAAGCTGAGGAAAAGATGATTGCAATACTGGGATGTCAACCCAAACAACCACTGAGTAGGAAAATAAATCCTGCTCTGCCGGAGAGAATAACTCTGGTGGAGAGATAGCAACAATTCCACAGACGACTTCGCCGGGGAGAGGTAAAGTACCGGGTATCAAACCACTGACCTACCGAGTCTTCAAAAGAAAGCGAACGTGCTGAGGAAACAGACAAATCCTGCTGGCACACTGTATGGGGAAAAGAGGTAATAACTCCACTTGCAACCCTGGTGGGGATATTAATAACAGCTCTACTCGCGACTCCGAGGGGAGTACCAATCAATCAGTTACACTCATGACTGCGCTGAGGAGACAAATAAAGTCTGGGGAATACGACCCATTGGAGAAAGTGACGGGGCACCAAGATGACAAACCATCAACCGCCGAAACTTCACAAGAAAAACACCCATGCTGGGAAAACTGCTGCTGGAGAGAACGAAGTCTTCAACAACAAACCACTTGTGACTGTACTGGGGAACAACCCCAACAACAAATCTGTCTGAGGAACAACCTCAACAAAGATCTGAAGAAAGAGGATACCACCAAACCAGGAATATGGACGAATGTCTTACCTGTTGGGAATCACGCCACCCTCGGGAGAGCACTGAGATATTCTTGAGTATCCTTTCAATCTTGTGAATGTTCACTTTGTTTAAAACAAAAATTTTGAAAAATTGATTTGTTTAAACAATGACATTTTATCAATTTAAAACATGCAAAACATTTGTTGAATTGAAACAAATAAGAGTGTAAATAATTGGATAAAAAGCTCAAATTGATTTGATAGAATGGTAGTCTGCAAATGGCAAGACTCCATAGATCTGTACAAATTTGAAATCAGTGATATATATTGGAAGAGGGCTACATTGAACATAATGATCCTTTCTCTACCAATTTGAATCTCGATGTATCCGAAGCTTCAGTTGACAACGAATCGAGAATCTTCTGACGAAATGACGACTGATGAACCAGAAAGTCTTGTCAGGATGCAGTTACTTGCCAAAATCCCTATTTTTTGCCTAGATTGCCCCAGGGTGAGGTACTCAATCTAGCGGGATGCAAATATATCTCTCTTTTTTCAAGTCTCTAATTTTTGCCTGGATTACCCTTGCGGGTTCTCCACCGAGACGCTCATTTTTGCCTAAGCTGCCCTTTCGGGTTTTCAACTTAGCGAGCAATTCTGTTTTTTCATTCTTTTTTTTTTTATTTGCATATACTTTTTTTTTATTAGGCAAAGTATCTCTTAACTGCATCTGAATTCACAGGACGAGTGAAATCCTCCCCATCCATTGTTGTGAGCATCAAAGCTCCGCCTGAAAAGGCTCTCTTAACAACATATGGACCCTCGTAGTTTGGAGTCCACTTGCCCCTGGAATCGGGCGCGAAAGACAAAACTTTCTTGAGCACGAGGTCACCTTCTCGGAACACGCGAGGCTTGACCTTCTTGTCGAATGCTTTCTTCATTCTCTGCTGATATAACTGACCATGACACATGGCAGTTAATCGCTTCTCTTCGATCAAATTCAACTGGTCGTAACGACTTTGAATCCATTCAGCATCAGTCAACTAGGGACTTTGAGGGTATAATTTTTCTTTTTCCCTTGGAAAAATTTTGAAAAAATTTTCCTGGTTTTTGATTTTTCCTTATTTTTTTCACCCTCTCTTTTTCTTTTTTTTTTGTTTCTTTTTTTTTTTTTTTTTTTTTTTTTTTTTTTTTTTTTGATTTTTTTTTTTTTTTTTATCCCCCAGTTTGACTGTTCTGCTGATTTTCATGATACAGCTGAATGAGCTTCTTTGGTGCTCAAGAAGGCGGGTAATCTCGTCAGGAATCCCCTTCAACATTATCTTCCTCTGCCCCAGATACAAGGACTTCAAGATTGGGAGATGGCGTTGGATCATTATGTTCAATGGGTTTAGAAATCCCTGCATAATGATTCTAGATAATGAAAAGCTTTTGATATTTAAACAAGCAAATCATTGATGCAGATGAAAAAATGTTGTTTTTGTTTTTCAGGGTTTTTTGTGATCACTGATTTCATAAAGAAAAGCAAAAAGTGAAAACAAAGGAAAAACAAATGTTTGACAATGCAAAAAATTGAATGAAAATATCATTGTATATATGCTTTGCCAACAATGTCATCACTTCTCCTTTTGGCATGGGAGAAGGGTTTTAAACAAGATGAACAAATCACGCTGACTTATGAATGACCGTAGGAACATCCACAGCGACCCAATTGTGGCAGACACCACCAGGAATGATGAAATTGTTCAGATCTTCTGCATAATCTTCAATGATAGCAGCAGCTTCTTCTTCAGGTTGATCATCATGGATGAATCCTCCACTCGAATAAACCATGCTCCTTAAGTGCCCCAGAACATCAGCCAATGCCAGCCCGGGATCGGTTAACCAGGAATAAATCCATCAACAGGAATAAATCCATCAACAGGAATAAATCCATCAACAGGAATAAATCCATCAACAGCACTAAGGCTGACAAAATCCTCCTCGGAGTCCACAATTCTCTTGCTCTAGATGATCCATCAATCTGGCAGAATCGGCTCTGGTATAATATCGGCAAAGTGCGTCTCAAAATAAATGAAGATCGCAGGGTCAGACCACAGGACGGGAGACCGGAACAAAACACCTGCTTATGCAAATGATGCATGAAGTGTTTATGCACATGCTTGTTTTTTATATCAAAGGAACCCGAGGGTTTTATTTGCAAACTTTGAAGTTTTAAGCATTTTGATCATACATGAGAATATCTCATCAGATATATCAGGTGAAAAAAATTTTTCCGGTTTTTTCATGTTTTGAAAATTTTTGCAAATAAACTCCTTTGAGTTCCTTGAAAATCTTCTTTTTCCTGATGATATGAATGCGGATGAATGCGTGAATGCATGAATGCAACAAACACACTCAAGGATCAATCAAAGCACACCAAACAAAGGTCGTGGGAAAGCTCTATGTATCCCTAATATCAATCATCCATTTTGGTGGATTTAGGTTTTCACCTTATCGACACCCAAGTTCCATTGATATTAACGGTACATGAACCGGTTCAAACATTCTTAATATCAACCAGCCGCTTTGATGGATTTTAGGTTTTACACATGATCCGGGATCCATTGATATTAACAATGTTTGAACGACTCAACCACGAATCACGGGTTTGTTGAGAGTCACGAGCATGGAGTCTCGGTTAAGAACCACCCAAAGGGAGTGTACTAGGGTTTAAACCTGCCAGACATGTTCTACCAGAGGTTCCCATAATCATCGTTCCATCTTTCGAATATTATCGGAGGAACGAATACTCGTATTCCAAGAATATTCTCAAGAGAAACTCTTATGAGTGTAGTATCGCGTAACAATCGTATCAGAACTGACATCTGAACGACCTCCGCACTACGGTCCTAAAAATAGGCCAAGATGGGTTTGGTAAACTAAGGTCCTTGGCTTCTGCGGAACATGATTGAAAGAATAATGCCTAACCACAAATAACTTGTGTGACATTATTAGTCCAACATGACCTCCACCAAGTGAATGGACTCGCAAGTCAACTGGCTAAGGACTACTCCACACCAGTCGACAAGACTATGCCATTCTCCTATCCTAGAGTGCACTCGAGTTCGGGTATAGAACTCATCTCACAGAGATCACCAAAGCAAACAAGCAATGTATATCAAGCAATTCACACATTACAATCAATACATTCATCCCAAATTGTACAAAAATATGTCAGATAAAGAATAACAATATATCACAACAAGGGTGAAAAGTAGGCAATACAAACCAGGGATGAAGCATGGTCCCCAGTGGAGTCGCCACTTTTCTGTAGCGGTGTATTCGTCGCTATATGATCTATCGATTAAATCATAAGCTATGAGATACATGAAATTTCGAGTCGCCACCGCACTTTTATTTATCCAAAGGACTGGCTAAAAAGCGAACAAAAGCCTAAGAAGTTTTACACGTAGAAAACTAATAAAAAGATCAGAGAGTCTGGGTAAGGGGTAAATTACGCAATGGGAAGGTGTTAGGCACCCACTACGTCCTAGGTACTCCTAGGGAGCCCTTTTCACACTTGTTATGCTAAATTATTATTTGTTATGACAAAAGTATTGTGCAAACATGATTGGGATGATGAGAAAAGAATATACATTTTTTATTGGGTATTGGGTTCGAACGGATGAACCCGTTGCCTACGTACCTTCCATCAAAGGTAAGGATCAGAACGCCGTAGTTCGGCTAAAAGATTTCCAAAAGTGGGTTAGGTTCAATTTTAAACACAAACCCCAGGTCTTACGTTATCCACGGGAGAAAACTCAACCTTATACAGACAACAACGTCCACCATGTGAGAACAGCTTCAACTGGCCAGAGAGGGGTTAACCCTATAATAGGCGAGGAAGACTTACAATTCAATCACTAAAGACAGAAGGTGAGATTAACATCAACCACTAAGATAAATCAAACCTATAGCTCATGTATGAAAAGATTAATGGACAAAGCCAAAACAAGTGAATGAGTGGAGTTACTGATTATGATTATGAAATGGAGTCAAAGTATGATTAAGATCAATTCAAATAAGTATTATGAAACGGATTTGGAAAAAAGGTCAAGGACTTGAGTCCAAGTTTTTAGTTAGAAAACATGAAGATGTTTGCACAACACTTATGTCAAGTTTGAAAGATAAAGTGTGAAAAGGTTCTAAGACGTAATGAATGATGAATTGATGAAGGATGGATAGTAAAACTTCTTAGAAGGTTCACTTCTTGGAATCATATGGAAGATGATTCAAGTGTGTCCTTTGGAATGGCAATTAATAATAACAAACAAACAAAGCAAGCAAAAGCGGATATCGGATGCCAATCACTGGTCTTATACCAATCTCCTAAAACAAAACTGGATATCAGATGCCACTCAATGGTCTTACACTAATCTCCACAGGCAAAGAAATAAAAGCGGATACCGGATACCAATAGATGGATTTACACCAGTCTCCTAAAACAGAAATGGATATCAGATGCCACTCAATGGACTTACACTAATCTCCTCAGAAGAAAACAAAGATGAAATGTGGAAGTCAACTGCCAATCTATCTGGACTTAGGTTATCTCCACAGTATGGTCCTAGGAAATCCAATGCCACATCACTGGGACTCACAATGGATCCTCACATACAAGAAACAAAAGCAACAATATGATCACAGGAATGCAAATGCCAACTTACAGGGACTTATAATTGCAACCTCTCACACAAACAGATGAACAAACTATGATCACAGGAAAGCAGATGCCAACTTACAGGGACTTATAACTGCAACCTCACATACAAATCAAACAGATCAAATTATGATCACAGGATAACAGATGCCAACTTACAGGGACTTATAACTGTATCCTCACATACACACAGATAAACAGAAGATATGAGTGACCAATGAGGTCTTACACTCTATCCTTCCATATCATAGGAGCAAATGCCAAAGCAATGGACTTACAATTGTCCTCAATGGTCAAACAACAATGATAACATCACAAAACAGATGAGATGATCATGCATTAATGGCAATTGATGATGATAAATGCATACCATATAAGCAAACAAGTGCATATGAAGCAATCAATCAAGCAATGAATATCAAACAGCACACTCTATAGCCAAACAATGGGGGCTCACACAAGAGGGTTTGACTTTAAAAGTCCACTGTAATAGGTAAAGGTTGCTCTTAACCTGGCCATTGAGGGGCTCAGGTGAAGCAGATGAAAAGGAGATGAGGGGTGTGCCTCATTGCTTCTATCTCAAATCAGAGAGAGCATCAAAGAAAATGTGGGAGTTCAGAAAGTAGGAACTCTCTCCACATTATTGACTCGATTGGATCTTGGGTATTTATCTCATTGCTTCAACCATGTAATGGGAGCAAGAGAGGACACACTGAATAGTGGGGGATAGATTGCTTATCCCTACCTTCCACCAATTGCCTTACTTGAAGGACTTTTCCTGCTTAGGACAATTTAAACAAACACAGGCATTGCCTCTTAAGGAGGACTTCAGACAGTTTGCCCGGTCAAATAACAGACCGGGTCTCCAGACTACATGAAGAAGAAGTATTTATACCTCAAAGCAAATGCTAAAAAGCAAAGCAAGCAAGCAAGTTCAAAGAACTTAAGCAACTAAAGCACCTGCAAAAGTCAAACTCATTAGCAAACAGTCAACAGTCAAAACCAAAAGGAAATGAACCAATAGTCACACAGCGGGACCAATTGTGCAAGGCACAAAGACTCAAGTATGAGTCACCTACAAAACAAATTGTTAGCACATCATATAATTCAACTCAAACAAATATTTGAATGATCCTCAAGGCATTAGTACTCAACCTGAAACAGATGAACTCAAACATAAGCTCAGAAGACCACTAGGACTAGCCTAGGGTCAAAGATGGAAGAAAAAGTCAAGGCAGCAAGAAAAAGCCAACCCAAACCAAATCTAAACATTCAAGAAGCATTCTCAATTGGATTCATAATAAAATCATGCATCATGGTCATTTCATATGCAAAAGGATGCAAAGCATGGCAAGAGAAGCATACAAAAGTCAACAGCAAAGACTTCATTCAAAAGTCAACTCAAACAACCTCAAAAATTATGAAGTAAATCATACTCAATCCTAACATCTAGCATGGTAGACATGTAAAATTTCATGGCATTTGGATGAGAGGAAGGCAGTCAAATAAAATCATGAAGTCAAACCAAATTCAAGTAAGCATGGTGAAAGTCAACAAACAAGGGTCAACTTCAAAAAAACATATCAATTTGAAAACAGAAGAGAAATGAATGAGATTAACACCAATGCAAAGCTTGAAGTGTCTAGTTATCACATATGAAATTTCAAAGTCATACAATAAGATTTGAGAATTTCACAAAAGATTTGGCAAGGCATAGCACAAAAAGTCAACAAATGACTAAGTATGGAAGAAAATTCTCAATCAAATGGAAAACAGCATGATTAATTCCAAGAAAATTCATACACAAACTAGACATGTAAAGGATCATTCATGCAAAATTTGGGGTCAATTGGATAAGAGGAAGCATGTGAACAAAAATTGGGAAAATACATGATCATGGTATAGCACCAAATGCAACACACAACTTCAAAAAATCATAACTCTCAATCCACAAATGATAAATGCACAAACTTTATATGGAAATGAAGGTCAATGTGTCTAGTTTCACCACAAAAAATTTCAAGCTCATTGGATGCAACATGAGTATTTCACAATTTAAATGGCACAATGTATCATTTATGCATACATGTTGGGAAAATAATTACCATAAAAAATCCAACCACTGAAAAATTCATTAAAAATCACAATTAAAAACTAGACTCAATCATGAACATGATGGAAAAAGAATCAGGATTTTTGGAATTAAAATGAATGAGAAATTGATTTTTGAAATTGAGTGAAATAATGTAGCAAGCATGAACAAGAGCATGGCAAAAAGGGGTCAAACAAAGTCAACAGGATGGCAATTGTGTAATTCTGCAGTCACTTATTGAAGTGCTGCGTTTTGGCCCTACAAAACGAAATGTTTTGATTGGCTCTCAGCCAATAAAACAGTAACATGGCCAACCAACTTGAATTTGAATTTTCTAAAACCCTAGGGGTTTCTAACAGCATGTGCAAAGGCATTCTCAAGCATCCACATAACCCTCGACCAACAATTTCAACAGCAGGACATCCATCATACAACAATGTTCATCAAAAAAACAACAGCATTCAGCAATGGTATCATGTTATGCTTCAAGCAAATCGATCAAACGAAACCAAATGGACAGCAGCATGCTTCATCAATAATGTTTATCATCAAAACAACAGCACTCATTATGTTTATGGGATCTCAAAACTGCAGCATGCATGGCATTGTGGATCTCAAGCAATATTAAACAGACATAAATCGAAGAAATTCTAGGCGTGGCAGGGTTTAACAACAGCAGGATTCATTCATCCTCATGCTCATCAATCAATATCAATCGAAATTCCAACAGATAAACAACCAATCAAACATCATTCAAACATGATTCACATAGATTTTTAGGACAACTTCTCAAGGAATTTCAAAACTGCAGCAAGGTTTCGTCAGCAGGGCAACAACATGTGGTTCATCAACATGTTCATTAATCAAAGAACCAATAACATACAACTAGCATGGCATTGATGCAATCACACTCATGCACACCTAACCTCAAATATTCAAACAAAACAAAATCTGGTTCAGTTCTAAGGTAAAAAACAAAAAAATTGCAGTAGGGCATATACAGCAAGGCAACATCAGTGGTAGGGTTTAGCATAGCGTGCTCATCAATCATCATATCAAACAAAACAAATAACAGCAACAACATGTTTCACATAGATCCCAGGGCAATGTTCAGAACAGCAGCCGAGCAGCTCAAATGCTCAACCTCAATCGATTATCATGGCCAATCAGATCCCAAACAAAAATCATGCAGACCAACATGGTAACACCAATGTAATGCTCATGCAGCAAGAACAACAGCAGCCAACAAGACAATATGGGAAATGGCTCTAAGGCTTCAACAGCAACATGTATGTGTTCATCATCATAGAAACAAACTTCAGGTCACCTCACATAATAACATGGCATCAAGCACATCAACCAACAACTCAAATAAACATTACTCATGGAAATTCCAGACAGGGAAGACTTAAACAATCAGCAACATGTATACATTCATCACCAATTGAAACTTGAACAGCATTTACAACAGCATAGCAGCAGGGCATTAGCAGCCTCAATTTCATGTTTATGGTTCATCAACATCAAAACAACACACAATGACAATAGCACTAGCACTTATGTAGCATCATGACACTAACACACACAACCTATTTCATGAGGATTTCTTGGCAGCCTAGAAAATAGCAAAACAGCAGCATAGCACAGTATGGCAGCACATTCATGTTTATCATCATCATGTAATCATCATCATTCAACATTTCAATGGTAACAGCATACAATATATATTTCACATGGATTTTGCTGAGCATGTGCCTAAAGTTTCAAACACTGCAGCAGGCTTAATCAAGAACAGCATTCATTATCATGTAATCATCATCAAAGCATCAACCATAAAACAAAGCAATGTAACCTCATCACTAAGTAATATCAGCTAACAACCAAACCAACACAAACATGGGAAATCTAGGCATAGTTCTAGGGTTTGAGCATAACTGCATATATTCATCATCATAAGCTCGAAAAAATCAATGTGCTCAGAAATTAAGTATGAGCATACCAATAGCATTAACAAACTTTAAGCAACAAGAATATATCATCACTTTTCACTAAACCATTGCAAACAAAACAAATCGAACCAAAATGCATTTATACACGAAAATGAAAATCAAGTTTTAAGACAGCATAGTTCACCATTTTGAGCAAACTAGCACTCATTGGAATCAGCATACAACAAGCTATCTAACACATATCAGGTCATGGTAAAAGGAGGAAGTCGAATTACTTACTTGTTTTTGAAGACAATGTGAAACAGGGTTGTGTTGAGTGATTCAGAGCAAAACAGATGACCACACAGCTACTAAATGATGGATGATGGAGCTTGTTCAGCTCAAACTTGCTTTGAAACTTCCACCACTCAAATTGCCATTGGAGATGCTTTGAAGATGCAGAGCTTGAAAGAGGGTTACAGTTGAGAAATGATGTGCAAAAACAATCCCAAATGATGTTTAGATGATGGAGGAAACAAGGTTATTCGAGGGTTTCAAGGGTCTATGCAGAAAAAAGCCAATTGCCAAAAATGCAAGAAGAGAGAATGAGGGTTTTGGTCTGTGGAGGCTGTGAACACTAGGGCTGCAAATGTCAGAAAAATGCATTTATATTGTCTGTTTAAAGTTGGTTTAGAGAATGATAATCTTGCTTAACTTAAAATGTGGTTTTTGCCTTTTTGCTAAATGTGTACAAGTGAAGATTGGAGGGTGTGTTTTGGCACAATTTTGGGCTTATAACCAGGCTGTAGACAGACCACACTGCTGCTGCTTTGATTGTACATGAAAAGGCTGTACTGGCTTTGCTTTAATGAATCAAAAATGCATTTTACCAAGTTTGTATATAAGTGGAAATGGGGGGTGTGTGCTGCTGCGAATTGGGCCTGAGCATGCTGCAAATGGCCAGCACAAATGCTGTCTTTGGTCTGTTAAAGGAATGCTGTACTTGCTTTTGCTCTTTTCCAACCAATTGCTAAAATTGCCAAGATTGTACTATGGTTCAAAATGGTGGTAAAATGGTGATGTGATGATGGTTTTAAGCTTTGAGCAAGTTTCAAATATGGTTTAAAACATTTCCCAATTGGCAAAATGATGAAAAAGTCCATAAATCAAAAAGTCAAAGTTTGGTCAAACTTTGATTTTAAATGCAAAAGGTCCAAAAATGCCATTTTGATTGGTAAGGTTTTAGGTCATGAAATATATATTTTTGGAAAGAGGATGAAAAATGTGGTTTGTAGGAAAAAACCCCACCAAATTTGGCCTTATGGTTTGAGAGATATGGCTTGTTGAAGTTCACAAATTGATGAAAATGATTTGATCATATCTTGACAACCACACATGGGATTTGAGAGTTCTTGGACTTTTTGAAAATGGGAAGACAAGATCTTCAACTTTCATGTTGGGCAAAAATTCATTTGGAGCTTGTATCATGATGTAAGTTTAAGATCAAGAAGTTTCCATTTTTGGCAGTTGAAATTACAGGTCCACTTTCTATTTCTGGAAAATTTCTGATTTGACTTGATTTTCTTCCATGATGAGGTTGAACATGATAGATGAGGCTTATACAAGCATGAATGAACTCCTTCAAATCAATTCTATCCATCAAATCTTGATTAAATCAACTGTTGACCAAGTTTGACTTTTCTAGGGTTTTGGACTGACTGATCCTCTTCTGATGAATTCCAAACCCTAATTCTTTGAGGACTTGACTTCAAATGATGTCTCAAGTCATATGAACTTTTGATTATTGAGCATGGTGCCCAAATTCTCCAAGAATGGCCACCATCCATTGCTTTGACTGACTGTTGACCATCTTTGACCTAATTGCTGATGATTACTTTATCTGCAAGCAAAAAGGTTAGACTGACAATATTTTTGTACTTTTTGAATGATAAACACATGAAAGCAAAGATATACAAATGCAAAGTATGCTTGGTGATCAAGAAACAAACCCACAAAGCAATCTATCCACTAAGAGGAAAGCAAAGGCATGCAGTGATCCTTGAGGCCATGATATGAATGATATGGGCCATGAGGGATCTTAGGGCCCAAAATTGGGGTCTTACAGAATAATAATCAAAATTCAAATGCTAACCAAGGGATGCAAGAAAGCCAATAAGCTCCATTTCAAAGGAAGTCGTCATGGTTGGAGGAGACCATGCAAAATTTCATTAAAGTTAGTTAAAGTAACTATGATTAGGTAAATAAGAACCATGAAATAATGAGTAGAAACCATGATGCATCAATCAAGAATTTGGAGACAGAAATTGGTTAGTTAGCCAGACAAATAGATGCTTTTCCAAGCCCAAGTGGAGGATTCACAGGTAACACTATAGAAAATCCTAAGAATGAATCATGCAATGCTGTGGATACAGGTTTAGGGGTGATTATTGAAAAGGGTGAACATGAGATAGTTAAAGAAGATGTAATTGAGAAAAATAAGGTGGAATTGAAAAAGAGAAGAGTGGAAATCAAGGTGACAAAGAGGAAAGAGGAGTGACCATTGATCCACTCATTGTTAAAACTCACCATGGAGAAGAGCAAAGAAGCCGATCATGTCTGAACCAAATCGTCCTTTACCGGATTACATAAAACCATTGTACCCGATAATTAAAAAGAAAGATGTTCAAGAGGATGAAATAGGGATATTTGAAAAGTTCAAGGGAATGTTAGTTACTCTCTAGGTAAGTATTTCCTTCAATAAAATTTTAGAACTAATGCCTAAGTTTTATAAAATTATGAAGGCATTACTAAAGGGGACAAAAGAGAAAGTGGTCAAGGAACATGTAAACATGACCGAAAAGGATGATGTGGTACTACCTCAATCCTTTCGACCAAAACTAAATGACCCAAGTAAGTTTATTATTTCTTATAATATTGGTGGAGTGAATATTCCACATGCTCTATGTGATCTTAGATCTAGCATAAATGTCATGCCACTAAAAATAGTTAAAGAATTGAAAGTGGGTGAGATCACACAAAGTAACATGACTCTCACTCTAGCTGACTCATTTGTTACTCAATCGGTTGGTACAAAGTGCATGTCAACGAATTAGTGTTTCCTACAAATTTTGTAGTGCTTGATACAAAAGTGGATTCAAGAGGATCTGTTATTCTCGGACGAACCATTCTTAGAAATTAGGAAGGAAAAAATAGATGTGGAGAGAGGGGAGCTTGTTTTGAAATTCAACAAGGAAAATGTGGTGTTTAATGCATATGATGGACACTATATTTGAAGGATATAGAGACATGATACCAATTGGAAGAAAAGGGTAGTAAAGTTAAAAAAGGAAGGACAACAAGAGTTTTCATCGATGTGAGGGTATCCCTTACGCTTGATGTGTTTTAAGCATGGGATGTCAAGCTAATTACGAAAAAGAAGTGCTGGATGGGAGGCAACCCATGCTTTATAATTAATTTTCATTTTTCAAAATTTACTTTATTTTTATTCAAGACCATCGAAAAGTGGAATTAGCTACTCAAGCAGAACCCTTTTGTAACGACCTATGTTTGCTTTAATAAACAAGTTTGTAGCTGTTTATTTTTTTTCACATTTGTAAGTTTAGCACTTTAGCATTAAACAAATAATCCCAAATAAACTTGATCATCACAATAACAACTAGAAACTCAAAGGAGAAGGATAAGAAAAGAATAAACCGACTTATAATCAATCTACAGATACCTCATATAGTAAGGTTTGAGCCAAATAACTTCCATTGTTCACTTTTATTTCTTTATGAGTGTATCAATGTATTATTATTTTATTTCGTTTGATCTATTTCCAATTAATTTGTCTGGTTTTACCGACACACATTAAGGCAATTTTTTATTTATAACTTTGAGCCTTTTTAAACCATCATGTAGTAATAAGTATGTCCATTGCTAACCACTTTGATCCTTAGCCTTTCTTTCGGTGACGTGGCCTAAAATTCTTAGCCATATGACTTGAAAGATCTTTTTTTCCACTGTCTCTTTGGAGTTAGGTACAAGTATATTTCCTAAAGTGTAAGAAAAAGATTAAGTTTGGGGTTGCTCTTGAAAGTGAGCAAAGTTTAAGTTTGGGGTTGTTTTTTGTTGAAATGTTAAGTTGCATGCGAGTTACTTGAGGACAAGCAACGATTCAAGTTTAGGGTTGTGATGACAGTCCGTCATTGCATAAATATAGTAGAAGAATCGAAGAAAAAAAAGTGAAAGATGAGCCAAAATGAAGAACAATGACTAAATAATCAGGAAAAATAGCTAAGTGTGAAGATTGTGGACTTAGTGAAACTTTGGAAATAATCACATGCATCATCGCGCACCATCATGCGCAATAGGGCCATAAAAGCTACATCGCCCACGCGATGCAAGTCATCACGCGTGTGATGGTCATTTATTCTGGGCTTTTCTGACGCATTATGGTCCATTCTGAAGCCCAAAAAGGGGATTTTCTGCACTTTCACAAGAGGTACGATTTGGAGAGAGAAAAACACAATTTTGAGAGCACAAGAGATGATTTTTAGAGCATTTGAAGCCATTGAAGACCATTACTTCAATGGAATTCAAATGTTATTTTCACCTAACAATTGTGGTATTTTTATTTGAATTATGAGAAGCTCCTCTAGGTTAGATTGTGTTATGATAAACCTATTTCAATATTGTTGGATTCTGTGTTTATTTGACTTTGTATGAACCTTTTGATCTATATTGTCATTCAATTGCTTATTGTTCTTAATGCTTTTTATGTTAGATACTCTTTTAATCTAATTATGGGTACATAGGGAATACTGACCATTAGTCTATGTGTTGGACCTATGGAAATTTTTGTACTTACACTGGTTGAATAGGAATAGGAGACCTCGAGTAGTGTCATAAGGAATTAACGTTCTATACATCGCCTAACTCTACATACGCTGGCAGACTAGGGATAGAAAGCTCTGAGTAATGGTTAGTGAGTCATCTCGTGAGGGATCGACTATAACGGTTTTGTTAATTCGCCGTGGGATTATAATGATAAGACCATTCATACAAGGAATAAAAAATAAATAATATAGGAATAAGAGATTCTAAAACACAACCTGATCGGTTTAGTGATTCAGTTTACT
Organism: Lathyrus oleraceus; assembly: GCF_024323335.1. NCBI lineage: Eukaryota > Viridiplantae > Streptophyta > Magnoliopsida > Fabales > Fabaceae > Lathyrus > Lathyrus oleraceus. The sequence goes on from NC_066581.1 coordinate 422,240,202, forward strand.
CGTTTATTTACTTTTTGCACTAAAACTCAACCCCCAGCTTTTTACTAGTTTCTATACATTGAAAACATTTTGTCTTGATTGAAGGCACTCTCTATGGATTTGATCTTTTTATTACTGCGACATTATTGGTATACTTGCCGAGAAGTCATCATTTTCCAAAGATGGAACGGAATTTCAATCGTATCTAAGATTTTTCGAGGATACTAGATCAATATCTCAAACAAAGTAGTTGAGACTCCATGAGGATCGACGAAGTAGTATCTTATATCATATAATCGAGATTTTCCAAAGGTGGAACAAAATCTCAATCATATTTAAGATTATTCGAGGATACTAGACCAGTATCTCTAACAAAGCACATGAGACTCCCTGAGGATCAATGAAGCAGTATCTTATATGATATAATGGAGACTTTCCAAAGATGGAATGAAACATCAATTGTATCTAAGATTCTTCGAGGATACTAGAGTAGTATCTCTAATAAAGCACATGAGACTCTCTGAGGATTGATGAAGCAGTATCTTATATGATATAATCGAGAATTTTAAAGATGGAACAAAATCTTAATCGTATATAAGATTCTTTGAGGATACTAGAGAAGTATCTCAAACAAAGCACTTGAGAACCCCTGAGGAACGACGAAGCAGTATCTTATATGATATAATCGAGACTTTCCAAAGATGGAATGAAATATCAACTGTATCTAAGATTCTTGGAGGATACTAGAGAAGTGTCTCAAATAAATCACTTCAGACTCACTAAGGATCGACGAAGCAATATCTCTAACAAAATACTTGAGAATCCCTGAGAATCGACGAAATAGTATCTTATATGATATAATTGAGACTTTCCAATGATGGAGCGAAATCTCAATCATATCTAAGGTTCTTCGAGGATACTAAAGCACTATTTCTAACAAAGCACATGAGACTCTCCGAGGATCAATTAAGAAATATCTTATATGATATAATCAAGACTTTCTAAAGATGGAATGAAATACCAATCATATCTAAGACTCTTCAAGAATACTAGAGCAATACTTTCCAAAGATGGAATGAAATACCAATCGTATATAAGACTCTTTAAGGATACTAGAGCAATATCTCAAATGTCCATATGTTGGGGAAAATAATTAAGAAAAGACTCCCTTTAGAGGAGGTTTTTTGACAAAGCTTTCCAGGGGAAAATCTCATAAGAGACTTTTTAGGGTAACCTCTTCTTGGGGAGAAACAATAGTGAAAACACTGGGGAATATAATTATCAACCATAAAGTTGAAGAATGACTTGTTGGAAAATGATTCCACGAGCACATGTAGGATAAGAACTCTTTTCAGAGAAATACTGCTGACTTAAATGAGGACTGACCTGGATACTTGCGATTGACCCTAGGTCCCGAATCATGTTATGTTTGATTTCGTATGTGGTTCTACTTTGGGTGGAAACACCATGCATGGAATGATGCATGGAGATGTATGCGAGGATGCAACTATTGGGAATATTATGCATATGTATGCTAATGATTGCTATGATTTGTTTTTGAAATTCTTGTTTCAGCAGGAATGCTATGCATGCATGTGGTGCATTATAAATCTTATTTTTTAAGCAATTTCCCACTTCAACAGGAAAGCCATGCATGCCATACATACGAGAATGCAGGTGACTGATTGGATACGTTTGGAATTGACCTCCCTTTTTCAAAGGTGAGAGTTTTTTTGGGTACAAATGCTAATTGGATTTGGTTTTATGATGATTCCAATAGGGTGGACTTTTGTTTTTGAAAGACCAATGGAGATTGGACTTTGGTTTTTAGTAGTAGTTGCCAAGATATATTAGACTTTGGTTTTTTCGTAGTTGCCAATATGGATGGGACTTTTGGTTAGTGAGAGGATTTAACTTCCCGACACTCGGTCTTTGATGATGCGATGCTCAATAGGAAGTTATAAATTCCCCTGTTGACTTCATTGGAGATTCATTGTTGTTAGGCTGTATACAAGAAAATGACTTGATGTCTTTGTGCGATGAGGGAATTACTAGGGACTTTTGATCTCCCTTTAGACATTTTGAAAATTTAAAACAATTTTACTATTTTTTCGAATGTTTTTTGTCATTGACCAAAGTTCTAATGCAGTGTTGATAAAAAATAATGACATTTTGCAAACAAGAAGATAAAGTAAAAATAATTTGGCACAATTTGATGAGAAATTTATCTTTTCATTGATTTAACCCATAAATTGGCAATTGTACATAAAGATGCAATTCCTTGAAGATGTAATTGTTGTGCAAGAAAAATACAATGGCAATGGAAATTATTGAGTTTCTATCGAGTTTCAATACTGCTATAGTCCCTATATCTCTAAAGATCTTAACACCTTGTTTCTGAGGAAGATGGTTGGATTGGTTCTTCTCTGCTAGAGCTTTCCATGGATACAATGGATTCACAGACTATAGTCTTTGCCACATAATTAATCCCTAACATTTTTCTGGATCTCCCTTTCGGATTTTCAATCCACCAGGATATCCTTTTTTTCCTGAGTCGCCCGTTCAGGTTTTCGACTCAACGAGTCAGGTTTTTATTTTATTTTTATCCCTAATTTTTTCCTGCACCTCCCTTTTGGGTTTTCATTCCACTAGGAAATCCATTTTTTCCTAAGTCGCCCTTTCAGGTTTTCGACTTATCAACTTTTTGTATTCCACTCTTTTAGGCAAAGTATTTTTTGATTGAGTCAGCATTCGTATGGGTGTGGCAATTTGTAGCCATCCATAGTCACGAGGATCAGAGCGTCTCCGGAAAAGGCTCTAACCACCATGAATGGACCTTCATAATTTGGTGTCCAATTGCCCCTACAATCCTTGTGAATCAGCATGGGCTTCTTTAGCACCATGTCGCCTTCTTGGAACACTCTAGGACATACCTTCTTGTCAAATGCTTTCTTAAGACGCATATGATAGAGCTGACCATGACGCAAAGCTTCTAGATGATTTTCTTCTAAAAGATTAAGATGATCAAAATTGGTTTGAACCTATTCCTCGTCATCTAGCTTAGCCTCCATCAAGACTCGTAGTAAGGGAATTTCAACTTCTACTAGAAGGACTGCTTCCATGCCATATACTAAGGAATATGGGGTTGCCTCTTTTGAAGTCCGTATTGGCATATGATATCCGTGCAGTGTAAAAGGTTGCATTTCATGCTAATCCTTATATGTGATCACTATTTTCTGAATGATCTTATTGATGTTTTTGTTTGCCACTTCAACAATGTCGTTCATCTTGGGCCGGTACGTTGATGAGTTGTGGTATTCGATTTTAAAGTTTGGACCAAACTATTTTATTATTTTGTTGTTGAGGTTGGACCCATTATCAATGTTGATTTTGTTGGGAACCCCGTATCGGCATATAATGTTAATCTTCAAAAAGAGGGCAACCACTTGCTTAGTGACATTATCGTAAGACATAACTTTCACCCATTTGGTGAAGTAGTCTATGGAAACCAGTATAAATAGATGTCCATTTGAAGATTTTGGTTCAATCATCTCAATCATTTCGATTCCTCACTATTTACTGTGGAAATTGGTAAACAACTGATGGTCCTCCCTAGGCCTTAAAACAAAGGGTTACTTGCAGGATCGACCAGTTGATCCTAGGATATGTGTTAGTGCAAGTGCGGCTTGTCCAACTCGACAGAATAACTTTGTGAGGAATGGCTCCTAACAAAGTGTCGAACAAGCGTAGGTTTTTCCACACGAACGGTTTAGACAATGCTACAACCTGTAGGTGACTCGTGACCGACAACGCTATAGTATTCAAAAGAGGTATACGACGAACACGCTTTCGGTAAACTCTATTATCGTAATAGAATCAGTGTCGACAGCGTAAACGACAACATAAAATGATAACTCAAAAGTAAATGAAATTAAGATAAAATTTTCAACGGGAACAATTGAAAAGTAAGAAAGTTGCATTGAAATAAATGTGGTGATTCACGTATATAACACTCTCAAAAAACTCTTGCTTCCTCGCGCTGGGAATGGGAAGTTTTCTTACAAGTAATTTTCAGGACAAAGTGAACACCCTGAGCCCCTCGTGGGACATTCTATTTATACTAAACTAAAGGAACTTCTCATAAGCTAAAACTCTTAGAAACCAGCAGATGTTATGTCACACGATCTGCCAAACCGCTGCCCTCACGTCTTGCCAACTGCTTCAGATTCTGGCGCTCTTTATTCTCCTTGTAACCGTTGGCTATTTAAATTTCAAATTTCTCCCGCCCGGATGCTAGGGCGACGCTATCTTCTACGCCTTTGGCATAAAAGAAAAATTCTTTAAGTCTCAACCTTCACCTCAATCGACAGAATGGCCTGTCGACCAAACATGCTCTCCTATCGACTTCAACCCTTGGCTTGTGTTTTTCTCACTCTTATTTGCCTCAAACACCTTTTCATACCTTGATGGGGTACAACCCCCAAATTCATAGGACTCTATCACTAACTATGCTTTCAGCATCCTTTAGAGATTTTTCGTGGTAACAAAATACCCCCTAGAGTTCGACCGCAACCTCCAAGATGGTCCCACGAAGATTATCTGGCCGATAAACAACTTGGAAATAATTCTAGAAATCACGAATTTGTTTGACATGAAGAGCCTTACACTTGGTCGACTTCGCCTGCAAACAAACAAAAGCTTCTGTTAATTCAGATAGTTTGGCCTCAGGAGCATCAACATAAATGGTAAAATATGACTGCCACCAATCATGAAATTCTTTGGTACAGTAGTAGGCTGGTCGAAAAGGAAGAGAAGGGAGACGTGGTCGGTTTTTCCAAATTGTTTCAAGTTCTTCTTCGATCTTGCTCCAAGGTTGACCGCAGAGGATATTGGCGAGCAACTCTTGAGAGGAGAACAGGGACTTGGGAATGAATTGGCAAAGGCCAAATTTCCTAGCCACAAGGTTAGGCTGATAAGCCACCAAGCCAGGATTGCTGCTAGAGGTTTCGGCCGCCAGGAATCGAGGGACCAGAAGATGCCTCAAAATGAGGAAGGTTTCATCTTTATGTTCCCCGTTAGTCGGAGGAAAAGGTCTGGTGAGCCACGCAGGACCCTCAGCTCGATGGCTAAAAGGGGCCATAGAAGGTAGAAAATCGACACGAGTCAACATGATGTTGAATAAAATTCGAAACACTTGATGGTCGGGGATGTTTTTGTCGATAGGCGTCAGGGAGATCAACCGTTTCCAGATAAGATGACGTTCCTCTAGGGGACACGCAACCCTCCTTATTTCGTAGGGGGCTATACCTTTGGAGAAAGTGGCATTGAGCCACAACTGCAAAAACCAGAAAGGGCCATGGACCAACACGTTTTTCTTTCTGGAGTTCTCGGGGTCGAAGAGCCTAATTTGGAAGACAACCTCAGCTAGAGACTCATAGAGAGAAGCTAAAATCAGTTGGCCCAAGGCAATGTCACGCTCTTGGTGCAGTTGGGTTGCTAGGAGAGCAAAGTGCTTGGCTACCTGCATAGATCTAGAACAGAAGACAAAGCGAGATAGCCAGAGGATCAAGAAAGCCACATGTTCCTCGTCGATCACAGGGCTTGCAGAGGTGGCATGATGATCAATAAAATTGTTGTATGTTGGCTTGCAAGAGTCGCTAACATCGAACCTCAAGGAAATTGGCGCTACTGCTTCGCAGTCGAAGACTTCGCCAATCGGTTTCAAGCCAGTGATGGAAGCAATGTCCAGAAGTGTCGGCGTGATCATGCCACACTTGGTATGGAAGGAGTTGGTCGAACTCTCCAAGAATTGAAGGGTAGCTAATAACATGCCATAAGATTGGGGAGGGCCACAACGGGCAATCTGTAAAAGGGTATAGATGCTTGTCCTTTTCCAATGGTCGATTTTTTCTGATTCCAATCGGTCCATCCAAGCGCAAAACTTAGGACAATTTCTGGGAGAAGCGGTCCTGAAGTTCCTGTCGACGTAGCGAAGGGAAAAAGGTTGTCGGGTGTAGGTGTTTAATTGGCTGCATTATATGGTAAAACACTAGCTGGATTCTAATGTCTTGACTGATGTCATGACATGGTGTGTATGTGTGTCTGCATTGTAGGTTAGAATATCTAACTGTACTCTGATGTCTTGACTGATGTCATGACACACTTGAGTAGCTACTGCAGGATTAGCTAATACAGGATTTATTGAATGTCAAACTGGAGACTGTGACATTCAGCAGCTACTGAGGAAGAGAACAGTTGGCGTTCTATTAGAGCTCAGTATTCATTTGCAGTTTGGTTATCAAGGAAGAACCAGACCTGGCATAAGGCCTACTGTGTGAATGGGGACATTATGCGTAGACACCTTCTTCTTAGGCCTACCTTGTGGGGTCTGGTTAGGGTAACCATGCAGCCTGTAGCAGAAGGGTTTTATGTGACCGAATCTACCACAGTAATGACATCTCCATCTCTTGAATTTCTTCTTCTGATGATTGCTCATTCTGGTTCCTCGATGTTGAGACATTGGATGTGACTTCCCTTTGGATTTCTGAACTTTAGCCTTTGGGCGTTTGCGTTCAGCTGATGATCTTTTCCCCAGGCCTAAACCAGAAGTGGTTCTAGACTTCTGTCCTATCTTCAGGATCTCTTCCAAGGTGTCAGATCCCTTATTCAACATTTTGATGGATTTGGTCATTTGGTCTAGCTTAGAGGTCAACAAAGAAATCTCACCCTTCAGACCCTCTATGACTTTCAGCTGCTCTAGTTTCTCAGCTTCTAGCTCTTTGATGAGTTTCTTATGCTTTTCTCCTTGGATACACACTTCTGCACTTTTAACACATAGTTCTTTATATGAGGCAGTAAGTTCATCCAAGGTGAGCTCATCTCCACTTGAGTTATCTTCTGAGGTACAGACACTGGTCAGAGCAGTGACATGTTTGGCAGATTCTCCTTCAGATTCACTCTCAGTGTCTTCTTCTGACCAGGTGACAGATAGCCCTTTCCTTTGCCTCATGAGGAAGGTAGGGCAGTCAGCCTTAATATGACCATATCCTTCACACCCATGGCACTGGATTCCCTTGCCTTGGTTGAACTTTTCTTCAGAAGTTGATCTTTTCCTTATGTCAGACGGGATGTTCTTGACATTAGGTCTACCCTGTTGATCAAATTTCTTTATGAGCTTGTTGAACTGTCTCCCAAGCATGGCTAAGGCTTCTGATATACTTTCATCACCTTCAGTATATCCTGCTTCTGACTCCTCTTCAGCATTAGATACAAAAGCTACACTTTTGTTCTTCTTTTCAGCATTCTCACACAAGCCCATTTCAAAGGTTTGAAGAGAACCAATGAGCTCATCCACCTTCATATTGCATATGTCCTGCGCCTCCTCTATGGCTGTGACCTTCATAGCAAATCTCTTAGGCAAGGACCTGAGAATCTTTCTTACAAGTTTCTCTTCAGCCATTTTCTCACCTAGTCCACCAGAGGTGTTTGCAATTTCAAGAATATTCATGTGAAAGTCATGAATAGTCTCATCCTCTTTCATCCTCAGATTTTCAAACTTGGTGGTCAGCATCTGAAGTTTGGACATCTTCACCTTGGAAGTACCTTCATGAGTTACCTTGAGGGTATCCCAAACTTCCTTAGCTAGTTCACAGTGGTGCACCAGCCTGAAGATGTTCTTACTGATTCCATTGAACAATGCATTCAAGGCCTTGGAATTTCCAAGAGCTAATGTCTCTTGCTCCTTGTCCCACTCTTCTTCAGGAATCTGCACACTGACTCCATCTTCACCTGTCCTCATTGGATGTTCCCAGCCTTTGTTGACAGCTCTCCAGACTTTGCTGTCTAGAGACCTGAAGAAGGCTATCATACGAGGTTTCCAGTCATCATAATTAGAGCCATCCAACATGGGTGGTCTATTTGAGTGTCCTATATCCTTGTCCATGGTACTAGAAAGTAACTTCCCTAGATCTCACCCAGAAATTCACAGGCAGGGTGCCTGCTCTGATGCCAATTGAAATTCTAGTTATCAGACTTTAGATGTCACACGGGTTGTTATGACATCCAATTCTGCACAGACAAGAATTATGCAGAACTTAACAGTAAGTGCAGTAAATAACACAAGTAATTGTTTACCCAGTTCAGTCCAACATGACCTACATCTAGGGGCTACCAAGCCAGGGAGGAAATCCACTATCAGTAGTATTAATTCAAAGCTAAACTCACCCGTTTACAACTTGTCACTTAATCCCTACCCAATGCAATTTCAATCTTACTCTAAGATCAGAGTTCGTACTCACTCCCCCTCAATCACCTCAGTGATTACTACCTTTAATCAATATTAAAGACACTTTTGAAGTCACACTTCAAACAACTCTTGATTGTGCTTAACAACTTTAATCAAGATACACAACACTCACACTTAAAAGCTTTGAGCGACACAACACTTACAACTCAATGAACACCCTATACCAAAACAATCATCAACGTGATAATGGCTTGGCTTACAAGATATGTCTAATACAAGACTCACAAATATACAGCAGTGAAGTATGATGGACACACTTAATCTTCACGCCTCAAAATCCCCGAAACTGAATGAAGGAACGACTTCCTTTTATATTGCAGTACCTGGGCTTTTGCACTTGTATTCTCCTGAATTTAAGGTCACACGAGGACCAATATATTCAATATCTAGGTTACTAACAAATAGGCTATTTGTTAGGTTCATTAAATGTAACTTGGTTGTTGATTTCCGGGATTTTCTCTCAGCTGTTGAATCCCTGAAGAATAGCCTAAGAAAAAGCTGAAACAGAAAACTGAACAACCTACAATATAGCATATGCTGTCAGGAATGAATGTCACGACATTCAGCTAGACATCAAGGATCATATGCTGAGTCTGTTTTTCCAGAAAACAGACTGTACAATTTTGCTAACCTGTACATGACCAAAGTGACCATACTACAGTAGCAGCTTACATTAATAAATGTCAAAGTATCCAATTTGAGATTTACACATTTGGCCTCAAGTTAGTTCTGTTATTCTCTTGAAGAACAAACTAAGAAACATACTGAAGTGTAGCAGAACACCACTCTGTCTATTATTCAGTATATACTGTCCATGATGAATGTCATAACCTCCAGTTTGACATTCACACATTAGGCCTTATGCCAGGTCTGGTTCTTCCTTGATAACCAGACTGCAAATGAATACTGAGCTCTAATAGAACGCCAACTGTTCTATTCCTCAGTAGCTGCTGAATGTCACAGTCTCCAGTTTGACATTCAATAAATCCTGTATTAGCTAATCCTGCAGTAGCTACTCAAGTGTGTCATGACATCAGTCAAGACATCAGAGTACAGTTAGATATTCTAACCTACAATGCAGACACACATACACACCATGTCATGACATCAGTCAAGACATTAGAATCCAGCTAGTGTTTTACCATATAATGCAGCCAATTAAACACCTACACCCAACAACCTTTTTCCCTTCGCTACGTAGACAGGAACTTCAGGACTGCTTCTCCCAGAAATTGTCCTAAGTTTTGCGCTTGGATGGACCGATTAGAATCAGAAAAAATCGACCATTGGAAAAGGACAAGCATCTATACCCTTTTACAGATTGCCCGTTGTGGCCCTCCCCAATCTTGTGGCATGTTATTAACTACCCTTCAATTCTTGGAGAGTTCGACCAACTCCTTCCATACCAAGTGTGGCATGATCACGCCGACACTTCTGGACATTGCTTCCATCACTGGCTTGAAACCGACTGGCGAAGTCTTCGACTGCGAAGCAGTAGCGCCAATTTCCTTGAGGTTCGATGTTGGCGACTCTCGCAAGCCAACATACAACAATTTTATTGATCATCATGCCACCTCTGCAAGCCCTGTGATCGACGAGGAACATGTGGCTTTCTTGACCCTCTGGCTATCTCGCTTTGTCTTCTGTTCTAGATCTATGCAGGTAGCCAAGCACTTTGCTCTCCTAGCAACCCAACTGCACCAAGAGCGTGACATTGCCTTGGGCCAACTGATTTTAGCTTCTCTCTATGAGTCTCTAGCTGAGGTTGTCTTCCAAATTAGGCTCTTCGACCCCGAGAACTCCAGAAAGAAAAACGTGTTGGTCCATGGCCCTTTCTGGTTTTTGCAGTTGTGGCTCAATGCCACTTTCTCCAAAGGTATAGCCCCTACGGAATAAGGAGGGTTGCGTGTCCCCTAGAGGAACGTCATCTTATCTGGAAACGGTTGATCTCCCTGACGCCTATCGACAAAAACTTCCCCGACCATCAAGTGTTTCGACTTTTATTCAACATCATGTTGACTCGTGTCGATTTTTTACCTTCTATGGCCCCTTTTAGCCATCGAGCTGAGGGTCCTGCGTGGCTCACCAGACCTTTTCCTCCGACTGACGGGGAACATAAAGATGAAACCTTCCTCATTTGGAGGCATCTTCTGGTCCCTCGATTCCTGTCGGCCGAAACCTCTAGCAGCAATCCTGGCTTGGTGGCTTATCAACCTAACCTTGTGGCTAGGCAATTTGGCCTTTGCCAATTCATTCCCAAGTCCCTATTCTCCTCTCAAGAGTTGCTCGCCAATATCCTCTACGGTCAACCTTGGAGCAAGATCGAAGAAGAACTTGAAACGATTTGGAAAAACCGACCACGTCTCCCTTCTCTTCCTTTTCGACCAGCCTACTACTGTACCAAAGAATTCCATGATTGGTGGCAGTCATATTTTACCATTTATGTTGATGCTCCTGAGGCCAAACTATCTGAATTAACAGAAGCTTTTGTTTGTTTGCAGGCGAAGTCGACCAAGTGTAAGGCTCTTCATGTCAAACAAATTCGTGATTTCTAGAATTATTTCCAAGTTGTGTATCGGCCAGATAATCTTCGTGGGACCATCTTGGAGGTTGCGGTCGAACTAAAGGCGAAAGCAACCGACAGGCTTCCAAAACTTAAAATCCCTGATTACGTGAAAGACAAGTATCTTTACGATCTTCATCTAGCCCTTTGGCTTTGGCCTTTGGTCATTTGGTTCCGGTGTGGTTTTATTGTCCCATTTCATACGTACAAAAGGCCTCCAAGAAAAAGGCCGACAAAGTGGTCCCGATGAAGCATTATCTGCCTGACTACTCAGGGCCACTTCATATTGATCCTCAATATGTTAGTGTGTTTGAATCCACGCAACTTGGTAACACTTCTCTGGAAATTTTAACACTTCCCTTTAGCTGGATTTCGTCGCTCACTTACGTTTCTTTTGTTTATTTGCAGCGATCCCTCTAGATCCTGTAGGTCCTGCACCTGCTAACCAACCTACTCCTTCGACACAAGAGGCTCGGGTTTCACTTTGTCTGAGTTTCTATTTCCTTTGGCTTTTTGTTTTTATCCTTAGTCATCCTCTCCTTTCTTGCAGGCTGCTCCTGAGAAATCCTCTGACGATGATGAGCGCCCCATTGCTCAAGTCTTGAGGAAGCCCAGTTCTTCTGTATGTACCTATCTGTCCCATTTCCATTTACTCTTGTGACTTATTAAGGGAAATAGCACGTGGTCTCTAATATCTCACTTGTGTGCAGGGTCAACCACATTCGACAAAACCCACTGTCTCCTCTCACTCCAAAAAATCCAAAACACACAAACGCTCTGCCCCCACAGGCTCTAAGGTATTTCTTGTCGGCTTGTCTGCTCTTCTGGCTAGAATATCTGCTTATAACCTCTCTTCGTGTGTCCAGCACACCTCCCAGCATAAATCCAAAAGCCACCATGGCCACAAGAGGAATTAGCATGGCTCTCCCTCAAAGAGTGGTGAAACCAAGAAGAAGAGGCACCATACAATGCCCACTCCGGAGGTTCCTGCTGAAGACGTCAACACTATTGTGGTCGAAACTTCCATCCTCGACAAGGTCCCTGATCCAGCTGTGGGAGCTTCACAGTCGACTGGCACCTCCCCCGCTGCTGCCTTGGGGAAAGAAAATCACGATGTAGTTTCTCCTGCATCGACACAGGTATTTACCTGTTTTCATATCTACTCCCTTGGATTTTTGTACTTCTCTTACACATTTTTTCATACTGCAGGCTGACGCCTCTGCTGAGTCGACTCAACCTGTTGCCGACTACACTCCCTCGTCGCTGGTTTCTTCTCTCGCTCGCCAATTTCAGTCTGTCGACACCGCTGGTGAGTTCATTGAATTCCCTATCCAGATTAGTGATAGTGACTTTGACTCAGTCACTAGTCCTGCAACGCATCCAGACACCAGTTCGACTAGTTCTGACTCTAGTCTCTCTTCAGCTTCCTTGCCTTTGCAGGATCCACGGGGACCAGTAGGTGTCGACACCAACAAACAACAACCTTCTCAGACTACTCCTCTGTCGACTGCTTCTCCCTCTTCTCAGATTACTCCTCCGTCGACTGCTTCCCCTTTGACTTTCCTGGGGCTGGATATAAAGCCTTATGCTTTAGAAGCAATTGCCAGGCTCCGTAATCTGGTGAAATAGCGTGATGCCTCTTCCGACTCTGAGCAGCTCCATTCTGGCAAAATGGGCTCTGAGGCGACGAAGACTAAGGCTCTAATGGACAAAATCCGCGTTCACGCCTTGAATCCTGACCTTCCTTTCGTGCTCATGCATGAACCGGCTATCTGTCCAGATATCCTGTGCGTGCTTGCCCAACTAAAAGATCTCCAGCTCTTAGATTATGCCAAACGTGCAATGGCGGCTTTAGAACAAATTCTGGTTCCCATGCTGCACCTCATCGACAACGTCTGGGACACTGAACGCCAAATTGCTGCTACTGAGGCCTCCGTGAAGGAAAAATGGGAGTTGGTGATGCATGCCGACGTGGAGGTCACTGTCGCATCACGCGAAAAAACCGGCGGGAAAACAAGAACAACAGAGCCGCCACCGTGCGTTATTTATCCCAAAAGAGGGAAAGGAAACGCTCAGAGTAAACCTAGAAAGAACATGGTCTCGCGACCAAAGAGAATGGGATCGGGAGTCGGTTATGCGAAGGGAAGGTATTAGCACCCCTACGCATCCGTCGTACTCGACGGGATCCACGCACAATAGGAAGGAAAAATGGTTGCTAAAACACTGCTCACACACACACACTGGCTGAAAGAGACACGAGAAACTGACTGGAACTGACTCGGCAGGATATCGCATCCTGGGCCTACTTAGTCTATCAGGCATAGACATCAGAGTCGAAGTAGTTCGGACTGGGGAAACGACACATGCTCGCTAGGATGTCGCATCCTATGCATACGTATCTTCTTGGACGAAGAAGAATCAGAGCACTCGTAGCTCGGCTGACACGCACACAAACAAACACAGGCAAAGGCAAACGTGGAGCCCGAATGCCAATCACTGGACTTACATCAGCATCCGAACCAAAACACACCCACACTGGAACCCGAATGCCACTCGATGGACTTACATCAACTTCCAAGCACCCAACAACACACAGAGAGGGGTTGAAGACAAAAAGGTTGAAAAAGAAAAAGGGCGCCCGGAGAGATCAGCTCATCTCCTGCCTACGTACTTCATCTGGTATGAAGATTAGGGCGACGTAGTTCCCCTACGGGGGGGGGGGGGGGTAAAGGACTAGCCTAACCAGATAACAGAAGGAGACACAACTAGGGAGACTACGACTCGAGCCTAGATGTTATCATGCAAAATCATCCCTGAGTTAAGGTTTCTAGCTAACTTGCACAGGGAGCAAGCCTATCCTAATCATGACTTGCACAGGAAGCAAGCCACACCTAACTTGCACAGGAAGCAAGTCAAACTAAACCTAACTTGCACAGGAAGCAAGTCAAACTAAACCTAACTTGCACAGGAAGCAAGTCAAACTAAACCTAACTTGCACAGGAAGCAAGCTAAAGCAAACACACAAGCACAAGTAGCACACACTATATGCAAGCAATGGGCTCAAACAAGGTCAGGTTTTAGTCGAGGGGTCATATCAACCTCAACAAACAAACCACTGGAACTGGGTAGTGTTAGCTCTTAACCTTGCCATTGAGGGGCTAAGGTGAAGCTGATGAAAGGTGGGTGAAGATGAGACTTCACAGCTCTTATCCCTGGCCTGGGAGAGCTTAAGACAAGAATGTGTGGGTTCAGAAGGTGGGAACCCTCCTACATATTTGAAACTGACTCAACTGTACAATTGTACAAGATCTTGGGTTTGTATCTGCAATGCATCAACACAGTGGTGTGAGCAGAGCAGATGACACACAGAATAGCAGGGGATAGATTGCATATCCCTTGGGTTCTGCCAATTGCCTCTTCACTTAGGAGGTCTTTGACTCTATACAAGGACAAATTGTAAACATACACAAGTAACAGGCCAGGTCTTCCAGACTACATGAAGTAAGGAAATTATACCTCAACGCAAATTGCTTATCAAGCAAAGCAAAGCAAAGTTCACAAGGAACTAATAGCAACTAAAGTACCTGAAATCAGTCAAGCACAGTTAGTATACCAGACACAAAGTTAAAATAAACAGCATAAGAATCAACCAGATAACACAGTCAATCAGATGTGCACAGCACAAGCTCAAAGCAAGTGAGCTAAGCAACCTACAAAACACACAAGTTAGTTCATGATAAACAATCAAACTTAATCAACTTGTATTGATCTCTTTGAAGCATTTGTTGCTTAACCTGAAAAAATGAGCTCAAATGTGAGTAACAGGACCACTAGGGCAAGCCTAGAGTCAAAAGGGAGACAAAAAGTTTAAAACAGCAAGGGACAAGTGCCCGAAGTCAAGACAAATCAATCAAGAAGCAAACCCAAGTGGTTTCACATTCACATCATTCATCATTATCATTTCACAAACAAAATAGGTCAAAGCATGGCATGTGGAAGCTCATAGAAGTCAACAGCAAGACTCAGTTCAAAACCAATCATAAACAATTCCAAAAATCATCAAATAAATCATGATCAATCACAACCCACAGCATGGTAAGCATGTTAAATTTCAACTCATTTGGATAAGTAGAAGGTGGTCAATAAAAATCAGAAAGGCAAGGCAATTTTGAACATGCTCAAAGAAATCAACCAAACATGCATCAACTTGAAAAAATCATAAATCAGGGATGGCATATGAGAAATGAATGGGACTAAAACCATGGTAAAGCTTAAGATGTCTAGTAATCACATATCAAATTTCATGTCCATCTAATAAAGTATGAGGATTTCACAAGTGAAATGGGAACAAGTGTCACAAAAAATCAACATAAGACCAAACAGGGGACAAAAATCTCAATCAATTGGAAAATGCCATAAACAAATCCACAAAAAATCACATGTAAACTAGACATACACAAGCTCAATCTTGCAAAAATTCAATCCATTTTGAGGTCCAGAGGCATGGCTATGAAAATCATCAAGTTGCACATCAATGGTGTGACACAAATTGTCACACCCTAATTCAAAAAATCATAACTCCCAAACCAGCAATGATAAATTCACAAACTCTAAACCAAAATCACCATGAATTTGTCTAGTTTAAGCAGACAAAATTTCAAAGCCATTGGACAAAGCATCATCATTTCACAATTGATTTGGCAAAGTGTACAAAAAATGAGCACATATCACAAACCCTAACACAATTTAAAAACCATTTATCCAAAAAATCTGGAAAAATCATGATTAAAAACTAGAGATTGGGATGAACATTTGGCAAAAAATCTCATTAATTTTGGATCACAAATGATGGACTTATGGATTTTGTAAGTTTGGTGTGCAAAGTGAAATAAATATGAAACCAAAATTGAAATAATTGATTTAAAGGAAATAATGGCAGAATTGTAAATAATGGAACAGTGCCCGGGCCCAAAACGCAGTCATCCCACTAATCCTAGGTGGCAGTGGGACCGAGTCAAACATGCCTCATCCAATGGTTCCGCTTGCGTGGCAAAGGAAAAGACCAATGCATGAAGTGTTTTATGAAAAACACATGCAGGTCGCGGGTAAAGGGCAACAGTGGATTGAAACAAGGGTTTTTTCACAGAAAATTCCCAGCCATGCCCGTGTTCATCACTGTGACTTTCAGCAGGATCAAAATTTCACCAAAATCGACAACCATTATATAAAAATGTTCATCTAAACACGCACATCCATAATCCAACATTCATATTCACTAAATCAAGCTAACAACCAAGAACCAAGCAAAAACATATTTGAGTGTGAAACTTTAAATCCATGTATTTCTCTCAATATGCAACCATTTTTAATGAATCAAAGCTCATTGTAACCAGCATAACAAGGTCTATCTAAAGCACATCATGATTTTGGAAATAGAGAGAGTCGAAATCTTACTAAATCTGCAAGGCAGTGGCGATTCAGGTGTTCTTAGCTCATGGATGCTCGAAACAGATGTGCAAGAAGGCTCCAGGAGGTGAATGGATGAAGAGTTTTGGCTCAGCAACCCTTGAAACGACCTCAAACCAAATCTGCCATGGGAGTGTGCTTGGTGAAACAGAACTCGAAAATGCTGTTACAGCTATGGAATAAAGCTTGCAATGTGCTCAAAATGGTGATTAGTGATGAGGCAAATGACCAAGAACCTTGCTCCTTTGAGTTTTTTTGGTAGAAAAATGCAAAATGAATCAATTGGTGAAATGAGAGAAAGTGAGTTTTCTGTATGATACTGGTGGCTGCTAGGGTTTCTTTCAGAGAGAAAATGATGTATATATACTCTGTTTAATGGTACTAATCAAGGTTAATGAAAGTGGAATTGGAGTTGGTAAAAAGTGTCCTTTTGCTAATTTCACTCAAGTGGCATGGTGCATGAGCTGTAGCTGCGAAAATGGGCCTTGAACATGTCCAAAATATGATTTCTAGTCATTCTCAATTGGCCAAAATGATTAAAAATGGTTATTTTAAAAAGTCAAATTTCAACCTCACTTGAAATTAATTCATGTAAGTTCAAAAATGCCATTTTGATCTATGATGTTTTGGTGAATGATGGTTGCATATTTGGAAAGAGGGGATCAAATGTGACTTGTTGCAAAAAACCCCACCCAATTTGGCCAAATGGTTTGAGAGATATGGCCTTTTGAAGTTCAAAAATTTCTGAAAATGATTCGATCATAACTTGCCAACCATACATGGGAATTGAGTGTTCTTGGACTTTTTGGAAATGGGAGAACAAGATCTTCAACTTTCATGTTAGGCAAAAATTCATTTGAAGCTTGTATCATGATGTAAGTTTGAGGATCAAGACTTTCCATTTTTGGCAAATTCCAATTACAGGTCAACTTTCTATTTTTGGAAATTTCTTGTCTGGCTTCAAATTCTTCCATGATGATGTTTGACATCTTATATGAGGCCTATATGGACATGAATGAGCCCTTTCAAACCAAATTCCACCTTGAAATCCATAAAATCAAGCCCAGTTGACCAAGGTTGACTTTTTAGGGTTTCTGGTAAATTGTGCATTGACTGATGATTTCTGAACATCCAATCCTTGACCAAAACACTTCCAAAGGATCCCTAGGTCATGTGAACATGTTGGACCAATCCTAGGGCCTTGTCTCCTTGGAAATTGTACTTGCTTGCTTGACTGACTGATCTCCTGACCAGTTTGACCTAATCTGTCTAATGATCTTGCACTTGGGGCAAAGGACAATGCAATGCTATGCAGTGGACTATGTTAAATGTTAATGACCTAATAATGAAAATGTATGTACAATGATAGGTGCAAATTTGAGGTGCTACAGCTGCCCCTATTCAATCAGCTGGGAACCCGAACGGATGATAGCAACGGCTGTCAGACTTCCAGGGTAAACAGGGATTGAATACCAAGAACCGTAGAAATTTGCACTCTGCCGGATATGATACAAGAAGAACCACGTCATTTACTGATGACGCCTGCCATTGACAATTTCAGAAAGGCGAAACCATTTACCGATGGTTAGAAACTGGAAACTTGATATTTACCGATATCAACTTCAACTCGACCATTTACCGATGGCTACTGCAACTGGGGATCCGATATTTACCGATATCGAAGAAAACGGGGCCATTTACCGATGGCGGATAAAACTGGGCATTCATTATTTACCGATATCGAAGCATACAGGGCCATTTACCGATGGCGTCTCCACTTGGGGAGGAACAAAATCTTTGTGGTGTAATCAGACAAGACGTTTACCGACGACTTCTGGGGATCTTGATTTTATCAACAAGGAAACAAAGCATGACCAGACATTTCCCGATGGCTGGGATGAGACTCGACGTTTACCGACATCGAAAGATGATGTTTACTGACATCCAAAAACGACCAGACATTTACCGATGACTGGGGAACACTTCACTAAGGGAAAAAACAAATATTTGCAACTGGAAACCAGATAGGACATTTACCGATGACTCTACTGGGGATCTCTAGCTGGGGATTATCAGACATTTACCGATGACTGCAGAAAAGACTCGATGTTTACCGACATCGAAAGATGATGTTTACCGACATCAAAAAAAATGACCAGACATTTACCGATGACTGGGGAGAAAACCCGATGTTTACAGACACCGAAACAATGGTGTTTACCGACACCAAAAATGATGACCAGACATTTACCGATGACTGGGGAGAATACCCGATGTTTACAGACACCGAAACAATGGTGTTTACCGACACCAAACAAAGAAACACACGCGGGTGCTGGCATGACACTTACCGGTATCACAAGAACGACATCTTAGATATGTCAAGGCAAGGTTGACCACTTGCTGGGGGTCTCACTGGGGAGAAACAAACTTTCTGTCGCCAACGGGTGAGGTAATAAACCTCTCTGGGGAATATCAATCCTGAGTGCTGTCAGGAGCCACTGTAGCAGGCGTGTTGCACCGATGTTGAACAAAATGATCCGCCTCTGTCGGGGATATTGTCTGATTGGGTTAACACATGAATGCATATGTTTGAATTTTTCTATGGCGTAATGCTCCATATTGAATGGGAATGCTACGCAGTTTGAGGATGCAATGATCACTAAAATGCAAAAATGCAAAAATGATGAAAAACTCCGGCTGGGGAGCCAAAACTGATCGGGTACTCCAACTCTGCGGGGAGACACGGTAGGGAGAGCAACGACTTCTCACTCATGTTGGAGAATAGCACTGCTGCCGGGGAAAGGTAAACTCCGCTGGGGATATCCTTCAGTCCACGAATAGGATAAATGCTGGAGATAAATTTCAATGAACCTGCCTCACTCGGGGAGGAAATCGGCAAATACAGGCCTGCTGGGGGATAGGCAATCCTTAGATCTGTTAGGGAATAGAAGGCACTATCCACAGACGTCTCCGCAGGGGAACATAGCTCTGATAGCTTCCAAACTTGCTTGGGGAAAATATCTGCTGAGGAAACGTCCTCACAGATGCCAATCCTGAAAAACAGCACAACAAAATGCCCCCAGGGGATACATGGACAAGATACGCTCAAGTGTCCTCAACATTCAAAATGATTTTCAAATGTTTTGTCTTTTTGCAGGTTATTGTGTAGCCTTCATGTTCTTATATGCAATGCTTATCAAAAATTCGGACATTTTTGCAAACAAAACAGTAAAAATAAAAACAAAAGAGCCATTTATCTGAATAACGACTTTTATTGATTGAAAATGCGCCTGAAAAGGCAAATACATTGGGAGGCAATTCCTAGAAAGAGGTAATTGCGCACAAAAGGAAAGATCTATCCTAATGGCAATGTGAACACGGCATCCACTATTTCCCAATTCTGTTATAACTCACAGATCATCAGTTTTCCTCCCAACTCCTTGCTTTCTGAGAAGAATGACTGGATGGATCACATCTTTCGAGATGGCAGACGACAAAGCTTGATGAAGTACAGACAACTCAGACTATAATCTTTGCTTTAATCCCTCTTTTGCCTGGATCGCCCTTTCGGGTTTTCAATCCACCGGGATACCCATTTTTGCCTAAGCCGCCCTTGCGGGTTTTCGACTTACCGGGTGTACAAATTCTTTTCATTTTATCCCTAATTTTTGCCCGAACCTTTTCTTTCTGTTTTTTTTTTGGTTCGCCGGGATGCCCATTTTTGCCTGGACTCTTTTTTCTTTTTGTCCAGCGGGTCAATTTATGCGAAGTATTTTTTGACTACATCTGAGTTAACAGGAGACGGAAAATCTTCACCATCCATAGTTGTAAGCATCAAGGCTCCACCGGAGAATACCTTTTTCACAACATATGGACCTTCATAATTAGGAGTCCACTTGCCCCTGTTATCTGCACCGGGAGGGAGGATCCTCTTCAAAACTAGATCACCGATCTGATAGCTTCGAGGACGCACTTTCTGATCAAAGGCTCGCTTCATCCTTCGCTGATACAACTGTCCATGGCATACAGCTGCTAGCCGTCTCTCTTCGATAAGGCTCAACTCGTTAAACCTTGTTCGAATCCACTCGGCTTCGTCCAGCTTGACATCCAATAAAACTCTCAGAGAAGGAATCTCCACTTCAACAGGTAGGACAACTTCCATACCATACACAAGGGAGTAAGGGGTTGCCCCGGTCGACGTACGTACTGAGGTACGGTACCCATGCAAAGCGAAAGGCAGCATCTCATGCCAATCCTTGTACGTAACGACCATCTTCTGCACAATCTTCTTGATATTCTTGTTCGCCGCTTCTACAGCACCATTCATCTTCGGTCTGTAAGGAGAAGAATTGTGATGTTCAATCTTGAAATCTTTACAAAGCTCTTTCATCATCTTGTTGTTGAGATTCGAACCATTGTCAGTGATGATTCTCTCAGGAACTCCATAACGACATATGATTTCTTTCTTGATGAACCGGGTAACCACTTGTTTGGTAACGTTAGCATAGGAAGCTGCTTCCACCCATTTGGTGAAATAGTCAATCGCTACCAAAATGAAGCGATGTCCATTCGAAGCAGTAGGCTCAATCTTCCCAATCATATCAATGCCCCACATGGCAAACGGCCAAGGCGAATTCATGACATTCAGAGGGCTTGGTGGTACATGCACCTTATCAGCATAAATTTGACACTTATGGCACTTCCGAGCATACTTGAAACAATCGGATTCCATAGTCATCCAGTAATAACCCGCTCTCAACAATTTCTTAGCCATTGCATGTCCGCCGGCATGAGTACCGAAGGAACCTTCATGAACTTCCTGCATTAACATGTCTGCCTCGGGTCTGTCCACGCATCTGAGCAAGACCATGTCAAAGTTTCTCTTATACAGCACATCATCCTGATTCAAATAGAAGCTTCCAGCTAGCCTTCTCAGGGTTTTCTTGTCATTCTTCGACGCACCTTCAGGATACTCCTGAGTCTTGAGGAAGTTCTTGATGTCATAATACCACGGCTTCTCATCAATCACAACAGACTCGGCTGCAAACACATACGCAGGCCTCTCGAGTCGATTCACCGCAACATGTGGCACATGATTCCACCAATGAACTTTGATCATAGACGACAAAGTTGCCAAGCATCAGCCATTTGATTCTCATCCCGGGGGACATGATACAACTTCACCTTCTTGAAGAACGTCAGTATTCTTCTGGTGTAATCTCTATACGGAATCAAATGCGGCTGGTTCGTATTCCAATCTCCGTTGACTTGATTGATCACTAGAGCGGAATCTCCAAATATATCAAGAGTTTTGATCCTCAGATCAATGGCTTCTTCTATCCCCATGATACAAGCCTCATACTCAGCTTCGTTGTTGGTGACGTCAAACGTCAATCTGGCAGAAAAAGGTATATGAGCACCTTTAGGATTGATCAATACTGCCCCACACCGTTACCATTCATATTCACAGCCCCATCAAACATCAGTGTCCATTTGTCATCCGGATCCGGTCCCTCCTCGACAAGAGGCTCTTCGCAATCTTTCATCTTAAGATACATGATGTCTTCATCAGGGAATTCAAACATCATAGGCTGATAATCTTCAATCGGTTGCTCGGCGAGGTAGTCTGACAGAATACTACCTTTGATGGCCTTTTGTGACGTGTACTGAATATCATATTCTGTTAGAATCATCTGCCAACGAGCAACGCGTCCGGTGAGAGCCGGTTTCTCAAAGATGTACTTCACTGGATCCATCTTAGAAATCAATAAGGTAGTATGGTTCAACATATACTGCCTCAGTCGGCGAGCAGCCCAGGCCAAAGCACAGCAAGTTTTCTCGAGCAGTGAATATCTTGTTTCACAGTCGGTAAACTTTTTGCTAAGGTAGTATATGGCATGCTCTTTTCGACCAGACTCGTCATGCTGTCCCAATACACACCCCATCGAGTTCTCAGTCACTGACAGGTACATTATCAGAGGTCTCCCTGGAACTGGAGGTATAAGGATTGGAGGTTTCTGTAAATACTCTTTAATCTTGTCAAAAGCTTTCTGACAATCATCATTCCACTTGATCGCCTGATTCTTTCTAAGCAGTTTGAAAATTGGTTCGCACGTGGCAGTTAGATGAGATATGAACCTTGCAATGTAGTTCAATCTCCCTAAAAACCCACGGACTTGCTTTTCCGTTTTTGGTTCAGGCATCTCTTGAATAGCTTTGACTTTCGCTGGATCAACCTCAATCCCTTTCTCACTGACAATGAAGCCTAAAAGCTTCCCTGATCTCACCCCAAACGTACACTTGTTCGGATTCAACCTCAGCTTGAACTTTCTCAACCGGTCAAACAGCTTCTGCAAATTAACCAGGTGCTCCTCTTCTGTCTGCGACTTCGCAATCATATCATCTACGTACACTTCAATTTCTTTGTGCATCATGTCATGAAAAAGAGTCGTCATTGCCCTCTGATAGGTAGCACCAGCATTCTTTAGCCCAAATGGCATCACCTTATAGCAGAACGTGCCCCAAGGTGTAATGAATGTCGTCTTTTCCATGTCCTCTGGCGCCATCTTGATCTGATTATATCCAGAGAAACCATCCATGAAAGAGAATACCGAGGATTGAGCCGTATTATCAACCAATACATCAATGTGAGGTAATGGGAAATCATCTTTCGGACTCGCTCTATTCAAATCCCGGTAATCGACACACATTCTGACTTTACCATCCTTCTTCGGCACAGGAACGATGTTGGCCACCCATGGGGGATAACTTGTAACAGCCAAAAACCCGCATCCCACTGCTTCTGAACCTCTTCCTTGATCTTAGTTGCCATATCAGGACTCGTTCTACGAAGCTTCTGCTTGACCGAAGGACATCCTTCTCTAAGAGGTAATCGATGCACCACAATGTCTGTATCCAAACCAGGCATATCTTGATATGACCAGGCGAATATCTCCACATATTCTCTCAGCATCTCAATCAGCCTCCTCTTGACAGAGTCCTCTAAAGCAGCCCCAATCTTGATTTCTCTTTTGGCGTCCTCAGTACCCAAATTAACAACCTCCAACTCCTCCTGATGAGGTTGGATGACCCTTTCCTCCTGCTTCAGCAATCTGACCAATTCTGCAGGAAGTTCACAGTCTTCCTCACTCTCCTCTTCAGCTTGGTAGATGGGATTGTCGAAATCATACTGAGCCATAACAGAACTGTTCATAGTGAATGCCATAAGATCGCTTCTGCATGTTTAATGCTTTGTTTTAGAAAAAGAGTTCAATAAAGTCACAAAAACAAAAACATTGCCATTTTTATTGTTTTTGAAAAAAGATGAAAACAAAAAATAGAAAGACAGGGATCACAAAGTTTGATTGCAAAAAATGTCCTTCATTAATGATAATCATTAAAACATGATGAGGCCCTACAATGAATCACTACGCCTTGGGCAGATCGTAGGATTTTCATGCAAAATGAAAAAACAACAGAAAATTACTCTGTCAGAAGAGTAACTTGAACCACTTCTTCAGCCGTCCAGTTGTTGATAGACCCCCCTGGTGCACACGGGCGAACCCAGTTGTCCAGATCACAATCACTGTCACAGTCTTCACTACCGGTTGCAGAGACGTCGCCATGATTCATCAGCCCAGCGCTGGTAAAGGTACTCGGACCCGCTTGACCATTCTGCTCTGCTTGGAGAGGCTCGTAACCAACGCCAAATTTGTCTTCTTTGACAGGCAAATCCACCATCTTGCCCCAGCCTTCAGCTTTGCCAGAATCAACAACCTCCTTAGCCTGCTTGTAAGAAGTAATTGAAGCACCTGGCTTCCTCTGCTCAGCGTACGCCACTTTCTCAAGAGCCACAGTCTCAAACGCCTGGCATAAGGTTTCGTGGATCTCGCCATCCACCTCAACATATTTGAACGAGGATAGATGACTCACCAGAATCTCTTCTTCACCGCACACGGTCACAATCTGACCGTTCCAGACATACTTGAGCTTTTGATGGAGAGTCGACGAGACTGCCCCTGCTGCATGAATCCATGGACGCCCCAATAAACAACTATAGGCGGGCTGGATGTCCATAACATAGAAGATGATATCGAATACCTCAGGACCTATCTTCACAGGCAAGGTAACTTCCCCACACACAGAACGTTTGGATCCGTCGAAAGCACGAACGATCAGGTCACTGGGAGTAAGCACAAACCCTTCCACATCAATCTTCTTCAGAATCTGCTTAGGCAGCACATTCAGCGACGACCCGGTGTCTACCAATACGTGAGACAACACTGCCCCCTTGCACTCCATGGTGATGTGCAAGGCTTTGTTATGGTTTCGCCCTTCAGGCGTTAAGTCCAGGTTGGTGAATCCTACACCATGCCTGGTGCTCACATTGGCCATCACACCCTCCAGTTGATTGACAGAAATCTCCTGAGGCACGTAAGCCAGATTCAACATCTTCAGCAAGGCATTACGGTGTGCCTCAGAGCACAACAACAGTGAAAGTATAGAAATCTTGGACGGAGTTTGATTCAACTGATCTACAATCTTGTAGTCACTCTTCTTGATTATTTTCATAAACTCCTCCACGTCTTCTCAAATGACCCCTCGGGCGCTTCCTTCTGGACAGGTTCTTCCTCAACCACAGCTTGCTTACCCTTTGCTTTGGCGAGAGCCTCAGCATTATTGTCCCTCAAAGGCTGCGGTGCGAACAGACGACCGCTTCTGGTAAAACCTCCTGGACCCCCTACATTATCCACAGCCGGACCAACAGTTGCAGGAACTCTATTCGGTAAACCAATTGTCACTGGAGTTTGATTCACTGGTCTCGTCTGACTTTCAGCCCTTCTGTTACTGCGGTAAGCATTATCATACTTCCACGGCACGGCTCTACTATTCTCAACAGCCCTTCTTCCAGACGCAACGATAGTAGTTGGAGCACTGATGGTTACAGGCACGGAAATGGTAACTGGGGTACCATTTGTTGCAGGTGCACTAACGACCCTTTGTCCACGTCCTTCAGACGGTTTAAAGTAAATGGTGATAGTTGACACTGTCCCACGATCTTTTACAGCCCTACTGAATTGCAAACAACCCTCATCCATCATACCCTGGATACCGGCCCTTAACTGGTCGCAACCATTCTCAGATTCTGCACAGCCCAAACAATCCTCATCACAGCCCGAGTAGACACCCCCATTCAGCAGACGGCCCTTCACAACTAGCAGAGAAGTCTGAACATCATCAACATTAACAACCAGATCTTCAGCTTCTTTCCCTCAATATTGTTCACTCTATGCCCACCATGCTGAGGCATAGGGTTGTTTACGACGTTAGGCACTGGAGCGAAGTTGATCGCCTTGGCATCGATCAAATCTTGGACCTTGTGCTGGAGAGCCCGACACTTCTCAGTATGATGCCCTGGTGCCCCAGAGTGAAAGTCACAACGGACGTTGGCGTCGTACCCAGGAGGCAATACTGTAGGCGGAGCCATTGTACGCAACTCAACCAACCCCAACCTGAGTAGTTCGGGCAGCAGTTCGGCGTACGACATGGGTAGCGAATCAAAACGTCGATCAGGCATCCTTTGTCTGGGCTGATACGGACGTTGCTGTTGTTGTTGTTGCGGTTGTTGAACTCTTTGTTGTTGTTGTTGACGAGGTTGAGGTGCCGGAATGGTCACTGCAGCAACTGACAGTGTTGACTTCTGTTCTGATCTCTGCGGTATTGAACAGCATTAGTTTCACCCTCTCTTCGACGAGGTGCCCCAGCAAACGGCTTCTTAGAAGAAGAGGAACCAGCATCTTGGATCTTCCCAGTTTTAATCAAGCTCTCAGTCCTCTCTCCACAAATGACAACATCAGAAAAACTACCGAATGGGCAGCTCCCCATCCGGTCCATAAACACACCCTGAAGAGTGCCGATAAACATATCTGTCAACTCCCTCTCCAGCATAGGGGGTTGAACTCTAGCAGCCAGTTCACGCCACCTCTGGGCGTACTCCTTGAAGCTCTCTCCGGATTTCTGACATAGACTCTGCAGCTGAGTCCGGCTAGGCGCCATGTCCATGTTATGTTTATATTGCCTCAAGAAGGCCTCACCCAGATCCCTCCAGCATCGGATCGAATCTCTCTTAATTCCATGTACCAGTCCAAAGAAGCCCCAGATAGACTATCTTGGAAAAAATACATCCACATCTTTTCATCATCGGTATACGCAGAGATTTTTCGATAATAAGCCTGCACATGGGTGCGAGGGCAAGAAGTACCGTTGTATTTATCGAAGGACGGTGCTTTGAACTTGTAAGGGATTCTCAAACCTTCCACCAACCCCATATTGGTAACATCAAAACCGAGAGAATTTTGACATTCCATAGCCCGGATCTTCTCAGCAAGGGCATCAACTTTACGATCCCTCTCATCAACCCTTCCCAGAACGTCTTCGTCTTCACTGAGCAGAGTGAACATATCCTCTTGTCTGTCAACAATCGGAGCAGGATTACGGGCCGGGGCACGGACCGCTCTGGCATTAGCGGCATCTGGAGCAATAGGTTGACCGTTGATTCGAATACCCCCCAACTCATCACCTACAGCATAGTTGTTGATGGGTACAGCAGCAGCAACATTATTATCATTGACCGGGCCTCCCTCTGGCGGAGCATGGTTGACCGGTGGAATTGCAGCCTCTTGTCTCTGAACCATGGCTCGAAGTTCTTCTTGACCTTGTGCAACCCCTTGCATCATATTCATAAACTGGGCCATGTTAGCCTTCATCTCAGCCAACTCAGCTTGAACTTGATCCATACCTCTCTGTTGATTCAGTCTTGTTGAGTAGCGGTGCGGACGTTGATCAGCTATCCTGCCTGAACAGGAACCAAGAGTGAGAAGTCACGACCAAGAACACCTGTTATGCAAAATGATATGAGTATGGTGCTAATGATGCGTATGATGCACATGATATGTTCATTCCTCAGGCATTCAAAGAGCCTGAGTCATCCTCAAAAGATGGCAACCTGCAGCAAGAACAACATAGAAGCACAGAAACAACATACACAAGAGTGATGAGTACAAGGTGAAACCAACAACCTCATCTATATGAGTAACAGGATCATACAACAAAGTCGACAAAGAAATCCAAACAATCGGAGTACAACAATGAATCCCATCCAACAAGCCTGGAGGTGATTCTCAACATACATATCAAAGATACAAGCTAAGACAAACGGCCTCCCGGAATGAGAGTCTTCAAGTACTGACACTGGTCTATCAACAGGTCACATTCTGAACATTCTGGCAAAAGAGTGATCTTCTCCTTCAGTTGTCGTCTAAGCTCTACCACTTCTCCTCCAAGGTGGTTCTCTGATGCCTGTCTCAAGTCTACTTCCTTCTTCAACTGGATGTCTTTATCTCTGAGTTGCTTCTCCAAGTCTCTGATCTTCTTCTGATAGCTGGCCTCAACTCTCTGCAACCTCAAGCACTCCCGGTGTTCTGCATCTAACATGCTCTCCATCTCCTCGTAGGATCTCTTCTTGCTTCTCAGTCTGCTAGCATCTTCTTCTCGCACTCCTCTGAGTTGGTGAGCCAAATTCAACCTATCAGCTTTGGCTTTGTACAACTCCATCTGGGTATCTTGCTCCTTCTCTCTCAAACGGCGATTCTCCATCAGGGCTTGCTTGTAGTGCTCCGCAGGCACACTCTCAGCAAGGATCAAAGGTGGTTGCTCCTGCAACGGCTCCATCCTATCGTAGGGTAACAACAAAGTTTCTACTCTCTCATTGACCCAATCAGTGTAATCGGGCATAGCAACTTCTTCCCTAAGACAGATCCATCCTTCACACCAATAGACTTCCAAGCTCTCCCTATCTGCTCCAATCTAGCCGGGTCACTCTGCTTCTCAAAAAACACACTTTCAACTACCTCAGCCTCAAGTGGTCTCCCTCTCATCACAAACCCCAACTGGCGAAGAGAAAGAACCGGGTTGTAATTGATGCAACCCCTAGTCCCTACGAGTGGCACATTACGGAATCCTCCACAGCTCATAATGACGTTACGCACATCCATCCGGTAAGACTGCCATCTGATATCATAGGAGGTAAGAGACATAACCCTCTGAGTCCACTTATGCGTGCTCTGAGCTTCCACAAAAGGTCCACTGACTGGCAGAAGAGACAAGAACCACCTGAGCAAAAGCGGGAGACAACACCTGATAGCCCCACCCTTACCATGCCTACTGTGAACAGCATAGTAAGTGTCAGCTAACAGAGTAGGAACTGGATTTCCTCCAATGAAAATACTGACTGCAGCATAGTCAACAAAATTGGGCATACTCGGAAACAGGACGACCCCATAGATCATGACGGCCAACTGATCATGAAAGGCTTCCCAATTTCCCTTCTCTGCTTCTTCTCTAGCTACCCTCAATAAAAACTTCAAAGGCAATCCTATAACATCCCCGCTGGACTTCCAACTATCACTGACTTCCTTGATACCCAAATGGAGAGCTCTGGCAACAACTCTGAAATCAACCTCCTTGGGCGCATCCAAGAAAGGAACCTGATACCGGGCCGGGACACTCAGCAGAATGGAGTACTCCTCAAGAGTAGGCGCCAACTGATAATCTTGAAAGGTGAAACAATGAAGCTCTGGGTCGTAGAACTGTAGAAGAGTCTGCAACGGCACCGGATCGACTACCATCTTCAACAGTGTCAGAATATCTCCATACTGGTCGACAAACCCCTTCTGGTTACCACTGGTCATAAGGTTACTCAACTCAATCAGAGACGTCAAAGGTTCACGGTGAAAGTTGTAGGAACAAGTCTTCCGCTTCAACCCTGGGACTGTTGCTATCTCTATCAGTGAACAAGCTCTGGAATGTACCTGAGAAATGATATGCATGCAGGGATTAGTTTTTTTTTTTCTTTTTCCCTTTTTTTTTTTTTTTTTTTTTTTTTTTATTGCGTATTTTTTTTTGAAAATAAACATGCTATGATGCAAATGATGCAGACACGACTGGTTGGCTGTGTCTCTCAGAACACAGGATCAAAGCTTCGGCTTGAACTCAGAACCACAAATTCATCTGAAACCCAAAGTCATCTGAGACCCCGAACTTCTGGACCAATAGTCACCAACAGGATCACAAGTCACCAACAAGTCACCAACAAGTCACCAACTGTACCTGTAATAATGATCATTCCCTCCCCACTCACGGGTGTCATCTAGGCCAGGGTGAGGTCGAGAGAAACGCAGCATAAATAACCTTTCGCAGAACATCATCATATACACACCCGAAGTATGTAACGATAATATCCCACCAGGGTCTGAACTGCTCGTGATATCAATGTTCCGCTAAGTGGCGCAATACCACCCGCTTCCCATGAATCACTCTATTCCTAAGTATCCTAGATTTCACTCATGGCCTGGGTATTGGGCCTTTTACCTCATGTAACTCCCACCCCAACAGAGAGAAACAGACAACCAGCCAGATGAATAATGAATGTGAATGAATGCAAACATAAGTGCAAACATGAATGCAAACAATAAATAAATGAATGCAATAAATAACAGCAAAAGCAACCAAACCCTATCCTAGAGAGCGCTAGGAGAGACTCGCTTAGGGAAGATGGACCAGCATAGGTCAACTTCTCTTATATTCCCCAGCAGAGTCGCCAGCTGTCGCATCACGCGAAAAAACCGGCGGGAAAACAAGAACAACAGAGCCGCCACCGTGCGTTATTTATCCCAAAAGAGGGAAAGGAAACGCTCAGAGTAAACCTAGAAAGAACATGGTCTTGCGACCAAAGAGAATGGGATCGGGAGTCGGTTATGCGAAGGGAAGGTATTAGCACCCCTACGCATCCGTCGTACTCGACGGGATCCACGCACAATAGGAAGGAAAAATGGTTGCTAAAACACTGCTCACACACACACACTGGCTGAAAGAGACACGAGAAACTGACTGGAACTGACTCGGCAGGATATCGCATCCTGGGCCTACTTAGTCTATCAGGCATAGACATCAGAGTCGAAGTAGTTCGGACTGGGGAAACGACACATGCTCGCTAGGATGTCGCATCCTATGCATACGTATCTTCTTGGACGAAGAAGAATCAGAGCACTCGTAGCTCGGCTGACACGCACACAAACAAACACAGGCAAAGGCAAACGTGGAGCCCGAATGCCAATCACTGGACTTACATCAGCATCCGAACCAAAACACACCCACACTGGAACCCGAATGCCACTCGATGGACTTACATCAACTTCCAAGCACACAACAACACACACAGAGGGGTTGAAGACAAAAAGGTTGAAAAAGAAAAAGGGCGCCCGGAGAGATCAGCTCATCTCCTGCCTACGTACTTCATCTGGTATGAAGATCAGGGCGACGTAGTTCCCCTACGGGGGGGGGGGGGGGTAAAGGACTAGCCTAACCAGATAACAGAGGGAGACTCAACTAGGGAGACTACGACTCGAGCCTAGATGTTATCATGCAAAATCATCCCTGAGTTAAGGTTTCTAGCTAACTTGCACAGGGAGCAAGCCTATCCTAATCATGACTTGCACAGGAAGCAAGCCACACCTAACTTGCACAGGAAGCAAGTCAAACTAAACCTAACTTGCACAGGAAGCAAGTCAAACTAAACCTAACTTGCACAGGAAGCAAGTCAAACTAAACCTAACTTGCACAGGAAGCAAGCTAAAGCAAACACACAAGCACAAGTAGCACACACTATATGCAAGCAATGGGCTCAAACAAGGTCAGGTTTTAGTCGAGGGGTCATATCAACCTCAACAAACAAACCACTGGAACTGGGTAGTGTTAGCTCTTAACCTTGCCATTGAGGGGCTAAGGTGAAGCTGATGAAAGGTGGGTGAAGATGAGACTTCACAGCTCTTATCCCTGGCCTGGGAGAGCTTAAGACAAGAATGTGTGGGTTCAGAAGGTGGGAACCCTCCTACACATTTGAAACTGACTCAACTGTACAATTGTACAAGATCTTGGGTTTGTATCTGCAATGCATCAACACAGTGGTGTGAGCAGAGCAGATGACACACAGAATAGCAGGGGATAGATTGCATATCCCTTGGGTTCTGCCAATTGCCTCTTCACTTAGGAGGTCTTTGACTCTATACAAGGACAAATTGTAAACATACACAAGCATTGCCTCTTAAGGAGGACTTCAGACAGTTGCCTGGCCAAGTAACAGGCCAGGTCTACCAGACTACATAAAGTAAGGAAATTATACCTCAACGCAAATTGCTTATCAAGCAAAGCAAAGCAAAGTTCACAAGGAACTAATAGCAACTAAAGTACCTGAAATCAGTCAAGCACAGTTAGTATACCAGACACAAAGTTAAAATAAACAGCATAAGAATCAACCAGATAACACAGTCAATCAGATGTGCACAGCACAAGCTCAAAGCAAGTGAGCTAAGCAACCTACAAAACACACAAGTTAGTTCATGATAAAAAGTCAAACTTAATCAACTTGTATTGATCTCTTTGAAGCATTTGTTGCTTAACTTGAAAAAATGAGCTCAAATGTGAGTAACAGGACCACTAGGGCAAGCCTAGGGTCAAAAGGGAGACAAAAAGTTTAAAACAGCAAGGGACAAGTGCCCAAAGTCAAGACAAATCAATCAAGAAGCAAACCCAAGTGGTTTCACATTCACATCATTCATCATTATCATTTCACAAACAAAATAGGTCAAAGCATGGCATGTGGAAGCTCATAGAAGTCAACAGCAAGACTTAGTTCAAAACCAAAGATAAACAATTCCAAAAATCATCAAATAAATCATGATCAATCACAACCCACAGCATGGTAAGCATGTTAAATTTCAACTCATTTGGATAAGTAGAAGGTGGTCAATAAAAATCAGAAAGGCAAGGCAATTTTGAACATGCTCAAAGAAATCAACCAAACATGCATCAACTTGAAAAAAATCATAAATCAGGGATGGCATATGAGAAATGAATGTGACTAAAACCATGGCAAAGCTTAAGATGTCTAGTAATCACATATCAAATTTCATGTCCATCTAATAAAGTATGAGGATTTCACAAGTGAAATGGGAACAAGTGTCACAAAAAATCAACATAAGACCAAACAGGGGACAAAAATCTCAATCAATTGGAAAATGCCATAAACAAATCCACAAAAAATCACATGTAAGCTAGACATACACAAGCTCAATCATGCAAAAATTCAATCCATTTTGAGGTCCAGAGGCATGGCTATGAAAATCATCAAGTTGCACATCAATGGTGTGACACAAATTGTCACACCCTAATTCAAAAACTCATAACTCACAAACCAGCAATGATAAATTCACAAACTCTAAACTAAAATCACCATGAATTTGTCTAGTTTAAGCACAAAAAAATTCAAAGCCATTGGACAAAGCATCATCATTTCACAATTGATTTGGCAAAGTGTACAAAAAATGAGCACATATCACAAACCCTAACACAATTTAAAAACCATTCATCCAAAAAATCTGGAAAAATCATGATTAAAAACTAGAGATTGGGATGAACATTTGGCAAAAAATCTCATTAATTTTGGATCACAAATGATGGACTTATGGATTTTGTAAGTTTGGTGTGCAAAGTGAAATAAATATGAAACCAAAATTGAAATAATTGATTTAAAGGAAATAATGGCAGAATTGTAAATAATGGAACAGTGCCCGGGCCCAAAACGTAGTCGTCCCACTAATCCTAGGTGGCAGTGGGACCGAGTCAAACATGCCTCATCCAATGGTTCCGCTTGCGTGGCAAAGGAAAAGACCAATGCATGAAGTGTTTTATGAAAAACACATGCAGGTCGCGGGTAAAGGGCAACAGTGGATTGAAACAAGGGTTTTTTCACAGAAAATTCCCAGCCATGCCCGTGTTCATCACTGTGACTTTCAGCAGGATCAAAATTTCACCAAAATCGACAACCATTATATAAAAATGTTCATCTAAACACGCACATCCATAATCCAACATTCATATTCACTAAATCAAGCTAACAACCAAGAACCAAGCAAAAACATATTTGAGTGTGAAACTTTAAATCCATGTATTTCTCTCAATATGCAACCATTTTTAATGAATCAAAGCTCATTGTAACCAGCATAACAAGGTCTATCTAAAGCACATCATGATTTTGGAAATAGAGAGAGTTGAAATCTTACTAAATCTGCAAGGCAGTGGCGATTCAGGTGTTCTTAGCTCATGGATGCTCGAAACAGATGTGCAAGAAGGCTCCAGGAGGTGAATGGATGAAGAGTTTTGGCTCAGCAACCCTTGAAACGACCTCAAACCAAATCTGCCATGGGAGTGTGCTTGGTGAAACAGAACTCGAAAATGCTGTTACAGCTATGGAATAAAGCTTGCAATGTGCTCAAAATGGTGATGAGTGATGAGGCAAATGACCAAGAACCTTGCTCCTTTGAGTTTTTTTGGTAGAAAAATGCAAAATGAATCAAATGGTGAAATGAGAGAAAGTGAGTTTTCTGTATGATACTGGTGGCTGCTAGGGTTTCTTTCAGAGAGAAAATGATGTATATATACTCTGTTTAATGGTACTAATCAAGGTTAATGAAAAAGTGGAATTGGAGTTGGTAAAAAGTGTCCTTTTGCTAATTTCACTCAAGTGGCATGGTGCATGAGCTGTAGCTGCGAAAATGGGCCTTGAACATGTCCAAAATATGATTTCTAGTCATTCTCAATTGGCCAAAATGATTAAAAATGGTTATTTTAAAAAGTCAAATTTCAACCTCACTTGAAATTAATTCATGTAAGTTCAAAAATTCCATTTTGATCTATGATGTTTTGGTGAATGATGGTTGCATATTTGGAAAGAGGGGATCAAATGTGACTTGTTGCAAAAAACCCCACCCAATTTGGCCAAATGGTTTGAGAGATATGGCCTTTTGAAGTTCAAAAATTTCTGAAAATGATTCGATCATAACTTGCCAACCATACATGGGAATTGAGTGTTCTTGGACTTTTTGGAAATGGGAGAACAAGATCTTCAACTTTCATGTTAGGCAAAAATTCATTTGAAGCTTGTATCATGATGTAAGTTTGAGGATCAAGACTTTCCATTTTTGGCAAATTCCAATTACAGGTCAACTTTCTATTTTTGGAAATTTCTTGTCTGGCTTCAAATTCTTCCATGATGATGTTTGACATGTTATATGAGGCCTATATGGACATGAATGAGCCCTTTCAAACCAAATTCCACCTTGAAATCCATAAAATCAAGGCCAGTTGACCAAGGTTGACTTTTTAGGGTTTCTGGTAAATTGTGCATTGACTGATGATTTCTGAACATCCAATCCTTGACCAAAACACTTCCAAAGGATCCCTAGGTCATGTGAACATGTTGGACCAATCCTAGGGCCTTGTCTCCTTGGAAATTGTACTTGCTTGCTTGACTGACTGATCTCTTGACCAGTTTGACCTAATCTGTCTGATGATCTTGCACTTGGGGCAAAGGACAATGCAAAGCTATGCAGTGGACTATGTTAAATGTTAATGACCTAATAATGAAAATGTATGTACAATGATAGGTGCAAATTTGAGGTGCTACAGTCACCAACATGTTAGGGGCTATGCAGGAGCGGAAGAAAGAATTGATCTCCAAACAAACACGGGCCACTGAGATACGTCAATAAATTGATGCCCTTCGGCGTCAAATTGCCACTCTGGACAGTGAGTTGGAATCAATTACCAAGGAGGAGTCACGTTTTATCGACGAAGTGCTAGAACCTGCCCAGGCCACTGTGGAGCAAACCACCGGTGATGCCTTAGCGGTCGCTGAAGAGCTTATGACCGTCGAAGGGAAGCTTGAAAAGCTCAAAGCCCACGCCGACACGTTGGAGCCTGCGTCCTTCCATTTCAATTTCGAGCTTAAATCTTTCCAATCTAAGTTCGGCCAGCTTTGACCGTTTCTATTGTCTGTATAAATTTTTTGTAATATTTAAACAATGACTTCTTTCCACTTTAATGTTATCTTTCTTACTTTTAGCATTGTGTATTTATTTTCTGTGCCTTTGTAGTTGGTTTCCAACATAGTTATCTCCAACCTTGTTCTTTCGACAGTTATTTTGTCTGTCAAAATTTTGACCTCTTGAAGGAGAGGTCTATATTTTTTCAAGTACTTTCCATTCACTCTCAGGATTCGCCTATCTGGTTCCAACTCCTCGACCTCGTAGGCGTTGTTAGAAAAGGCCTGCAAAACCTTAAACGGTCCTTCCTAATTGGGGGACCATTTCCCCAAAACTCTATCATTTCTGTCCATGGGCAGGATCACTCTCCAGACCAGATCATCGACAGCAAACACTTTACCTTTCACCTTTTTAGTGTAGGCTCTAGCGACTTTTTCTTTCTGCCTTTGTAGGGAATCCAACACTAAAATTCTTTCTTCATCTACGTCGACCAATTCATCTATCATCATATTCCAGTAATCTAACTGCCTTTGGGTTCTGACCGCCTGGACCTGAATCTCTACTGACAACACTGTGTCATGCCCATACACCAGTTGAAATGGGGTTGTTCTAGTTGCTTCTTTTGGTGACGTTCGACACGCCCACAAAGCTTGGTCTAACGTCTTATGCCAATTTCTTGGCTTATTTCCTATGTGTTTATTTATTAGGCTGATGATCACCTTATTAGCAGCTTCGACTTGGCCATTCGCCTGTGCGTAATAGGGGGTAGAATTCAGTAATTTGATTCCCATTTCTTTTGCAAAATCTTACACTTTTCGACCAGTGAAAACTGACCCCTGGTCGGTTGTAATTGCTTCTGGGATGCCAAATCTGCAGATGATATAACTCTGGACAAAATCTATCACAACCTCTTGGTCTACATTTGTTAATGCTACGGCTTCGACCCATTTTGTGAAATAGTCGATACCGACTAACACATACCTTTGTTGTTTCGACAAGGCTGGTTTTATTTCTCCTATAACATCCAGAGCCCATCCTCGAAATGGCCAGGGCTTCACAATTGTATGCAGCTCGCTTGCAGGCACATGCTGTACGCCCCCATGTAATTGGAATTCTTGATAGCCTTTAGCAAATTCAATGCAATCTTTCAACATTGAAGGCCAATAAACTCCTAAGCGCATTAAGAGCCATTTCATCTTCAAACCTGCTTGATGTGCCCCACACGCGCCGTTATGTATGCTTGACACAGCCACATATGCCTCACTTTCTCCTAGGCCTTTCAGTAACACTCCTTCGACCGTCTTTTTGAATAATTCATCATTTACCAAGACGTAGCTAAGGGCACGATATTTTATCTTTCGATCTGTCGACCCTACGGGATTGCGTAAGTAATCGACTAGCGGTTTACGCCAATCACTTTCCCCTCGTCGTCGACGGCCAGAATTTCAAAATGATTTTTATCTACGGCTCCCAACTTCACGATCGACAAATCTGACGGTGACAACACCGTCGCTCGTACTTTTTCTCTTACTTGGACCTCTTCATCCTGGTCTTTCGATGCTTTGTACCCTGACGCCTCCCGTGCCAAATCATTTGCTCTTTGGTTCTCTTTTCGTGGTATGTGTTGGAGATTGACTTGCTCAAACCTTTTGAGTAATCTGATGGTGACCATAAAGTACATGATTAAATTTTCTTAAACACACCTGTACTCTTTTGATGCTTGTTTAATCACTAACTCTGAGTCTCCCATAATTTTGACATGCCTTGCCCCCAATTCTAGCAGTAGTTAAAGTCCGGTGATCAGTGACTCATATTCTGCTTCATTATTGGTGTGTACTCCTTCGATTTTGTATTAAAACTCTGCTGGAATTCCATTTGGAGAAATTATGACTCCTCCTATCCCAGATCCATGCTTATGTCTTGAACCGTCGAAGTATAGCCTCCATGGTGCTAAATCTACATAATTCTGCACCATTTCGACCATTGAATGGTCGACAAGGAAATCCGCTACTACCTGCCATTTCATCTTTTTCAAGGGTACGTATGTTAGGGAGTATTCTGTTAACGCTAAAGCCCATTTCCCAATTCGACTATGCAAAATTGGTTTAGATAACATGTGTTTATTAATATCAAAGTGGGAAGATACGTACACATCAACAGGCTTGATATATTGCTTTAGTTTCATACAAGAGAAATATAGGCATAGACATAGTTTTTCTATATCACTATACCTAGTTTCAGAGTCATTAACATTCGAATAAGGTAATACACAGGTCTTTCGACACATTTTTCATCCTCTTGGACTAACATACTTCCTATAGTCGATTATGTGGCTGCAATATACAGTCTCATTGGCCTATGCCTAACATGAGGGGCCAGTACTTGAGGCCTAGTCAAATACTCTTTGATTTTGTCGAAAGCCTCTTGGTGTTCATCCTACTACTTGAAATCCTCGTTCTTCAGTCGAAGTAGTGGGGAGAATGCTTTTGTTTTGCCACTTAGATTTGATATAAATCTTCTAAGAAAATTTATTTTTCCTAGAAAAGATTGCAGCTCCTTTTTGGTCGACGGAGGCTTGACGTCCATAATGGCTGTTTTGCTTTGGTTTACTTCAATACCTTTTTTATGCACCACAAAGCCAAGGAAGTCGCCTGCTTGCACACAAAAAGTGCACTTTAATGGATTCAGTTTTAATCCATATTTCCTCATCCTTAGAAAGGCCTTTCAAAGATGTTCAACGTGAGCATGTCGACCATTTGATTTTATCACAATATCATTAATGTATACTTGCATGAAATCTTCAATAAAATCATGGAACATTGAGTTCATTACCCTCTGGTATGTTGCTCCGGAATTTTTCAAGCCAAATGGCATGACTACCCACTCATACGTCCCAAAGGCTCCTGGGCATCGAAACACCGTCTTCGGCACGTCTTCTTCTGCAATAAAAATTTGGTTATATCCAGCATAACCATCTAACATGCTTAAATATTCAAAACCAGCGGCCGAGTCGACCAATATTTCAGCCACGGGCATGGCATACTCATCTTTTGGGGTGGCAACATTTAGATCTCTAAAATCAATACATACTCTTAAAGACCCATTTTTCTTTATGACTGGCACAATATTGGCCAACAATTCGACATAACTTGCAGTTTGAATAAACTTGCTTTTCAGGAGTCTCTCTAATTCTGCTTTTATCTTTGCCATGATCTCTGGGGCGAAACGCTTGGGCGTCTACTTCACTGGCTTTCTTCCAGCTTTTATTGGCAGCTTTAACTCGACCAAATCTCTACTTAAACTAGGCATTTCGTTATAATCCCAAGCAAAACAGTCCCTAAATTCTTTAAGTATGGGTATTACCTTAGACTTTAGTTCTTTGTCGATGTTGGCGCTTATGTATGTTGGCCTTTTCTCGCCATTCTCGCCAAGGTCGACTTCTTCCAAGGGGTCTCTTGGTCGGATTTTCTCTGGTGCCTTTGGGTCTTTTTCAAACCCTAAAGGTTCATTGTCATAAATACAGTCCAGACGCTGCATGTCGATATTCCTTTTAGCCACCGTTGGCTTGTCTAGGGGTTCTGGCCAAATAGCCATATGCCATTCTTTATTTAACGCACAGGCTTCAACAACCATGTCTTCTTCAGCCTCTAGAGCCGACTTTATTTTGTTCTCGGCAACGTATAGGGTGGATCATCCAGGCGTTCCACATCCCAAATGAAGCCATGAGTCTCATGCAGAGTCAGAGAGACGAAAGCTTCACTCAGATTAGCATATACATCCTCAGTTGGAGAGCAAGGAGAGATGTTGGCCAGCTTTCTTTCAAACTCCTTCTTCCCGAGATTATTCACGTCAGCCATGAAGTACCCTTGGTCGGCTTTGATATTTTCGACCACCCCATCTTCTCTCCAAATCACCAACCTTTGGTGCGCTGAAGATGGTACAGCTTCGACACCATGTAGCCACTCTCTTCCAAATAGAAAGTTGTAACTTGGGTTAGCGTCTATCACCATGAATAGTGTCGGTCTGGTTACTAAACCCACCGTGATATTAACCATAATCACTCCCATGGTGCTTTTTGTCTTTCCTCCGTAGTCCGAAAAACCACGTTATTAGATCTGATGTCGGTATCATACTTGCCAATCTTCCTCAGAATATGGTGCGGCATGATGTTGACCGTGGCCCCACAATCGACCAAGACTTTGTTGACAGTTACGCCTTCCACTTTTTCCCTTATCAGCAGTGGTTTCAAATGATTCTTCATGTTCATCGTTGGTCTTTCGAACGCTGCCTCTTGGCTTTCAGCAGACCCATCGTTCAGCACAAAATAGCATGTTGGTTGGTGCAAAGCCATTTCTTCAGCGTCAGCATCGTCTACCGACTATTCGAATTCAGTCACACACTTGTATTCTTGTGGTAGGATTGACACCACATTGACCAGGATGTCCAGACTTGCGTCAAACTCTGAATTGAAGTCATCAGTCACTTCATCAGAACATTTTTCAGTTGGTCGACGGACGTACTCTCTTATCCGTTCCTTCGCTGTTGTGTCGACTTTCACAATAATTTTCTTCCTAGCATTCACCTTGCTGGTCATGCCTCTTACAGCTTCTCTTTCGGTCTGTTTACGCCTCTGAAAGCGTCTCCATTGAGTCCTTGACATGGGGTTCTTCCCCAAATAGTTTTCAGAGACATGAGTCCTTTTTTCAGACTTAAACTCACGCCTGTAGTTAATTGCTAGACCTCCTCTAGCAGCAGCAGCAACACGTTGTGGGGTGTCTTGTTTTTCCTGAGGCTTGATCCAAGTACCTCTAGGGGCACTTTCCGACGGTACAAAGCTTTTAGGCCTTGCTTGGTTATTTCCCACAACCTTTTTTGAGCCTCTTTCATTCTGGTAACCCCTGGTCGGCACATTCCTTTTGCTTTTACCCAATTGTAGTTTCTGGAAATTCTCCGCTGCTATTTTATCGGTGACAACACCACACCTAGGGCACAGGCACACTTGTGAACCCTTGTTCTTGCAGCGATACAAAAAATCCACCAAGTCTTCATCAGCCCTTGGGTAAACTTCGGCTATATCGACATCTGGGCTTTCCCCAGTTTGCTCCAGCATATTGGCCTCATCGTATTCGGTGATCTCGACCATGTTGATCTCGATTGGCTCCACGAATAGGGCTTCCTCCAGGTGAAGAGGATCATCGTCGATCTTCATTCTGCGGCCAACAAATTTCAGCCTGCCTTCTTGAATCGCTTTCTGAACCAAATCCTTGAAAAGGTAACAATTAGAGGTATTATGACCAAGATAGTTATGATACTTACAAAAACCTCTTTTCTGTCTCTGTTCTAACGGTGGTATTTTAGTACCAGGAGGTACCACCATCTGACCATCTTTGACCAACAAGTCAAAAATTTCCTCACATTTCGATACATCAAAAGTATAAGTTTTCGAAGGGAATCTTGGGTTGTGTTTGACATGATTTTTTCCTTGCGCAGGAAGCAATGATCGACACTCATAGGCGGATCCTGGATTTAGTTCAGCCACGTCGATTTCTAATTCGGTCGAGGAAGTATAATCAGCCTCACATAGGGGTATGTCACGTCGTATTCGAGAAACACTACCTTTTCTTTCTTAGACTTATTATGCCTAACTTTTTCTAACCTTAGCCGTTCTAGATGTCGTACTCTATCAGCCAATTGTGACATACTTTTCACAAAAGTTGGATCTATTTTCTTCCTAATGGAATAATCTAAACCTACTGCGGCCATTTGAACTAGTTCATGTTCTGGCACTTGCGTAAAACACCTAGCCTTTAAGGACCTAAAACGATTCAGATAATCGTCGATGCTTTCAGTAAACCTTATCTTGATACTAGACATTTCTGCTAAACTAATTTTGGAGTGTCCTTCGTAAAACTATTCATGGAACTTCTTTTCTAATTTGGCCCACGAGTCGATTGAACTTGGGGCCAACGAAGTAAACCATGTGAAGGCAGCCTTAGTCAGAGAGGAGGGGAAGTTTTTTACTCCCAGACATTCGTTATGAGCCAGATCTCCTGACTCTGTTAAGTATCTGGCAACATGCTCTATTGTCGATTCACCAGACTCTCCCCCAAATTTATTGTACTTAAGTACTTTCATCCCCCTAGGCGCCTCGGCTTGGAGAATAAACTCAGCTAACGGGGAGGCGTACAATGGCCTTTGCAATGTAGCACCCATGCCATTTCTAACCATAATCCTTTCGACAATAGTTGTCAAATTATTTTCCACTACTAAGTCTTCTTGTCGATGTTGATTGACAATTTGATCAGCATCCTGGTGTCGGTTAACCATTACCATCTGGTTACGTCCTGCGACTCATGATTCGACACCTTGATTTTGAAGGGGTCTAATGATTTGTCCCTCGTGGACTGTCTCTTCTTCCTCTGCCCCTATCTCCATCTGCACAGGAACAGTCGGTCTAATAACTTGTGTCATCTGTCGAGCCGGTGCCCCCAGAAAACTGCACAAGCGTGTCAATCGATTCGCCACCTGCCTACTTGTTTCGGCCGATTCTTGTATTACTGGATTAAAGACTATGCCCATCTGGTTGGTCAATATGTTAACCAATTCATGGTTGCTATCGTCCATTTGTTGTCTCAACACCACTACTGAAGTGTTCGACAGTGACATGGTTTTGTTCTGAGTATTATTCCTAATGTTGCCCCCTTGCGCTGATCCTTGCAAGGGTGGATTTGTATCTGAAAACAGTGTTGCACTTAAGGTCGACTGATATCCTGGCATTAAGGAATACGACATTCCATAAAGAGGATTTGTGGTGCCAAAGTGAGGCACATAAGGTCTGAACATCGTTATCGTTGATCTTGAACCCCCCGGTGGAGGCTAAGGAATTGATGTTCCAATCGCACCCGTAGTCGACATGGTTAAGGCTGCACTTGTCATCGGTGGCAAAGTGGCAACCTATGAGATTATTGTTTCCGTATTGGATAAAGTTCCTCGTGGTACTTCATCCGTGTTAGTTTCTGACATTTTCATAATATTTCGTGGCTTACTATACAATTTTCCACTTCTAAGTTTCATGCAATTTCGCAACTGCTCTAGCACTGTCCCACTGGGCGTGCCATTTTGTTTACTGTGGAAATTGGTAAACAACCGCTGGTCCTCCCTAGGCCTTAAAATAAAGGGTTACTTGCAGGATCGACCAGTTGATCCTAGGACATGTGCTAGTGCAAGTGAGGCTTGTCCAACTCGATGGAATAACTTTGTGAGGAACGACTCCTAACAAAGTGTCGAACAAGCGTAGGGTTTTCCACACGTACGGTTTAGACAATGCTATAACCTATAGGTGACTCGTGACCGACAGCGATATAGTATTCAAAAGAGGTATACGATGAACACGCTTTTGGTAAACTCTATTATCGTAATAGAATCAGTGTCAACAGCGTAAACGACAACCTAAAATGATAACTCAAAAGTAAATGAAATTAAGATAAAATGTTCAACGGGAACAATTGAAAAGTAAGGAAGTTGCATTGAAATAAATGTGGTGATTCACGTACATAGCACTCTAAAAAAACTCTTGCTTCCTCATGTTGGGAATGGGTAGTTTTCTTACAAGTGATTTTCAGTACAAAGTGAACACCTTGAGCCCCTCATGGGACATTCTATTTATACTAAACTAAAGGAACTGCTCATAAGCTAAAACTCCTAGAAACCAGCAGATGTTATGTCACACGATCTGCCAAACCGCTGCCCTCACGTCTTGCCAACTTCTCCATATTCTGGCGCTCTTTATTCTCCTTGTAACCGCGGGCTATTTAAATTTCAAATTTCTCCCGCCCGGATGCTAGGGCGACGCTATCTTATACGCCTTTGGAATAAAAGAAAAATTCTTTAAGTCTCAGCCTTCACCTCAATCGATAGAATGGCCTGTCGACCAAACATGTTCTCCTGTCGACTTCAACCCTTGACTTGTGTTTTTCTCACTCTTATTTGCCTCAAACACCTTTTCATCCCTTGATGGGGTACAACCCCTAAATTCACAGAACTCTATCACTAACTATGCTTTCAGCATCCTTTAGAGATTTTTCGTGGTAATACCCATATAGAGAAAGGCCATGGTGAAGATATAACATTTAAAGGAGTAGGTGGTATGTGAAGGAAAATAGCGATCCAAAACACAGCGAAATTTAAAATTTTCTCCTTTAGTGATCCTTACGAATGGGCATGATCAATGATAGAAATCATTACCTCTTGTGGAGATTGAAACCTTTCATGCAGATCTAAGGAGTGATCGCGAACGTTGAATGGTGACAACGCCTCTACTCAGTCCACACGAACGGATTCCTTAAATCTCAGTGCTAGCTGCTACGAGTGAAGGCTTTGAGTAAGAGAGAGAGAGAAACAAAATTTTCATATGAACAAATGCTTCTGCACGAGGGTCCTATTTATAGAACCACTTGTGTGGTGTGTAAGCTAAAAAGACCACATAAGTGTATGTGGCCCATATCTTATGATATACCAAAATTACTTAAGCGCATGGTACTTTGCCATATTTCGTATTTTACTTAAGTGCACCGTACCTTACGATGTTCTACAATTCACTTAAATGCACTGTACCTTACGGTGTTCCTTATTTACTATATCTCTCATCAATCCGTCCTTTTGGGTGTGACCCTGTAGGTTTTTGCGGCATTGGCAATTATATTAAATAACGTATTTAACGTAATAAATAGTGAACGGTATCTAGCAACACATCACTACTACCTAAGACACGGAAAGATCATGTGATTTGACAAATCCTTTTGTGATAATACTTGTGTGTACAATTACGCTTTTCCCTTATGTCTATATTGAACACAAGCCATAGACCATTTCATCCTTGTCTAGTTCAATATTGGGCCCTTAGACATTTATCCTGTTACGCAGGATGGGTAAATTTCATCTAGGTCACTCATGTCCCTCAACATGCTTCGTGGAGTACCCATCAACTGCCTTTATGGTCATCCAGTTACGGGCAATGTTTGATCAACAATAAAGCACTCGACTCTATGTCTAGGGTCCATAGTGGTTTCAGGTCGAAGGGTGGTATACGC
This sequence comes from Lathyrus oleraceus, assembly GCF_024323335.1. Classification (NCBI taxonomy): domain Eukaryota; kingdom Viridiplantae; phylum Streptophyta; class Magnoliopsida; order Fabales; family Fabaceae; genus Lathyrus; species Lathyrus oleraceus. Next base: position 422,284,545 of record NC_066581.1, read on the forward strand.
CATTATCACCATTAGAATAACTTAAGACACTTTGCATAACATTCTATATAGTATTCTCATAGTGGGTCAATCCAGTATAAATATTACTCATAATATTCGTACCTATGTTTAAGATTTGATAACTCCTTATCCATGATCCATGAGATGCGATCATCATTCTATATACATAGTAGTCTTAATGCTTTAATGTTATCACACTTCACAACAAAGCTCGACTACAGATACTTTAAGAATAATGTCTTTATGTTTAATGGGATCTCATGATTAAGTCACACTTGATACATTAAACGGACTAGCTATTCTAGGGACTTTATTAAACAAACATAATAAAGAAAAAAGCCTTTTATTATTAATAAATAATTCGATACAAGTATCAAAAGTACTGGCCTCTAGGGCTTACACCAACAATCTCCCACTAGCACTATTGTCAAGTGTAGGTACTCTGCATATTTTCACATCTCCTCTAGCTATTATCTCTCTAATGAGGTGATAACACCTAAGTATGTGTTTGGATCATTGGTGAGATCTAGGCTCCTTAGCTTCTGCGATAGCACCATTATTATCACAATAGCGATCAATGGGATCCACAATGCTAGGAACTATGCCAAGTTCACTAATGAACTTTTTGATCTACACAACTTCCTCTTCTGCACTTGAGGCAACAATATACTCGACCTCGATTGTAGAATCAACAATTGTATCTTGCTTTGAACTTTTCCAGCTCACAGCGCCACCGTTTAAGCAAAACACATAACTAGATTGCGATATAAAGTCATCCTTATCTGTTTGGAAGCTAGCATCGGTGTATCCAATTACAACAAGCTCTTCCTGGCCTCCATATATCAAGAATGAGTCCTTAGTCCTTCTTAAATATTTAAGGATATTCTTGACAGCTACCCAATGAGCATCACCGGGATCAGATTGGTACCTACTCGTTGCACTTACATCATACGAGACATCTGGTCAGGTACATAACATGGCATACATGATAGATCCTATTTCAGATGTATATGTGTAAGACCCTAATTTTGACCCTAAGATCCCTCATGGCATCATGTTATTTCACAAGTGCATTGCCTCTAGGATCATAGCATGTTTGGCTCCTTAACCTTATGGTTTGGACCTTGTTTGAGTGATTTGAGATCACTAAGCATGCTTGTATTGTATGTTATTTCTTTTCTTATTTGATTACTAACCAAAATCACAAAAATATGTCACTAACTCTTTCTGTTTTGAAGCTCAAGTGATCATGTGCTCCACAATGCTCCTAGGAGGCTCCTAAGCCCAATGCAATGGCTAGATGAAGATGTGAAAAAGCATAAAAATGGTCCACAAAGTTCCTAATCATCATATATTTCTCCCAAGTATCTCAATTTGCCAATATGATCAAGATAACCCAAAGGGCTTGAAGATTGTTTCCCAAGGAAACCCTAATTTCACTGTGCTTTGACTGTGCCTTGCCCATGAAGCAATCTGTAGATGTTTAATTGGCTGCATTGTATGGTAAAAAACTAGTTGGATTCTAATGTCTTGACTGATGTCATGACATGCTGTGGAGATGTTTGTTTGACTGCATTGTATGTTAGAATATCTAGCTGTACTCTGATGTCTTGGCTGATGTCATAATATTCTGAGTAGTGTACTGCAGGATTAGCTAATACAGGATTCATTGAATGTCAAACTGGATGTTATGACATTCATCCCTGTCAGCAGATACTGAGGAATAGAACAGGTGGTGTTCTACTATAACTCAGTATTTATTATCAGTCTGCTCTTCAAGAGGATAACAGACCTGATGTAAGTCTCTATGTGTGAATGTCAAATTCGATGTTTTGTCATTTATTATTGTACGCTGATACTGAAGTATGGACAGATTGGTTATGTATAGTACAACAAATTGTACAGTCTGTTTTCAGGAAAAACAGACTTAGCATATGGTTAATGTTTTGGAAGTCAAACTTAATGTTGTGATATTCATTCCTGACAGCATATGCTACATTGTAGGTTGTTTAGTTTTTCTGTTTCAGCATTTTTCTCAGGCTATTCTTCAGGGAGTCAACAGCTGAGAGAAAATCCAGGAAACCAACAACCAAGCTACAATTCATGAACCTAACAAATAGCCTATTTGTTAGTAACCTAGTTGTGGAATTTAGGTTAACTCGCTTGACTTTAAATTCAGGAAATACAAGTACAAGGCCCAACTGCTGCAATATAAAAGGATGTCATTCCTTCATTAAGAACTGGGGATTTGAGGCGTGAAGATTTAGTGTGTCCACCATACTTCACTGCTGTATTTTTGTGAGTCTTGTATTAGACGTATCTTTTAAGCCAAGCTATTATCACATAGATGATTGCATTGGTATAGGGTGTTCATTAAGTTGTAAGTGTTGTGTCACTCTAAGCTTTTAAGCGTGAGTGCTGTGTATCTTGATTAAAGCTGTTAAGCACAATCAAGAGTTGTTTGAAGTGTGACTTCAAAATTGTCTTAAAATTGATTAAAGGTAGTAATCACTGAGGTGATTGAGGGGGAGTGAGTAGGAACTCTGATCTTAGTGTAAGATTGAAATTGCATTGGGTAGGTATTAAGTGATAGGGTTAAACAGTTGGTTTAAGGTCTGAATTAATACTACTAATAGTGGATTTCCTCCCTGGCTTGGTAGCCCCCAGACGTAGGTCATGTTGGACTGAACTGGGTAAACAATTACTTGTGTTATTTACTGCACTTACTTTTAAGTTCTGCATAATTCTTGTCTGTGCAGAATCGGATGTCATAACAACCCGTGTGACATCGAAAGTCTGATAACTAGAATTTCAATTGCTATCAAAGCAGGCACCCTGCCTGTTAATTTCTGGGTGAGATCTAGGGAAGTTACTTTCTAGTACCATGGACAAGGATATATGACACTCAAATAGACCACCCATGTTGGATGGCTCTAACTATGATGACTGGAAGCCTCGTATGATAGCCTTCTTAAGGTCTCTAGATAGGAAAGTCTGGAGAGCTGTCAACAAAGGATGGGAACATCCAACGAAGACAGGTGAAGATAGAGTCAGTGTGCAAATTCCTGAAGAAGAATGGGACAAGGAGAAAGAGGCATTAGCCCTTGGAAATTCTAAGGCCTTGAATGCATTGTTCAATGGAATCAGTAAGAACATCTTCAGGCTGGTGCACCACTGTGAGCTAGCTAAGGAAGTTTGGGATACCCTCAAGATAACTCATGAAGGTACCTCCAAGGTGAAGATGTCCAAACTTCAGATGCTGACCACCAAGTTTGAAAATCTGAGAATGAAAGAGGATGAGACTATTCATGACTTTCACATGAATATTCTTGAAATTGCAAACACCTCTGGTGGACTAGGTGAGAAAATGGCTGAAGAGAAACTTGTAAGAAAGATTCTCAGGTCCTTGCCTAAGAGATTTGCTATGAAGGTCACAACCATAAAGGAGGCTCAAGACATCTGCAATATGAAGGTGGATGAGCTCATTGGTTCTCTCCAAACCTTTGAAATGGGCTTGTGTGAGAATGATGAAAAGAAGAACAAAAGCGTAGCTTTTGTATCAAATACTGAAGAGGAGTCAGAAGCAGGATATACTGGAGGTGATGAAAGCATATCAGAAGCCATAGCCATGCTTGGGAGACAGTTCAACAAGTTCGTGAAGAAGATTGATCAAAGAGGTAGACCTAATGTCAAGAACATCTCGTCTGACATCAGGAAAAGATCAACTTCTGAAGAAAAGTTCAACCAGGGCAAGGGAATCCAGTGTCATGATTGTGAAGGTTATGGACACATTAGAGCTGAATGCCCCACTTACCTCAAGATGCAAAAGAAGGGGCTAGCTGTCACATGGTCTGAGGGAGATTCTGAAAGTGAATCTGAAGGAGAATCTGCTAAACATGTCACTGCACTAACGAGTGTTTGTGCCACTGATGATGACTCAAGTGCAAATGAACTGACCTTTGATGAACTTGCTGCAGCTTATAAGAAGCTATGTGTCACCAGTGCAGAAGTGCGTGTACAAGGAGAAAAGCAGAAGAAGCTCATCAAGGAGCTGGAAGATGAGAGACAGAAGCATCTAACAGTCATAGAGGGTCTAAATGGTGAGATAACCTTGCTGACCTCCAAGCTGGATCAAATGACTAAATCCATCAGAATGTTGAATAAAGGAACTGACACCTTGGAAGAAATCCTAAAGGTGGGACAGAAGTCTGGAACCATATCTGGTTTAGGCTTTGTGAAAAAATCCTCAGCTGAGCTCAAACGCCCAAAGGCTAAAGTTCAGAAATTCAAGCGGAGGTCACACCCAATGTCTCAACATCAGGGAACCAGGATGAATAATCATCAGAAGAGGAAATTCCAGAAATTGAGATGTCACCACTGTGGTAGGCTTGGCCATATAAAAGCCTTCTGCTACAGGCTTCATGGTTACCCTAACCAAGCCCCTCATGTCAGACCTAAGCATAAGACATATAGGCACTATGTCCCTATCAAGAAGCGACAATGGTATGCTAGGTTAGCTCACACAGCTCTAAGGGCATCTACCAGAGAAGACTGGTACTTTGACAGTGGCTGCTCAAGACATATGATTGGTATGGAGAATATATTGGTGGATATACAACCTCACACTACCAGTTATGTGACCTTTGGTGATGATGCTAAAGGAAAAATAAAAGGTGTGGGTAAGTTGGACTGCTCTGGAGTCCCAGAACTGAATAATGTACTGTTAGTTAAAGGACTGACGGCCAACCTCATCAGCATAAGCCAGCTGTGTGATCAAGGATAGTATGTTCAGTTCACTAAGGAGCTATGTGTTGTGACAAATGGAGATAATCAAGAAGTTATGAGAGGATCCAGATCCAAAGATAACTGTTATCTGTGGGAACCTAAGCTCTCAAACTTTTCCACAATGTGCTCCTCTGCCAAGGCAGAACAGGAGGTGAAGCTGTGGCATAGACGCCTTGGTCATCTACACTTAAGGGGAATGAAAAAGGTCATATCCAAGGAAGTAGTTAGAGGAATCCCAAAGTTGCTTATTGATGAAGGAAGAATCTGTGGAGAATGCCAGGTGGGCAAGCAAACCAAGATGTCACATCCGAAGTTGGGACATCCTACAACTTCCAGAGTTCTGGAACTGTTGCACATGGACTTAATGGGACCTATACAGGTTGAAAGTCTGGCTGGAAAGAGATATGCATACGTGGTGGTTGATGACTATTCCAGATACATGTGGATAAGCTTCATCAGAGAGAAGTTAGATACATTTAATGTCTTCAAAGAACTGTGCATCAGACTTCAAAGGGAAAAGGACAATTGTGTTGTCCGAATTAGGAGTGATCATGGTACGGAGTTCAAAAATTCCAAGTTTGATGAGTTTTGCTCATCTGAAGGAATAAGTCATGAGTTCTCCTCTCCTATAAGTCCTCAGCAGAATGGGATAGTTGAAAGGAAAAATAGAACTATTCAAGAATCTGCCAGAGCTATGATTCATGCAAAGAAGCTCCCTATGCACTTTTGGGCTGAAGCTATGAATACCGCTTGCTATGTTCACAATAGAGTCACCTTGAGAAAAGGAACCTCCTCCACTATGTATGAAATATGGAAAGGCAGAAAACCCACTGTGAAGTACTTTCATATCTTTGGAAGTAAATTCTACATTCTCACAGATCGTGAATAGAGAAGGAAAATGGATCCCAAAAGTGATGAGGGTATATTCCTAGGATACTCAACTAACAGCAGAGCTTACAGAGTGTTCAACTACAGGACCAATGTCTTGATGGAATCCAGAAATGTTATTGTGGATGATAAAGAGGAAGGAATCGATGTCATAGAGGATGTTGGAACATTCCTTGATACTAAAACAGACATACCAGTCAAGTCTAAAGAAGTACAGGAAACTCCTACTGAATGTGAGGTAGATGCACCCACCAAAATGCCATCTATCAGAATTCAGAAAGACCACCCTAAAGATCTTATCATAGGAGATCCCAATAGTGGTGTGACTACCCGATCAAGGGAAATTAGCTCAAATTCCTAATTTGTATCCAAGGTTGAACCAAAAAATGTGAAAGAAGCCCTGACTGATGAATATTGGATCAATGCCATGCAAGATAAATTGGAGCAGTTTAAAAGGAATGAAGTATGGGAGCTAGTTCCTCGACCTGAAGGGACTAACATCACTGGTACCAAGTGGATCTACAAAAACAAGTCTGATGAGAAAGGAATAATTACTAGGAATAAAGCAAGACTAGTAGCTCAAGGATATACTCAAGTTGAAGGGGTTGATTTTGATGAGACGTTTGGACCCGTTGCTAGGCTTGAGTCAATTAGATTGTTGTTAGGTGTAGCATGCATTCTGAAATTCAAATTGTTCCAAATGGATGTGAAGAGTGCATTCTTAAACGGATACTTAAATGAAGAAGTCTATGTGGAACAACCGAAAGGGTTCTGTGATCCTAACCAACCTAAACATGTGTACAAGTTTAGGAAAGCCTTGAATGGGTTGAAGCAAGCACCTAGAGCTTGGTATGAAAGGTTGACTGAATTTCTGACCTCAAATGGATACAAAAAAGATGGGATACATAAGACCTTGTTTGTGAAGGATGAAGATGGAAAAATCATGATTGCTCAAATCTATGTGGATGATATAGTGTTTGGTGGAATGTCAAAGCAAATGGTAAAACATTTTGTTCACCAGATGCAATCTGAGTTTGAAATGAGTCTGGTTGGGGAACTGACATATTTTCTTGGAATGCAAGTCAACCAAATGGAGGATTCTATGTTTCTCTCCCAAAGCAAGTATGCCAAAAACATAGTTAAGAAGTTTGGTATGGATAATGCTAGGCACAAGAGAACTCCTGCACCTACTCATCTAAAGTTAACCAAAGATGATGGAGGGCCCAGTGTCGATCAATGTTTGTATAGAAGCATGATAGGTAGTCTTCTATACCTAACTGTAAGTAGACCTGACATTTCCTATGCAGTTGGAGTGTGTGCTAGATACCAAGCAGAGCCCAAAGTAAGCCACTTGAATCAAGTCAAGAGGATTCTCAAGTAAATCAATGGGACTTGTGATTATGGGATGCTGTACTCACATGGTTATGAGCCTGTCCTATCTGGGTACTATGATGCTGACTGGGCTGGGAGTGCTGATGACAGAAAAAGCACATCAGGAGGATTTTTCTTCTTGGGAAACAATCTCATATCATGGTTCAGCAAGAAGCAGAATTATGTATCTCTGTCCACTGCAGAGGCTGAATACATAGCAGCTGGAAGCAGTTGTTCCCAACTGGTTTGGATGAAACAGATGCTCACTGAGTACAATGTCTCTCAAAATGTCATGACATTGTTCTGTGATAATCTCAGTGCCATCAATATTTCCAAGGATCCCATCCAACACAGCAGGACCAAACATATTGACATTAGACATCACTTCATCAGAGATCTGGTGGAAGACAAAGTGATTACCTTGGAACATGTAGCCACTGAACTCCAACTGGCAGACATATTTACAAAGGCTCTGGATGCTACTCAGTTTGAAAACTTAAGGGGAAAACTGGGAATATGTCTCTCTGAGAACTTATAGTAACCACTGATGTTTGGGATGTATTGTTTAATATCTCTTCCTATTAAACAATTAGAAGTGTGCTCTGATTGGTCAACAGATCACAGCTATATCACTTGCAACAAGTGTGGCAACAAGAGGTTACTGAGATATCCTAACTTGAGGCAGCCTATGCACCTGCAGGAGTTCAAGGACAATGTTCATGCAGGAGTGGTTCTGGATGTCAGACACAAAGTCATGGCATCTGATATGGTGGTACCTACTGTAAAGCAAGAGTGTGTGACTACTTGATCAAAGCTGTGAAGCAAGATCAAGTGGGTGGTGACTTGGTTGAAACTGTGAAGTAAAACCAAGACTGTAATTCTGTCATTTATGTGTAATTCTGTTTATGTGGATCTGTAATTTAAAGTGTTGCTTTGGTAACATTTTTGACAAAAAGGGGGAGTAACAGGTGATACCCCAAGACAACAGATTGTTTTGCTAAACAGCTATTCAGGACAGATATTCAAGATCCTCTTATCCAGAGGTTGTGCTGCAGCTGATGTTCCACTTCTATGAGTGTGAGTATGTATGTGTGTGCTGCAATTAGAAGTTTTTATTTAACTTCTGTATGTGTGCTGATATGTGAAGTTTTTATTTAACTTCCATGTGTGTGAGTGTGTTGCAACTCTAAGTGTATTAGCTAGGTTAATTTCCTACTAGATGTGAGGTTTCCGCTGCTATGGACTCTGTTGTGAGACCAAAGTGTTTTAGCCAAAATTTTGACAAAGGGGGAGTTTGTAGATGTTTAATTGGCTGCATTGTATGGTAAAACACTAGCTGGATTCTAATGTCTTGACTGATGTCATGACATGCTATGGAGATGTTTGTTTGACTGCATTGTATGTTAGAATATCTAGCTGTACTCTGATGTCTTGGATGATGTCATGACATTCTGAGTAGTATACTGCAGGATTAGCTAATACAGGATTCATTGAATGTCAAACTGGATGTTATGACATTCATCCCTATCAGCAGATACTGAGGAATAGAACAGGTGGTGTTCTACTATAACTCAGTATTTATTATCAGTCTGCTCATCAAGAGGATAACAGACCTGATGTAAGTCTCTATGTGTGAATGTCAAATTGGATGTTTTGACATTTATTATTGTATGTTGATACTGAAGTATGGACAGATTGGTTCTGTACAGTACAACAAATTGTATAGTCTGTTTTCAGGAAAAACAGACTTAGCATATGGTTAATGTTTTGGAAGTCAAACTGAATGTTGTGACATTCATTCCTGACAGCATATGCTACATTGTAGGTTGTTTAGTTTTTCTGTTTCAGCATATTTCTCAGGCTATTCTTCAGGGAGTCAACAGCTGAGAGAAAATCCAGGAAACCAACAACCAAGCTACAATTCATGAACCTAACAAATAGCCTATTTGTTAGTAACCTAGTTGTGGAATTTAGGTTAACTCGCTTGACCTTAAATTCAGGAAATACAAGTACAAGGCCCAAGTGCTACAATATAAAAGGATGTCATTCCTTCATTCAGAACTGGGGATTTGAGGCGTGAAGATTTAGTGTGTCCACCATACTTCACTGCTGTATTTTTGTGAGTCTTGTATTAGACGTATCTTGTAAGCCAAGCTATTATCACAGAGATGATTGCATTGGTATAGGGTGTTCATTGAGTTGTAAGTGTTGTGTCACTCTAAGCTTTTAAGCGTGAGTGCTGTGTATATTGATTAAAGTTGTTAAGCACAATCAAGAGTTGTTTGAAGTGTGACTTCAAAATTGTCGTTAATATTGATTAAAGGTAGTAATCACTGAGGTGATTGAGGGGAAGTGAGTAGGAACTCTGATCTTAGTGTAAGATTGAAATTGCATTGGGTAGGTATTAAGTGATAGGGTTAAACAGTTGGTTTAAGGTCTGAATTAATACTACTAATAGTGGATTTCCTTCCTGGCTTGGTAGCCCCCAGACGTAGGTCATGTTGGAATGAACTGGGTAAACAATTACTTGTGTTATTTACTGCACTTACTTTTAAGTTCTGCATAATTCTTGTCTGTGCAGAATCAGATGTCATAACAACCCGTGTGACATCGAAAGTCTGATAACTAGAATTTCACAATCTCAACCTTTGATCAAATTTAATCAAGGGACGTTATTTAATTTATAATTTTATGCATATATGAGCCTATTTGAGGTACCTAAATCATTTATTCATCAAGATTGGAAGTTTGACTTTGAAAAGTTGACCAGTTAAGTCATCTGACTAAGCTGAGGTTCAATGAGCTATACCTTTTGATGTGTTTGTCAAATGAATATGACCCTAAAAGCATAGTTGCTCCTAACAACCGTATGAACAACTTTCATGTTCACCAAAAATTCATTTGAAGCTTGGAAGGTCATCATTCATTTCAAAACATTATAGGTCATTTTGGCTGAAACCCTAATTTTGGGTCAACTTGCCAGGGGCATAACTTTCTCATTTTTTATGATTTTGAGGTGGAACCAAAGGAATTGGAAATCTTGATATGTATAATTAAAATGTTATGTTGGACACAATTTCATAATCCTATAGGAAATACATGTGCCATTGCAAAACATTATAGGTCATCTTTGACCTAATTCATTGAATTTGAAAAAGTACCCAACTTAAAATGCCCATAACTTTGTCATAGAAAATTCAAATGATGCAAACTTTGAGTCTAAATTGACTTTATAGAAAATACATACAACTTTGATGTTGGAGATTGTTTCATTTGAAGCTTGTATCATGAGGTCATAGGGTTTGATCAAGCTTACTTTTGGTTGATTTTTTTCAAAGTGATTAGGACATGTTTTACACTTGAACTTTCCAAGCAAGCTTTGATCAATTTGAACATGTCAAATGGTTTTTTTTCCCAACACGACTTTTGTTCCTTATTTCAAGAGCTTTCCAACCATTACTCACAATAGTCATTTGGATCTACCATTTGAGAGATTCAATTTTTTCTTCATTTATGTGTATTTTTGACATTTTATGTTAAGACTTGAGATGCAAGCCTTTTCCATTCCATATGCATGACCACATCCTTTCCATATGAGCTCAACAAGTCCCTTCAACCATTCATGGGCCTCTCACACGTCCACAAAGGCCCATGCATTCAAAATTGCAATTCCCATGCACATAAGCAAAGTGTGATGATCAGATGCATTCACCTATAAATAAGGGCTTCCTCTCCTTCATTTGAAAAACCCTTTGGAGATCCCACATGCTGCTGAATTGAAACCACAACCCTCACCAAAGGAATCACTCACCATTTTTTAATATTTTCGAGCTTGAAATTCAGCAACATTAGTTGAGTTTCAAAGCTAGATTCCTTAGCCAATCATCTTCCCTATATTCATAGATCAAAAAGGAGCAAAAAGCTTGAAGGATTCGAGGCCAGAAACTCACCATTTTTGAAGGTATAAGCTCAAACAGTTTGGATTTGAAACTCACGATTCAATGTAGTATTCTTGTGTTTTAATGGTTCTCTGAAGTCCTCATACTTGAGGCAAACTTTTGGTGCATTTAATTTTCCATTTCAAGATCAATCCGTGTGGACACCATGATTTTCTCCTTGATTTTCCTCTAAATATAGGAAGAATGAGAGGAATCTAATGGTACAGTGATGATCTACATCACATAATCTTCATTTCCATGCCCTTGCTTTTCATTTTTGATGAGATTCATTTTCCTGCAATTTCTGGCCGGATTCTGCCTGGTTGATCGGAGAAGATGGTGGTTTCCACCACCACCACCACGTGTACTGATCACAGCCATTGGATCTCTCCCTCACGATCTAATCTCGTGCATCCATTCTAATTACTTTTTTTATTCATTGTGTTTTGCTGCTGACTTGAGTACATCATGCACCCTCAGATCCAGACCGTGTAACACGCCACGTCATTTAATGAGACGGATCCGGTGGCTCAGCTTTTTTCCGCTTTATTTCATTTTCTCTTTATTTACTTTTAATTCATTCTATTTTCAATAATTCATAAAAAATTCATATCAGGTCAGAAAAATATGAGACCAACTTAAACAATTTTCTTGAAAAATCTAGTTTCATCTTATGATTTTTAATTATTTTTGTGATCTCATTTGATATTTTTCATGAATTATTTGGTTTTTAATGATTTTAATTCATTTTAAAATGCTTTCTGACTTTAGAAAAATACAAAAATATTTTTATAGCATCTACGGATCATGATAAGTCAATGAAAAATAGTCTCCACAATTTCTTGTTTGTCTTGAGATTATTTGACATTTTATTTTATATTATGCTATTTTTGGTTGTTTTTAATTGATTTTAATTGCTTTTTGACTTTAAAAATTTGTGAGAAAATTAGTCAAAGTTTGTTTGATTATGTTGAACCTATGAAAATTTAATTGGACTTATTGAAGTTGTTTTGAATTGAATTTGAGGTTCAACTTTGTTTGTTTGTTTTTTATTTGTATTTTCTTTTAATTCAAAAATTACCAAAAAAATATTATTGACTTCTTGACTTGTTATATTTATTCCTCTTCTGTTTGGTGTTGATCAAGGTTGAATTGAGTCAACCTTGATCAAATTCATTGGATCTTGTGGTTTGAGAATCCTTAAGGATCATCACCTAGAGAGATGAATGAGTTTGATCAAGGATGATTTATCCCTTGATCAATTGGGATTGGTTGCTGTCTTCTTACCCCCTCCCTTTTATCTTTATCTTTTTCTTTCCCTCAATGACCAATTAGTTAAAGTCTTGAGGTTGGTCTTGACAAATAGAAGTTTAATCTTCTTTGATCCAAACCAAACACAACTTGATCCATGATCAAGTGAGTTATTTTATGTCAAAGGTAGGTTACTTCTTGGTAAAGCAAATAACCAAAAGTCAATACAAGGCCCTTTCCCTCTTGTTTGGCATGGCAAGTTTATGGTGTTTGGCTTACTAGTCATGACCTCTAACTTGTGTTCTTTGCCTATATTCTTATTGACCGGCCTCAGATAGGTGTGGCTACTATATTAGTCCAGGTACGATTGCTTAAAATAGTGCTATATTGTCTTATGACAAGCTAACATAACCCTACTAACTACTAAGTTTAATTTGAGCTCTTAAATTCTTGTCATTTACTTTTAATGTCATTTATTTCTTGCTCATTGTTCATCTTGATTCTCATTTTGCTCACTTGAGCACATATTTTATGTTTATGTCATTTTTCTTTTGCTCATTTGAGCCCATTACTGTATATAAATATATTGCTATTCTGTGTTGTTTTGTGTTTGTTTTGATGTGAACCAAAATACAAAAGGAGAAAGGACTTAGAATTAGGATTCACCCATGCTTAAAGGAGTTCAAGAGCAACTAGGCCTCATGCCTTTAGAATGCTAAAATTTAAAGTTGACCTCAAAGGACTTCTCCTCAAACTTATTATTTGTCCATTCCCTTTATTATGTTGTGAGTTTTTTAATTTGTGCTTTTGCATGATAGGAATCTCATCTTAAGATTGTGAAAAGAGGACCATTGCCATGAGTAGCCAAGTTAAGAGCCAAGCCAAATAGAGATCCTAGGAGCTTGAATTCAAATTATTGATTGCTTGCTTTGTATGCTAAATCCAAAGGAAATGAGCATCTTGAGTCATCTCTATGACTCCAAGAATAGGAACTCCAAGGGCTATCTTTCCCCTCTCATCTTTGTATGCTTTAGGAATAGCCCTTCTCTCCTCTCCCCCTCTAACCAAGACAAGAATTATTTTCAAAACTTTGACTTTATTTCAAATTAGAAACCTATGCCTTAGGCCTTTGACTTTTCAAAACCATTTTCATAAATACTCATTGTAAATAAACTTTAATCCAACTTTGACCTCATTTTGTAAATAAATTCAACTTGTAAATATAACCCATTTCAAGTTGTTTTATGGTCCTAATAGACATTTGTTAAACTATTTTCAAAAACATTAGTCATAGGTTTGACTTACCATAGTGATTGATGTAAATCTCACCTCATCCTTAGTGTTGGATTATAAGCCTTCCATGCTTATTATAGGGCCAAGCCCTCACTAGCATGTTGAAGCCTTCCTCGCATGGTGGATTGTTGGTTTAGGTTGAGTTTTCTCCCTTTGATAACAAAAGACCTTAAGGCTTTTGATTAAAATCAATTCACCAATCTTTGAATTTTTTACTATGAACTACGAGGTTTTGATCCTCCTTTGTGATGGTACGTAGGCAATGGGTTCATCCATTCAAACAATAAAATTTGTAAATATAATTTATTCTCTTCTCATCCCTCCAATCTTTTGCACAAATCTTTTCACAAATACCAACCTACAACACATATTTGATAAAAAGGGTTCCCTTAGAGTACTAAGGTTGTTTTGGGTGCGTAAAACCTTCCCATTTCATAACCAACCGCCTTACCTAGATCTCTGACATTTTTATTAGTTTTTGATTTGAAAAACTTCTTACTTGGCTTTTGTTCGCTTTTTAGCATTTCCTTTGGATAAATAAAAGTGCGGTGGCGACTCGAATTGTATGTTGACTTTTGGTTTAGTTAATAAACCTAAAGGTAACGAAAACCCCGCTACAGAAAAGTGGTGACTCTACTGGAGAGACAAAGAGCCCCGTGGGTTTAGCCTACTTTTTGCTTGTATGTGTTGTATGTTTATATTTATTTGTGGCATATTTTTGTGAAAATTTGGGATAAATGTATTGTTTGTAATGGATGAATGGCTTGATATATTAATTGCTTGTATGCGTGGTGGTTTCTTGTGAGATGAGTCCTATACCCGAACTCGAGTGCACTTATGATAAGAGAATGGCATAGTCTTGTTGAATTGTATGGAGTTAGTTCTTAACAAGTTAACTTGCAAGTCCATTCACTTGGTGGAGGTCTTATTGGGATCACTAATGTCACATGAGTAGTTGTGGTTAGGCATTACTCTTTCCAATATGAACCCTAGAAACCAAGGACCTTAGATACCTAGCCCATCTTAGCCTATTTTAGTACGTAGTGCGAAGGACGTCCAAGTGTAAGACTTGATGCGATTGTTACACGATACTACACTCATAAGAGTCCCTCTCGAGAATACTTTTGGAGGACGAGTAGTCGTTTTATCCGATAATATCCGAAAGATGGGATGATGACTATGGGAACCTTTTAGAACATGATTGTCAGGTTTAACCGTAGTACACTCCCGTTGGGTGGTTCTTAACCGAGACTCCATGCTCGTGACTCACAATAAACCCGTGATTCGCGGTCGATCCGTTCTCGTATATCCTCAAAATCAATGGATCTTGGGTGTTGATATGGTGTAAAATCTAATCCACCAAGATAGATGATTGATATTGACGATGACTTGAGCCATCCCGTGACCTTTGTGTGGTGTGACTTGCTTGATCCTTGAGTGTGTTTGTTTCATCCATGCATCCATGCATTCATTTGCATTCATGTCACCGATAATAAGATTTTTGCAAGGAAGTTAAAAGGTCTATTTGCAAATTTTCAGACATGGATAAGCAAAGAAGGAATACGAAGAAGTACAGTTTCAGACAACCCGACTTGAGAGAGTTAAGGCGTCTGACATCTTATGTATTAGAGCCATTGGAGTTCAAAGCTCGCCATGGGAAGCTTCTAGCTGTTCTCTCTACCAAGGTGGATGAGGGTCTGATGAGTATGTTGGTGCAGTTCTACGATCCTCTGTATCGATGCTTTACTTTTCCGGATTTCCAGCTTTTGCCTACATTGGAGGAGTACGATTATCATGTGGGTATACCTATTCTTGACTGATTTCCGTTCAGTGGTTTGGAGAAGATTCCGTCTTCTCAAGAGATTGCTGACATGCTTCACGTGGAGGTATCCGACATTGTTGCCAATATGACTACCAAGGGTGGAATTCAAGGTCTCCCGTCTAATTTTCTGATTGCCAAAGCTACCTTGTTTAGGATGGCCATGAGTAAGGAAGCTTTTGAATCCATATTTCTACTCCTCATCTATGGGCTAGTGTTATTTCCCAACATCGACAACTTCGTGGATGTGAACGCTATTAGGATTTTTTCTTCTCTTAATCCTGTTCCGACTCTGTTGGGTGACACTTATTTCTCTTTGCATATGAGGTATGCAAAGGGTGGTGGTTCCATTGTATGTTGTCTGCCTCTGTTTTACAAGTGGTTTATTTCGCACTTGCCTCAGACGCTTGCCTTCAAGTAGAACAAGGGATGTCTACGGTGGTCCACGAGACTTATGTCTCTCACTAATGATAATATCTCTTGGTATAATCATGTTTATGATGGCATTAATATTATTGATTCTTGTGGTGAGTTCTCCAATGTACCTCTTCTTTGTACATGTGGTGGAATTAATTACAACCCTGCTTTGGCTCGCCGTCAGATTGAACAACACTTTGTTGGAAGGCTTATTCTTTCAAGAGGGTAAAGATCCCCAAAACCTAAAGGATATGATGGTCCACGCCTGACGCAAGGTTCATAGGAAAGGGAGGAATGAGATTGGTCCGAGGAATTGTGTTGCTTTGGAGCCTTACATCTCTTGGGTAAGGAAGAGAGCCCTCGAGTACCACATGCCGTATGAGTATCCAAGATCTACCCCTATGGTTATGGTTGGGCTTTCAACCCTCCCTAATCAAGGAGTAGAGGAGTTGAGAGACGAAGACCGTTCACGTGCTTGGGTTAGTGAGCGTGAGGAGCTTCTTCAGCAACTCAAGGATAAGGATGCAATGATCGAGTTTCTAGAGCATCAGGTTATTGATGAGCCCGATGATTGGTTACTTCTCTCCTGCCTCACTCGTCTAGGTTTTGGAAGAAGAGATATGATCAACTCGCCAAGGAAAAGGCCGACATGGAAACAGCTTATGAGAGAGAGGTGAAGAAGCTTCGTACGAAGTATCTTCCGATAGGCTTTAGACGACTGCTTCTAGGGCTCCATAGGATGTTTATTCTCCTTTGCTCATGTATTGTATTTGGTTACCGAGACTGTACTACTTATGTGGTGTAAAAAGATTCCAAATATTATATTGCTATGAGTATTCCACATATGTCTCAAAAAGTTCAATATTTTCAAAATATTTGCAAATAGATCCTTATAAAGTTCCTCCGATAAAAAACAAAAGCATATGCACGAGCATTGCATGCATCATATGCATAAGCAGGTTTTGGTTCAGAGCTCTTGATACAGTGGTCTAACTCTTTGCTCTTCATTTATTTTGAAGACAAGCTGACGCATCCATACTGCACTCGCGCAAACGTCAAATCAATGGCCGAACAACTAGAGAACGAGAACAGAGAACTCAAAGAAGAAGTTAGCCGGTTATCTGCTCTAGTGGAGTCTCTACTCCAAGCTCAAAAGCAAGCTGTAAATGTTCAAGCGTCTGCGTCCAATCAAGCACCTAAAGTAGCTCCTACCTCTATACCAGCCCCTGCTATGGGATCAGTCAATGTTATGCCTTCCGGTTACCCTTGGGGGATGCCCCATAATTTCATGCCGGAAGGATATCAGCCGCAAGTGCAAGCTCAGCCGACATCTAGCCCGGTCCCTGTGGTGCTACCCCTGGTGGTTAATTCTGTTCCTATTCCAGCTCCCATTCCTCAAGTCCGTGTTGACAAGATTATCTACCATTCCGAGGCCTTTGAGAACCCGGATGTGTATGACAAATTAGACGTGATAAGAGACCAGTTCTCTGACTTGAGGAAGGAAATGAAGGCCCTTCAAGGGAAGGACTTGTTTGGGAAGAGCGCCTATAAGCTCTGTTCGGTCCCGAATGTAAAGATTCAGATGAAGTTCAAGGTCCCTAACTTTGAAAAATACAAGGGGAATAGTTGTCCGCTTGGCCATTTGGTCATGTATGCTAGAAAAATGTCTATGCATACCGACAATGACCAACTACTCATCCATTATTTTCAAGACAGCCTGTCTGGCGTTGCCTTGAAATGATATATGGGTCTTGACTATGGCTCTGTGCGCACTTTCAATGACCTCATTGAGGCTTTCGTAAGGCAGTACGAGTACAACATGGATATGGATTCGGACAGAGATCAATTGAGGGTGATGTCCCAAAAAGATAAGGAAACCTTCAAGAAGTATGCCCAGAGATGGAGGGAATTTATAGCTCAGATAGTGCCACCATTAGAGGAGAAGGAGATGACAAAGATCTTTTTGAAGACTTTGAGCTCTTTCTATTATGAACGTATGATTGCTAGTGCTCTCTCGGACTTTACCGAAATGGTAAATATGGGGATGAGGCTAGAGGAGGGAGTCCGTGAAGGACGTCTGTCCCGTGATGATAATTCTTCGGCAAAGAAATATGGAGGATTTCCTAGAAAGAAGGAAGGGGATACTCATGCTGTTTCTACCCATAGTAAAAGAAGGGCCTCTTTGAGGAGGAAGGAAGTTCGACTAGTCGTCCACCAACACCAGGTGGCTCATATAGCACCTATTTTCAGAGAAGCTCAACAACCACAACAACAATCTCGTCAACAACAACAGGCTTACCAGCCTCGTAGCAACAATAACAACAACAACACCAACAATTATGAGAGGAAGAGGGTGGCTTTTGACCCGATTCCTATGACTTACGCTGAACTGTACCCTTCCTTGACTGATAGGAAGTTGGTAACTCCACGTGATCCTCCTGATGTGCCAGCCAATCATCAATGGTGGTACAAGCCTGAACTTCATTGTGCGTATCATTCCGGCGCTCCCGGACATGATGTGGAGAACTGCTTTTCGTTGAAGGCGAAGGTGCAAGACCTTGTGAGGAGTGGGATACTATCCTTTGAGGATGTAGGCCCTAATGTTAAGAAGAACCCATTTCCCGAGCATGGAAAGGCGGTTGTCAACATGGTCCAGGGTTGCCCTGGCAAGTATAAGGTCCTTTATGTGAATGATATAAGGCAGTCCCTGGTGGAGATGCATAGGCTGTTGTGTGAGTACAGTCACTATGGGCACGATCACGATAGGTGCCATGTGTGCATTGTCAATGAAAGAGGATACCGCAAGATAAGAAGGGACATCCAAGAGATGCTAGACCAAGGGATGATCGAGATACTTCAAACTCGTGATGAGAATGAAGTTGATGTTATTACCCCTGTGTTCAATATTCATGATCCTGTTGTCATTAAGTATGATGGGCAGCAAAAGGAAGGTGGTGCCAACTCTTGTGATAAAGCCAGCGGGCCCTGTCCCGTATGTGTCAGATAAAGCGGTCCTGTACCGTTACAATGTTGTTATGCTTAAAGATGGGAAAGAGGTGTCGTTGCCCTCAACCTCCGTTCTAAGCATATCCTATGTTAGTGGAGTGACCCGTAGTGGTCGTGTCTTCTCGGCTCAACCGAAATCCCACGAAAACGTCGTGAAGAGGGATGTCGTTAATTTTGCCGGTCCCGTGGGGACTTCTTCTTCAAATCATTCCATTCCTGCTGTGAAGGGTGTCGACCCTGTTGTTGCCAAAACTGATAAAGCTCCTATCCTAGTTGGCCAGTCTAGCATATTGAGAGAGGATGGTGATGAGATGTTGAGGCTCATCAAGAGGAGCGAGTACAACATTGTGGAGCAGTTGCTTCCAACCCCATCAAAGATATTTGTCCTATCTTTGTTGATGAAGTCAGAGCCACACCGTGAAGCGTTGCAAAGGGTGCTGGACGTGGCATATGTGGATCACAATGTCACAATTGAACAGTTTGATAATATTGTTGCAAATATAACTGCCTGCATTAATTTGAGCTTCTGCGATGATGATCTTCCCGAGGAGGGAAAAGACCACAATTTGGCCTTACATATATCTATGAACTGCAAAGACGATGCCCTGTCCAATGTGTTAGTGGACACAGGGTCATCACTTAATGTATTGACAAAGGCCACTCTCGCCAAACTTTCATATCAGGGGCCTCCCATGAGGCAGAGTGGAGTGGTAGTAAAAGCTTTTGAGGGATCGCGCAAGACCGTGATCGGTGAATTAGACCTCCCGATCAAAATTGGACCTAGTGATTTCCAGATCACTTTCCAAGTTATGGACATACATCCATCATACAGCTATTTACTTAGTAGACCATGGATTCACGAGGCAGGCGCCGAGACATCCACCCTACACCAAAAGTTGAAGTTCGTCAAGAACAAGAAGTTGGTGGTGATAGGGGGAGAGAAGGCTCTTTTGGTCAGCCATTTATCTTCCTTTTCCTACATCAATGCTGAGGATGAGGTTGGAACTCCATTCCAAGCCTTATCTATTGTTGAGCCTTCTAGGAAAGGACTTTATTCATTTGTCTCCTACAATGATGCGAAGTTGGCCATCGAGCGTGGCGCAACTAGTGGTTTGGGGAAAATGATAAAGATGGAAGATAATAAATCCCGGGCTGGTATAGGGTATTCTTCCGGTGCTTATAATGATCTTGGGCTGTTTCAGAGTGGAGGTTTCATCCACACCGATGGAGATCACAAAGCTGTTGCCATCATTGAAGAAGACGAAGAGGAAGACCTCGACAACTTTGTCATACCTAGCGGGATCTGCAATAATTGGGTCGCTGTTGATGTCCCAACAGTTATCCATAAGTCAACGTAATATGTTCAGTCCTATTTAAAAACCCTTCTCCCATGCCAAAGGGAGAAGAGAAGACATTGTTGGCATAATTTGTTAATACAATGATATGCATTCAATAATCGCATGTTAAATGTTTGTTTTCCAAATTATTTTTCATTTTTTCTTTTCGCATGAAATTGGTAATCAACATAAAACCCTAAAAAAGAGAAAAAAATCAATTTTTTCATCTGCATAATGATTTGCCTTGTTTGAATTCTGAAATCTCTTTTATACTCAATATCATTATGCAGGTTGATCAAACCCATTGAACATAATGATCCAACACCATCTTTTAACTTTGAGTTCCCTGTATTTAAGGTAGAAGAAGATGATGTTGAAGAGATTCCTGATGAGATTACCCGTCTGCTCAAGTACGAGGAGAAGATCATTCAGGCACATCATGAGAATCTGGAAACAATCAATTTGGGGTTTGAAGACTGCATTCGTGAAGTGAAGATTGGGGCACTCCTTGAAGAGTCTGTTAAGAAGGGGTTGATTGAGTTGCTACGAGAATATGTCGACGTCTTTGCCTGGTCGTATGAAGACATGCCTGGTCTAGATACTGATATCGTGCAACATTTCTTGCCGTTGAAGCCTGAGTGTGTGCCCGTGAAGCAAAAGCTCAAAAGAACTCATCCTGATATGGCAGTGAAGATTAAAGAATAAGTTCAGAAGAAAATTGATGCGGGGTTTCTGGTAACTTCTACATATCCTCAATGGGTGGCCAATATTGTGCTTGTACCTAAAAAAGACGGAAAAGTCCGAATGTGCGTGGATTACTGTGACTTGAATGAAGCTAGCCCAAAAGATGATTTTCCTCTACCAAACATTGATATGTTGGTAGACAATACGGCTAAATTCAATGTCTTTTCATTTATGGACGGATTTTCCGGTTATAATCAGATTAAAATGGCACCCGAGGATATGGAGAAGACAACATTCATCACACCTTGGGGAACGTTCTGTTATCGAGTGATGCCCTTCAGTTTGAAGAACGCCGGAGCCACGTATCAATATGCTATGACTACCTTGCTTCATGACATGATGCACAAGGAGCTCGAGGTGTATGTCGACGATATGTTTGCAAAGTCGAAAATGGAAGTTGAACATGTAGAACACTTGTTGAAGCTTTTCTGGCGTTTGAGGAAGTACAAACTCCACTTGAATCCGAAAAAGTGTACATTTGGAGTCCGTTCCGGCAAGTTATTGGGCTTTATTGTCAGCGAGAGAGGTATTGAAGTTGATCCTGCCAAGGTCAAAGCAATACAAGAGATGCCTGCGCCCAAAACTGAGAAGCAAGTCCGAGGTTTTCTTGGCCGCTTGAACTACATTTCAAGATTTATATACCACATGACTGCCACATGTGCGCCTATATTCAAGCTCCTCCGAAAAGATCACTGTCATGATTGGATCGAGGATTTCCAAAAGGCCTCTGACAGTATCAAAGAGTATCTGTCCGAGCCTCTGATTCTGTCAACGCCTGTTGAAGGGAGACCATTGATTACATACTTGACTGTGCTTGATGATTCCATGAGTTGTGTCCTTGGTCAGCAAGATAAATCAGGAAAGAAAGAATATGCAATATACTACTTGAGTAAGAAGTTCACCGACTGTGAGTCTCGGTACTCAATGCTTGAGAAGACATGTTATGCTTTGGCTTGGGCTGCTAAGCGTTTACGCGAGTATATGTTGAATCATACAACTTGGTTGATATCCAAAATGGATCCGATCAAGTATATCTTTGAGAAGCCTGGTTTAACTGGGAGAATTGCCCGTTGGCAGATGCTGTTATCTAAGTATGATATTGAGTATCGAGCTCAAAAAGCTATTAAAGGTAGTATCTTGGCTGACCATTTGGCGCATCAACCAATTGAAGATTATCATTCTGTGCAATACGACTTCCCTGATGTGGAGATTCTGTATTTGAAAATGAGAGATCATGATGAGCCTACTCTCGATGAAGGGCCAGAGCCTGGTTCCCGATGGGGTATGGTGTTCGATGGCGCTGTCAATCAGTATGGAAATTGCATTGGGGAAGTGATTATTACTCCTCAACGCACACATTTTTCTTTTACGGAAATGCTAACTTTCAAATGCACGAATAATATGGTGGAGTATGAGGCCTGTATTATGGGTTTGGAAGAATGTGTTAATCTTAGGATCAAATATCTTGATGTTTATGGTGATTCGGCCCTTGTTGTTAATCAGATTAAGGGTGAATGTGAGACGAATCAACCTGGCCTTATCCCATATAGAGATTATGCGAGGAGGATTTCAACTTTCTTTACTAAAGTTTGCTTCCATCATATTCCTCGAGATGAGAATCGGATGGCGGATGCTCTCGCTACGCTTGCTTCAATGATTGCTGTCAATTATTGGAATAAAGTCCCAAAGATTACTGTGATGCGCTTGGATAGACCAGCTCACGTGTTTGCAGTTGAGGAGATGGAAGATGATAACCCATGGTATTATGATATCAAGTGCTTTCTCCAAAGTCAGACTTACCCGCCTGGGGCATCTGTTAAAGATAAGAAGACTTTAAGGAGATGATCTGGCAGTTTCTACCTTAATGGTGATATGCTTTACAAGAGAAACGTTGACATTGTTCTTCTCAGATGCATGGATAGACACGAAGCAGACCTGTTGATGACTGAAGTCCATGAGGGTTCATTTGGTACTCATTCCAATGGACATGCCATGGCAAAAAATATGTTGAGAGCAGGCTACTATTGACTGAGAATGGAGTCTGACTGCTGCAAATACGTAAAGAAATGCCACAAGTGTCAGATTTATGCGGACAAGATTCATGTTCCCTCGACACTTCTGAATTTTACTTCCTCACCATGGCCTTTCTCCATGTGGGGAATGGACATGATTGGCATGATTGAGCCTAAGGCGCCAAACGGTCACCGTTTTATTCTCGTAGCCATTAATTACTTCACCATGTGGGTTGAAGCGGCATCGTATGCAAATGTGACCAGGCAGGTGGTTGTGAGGTTTATCAAGAACCAACTCATATGCTGATATGGTGGGCCAGACAACATCATTACTGATAATGGATCTAACTTGAACCATAAGATGATGAAAGAGTTGTGTAGCGAGTTCAAGATTGCACATCATAATTCTTCTCCCTATAGACCCAAGATCAATGGGGTTGTTGAAGCTGCTAACAAGAACATCAAGAAGATTATTCAGAAGATGGTTGTTATGTACAAATATTGCCATGAGATGCTACCATTTTCTTTGCATGGCTATCGTACATTCGTTCGCACTTCAACAGGGGCAACCCCTTTCTCCCTTGTATATGGCATGGAGATTGTGCTCCCCATAGTAGTCGAGACATAAAAAAATGGATATATATCCCGCTATATTGAGTACCTCACCCTGGGGCAATCTAGGCAAAAATTAGGGATTTGGCAAGTAACTGCATCCTGATAAGATTTTGTTCTACAAGCTGTCGTCTGTCAAAGATTCTCGCTCAGTCGTCATCAACTGAAGTTTCGAATACAGTTGATTCAGAGTTGGTGGAGAAACGGTCATTATGTTCAATGTAGTTCTTTTCCATGTATATCACCAATTTCAAATTTGTAAAGATCCATGGAGTCTTGCCATTTACGGACTACCATTCTCTTAAATAAATTTGAGCCTTTATCCAATTCTTTTCACTCTTATTTGTTTCTGTTTAACAAATGTTTGCATGTTTTAATTGATGAATATCAGTGTTTTAAACAAATAAAGTTTTCAAGAATAAACTGTTTTAAACAAAGTGAACACTCACAATGACGGAAACGATAAGTGGAATGTCCTTAGTGATTTCCCAAGGATTATATGATCACCAAAGGGTAAGACATTTATTCATATTCTGGCGTTCTTGCTCCTTATAACCTCTTCATCAGCTTTCAAGTTGTCTCCTCAACTGAGCGCAGAAATAATAATACATCATCAGCTTCCTAGAGAGTCTGGTATGAGAAGTTCTCCTTGATGGCAGTGGATTGATCTGTCTTATGGATTTCTTTCCCATAGCAGGATTTTTGGATGTTCATCCAATACATTCCCGGTAGTTTGTTTGTGTATACATACTTGTTTCTCCCGCGGAGTTTTAGCAATCCATGAATGGTATATGGTTGATATGTGAATGATCCCTTCTTTTCCAAATTTTTGCCTCGATATTTTAGAGATGTGTATCCCTCTATATCAGGCACTAGCATTTGTGTTTTATCATTTGTACGGTTGTCATCCCTTGTGTGGACTGACCTAAAATCCCTTATAGATTGATAAAAGTTGATATGCTTTAAGTTGATAATATTCCTTGTCTCATTATCCTGACTATCTACTCGCGAGGAAGGTCGTCTTTCCCCATCATGATTAAGAATCTCCAACGGAGTAAGCATGTGTTCCCTGCAGAGTTATCTTTCCAAATAATTGTCTCCTCAACATGAAGTTGCCTAGTGCAATTGATGAAGGGCTTATTTCCCATTTCATTTATTTTGAAAAGAGGTATCCCCGGTATGTCGCTTGTTGATGAAGGATTCATTTCCAATTTCTCCAGCAAGGGTAGTTTCCTCAAAAGCATTTACAGCTTGTCCCCAGTAGGGTTTCCAGATCAGAGTTTGATGTTTGTATCTCCTCCGAGTCTGAAGATTTCTTCTAGCATTAAGAGCTGGTGGTGAAAATGTTTATTTCCTTCCCCAGTGGAGCATAATGCTATTATTCCCCTTTGCAGAGTTTCCTCTTCGGCAGATAAAATGGAGTGTTTTGATTGATGTATATCTGATTGGTGGTTGTTCCCCCACGGAGTTTCACATCATTCCTTAATAAGCTTCCCTAGTAGAGCTGCTTCTCCGGCGGATCTTATTGTTATTAAACCACCTATCCCCAAGAGAGTTGATGGAAACTCCACGACAAATTTTCTGCATTTTCCTTATGTCAGGATTGTTTGCTCCTGGAAGACTTCTCCTGTTCAGAGTGTTATCTCCTGCAGTTGGAAGCCTTAACTTTGCCTATCCCGAACTATGGTTAAAGTCTTCCCTTATTTACTCTTATTCCAGAGATAATCCTCATCAGAGTTGAGTTCTCTATTTGATTATCTTCTTTCGCTGCTCCTGAATACATCTTCTTTGTATCCTCATCGTGTGTAGCTTTGGGATAGGGTTTGATACCCCCGATGATTTATTTTCATCCTTCTCAGGTTATTACCATGCTGAGTTCTCCAGTAGGCTTCTCCCTTCTTGTCGAGACGTTTGTCGAGTGTCTATTCGTGATTCTTGGACTTGTTTGTGTTAGATATGTCTGTTTGTCAGCATTAATTATACACAAATCATGCATATACATGCATAATCATAGCATTCAGATATTCAGGATGCATTCTTTGCCATATATCTTTGCTTGTTATCTCCTACTATTGGTGAAATGTTCTTCCCCAAGCAGAAGTTTGTGTCTGATCTCTCCATATAGAGTCATCCCCATACGCAGAAAGTGTCTATCTTTCCTTCTTTCTTCCCCAATGAGTTATGTCCTCGTGGATGATTATTGTTTCAGTTTCCTCCCCAGTTGTATATCGGGATGGAATTACTCCCCTGAGTTATATCCTCGCCGGGTTGAGTCTTGTTTGATTGTGGCTTTCTAGTTTGTTCCTAGATTGATTCCTTTCATGTTATCCCCTGCAGTTTCATGTGGTTCAGTTGTTCAATTTCTCAGTAACCAGTAATTGTTCATCCTTTCCCTAGCGGATTTTGTGGCCTTCTACCCAGTCACCGGTAGTAGTAAGTCCTATTTCTGTGGTTTTCTACCCAGTAAACGGTAGATGGAATCCCCTCTTTGTTGGTTATCTTTACCTAGTAATCAGTATTGATATTCCTTCGTTTTTGAGTATACCACCCAGTAACCGGTGATATATCTCTTGCATAATTGCTTTTGTCAGGAAATTCATCCATAGCGAGTCATCTTTCATTTACCCTTGTTTGGTGATGATTGTTTCTCCTTCTGATTGGTCATCATTTTATACCCAGTAACCGGTATCCCGATGTCCTTTCTTTTCGGTCGATTTATCCTTTATTAACCCAGTAACCGATTGCGGATGATCTTCCATGCGAGTATGTTATCTATGTTTTTTACCCATATAACGATAGTAGATAATATATCTCATGTGCTCTTCATTCGAAGTCTTTTTCTTCCCCAGTCGAGTAAGATTCGTATTTCCTTGAATGTGCATCCTATAAGTCCAGTTTGCTTTATCAACCCTCCTTTCCGATGATGAGTGTCTTGGATATGTTCCCAATTCACACCTGGTTGGTCACCTATTATATACCTAGTAACCGGTGTCACTGGTGTTCCTTCCTTCTGCTCCCTATTATGACTTTTTGTCCCCTGTGGAGTCATATTTTCCTGAGTTAAGATGTGCCTTTTGGGTCCTCCTTAGATGTTTCGGATGATTGATATCTTTCACCCTTATACCGGTCTTAGATATTTTTTCTCCCTGAGCGTGTTTTTCTCTCACCCAGTAACCGGTGTTTTGATAAAATGTCTCTCTTTGAGTTTATTACCCAGTAACTGGTAATATCTCGTTGTTTCTTCCTCAACTGAGTCCTTTATGGACATTCCCGTCTGAGTCCGGATTTTTTATCCGATGTATCCTTTATGGATAGTTTTGTTGTATTGGCATATTCCCCAATACATGCATCTTTGCGTCAACTCGAGTCTTTCCATCGATTTATTTTCGTGGAATCCCTTCGTGTCTCCCAGCAAGTTTTCAAGTCGTGACCTGCTCACGCATTTTTACCTTATTTCCCCCAGAGTCTCTGTCTCCCTAGTGAGTGTGTTACTCCTATGGATCTTCAGCTCCTCCCGATTTCTTTTCCTATGTGGCAATTATTCACCATAAATATTTTATTTTGCATGCATACATTTGCATCATGAGGTCTCTTAGGGACCAAAATTCGTCTTTTTGCTATTATTTAAGCTCATTCTATCTCATCAAGACGAAGATTTTAACCTTCACATCTCCGGATAGAATGACCTTAAATAGGGGCATTTGTAAGACCCTAATTTTTACCCTAAGATCCCCCCAGGATCATAGCATGTTTGGCTCCTTAACCCTAGGGTTGGGACCTTGTTTGAGTGATTTGAGGTCACCAAGCATGATTTTATTGTATGTTATTTATTTTCTTATTTGATTACTAACCAAAAGCACAAAAATATGTCACTAACTCTTTATGTTTTGAAGCTCAAGTGATCATGTGCTCCACAATGCTCTTAGGAGGCTCCTAAGCACAATGCAATGGCTAGATGAAGATGAGAAAAAGCATGACAATGGTCCACAAAGTTCCTAATCATCATTATGTCTCCCAAGTATCTCCAATTTCCAATATGATCAAGATAACCCAACGGGCTTGAAGATTATTTCCCAAGGAAACCCTAATGTCACTATGCTTTGACTATGCCTTGCCCACAAAGCAATCTCAACTTCTAATCAAATTTAATCAAGGGAAGTTATTTCATTTATCATTTTATGCATATATGAGCCTATTTGAGGCCCCTCAATCATTTATTCATCAAGATTAGAAGTTTGACTTTGAAAAGTTGACCAGTTAAGTAATCTGACTAAGCTAAGGTTCAATGAGCTATACCTTTTGATGTGTTTGTGAAATGAAGATGACCCCAAAAGAAAAACTATTCCTAAGAACCGTATGAACAACTTTCATGTTCACCAAAAATCCATTTGAAGCTTGGAAGGTCATCATTAATTTCAAAACATTATAAGTCAATTTGGTTGAAACCCTAATTTTAGGTCAACTTGCCAAGGGCATAACTTTCTCATTTTATATTATTTTGAGGTGGGACGAAAGGCATTAGAAATATTGATATGTCTACTTCAAATGTTATGTTTGACAAAATTTCATAATCCTAAAGGAAATACATGTGCCATTGCAAAACATTATAGGTCATCTTTGACCTAATTCATTGAATTTGAAAAAGTACCCAACTGAAAATTCCCATAACTTTGTCATAGAAAATGGAAATGATACAAACTTTTAGTCTAAATTGACTGTCTTTAAAATATCTAAAACTTTGATGTTGGATATTTTTTCATATGAAGCTTGTATCATTAGGTTAAAGGGGTTTGATCAAGCTTACTTTTGGTTGATTTTTTTCAAAGTGATTTGAACATGTTTTACACCTGAACTTTCCATGTCAGTTTTGATCCATTTTCACATGTCAAATGGTTTTTTTTCCAGCATACTTTTTATTCCTTAATTCAAGAGCTTTCCAACCATTACTCACAATAGTCATTTGGATCTACCATTTGAGAGATTTGAATTTTTCTTCATTTATGTGTATTTTTAACATTTTATGTTAAAACTTGAGATGCAAGCCTTTTCCATCCCATGTGCGCGACCATATGCTTTCCATATGAGCTTAGCAAGTCCCTTCAACCATTCATGGGCCTCTCACGTATCCACAAAGGCCCATGCATTCAAAATTGCAATTCCCATGCACATCAGCAAAGTGTTATGATCAGATGCATTTACCTATAAATAAGGGCTTCCTCTCCTTCATTCGAAAAACCCTTTGGAGATCCCACATGCTGTTGAATTGAAACCACAACCCTCACCAAAGGAATCACTCACCATTTTTCAATATTTTCGAGCTTGAAATTCAGCAAAGTTAGTTGAGTTTCAAAGCTAGATTCCTTAGCCAATCATCTTCCATATATTCAGAGATCAAAAAGAAGCAAAAAGCTTGAAGGATTCGTGGCCAGAAACTCACCATTTTTGAAGGTATAAGCTCAAACTATTTGGATCTGAAACTCACGATTCAATGTAGTATTCTTGTGTTTTTGTGGTTCTCTGAAGTCCTCATGCTTGAGGCAAACTTTTGGTGCATTTAATTTTCCATTTCAAGATCAATCCGTGTGGACAGCATGATTTTCTCCTTCATTTTCCTCTCAATATAGGAAGAATGAGAGGAATCTAATGGTACAGTGATGATCTATATCACATAAGCTTCAATTCCATGCCCTTGTTTTTCATTTTTGATAAGATTCGTTTTCCTGCAATTTTTGGCCGCATTCTGCTTGGTTAATCGGAGAAGATGGTGGTTTCCACCACCACCACCACCACGTGTACTGATCACAGCCATTGGATCTCTCCCTCACTATCTAATCTCGTGCATCCATTCTAATTACTTTTTTTATTCATTGTGTTTCGCTGCTGACTTGAGTACATCATGCACCCTCAGATCCAGGGCGTGTAACACGCCACGTCATTTATGATACGGATCTGGTGGCTCAGCTTTTTTTCGCTTTATTTCATTTTCTCTTTATTTTCTTTTAATTCATTCTATTTTCAATAATTCATAAAAAATTCATATGAGGTCAGAAAAATATTAGACCAACTTTAATTTTTTTTTTGAAAATTCTAGTTTCATCTTATGATTTTTAATTATTTTTGTGACCACATTTGATATTTTTCATGAATTATTTGGTTTTTAATGATTTGAATTCATTTTAAAATGCTTTATGACTTTAGAAAAATACAAAAGTATTTTTATAGCATCTATGGATCATGATAAGTCAATGAAAAATAGTCTCAATAATTTCTTGTTTGTTTTGAGATTATTTGAGATTTTATTTCATATTATGTTATTTTTGGTTGTTTTTAATTGATTTTAATTGCTTTCTGACCTTAAAAATTTGTGAGAAAATTAGTCAAAGTTTGTTTGACTATGTTGAACCTATGAAATTTTAATGGGACTTATTGAAGTTGTTTTGAATTGAATTTGAGGTTCAAATTTGTTTTTTGTTTTTTATTTGTATTTTCTTTTAATTCAAAAATTACCAAAAAAATATTATTGACTTCTTGACTTGTTATATTCATTCCTCTTCTGTTTGGTGTTGATCAAGGTTGAATTGATTCAACTTCGATCAAATTCATTGGATCTTGTGGTTTGAGAATCCTTAAAGATCATCACCTAGAGGGATGAATGAATTTGATCAAGGATGACTTATCCCTTGATCAATTGGGATTGGTTGCTGTCTTCTTACCCCCCTCCCTTTCATCTTCATCCTTTTCTTTCCCTTAGTGGCCAATGAGTTAAAGTCTTGAGGTTGGTCTTGACAAATAGAAGTTTAATCTTCTTTGACAAACCAAACTCAACTTGATCCATGATCAAGTGAGTTATTTTGTGTCAAAGATAGGTTATCTTTTGGTCAAGCAAATAACCAAAAGTCAATACAAGACCCTTTCCCTCTTGTTTGGCATGACAAGTTTATGGAGCTTGGCTTACTAGTCATGACCTCTAACTTGTGTTCTTTGCCTATATTCTTATTGACTGACCACAAATAGGTGTGGCTACTATATTAGTCCACTTACGATTGCTTAACATAGAGCTACATTGTCTTATGACAAGGTAACATAACCCTACTAACTACTAAGTTTAATTTGAGCTCTTAAATTCTCGTCATTTACTTTTAATGTCATTTATTTCTTGCTCATTATTCATCTTGATTCTCATTTTGCTCACTTGAGCACATATTTTATACTTATGTCAGTTTTCTTTTGGTCATTTGAGCCCATTATTGTATATAAATATATTGTTATTTTGTGTTGTTTTGTGTTTGTTTTGATGTGAACCAAAATACAAAAGGAGAAAGGACTTAGAATTAGGATTCACCCATGCTTAAAGGAGTTCAAGAGCAACTAGGCCTCATGCCTTTATAATGATAAAATTTAAAGTTGACCTCAAATGACTTCTCCTCAAACTTATTCTTTATCCATTCCCTTTATTATGTTGTGAGCTTTTTAATGTGTATTTTTGTGTGATAGGAATCTCATCTTAAGATTGGGAAAAGAGGACCATTGCCATGAGTAGCCAAGTTAAGAGCCAAGCCAAATGGAGATCCTAGGAGCTTGAATTCAAATTATTGAT
This sequence comes from Lathyrus oleraceus, assembly GCF_024323335.1. Taxonomy (NCBI): domain Eukaryota; kingdom Viridiplantae; phylum Streptophyta; class Magnoliopsida; order Fabales; family Fabaceae; genus Lathyrus; species Lathyrus oleraceus. Next base: position 422,315,615 of record NC_066581.1, read on the forward strand.
TGCTTGCTTTGTATGCTAAATCCAAAGGAAAGGAGTATCTTGAGTCATCTCTTTGCCTCCAAGAAAAGAAACGCCAAGGGTTATCTGTCCCCTCTCATCTTTGTATGCTTTACGAATAGCCATTCTCTCCTCTCCCCCTCTAACCAAGAGAAAAATCATTTTCAAAACTTTGACTTTATTTCAAATTAGAAACCTAGGCCTTAGGCCTTTGACTTTTCAAAACCATTTTCATAAATACTCATTGTAAATAAACTTTAATCCAACTTTGACCTCATTTTGTAAATAAATTCAACTTGTAAATATAACCCATTTCAAGTTGTTTTGTGGTCCCAATAGCCATTTGTTAAACTCTTTTCAAAAACATTAGTCATAGGTTTGAGTTATCATAGTGATTGATGTAAATCTCACCTCATCCTTAGTGTTGGATTATAAGCCTTCCATGCTTATTATAGGGTCAACCCCTCACTAGCATGTTGAAGCCTTCCTCGTATGGTCGATTGTTGGTTTAGGTTGAGTTTTCTCCCTTTGATAACAAAAGACCTTAAGGCTTTTGATTAAAATCAATTCACCAATCTTTGCAATTTTTACCATGAACTACGAGGTTTTGATCCTCCTTTGTGATGGTTCGTAGGCAATGGGTTCATCCATTCTAACAATAAAATTTGTAAATATAATTTATTCTCTTCTCATCCCTCCAATCTTTTGCACAAATCATTTCACAAATACCAACCTACAACACATATTTGCAAAAAGGGTTCCGTTAGAGTACTAAGGATGTTTTGGGTGCGTAAAACCTTCCCATTACATAACCAACCCCTTACCTAGATCTCTGACATTTTTATTAGTTTTTGATTTGAAAAACATCTTACTTGGTTTTTATTCGCTTTTTAGCCTTTCCTTTGGATAAATAAAAGTGCGGTGGCGACTCGAATTGTATGTTGACTTTTGGTTTAGTCAATAAACATAAAGGTAACGAAAACCCCGCTACAATATGGAATCTTATTCATGCAATCCCTTTCTTCCTTAGTTGAAGGGGATTGTGTTTTTGATAGACACAAGCCTTGTTGCATAGGTATGAATCCTTTCTTGGAATCATGCATATTAATGCGTCTCAACACTTTGTCTATGTATGTACTCTGACTTAGGCCAAGCAGTTTTTGTGATCTATATCTATAGATCCTAATTCCTAATATATAGGCTGCTTCACCTAGGTCCTTCATAGAAAAGCATTTCCCCAACCAAGACTTTACTTGTTGCAGGGTAGGGACATCGTTTCCAATGAGTAATATGTCATTTGCATATAATACCAGGAAGACGATCATGCTCCCACTAACCTTCTTGTAGACACAAGGCTCATCTTCATTCTTGACGAATCCATATTGTTTTACTGTTTCATCAAAATGAAGATTCCAGCTTTTGGAAACTTGCTTCAATCCATAGATTGATCTTTGTAACTTACATATCTTTTGGGCTTCTTCTGGTATGTCAAATCCTTCAGGCTGTGTCATGTACATATCCTCAAGAAGATTCCCATTAAGAAAAGTAGTTTTGACGTCCATCTGCCATATTTCATAATCATGATATGCAGCGATAGCAAGTCAAATCCGAATAGATTTAAGCATTGCAACTGGTGAAACGGTTTCATCATAGTCAACCCCATGAATTTGTTTATATCCTTTTGCAACTAGTCTTACCTTATAGGTATGTACCTTACCATCCATGTCAGTCTTCTTTTTGAAGACCCACTTGCATCCTATAGGGTTAACTCCTACATGAGGCTCTACCAAGGTCCAAACTTGGTTTGTGTACATGAAATCCATTTCATATTTCATGGCTTCTAGCCACTTCTCAGACTCGGGACCAATTATGGCCTCTTGGTAGGTCACAGTCTCATCTTGATCCATGAGTAATACATCACCTTGATCAGATATGAGATATCCATATCTCTCAGGTAGGTGACGTATCCTGCTTGACCTACGTTGGTCTTGTTCTACTTGAGCAGGTTGCTCTTCCATAACTACTTGTATTTCCTGCTTTAATTCCTCCATAGGTGTATCAATGCTTTATGATTCTTGAATTTTTTCAAGCTCTACTTTCCTCCCACTGATTCCTTTGGAAATAAAATCATTTTCTAGGAAAACTCCAGTTCGAGCGACAAATACTTTTCCCTCAGAAGGATTGTAGAAGTAATACCCTCTTGTTTCTTTAGGATACCCCACAAGCAAGCATTTGTCAGATTCGGGCTCAAGCTTAGTTGAAATTTGTCGTTTCACATAAACTTCACAACCCTAAATCTTCATGTAAGACATATGTGGTTTCTTACCACTCCATATCTCATATGGTGTCTTCTCAACCTTTTTGGATGGAACACAATTAAGTGTGTAAGTTGTTATCAATAGTGCATGTCCCCAAAAGGAGTTGGAAGATCGGCGTGACTCATCAGGGATCGGACCATGTCTAACAAGGTTCAATTTCTTCTCTCAGATACACTGTTCCATTGGGGTGTTCCAGGAGGAGTAAGTTGGGATAGAATCCCACACTCTTTCAGATGGTCATCAAATTCTAGGCTTAAATATTCACCACCTCGATCTGATCGAAGAGTTTTAATATTCTTACGTATTTGGTTTTGTACTCCATTCTTGAATTCCTTGAACTTTTCAAAGGACTCTAATTTGTGTTTCATTAAATACACATAACCATATCTACTGAAATCATTAGTAAATTTGATGAAGTACTGAAAACCTCCTCTAGCTGGTATGTTGAATGATATACATCAGTATTTATGAGGGCCAAAAGGTCATTAGATCTTTCACCTTTTCCTGTGAATGGAGACTTTTCCATCTTTCCAATTAAACAATATCTGCATGTCTCATATGATTCATAATCAAAAGAGTCAAAGAGTCCATCTTTATGGAATTTGGAAATGCGTTTCTCATTTATGTGGCCTAATTGACAATGCCAAAGGTAAGTTGGATTTAACTCATTAGGTTTCATCCTTTTATTTGTGCAGTAACATAGAATATAATATTCCTGCTAATTGCAGGTACATAATAACAGTTCTCTAACTGAATTATTAAACCACTAGGTAAAGTCAATACATAAGTTCCTACGGCTAAAGCAACAACCTTTCCTCCATTGCCAACTCGTAGGTCAACTTCACCTTTTTCCAAATATCTACTCCTTTTTATCCCCTACACATTGGTACAAATGTGAGAATCACATCCAATATCTAATACCCATGATGCAGAAGTAGATAAATTAATTTCAATAACAAAAATACTTGAAGTTGAAGTCTCTACTCTATTCTTTTTATCTTCCAGGTACTTTGGGCAGTTTCTCTTTCAGTGTCCGGTCTTACCGCAATGGAAGCACGTGTCTTCCTTTTCTATTCCTCCATTAGGCATAAAAGTAGGAGTTATGGGTTTAGGTTTGGCAACTTCCTTTCCTTTCCCTTTACCACCCTGCTTTGTGGGTCTTTTGTTCTGTCTCTTTCCATTTCCGATCATCAAAATGGACTTGCCTTTTGACTTCAGATTCTGCTTAGCAGTTCTTAATATGGCTAGTAGTTCCGGAAGATATTTGTCCATATCATTCATATTTAAATGAAGGAAAAATTAATTGAAGCTACCTGGCAACGATTGCAAGATCAAATCAGTCGCAAGTTCCTTTCCGAGGGGAAAACCTAACCTCTCAAGGTTCTCCACATACCCAATCATCTTGAGCAGATGGGGACCTACAGGGGCTCCCTCATCTAATTTACCTTGAAAAAGGCCATTTGAAACTTCAAACCTTTCATACCTTGCATGCTCTTGATAGAGCATCTTCAGATGTTCGATCATATCGAATGCTGCCATTTTCTCATGTTGCTTTTGCAACTCTGAATTCATGGTAGCTAGCATGACGCAAGAAGTTTCATTGGCATCATTGACATGCTTCTTATAAGCATCTATTTTTGCCTTAGGTGTAGAACTAGGAGGTTTCTCTTCAGGAACAAGTTTCTCCAAGACATACAACTTTCTATCATGTTTGAGGACAATCCTCAAATTTCGGTGCCAATCTAGAAAATTTTTCCTAGACAATTTTTCGTTATCAAGGATTGATCGCAAAATGTTATTAGAGGTGTTTGTTGTCATGGTAATCTACATGAAACATAATAAAAATATAAGTATCACTAAAATAACATATTTAATTAGGCCTTTAATTAAATATGCTCCCACTATTTTACTTAAAACAAATGACCCTCACCATTTGATTCGGAAAATCCCGTTGGAAGATTTTCTAGTGGGTCGAGATCCAGATTTCACTTTGTTTTAAGTCTGTTTAGGCGGATTACACAAAACTAGGTTATTTAGGTAGGAACTCCTTCCAATTGTATCTAATACAACTCTCGAATATTTTATTTGGGTGAATAACTTCTTATTCCAATCCATCATATGGATCATTTCCAACTCTTGCTTCTAAACGTATATATAATCTTATTATAATTTGTTTAGTTAAGTTTAACCCATTGTTTTAGCAATTGGATATTACAATTATCCCATTGCACCTTACTAATATAGAACATGCACCTCGCGTAGGCGAAACCTACATTATCCGATACTAGTCTTGATGAGTGCTAAAACTTGGAAAGCATAAACTTAATATTTAATTTGAGGGAATTTGCAATTATTCTGATCTCACCGGCTTATTTATCATATAAATTGTCTCTCACATGCATCAATATACATACAAAATGAAACAGTTATGGCCCCTAGCGCAATTGTTCTCCCAAGCCAATGAGAGAACCTAAGCTAACCTAATAACGATCTAAGCTTCTCCAAGCAAGATCTTCAAGGTTGTCCTCCTTTGATATTGTATTCTTCTCTTTCTTCATAACATTACATTACATGAAATAAACTCATTTTACATACGAGGGAGTGAGATGAGAAAAGAAGTTACATTAAGAGATTAAAAGGGAGGCACGACACGCAGGTCATATTTTAAAATCCCAAAACAAAATAAAGGAAAACTAATGCCATAATCGATCACCACAAGACAATAACAATAAACACATTATTAATATTATTATTAATTTAAATTTTGTTAATTAAATAAACAAAATTAAATTTCGGCGACTGATCACACTACACAGAGTTAGCCGGGTGTTCCGCAACTCTTTGACAACCCTAATCGCATAACTCTTTGACAACACAACCCTTGTAGCGTCATGAACCCTAATGCAACAACTTCATACCGTCAAACATACCTCAATTGTTAATTCAGTATGATTGATCAACACGTCATTGCTTCACCATACTAATGTCGGATCAAGAAGCAAATGACCATTGATCGCTCAAAGGAAAACAACCATTAAGTGTTTGAATGAATGAACCATAAACAGTATATCATATATATCATATTTTGCATCAGAATTACTTATATCATATATATAACTTGATCGATCTCAAATGTGTAACCTATGGACGTCCGATGTATCGCTGCTTCACCATACTAACGTCGGATTCCGAAGCATAGTCAACATCAATCATCCAAATCGTAAACATATGATGCCAAATTTAATTACTCCTTTATTATTGAATTCATTCTGTCTTTTAATCATATTAATATAGAAAATACAGAAAATAAGCAGTTATCACATGGATGGTTTCGTAAGTGGCTCTGATACCACTGAAGGAGAATAGTGATCTAAAACGCAGGAAAATTTAAAATTTTCTCCTTTAGTGATCCTTACAAATGGGCATGATCAGTGATAGAAATCATGACCTATTATGGCGATTAAAACCTTTGATGCAAATCTAAGAAGTGATCATGAATGTTGAATGGTGACAACGACTCTACTCAGTCCACAGGAACAAATTCCTTCAATCTCAGTGCTAGCTTCTATGAATGAAGGCTTTGAGTGAGAGAGAGAGAAACGAGATTTTCATCTAAACAAATGCTTCTGCACAAGGGTTCTATTTATAGAACCACTTGTGTGGGCTGTAAGCTAAAAAGCCCACTTAAGTGTATGTGGCCCATATCTTATGATATACCAAAATCACTTAAGCATGTGGTACCTTACCATATTTTGTATTCTACTTAAGTGCACCGTACCTTACAATGTTCTACAATTAACTTAAGTGCACCGTATCTTACGGTATTCCTTATTTACTCTATCTCTTCTTAATTTGTCCTTTTGTCTGTGACCCTGTAGGTTTTCGCGGCATTGGCAATTATATTAAATCACGTATTTAACATAATAAATAGTAAGCGCTACCTAGCAACGTATCACTACTACCCAAGACACGAAAATGTCATATGATATGACAAATCATTTTGTGATAATACTTGTGTGTACAATTAACCTTTTGACCTTATGTCTATATTAAACACAAGGCATAGACCGTGTCATCCTTGTCCAGTTCAATATTGGGCCCTTAGACATTTATCCTGTTACGCAAGATGGGCAGATTCCATCTAGGTCACTCATGTCCCTCATCATGCTTTGTGGAGAACCCATAAACTATCTTTATGGTCATCCAGTTATGGGAAATGTTTGATCAGCAATAAAGCACTCGACTCTACATCTAGGGTCCATAGTGGTTTCAGGTCGAAGGGTGGTATACACCACTATCACCATGAGAATAACTTATGACACTTTGCATAATATTCTATATAGTATTCTCATAACGGATCAATCCAGTATAAATATTACTTCTAATATTCATACCTATGTTTAAGATTTGATAACTCCTTATCCACAATCCATGAGATGCGATCATCAGTCTATATACATAGTAGTCTTAATGCTTTAATGTTATCCCATTTCACAACAAAGCTCGACTACGGATACTTTAAGAATAATGTCCTTATGTTTAATGGGATCTCATGATTAAGTCAAACTTGATACATTAAACTAACTAGCTATTCTAGGGACTTTATTAAACAAACATAATAAAGACAAAAGCCTTTTATTATTAATAAATAATTTGATACAAGTACCAAAAGTATTGGCCTCTAGGGCTTACACCAACAATATGTGCACCTTGTCGGCATATATTTTACATTTGTGGCATGTCCTGGCATAATGCTAACAACCATCTTCCATTGTTATCCAGTAGTAACCTGCCCTCATGAGTTTATTTACCACCGCATGTCTGTTTGCATAGGTTCCAAAGGATACTTCATATATTTCCTTCATGAGTCGGTATGCTTCATGTCTATCCATGCATATGAGCAAAACCATGTCATAATTCCGTTTGTATAACACATCTTAATTTAGGAAAAACTTTGATCCTAATCTTTGTGGAGTCCTCTTGTCCATGGTGGAAGCATCTACCAGATATTCCTGTCTCTCAAGATAGCGTTTGATATCATAAAACCAAGGTTTGTCATCCAATTCCTCTGTTGTTGTTAGACAATAAGAAAGTTCATTACAACGCATGATTTCAATAGAAGGCCAATGATTGGGCCATATCAACTTGTACATGGGATGCTAGGGTTTTCAAAGCACCTGCCATATGATTTTCTTCTCGAGGAATATGAGAGAAGGTGATCTTGTCAATCTTTGGGATTAACTTTAGAACATAATCCCGATATAGAATTAGGTTGGCATGTCTGGTTTCCCAATAACTTATAATCTGATGTATGACTATAATAGAGTCTCCATACTATTCAAGGACTTTGATCCTCAAGTCATTAGCCTCCTATAGTCCTAGTATGCATACTTCATATTCAACCATGTTATTCGTGCACTCAAAGTAGAGTTTTACTGTGAATGGTATATGAAAATTCTTGGGAGACATCAACGCTACTCCAATTCCATGGCCTACAACATTTGAAGCACCATCGAACATAAGAGCCTATCGCTCCCCTGGTTTTGGTTATTCTCCAGGTCTAAGGATTTCATAGTCTTTGATGAACATTATATCCTCATCTAGGAAATCAAACTTCAAGGGCTGATAATCTTCCATTACTTGGTGAGAAAGATGATCCGCCAACACACCACCCTTAATGGCCTTTTTAGTGACATATTGGATGTCGTACTTTGATAATAACATTTTCCATCAGGAAATTCTTCCAGTGAAAGTGGGTTTGTCAAATATATATTTAATGGGACCCATTTTGGAGATTAACCATGTTGTGTGAGTCATCATGTATTGTTTGGGACGTTTAGCAGCCCATACATGTGCACACCAAGTTTTTTCGAGCAACAAGTACCTGGTCTCACAATCGTTGAACTTGTTGCCCAGATAGTAAATGACATGCTCTTTCTTTATGATTTCATCTTGTTTCCCTAGCATACAACCCATAGATTCATCAAGTACTATTAAGTACATGATGAGAGGTCTTCCATGAACAAGGGGTATCAAAACCGATGGCTCTTGCAAATATTCTTTAACTTTTTCAAAAGCTTCTTAGCAGTCATCGTTCCACTCAATCACTTGAAGTTTCCTCAAAATTTTGAATATAGGTTTACACGTGGCAGTGAGATGTGAAATCAATTTGGAAATCTAGTTCAATCTCCCCAAGAAACCATGAACCTCTTTCTATGTTTTGGGTGCAGGCATGTTTTGAATGGCTCAGACTTTGTCAGGATCCACCTCAATCCCTCTTTGGCTTACAATGAAACCCAATAGTTTTCCGGATCGAACCCCAAATATGATTTTGTTGGGATTAAGCCTCAACCTAAATTTCATTAATCGAGCAAACAACTTTTGCAGATTGGTAATGTGACCCTGACTTGTTTAGGATTTGGCGATCATATCACCAACATATACTTCAATCTCTTTATGAATCATATCATGAAAGAGAGTCACCATTGTGTGTTGATACGTTACCTCGAAACTCTTCAATTGAAAAGGTATCACCTTATAGTAGTAGGTCCCCTAAAGGGTGATGAATGTAGTTTTCTCCATGTCTATCAAGTCCATTTTAATCTGGTTGTACCGGAAGAAACCATCCATGAAGGAAAATACCAAGAATTGAGATATGTCATCAACCAATACATTAATGTAAGGTAATGGGAAATTATCTTTTGGGGTTTCTCTATTTAAGTCTCAGTAGTCAACACACATTATGACTTTTCTAACCTTCTTTGGTACTGACACAATGTTGGCAACCCGTTGTGGGTACTTGGCTACTGCTAAGAATCAGACATCAAACTACTTTCCTACTTCCTCTTTGATCTTGAGGGTTATATTTGAAGGAGAAGGGCAATCCAAAACATAGCGGAATTTTAAAAAATTCCTCCTTTAGTGATCCTTACGAATGAGCATGATCAGTAATAGAATCGTCACCTCTTGTGACGATTGAAACCTTTGATGCAGATCTACGGAGCGATCACGAACGTTGAACGATGACAATACATCTACTCAGTCCACACGAACAAATTCCTTCAATCTCAGTGCTAGCTGCTACAAATGAAGGCTTTGAGTGAGAGAGAGAGAGAGAAACAAAATTGCAACTGCACAAATGCTTCTGTACAAGGGTTCTATTTATAGAACCACATGTGTGGGATGCAAGCTAAAAAAGAGACCACTTAAGTGTATGTGGCCATATCTTATAAAATGCCAAAATCACTTAAGCGCGTGGTACCTTACCATATTTCGTATTCTACTTAAGTACACCGTACCTTACAATGTTCTACAATTCACTTAAGTGCACCGTACCTTACGGTGTTCGTTAGTTACTCTATCTCTCATCAATTCGTCCTTTTGTGTGTGACCCTGTAGGTTTTCATGGCATTGGCAATCATATTAAATCACGTATTTAACTTAATAAACAGTGAGCGGTATCTAGCAACACATCACTACTACCCAAGACACAAAAATGTCATGTGATCTGACAAATCCTTTTGTGATAATACTTATGTGTATAATTACCCTTTTGCCCTTATGTATATATTGAACACAAGGCATAGACCGTGTCATCCTTGTCAATTTCAATATTGGGCCCATAGACATTTATCCTGTTACGCAGGATGGGAAAATTCCATCTAGGCCACTCCTGTCCATCATCATGCTTCGTGGAGTACCCATCAACTGTCTTTATGATAGTCCAGTTACGGGCAACATTTGATCAACAATAAGGCACTCGACTCTACATCTAGGGTCCATAGTGTTTTCAGGTTGAAGGGTGGTATACACCATTTGTAGCGGTAAATTCATGATCATCAAGCTATGGATAAGCTAGAGATCAAATAACAAGAGTCGCCACCGCGCATTTTTTTTTCCAAGGGAAAATGGAAAAAGTACGAACAAAACCCAAAAACTAAGAAGTTTTCAAATCAAAACTAATAAAATGTCAGAGATTATAGGTAAGGGGGTTGGTTACACAGAGGGAAGGTGTTAGCATCCAAAGTGTTCTAGGTACTCCTAGGGAGCCCTTTTGGTGTGCATATGTATTTGGTACAAAAATGAGGTTTACAAACAAATAGAATGGGGGGATGAGGAAAGAATTCATTAATTATATTTTTTTGTTTGACAAGACCTTCGGACTTATGCCTACGTACCAACATAAAAATGAGGGATCAAAACCTCGTAGTTCGTGATACAAATTTCAAAGTGGATGCCTTGCTTTTAACAAAAATTAAGTTTGAAAGGAACAAAGGCCTAAAAATGGTTTGAATGAGTTAGTTCTTTTTGGCTTTTTGAAAGTTTAGGTCAAGTATAGTTAAGTTTATTTACAAATTTGATTTAAGAAAAGAAGGTTGAAAATACAATGGCATAAGGCCAAAGTTTCTATCTCTTTGCAAAGTGGTCAAAGTTTACAACAAAAAAATTTCAATCAAAGAAGATTTTGAAAAGGGAGGGAGAGATTTTGAAATTAAAGAAATGGGGAGAAGATGAAGAGACTAGTCCTATGCACAAAATTAAAAGTTAAGAGTTGAAAAGATTTGACCAAATGGGTAGCAATCCAATATACAAAAATGTCAATAGAAACCCAAAATTCCCTTGGACTTTTAGAATCAAGCAACATACAAATGCACAATTATATTATCTTGAAGAGCAAAGGAATCAAATAAAGATAGCCACATCCAAGCTTTAGCCATTCCATGATCTTCTTTCAAATTAACCCATGTAACAGATGGATTCCACAAGTCACAGGTTAAAAATAACAACTTCACAATGATCATGTTGCATATGAACTCAGAGGGATTTTAGGGTCAAAATTGGGGTCTTACACCATTATCACCATGAGAATAACTTATGACACTTTGCATAACATTCTATATAGTATTCTCATAGCGGGTCAATCCAGTATAAATATTACTCTTAATATTCATACCTATGTTTAAGACTTGATAACGCCTTATCCATGATCCATGACATGTGATCATCAGTCTATATACATAATAGTCTTAATGCTTTAATGTTATCCCACTTCACAATAAATCTCGACTACGGATACTTTAAGAATAGTGTCCTTATGTTTAATGTGATCTCATGATTAAGTCACACTTGATACATTAAACGAACTAGCTATTCTAGGGACTTTATTAAACAACCATAATAAAGAAAAAGCCTTTTATTATTAATAAATAATTCTATACAAGTATCAAAAGTATTGGCCTCTAGGGCTTACACCAACAATATTTTGGTGAGTTCTTCTTAGCTTCTCCTTGACGGTAAAACTTTCTTCTTTGAGCGGCAACTTGTGTACAACAATGTCAATATCCAACCCATTCATATCTTGATATGACCAAGCGAATACATCAACATACTCATGAAAGAGCTTTATCAGTCTTGTCTTTACGGCATATTATAGGGTGGCGCTTATCTTCACTTCTTTCTTGTCTTCCTCGGTTCCAAGGTTGATAACTTTGATATCTTCCTGGTGCGATTGAATGACTTTCTCTTCTAGTCTGAGTAGTCTGGCTAGCTCTTTGGGGAGTTCAGAATCCTCATTGCCTTCGTCTTCGGCTTGGTTAATTATATAATCAAAGTCATACAAGACCATTTCAATATCGTTATCAATGGTCTCAGTGGCGTTTCTGCATGTTATGGTTTATGCGGTTTATTTAGAACGTGCATGCATAAAAACATTGCTATTTATTGTATAAATAAAATGAGAAAGAAAAGGAACATAATTGAATGCAAATTGTACTTTGTTGATGATAATCAATGTTTTAAAACAAGGAGGCCCTACAACATGCTACTGTACCTTGGGCAGAGCATGGGGCTTTGATTAAAACTATAAAATTTCTTTTGATAATGAAAGACTTGGGGAATCTACACAACCTTCCAATTCTTCAGCTCCTCTTTGGACTCTGCCCGACGTATCCAACTGGATGCCACCTCATTGTAAGCTTCATCATTATTCATTGCAACCTAACCACCAAAGATGTGGCCAACACTACTAGATATTTCTTCTTCTAGAGGAATTTTCTTTTTGTCAAATTAATCACTTGCTTTAACCAAGGATGACTCATATCCTAGCCCAAACTTGTCCTTCTCTTTGTTCATTTCTATCACATTTCCCCAACTTGGGAATTCCCTATTTCTATGATGGTCTTAGCTCCTTTCCAATAGGCCATGGATAGCTCAGGTTTTGGTGGCTCAAACGTCTGTTGAACTGTCAACACTTTCACCACCTCCAAGGATTAGAAGGGTGTTTTAGTAATTTCTCCTTAAATGTTAAAATATATCAGGTGGCTAACCAAAATTTCTTCCTCACCTCCAATCACAATCATCTTGTCATTTGTGATGAACTTCAATTTTTGACGCAACATTGAGGTAACTGCCCCTGCAACATGGATCCAAGGTCTTCGAAGTAGGCAATTATAACTAGAGTGAATATCCATTACTTGGGATGTGATAGTGAAAGTAGTTAGACATATTTTAATTGGTAAGTCGACCTCTCATATGACAGCTCATCTCGAGCCATCAAATGCTTTCACTATCAAAGTGTTGGGTTTCATATCCACTCCCTCTAGGGGTGAATTCACCAAAGTAGTCTTAGAGATAAAATTCAAAGAAGAACCTGTATACACTAAAACTCTTGACAGCAAGGTGTCTACACATCTTAGGGAGATATGTAGAGCTTAATTGTGATCTTTCCCTTGGAGTAGGCCTTGGAAAATTGTTGGCTATTTCCTTCCCTTTGGCTTTGGCAGAAGATTCAACAGTTCTAGGGACAAAATGCAACCACTGCGGTTTATTCCCCCAGGCCCCACAATAGATGTCCCGTTCGGTTCATTGATTATAAAAGGTTGATCCTCATGCCCCTGCTTAAAAGATTTGGGCTCATAAATCCGAGGAATAACTTTTTCACTTTGATGTGGAAACGGTACTGGAATCTGTATGACTAATAGAGTGATTGGGATTTATACCTCTGATGCTTCGTATGTAATATCTATCATATCCACCACTTTCCCTTTCTTCTTTTTCTTGTTACAACGTTCAATATGGATTGTACCTTGATCAATCAGTTGTTGAATTCAGCTCTCCAGGCCTTCATCAATATTTATATTAGAAGTACAATCATCTTTAACCCATGGTTTTTTGGGATCAAACCATACTTCACCAATTGTGTCCCTATCACAATGATAGGGTTTTGAATCTCCTGAACCTTCTGAATCAATTCTTTCTCATCAACTTCCTCTATGGAGCTAACATAGGCTCTTCCATGTGTTGGCATGGGGTCGGTTTTAACATCCGGGCCTGTCAACGTAAAGGTAACAACCTTAGACTCGATTGAATCCTGCACACGATTCAGAAAAGCACAATAATTATCTATAACATGTCGAGGTGCATCCATATCAAATTCACAATGAGAGTTAGCGCCATAACCTGGTGGATAAGGGAAAGTAGTTGCCATCAACTCCCTCAAGGTCAACAATCTACCTTTATACAGGTATGGGAATATCTGACTATAAGGTACATGCATAGGGTCAAAATGTCTTTGTGGTTCTCTTTGCTTGAACTGCCATCCTGGAGGGGAATTTTGTTGATACTTCTATGGAGGTCGTTGCTGATAACCCTGTTATTGTCGTTGTGTAATTTGTTGTTGGTACAGAATAGGCACAATGGTATCGACTTGATGATGGGGAACCTATTATTTTCCCTTACGTGCTCCCATGATAGCATTGGCTTCACTTTCTTTTTTCTTCTGGAAGCTTCCAGAGTATTTCTTTGGTGCGTTGGATGCTCTAACATTTATATGAATTTTACCATCCTTCAGACCCTTCTTAATAAGATCTCCAATTGTGACTAGATCAGAAAATCTGGGCCCCCTCTACTTACCAACCTATCAAAAAGGATCCTTCAAAATGTCTACAAATATTCCAGACATCTCTTTTTAGACAAAGGGGGCTCCACTTTAGTGGCTAGATCTCTCCACCGCTGAGCATATTCTTTGAATGACTATCTTTCTTTCATTACCATTCCTTGTAGTTGGATATGGTCGGGTACCATGTCAAGGTTATACTTGTACTATCGAATAAAAGCATCAATCAAATGTTCCCAGCTTTGAATTCGACTCTACTCTAGGCTCATGTACCATGTTAGTGATGACCTACTCAAACTGTATTAGAAATAGTGTATGAGTAATTTGTCATTCTCAGTGTGAGCATCCATCTTTCAAAGTTACATTACCAAATGACTTCTTGGGCTAGTTTGACCTTTGTATTTCTCAAAGTCGGGAGTTTTGAACTTAGCCGAGATGACTAAATTCAAAAATAGGCACATGATCATAACTGTTGTACCAAATATGTTATTGCCCTATATGAACTTGACCTTCTTTTCCATAGCACGGAGCCTTTTAACAAATAGGTCTGGAACAGGTCTTACTGGTGTAGGCATATAAAAGCATCATACTGATCTTCATCATCGATCAGAGATCCATGTTGAGCAGACACTGTCGAATGTTCTAGGGGTCCACATTGACCACTGATACAAGAATATGAATATGGTCTCCTTTAGTATGAACAAAACTACCATCTAGGTTGACCACCCAAGGGATGCAGAGTGATGAAGTTCCAACCTGACTAGAAATCCTTTTGGCTTCAATATCTCTTTCTTTCTAAGCCAATTTCAGCATGGTCTCAAGCAACTGGTGCATCTTTTCCATATAGCGTCAATATTTATTCTCATTGTAGTCTGGTTGTCCTCAACTTATTCAAGCGTAATTTTATAGTTGTGACATCTCTTGTACCGGTGCCGAGTAGTTCGTGTTTCTAGATGAAAGGGTAGAATGTATACGTTTTTGCTTTTGTATGTGAAATGCATGAGGATGCTTTATCATGTGCAAATGATATGCGTTTTTTATTTGTTTTCATTCTCAGGGAATTATTTGGATTTTTGTTAGTTATTAAGCATTTGAAAGCGTAAGAGATAGATATAAAGACCAGAAATTTTAAAGAAAACTCAAACTCATTCATTCATAACATATTCAGATACATGTGATGATTATAAGATAAGATAATACGAAAGTAAATCTATCCATATCACTTGGTAAATCCTTGGGCTTTTTTCAGATATTCTAACTCTTCCCTAAGGTTGTAGACTGTGTCTTGACAGAAGCGAATGAAATGGAAGACAATATGTGGAGTGTTTGTTAGAACGAGATTTTGGTTCTGCAATTTATCTCTAAGTTTTGATGATAAAAAATGATGAAATATTTTGGTACCCTAATAAAATTCTATAAGTGTGCAGGAGTCTAACGATAAATGAATCTGATGAAACAACATCTAACGTCACAAAAAGTCCAGAACAACTGACTTAGAGTCAAAGGTATTCACTATGACACTGAAGACAACAATGTCCACAACATCTGACATCTGAAGACTCTGATATTCTACATCTGAAGGATCCCACACATGAATAAACTAATGATCCTTACATCTGAAGAATGTCTAATTAGAGATCAGTCAAGAACTTCTGAAGAAAACTCATTAGGTAACTATCTGAAGAATACAAGATCTAAGAGAAGTATATGAATTATGTGTACTTTGATTCACGCCCAACAAATCAGGTCAAGACTTAATAATGAAGTATTCCAAATAAGGTATGAATCTATATATGGAGAAAATTAAATACTCTCCTAAACTTCTATGGAAAGGACAATAAACTCAATGCCATTTAAGTCCCATCCTTGGAAAGAGATCAACATAAATGCTCCATTCAACGGTATCATCTCCAGGCACTATAAAAAGGCCTATCCATCATCATACCAAGACACAAAGATTTTTACACAAGAATATTGCACATCAAATTCAGTCATACACAAAATTCTTGTCTCATGTTATCACACAAGTTGTGCTCTAAGTGTGATCTTGAACCTTGTTCTTACTATGGTCATATTGCTTATCTAGAAGAATTAAACACCTCCTTGTAATTCTAAAATAGTTGTTGTATATTTCCTTAAGCGACTTGTGAAGTATGTAGACTTGAGAGGACTAAGAGATCAATATACTCTTAGACGTTGTTGTAATCTTTCTAGATTATTGTATTAAGTCCTTATTGCAGGAGAAATCACCTTGGCTGGGTGGACTGGAGTAACTTTGAATTTCAAGCGAACCAGGACAAACTTTTGCGTTCTTTATTTTGTTTTTTTGTGTGTGTGGCGTTTCCAAAAGTTTTTATTGTCAGTAAAAACAATTCAAACTCCCCTTTCTTGTTTTTCTTTACCTTCAATTGGTATCAGAGCTTCGGCTCTGTTATTGATTTTTAAATCATCACTTAATAGTGTAGAGAGATCCAGTGTGAGGAAAACATCATGGCCAACTCTAATGAAAGAGATAGCTACAATGCTAAACCTCCAGTGTTCGATGGAGAAAAATTTGATTATTGGAAGGACATGATTGAAAGTTTCTTCTTAGGCTATGACGCTGACCTATGGGATATAGTTACAAATGGCTATGAACCACCTGTATCTGATGCTGGTATTGTCATTACCAGAAGTAAAATGACCGATAATCAGAAGCGTGATTTCAAAAATCACCACAAAGCCAGAATGATTCTATTGAATGCAATATCCTACAATGAATATGAAAAGATCACCAACAGGGAAACATCTAAAGAAATACTTGATTCCGTAAAGATGACTCACAAAGGCAACAATCAAGTCAAAGAGACTAAGGCTCTGGCCTTAATCCAAAAATATGAATCCTTCAAAATGGAGGATGATGAAGCTGTAGAGTTAATGTTTTCTAGATTCCAAACATTAGTTGTAGGACTCAAGCTTCTAGGTAAAGGGTACGTAACTGCAGATCATGTCAAATGATAATTAGAAATTTTCCAAAGAAATGGAGACCTATGGTTACTGCCTTAAAACTATCCAAGGAGCTGAATAACCTAAGCCTGGAACAAGTAATCATCTCCCTCAGGAGTCACGAGATCGAGACGGAGGAAGACGAACCTCAAAAGAAAAGTAAATCAGTGGCTCTGAAGTCCAGATTAGAAATACGAAAGCCAGAAAGGAACAAAGCCCTTCAAGCTGAAGAAGAAGAAGATGATGATTCTGAAAAGGATTATTCTGATGATGAAGAAGAGTTATCTCTTCTAACCAGAAGAGTTAAATAACTCTGGAGAAAAAGGAACAACAACTTCCGAAGACCCAGACATAAGGGAGATCATTCAGAGTCAACTTCCAGAAGCAAACCAAACAAAGAGGTAACCTGCTATGAATGTAAAGAACCACGAAACTATATAAATGAATGTTCAAGGCTCAAGAAAAATAGTTCCAGAAAAGAAGGATTAAAGAAAAACTCCTTCAAAACTAAGAAGGGGTTCATGGCAACCTGGGATGGTTCTGAACCCGACACCTCAGAATCAGACTCTAAAGAGGAACATACAAATGTTACATTCATGGCTACCACATCTGGAAGTTCATTCGAAAGAGAATTTGACTCTGAAGAGGTATTTTTTGACCTCTCTCGCTCTGATATGGAAATTGGTTTATCAGAATCTCTAAGCTCTTATCAGAAGCTTCGACATAAATTCAATATCCTAAAAAGGGTCCATGAAGAAACTGTTGAAGAGTGTGATAAGCTTTAGAAATAATTTTCTGAACTTAAAGGGAACATTTTTGTCCTTGAAAAAGAAAATGAATTTTCACCCAAAAAATGCTTAAAACTTGAAGAAACTCTTTTGAAAGCTCCACAAACTCCTGACACCATCATATATAAATATGAAAAAGCTTTTCAGAAATTTTTGAAAAATGGGCTTGAAAGAAGTAAAATGGCTTCTATGAGTTATGGTGTTAGTCACAATAAGAAAAGAGGAATTGGATATGACTCTGATGAAGATGAGCAAATACCTTCTGCAGAGGACAAGCCTAAATTTGCTTTTTTTTATCATTACACACATGCACAAACGCAAAGATTTAATAATGCTGGAAAACCCAAAGTTTCCAAAAACTCTGGGAGAACTAATCATAAAGGACCCAAAAGATTATGGGTAGTAAAAGATAAAATAGTATATTTTGGAGATATCTTGTGTAGTAGAGTTAAGACACCAATCATGGTATTTGGACTCTGGATGCTTGCGACACATGACCGGAAGAAAGCATATGTTTAAAAGCCTGGAACTTAAAGAAGCTCTTTCATAGGCTTTGGAGTAAATCAGAAAGTAAGAATCAGAGGATCTGTAACGATTGGTAATGGATCTATTCCCTCTATTTTTGATGTTCTTTACATAGAAGGATTAATCCATAACCTGTTATCCATAAGTCAATTAAGTGATAACGGTTATGATATAATCTTCAATTAAAAAGCATGCAAAGCTATTAATCAGAACAATGGGACAATTATTTTCACTGGTAAGAGGAAGAACAACATTTACAAAATTAATCTTTCAGATCTAAAAGATCAAAATGTAAAATGTGTAATGTCTGTAAATGAAGAGAAATAGGTGTGGCATAGACGCTTGGGTCACATTAGCCTGAGGAGGATTTCTCAGCTAAATAAACTTGAGTTAGTCATAGACCTACCTAAGCTGAAGTATTCTTCAGATGCTCTTTATGAGGCATGTTAGAAAGGAAAATTTTCTAAAACAACCTTCAAAAAAATGTTATTTCTACCTCTAAGCCTCCAGAACTTCTTCATATTAACTTGTTTGGACCTGTTAAGACAACACCAGTCAATGGTAAGAAGTATGGATTTGTCATTGTTGATGATTATAGTCACTGGACATCGGTAAAATTCCTAAAACACAAGAATGAGTCACACTCCGTGTTGACTAGTTTCTGCTCAAAAGTACAAAATGAAATTGACTCTAAAATCATCAGAGTTAGAAGTGATCATGGTGGTGAATTTGAAAATAATTTTTTTTATTCTAATGGAATATCCCATGATTTCTTCTCTCCTAAAACTCCACAATAAAATGGATTTGTAGAAAGGAAGATTGTGAACCTCCAAAAAATGGCCAGAACCATGATCAATGAAACAAATGTAGCTAAGCATTTCTGGGTTGAAGTAGTGAATACAACATGTTATATTCAAAATAGAATCTCTATTAGACCTATTCTAGAGAAGACTCCTTATTACATGTGTAAGGGAAGAAAATCCAACATTTCCAACTTTCATCCTTTTGGATGTTCTTGTTTTATCCTTAATACTAAAAATAATCTGAACAAGTTTGATTCTAAAGTACAAAAATGTATCATGTTGGGATACTCAAAACTCTCTAAAGGCTATACAGTATATAATACAAAAACATTAATTGTGGAAGAATCGATACATGTCAGATTTGATGATAAGCTTGACTCTGAAAAGTCAAAGCTAGTTGAGAACTTTGCAGATTTGGAGATAACACTTGCAGGTTTTGAAGAAAGGACTAAAGAATCTGAAGAAACAGAAAAGGAAACGTCAGATGCACCTGAAATGACAATTAATCAGAAGAAATCAAGAAATAGACAAAATGTTTCTGAAGAATTGATTCTGGGAAACAAGAAAGAACCTGTTAGAACAAGATCAACATTCAAAGTTTCTGAAGAAACACTTCTGAGACTAGTATCTCTGATAGAGCCAACATCCTGTGAAGAATCACTTCAAGACAAAGAATGGATTCTGGCAATAAAAGAAGAAATTGATCAATTTGTAAAGAACGACGTCTGAGATCTTGTACCAAAACCCAGAGGAAACCACATGATCAGAACTAAATGGGTGTACAGAAACAAACTCAATGAAAAAGGTGAAGTGGTCAGAAACAAAGCACGACTGGTGGCACAAGGTTATAATCAACAAGAAGGTATTGACTACAATGAAACCTTTTCTCCAGTCTCTAGGTTAGAATCTATCCATTTACTTGTATCTTTTACTGTAAATTACTTCATCAAACTATATCAGATGGATATCAAAAATGCATTTATAAATGGATATATTTCTGAAGAAGTGTATGTTCATCCGCCTCCTAGTTTTGAAAACTCAAAATATCTAGAACATGTTTTTAAACTGAAAAAATCTCTTTATGGTTTAAAACAAGCTCCCAGAGCTTGGTATGAAAGATTGAGTTATTTTCTTTTGGAAAACGATTTTATCAGAGGCAATGTCGACTCTACAATCTTCTGTAAAAATATCAGAAACGACCTTATGATCTGTCAGATATACGTTGATGACATAATTTTTGGTTTTGCTAACCCCTCTGTCTGTCAAGAATCTTCTAAGCTAATGTAGGATGAATTTGAAATGAGTCTGATACAAGAGATAAAGTTCTTTCTGGGAATTCGAATTAACCAAACATCATATGATACCTATGTATATCAAAGAAAATACACAAAATACATTTTGAAGAAGTTTGAAAAGTCAGAAACCAAACCAGCAAAGACTCCAATGCACCCCACTTGCATTCTGGAGAAAGAAGAAGTAAGTTAAAAGGTTTGTCAGAAGCTCTATCGTTGTATGATAGGTTCTCATCTCTATCTAACTGCTACTCGTCCAGATATATTATTCAATGTCTGTCTCAGTGCCAGATTCCAGTCAAATCCAAGGGAATCTCACCTAACTGTTGTTAAGAGAATACTAAGATATCTGAAAGGAACACCTAACATGGGCCCAATGTATAAGAAAACACCAGAGTATAGGTTCTCTGGATATTGCGATGCAGATTATGCTGGAGACATATTGCAATGCAAAAGCACATCGGGAAACTGTCAGTTTCTGAGAGGAAACCTCATCTCATGGGCTAGCAAAAGACAATCAACCATTGCACTCTCAATTGCAGAAGCAAAATACATTTCAGCTTCATTATGCAGCACTCAGATGCTTTGGATGAAGAATCAACTAGAGGACTTTCAGATATATGAGACTAACATTCCTATCTTTTGTGACAATATTGCTTCCATATGTATAAGTAAGAATCTTATTCTGCACTCCAGAGCAAAGCACATAGAAATTAAACATCATTTTATCAAAGACTATGCTCAGAAAGGGGTAATAACTTTAAAATGCATTGATACAGACTACCAATGGGTTGATATCTTCATAAAATCCCTAGCTGAAGATGGATTCTCCTTCATTTTGAAACATTTAAACATGGAAGATTGCCCAGAGTGATTCTAAACTTGTGTTTCTCCTCTGACGTGTCAAAATAGGCCCTGACTTAAATCTATCACTGGCATCTAGTTATGATTCTGATACTTCTACCAGTTAGATGTAATATGAATTAGAAACCCTATGAATCAAAAATCTCTTAGTATTCTTGATCTCAGAAACATCAACATGTGGCCTCTCTAGCATCTGATCTTGGTTCTTCTAGACAACTGTCTAGCACAAAACTCAAGAGCCAGACTGTTGAGATCCCCTCAAGCAATGTGCATATTTTTGGGATAAGATATCCATCATTAGCTGCAATTAATTCTCCCCAAGCGTGTCAACTCAGAATTCTGCGCTAATTAATTTTGTTGTTTCCTATTCTCTATTAATGTTGTCATTTTGCATGTTACTTGTTGTGTATATATATTTTTCACAATTCTCACTTTCACACTTTTCACTCACAAACCTACACAAACCCCTTGTGCTCAAACTCTCTCTAAGTTCTTCAACAATCTGTAAGTTGATCAACATGCTTCATATCTTCACCAACATTCACCAACATCTTCATCTTCTCCAAATGGATTCTCAACAACAACAGGTCTACAACTGCTCCCAACAAATGGAAGCAAATGAACATCCTGCTGAAGCTCCATAAAAAACCTCTACTAAAACTGCTACAACAACAATCTCTATTTACAAGGAACCCCACATCCTTGATCGTCCACCTCACATCAACCTTGCAACACACTTTGAGAAATTGGAAGTTCTCTGTGAGTCTCTGGTGGATTTTGAAAACATGAAGCACAATGGTGTTGATCTTACTGAAGATCTGCAGAAGCAAGACTGGGGAAATTACTTTCAGAGGATCTATGGTCCCATCTACACCTTCCTCGTCAAAGAGTTCTAGAGATTCGCAGACTGCAATGATCATTGTATAGTCTCTTATGTCCCATGAGTTAAGATGGTTATCACTGAGAAGTCAATTGGAAAACTTCTGAATATCGAGAAAACTGGGGGTAGAAGAATTTACAACATAAACCCTAGGGCAAGATACATGTCCCAAGAGATTGTCCCAACCATCTTCAAACAAAACTCTAAAGGGAAATCATCCAAGAACAAGGAACTTCACCAGAATCAGAGGGCCTGGTTGAAGATCATTCTAGGTACCATCCACCACCGTCCAACCTCAAACTCTTCTGACTACATCAACACAGATCAAAAGTGTATCTTGTATTGCCTCCACAAAAGACTCAAGCTGAATCTGCCAGCACTACTTTTCAAGTATCCGAGGGATTCAATCAGGGATACAAGAAATCACATGAAGCCCATAAACTACATTCCTCTACGGAGGATCATCTCTGATGTTTTGATTGAAAGAGGGCTGGTAGATCATTTGATATCCTACAATCTGATGGAAGATGTGACGGTAGATATTGGCAAACCTCTAAACGCCATAAATCTGAATAGTATGGGAGTCATCGAAAGATTTATGGTCAAGCCAACTCTGGACACTTCCTGGGAAGATCTGAGGGATCGGAGGAAGCTACCCAATGGTCTCTATATGTTCTCCAAGATAGATCCTCCAGAGGTCATCGCCCATTACCTCCAGGACCTGGCATCTCAAGGGGTGGATATCTCAGAGTTCTCATGGGACTGGCTTCCAGAGCAACCACCAAACTTTATGAAGAGGAAAAGAGAGACTTTTAAGAATTCCAAGAAGTAAAAGACTCTGAAGCTAGGAGAACCGTCTATAGCCAGATTGCCTGTGCCTCTGGACTACTCTATTTCAAGTAAGTCTCATCCATCTGAAACTACCTCTAATTCAAATTTAAAGCAATTATCTTCCTCCCTAACTCAACCATCTTCCACCTATACCCCCTCTGAACCTACCATATCATATCCACCTACCTTTGAACATCACAACTCTAACCTTCCTCAGACATCCTCTATAAATCAACCTCAATAGCACAACACTCCCCACATATTACCTTTCACCTCTAAATGAATCCTTCTCATCTCTCTCCTCAACTCCCTCTTCACCACCATTTTAGGATATATCATTTGACTCTGACCAACCAGAAATCCCCGACCCTTCATCCCTAATATTGGCCTAACTACAAGCCATTGCATTATCTAACCAACCTCCATCTATCCCAGATACCTCTATGCCTTCTCCCTATGAACCTCAAACATAACCACCCTCTGAACCTCAAACAAAACCACCTTCTGAACCTTCATCTGAACCCCCAACTAGAAAACCTTTTGAACCTCCCACTGAAACAACCCCCACTTCACCAGAAGCCATCAATCTAACTTCTGACCCTGAACCAACCTTCCTCACCGTGGAAGAGTCAGTTGCTTTATTTTCTAAATCCTCAACTTTGAATCTCAGATCACTGTTTGAACAGTCCAAACTAAGTGATAATCCCTCTGAAGTGAGGAATCACTAGAATGGATTTCTCAGATGGATGACATCTGAGGTCTTCAAGCTGAAAGGCCTCTATGAACAAGTCATAGATGACTATATTAAAGAAGCTAAGGAGGGGCTAAATGCTCGTCTGGCCAGAAAAGCTGAAGCGAAAACACGCTAGGAAGCTGAAGAAAAGGTAAGAGTGGAAGCTGAAAAGCAATCAAGAAAAGAAGCCGAAGAAAAGGCTGTCGCTGAGCCTGCTTCTGCTGAAGCTAAAACCAAAGCGAAGGATGACGCTGAAGAAGCAACACACATTGTTGCGGAAGAAGCTGCCAAGGCAAAGGAAGTTGCTCTGACTCAGGGTGAGTCCTCCAACTCTGATCTCGCTCCTCTAGTGCTCAAGACTCTGGAAGAACTCCAGAAGGAACAACAACTTGTGAGATCCAGACTAGATCAACAAGACTATGTCAACTCCAACATTTAGAATCTTCTGACTCAGCTGCTTGAGAGGATGCATCCTCCTTCAAAACCTTAGGCACCTTAGGCTTTCTGCTTTATATTTTTTTGTTCTTCTAAGTGTTTTTAACTGCTATGTTTTTCCTTCTTTGTACCTTTTTCAATTTATCAAATGAAGTTTTGTTTTTCTCTATATGTTTATTACTTATGTCTTTTTGAGTCTGACAAAAGGGGGGAGAAATAATTAAATCATCCTTCCAATGAAATTAATATCTCAACCTCATAATGCACTGCTTACATTCTAAACATCTAAATATATTGTGCAGTCTAAGTTCTTGCAGGAAGTATCTGAGTAAAACATCTAAGAGTATCAGATTTAGGGGGAGCTTGCTTATCTCACAGGGAGTCATAGTATATCTGACTCTGAAATTACCTTCCTTAAATTGTTATGAAGTATCATTGTTTCATCAACAGTCTGAAGTTTTGTCATCATTAAAAAGGGGGAGATTATTAGAACACGATTTTGGTTCTGCAATATATCTCTAAGTTTTGATGATAAAAAAGGATGAAACATTTTGATACCCTAATAAAATTCTATAAGTATTCAGGAGTCTAACAATAAATGAATCTGATGAAAAAATATCTAACGTCACAAAAAGTCCAGAACAACTGACTTAGAGTCAAAGGTATTCACTCTAACACTAAAGACAACGATGTCCACATCCTCTGACATCTGAAGACTCTGATATTCTGCATCTGAAGGACCCCACACATGAATACTCTGATGATCCTTACATCTGAAGAATATCTAATTAGAGCTTAGTCAAGAACTTCTGAAGAAACTCATCAGGTAACTATCTGAAGAATACAAGATCTAAGAGAACTATCTGAATTTCGCGCACTCTGATTCACGCCCAACATATTAGATCAAGACTTAAAAACTAAGTATTCCAAATATGGTATGAATCTATAAATGGAGAAAATTGAATACTCTTCTAAACTGCTACGGAAAGGACAATAAACTTAATGCCATTTAAGTCCCATCATTGGCAAGATATCAGCATCAATGCTCCATTCAATGGTATCATCTCCAAGCACTATAAAAGGCCTATCAATCATCATACCAAGTCACAAAGATTTTACACAAGAATACTTCACATAAAAATCAGTCATACACAAAATTCTTGTGTCACGTTATCACACGAGTTGTTGCTCTAAGTGTGATATTAATCCTTGTTCTTACTGTGTTCATATTGCTTATCTAGAAGCACTAAACACCTCATTGTAATTCTAAAATAGTTGTTGTATATTTCCTCAAGTGACTTGTGAATTCTGTAGACTTGAGAGGACTAAAAGATAACTGTACTCTTAGACGTTGTTGTAATCTTTCTAGATTATTGTATTAAGTCCTTATTGAAGGCGAAATCACCATGGCCGAATGAATTGGAGTAACTTTGAATTTCAAGCGAACCAGGATAAACATATGCGTTATTTGTTTTGTGTTTTGTATGTGGGGCGTTTCCAAAAGTTTTTATTGTTAGTAAAAACAATTCAAACCCCTTTTCTTGTTTTTCCTTACCTTCAGTGTTCTCATATGTCATCTCAACATCAACGTGCCTGAGCCTTTTAGGGAAAACATGCATTAAGTGGTTTTCAAGTTTGAGGACTTGCTCACATTTTATGAACCATTTGTTGGCTGTAACCTGATAATAAAAGGATAATGCTTCTTCTATTTTCAATTCTTCCACCTTTTCATTGTACTTTTCTTTCCAATACTTAGCATCCTCACCAACCCTTCTTAAGTTTTGGAACATGAACTTAAGCTGTCGTAACTCTTAATCAAGTCAGTGAGGGTATAGATGTACTAATTCATCTTCTTGTCGAAGTTAAGTTTCATACCGAGCTTGAGCTTGATCTCTTTGGAGGTGTTGGGGAATGTGCTCAATTCTAGCTTCAAAGTCTTCATCTCTTAACAACCTTCTGCCTCTTTCCTCTTTCTTTTTAAGCAATTCCTTGACTTTTGTCAAGTCTCCTACCCCTTTGGCTGAGGTCAAATGAGATCATTTCTCTCATTAGTAACTTTGTAGAGTTCTTGATGCATCTCTTCTTTTTCCTTCTCAAGCCTGGCCACTATTTCTCTAAGCTCTTCCACTTCTTCAAGTGAGACAGATACAAGCTTTGGCATAGCTGGCCTAGGAGCGACCTCTATGGAGAAAGGGAGTTTGATAACTCTAACCCTTTCCAGAATCCATTGCTGATACGGTATCCTAGCCACACCATCCCTCTTTCTTAGTTCAGTGCCTTTGGTGTGAACTTTCTTCCAAGATCTGATGATCCTATGGAGCAACGCTAGATCCTTGGCAACCATGTCATGTAAAACCATCTCTTATAATTTCTTATCATTATGATTTCCCAACATAGGATAGCCAAATTGTCATATATCTAGCATTGGGTTGTAAATTATACAACCTTTGGGTCCTATTAAAGGTACATTAGGAAAACTGCCGCAACTGACAATATCTCTTCGACATAAATTTTTCTATGGTACCAAGTGATGTCCTTTCTAGAGAGAGACACTAAAGTTCTAGAAGATATGAAGAATTGGAAGATATGAATATTTTTTTTCCTCAAATCATCATGCTGAAAGATAGTTTAAATACCAAATAGACCCAAAATTTTCCCTCTTATGCAAATGAATGATATACTTATGGTTATGAATGAATACAGAGAGATTATGAAATACTCTTGATTTCTTAATCAACAGATGGTAATGCAAATGGATGCAACAATCTTTAGGAAATGCTATTGACTTCCCAATCGTCGGGTGATATGAACGCGGGTTAAGAAGTACTCTCGACTTCTTAAAAGGAATACACATGAATTAAGAAATACTCTTGATATCTTAATCCTGAAATGTTAATGAACTAAGAAATAATCTTGGTTTCTTAAATGCTATGCAACTGAAATAAGAAATACTCTCGATTTCTTAATCATGAAATGATAAACTAAGAAATACTATTGATTTTTTAATCATGAAATGTTAATGAACTAAGAAATACCCTCGATTTCTTAGATGCTATGTAAATTGACTAGGGATTAGAGAATCATGTTCAGCTGCTCTTGACTGATGGTAGACCTCTGGGGATAGAAAAATCATATTCAGTTGCTCTTAACTGAAGGTAGACTTCTTAGTATTTGACTGATCATGCTTCAGTGCTTCTTGCTAATGGAAGATCCAACAAACATGTAAATACGTTAGAAAACTATGTAGTGGATGGATTTGTTATAAAGTATCATATTCATGTGTTCTTCTAACGTTTTTCATTGAAGGTAGACTCTCCTGGGGAAGAAATGATCATATTCAACTGCTCTTGGAAAAACATTTCATATTCAACTGCTCTTGTCTGGAACTACTTCGTCCAACGATTGAAAGCAAGTTTGTGCAAATACAATATCCAACTCCTCTTGACTAAAAACAAAATATTCAGCAACTCTTGGCTGAAACCATTATGTTGGGGGAAAATACCTACTGCCGAGGTCTATTGGAAAATCTACTACCGAGATTTAACTAGGGAATCTTCTATCGAGATTCTTCTAAGAAAAATATCTTCTGTCGAGGTCTATTGGAAAATATTCTACCGAGATTCTGCTGTAAAGAAATACCCATTGTCGAGGTTTTACTGGGAAATCTACTACTGAGATATACTAGGGAATCTACTACTGAGATTCATGCTGAAAAGAAATACCCACTACTGAGATTTAACTGGGAAATCTACTGCCGAGATATACCAGGGAATCTACTACCAAGATTCATGCTGAAAAGAAATACATACTGTCGAGGTTTAACTAGTGTAGCGGTAAATTAATAGTCACCACTGCGAATAAACTTATGGAAAAACTATGGATAAACTTGACGTCAATAAAATCATAGTCACCACTGCGCTTTATTTGTTTCCAAAGGAAAAAAAGGGGAAAGTACGAATAAAACCCCAAAGATAATAAGTTTTCAAATAAAAAATAATAAAATGTTAGAGATTACAGGTAAGGGGGTTGGTTACATAGAGGGAAGGTATTAGCACCCAAAGTGTCCTAGGTACTCCTAGGGAGCTCTTTTGTGTGTGAAAGTGTTTTGATCAAAATGATATTTGATAAAATATAGAGTTGGGAGATGAAAAACGAATTCATTAATTATAGTTTTGTGTTTGACAAGACCTTCGGTCTTACGTCTACGTACCAACATAAAAATAAGGGATCAAAACCCCGTAGTTTGTGGTAAGAATTTCAAAGAAGTTGGTGAATTGATTTTAATCAAGAGTTAAAAAAGAAAAGACACAGAAGGCCAAATATTTAAATGAGGTTGTTAGTTCTTTTTTTATTTTTGAAATTAAAGTTAATATGGTTAAGGTTATTCACAAATTTGATTTAAGAAAAGTTTTTTTTTAAAAATTATTGGCATAAGGCCAAATTTTCTAATCATTAAAGCATGTCTAAGTTGAAAACACAAAAAGAAGTTTTTGAAAAGGGGGAGATGTTTGAAATTTAAGAATTAGGAGGATATGAAGAGGCTACCCTAGACAAAAATGAAAAGTTAAGAGTTGAAAAGATCTGATCAATGGGATGCAATCTAACCGACAAGAATGTCATATAGAAACCCATTTTCCTTTGGACTTTTGAGCAGACAATAAGTATAAGCAATATCCAAGAAAACCATATGAAGACCAAGGCATCAATATAAAGATGGCCATTATATCTAAGCAAACACTCCAATAGCTAGCAGTCTTCAATGTCTTCCAATGTAGCAGATGAAAATATTCCTTATGGTGAACTCAAAAGCAATCATCAGACATCAATAATAATAACAGTATAATAATTAAGCACAAAGACAAAGTGACAGATGAATCAAGGGCACTCAAGGTCTTGCATCAGATGAAGGCACTGTCAAGGATAACTCAGTCTTAGATAATGGCATTGGCCAATACTTTAGCATATGGAATGTTTCCTACTCCTAAGTCCAACAATTCAGATCAAGTCCAATAGTCCACCAAAATGTATTTTAGAGTTTTTGTTGTTATTAAGTATTTTAAGGTCCTAAGACCATAAACAAAAACAAAGACAAGCAAACAATATATACAATCAAAAGATATCGCTCAAATGAGCAAAGTGAAAAGGACTTGAAACATAAACAAGTTGCATGCAATGAAAATGGCAATGAATGATAAGGGTACTGAAATTTAAAGTGCATAAAGTAAATGACTTGAAAGTAAAGCACCATTAATAGAAAGTTAGTCAATGGTTAGTCAAATGTTAGTGAAGAGTTTTAATTGTTTAAGTCATTCTTTGGAGAACACTCAACCATTCATTCACAAGTATGAATCCATGAACAAGGAAATCATCCATGAGAAGGGCTCCAACTTGGATAAAAGTATTCCACTAGCTCTCATGAATGGAAAAAAGGTCAAGTTTTCACAAAATACCATGAAGAATAGGAGACTTACAATCTCACTTACAAGAATGCCATGCATTGCAAAACAAATTTAGCTTTGTGTTAAGCAATCGTAATTGGACTTATGTAGAAGTCACAACTATCTTAGGCCGGACAATAAAAATATAGGTGTTAATGCATGTTAGATATTTGGTACAAAGAATCAAACTCCTAAAACATACCATACACTAAAAAATGGGAGAGTCATATTTTAGTCAGACTCATGTTGATTCATCCGACACAAGGTCATTGATGAATCAACTAGCATTAGAGATGAAGAGAATTCATTGGTCAATGATGGATTGGGGAAGAGTAGGGATGAAGATGAAGAGGGAATGGGAAATAGAAACCCAAGATGATCATAGGAGGAATTTCATCTGTCAATACTATCCATTCATTTTAGGAGATGAAATTTTCATCTATCAATAGTATTGCTCAAACAAAAGTCAAACCAACCATGACCAAGGCCAAATAGAAAGTCAAACATCACAAGACCAATTAAATAGCTCAACACAATTTTTTAAAAAATTATTCAATTAAAAATCAAATTTAAAACGAAATAAAATGCTTTTTTAGATGAACAAAACCTTAA
Source organism: Lathyrus oleraceus (assembly GCF_024323335.1). NCBI lineage: Eukaryota > Viridiplantae > Streptophyta > Magnoliopsida > Fabales > Fabaceae > Lathyrus > Lathyrus oleraceus. The sequence continues at coordinate 422,346,009 of NC_066581.1, forward strand.
ATCCCTTCAGAACACCAAATAAATGGCCAAGGGATTTATCCTAGGTCAAACAAGGTCAAAGGACCTTAGACAAAAAAATTCACAATTTTTGGAAAGTCAGAAGTATTTTAAAATATTTAAAAACAAGTCAAAAATCATTTAATTCATGAAAAATATCAAAATTAATCCAAAATTCGATTTTAATTCAAAATATGGAACAAGAAAATATTTACAGATTTTTGGTGAAAGTCCCATATTTTTTGAATTAAAAATGAAATTTCTATGAATTAAACAAAATAAAATGATTAAACAGAAAATGAGAAGAAAAAAAACAATGGCCATAAGATCTCCCTCATTAATTAAGGTGGCAGATTTGATGACCACGCGCTAAGGGAACGTGGTACACCAAGGTGAATGCGCTGCACAAGTGGTATCATGATGAGATGGCCTGGGACGTTCAAGCGCAACACCTAAGCCCTAACTCCGATCATCTTCTCCGGTGGACCTCACCGTACTGGTCCACCATCCACTTGTACCAAAATGAAGAGTGAGTACACTATTTTAAAGGGAAAATGCTCAGGAGCACAAATCTGGTCTCAATTTCTCCCAATTCCAACTATATTGAAAGATACATGGACTTGAAATTTGAGGTGCACGATCTGAGTTGCTTCGGTTTAACCTCAAAGCAACTCAATCTTGTTGCCTACATTGGTAGGACTTCAGTCAACCATAAAATACTTGAAATAATTGAGAATTGAGAGAGAATCGAAAAAGAGAAAAATATGAAAATTCATCTTCAGTTTGCTTTAATTGAGCTTGATCTTGTTTCCAATTTGCCTTGGCTCAACTCTAATAACTTGAAGGAAGTGAAATGGATCAATGAAAGGCTTGGATTCTTGGAGTTTCAATTCCAAAACAGAATGATAATTGAAACTTGATTTCAAGTGAAGTCCTCAAGTTTATCCTTTAATTAAGGTTAGGGAGGTAATGGTCCAAAGCTTGGGCAAGCATGATCCCTTTTCTGATCAACAAGGTCATGTATTTATAGCATGAGAGTTGCTTTTCACACCTTTTTAAAACTTGGCAAAATTTAGTAACATGTTTGCATGGGTGCATGGATATGCATTAGGCCTAAAATTGTGATTGCATTGAGTCCAAAATCATGCACAAATCATGCTGAGATCATGTCATGAAGCCATGCAATGGTAATTGGAAATTGAGTTTAAAAGTTGCCAAAACAAACCATGATAAGAATCCATATGCAAGTCCCTAAATTATTCTCCAAATGAAGTGATCTTGGACTCTTTGGAAAGGTGAAATGAAGGGGAATAACTTTGATGTGGAAGACTTTTTCATTTGGAACTTGGATCATGATTAATTTTGAGGTGGAAGTTGGAGAAATCAAACATGGTTGAAAATTTTCTAAGTATAAATTCAAATGACCACTTCTTCCATCTTTTTATATGAGATTCAAATCAAAATGGATCTTGAATGAGGGAGTTATGGATTTTAGAAGTTTAGGAAAATTGCTTGTTCAATGGTAATGACCCAAAATGACTTATAATGTTTCTTCTTTGCACATGCCCTTGCAAGTAGAAATTTGACATTTATCAAAGAATAAAAGTTGGAGAATACATCTTGAAATTGATCATGAAACTTGGATGACATCCATATCATAAAAATTGAGCAAGTTATGGTTCTTGGAAGTTGACCTCCTAACTAGGGTACATACAAAATGATCTATAATCTTTCACCATACAAAATGACTTTCCAAGTAAAATTAGCTCTTGATGTCAACATGAAATTTGTTTGGAATGTAAAAGTAACGTTTCTTTTGGAATAATTTTCATATGACGAAAAGTGTAGGAGATAGTGTTTAGGAAACCCTAGTTTTGACCAGTTGACTTTCTATGGTCAACCTTCTTGAACCAACTTGAAAACTTGAAGTTATTTTGATCTGTGGGGTTCATGGAGGATCATATATGCATATGATTACGTATCATGAAGTATACCTTGAAATATTTGACCAATTGTTAAAGCAACTTGTTGAGGAAGTCATACAAGATACCCAGATGAATTAGGGCTTCCAAGGCAAATAAGCTTCGAACTCTTGGTGAATTCTTGATCAAAATGACAAATAAAGAACATGGGAATCCATATATGATGCTTAGAATCATTGTGAACCTTTCCTTGATTAATCTCTTTGCATTGAGGGTCTCAAACCCTAGGTATGATCTTGGTGGGGATACAGATGGACACACACACCTACAAAATAAATAACACTACACATGGACATATTTTGCTATTTTGGTTAGTAAACAAAAGAAAATAAAGTATGATACAATCAAAAGTTCTTGGTGATATCTCCGAATGCAAACCCAATGAATGAGGGGTAAGAAGGATGCCAGGATGTGATCCCAAAGCCAATGCAAATGATGAGATAACATGAGGGATCTTAGGGTTAAAATTGGGGTCTTACAACTGGGAAATCTACTGCCAATATATACCAGGGAATCTACTACCGAGATTCATGATGTAAAGAAATACCTACTGTCGAGGTTTAATTGGGAAATGTACTACCGAGATATATTAGGGAATCTACTATCGAGATTCATGTTGAAAAGGAATACCTACTGTCAAGGTTTAACTGAGAAATCTAATACCGAGATATACCAGGTAAAAAAAGTACCTACTACCGAGGTTTGATTGGGAAGTCTACTGCCGAGATTAACCAGGGAATCTGCTGTTGAGATTCTTGGGAATATAAAAGTCTCTCTGGAGGAGAAACACACCAAAGACTTGCTGGAGATATACTGAGAATCATTTAGGAAAGCTTGTGTGTTTGGGAAACTCATGCCCATTAGACTCGCTGGGGAGATTGCTAATTCGAGCCATCTTTGTGATGAGATGGACATTTTAGAAAATACTTTGAAGATACTTGCTAAGGATAGAGTTGGTGAGGATACCTTTCTTAGGAATCCAACTGATATGAAACTCGTCTGGTGAGTTCTTGAAGTTTTGTTGGAGAGAAATCTAAGAGGAAATTTTGTGGGGAGATATCTACTAGGGAAACCAAGTAGAAATTCTGTTGACACAAGAGTTTAACTAGCGAATATCAATCATCTTGATGGGGAAGAAATTCATCTTAAGAATCATCACTAGCACTGATTGAATTCTATAATCCACTTGTATTGAAGAAAATAAATTTTCTACTCTCGAGAACAACTTTCAGAATCTTGATTCTCTTGAGGATTACACTGAACTTCCTTGAGCGGTTACTGAATTTGACTAAGCTTTATGCATGATCCATTTTTTACATGATATGAAAGACAAAATGAATGCATGAATATATTGGTTTATGCATTTAGTGAGTATCAAGCACTGATTCCCCGACACTCTCGGTCTTGAATAATTTTGACACCAAGAAGATGGTTTGCAAGACTCTGATTTCTGCTTTGCCGCTTGGAGGGATTAACTGGGGACTCTTGTCTCTAAAAGAGTAACAACCTTTAACTTGCTCAGATCATAGTGATTATTGAGATGCTTCATACTTTGTGAACTTATCGTGCCCCAGTCTCATGGGCCTTTGAGAAAACTTCCCCTTGAAAAGGAATTTGACAATTGTTTTCCAACATATGACTTTAAGATGACATGCCCTAGTATTCTGAATCCCATATTAGGATGTCCCTGATTGACCGACTTTTAGAGTGGCGGACCTCACTGTACTTTGGAAGTGGCTTGCCCTAGTATGAGCCTTTAGAGAAACCTGTTGCGTCTAAAATTGATTGCCCCATATTCATTGAGTCTTGAAACAACTCGTACTAGGATGATTGCACTTTTTGAAGGATTTCCTTGATGCTTAGTGTCGATTTGCAAATAAAATTGTTCTTTTAAAATGGAAATTCTAATGCAGTACTCATGCATGTTTCAAAATCGCTTTTGAGATGATATTACGGTATATAGTGAATGGATCACAAATTTATTCAAAGTGCGAAAGACAATGGGATATGATACCAATACATATGATTAGAAAATATCTAGGAGTCAGGTTAACGCAACCTTGCCGAGTATGCTTTTAAAAGATACCTTGCTTCAATTAGGTCTTTTGAGGATTGTAATATGGCCTGGTTCATGATTTTTTAAACAAAAGGATATAAGGCTCAAAGTTTAATTGTAACCCACCTTTTCTTCTTGATGACCTCCAGTTCTACATTGAGTTAATTCGACAAACGCATTCAAATTCCAAGATAAATTTGAAGGTTTGAACATGATGGCTTGATAACCAATGATATTCATTCATTTGAGGTGGCAGTCACCTATCTTTGTTTGGTACTCACTAAATTTGATTCTATAAGGAATTTCGGAGACCCTTTGGTTCCTGATATGATGGTCACCCTTTGGTAATCTCGTATTAGTATAATGCTACAATGATAAAAGGTGGTCAAGAGGTCTCGTTGCCTACGACTAGCTCTATAGTGAGCATTGCTGATGTTACCAAGGTGACTCGCAGTGGTCGAGTGTTTAGGCCGGTGTTCCCAAAGGATAAAGAAGAATCAGTTGTTGGAAAGAAGGTGAAAGTGCCTATTGTAAATCCAGTTGGTACTTCAAAGGGTAATTCTGGTGAATCCATCGATTTGAAGGCTAACAATGATGACGAGGTATTTCTTTTGACCAAGAGAAGTGAGTTCAATGTGGTGGAGTAGCTGCTCCAAACCCCCTAAAAATCTTAGTGTTGTCTCTGCTCATGAATTCTGAAGCGCACAGAGAAGCACTACAGAGAGTTTTGGAACAAGCATTTGTAGAACATGATGTTATAGTGGGTCAATTCGATCATATCGTGGCTATCTGTCTCACCTTGAAAAATGAGATCCCTCGCGATGGACGCGGAAAAATGTTTGTTCGAACAGAGTTGCCACTGAACTTTATTTATTCCTATTAAGGAATAGGAAAATATTGATAAAACCTTTAAGAAAATGGAATAATGGTCGTCGCGACCATATTCGGGTTCGGGAGTCGATTACGCAAGGGGAAGGTATTAGCACCCCTCACGTCCGTTGTACTCAACGGGAACCTTTTAGTCTAATTTGCTATTTGAATGTTAGTTGAATGTTATTTGCTTTCTTCGGGTAATTAGAATTGATAATAGAGATGGATGAAGACCTCAGAAGGGGAAAGGGGAGGTTTTTTATTAGTGTGCTCGCGAATATACAACAATCTCCTGCCTACGAATCCTTATTGTACAATAAGGAAATCAAAGCATTCGTAGTTCGGGGAACTACAATTGGTTGGTGTTTTTTAATGAACGACTGTGTAGATCGTATCCTAAAGGCTAAACATTGGCTTGTCTACTCTCGGCGGAGGCTTAAGCACTGGTTTGTTGTGTGCATTAGAAAGGATTAACAATGTTCTTTTTGAAAATATTTTCGATCACGCGGGGGTGACAAGTTGAATTGATTTGTTTGATGTTTTGATTGGTTGGTTTCAATCGCACGGGGGCGAGAAATTGGGTTTAATGTGTTTGAGATGATTTTGAAGAACGATGAAAGATTGAGCAATGTGGTGCACACCAATCGTTCAATTCTTTCGGGGGATAGTGAGGTGACCGCCTTCTATTCCTTTTTCGTTCGAATTATTTTTGAAAGTTTATTTGCGGACGTCGAATAGTGCGGTAGTGAGGCGTGCGCCTCCCACCTGCTTATTCTAGAAATAATGAGGCGTGCGCAACCTATTTCCTTATCCAAATTTATTTAATGTGTTTTAGTCGGAAGTTAATAACTTGAGTAATATGGCGAGCGCCAATCATTCAATTATTAAAGAGACGGAAAGGAGAATGCCTCCGATTCTTCTTCATCCGAGGCTTAAATTGTAACAATATTTATTGATTTGGGAAAATAATTTTGAATTTGTACGGTCGAGATTTTAATTGGATGACGAGAATTCGATAAATATGGTGTATGCCAATTATTCGAACAATCGAGAGATAGTGATTTGTAGTAATTTGTAGTAATTTGTTAAAGGTTTTAGAATTTGTAGTAATTTGCAATATGGCGTGCACCAACCATTCGAGTACTTGAGAAATTTTAATCGGGTGACAAGAGTTCGAGTAATATGGCGTGCACCAACCATTCGAGTACTTGAGAAATAGTGAAGCGAACGCTTCCTATATCCTTTTCATCCCAGGTTTATGTTAAAAGAGAAAATTCTTTAGAAGTTAAATGGTTTGGAAAATAGTTTGAATGTGAGTGAAATTACTTACATGTGAGGTTGATGGCGATGTTAAAGCAATCGACTTACAAAGGGTTTCTTGAAAGTGGGCTTGATGTTAGATCAAAAATTGGGTGATTTGTGTTTTTTGAAATTGGTTTGGATTGATGATGAATTAAAATAGTTTTGGGTTTGAAACAACGTGAAATTGTGATGACAAAATTAATTGACTAACATTCAGTTAATCTATCTAATTAAGGTAATTAAAAGTAATTATCCAAATCATTAGATTAAATATTGACATAATCCAATAATTAAGTTAATTAAAATTAATTAACGAAATTATCTAATTTAATTAGAATTTTAATTAATTAATTTAATAGGTGACAATATTGAACCCAAAATAATCGAATTTGAATCGGGAATCATGTGCTCATAAACTGGTTTGTACCTAGCAACAATGAAATTGGAATGTCGTATGTGAGATCGAAACATGGTGAAAAATGTATAATTAATGTATTGGAATTTGGGTGGCATAACGACATGAAATTGTCGAACCCTCAAACCTAAGTCTGACTTGAACAAAACGTGATATAATAACGAATCAACAAGAGCTCAAATTATTTACAAGGTTTTTATTTATAACATATGAGAGGTGTAAAGTGATATGGAGGGGCAAAGAGAAATGGGTTTTAAATTTATTATCTCCTAACCCAATAACCAATAATTCTCTTAACCCAACTGATTTAAAATAAGCATATTGAAAAATAGGTCTCTGAAATTATATTGCACAACCTACTGAATAAAAATTCAAACAAAGCAAAATAATCAATTAAAATTTAAAAGAAAATGGAAACAAGGAGGCCATCGCTCCCCTTCATCATTTTATTCTCACCTACTATTAACATAAATTGTCAGTAATCCAATTCTTCAATTAAACAACAAGAAGGAAAATATATTTCTCATAAGGAAAGTTCTTAAACCCATATTGAACCAAAGTAATAATTTGACTAAGCGAAACAGTATCATAACCATTCTTTTAGCATAACATTCTTAATGAATTAAATTAACACATAAACCTGAATCAGCTAACACTAATCAACTGGTCACAAAACTAACCACACAAAAAGTCAAAAATCCACAAAAGTTTAAAAAGTTTGAACGACTTTTTATTATTTTCTTTTTTTTCTTCTTTTTTCATCCGCCAGCTGTCCCTCAGTTGGTTAGAGAAGATCTTTTTTTATTTCTTTCAAAGATCTTCTCCTCTCCTCCTTCAGCACCCCGTATCTAATGCCCATTGGATAAGTAAAGATATTTTTTATTGACAGCATATGCTAGCTGGAGGATAAGATCCCTCCACTTTTTATTTAGTTTTTTCTATTTTTTATGATTTCTCTTTACTAATATGTTTAATTTAAATCTTATTTGAACAACTAAATGCACACGCCATGCAAAGTTAAACCTTTGATTAAATTGAAACAATGATCAAGATTGAATTGAAGAAATGCGAATTATTTATAATACCTATAATGTCCCTTTTATATGATTTAATTGACTTAAATGAGATTAAATCAATTAACTCAAATAAAATTCACAACTTTTTATATAAACATGATAAGATTAAAATAAGAGCATGAAAAATTTTATTTATTTAATTTGAATATTTTGAAAAAAGAATAAAAATAAAACGATAAAAAATAAACAACAGTCGGGTGAAAATTTGGTCAAAAAATTAAATCGGATGCACTAAAATAATCAGGACGAAATATACTTATTGAAAAAATATAGCGTTTCTTTCAATTCTGAAATAAATTTTCACCGGTTAAAAGCCTCAGGCGGGTCAAAATGCAGCTGAAAAAGACGCTTAAAAACATAACGAACACACCAGATTAAACTACGCGAACCGTAGTTTAATAATACTGGCTTCTGCGAGCTTAATTTCAAAACTTTTTACCCGCTGATTTTGCACATCTTTTTTGAGAAATGATTTAACCAATTTGTCTGTATTTTCAATAATTTATTCCGACTGATATTTTAGGTGTTATTCATGATGAAGTGTATGTCATGTTGTGCATATGATGCAAATTAAAATCAAATCAAATTTACGGAAATTTAAAAATGTTTGGACAAAATTGGGGTATGACAGTTGCCCCTTTTTAACTAACTTGAACTAAAAGGTGAGAATGACAACGGTCTTCATACACTCGTGGTGGAAGGTAGTTAAATACGAAAAGACCCAAATTTTGTCCTTTGAAATGCAATGGGAAAATGCATAAAGAAAATGCGACGAGTTCTAACAACATCCAGGTATTAGGGGTAGAATCCCCAATCAATGCCAACCCTCGAGTCGAGATTTAAATCTTGCCAAGGTCGTTTATCGATATAAGGATGAAAACTGAACAGGTTCTCTGGCACCAAAAGGATGATAGTAGAATTAATCGCCACCATCAAAATGATGATAGTAATTCATCAAATTCAAAAATCGTCGTCACCAAAAGGATGAAGGTAAGATCCAATAACAAAACATGTTATCACCAAAAGGACGATAATAAGTCAACAACGGACTTAATGATCACCATCACCGAAAGGATGAAGGCAAGATCAAAACAAAACTTGTTATCACCAAAAGGATAAAAGTCAGACACAATAAAATCCAAAGATTTCTATCACCAAAATGATGATGTCCGTCACCAAAAGGATGATGATTATCCTGATAAACCTTTCCATTACCGAAAGGATAATTGCAAGACTACCACCAAAAGGATGATAGTTAACTCATCAACTTCAAAGATCGCCGTCACCAAAAGGATGAAGGTAAGACCCAACAACAAAGCTTGTTATCACCAAAAGGATGAAAATAAGTCAATAACTCAAATGATCACCATCACCAAAAGGATGAAGGTAAGATCAAAACAAAACATGTTACCACCAAAAGGATGATAATAAGTCACAAACTCAAATGATCACCATCACCAGAAGGCTGAAGGTACGAGTTAAACAACAAAACTCGTTACCACCAAAAGGATGATGACAAGTTAACAATCACCATCACCAAAAGGATGAAAGTAAGATTAAACAAACAAAACTCGTTATCACCAAAAGGATGATAATAAGTCAACAATCCCCATCGCCAAAAGGATGAAGGTGAAACCAATAACAAAACTTGTTATCACAAAAAGGATGATAATAAGTCATAACAACTTAAATGATCACCATCACCAAAATGATGAAGGTAAGAACAAAACTTCAAAACTTGTTACATTATAGGTCATTTTGGACCAATACCATTGAACAAGTGATTTTCCTCAACTTCAAAAATGCATAACTACTTCATATCAAATCAAAATGAGGTCAAATTTGTGACAATTTTTAAGGACTTTGAAAGAGCTACAACGTTTATGAAGTAACTTTTCTCATTTGAAGTTCACACAAAAAGTTATCCAAGGTGGAATAAGTGAACATATGGCTTGGCACTTAGGAAATGTTTTGATATGTTAACATTTTCAAACTTCCACCTCAAAATTCATCATGGTAAAAGCTTCAAATGGAAAAGTGTTAAACATGAAAGTTGTTCCTCTTGATCTAACCTTTCCAAAAAAGTCCAATTTCATCCATTTTGGACAAGATTTGAATGGGTTGCGCATGGCTTGAACATTGCATCATCATTTGGCAAAGATCAAACTTCAAGCTTCCATGTACAATTGACTAGCACTCCAATTTGATTTCAGACTCACTCACATTCAATTATGGACCAAATGGAATGATCTCATGGGCCTGTACATGCCTATGCACAAATGCATCACTCATGTGATTCAGCTATAAATAGAGGCCCATATGCTCAAAATTAGGGACTCCTTCGTGCTAGCTTTGACCCCAAACCCCAAACCCTTCCATTTGAGAGGAAAATCCTGAGAATTTCCTCTAGAAATTAAGTTTGAATCTCACTGTTTTGAGATTCAAAACTCCAGGTATCCAAGACCTTTTGTGCATTCTAATCTCCTTCTGCAAGCATCTTGAGAAAGATCAAGCACGAGCCAAAGAAAGAACAAGTAGATCCAGACCTACATTGAAGGTATTTTCCAAAAACAATCATCTCTTTAATTCTCACTCAATTCTCCATAATTGTCTTGGATCATTGATTGTCTGAAGTCCTACCAATGTAGGCAACAAGATTGAGTTGCTTTGAGGTCAAATCAAAGCAACTCAGATCATGCTTCTTAAACTTCAACTCCTTGTATCTCTCAATATACTTGGAGTTAGGATAAATTGAGGCCAAATTCGTGCTCAGTTCCATTTTTACTTTAAAATCATGTCCTCCGTTTTTATTTTAGTGATGGTTATAATTGGACCAGTCCGACGAGGCTTGCCTGAGAAGGAGACCGGTGATTTGCTCCGGTGGTGAGTTGGCAAGGTCCATAGCCACATGATCTGTTTGATTTGTTTTAATCACGAGCGTTAGTTTGAATTACCAAGTTTTTGGCGGGCTGACTAGAGTCCACAATGGATTGCGCGCTTGTGGCCACTTGATCTGCCACCTCAATTAATGAGGGAGATCAATTGGTTCACGTTTTTTCTGATTATTTGATTTTCATTTTATTTGTGTTATTTTAATTAATTCATATTAATTTTAATATTGATCCAAAAAATATGAGCGTTTCACCAAAAAATTTAAATAAATTCCTCTTTCATTTTCTGAATTAAAATTATTTTTGGGATCATTATTAATACTTTTCATGATTTAATTGATTTTGTGAATATTTTTAATTGTTTAAAAATAGTTTTAAGTTTCCAAAAATTATGAAAAAATTTCTCTAAGGTCCTTTGACCTTGTTCCTATGATAAATCTCATGGCCATTTCTTTGGTGTTTTGATGAGGTTTTAGGAAATTGACCAACCATAATTTAATTTAATGCATATTTTACTGATTTAAATTGATTAAATGCCAACTAAATTGTGTTGAGCTTCTATTATTGACTTGTTGAGTTTGACTTGTGTTGTTGGGCCTTGGTCAAGGTTGATTTGACTTTGTTAAGTTAAGATCATTGAATTTAAGGGATTGATGAAATGTACATTTCATCTCCCAAAATTAATGAATGATCTTAATTTTGTAAAAGTCCTCATTTGACCAATTTGTGTTGATTCCGTTCCCCCTCCCTCTTCATCTCATTCCCCTTCTTTATTCATTCATGTCATGGACCTATTATATCTCTATATCCTAAGGCTAGTTGATTGTAAAATCAACATGAGTAAGGATGAGATTAGATACACCACACTTTTGCATATTCTTTTTGTGTATGGTAATTTTCATGAGCATAGTCCATTATAATATGTCTCAAACATGCATTAACACCCAAATTATATTGCCCGACCTCAAAGAGTTGTGACTTGTACATAACTTCAATCACGATTGCTTAACATAGCGCTAAATATGTGACACAAAAAGGCATAGAATTCTAGGAAGTAAGATTGTATGTCTCCCCTCTTTCATGGTATTGTGTGGAAACTTGGCCTTTTTTCCTTCCTTTGGAAGATGTCTTGGTTCAAGGATCCATGCTTGTGATAAGTGGGTTAAGTGTTATCCAAAGAATGACTTAAATAATACAAAGCAAAAGCAATACTAACTTCTAATCAACTAACACCTAACATTTAATTTCAAGCCATTTACTTTTATGTACTTTAATTTCAAGCTTTATTCATTTGCCATTATTTACCATTCAACTTGTTTCCTTTAATGCCCTTTTCACTTTGCCCACTTGGGCCATAACTTGTGATATATTGTATTTGCATATACTTGTTTGTTTTTGTGGTCTCTTGACCTTAATATACATAATAAGAACAAAAACCTTAAAAAACATTTTTTTGTGGAATGTTGGATTTGATCTGAGACAATGGACTTAGAATTAGGCAACATTCCCTATGCAAAAGGACTTGGACAATGTCAACTTTTATATAACCAAGTGCTTGTGAAGTAAATTTTGATCTGATACAAATATTGAAGATCCATTTGAGTTCATCTGAAACATGATCATATTGAAGTTGTTATTTTGAACTTGTGTCTAATGCCTACTTTTGGAAGTCATCTGATGCATGGGAAATTTTGAAGAAGATCATGGAGTTGCTAAGCTTGGATGTGGCTATCTTTATTTGATGCCTTGCTTTCATCTTGCTATTTGTGTATTGATATTGCTTGATTCTAAAGTCCAAGGGAAATTTGGGTTTCTATATGACATTCTTGTCTATTGGATTGCAGCTCATTGGTAAGATCTTTTCAACTCTTTACTTTTAAATTTGTGCTTAGGATTAGTCCCTTCATCTCTTCCCCATTTCTTTATTTCAAATCTCTCATTCCTTTCAAAAATCTTCTTTACTTGTATTTGTTTTCTAAGCTTAGACAATTTTGCAAATTAGAAACTTTGGCCTTATGCCATTGCATTTTTAAAACTCCTTTCTTAATCAAATTTTTAAATGAACTTAACTATACTTGACTTAAAATTTCAAATTCCAAAAAGAACTAACACTCATTCAAACCATTTTTAGGCCTCTTGTGCCTTTGTAAAACTTAAATTTTGTTAAAAGTAATCCACTCACTTTGAAATTGATACCACGAACTACGTGGTTTTGATCCCTCATTTTTATGTTGGTACGTAGGCACAAAGTCCGAATGTCTTGTCACACATAAAAATATAATTAATGAATTCTTTTCTCATCCCTCCATTCTATTTTATTGAAAACATCATTTTGTACGAAAACACATATGCACACAAAAAAGGGCTCCCTAGGAGTATCTAGGACACTTTGGGTGCTAACACCTTCCCTCTGTGTAACCAACCCCTTTACCCGTAATCTCTGGCATTTTATTAGTTTTGATTTGAAAACTTCTTATTTTTGCGTTTTGTTCATACTTTTCCCATTTCCCTTGGAAACAATAAAAGCGCGGTGGCGACTCTGGTTTTATTAACGTCTAGATTATCCATAGCTTGATGGTCATGAATTTACTGTTACACATGAGATGAAGGCACTCCTAAGAATATCAACCAACATGTTGAGGATAAGAGAGATCTTTTGAGGATCCACATCTTAAGCCGAGGGATATATATATATACTTCATAGCAACAACTCACTGTTGCGAGGGATTTTAGGTCAATACCATATCAAATGGGAGACAACCCTACAAGGGACACTACATCAATATTGCTCAGAATCAAATATTGTCTGAATGATGAGATCTTTCACCAGAAGAGGAAACTCCGCGAGGAATCCACATCACAACAAGAGGCAAAACTCTGAGTGGGGAACTAGTTAGAAGACAAATTCCAATCGGATATATCATCAATCAAGATAAACTCTATGGGGACTTCACTGGGAATTAAAATCTGCCAGGACAAGTTATGCGTGGGGATTATCTCTAACAATGAAATAAACACCGCGCGAGAATGCCAAAATGCAAACAGATTCCTCAAAAGGAAACAACCAGTCATAATACTCCTCTTGGGGAATTGGGCAAAGGTACCAAATATCAACTAGACCTGCAGGAACTCACTAAGGGAGAAACAATGCCATGACTATGTAACAACCAAATAAAGGTGTGCTAGGAATCTAAAAACCAAATCAAGGTTTTACTGGAGAAACAATGCCACAAAGGCTCTCAGTTGGAGAAAGATGATGAACTACCAGGAGAACAACACATCAGCTCTACTAGGGATATACAACAAACTGTTTGGGGAGCAAAAACCTCCAAACACTGCTCGGGGAAGACAATAATGCTTCACACGTCAAGACTTACAGTTCTCAGGTTGTTGTTGACATTCCTTTTTCGAATTCAATGTCCTTTAAAGTAAATGCCTTATTATTTCAGAAAAATGGTTATTCATTTACTTATTTATTTCAAAATTTATCATCATAAAAATGCAATTTTATTAAATAGAAACAACTAAGAATAGTGACTATTTATATAAAGGCTCAACTTTAGTTAATAGAATGGTAGTCCGCAAATGACAGGACTCAATGGATCTTTACAAAGTTTGAAAATGGTAATATACAGGGAAAAAGGCTACATTGAATACAATAACCACTACTCTCCCTGCCTACTTTGAAATCCACTTATGCTTTGTCATTTGGTTAGGAATGATAATTCATAACCAAAGGACTACCAATGTTGCTTCAATGATCAAGTATAGCCGGATGCAGTTACTTGCCATAATCCCTAATTTTTGTCTAGATTTTGCCAAGGTGGGGTACTCAATCTACCAGGATGATTTTTCTGTTTCATGTCTCTATTTTTTCCTGGACCGCCCTTTCGGGATTTCAATTCAGTGAGACGCTCATATTTTCCTAAGCTGCCCTTTCGAGTTTTCAACTTAGCGAGCTGTTCTTTTTCTTTCTTTTTTTTAAGAGAAGTATTTCTTGACTGCATCAGCATTCATAGGATGAGTGAACTTTTCACCATCCATAGTTGTAAGAATTAATGCACCACTTGAGAAGGCTCTTTTGACAACATATAAGCCTCATAATTAAGAGTCCACTTGCCCCTAGGACCAGGTTTGAAAGATAAGATCTTCTTGAGCACGAGGTCACCTTCTCGGAACACACGAGGTTTGACCTTCTTGTCAAAAGCTTTCTTCATTCTCTGCTTATATAACCGACCATGACACATGGCAGTCAATATCTTTTTTCAATTAAATTGAGTTGATCAAACCTGCTCTGACACCATTCAGTTTCAATAAACTTGGCTTCCATCAACACATGCAATGATGGGATCTCAACCTCCACGGGGAGCCCTACTTCCATGCCATAAATAAGAGAGAAAAGGGTTGCCCTTGTTGAAGTAAGTACAGATGTAAGGTACCCATGCAAAGCAAATGGGAGCATATCATGCCAATCTTTATACATTACAACCATCTTTTGGATAAAGATCTTAATCTTCTTATTCACAGTTTCAATAGCCCTATGCATCTTGGGTTTGTAGGGAGAAGAATTATGATGTGCTATCTTGAAGTCTTTGCAGAGTTCCTTCATCATATTGTTATTCAAGTTCGATCCATTATCGGTAATGATCTTACTTGGCACACCATATCGACATATGATTTGATTCTTAATAAACCTCACAACAACTTTCTTGGTTATATTAGAATATGATGTCGCTTCAACCCACTTCATGAAGTTGTCAATATCCACTAGAATAAACTGGTGTCCATTTGATACCTTGGGCTCTATCATGCCAATCATATCAATTCCTCACATAGATAAGGGACATGGAGAGGAAATTACATTCAAAAGTGTCGGAGGAACATGAATCTTATCTGCATATATTTGACACTTGTGGCATTTCTACAGGGATTTGCAACAGTTAGATTCCATTGTCAGCCAATAGTAACCTGCTCTCAACATCTTCTTTTCCATAACATGTCCATTGGAATGAGTACCAAAGGAATCTTCATGGACTTTAGTCATTAAGAGGTCCTCTTCGTGTCTATCCATGCATCTGAGCAAACCATATCTAAATTTCTCTTGTAAAGCACATCACCATTCAGGTAGAAGTTGCCAGCCAATCTTCTCAAAGTCTTCTTGTCTTTCAAAGATCCCCCAAGCGGGTAAATCTGACTTTGGAGGAAACACTTAATATCATGTTACCATGGATTATCATTCTTGATCTCTTCAACAGAAAATACATGAGTTGATTATCAAGGCGCATTACAGTCAGATGAGGAACTTCAATCCAATAACTCACAATAATCATCGAAGCTAACGTTGCAAGAGAATCTGCCATCCGGTTTTCATCTTGAGGGATATGATGAAACTCAACCTTTGTAAAGAAAGTTGATATACTCCTCGCATAATCTCTATATGGTATCAAACCGGGTTGATTTGTCTCCTATTCACCTTTAATCTGATTTATAACCAATGTTGAATCTCCGTAGACGTCGAGATATTTGATTCAAAGTTCAACGGCTTCTTCGAGCCCCATAATGCAGACTTTGTACTCAACCATATTATTCGTGCATTTGAAGGTTAGTCTAGATTGAAACGGAAAATGAGTTCCTTGAGGGTTAATAATCACATCCCCAATGCCATTACCATATGAATTAACAACTCCATCAAATACCATGCCCCAACGGGAACCGGGTTCTAGCAGTTCTTTAAGTAATGGTTCATCATAGTCTTTCATCTTCAAATACAATATCTCTTCATCAGGGAAATCAAACTGTAATGACTGATAATCATCAATAGGTTGGTGATCCAAATGGTCAGCAAAGACATTACCTTTAATCGGTTTCTAAGCTCGGTATTTACTATCATACTCAGATAACAACATCTGCCAACAGGAAATCCTCCCAGTTAAAGCAGGCTTTTCAAATACATACTTGATTGGATCCATCTTGGATATCAAGCAAGTAGTATGATTTAACATATACTGGCATGACGCTTAGCATCCCAAGCCAAAGCACATCATGTATTCTCAAGCATAGAATACCGAGACTCACAATCGGTGAACTTCTTACTGAGGTAGTAAATAATATAATCTTTCTTACCAAATTCACCTTGCTGACCAAGAACACAACCCATACTCTCTTCAAGAACAGTTAAATACATTATCAAAGGTCTTCCTTCAACAGGCGAGACAGAATCAGAGGCTTAAGTAGATATTCTTTAATATTGTTAAAAGCTTTCTGGCAATCCTCGATCCAAACCCAAGACTAATTTTTTGAAGGAGCTTGAATATAGGCGCACATGTGGCAGTCATATGCGATATAAATCTTGAAATATAGTTCAAGCGGACGATAAAACCTCTAACTTGCTTCTTAGTTTTTGGTGCATGCATTTCCTGTATTGCTTTGACCTTGGAAGGATCAATTTCAATACCCTTCTCACTGACAATAAAGCCCAATAACTTACCAGAGCGGACATCAAATATACAATTAATCGGAATTTGTACTTCCTCAAATTCTGGAAAAGCTTCAATAAGTGCTCAACATGCTCATCATCAGACCTTGATTTGGAAATCATATCATCAACATAGACCTCAATCTCTTTATGCATCATATCATGGAAAAGAGTGGTCATGGCTCTTTGGTACGTCGCACCAGCATTCTTCAAACGGAAAGGCATCACTCAATAACAAAATGTTCTCCAAGGCGTATTGAATGTGGTTTTCTGCATATCTTCGGGTGCCACTTTTATCATATTATAACCAGAAAATCCGTCCATAAAAGAGAAGACATTGAACTTAGCTATATTATCTACCAACATATCAATGTGTGGTAGAGGAAAATCATCTTTAGGACTAGCTTTGTTCAAATCTCTATAGACGACACACATGCGGACTTTTCCATCCTTCTTTGGAACATGCACAATATTGGTCACCCACTGAGGATATTCAGAGGTAACAAGGAAACCAGCGTCGAATTGCTTTTGTACTTCTTCATTGATCTTCACATCCATGTCAGGATGAGTTCTTCTTAACTTTTGCTTGACTGGCAGATATTCTGGCTTCAACGGTAATTTGTGCTCTACAATGTCGATATCAAGACCTTGTATGACTTGATAAGACCAAGAAAATACACCAGAGTACTCTCGTAGAAGCTCAATCAACCCCTTCTTAACCCTTGGCTAAAGTTGTGACCCAATATTGACCTCCTTGATATCATCTTAGGGACCCAAGTTGACAAACTTAATTTGTTCTTCAAATGGATTAATGGTTCTTTCCTCGTGCTCAAGCAAACGGGATAACTCATCAGAAACGTCTTCATCTTCATTCTCTTCCTCAACTTCGAACACATGGAAATCAAAGTTCAGAGACGGAGTAGGGTCATTATTTTCAACGGGTTTGAGAAGCAACCTGCGTAATGATTTCATATTTTGATTTTAGAAATATGAAGTGTAAACAAGTATTATGCAAATATGGGAAAAAATATTGGCTATTTATGTTTTTTGTGATTACCATTTTCAGAAAAATGAAAAAAGTAAAAACAACATAAATGTGGCTGAATAAAATCGCATTTTATTAATGATAATTGAAAATGCTTGACAATGTTTTCACTTCTCCCTTATGCATAGGAGAAGGATTTTTCTTTTAAAAATAAGGTATATTACTTTGAACTATGAATTAAAATAAGAACATCAACAACAACCCAATTATTTCAAATATGTCCATGCATTACAAAGTTAGCACCGTCTTCTTCTTCATCCTCAACTTCATGAAGGATCGCACATGAGTGTTGTTTTTCCTTGTGGATGAATCCTCCACTATGGAAAATCTATTGCATAGCCTTGACTTCTTTCTTGAATGACCATTGCTAGAATCCCAAACCGGCCCGATTCTTGTTCTCAATGACTTCCACGACACGACCCCAATTGTCTGCGTCACCAGCCTGAACAATATCATTTGCATCTTTCAACGAAGAGATGGATGCCCCAGTATTTTGGATCACATTAGCCACATACAAAGCTTGGAACAGAGTTCCAACAACTTCCTCGGCTTCAACATACGTGAAAGATGATAACTGGCTCACCAACAGTGCCTTCTCACCTCCAATAATAACAAGCTTCCCATTCTTGACAAATTTGAGCTTTTGATGTAGGGTTGACATGACAACACCTGCTTCATGAATCCATGGCCTACTTGTAAGACCCTAATTTTGACCCTAAGATCCCTCATGTTATATCATCATATGCACTGACTTTGGGATCACACCTTGGCGTCCTCTTTACCCCTCATTAATTGGGTTTGCATTGGGAGAGATCACCAAGCACATTTGTTTTTCTCATACTTTGTTTTTCATTATTCACTAACCGAAATACCAAACATATGTTTATGTATAACTTTGTTTCTTTTGTAGGTAGTGTGTGGATTCACGAATGCCTCATCAAGCTCACAACTAGGATTTGAGATCCTAAGTACAAGGAAATCAATCAAGAGATCATTCACATTGATTCTACGCATCATATATGGATCACCATGACCTTCACTTATCATTTTGATAAAAAAATCATCAAGAGTTTGAAGCTTGTTTGGCTTGGAAGCCCTAATTCATCTGGGTATCTTGAGTGACTTCCTCAGCAAGTTTCTTCATCATTTTATCAAATATTTAAGGGTATGCTTCATATTACATCATCTTATACATATATGATCCTCCATGAGTCCAAGAGATCAAGAGAACTTCATGTTTGCAAGATGGTTCATGTTTGTTGACCAGAGAAAGTCAACTAGTCAAAACTGGGGCTCCCTACACCCTATATCCTACAATTATTGTCATATCAAAATTATTCCAAGAGAAAAGTTACTCATTATGACATTAAAAACAACTTTCATGTTGATGTCAAGAGCTAGTGTAGATTGGAAAGTCATTTTTTATGGTGAAAGATTATAGGTCATTTTGTTTGAACCCTAGCTAGGAGGTCAACTTCCAAGGACCATAACTTGCTCATTTTTTATTCGATGAAGGCCATTCAAGTTTCATGATAAATTTCAAATTTTCTTCTCCAACTTTGAAATTTTGAGAAACTTCAAAATCATCTTTAAAAGGCATGTGCCAAGAGGAAACATTATAGGTCATTTTGGGCCATTATCATTGAACAAGCAATTTTCCTAAAATTCTAAAATGCATAACTCCTTCATGCCAAATCCTAATGAGGTTAAATTTGTGACCAAATTTAATAGGATTTAAACAGGTACAATTTTTATGAAGGAACTCTTTCCATTTGAAGCCCATATGTAAGACCCTAATTTTGACCCTAAGATCCCTCATGGCATCATATCATTGCATTTGCATCTTGCCTCAAGGATCATAGCATCTTGGCTCCTTACCTTTGGGTGGGAACTTGTGTGAGCTGGTTTGAGATCACCAAGCATGCTTGAATTGTATATTATTTCTTTGCTTACTTTGTTTACTAACCAAAAGCACAAAAATATGTCACTAACATCTTTTATTTTGTAGCTTGAGCAATCATAAGATCTGAGGCTCCTAGGAGACCCTATGATCATTGATACGGTCATATGAAGTGGAAAACAAGCATGACAATGGTTGAAAAAGCTCTCAATCATCATATATACCTCCCAAGTATCTCAATTTGTCAATTTGATCAAAGCAAACCAAAAGGCTTGAGGCTTGTTTCCCAAGGAAACCCTAATTCAACTATTCATCAACTGTGCCTTGCTCATGAAGCAACCTCAACCCATGATCAAACACAATCAAGGAAGTCCTTTAACTCATCATTTCATGCATATTTGAGCTTATTTTAGTGTCCTCAATCATCAATTCATCAAGATTTGAGGTATGGACTTGAGAAGTTGATCAGTCAATTCATCTAACTATTTTGAAATCCACTAAGACCTAACTTTTAATGTGTTTGCAAATGAAGATGACCCCAAGATAAAATATGTTCTTAAGAATCATATGAATAACTTTTATGTTCATCAAAAATTGATTTGAAGCTTGGAAGTTCATCATCCATTTCAAAACATTATAGGTCATTTTGACTGAAACCCTAATTTTAGGTCAACTTCCCAAGGACATAATTCTCTCATTTTGTATTATTTTTAGGTGGGATTAAATTCATTGGAAAGTTTAAGATGTATACTTCATTTTTTATGCTGAACAAATTTCATAATCCTAAATGAAAAAAATGTGATAATGCAAAACATGATAGCTCACTTTGGACCAAAGGCATTGAAATGTGAAAAGTCCAACTTCAAGTGCCCATAACTTTCTCCTAAAAAATCCAAATCATGCACAATTTGAGTCCAAATTGATTTTCTTGAAAATACCTACAACTGTTAAGTTGAACGTTTTCTCATTTAGAGCTTTCATCACTGAAACAAAAGGGCTTGAAGTTTGTCCATTTTGGAAATTTTCACATGCACATGTTTTGCACCTTGCACTTTATGACCAATTTTCACTAATTTCCCAATTCCAAATGAAGTTTTGTTCAACATAACAATTGAGCCTCATGTCAAGACCTTTCCAACCACTACCCACAAGGCCATGTTTATTTTGGTAAGGGCTAGTTACGAAGAGGAGAAGATTTTGGTGCAATTATGGAAACCATGTTCAAAAGCCATGCACAATACAATTACCTCACATCTGCACATCCATTTCAGATCAAAATGACATAAGCTTGCCAAACCAATAGGATTTGAACCCTCCATGCGCCTGTACAGGCCCATGCATGAAGGCCCTTATCATTCATGCACATGAAATTTACATGCTTGCCTTTGCCATTTGCTATATATAGAGGTGCATACCTTCATTATTCTTAAACCTGAAGGCGCCTGATATGCTGAAATATTGAATCCATAACCTCACATAAAGGAATTTCTCTCTTTCACTTTCAATTTTTCAAATCCAAATTTCAACCTCCTTGGTTGGTCTTTGGACTCTAATTCCTTGGGCTTGCTTCATCTTCACCTCAAGAGTAAATTGCAATCAAGACTAGTGAAGGATCGTGCTCCACAAATCTACATTTCAGAGGTGGACGTTCAAACTTTTTTTCTTCGAAACTCATTGATCCTTGCTTGTTTCTTGTGTTTATTGGCTTGGCTTAAGTCCTCTCATTAGAGGCATTTGAATTGTGCTTTTAATTTTGCAAAATCACCAAGTTCAGTTTGAACTCCATCATTTTCCTCTTCTGATTTCTCTTACTATGGAGATCTAGAAGGAAAACTAATGGTACAGGGGTGATGTACATCACCCCAGCTTTCCAATGATATGAGGATCGCCTATTTTTATTGAGTTTGCCATGTCTGCAACTTCCATCGGAGCTGATGAGCTCGCCGGAGAAGACGGTGGTGTACACCACCGTCTCTTTGCCAGATCAATTATGAGCCCTTGGATCTGATCTCCAGTTTATATCATAGCCATCAGATCTTATGACTTTATTATATGCAAGGTGTTTCTCATTGACTCGGGCTCATTGTGAGCGCGCGCCTGTGGACCATTAGATGTGCCAGGTCAATTAATGAGATCTCATCCAACGCATATGGTTTTTTCTATTTTCTGATTTAATCCATTTTATTTCTTTTATTTCATTTTATTTCAAAAAATCACAACTCTTTCATTTTAATTCCAAAAAATATGGGACCAATTGCATTATTTTCCTTTTAATTTCTAGTTTCTAAAAATGATTTTCAATATTTTTTATTATATCATTTGATATTTTTTATGAATTTTCTCTTTTCTGGTTATTTTTAATTCATTTTAAATAGTTTCTAATATTCAAAAAATACAAAAATATTTTCTTAACCTCTTTGAATGATGATGAATCTATGAAAGATATTCTCATCAATTTTTTAGTTCAATTAGGTTATTTTTTATTCATTTTTAATTGATAAAAAATAGTTTTTGGTTTCTAAAAATGCTGAAATTTTTTGTCAAACTTTGTTTGACCTTGTTGAACTTAGGATTATCCATTTGTAATTTTCAAAGTTGATTTGAAATGGATTTGAAGTTTGACCTTTAATTTTTCATTTTAATTCAAGTATTATTTTAATTTCAAAAAAATACCAAAAATATTTTATTTGTTTCCTGACTTCTAAGTTTCATTTTGCTCCTGTTTACTATTGTTTGACCTTGATTCCATATATCTTTGGTCAATGTGCTTTGATTACTTCATTTGAATTTCCATTAATGTACATTCGTATTCATCTTCTTCTTCATCTTTTTCCTTTTTGATCAATGAGTTAAAGATTGGTGGTTAGCCTTGATATATAGGAGGTTTAACCTTCGTTGATTCAAATCTAATTCATCTTGATCAAAGATCAAGTGAATGGATTTGCATTAAGGATATGTTGCCTATTGATCAAGCAAAAAACCTAAATCAATACAACATCATTCTCATTTTCTTTTGGCATGGCAAGTTGTAGGAGCTTGGCTTACTAGTCAAGGTCTCTAACTTGTGTTTGTTGCCTATATTCTTATTGACCGGCCTCAGATAGGTGTGACTACTACATTAGTCCACTTACGATTTCTTAACATAGCACTAAATTGACTTATGGCACACTAACTCTAACTATTGACCATTAACTTTTAATTCTTGCACTTTACATTAATGTAAATCTAATATTCTTGTACATATTATTCATTTGCTTTTGCCCTTTGTTCATTTGAGCCCATGTTTATGTAAACACAATTTTCCTTTTGCTCACTTGAGCACATAATTGTGTATATACTATTATGCTTGTGTTTTGTTTTGATTATTGTGAACCAAATGCAAATGGACAAAAGGGCTTAGACTTTAGGACATTCCCTCTGCAAAATGGAGTCAAAGAGTAACTAGGCCTCATGCCTTTAGAGTGCTATAAATGTCAAAGAGCAACTAGGCCTCATGCCTTTAGAATGCTTAATGTGGAAGATTTTGAAAGAACCTAATCTCTAAACTCACTCTTGTTCATTCTTTGTTTGCATTGTGGAACTTTTTGATGTGTGTGTTCTTGTGCTAGGGATTCCAACTTGAGCCTAATTGAAGAACCATTGTCATGAGCATCTAAAAGTGAGAGATACAAAAGCCATTGGAAGATTCCTAAGAGCTTGTGTTGATTGTGTGCTTGATTGCTTGAGTATTTGATTATTACTTGCTTTTCAAAAGGATGGGAGCTACTTGGATCATCACTATGATCTCAGGAAGGGAACTCCATTTGTGGTTTTATTTCTATTCCTTCACCTTTTTATGTTTAGGACTTAGCCATTCTTATTCTTCCCTTCACTATAACCCAAGCCAAAACTTTTGTGGAAACATTAACATTTGCTTTCAACATTAGAAACCTAAGCATTATGCTTTTGATTTTCCAAACTTCTTTTCGTAACACTTATTTTGAATTGAATCATTAAGTCAACTTTGACCATACTTTGTAAATACTTTTCATTGGTAAATATAACTCACTCAATTGTTTTTTTGGTTTCAATGGACACTTCTTACTAAAGCTTTTTCATAAACCCGTATCTATTAGGTTTGAGTTACCCTTGAGGTTGATATAATACTCGCATATATCCTTAGTGATGGACAATGAGTCTTCCATGCTTATTATAGGGTTAACCCCTCACTAGCATGTTGAAGCTATCCTCACATGGTGGATTTGTGGTTTTAGGTTGAGTTTTCTCCCTTAGATAACAAAAGACCTTAAGGCTTTTGGACCAATCAATTCACCAACTTGTTTTGAGATTTTTACCCCGAACTACGAGGTTTTGATCCTAATCTTTTTTAAGATGGTACGTAGGTAGTGGGTTTATCCATTCAAACACAAAATTGTAAATAATTTGTACATTCTTTTCTCATCTCCCCAATCATGTTTGCACAAACAATTTTCACAAATACCAACCTACCTTACAACAATTGTGAAAAGGGCTCCCTAGGAGTACCTAGGATGTTTTGGGTGCTTAAAACCTTCCCATTGCATAACCAACCCCCTTACCCCGATCTCTGACATTTTTATTAGTTTTTGATTTGATAAAACTTCTCGGTTTTTGTTCGCTTTCTAACCTTTCCTTTGGATAAATAGAAGCGCGGTGGCGTCTCAAATTGTATGATTTACTTTTGATTTAATCAATAAATATAAAGGTAACAAATACCCCGCTACAGAAAAGTGGCGACTTTGTTGGGGAACTTTTGCCTAGTGGGTTTTGCCTACTTTTCACATTAATTGTATTGTATTGTGTATATTATTTTGTGACATATTTTTGTGCAATTTGGGATTACTGTATTGTATGTAATGTATGAATTGCTTTATATATTAATTGCTTGTATGCTTAGTGATCTTTGTGAGATGAGTTCTATACCCGAACTCGAGTGCACTTAGGATAGAAGAATGGCATAGTCTTGTTGACTTGTGTGGAGTTATTCCTTAACAAGTTGACTTGCAAGCCCATTCACATGGTGGAGGTTATGTTGGGATCAATAATGTCACGCGAGTAGTCGTGGTTAGGCATTACTCTTTCCAATATATGCCTTAGAAACCAAGGACCTTAGTTTACCAAGCCCATCTTGGCCTATTTTTAGGACGTAGTCCGAAGGTCGTTCAAGTGTAAGATTTGATACGAGTAGTCGTTTATCCGATAATATCCGAAAGAAGGGATGATGACTATGGGAACCTCTTATAGAACATGATTGGCAGGTTTAACCCTAGTACACTCCCTTTTGGTGGTTCTTAACCAAGACTCCATGCTCGTGACTTGCAACAAACCCTTGATTCATGGTTGATCCGTTCTTGTATATACTTAATATCAATGGAACTTGGGTGTTGATTAGGTGTAAACCATAATCGACCAAAATGGATTATTGATATTAAGGATGACTTGATCCATGACCTTTGTGTGGTGTGCTTTGCTTGATCCTTGAGTGTGATTGTTGCATCCATGCAATTATGCATTCATACACATCCATATCATCAACAATGAGAAAATTTTCAAGGAACTTAAGAGGTTTATTTGCAAATTTTCAGACATGGATAGACAAAGAAGAAATACAAAGAAGTACAGTTTCAGACAACCCGACTTGAAAGAGTTAAGGAGTTTGACATCATATGTATTAGACCCCTTGGAGTTCAAGGATCGTCATGGGAAGCTTCTATCTATTCTTGCTACTTAGGTGGATGAAGGTATGATGAGTGTATTGGTGCAGTTCAATGATCCCTAGTACCGTTGCTTCACATTTCCGGATTTCCAGCTTTTGCCTAAACTTTAGGAGTATGCCTACCTTGTGGGTATACCTATTCTAGATCAGTTGTCGTTCAGTGGCTTGGAGAGGGTTCCTACTTCTCAAGAGATTAGTGATATGTTGCATATAGATGAATCTCTGGTT
Organism: Lathyrus oleraceus; assembly: GCF_024323335.1. Taxonomy (NCBI): domain Eukaryota; kingdom Viridiplantae; phylum Streptophyta; class Magnoliopsida; order Fabales; family Fabaceae; genus Lathyrus; species Lathyrus oleraceus. Next base: position 422,371,980 of record NC_066581.1, read on the forward strand.
GGTGCTCATATGAATACCAAAGGGGGAATTCAAGGTCTCCCTTATGAGTTCCTTATTGCTCAAGCTACTTTGTATGGGAAGCCCATGAGTGAGGACGCCTTTGAGGCGATATTTGTACTTCTCATCTATGGGCTAGTGTTATTCCCCAACCTCGACAAGTTTATGGATGTCAACGCCATTAGGATTTTCTCTACTCTTAATCTCGTTCCTACTCTGTTGGGTGACACTTATTTCTCTTTGCATATGAGGAATGCAAAGGGTGGTGGTACCATTGTGTGTTGTTTGCCTCTGTTGTACAAGTGGTTTATTTCGCACTTGCCACAGACGGTCGCCTTCAAGGAGAAAAAAGGATGTCTACGGTGGTCCGTGAGACTTATGTCTCTCACTAATGATGACATCTTTTAGTACAACCGTGTATATGATAGTGTGCAGATTATTGACTCTTATGGTGAATTCTTCAATGTACCTCTTCTTGGTACATATGGTGGGATTAACTATAACCCTATTTTAGCACGTCGTCGGCTTGGGTTCCCCTTAAAGGATAAACCTAATAACATTTTGTTAGAAGGTGTGTTCTTTGAAGAGGGTAAAGATCCCCAAAACTTGAAGGGCAGGATGGTCTGCGCTTGGCGCAAGATTCATAAGAAGGGAAGGAAAGAGCTTTGTCTGAAGAATTGTATTGCTTTGGAACCCTATACCTCGTGGGTGAGGTGGAGAGCTTCCGAGTACCTTATTCCTTATGAGTATCCGAGACCTACACCTCTGGTTATGGCTGGGCCTTCAACCCTCCCTGACCAAGGAGTAGAGGAGTTGAGAGACGAAGACTGTTCACGTGCCCGGATCCATGAACGAGAGGAGCTACTTCAGCAGCTTAGAGGTAAGGATGCATTGATAGAGTTTCTTGAGCATCAGGTTGTCGACGAGCCTGATGACGTAGTGACTTCTCTTCTTCCTCAGTCTTCCAAGTTTTGGAAGAGGAAGTACGACCGACTCGCCAAAGAGAAGGCAAATATGGAGGCAGCCTATGAGAGAGAGGTGAAAAGGCTACGTGCAGCTTACCTTCCGGTCTCGAGAGCTTTGGACGATTGTTTCTAGGGTTTCATAGGATGTTCATTTTCCTTCCCTCTTGTATTGTATTTAGTTACCAAGACTATATTTCTTTGGTGTAAAAATATTTTCCCGATATTATTGATATGATATGTCCATATATGTCCAAATGATTAATATTTCCAAATATTTGCAAATAGAACTCTAAAAGTTCCTCTGATTTAAAATAAATCATATGCACAAGAATTGCATGCATCATGTGCATAAGCAGGTTTTGCTCTAGGCTTCGTGTTCAATGGTCTAACTCTATGTTCTTCATTTATTTTGAAGACAAGCTGACGCACCGATACTACATCAGAGCAAACTATTCAAGACTAATGGATCACCTTCAGCAAGAGAACAGTGAGCTGAAGGAGGAAGTGGCAAGATTGACTTCCCTGATGGAGTCTTTCTTGGCCGCCCAAAGCCAGTCTACTCAGAAGACAGTTATCTCTAAGATTTCCTCTTCAATAGTACCTGCTACCAGTGCCCACTTCGCGCCTACTACCATGCCAGCCGGGTCTCGCCGCAACGTTTGCTTCTCTGTCGGCATCTAGCCCGATCCTTGCTGTACCACCTCCGGTCGTGCATACTATGCCAAGAGTGGATGACACCATCTATCACTCTAAGCCATCTGAGGGCCCAGACGTGTATGAAAAGATGGACGCTATGAATGATCAGTTCGTTGAGCTTCGCAAGGAACTCAAAACTCTCAGAGGGAAGAGACCATAATTTGGCACTTCACATCTCAATGAACTGTAAAGATGATGCCATGTCTAATGTGCTGGTAGACACCGGATGATCACTAAATGTGTTGCCAAAATTCACTCTCGCTAGACTTTCATATCAGGGGCCTCCCATGAGGCAGAGTGGAGTGGTGGTAAAAGCTTTTGATGGATCCCGCAAAATTGTGATTGGTGAGGTTGAACTCCCAGTCAAGATTGGACCAAGTGATTTCCATATCACTTTCCAGGTCATGGATATTCACCCATCATATAGCTTCTTGTTGGGCAGACCATGGATTCACGAGGCAGGCGCCGTGAACATCCACCCCAACCAAAAGTTAAAGTTTGTGAAGAACAAGAAGTTGGTGGTGGTAGGGGGAGAGAAGGCTCTCTTGGTAAGCCAGATGTGTTCCTTTTCTTACATTGGCGCTTAGGGGGAGGTTGGGACGCCGTTCCAAGCCTTGTCTATTGCTGAGCCTTCTAAGAAAGGAACTTCTTCATTTGCGTCCTACAATGATGCGAAGTTGGCCATTGAGCATGGCGCAACTACTGGTTTAGGACAAATGATTAAGCTGGAAGATAATAAATCCCGGGCTTGCATAGGGTACTCTTCAGGAACTTTCAACAGGCTTGGGCTGTTTCAGAGTGGTGGATTCATCCACACCGTCGAAGATCAGTAAGCTACTGTTGTTGTGGAAGAGGATGCAGAGGAAGATTCTGTTGGTGTAAGCCCTAGAGGCCAATACTTTTGGTACTTGTATCGAATTATTTATTAATAATAAAAGGATTTTTCTTTATTATGTTTTTTTTAATAAAGTCCCTAGAATAGCTAGTCTGTTTAATGTATCAAGTATGACTTAATCATGAGATCACATTAAACATAAGGACACTATTCTTAAAGTATTCATAGTCAAGCTTTATTGTGAAGTGGGATAACATTAAAGCATGAAGACTATTATGTTTATAGACTGATGATCACATCTCATGGATCATGAATAAAGAGTTATTAAGTCTTAAACATAGGTATGAATATTAAGAGTAATATTTATACTGGATTGACCCGCTATGAGAATACTATATAAAATGTTATGTAAAGTGTCATAAGTTATTCTCATGGTGATAATGGTGTATACCACCCTTCGACCTGAAACCACTATGGACCCTTGATGTAGAGTCGAGTGCCTTATTGCTGATCAAATGTTGTCCGTAATTGGATGACCATAAAGACAGTTGATGGGTAGTCCACGAAGCATGCTAAGGGACATGAGTGACCTAGATGGAATTTGCCCATCCTGCGTAACAGGATAAATGTCTATGGGCCCAATATTGAACTGGACAAGGATGACACGGTCTATGCCTTGTGTTCAATATAGACATAAGGGCAAAAGGGTAATTATACACATAATTATTATCACAGAAGGATTTGTCAGATCACATGACATTTTCGTGTCTTGGGTAGCAGTGATGTGTTGCTAGATACCGCTCACTATTTATTATGTTAAATACGTGATTTAATATAATTGCCAATGCCGTGAAAACCTATAGGGTCACACACAAAGGACGGATTGATGAGAGATAGAGTAATTAAGGAATACTGTAATGTACGGTGCCCTTAAGTGAATTATAGAACATCGTAAGGTACGGTGTACTTAAGTAGAATACGAAATATGGTAAGGTACCACGCGCTTAAGTGATTTTGGCATATTATAAGATATGGGCCATATACACTTGAGTGGGCTTTTTAGCTTGCAGCCCACACAAGTGGTTCTATAAATAGAACCCTTATGTAGAAGTATTGTCACACTTGCAATTTCGTTTCTCTCTCACTCACTCAAAGCCTTCATTCGTAGCAGCTAGCACTGAGATTGAAGGAATCCGTTCGTGTGGACTGAGTAGAGGCGTTGTCATCGTTCAACGTTCGTGATCGCCACAAGAGGTAAAGATTCTATCACTGATCATGCCCATTGTAGCACCTCAAATTTGCACCTATCATTGTACAAACATTTTCATATTAGGTCATAGCATATCATTAAAGGAGAAATTTTTAATTCTGTTGCGTTTTGGATCGCCCTTCTCCTTCAGATTCTGGCAACTTTGTCATCCCTAAGGGGGTCTGCAATAATTGGGTCGCTGTTGATGTTCCAACAGTTGTCCATAAGTCAACGTAATGTTCATTTTTGTTTAAAAACCCTTCTCCCATGCCAAAAGGAGGAGTGATGACATTGTTGGCCCATGAATACAATGATATTTCATTCAATAAATTCATGTTAAATGTTTATTTTTCCAATTATTTTCACTTTTTTCTTTTTTGCATGAAATTGGCGATCACATGAAACCTTAAAAATAGAATAAAATCAATCTTTTCATCTGCATAATGATTTGCCTTGTTTGAATTCTAAAATCTCTTTTATACCCATTGAACATAATAATCCAACATCATCTCCCAACTTTGAGTTCCCTGTATTTGAGGCCAAGGAAGATGATGTCGAAGAGATTCCTGAAGAGATTACCCGTCTACTTGAGCACGAAGAGAATGTCATTCAGCCGCATCTTGAGAATCTGGAAACAGTCAACTTGGGGTCTGAGGATTGCATTCGTGAAGTGAAGATTGGGGCACTCTTGAAAGAGTCTGTGAAGAAGGGGTTGATTGAGTTGCTACGAGAATATGTCGACGTCTTTGCCTGGTCATATGAAGACATGCCTGGTCTGGATACTAATATCGTGCAACATTTCCTGCCTTTGAAGCCTGAGTGTGTGCATGTGAAGCAGAAGCTCAGAAGAACTCATCCCGACATGGCAGTGAAAATCAAAGAAGAAGTTCAGAAGCAAGTTGATGCGGGGTTTCTGGTGACTTCTACATATCCTCAATGGGTGGCCAATATTGTTCCCGTTCCTAAGAAAGACGGAAAAGTTCGAATGTGGGTGGACTATAGAGACTTGAATAAAGCTAGTCCAAAAGATGATTTTCCTTTACCACATATATATATGTTGGTAGATAATCCAGCTAAATTCAATGTCTTCTCATTTATGGACAGATTTTCTGGATATAATCAGATTAAGATGGCACCCGAGGGTATGGAGAAGACAACATTCATCACACCTTGGGGAACATTCTGTTATCGAGTGATGCCCTTCGGTTTGAAGAACGCCGGAGCCACGTATCAACGCGCTATGACTACCTTGTTTCACGATATGATGCACAAGGAGATGGAGGTGTATGTTGACGATATGATTGCAAAGTCAAGAACAGAAGTTGAGCATGTAGAGCACTTGTTGAAGCTTTTTCAGCGTTTGAGGAAGTATAAGCTTCGTCTGAATCCTAAATAGTGTACATTTGGAGTCGGTTCCGACAAGTTATTGGGCTTTATTGTTAGCGAGAGAGGTATTGAAGTTGATCCTGCCATGGTAAAAGCAATACAAGAAATGCCTGCGCCCAAAACTGAGAAGCAACTCCGAGGTTTTCTTGGCCGCTTGAATTATATTTCCAGATTTATATCTCACATGACTGCCACATGTGCGCATATATTCAAGCTCCTCCGGAAAGATCAGCGTCACGATTGGACCGAGGATTTCCAGAAGGCCTTTGACAGTATTAAAGAGTACCTGTCCGAGCCTCTGATTCTGTCTCCGCCTGTGGAAGGGAGACCCTTGATTATGTATTTGACAGTTCTTGAAGACTCCATGGGTTGTGTATTAGGTCAGCAAGACGAATCAGGGAAGAAAGAGTATGATATCTACTACCTGAGTAAGAAGTTTACTGATTGTGAGTCTCGATACTCAATGCTTGAGAAAACATGTTGTGCTTTGGCTTGGGCTGCTAAGCGCTTACGCCAGTATATGTTGAATCATACGACTTGGTTGATATCCAAAATAGATCCAATCAAATATATCTTTGAGAAGCCTGCTTTAACTGGGAGGATCGCCCGTTGGCAGATGTTGTTGTCTGAGTATGATATTGAGTATCGAGCTCAGAAAGCTATTAAAGGTAGTATCTTGGTTGACCACTTGGCACATCAACCAATTGAGGATTATCAGTCTGTTCAGTATAACTTCCCTGATAAGGAGATTCTGCATTTAAAGATGAAAGATTGTGATGAGCCTACGCTCGATGAAGGGCCAGAGCCTGGTTCCCGATGGAGCATGGTGTTTAATGGCGTTGTAAATCAATATGGAAATGGTATTGGGGCAATGATTATTACTCCTCAGGACACACATTTTCCTTTTACATCAAGGCTAACTTTCAAATGCACGAATAACATGGAAGAATATGAGGCCTGTATTATGGGATTAGAAGAATGTGTTGATCTTAGGATCAAACATCTTGATGTTTATGGTGATTCGACCCTTGTTGTTAGTTAGATTAAGGGTAAATGGGAGACGAATCAGCCTGGCCTCATCTCATATAGAGAATATGCGAGGAGGATTTCAACTTTCTTTACTGAGGTTGACTTCCATCGTATTCCTCGAGATGAGAATCAGATGGCAGATGCGCTTGCTACACTTGCTTCGATGATTATGGTGACACTCTGGAATGAGGTTCCCAATATCACTATGATGCGCTTGGATAGACCAGCTCATGTATTTGCAGTAGAAGAAGTGAAGGATGATAAGCCATGGTATTATGATATCAAGTGTTTTCTTCAGAGTCAGATTTACCCGCCCGGGGCATCGGTAAAAGACAAGAAGACTTTGAGGAGATTATCTAGCAGTTTCTACCTCAATGGCGATGTGCTTTATAAGAGAAATTTTGACATGGTTCTGCTCAGATGCGTGGATAGACACGAAGCAGACCTGTTGCTTACTGAAGTCCATGAGGGTTCATTTGGTACTCATTCCAATGGACATGCCATAGCCAAGAAGATGTTGAGAGCAGGCTACTATTGGTTGACAATGGAGTCTGACTGCTGCAAGTATGTGAAGAAGTGCCATAAGTGTCAGATTTATGAGGATAAGATTCATATTCCCCTGTAACACCCTAAAATTTGCCCTCCTCATTCATGCATTCATTTAGCATTTCATCATGTCAATCAGAATTAGATCCGAAAAAAAAAAAAAAACGAAAAAAAATAAAATAAATAAATAAATAAAGAAATAAATAATTTTTTACAAAAAAAATAAATAAATAAAAATAATAATAAAAAAAATAAATAAAATATAATAAAAAATTTTGGACTTGGGTCTCTCTCATTTGAGCCTACAAAACCATGAAATTCAGTCTATAAATACCAAGGCTTCACATGAGAAAAAGGAAGAGAAGCAAAATACTCTGAGGTTTCCTTGGAACAAAACCCTGGACAAAACCTGAAGAGAAACCTGACAGAGAACTCAGAGCAGCCTCCAAACCCTGAAGGGCCTCACGGGTGCAACTCAATTTCAATCAAGCTCTCCAATCAGGTTTGCCCTATTCCCATTATTTTACGCCTTCAATTTGAATGTTCTAAATGTGTGATGTATTATGAATGGGTGAAACCTATGCCTTGAATGTTTAATCACATGATTTCTGAAGTGTATGCCACAGGGTTTGAGGTTTCTGAAACCATATTGTTATCCATGAAAAAAATGCTTATGATGTTTTACTAACCCTTTTGTTGAGTTTTTGTGAGGGCTCACATGACTTTTGCAGGGATAACTTGCGTGGTTTCCCACTTTATTTGTGGGATAACCCCTGGAGGTTCATTCTGATTACCTGTACTGACCCACTTTCTTTGATGGCATTAGCTTGGGAGGTCCCTGGGTTTCTTACTCCTTTAATTGTTGTTACTTCGGATCTTCATCCGTGTGGTACTTTTACCTCTTTTCCGCATTTTATCGCTTTCTTAGATGGAAGACCTCGATAGGAGGCATTTGTTTTCTTTTGTTTATTTACTTCTGAGCCCCTTGCTGGCACATTTACTTTATACATGTTTGTTTTGTATGTGTTCGTATCCCTGCAGGTAGCGCGGTTCCTTCGTCGAGAACTGCCTTTTTGCCCTTTTGCATGAGTAACCCCCAAACCCTAAAACCCAAAGCAACACGTTAACTCCTTCTACTACAGGCGAGTAAGTCTCCAAAGGTCGAGCATCCGGTAGATTACGTAGTGACGTCGTTCGTCCAAAACCCAATCCATAACCCCATAGTTAGCCGAACTACGGCTTGCTCTGATTCTCATTCCAGATGAGATACGTAGGCATAAGACACGATGTCTTAGCGAGCACACATCCCCCAACCCATAGGTCAGCCGAGCTACGAAGACTCTGATTCTCATATTCAGATGAGATACGTATGCAGTGGATGCGACATCCGCGCAAGTCATTTTCATTTAACCCTTTTTTTTTGGCAAACAGCACAAGATAAACCCACACCCTTTAGACGAAAACTACAAAAGTGGATCCCGTAGAGTACTACGGATGCGTAGGGGTGCTAATACCTTCCCTTCGCATAACCGACTCCCGAACCCAAGATTTGGTTGCGAGACCCCGTCTTGTCCTTTCCTTTTTCAGGTTTACTTTGAGCGTTTCCTTTCCCTCCTTTGGGATGAATAATGCACGGTGGCGACTATTCTGTCTTTTTCTTTCGCCGGTTGTTTTTTTTTGCGCACTGTATTTTTCAGGTTGCGACAGCTGGCGACTCCACTGGGGAAAAAAGAAGTTGACCTCTTGCTGGTCCATCTTCCCTAAGCGAGTCCCTCCTAGCTTTTATGAATTTCTTGTTTATTGGGTGTTCATGCTTTTGTACATTTATTTGCTTACCTGCTTGCATGCATCTGTTGTATCTATTGGATCTGTTTGTTTGTTTGTTGGGATGGGATGTTCTATGAGAGATAAGCCCATTACCCAGGCTTGAGTGTACACACAGGTTTTAGAGTGGATGATCATGAGGCTTGCGTGGCATGTTGCTACGTTAAGTCGTTCGTGAAGAACCACACCCAGACGAGGTTTCTTTTGGATATATTATGTCCTACGAATGTTCCGTAACGACATGGTGTTCCTTTAGAAATCGTCGACTCTGGTGACCATTTCCCGAGAACTCAGTCGAGTCCTCTCCTCCGAGACGTGATTATGTTAGCTCTGGTGGGCGCATTCTCGCTGATCAATCCGAGGACCCCGAGATTGGGAACTTGCTTTAGGATGTCCTGTTGAGGGGAGTCAGTGGAGGTCTTTTATCCCGTAATAATGCCAAACCTTCAATGGTAAACGTATTTTTCGCGACTGAATGGATGAAGATGACGAACTTCTGTTCTTAGAACCTACCAGTGAGGGGTGGCCTAAATTCAGGAAACCTTAACCTCCAACCAACCCGGTTTTCTGGAGCAGAGTTTTGGTCTTGTATTATATTCCTCAGTGAATTTCTCTCCAGGAAGTGCAACCTGACAGATGTTCAAGCGGATCCATCAATTCTGATTGAGATGCCTTTGCATTGCATAACATCATCTGCATATTTGCATCCAACATCTCATGCTTATTCATTTGCAGGGTATTCCCTTTCAAAACGGGGGTGCCTTAAAACTGAACAAGCAGTGCATTGCATACCATGCATATTAACCCTTGTCTGTTTTGCAGGTGTCACCGCAGTGTCTAATGTTTGTTCCCTGTATCAGGCAGTTATTGGTCCCAAGCGAGTTCACAGATACCCGACAAAGGAAAACCGTCCACGACTAGCGATGGACCAAGTACAGAAAGAGCTGGCTGATATGCGTGAAAGGATGGATCAGTTCATGACATTGATGACTGGTATGGTAGCAGGTCAAGAAAAGCTGAGGGAATTGGATGGGCAACCGAGGCCTGAGGTGGAGATACTAAATGCTGAGGGAAACCCTGGTAACCCTGGGAACACTGATAACCCTGTGAACACTGGTAACGCGGGTAACGCAAATGCAGATGGAAACCCGGGTAATGTTGGCAACACAGGGAATGTTGGAAATGGTATTGGCGGAAGGTACAATGTCAATCAAGGAATTCGGATTAACGGGCACCCCGTTACTGAAGATTATCAGTATGATCAATTTTCTTTGCACGACGAGGCCCTCGAGACCGCTCGCCGTATGGATGAGCTTGCTGAGAAGCTCAAATCTTTGGAGTCTCAAAATTCCTTAGGCTTTGATGTCACAAATCTTGGTCTGGTTCAGGGAGTAAGGATTCCTCACAAGTTCAAACCCCTACTTTTGAGAAATACAACGGGGCTTCTTGCCCACGCACTCATCTCCAATCTTATTTGGGAAGGTTGGGAGCTCACACGGAAGATGAAAATCTGTGGATGTACTATTTTGAAGACAGTCTAACTAGAGCTTCTCGTGAATGGTATTCTCATTTGTCTCGTACTACCATCAAGAGCTGGAAAGACTTGGCAGAGGCTTTTGTCAAGCAATATCAATACAACCTGGACATGGCTCCAAATCGGACCTTGTTGCAAGGTATGTCTCAGACTGCCAAGGAGACCTTTAGAGAATATGCTCAGCGTTGGAGATAGATTGTTGCGTCCGTCCAACCCCCTATGTCTGAAAGGGAGATGGCGGACATGTTCATGAACACTCTTCAAGGCAATTATATTGAGAGATTGGTTGCTTGCCCGTCAATCAGCTTTGCAGAGATAGTAATTGCTGGAGAAAGAATCGAGAGTCTGTTGAAGATGGGCCAAATTCAAGACAATAGTGTTTCCAACCCATCAGGTCCCAAGAGACCGTTTGCTGGTAACAGTCAGCGAATAAAAGAAGGCGAGGCAAGCGTTGGGTATGCCGGCAGAGGCAGGAGTAAAGGACGCCCTAATTATTATCAAGATCAAGTGGCCGCATTCACTATTCCAACACCTGTTCCTCAACCGCAATATCATCCGCAACAACAACCCAGGTACAACAATCAACAACAAGGAGGTAATCCGGGTCAGCAGAGACACTATCAACAACGTCCAAGGCAGACGGACCGGGTCATCGAGCCAATCCCAATGCCTTATTCAGTATTACTTCCCAAGCTGATTGACATGAATCTGGTTACGTTGAGAACTCTGGCCCCACCAATCGATCCCAATAATTTGCCTAGAGGTTATGATGTCAACGCCAGATGTGCTTTTCACTCCAACGCACCTGGCCATACTACAGATAATTGCAAGGCTCTCCAGTAAGAGGTAAAAGATTTGAGAGATGCCCAGGCCATCAATTTTTCTCCGGTGCCTAATGTTATCCAAAACCCGATGCCAGCTCACGGCGGGAGAGGATTAATGCTGTTGATAGTGGGGAAACTTTGAATTTGGTTTCTGATGTGACTAAAGTGAAGACTTCGCTATCGGTGGTTAAAGACCGACTCTTGAAAGGACGGATTTTCCCGGGCTGTGGGGAAGAATGCAGAAATTGTCAAGCTGCCAAAAACGGATGTGACAGTTTGAGAAGGGGTATTCAGCAGCTGATAGATGAAGGTTGTCTTCAGTTCGATCAGGCCCGTCCGGTGAAGAATGATGTATCGACGGTGACGTTTTATCTCACTCCTGAAGAAATATATGTTCCCGAGAGACTCGCTCCGACAACAATATATTTCCCAGAAAGTACAGAACCAGCAGCGGTGAACATCAAAAGTTCAGCACCAGTCACAATTTACTCTGACAGCCCTCAACCGACTTTGGTTGGTCCAATCACCATTACGGTACCAGGACCTGTTCCGTATGAGAAAGATAGTGCTATCCCGTGGCAATATGGGGCTGATATCTACTGCCAGGGGCAGAAAGTTAACGAAGAAGACATTGACATTGGTAGCTCCGATGTAGACAATGTTGGAGGGGTTGGTGGCTTCACTCGAAGTGGACGCCTATTTGCACCATCAACATTACGCGCGAATACTGAAGCCGAGGCAGCTGCCAAGGCTAAAGGGAAACAGGTATCCACTGAAGAGGTTACTTCTGAGGAAGATCCTCCTAAGACCGCATTCGAGAAGGAAGTGGATGCGTTTATGAGGATTATCAAGAAAAGTGACTACAAGGTAGTCGACCAGCTAAATCAGACACCCTCAAAGATCTCCATTCTCTCACTATTGCTGTGCTCTGAGGCGCACAAAGCAGCCTTGTTGAAAGTACTGAATATGGCCTATGTTCCACCGGAGATAACTGTTAACCAGCTGGAGTCGGTAGTTTCCAATGTAAACGCTAGCCGGGGGCTAGGTTTCACCGATAATGACCTGACACCTGAGGGCAGGAATCACAACAAAGCCTTGCATATCACAATGGAGTGCAAAGGGGTGGCGCTTTCCCATGTTTTGGTTGATACATGCTCTTCTCTGAATGTTCTTCCAAAGAAAGCCTTAATGAAGTTGGATTGCGATGGCATCATCCTGAGGCCAAGTAACTTAGTTGTGAGGGCTTTTGATGGCTCTAAGAGAGCTGTCTTTGGCGAAGTTGAGTTGCCAGTTAAGATTGGACCGCAGGTGTTCAAGAGCACCTTTTATGTGATGGATATCCAGCCTGCCTACAGCTGTCTGCTAGGTCGGCCTTGGATTCATGCTGCCGGTGCTGTTACTTCTACCCTCCACCTGAAGCTCAAATATGAACTAGAAGGTCAGATCGTCACTGTATGTGGTGAAGAGGATATTTTTGTTAGCCACCTGTCTACATTTAAGTATGTAGAGATGGATGGCGAGATGCATGAGATGCTGTGTCAGGGCTTCGAAACTACAAACATCAATGAGGTCGCGCCCGAAGCTGTCTTTTCACCTGAGTTTGAGAAGGTCGGGACTTCTATCTCTTCATACAAGCAAGCTGTCGAAGTGGTTAAAGCTGGTAATGCCCAAGGCTGGGGCAAATTTGTGGAGCCAGTCATCAAAGAAGACAAGTTTGGATTGGGGTATGCTCCGGGATCTCAGAAGAATGAAACCGGTACTCTCTCCAACGGGGGTTTGGTTTCCCCCCACATCGTCAATGCTGCAGATGAAGACAAGGCTGCTAGCGATTGTGACTTAGATAGCTGGATTCGCCCGTGTGTCCCGGGAGAAAAGCTCGACAATTGGTCGTCTGAAAAAACCGTCCGGGTTACTCTACCAAAAGGGCGGCTCAGGCAAAAATGGGTATCCCGGTGGATTGAAAACCCGAAAAGGGGGCGATCCAGGCAAAAGTTAGGGAATAAGCGAATGACTGTGATCTGAGTTCATCAGTGTTATATCACCATTTCATTCAATCCGGCAATCTTCGAAGGTTAAAGATCGACTAATCATCCACTTCAGAAAGCAAGATGAGCATAGCGTCTTAAGGACATACGAGCCATAGCAGAGTCGAAACTCGGTGGGACCCCGTATCCCCGTTGTCATTAGGATAGTTCTCTTTTTATAGCGATCAGCTCTTTTCAGGGATCAGCTTCCTGATACCCTCGCCTATTCCTAGCACAAATTTTCTCCCCATTAAGAGTCGAATAATTCAGTTAAAGAGCCTCTTTATTTTTCATTTATCAGTTTGTTTGCAAAAATGTCCGAATTTTTGATAAAATATATTGCATATGAACATAATGGTGGCTTTTGCAGATGATTTGCACAGGAAAACATTTAAAATTGCTTTGAATGTGCTTAATCCCGAACGGTGAATTCAAACCGAGTAATTCCCCCGAGGCATACGTGTATTTTTGGTTGCAGGTCACAAGAACCGGATGCCAAGTCATGAATCCTCATCCCCAAGCGGTTGACAAAGTCTCTCCTTAGCAGAGCATGTTCCCCAACAGAGTTGATAGTATCCAGACTGTCTATCCCCAGTAGAGTTGACAGTATCCAGACTATATATCCCCAGTGGAGTTGACAGTGTCAGACTGTATCTTCCTAGCAACAGCGGAGTGGTTGCATAACCAACAGATGAGAGGGTGGCGTTCCCAGTGTTCATCTCATTCCCCAGCAGATTATTTTTAACAGATTTGTTAATCCCCAGCTTGAGGGCGATTAGCAAGTTCATATCCCCAGCAAAGGTCGTTTCCTACGACATTTCCCCAAGAAGTGTTTTCCCCACAGACTCTCCTCACAGAGCCTCGCCGAACAAAGTTTCCATAGTTGATACTCCCCCCGCAAGGTCAACTTTTCAAGCAGCCAATTTATTTTTGGTGGCTCATTGGTCCCGGCAGACGGATCATTCCCGACAGAGCATTCAAGGATTAATACAGCGATCTGTTCCCTACCGAAGTTTGCTTCCCGAAGCAGATTTCTTTTTATACCATGCATAACATTTGCATTTGCATGCATATCATATCAAGCATACACATAAGCTGATAAACAGGTTCTTCCAAGCAGACTGAAGAATTACTTTACAACCAAGGTCATGAGATCCAGCCAGAGGATCAAGCGTGAGTGATCCAGCCCGAGGGTCGTTTTGAAGATTCAGCCTGAGAATCGTTTTCCAGTGATCCAGCCTGAGGGTCGTTTTGAAGATTCAGCCTGAGAATCGTGTTCTAGTGATCCAGCCTGAGGGTCATTTCGAAGATTCAGCCTGAGAATCGTGTTCCAGTGAGCCAGCCTAAGGCTCAATTTGAAGATTCCCCAGTGAAGTCGCCTACAAGCTTTATTTCCCCAGCAAGCCCAAGTCTAATTGAGGAGTCGTTACAACATGTTCTAGCCCGAAGAATATGTACGAAGCCAAAAAGTGGAATATTCTCGAAGCTGCATATCTAATATGAAGGTTGGGTGTAGATTTCAAAAGAGGGTCAACCAGCGCATGCCTCAGATGCGGGTTCCTAATGACGGGAATTTATCATCAAAACAATCCAGATCTAGCCAGAAGATCGAAGTAGATTCAGCCAGAGAATCGAAACAAAGAAGATCTAGCCAGAAGATCGAAAATCGCAACAATTCAGATCTAGCCAGAAGATCGAAGTAGATTCAGCCAGAGAATCAAAGGAAATAGATTCACCCAGTCAATCGAAACGGAGGAGATCTAGCTAGAAGATCGAAGAAGATCTAGCAAGAAGATCAAAATCGTATCCAGCCCGAGGATCAAAATTAATATCCAACCAGAGGACTAAATTGAGTATAGGTTCAGCCAGAGGATCGAAACTCCAGATTAAGCCAGAGGATCGGAAGAAAATAAACAGCACGGTCTATTTCCGCGTTTTTGTGGTGTTCTCGGAGCGTAAATTTTCGGTCTGTCTTTGGTATTCAATCACAGCTCACCCCGTTTGTCTGATAAGCTGTTCATTTTCATCCTACTCGGTTTAACTGATGATTGAATAGGGGCAGCTGTAACACCCCAAAATTTTCCCTCCTCATTCATGCATTCATTTAGCATTTCATATTGCATTTCATCATGTCAATCAGAATTAGATCCGAAAAAAAAAAATTTACAAAAAAAAATAAATAAATAAATAAAATATAATAAAAATTTTTGGACTTGGGTCTCTCTCATTTGAGCCTACAAAACCATGAAATTCAGTCTATAAATACCAAGGCTTCACTTGAGAAAAAGGAAGAGAAGCAAAATACTCTGAGGTTTCCTTGGAACAAAACCCTGGACAAAACCTGAAGAGAAACCTGACAGAGAACTCAGAGCAGCCTCCAAACCCTGAAGGGCCTCACGGGTGCAACTCAATTTCAATCAAGCTCTCCAATCAGGTTTGCCCTATTCCCATTATTTTACGCCTTCAATTTGAATGTTCTAAATGTGTGATGTATTATGAATGGGTGAAACCTATGCCTTGAATGTTTAATCACATGATTTCTGAAGTGTATGCCACAGGGTTTGAGGTTTCTGAAACCATATTCTTATCCATGAAAAAAATGCTTATGATGTTTCACTAACCCTTTTGTTGAGTTTTTGTGAGGGCTCACATGACTTTTGCAGGGATAACTTGCGTGGTTTCCCACTTTATTTGTGGGATAACCCCTGGAGGTTCATTCCGATTACCTGTACTGACCCACTTTCTTTGATGGCATTAGCTTGGGAGGTCCCTGGGATTCTTACTCCTTTAATTGCTGTTACTTCGGATCTTCATCCGTGTGGTACTTTTACCTCTTTTCCGCATTTTATCGCTTTCTTAGATGGAAGACCTCGATAGGAGGCATTTGTTTTCTTTTGTTTATTTACTTCTGAGCCCCTTGTTGGCACATTTACTTTATACATGTTTGTTTTGTATGTGTTCGTATCCCTGCAGGTAGCGCGGTTCCTTCGTCGAGAACTGCCTTTTTGCCCTTTTGCATGAGTAACCCCCAAACCCTAAAACCCAAAGCAACACGTTAACTCCTTCTACTACAGGCAAGTAAGTCTCCAAAGGTCGAGCATCCGGTAGATTGCGTAGTGACGTCGTTCGTCCAAAACCCAATCCATAACCCCATAGTTAGCCGAACTACGGCTTGCTCTGATTCTCATTCCAGATGAGATACGTAGGCATAAGACGCGATGTCTTAGCGAGCACACATCCCCCAACCCATAGGTCAGCCGAGCTACGAAGACTCTGATTCTCATATTCAGATGAGATACGTATGCAGTGGATGCGACATCCGCGCAAGTCATTTTCATTTAACCCTTTTTTTTTTGGCAAACAGCACAAGATAAACCCACACCCTTTAGACGAAAACTACAAAAGTGGATCCCGTAGAGTACTACGGATGCGTAGGGGTGCTAATACCTTCCCTTCGCATAACCGACTCCCGAACCCAAGATTTGGTTGCGAGACCCCGTCTTGTCCTTTCCTTTTTCAGGTTTACTTCGAGCGTTTCCTTTCCCTCCTTTGGGATGAATAACGCACGGTGGCGACTCTTCTGTCTTTTTCTTTCGCCGGTTGTTTTTTTTTGCGCACTGTATTTTTCAGGTTGCGACATCCCCCGACACTTATGAATGTGATTTCATCACCATGGCCTTTCTCTATGTGGGGAATTGACATGATTGGCATGATAGAGCCGAAAGCGTCCAACGGTCACAGATTTATTCTCGTAGCAATTGATTACTTCACCAAGTGGGTTGAAGCGGCGTCATATGCGAATGTGACCAGGCAGGTGGTTGTGAAGTTTATCAAGAATCAACTCATATGCCGTTATGGTGTTCCAGACAAGATCATTACTGATAATGGATCTAACTTGAACAACAAGATGATGAAAGAGTTGTGTAGCGAGTTCAAGATAGCACATCATAATTCTTCTCCTTATAGACCCAAGATGAATGGGGCTATTGAAGATGCTAATAAGAATATCAAGAAGATTATCCAAAAGATGGTTGTTACATACAAAGACTGGCATGAGATGCTTCCATTTGCTTTTCATGGATATCGTACATTTGTCCGCACTTCAACAGGGGCAACCCCTTTCTCCCTTGTATATGGCATGGAGGCTGTGCTCCCAGTAGAGGTGGAGATCCCATCAATGAGATTCTTGATGGAAGCCAAGTTGACTGAGGCTGAATGGGTCAAAGTCATTATGAACAGTTGAACTTAATTGAAGAGAAGAGATTGACTACCATGTGTCATGGTCAGTTGTATCAGCAAAGGATGAAAAAAGCCTTTGATAAGAAGGTCAAACCTCGTGTGTTCCGAGAAGGTGACCTTGTGCCCAAGAAAGTTTTGTCTTCGCGCTCGATTCCAGGGGCAAGTGGACTCCAAACTATGAAGGTCCATATGTTGTTAAGAGATCCTTTTTAGGCAGTGCTTTAATACTCACAACTATGGACGGGGAGGATTTCACTCGTCTTGTGAATTCAGATGCAGTCAAGAAATACTTTGCCTAAAATAAAAAATAGAATAGCTCGCGAAGTTGAAAACCCGAAAGGGCGGCTTAGGCAAAAATGAGCGTCTCGGTGGATTGAAAACCCGAAAGGGCGATCCAGGCAAAAGTTAGAGACATAAAAAATGAATATATATATCCCGCTAGATTGAGTACCTCACCCTGGGGAAATCTAGGCAAAAATTAGGGATTTGGCAAGTAACTTCATCCTGACAAGACTTTGTTCTACAAGCTGTCATCTGTCAAGGAATTTTGCTCAGTCATTGTCAACTGAAGCTTCAAATACATTTGATTTAGAGTTGGTGGAGAAATGGTCATTATGTTCAATGTAGCCCTTTTCCAATATATATCACCAATTTCAAATTTGTAAAGATCCATGGAGTCTTGCCATTTGCAGACTACCATTCCATCAAATAAATGTGAGCCTTTATCCAACTCTTTGCACTCTTATTTGTTTATGTACAACAAATATTTTGCATGTTTTAATTGATAAATATCATTGTTTTAAATAAATAAAATTTTCATAAATTGTTGTTAAACAAAGTGAACATTCACAATGACAAAAAGGATAATTGGGACATCTTCAGTGCTCTCCCAAGGATATTATGATCTCCAAAAGGGTAACACATTTGTTCATTATTTCTAGCATACTTGTATCCTCTTCATTATCTTTCAGATTGTCTCCTCCGCGAGCGCAGAAGAAAGTTGAGCACCACCAAATTTCCAGAGGGTCTGGAACCTTGGTCCTATTTTCTTTGGAGGAGTATATCCATAACATCCCACCAAATCCCCAGAGAGTCTGGAGTTTGGTCTCAGTTTTCTAGCTCCCCAGTTGAGGCTGGATCTAGCATTCGTGTTATTGATTATATGGTTGTCATCCCTTGTGTGGATTAACCTAAAATCCCTTATAAATTGATAAATTGATAAATTGATATGTTATCCTTTTGAGGAAGTTGGTCTTCCCTCTTTCAGATTGGAATTCTTCCGCAGAATGAGCAGGAAATCCCCAGCATGAGCGGAATTCTCAACAATTTGGTTTGTAGCTTACCCCCGTGGATTCTCCTACATTGATCTCCAGCAGGGTTGGCTTTGTTCATCCTCAGCAGGGTTGATCCCATTTTACTCACCAGTACGGTCACCAGCAGGTTATCTCCAATTAACTGCCTACAGGCTGTTCCCAGTTCAGTCATCAGCAGTGTTTCCCCAGTGGATTTGTCTGATCAGAACCTTTTTGTTGATTCCTCTTGAGCAAAGTGGGATCAGAACCTTTTTCTATCCCCAGCGGAGTGGTGTTCATCTTCTCCTCGCTAGAGATTGTTTCTCCAGCAGTGCGAGGAAATTTGTTGGTTTTGGAACTTTTTATTTGGTGGTTATCCCCCACAGAGTTTCATTACTCTCCTTGTTGATTTCCCCAGTAGAGTTATTTCTACAGCGGATCTTATCCGTGTTTGGTCTCCCCAGCCAAGACTTTGCCTGATTTCAGTTTGGCGTTGGAACTTCTGAGGAAGATGTGTTGTTTCCTTCCCTAGTGGAGTGACTGGTTCTCCTTCTCCTTAACAGAGATTCTTCCTTCCGTGTTCGGAAGTGAATTTTGTTGATGTACTTTTGATTTGGTGGTTGTCCCCCACAGAATTATACATCACTTCCTGATAAAGATCCCCAATAGATTTCTTCTCTAACTGATCTTATCCTTATCTCTGCATACTGTTGGAAGATTCCTAGCTTTGGTGATTGTGATCCCTTGCTTTCTCCCCTTCAAAGATCAACATTTCCCGGTATCCGTCGCCCCCATCAGGTAGGGAGTTTCCTCGGTGGGCTTGGCTTTCTCTTTTGAGACGTAGTACCAGATGTTTGTCTATTCATTCCTGGACCTGTTTGTGTTAGATATGTCTATTTGTCAGCATTCATTATACATAAACCACGTGTATACATGCATATTTATAACATTCAGATATTCATGTTGCATTCTTTGCCATACATCTTTATTTGTTGTCTCCTGCTATTTGGTGATATATATTTCCCCAAGCAGATGCTTGGGTCTGATCTCTCCATATAGAGTCAGCCCCATAGGCAGAAAGTGTCTACCCCTTTCTTCCATATTCCCCACTGAGTTATGTCCTCGTGGATAATTGTTATTTTTGTTTCCTCCCAAAAATGTACTGGGATGGAATTACTCCCTTGATTTATATCCTCATAGGGTTGAGTCTTGTTTCATAGTGTCTCTCTAGTTTGTTCCTAGATTGATTCCTCTTGTTATTTCCCCTGCACTTCCTTGTAGTTTAGATGAATGATTGCTCAATAACCAGTAATTGTCCATCTTTTCCTCGGCGGAGTCTGTGGCCTTCTACCTAGTAACCGGTAGTCATAACTCCTATCTTTGTGGTTTCCTACCCTCATATTGGTAGTTGTAAACCCTTTTTTTATCCCCTTGCAGAGTTAACCCTTTATTTTGTTCATCCTAACCGATGACGGTTACTCTCTTCCGTGGTTTTCTACCCAGTAACCGGTAGATGTAATCCCCTCTTTGTTGGTTATCTTTATCCAATATTCGGTATTGATTTTCCTTCACCTTCTGGGTATATCTCCCAGTAACCGGTGATATATTTCCTGGATGATTGATCTGATAAAGCAATTCATCCCCAGTGAGTCATCTTTCATTTACCCTTTGTTTGGTAATGATCGTTTCTTCCTTTGATTGGTCATCATTTTATACCCAGTATTCGGTATCCCGATGTCCTTTCTTTTTCAGTCGATTTATCCTTTGTTAACCCAGTAACCGGTTGTGGATAATCTTCCATGCGAGTATGTTATCTATGTTCTGACGGTAATAGATAATATATCTCATGCACTCTTCAGTCGAAGTCTTTTTCTTCCCCAGTCGAGTAAGATTCGTATTTCCTTGTGGAATCGAATGCCTATCCTGTAATCGAGTTTGCTGTTTGAGCCCTCCTTTCGGATGATAAGTGTCTTGGAAATGTTCCCCAATTCACGCCTGGTTGGTCACCTATTATATGCCCAGTAACCGGTATCCCTGGTGTTCCTTCCCCTCTACTCCCTATTATGACTTTGGTCCCCTATGGAGTCAGATTTTCCGGAGTTGAAACATACCTGTTTAGGTCTTCCTCAGATGTTTTGGATGATTGATATCTCTTACCCTTATACTGGTCTTAGATATTCATTCTCCCCGAGCGTGTTATTCTCTCACCCTTATAACCGGTGTTTTGATCAAATGTTTCCTTGTGCTTATTACCCAGTAACCGGTAATACCTCATGTGTTAGTTCCTCAGCTGAGTCCTTTGTGGACATTCCCAGTATGAGTCCCTTTGGTGGATTTTCCCCATCGGTGTCTGAATTTTTATCCGAGGTATCCTTTGAGGTTAGTTTTGCTGTATTGGGATATTCCCCAATACATGCATCTTTGCGGCAGCTCGAGTCTTTCCATTGATTTATTTTGATGGAATCCCTCTCGTGTCTCTCAGCAAGTTTTAAGTCGTGACCTACTCACGCATTTTATCCCCTTTACTCCCTAGAGTCTCTATCCCATTTATGAGTGTATTACTCATATGGATTTTCAGTTTCTCCTGATTTCTTTTCCTTTGTGGACACATATCCCCATAGAGTATTAACATTTGCATACCTACATTTGCATCATGAGGTCTCTTAGGGACCAAAATTCATCTCTTTGTTATTATTTAAGACCATTTTACCTCGTCGAGACGTGGATTTTAACCTTCACTTATCCGGCTAGAATGACCTTAAATAGGGGCCTCTATAAGACCCTAATTTTGACCCTAAGATCCCTCATGGCATCATATCATTGCATTTGCATCTTGCCTCAAGGATCATAGCATCTTGGCTCCTTACCTTTGGTGTGAACTTGTGTGAGCTGGTTTAAGATCACCAAACATGCTTGAATTGTATATTATTGCTTTGATTACGTTGTTTACTAACCAAAAGCACAAAAATATGTCACTAACATCTTTTGTTTTGTAGTTTGAGCAATCATAAGATCTGAGGCTCCTAGGAGACCTTATGCTCATTGATATGGCCAGATGAAGTGGAAAACAAGCATGGAAATGGTTCACAAAGCTCTCAATCATCATATATGCCTCCTAAGTATCTCAATTTGTCAATTTGATCAAAGCAAACCAAATGGCTTGAGGCTTGTTTCCCAAGGAAACTCTAATTCAACTATTCATCAACTATGCCTTGCTCATGAAGCAACCTCAACCCATGATTAAATACAATCAAGAGTAGTTATTTAACTCATCATATCATGCATATTTGAGCTTATTTGAGTGTCCTCAATCTTCAATTCATCAAGATTTGAGGTATGGACTTGAGAAGTTCATCAATCACTTCATCTCACTATTTTGAAATTCACTGAGACCTAACTTTTAATGTGTTTTTCAAATGAAGATGACCCCAATATACAAAATGTTCTTAAGAATTATATGAACAACTTTCATGTTCATCAAAAATTGATTTGAGGTTGGGAAGGTTATCATCCATTTCAAAACATTATAGGTCATTTTGACTAAAACCCTAATTTTGGGTAAACTTCCCAAGGACATCATAACTCTCTCATTCGTTAATATTTTTAGGTGGGATCAAATGCATTGGAACGTTTAAGATGTCTAATGAATTTGTTATATTGAACAAATTTTCATAATCTTAAATGAAATACATGTGATAATGCAAAACATTATAGGTCACTTTGGACCAAAGGCATTGAAATGTGAAAAAGTCCAACTTCAAGTGCCCATAACTTTCTCATCAAAAATCCAAATGATGCAAAATTTGAAACAAAATTGATTTTTTTGAAAATCTCTACAACTTTTATATTGAATATTTTGTCATTTGGAGCTTGCATCATTGAAACAGAAGGGCTTGAAGTTGGTCCATTTTGGAAATTTTCACAT
Organism: Lathyrus oleraceus; assembly: GCF_024323335.1. NCBI lineage: Eukaryota > Viridiplantae > Streptophyta > Magnoliopsida > Fabales > Fabaceae > Lathyrus > Lathyrus oleraceus. The sequence goes on from NC_066581.1 coordinate 422,394,345, forward strand.
GCACATGTTTTGCACCTTGCACTTTATGACCAATTTTCACTAATTTCCCAATTCCAAATGAAGTTTTTTTCAAAATAACAATTGATCCTCATGTCAAGACCTTTCCAACCACTACCCACAAGGCCATGTTTATTTTGGTAAGGGCTAGTTTCGAAGAGGAGAAGATTTTGGTGCAATTATGGAAACATTGTTCAAAAGCCATGCACAATCCAATTACCTCACATCTGCACGTCCATTTCAGATCAAAATGACTTAAGCTTGCCAAACCAATAGGATTTGGGCCCTCCATGCGCGTGTACAGGCCCATGCATGGAGGTCCTTATCATTCATGCACATGAAATTTACATGCTTGCCTTTGCCATTTGCTATATATAGAGGTGCATACCTTCAATATTCTTCAACCTAAAGGTGCTTGATATGCTGCAAAAATGAATACATAACCTCACATAAAGGAATTTCTCTCTTTCACTTTCAATTTCAGATCCAAATTTCAACCTCCTTGGTTGTTCTTTGGACTCTAATTCCTTGGCCTTGCTTCATCTTCACCTCAAGAGTAAACTGCAATCAAGACTTGTGAAGAATCGTGCTCCATGTATCTATATTTCAGAGGTGGATGTTAAAACTTTTTTTCTTCGAAACTCATTGATCCTTGCTTGTTTCTTGTGTTTATTGGCTTCGCTGAAGTCCTCTCATCAGAGGCATTTGAATTGTGCTTTTAATTTTGCAGAATCATCAAGTTCAGTTTGAACTCCATCATTTTCCTCTTATGATTTCTCTTACTATGGAGATTTAGAAGGAAAACTAATGGTACAAGGGTGATGTACATCACCCCAGCTTTCCAATGATATGAGGATCGCCTATTTTTACTGAGTTTGCCATGTCTACAACTTCCATCGGCGCTGATGAGCTCGCCGCAGAAGACAGTGGTGTACACCACCGTATCTTTGCCAGATCAATTGTGAGCCCTTGGATCTGATCTCCAGTTTATATCATAGTCATCAGATATTATGACTTTATTAAATGCAAGGTGTTTCTCATTGACTTGGACTCATGGTGAGCGCGCGCCTGTGGACCATTAGATGTGTCAGGTCAATTAATGAGATCTCATCCAACGCACGTGGTTTTTTCTATTTTCTGATTTAATCCATTTTATTTCTTTTATTTAATTTTATTTCAAAAAATCATAACTCCTTCATTTTAATTCCAAAAAATATGGGACCAATTGCATTATTTTACTTTTAATTTTTAGTTTCTAAAAATGACTTTTAATATTTTTTATTTTATCATTTCATATTTTTTTATGAATTTCCTCTTTTTTGGTTATTTTTAATTCATTTTAAATAGTTTCTAATATTCAAAAAATACAAAAATATTTTCTTAACCTCTTTGAATGATGATGAATCTATGAAAAATATTCTCATCAATTTATTGATTGATTTGAGATTTATTTGAGATTTTAGTTCAATTAGGTTATTTTTTATTCTTTTTTAATTGATAAAAAATAGTTTCTGGTTTCTAAAAATGCTGAAATTTTTTGTCAAACTTTGTTTGACCTTGTTAAACTTAGGATGATTCATTTGGACTTTTCAAAGTTGATTTGAAATGGATTTGAAGTTTGACCTTTAATTGTTCATTTTAATTCAAGTATTATTTTAATTTCAAAAAAATACCAAAAATATTTTATTTGTTTCCTGACTTCTAAGTTTCATTTTGCTTCTGTTTACTATTGTTTGACCTTGATTCCATATATCTTTGGTCAATGTACTTTGATTACTTCATTTGAATTTCCATTAATGTACATTCTTATTCATCTTCTTCTTCATCTTTTTTCTTTTTGATCAATGAGTTAAAGATTGGTGGTTAACCTTGATATATAGGAGGTTTAACCTTCCTTGATTCAAATCTAATTTATCTTGATCAAAGATCAAGTGAATGACTTTGCATTAAGGATTGGTTGCTTCTTGATCAAGCAAAAAACCTAACTCAATACAAGATCATTCTCATTTTCTTTTGGCATGGCAAGTTGTAGGAGCTTGGCTTACTAGTCAAGGTCTCTAACTTGTGTTTGTTGCCTATATTTTTATTGACCGGCCTCAGATAGGTGTGACTACTAGATTAGTCCACTTACGATTGCTTAACATAGCGCTAAATTGCCTTATGTCACACTAACTCTAACTATTGACCATTAACTTTTAATTCTTGCACTTTACATTAATGCAAATCTAATATTCTTGTACATATTATTCATCTGCTTTTGCCCTTTGCTCATTTGAGCCCATGTTCATGTTAATGCAATTTGCCTTTTGCTCACCTGAGCACATAATTATGTATATACTATTGTCCTTGTGTTTTGTTTTGATTATTATGAACCAAATGCAAATGGATAAAAGGACTTAGACTTTAGGACATTCCCTATGCAAAAGAGAGTCAAAGAGCAATTAGGCCTCATGCCTTTAGAGTGCTATATATGTCAAAGAGCAACTAGGCCTCATGCCTTTAGAATGCTTATTGTGGAAGACTTTCAAAGAACCTAATCTCTAAACTCACTCTTGTCCATTCTTTGTTTGCATTGTGGAACTTTTTGATCTGTGTGTTATTGTGCTAGGGATTCCAACTTGAGCCTAATTGAAGAACCATTGTCATGAGCATCTAAAAGTGAGAGATACAAAAGCCATTGTAAGATTCCTAGGAGCTTGTGTTGATTGTGTGCTTGATTGCTTGAGTATTTGATTATTACTTGCTATTCCAAAGGATGGGAGCTACTTGGATCATCACTATGATCTCAAGAAGGGAACTCCATTTGTGGTTTTATTTTTATTCCTTCACCTTTGTATGTTTAGGACTTAGCCATTCCTCTTCTTCCCTCCACTCTAACCCAAGCCAAAACTTTTGTGCAAACATTAACATTTGCTTTCAACATTAGAAACCTAAGCATTATGCTTTTGACTTTCCAAACTTCTTTTCGTAACACTTATTTTGAATTGAATCATTAAGTCAACTTTGACCATATTTTGTAAATACTTTTCATTGGTAAATACAACTGACTCAATTGTTTTTGTGGTTTCAATGGCCACTTCTTGCTAAAGTTGTTTCATAAACCCTTAGCTATTAGGTTTGAGTTACCCTTGAGGTTGATATAATACTCGCATATATCCTTAGTGATGGACAATGAGTCTTCCATGCTTATTATAGGGTTAACCCCTCACTAGCATGTTGAAGCTATCCTCACATGGTGGATTTGTGGTTTTAGGTTGAGTTTTATCCCTTGGATAACAAAAGACCTTAAGGCTTTTGGACCAATCAATTCACCAACTTGTTTTGAGATTTTTACCCCGAACTATAAGGTTTTGATCCTAATCTTTTTTAAGATGGTACTTAGGCAGTGGGTTTATCCATTCAAACACAAAATTGTAAATAATTTGTACATTCTTCTCTCATCTCCCCAATCATGTTTGCACAAACAATTTTCACAAATACCAACCTACCATACAACAATCGTGAAAAGGGCTCCCTAGGAATACCTAGGATGTTTTGGGTGCTTAAAACCTTCCCGTTGCATAACCAACCCCCTTACCCCGATCTCTGATATTTTTATTAGTTTTTGATTTAATAAAAGTTCTCGGTTTTTGTTTGCTTTCTAACCTTTCCTTTAGATAAATAGAAGTGTGGTGGCGCCTCGAATTGTATGTTTAACTTTTGATTTAATCAACTAATCTAAAGGTAACGAATATCCCGCTACACATAGAAAAAGGTATTCAAAGTGGAAGACGTGAACATTTGGATTGGTACTTAGAAAAATTTAATTTATGTTTGATTTTCCAAACTTCCACCTCAAAGTTCATCATGTTCCAAACTTCAAATTGAAACATGTTCAACATAAAAGTTGTTCCCCTTGATATCACCTTCCAAAAAAGTCCAAGATCACCTCATTTGGCCAAGGATTGAGTGAATTGCGCATGGTTTTTCTTCAAGGTTCCATTTGGATGAATCACATGACCACTTTTCACTCACAATTGTATGACTACATGACACACTTTTCACTCACAATTGTATGACTACATGACACACTTTCAGCATTCCTCCTGATCAATTTTGGACCTTTTGACATCATTTGATGGTCATTTCACACGCCCATGCATCCATGCAAGTGAGAATTACTATTTTTGGCATTTTGATGGAAGTGTGTGGAAATAAATTGCATTGCCTATAAATAGAACCCCTCATGCTCAGAATTGGGGACACATTGCCCAAGCTTTGACCCTGCAAACATAACCCTAACCATTAAAGGACAAACTTGAAGGTTTTCAATTGAAAATCAAGTTTCAATTCCACTTCTATTTTGAAGTTTAAACTCTAAGAATCCAAAACATTTTTTGATCCAATTCACTTCCTGCAAGCATCTGAAGTGAAGCCAAGGTCAAGTAGAAGTGAGATCAAACAAGTTTCAAGCTCCCTCGAAGGTGATTTTTCAGAAACTCCATCTCTTCAATTCTCTCTCAATTCTTCACCATTCTCTTTGATTTTTGGTTGTCTAAAGTCCTACCAATGTAGGTAACAAGATTGAGTTGCTTTGAGGTCAAATTGAAGCAACTCAGTTCATGATCCTCAAAATTCAAATCCCTATATCTTTTGATATACTTGGAATTTGAGAAAATTGAGGCCAAATTCGAGCTCCTTAGCATTTTATATTTAAATCGTTGTCCTTTTTTTTTTGCATTTGTGTGTTGGTTGATGGTGGACCAGTCTGGTGAGGTCTGCTGTAGAAGAAGATCGGAGCCCTAACTCCGATGGTGTGTTGGCACGCCTCCTAACCTTCAGATCATGATCAAATGTTTTAATCTCGGCCTTCCCTTTAGATTACCACACGTGTGATTCTTTGAATAAGGTGCATCATGGATAGCACGCGCGTGGCCATTTGATCTGCCACCTCAATTAATGAGGGAGATCTAATGGCCCTTATTTTTTCTAATTTCTTTTTATTTTCTGAATTTTCATTTAATCCTTTTATTTTGTTTAATTCATATTACTTTCATTTTTAATCCAAAAAATATGGGACTTTCTCCAAAAATCTTTAAATATTTTTCTCTTCCATATTCTGAATTAAAATTATTTTTTGGATTAATTTTGGTATTTTTCATGAATTAAATGTTTTTGTGCATATTTTAAATTATTTAAAAATGCACTTATGCTTTGTCCTTTGGTTAGGAATGATGAATCATAACCAAATGACTGCTAATGTTGCTTCAACGATCAAGTATAGCCGGATGCAGTTACTAGCCATAATCCCTAATTTTTGCCTAGATTTCCCCAAGGTGGGGTACTCAATCTACCAGGATGATTTTTTTTGTTTCATGTCTCTAATTTTTTCCTGGACCGCCCTTTCGGGATTTCAATTCAGTGAGACGCTCATATTTTCCTAAGTTGCCCTTTTGAGTTTTCAACTTAGCGAGCTGTTCTTTTTTTTTTTAAGAGAAGTATTTCTTGACTGCATCAGCATTCATAGGATGAGTGAACTTTTCACCATCCATAGTTGTAAGAATTAATGCACCACTTGAGAAGGCTCTTTTGACAACATATGAGCCTTCATAATTAAGAGTCCACTTGCCCCTAGAACCAGGTTTGAAAGATAAGCTCTTCTTGAGCACGAGGTCACCTTCTCGGAACACACGACGTTTGACCTTCTTGTCAAAAGCTTTCTTCATTCTCTGCTGATATAACTGACCATGACACATGGCAGTCAATCTCTTTTTTCAATTAAATTGAGTTGATCAAACATGCTCTGACACCATTCAGTTTCAATCAACTTGGCTTCCATCAACACATGCAATGATGGGATCTCAACCTCCACGGGGAGCACTACTTCCATGCCATAAATAAGAGAGAAAAGGGTTGCCCTTATTGAAGTAAGTACAGATGTAAGGTACCTATGCAAAGCAAATGGGAGCATATCATGCCAATCTTTATACATTACAACCATCTTTTGGATAAACTTCTTAATCTTCTTATTCGCAACTTCAATAGCCCTATGCATCTTAGGTTTGTATGGAGAATAATTATGATGTTCTATCTTGAAGTCTTTGCAGAGTTCCTTCATCATATTGTTATTCAAGTTCGATCCATTATCGGTAATGATCTTACTTGGCACACCATATCGACATATGATTTGATTCTTAATAAACCTCACAACAACTTTCTTGGTTATATTAGCATATGATGTCGCTTCAACCCACTTCGTGAAGTTGTCAATATCCACTAGAATGAACTGGTGTCCATTTGATACCTTGGGCTTTATCATGCCAATCATATCAATTCCCCACATCGATAAGGGACATGGAGAGGAAATTACATTCAAAAGTGTTGGAGGAACATGAATCTTATCCGCATATATTTGACACTTGTGGCATTTGGTCAGGGATTTGGAATAGTTAGATTCCATTGTCAGCCAATAGTAACCTGCTCACAACATCTTCTTCTCCATAACATGTCCATTGGAATGAGTACCAAAGGAATCTTCATGGACTTTAGTCATTAATAGGTCCTTTTCGTGTCTATCCATGCATCTGAGCAAACCATATCAAAATTTCTCTTGTAAAGCACATCACCATTCAGGTAGAAGTTGCCAGCCAATCTTCTCAAAGTCTTCTTGTCTTTCAAAGATGCCCCAAGCGGCTAAATCTGACTTTGGAGGTGTAAGACCCCAATTTTGACCCTAAGATCCCTCTTGGCATCATAACATTGCATTTGCATTGCCTCAAGGATCTTTAGCATCTTGGTTCCATTTTCCTTTGGGTGGGACTCCTTGTGATTGGTTTGGGATCACCAAGCATGCTTGAATTATACATCATTGTTTCTCTTACTTTTGTTTACTAACCAAAAGCACAAAAATGTGTCACAAACATCTTTTGTTTGAAGCTTGAGTATCATCCAAGACACTTTGTGGGTTCTATTTAGATGATCAGTCAACACAAGGGAATGGCTTGAGATACTTCCAACAGGTTCAAATGGGGTCTATTCGTTAGTCAAAACGTTAATCTTGAAGGAGCAAAAGTTTGTTCATGAGTTGTCATGCTTGCTAGGCGAGCAGAATGGGTCGCCTAGCGAGTTCCAAGAAAAGCCACCAGAATCACCTACACTCAGAGGAATTTCTTGAACTGTCATGCTCGTTAGGCGAAGCCCACGTGTTTAAAAAAATAAATTAATATAAATAAAAATAAAAAAGAACGAAAAAAAAGATAGTGAGAGAAATTTTTGGACTTGGGCCTCTCTAATTTGAGCCCACAGGTCCACAAAAATCAGGTTATAAATTCAGAGTTTCAGTGAAACAAAATTCGATTCTATTCTGTTACCCTGGCAGGGAAAAAGATAGTGAGAGAAGAGCTAACAGAGTTCAGAGCAACCTCCAGAGACTGAAGGGAACTCATCGGCAAAGACCCAATTCCCTCTGATATAAATCCTAAGAGTGCTTTGCAAACCCAACCGGGCAATTCAATTTCATTCGATCTCTCCAGTCAGGTTTGCCTTATTCCCATTACTTTATGCTTTTAATTTGAATGCTCTGAATGTATGAGGTATTATGGGTGAATTTGATACCCTTTTGATGCATGTGTTTGACAAGAGGTTTAGGCCTCCTACCCTTGGTTGCTTTTTGTGAATTTTAATGGCATGATTCATGTGGTTACATTTTGATTTGGGGGCAACTCTTGATTACACTATCTTGTTTCTCTAACCTGTTTATTGAGTTTTGTTTTGTGAGGGCTCATATGACTCTTGCAGAGATGGCATGCCTGGTGTTCCACTTTATTTGTGGGATACCACCTGGAGGTTTATTCCTATTACCTGTACTGACTCACTTTCTTTGATGGTGCTAGCTTGAGAGATCTCTGGGTTTCTTATCTCTTTAATTGCTGTTACTTCGGATCTTTATCCGTTCGGTAGATCTCTCGATCCCTTTACTTTTCCCGCATGTTACCGATTTCTTAGGTTTCGTATAGCCTCGTGGCATGTCAATTAAGGTGGCGCGGTTCCTTCATCTAGGACTGCCTTTTGCATGAGCATCCCTAAACACCCCAAACTCATTGATTTTTCTTCTCCTAAGAACACGTTATCTCCTTCTACTACAGGCGAGTAAGTCTCCAAAGGTCTAGCATCCGGTAGATTGCGTAGTAACGTCGTTCACCCCAAAACACAACCCTTACCCCATAGGTGGTCGAACTACGTTTTGCTCTGATTTTCATCCTAGATGAGATACGTAGGCATAAGACGCGATGTCTTAGCGAGCACACTCCTCTTTAACCCATAGGTAGCCGAGCTACGAAGACTCTGATTCTCAGATTCAGATGAGATACGTATGCAGTGGATGCGACATCCGTGCGAGTCATTTTTTTTTACCCTTCTTTTAGTAAGTAGTACATTAGATAAACATACACGCTTTTCTCATCCCTTCAATCATGTTTGCACAAATAAATTTTCAAAAAAAAACAACAACCTTTGCAACAAATGTGAAAAGGGCTCCCTAGGAGTACCTAGGATGCTTTGGTTCGATAAAACTTTTTAGGTTTTTGTTCGCTTTCTAACCATTCCTTTGGATAAATAGAAGTGCGGTGGTGACTCGACTTGTATGATTTATCTTGGATTTAGTCAATATCTCTAATGGTAACGAATACCCCGCTACAGAAAAGTGGCGACTCTGCTGGGGATGTGTGATCGTAGTGGGCTTTGCCTACTTTTCATATTTGTTGTATTGTATTGTATATTTTTCTTTGTGTGACATATTTTAGTGCAATTTGGGATTACTGTATTGTATGTAATGATTGAATTGTTTGAATATTAATTCCTTGTATGCTTGGTGATCTTTGTGAGATGAGTTCTATACCCGAACTCGAGTGCACTTATGATAGGAGAATGGCATAGTCTTGTCGACTTGTGTGGAGTTATTCCTTAGCAAGTTGACTTGCAAGCCCTTTCACTTGGTGGAGGTCATCTTGGGATCAATAATGTCACACAAGTAAGTTGTGGTTAGACATTACTCTTTCCAATATAGACCTTAGAAGCCAAGGACCTTAGTTTACCAAGCCCATCTTGGCCTATTCTTAGGATGTAGTGCGAAAGTCATTCAAGTGTAAGATTTGATACGATTGTTACGCGATACTACACTGATAAGAGTCTCTCTTGAGAATATTTTCGGAATACGAGTAGTCGTTTCTCCAATAATATCCGAAAGATGGGATGATGACTATGGGAACCTCTTGTAGAACATGTTTGGCAGGTTTAAACCTTAGTACACTCCCTTTGGGTGGTTCTTAACCTAAACTCTATGCTCGTGACTTGCAACAAACCCTTGATTCATGGTTGATCCGTTCAGGAATCCTTAATATCAATGGAACTTAGGTGTTGATAAGGTGCAAACCATAATCCACCAAAATGGATGGCTGATATTAAGGATAACATGATCCATCCCATGACCTTTGTTTGCTGTGCTTTGCTTGATCCTTGAGTGTGATTGTTGCATTCATGCATTCATGCACCCATTTGCATCCATATCATCAATAAATAAGAAAATTTTCAAGGAACTTAAGGGGTTTATTTGCAAAATTTTCAGACATGGAAAGACAAAGAAGGAATACAAAGAAGTACAACTTCAGGCAACCAGATTTGAAAGAGTTAAGGAATCTGACATCCTATGTATTAGATCTATTGGGTTTCAAGGCTCGTTTCGGGAAGCTTCTTCCTCTTCTGACTACTCAGGTGGATGAAGGATTGGTGAGTGTGTTGGCGCAGTTTTACGATCCTTTGTACCGTTGCTTCACGTTTCCGGATTTTCAGCTTTTTCCTACACTTGAGGAGTATGCTTATCTTGTGGGTATACCTGTTCTGGATCAGTTGTCGTTCAGTGGCTTGGAAAGGGTTCCTACTTCTCAAGAGATAGCAGACATGTTACACATAGATGAATCTCTGGTTGGTGCTCATATGACTACCAAAGGTGGAATTCAAGGTCTCCCTTCTGAGTTCCTCATTGTTCAAGCTACTATGTATGGGAAGGCCATGAATGAGGATGCCTTTGAAGCCATATTTGTACTTCTCATCTATGGATTGGTATTGTTCCCCAACATCGACAAGTTTGTGGATGTGAGCGCTATTAGGATCTTCTCTACTCTTAATCCTGTTCCGACGCTGTTGGGCGATACCTACTTCTCTTTGCATATGAGGAATGCAAAGGGTGGTGGCGCCTTTGTGTGTTGTTTGCCTCTGTTGTATAGTTGGTTTATTTCTCACTTACCTCAGACGGTCGCTTTCAAGGTGAACAAGGAATGTCTACGGTGGTCCACGAGACTTATGTCTCTCACCAATGATGATATCTCTTGGTATAACCATGTGTATGATGGTGTGCAGATTATTAACTCTTGTGGCAAATTCTCCAATGTACCTCTTCTTGGTACATGTGGTGGGATTAACTACAATCCTGTTTTGGCACGTCGGCAGCTTGGGTTCCCCCTTAAAGGATAAACCCAATAACATTTTGTTAGAGGGTGTATTCTTTCAGGATGGTAAAGATCCCCAAGGCTTGAAAGCTAGGATGGTCCGCGCTTGGCGCAAGATTCATAGGAAAGGAAGGAAAGAGTTGGGTCCTAAGAATTGCATCACTTTGGAGCCTTACATTGTTTGGGTTAGGAAGAGGGCGTCTGAGTATCTCATGCCTTACGAGAAACCGAGACCTACACCTATGATTATGACTGGGCCTTCAACCCTCCCTAATCAAGGAGTAGAGGAGTTGAGAGACGAAGACCGTTCACTTGCCTGGATCCGTGAACGTGAAAAGTTGCTTCAGCAGATTAAGGAGAAGGATGCGTTGATTGAGTTTCTTGAGCATCAGGTTATTGATGACCCTGATGATGTATGGACTTCTCTACTTCCTCAGTATTCTAAGTTCTGGAAGAGGAAGTATGATCGAATCGCCAAAGAAAAGGCCGATATGGAGGCAGCATACGAGAAGGAGGTGAAGAGGCTTCGCGCATCTTATCTTCCTGTGTCCCGAGCTTTAGATGATTGTTTCTAGGGATCCATAGGACGATTATGTTCCTTTTCTATTGTATATGATTGACGATGCTGCACTTCTTTTCCCTGATATTATTTGATGAGATATTTCCATATGTGATAAAATGCTTAATATTTCCAAAATTTGCAAATAAAACTCTAAAGTTCCTTTGAAATAAAAAAAACAAATCTTATGCACAAGCATTGCATGCATCACATGCATAAGCAGGTTTTGTTTCCGGTCCCTTGCCCTGTGGTCTAACTTTGTGTCCTTCATTTATTTTGAATACAAGCTGACTCACCGGTACTATACTAGAGCCAACATTTCAAGACTGATGGATCACTTAGAGCAAAAGAACCGCGAGCTGAAAGAGGAAGTGGCCAGATTGACTGCCCTAATGGAGTCACTCATGGCTGCCCAGAGCCAGTCTTCTCCGACACCTTCAACTCCTCCTGAGAGGACAGTTATCTCCGAGATTGTCTCCTCTACTGTGCCCGCTGCCAGTGCACACTTTGTTCCAACAGCCATGCCAACCGGGTTCCCGTGGGGGATGCCTCCCAATTTCATGCCTGAGGGTCCTGTTCCTACCTTTGCTTCTCTGCCGGCATCTAGCCCGGTCCTTGCCGTTCCTCCTCCTGTCGTGCATACTTTGCCCAGGGTAGACGACACCATCTATCATTCTGAGCCGTCTGAGGGTCCAGATGTTTATGAGAAGATGGATGCTATGAACGATCAATTTCTTGAGCTTCGCAAGGAATTGAAAACTCTCAGAGGGAAGGATCTTTTCGGCAAGTCTGCTGCCGAACTTTGCTTGGTTCCAAATGTGAAGATCCCTGTGAAATTCAAGGTCCCTGATTTTGAAAAGTACAAAGGAAATACTTGTCCTCTCAGCCACCTGGTCATGTATGCCAGGAAGATGTCGACTCAAACCGATAATGACCAACTACTCATCCACTACTTTCAGGACAGTCTGTCCGGTGCCGCTTTGCGTTGGTACATGGGTTTAGACAGCGCGAACATCTGATCCTTCAATGATCTCGGCGAAGCCTTCGTCAAGCAGTACAAGTACAACGTGGATATGGCTCCCGATAGTGATCAATTGAGAGCCATGTCCCAGAAGGATAAAGAAACATTTAAGGAGTACGCCCAGAGGTGGCGAGAGGTGGCAGCATAGATCGTGCCTCCGCTAGAAGAGAAAGAGATGACTAAGATCTTTTTGAAGACTTTAAGTCCTTTTTATTATGAGCGGATGATTGCTAGCGCTCCTTCTGACTTCACCAAGATGGTGAATATGGGGATGCGTCTAGAAGAAGGGGTCCGTGAAGGACGGTTAACCAGAGAAGAAGGCACTTCTGCCAAACGTTGTGGGGCGTTTGCAAAGAAGAAAGATGGAGAGGCACATGCTGTGATCTCCCATGAGAAACCAAGAAGACCCTCTGTGAAGAGGAAGACTATGCGTCCCGCTAGTAACCAGCACCAGGTGGCTCATATAGCACCTGTTTTCAGAGACAATCAACAGTATCAGCAACATAGTAACAATCAGTAACCACATCCCCAATATCAGCAACAACAGCACCGACCGCAGCAGCAGGCCTACCAGCCTCGAAATAGTAATCAAACCAACATGAGTTACGAGAGGAAAAGGGTCACCTTCGATCCTATTCCTATGACGTACGCAGAGTTATATCCTCTTTGATAGAAAGGAAGCTGATTACTCCGAGAGACCCACCGGCTATACCTGCTAACCCCCAGTGGTGGTATAAGCCTGAGTTGCATTGTGTTTACCATTCTGGTGCTCCCGGCCACGACGTGGAGAATTGTTACCCTTTGAAGACCAAGGTTCAAGACCTTGTGAGGTGTGGTATTTTATGTTTTGAGGACGTAGGCCCTAATGTGAAGAAGAACCCATTGCCCGAACATGGGAAATCTATCAACATGGTCCAGGGTTGCCTTGGAAAATACAAGGTCAAATATGTCAGTCATATTCAACAGTCTCTGGTCCAGATGCATCATTTGTTGTGTGATTACAGTCATCATGAGCAAGACCATGATGCATGTCGAGTCTGCTCTGTTAACCGATTGGGTTGTTGCCAGATGCGCAAGGATGTTCAGGAAATGTTGGACGAAGGAGTCATTGAGATTCTTCAAAATAGGAATGTTGATGAAAATGAGCCTGAGGTCAATGTGATCTCCCCAGTGTTACGGATGCCCGAACCTGTTATCATTAAGTACGATGGTAACAAGTAGAAGGCTTCTCCCGCTCTGATCATTAAGCCTGCTGGTCCTGTGCCTTACTCCTCTGAAAAGGCAGTTCCCTATCGCTACAACGCCGTAGCAGTAGAGAATGGGAAAGAGGTGTCCTTGCCCTCTTCTTCTGTTGTGAATATTGCCGATGTTAGCGGTTTGACCCGTAGTGGCCGTGTATTTTCAGCACCGCCGAAGCCTCAAATTAATGCTAATTTTGTTGATTTCCCGATCGTGAACATTGTCAATTCTCCGAATCCGGCACTTGCTGTTAAGTCCTCCTCCGTACTGAAAACTCCTACTTCTGTTGGCCCGAGTGGCAACGTGAAAGAAGACTGTGATAAGATGCTGAGACTCATCAAAAGGAGCGACTACAATGTTGTAGACCAACTTCTACAAACGCCATCCAAAATATCTGTGTTATCCTTACTCTTAAATTCAGAACCACACCGAGAGGCTCTGCAGAAGGTGTTAGATGTGGCATATGTAGATCACGATGTCACTTTGGAGCAATTCGATAGCATTGTTGCAAACATTACTGCTTGCAACAACCTGAGCTTTTGTGACTCTAATCTCCCTGAGGAGGGAAGAGACCACAACTTGGCTTTACACATATCTATGAATTGCAAAGACGACACCATGTCCAATGTGCTGGGGGACACCAGGTCATCATTGAACGTATTGCCAAAGTCCACTCTCTTAAAGCTATCATATCAAGGGCCTCCCATGAGGCAGAGTGGAGTAGTTGTGAAGGCTTTCGATGGGTCTCGCAAAACTGTGATTGGGGAAGTTGATCTCCCAATCAAGATCGGACCAAGTGATTTCCATATTACCTTCCAGGTTATGGACATTCACCCATCGTATAGTTATCTCTTAGGCAGACCATGGATTCACGAGGGAGGCGCCGTGACATCCACCCTACACCAGAAATTGAAATTTGTGAAAAACAAGAAGCTGGTGGTGGTAGGGGGAGAAAGGGCTCTCCTGGTTAGCCATTTGACTTCCTTCTCTTATACAGATGCTGAGGTTGAAGTTGGAACTCCTTTCCAAGCTTTATCTATTGCTGAGCCTATTAAGAAGAGAACTCCTTCAATTGCTTCCTACAAAGATGCAAAGTTGCCCATTGAGCGTGGTGCAACCACTGGTTTAGGAAAAATGATTGAGTTAGAAGACAACGAGTCCCGGGCTAGCATAGGTTTTTCTTCTGGTACTTTCAACAAGCAAGGGTTATTCAAGAGTGGAGGTTTCATCCACACTGGTCTAGATGAGGAGGCTGCTGCCGTTTTAGAAGAAGATACAAAGGATTCTGGCAACTTCATCATCCCTAGTGGGGTCTGCAACAATTGGGTCGCTGTGGATATTCCAACAGTTGTCCATAAGTCAACGTAATAATCACTTTGTTTGAAAACCCTTCTCCCATGCCAAAGGGAGGAGTGATGACGTTGTTGGCGCATAAATACAATGATATTTTCATTCAATAAACTCATGTTAAATGTTTGTTTTCCCATTTATTTTCCCTTTTCGCTTTTCGCATGAAATTGGTGATCACATAAAACCCTAAAAAATAAAATAAAATCAACCTTCTCATCTGCATAATGATTTGCCTTGTTTGAAGTCTAAAGCTTTTCATATCCAAAAATCATTATGCAGGTTGATTTTTAAACCCATTGAACATAATGACCCAACACCATCTCCGAATTTTGAATTCCCTGTATTTGAGGCAGAGGAAGATGATGTTGAAGAGATTCCTGATGAGATCACCCGGATACTTGAGCATGAAGAGAAGATCATTCAGCCGCATCTTGAGAATCTGGAAACAGTCAACTTGGGGTCTGAAGATTATGTGCGAGAGGTAAAGATTGGGGCACTTCTGGAAGAATCTGTTAAGAAGGGGTTGATTAAGTTGCTATGAGAATATGTTGACGTCTTTGCCTGGTCATATGAAGACATTCCTGGTCTAGATACTGATATTGTGCAACATTTCCTACCTCTAAAGCCTGAGTGCATGCCTGTAAAGCAGAAGCTCAGAAGAACTCATCCTGATATGGCAATGAAGATCAAGGAGGAAGTTCAGAAGCAAATTGATGCGGGGTTCCTGGTGACTTCTATATATCCTCAATGGGTGGCCAATATTGTGCCCGTGCCTAAGAAAGATGGAAAAGTCTGGATGTGTGTGGACTATAGAGACTTGAATAAAGCTAGTCCGAAGGATGATTTCCCTCTACCACTTATTGATATGTTGGTAGATAATACAGCTAAATTCAAAGTCTTCTCGTTTATGGATGGATTTTCCGGATATAATCAGATTAAAATGGCACCCGAGGATATGGAGAAGACAACATTCATCACACCTTGGGGAACATTCTGTTATCGAGTGATGCCCTTCGGTTTGAAGAACGCCGGAGCCACGTATCAACGTGCTATGACTACCTTGTTTCATGATATGATGCATAAGGAGATTGAGGTGTACGTTGACGATACGATCGCTAAGTCAAGATCGGAGGCTGTACTCCCTATAGAGGTGGAGATCCCATCAATGAGAGTCTTGATGGAGGCCAAGTTGACTGATGCTGAATGGGTTCAGAGTCGTTATGACCAGCTGAACTTGATAGAAGAAAAAAGATTGACTACCATGTGCCACGGTCAGTTATATCAGCAGAGGATGAAGAAAGCTTTTGATAAGAAGGTCAAGCCTCGTGTGTTCCGAGAAGGTGACCTTGTGCTCAAGAAAGTCTTGTCTTTCGCGCCCGATTCCAGGGGCAAGTGGATTCCAAACTATGAAGGTCCATATGTTGTTAAGAGAGCCTTTTCAGGCGGTGCTTTGATACTTACAACTATGGATGGGGAGGATTTCACTCGTCTTGTGAATTCAGATGCAGTCAAGAAATACTTCGCCTAAAAAAATAAAAACTGAATAGCTCGCTAAGTTGTAGACCCGAAAGGGCGGCTTAGGCAAAAATGAGCGTCTCGGTGGATTGAAAACCCGAAAGGGCGATCCAGGCAACAGTTAGAGACACAAAAAATATATAATAATGATATATGTATCCCGCTAGATTGAGTACCTCATCCTGGGGCAATCTAGGCAAAAATTAGGGATTTGGCAAGTAACTGCATCCTGACAAGACTTTGTTCTACAATTGTCGTCCGTCAGAGATCCTTGCTCATTATCAGCCAAAGATTCAAATACATCGGATTCAGAATTGGTGGAGAAATGGCCATTATGTTCAATGTAGCCCTTTTCCAATATATATCACCAATTTCAAATTTGTAAAGATCTATGGAGTCTTGCCATTCGCAGACTACCATTCTATCAAATAAATTTGAGCCTTTTATCCAATTATTGGCACTCTTATCTGTTTCTATTCAACAAATGTTTTGCATGTTTTGATTAAGAAAATATCATTGTTTTAAACGATCAAATTTTTTATAATTTGTTTTTAAACAAAGTGAACATTCACAATGACGAAAGGATACTTAGGAGATCCTCAATGCTCTCCCAAGGGTGGTACGATCCCCAACAAGGTAAGATTTTTGTCCATATTCCTGGCATGACTGTATCTCCTCCCTCCGGAACCCCTTGTGGTTTATCCTACCAAGTGGATTGCTTGTTGAGACTCACCTCTCTTCCCTTCAGCAGAGTAGCAATCTTTCTTCCTCAGCAGCTTGGATCTCTTTGGGCAAGAGCGGTATTTGGTGGTTGATCCCGATAAATCCTTTATCTCCCCGGATAGATTCCCCAGTAGAGTTGTTGGTCTGGTGGACCTTGTCTGTGATAACTCTCGTCCCCAGCTGGAATGATTGATGATTCATCCCCTGCAGAGTTCTTTGCTTCTTGGTATCTCTGATCCCCAGCAGATTGGATACTCTCCGGTGAACTTGGCTTTCTCTCTTGAGATGTAGTACCGGGTGGTTGATTCCTGGACCTGGTTGTGTTAGATATGTCTGTCAGTCAGCATACATCATACATAAACCACGCATATTCATGCATAATTATAACATTCAGATATTCATGTTGCATTCTTTGCCATATATCGTTGTTTGCTGTCTCCTTCTATTTGGTGATATACTTCCCTGAGCAGATGTGTGTGTTTGATCGCTCCATATAGAGTCAGCTCCATAAGCAGAAAGCGTCTATCCTTTCTTCCATATTCCCCACCGGGTTATATCCTCATGGATGTTGATTGTTTTTGTTCCTTCCCAACACATATACTGGGATGGTTTTCCCCATTGAGTTATATCCTCACCGGGACAAGTCTTGATTTGAAGTGCCTATCTAGTTTGATCCTAGATCGGTCTCTTGAGACTCTTTTCCTGTTTCCCCGTGGTAAATGAATAATTGCTCAATAATTAGTAATTATTATCCCCGGCGGAGTCTGTGTTTCTCTACCCTCATACCGGTAGTTGTAAACCCTATTTCTTCCCTTTTTGCAGAGTAACTATTTTTGCTCATCTTTAATTGGTGACAGTTATTTTCATCCAATATTCGGTGATGATATCCCCTCATCTGCTTGGATAATTTCCCTGATTACGCAATTTATCCCCAACGGGTCATCTCTCGTCTACCTTGTTGTTGTTGGTAACGATTGTTTCTCCCCTGAATTGGTCATCATTATATACCTAGTTTCGGTATCCCGATGCCTTTTCTTTTCGGTCGATTTATCCTTTATTAACCCAGTAACCGGTTGTGGATAATCGTCCATGCGAGTATATTATCTATGTTCTGACGGTAATAGGTAGTATATCTCATGCACTCTCGGGTCTGAAGCCTTTTGTTCTTCCCAGTTGAGTAAGATTCGTATCCCTTTTGTGGTGTCGAATATCCATCCTGTAATCGAGTTTGCTTTTAGCCCTCTTTTGGATGATGAGTGTTTTGGGAATATTCCCCAATTCACGCCTTGGTTGGTCACCTATTATATGCCCAGTAACCGGTATCCCTGGTGTTCCTTCCTCTCTGCTCCCAGTTATGACTTTTTGTCCCCTGTGGAGTCAGAATCCCTGAGTTGAAGTATACCTTTTAGGTTTTCCTCAGACGTTTTGAAGTTTTGATATCTCTCACCCTTATGCCGGTCTTGGATATTCATCTCTTCCTGAGCATGTTGTATCTCTCACCCTCATACTTGGCGTTCAGATCACATGTCTCCTTGAGCTTATTACCCAGTAACCGGTAATACCTCGTCCCGCTGCTTCCTCAGGAGTGTCCTTGTGGACATACCCAGCGAAGTCCCTTAGTGGATTTTTTTCATCCGGATTTTATCCGAAGTATCCGTTTTGGATAGTTTTTGCTGTATTGGCATATTCCCTAATACCTGCATCTTCGAGTCAGCTCGAGTCTTTCCATTGGATCTTTTCCCTTTGGAATTCTGTTTCCCACGCTTTGAGTCGTGACCTGCTCGCGCATTTTTATCCCTTTTCTATCTCCAGGAGAGTCCCCAGGGTCTTGGTCCCATGTAGTGAATTGCTCATATGGATTATCAGTGGCTTCTGATTTTTTTGCTTTTGTGGACACATATCTCCACAGAGTGCTACCATTTTTCATACCTACATTAGCATCATGAGGTCTCTAAGGGACCAAAATTCGTCTCTTTGTTATTATTTAAGCTCATTCTACCCCGTCGAGACGAAGATTTTAACCTTCACTTCTCCGGCTAGAATGACCTTAAATAGGGGCATCTGTAAGACCCCAATTTTGACCCTAAGATCCCTCATGGCATCATAACATTGCATTTGCATTGCCTCAAGGATCTTTAGCATCTTGGTTCCCTTTGCCTTTGGATGGGACTCCTTGTGATTGGTTTGAGATCACCAAGCATGCTTGAATTATACATCATTGTTTCTCTTACTTTTGTTTACTAACCAAAAGCATTAAAATGTGTCACTTACATCTTTTGTTTGAAGCTTGAGTTTCATCCAAGACACTTTGTGGGTTCTATTTAGATGATCAGTCAACATAAGGGAATGGCTTGAGATACTTCCAACAGGTTCAAAATGATAATCTTGAAGGAGCAAAAGTTTGTTCATGAGTTGTCATGCTCGCTAGGCGAGCAAAATGGGTCGCCTAGCAAGTCCCAAGAAAAGCCACCAAAATCACCTACGCTCAGAGGAATTTCTTGAATTGTCATGCTCGCTAGGCGAAGCCCACGTGTTTAAAAAAAACGAAAAAAGAAAAAAAAAACGAAAAACGAAAAATGAAAAAAAAAAGAATAAATAAATAAATAAAATATAACAGAAAATTTTTGGACTTGGGCCTCTCTCATTATATCCCACAGGTCCACAAAAATCAGGTTATAAATTCAGAGTTTCAGTGAAACAAAATTCGTTTCTATTCCTGTTACCCTGGCAGGGAAAAAGATAGTGAGAGAAGAGCTAACAGAGTTCAGAGCAACCTCTAGAGACTGAAGGGAACTCATCGGCAAAGAACTAATTCCCTCTCATATAAACCCTAAGAGTGCTTTGCAAACCCAACCGGGCAATTCAATTTCATTCGATCTCTCCAGTCAGGTTTGCCTTATTCCCATTACTTTATGCTTTTAATTTGAATGCTTTGAATGTATGAGGTATTATGGGTGAATTTGATACCCTTTTGATGCATGTGTTTGACAAGAGGTTTAGGCCTCCTCCCCTTGGTTGCTTTTTGTGAGCTTTTTGTGAATTTTAATGGCATGATTCATGTGGTTACATTTTGATTTGGGGGCAACTCTTGATTACACTATCTTGTTTCTCTAACCTGTTTGTTGAGTTTTGTTTTGTGAGGGCTCATATGACTCTTGCAGAGATGGCATGCCTGGTGTTCCACTTTATTTATGGGATACCACCTGGAGGTTTATTCCTATTACCTGTACTGACTCACTTTCTTTGATGGTGCTAGCTTGAGAGATCTCTGGGTTTCTTATCTCTTTAATTGTTGTTACTTCGGATCTTTATCCGTTCGGTAGATCTCTCGATCCCTTTACTTTTCCCACATGTTACCGATTTCTTAGGTTTCGTATAGCCTCGTGGCATGTCAATTAAGGTGGCGCGGTTCCTTCATCTAGGACTGCCTTTTGCATGAGCATCCCTAAACACCCCAAACTCATTGATTTTTCTTCTCCTAAGAACACGTTATCTCCTTCTACTACAAGCGAGTAAGTCTCCAAAGGTCTAGCATCCGGTAGATTGCGTAGTAACGTCGTTCACCCCAAAACACAACCCTTACCCCATAGGTTGTCGAACTACGTTTTGCTCTGATTTTCATCCCAGATGAGATACGTAGGCATAAGACGCGATGTCTTAGAGAGCACACTCCTCTTTAACCCATAGGTAGCCGAGCTACGAAGACTCTGATTCTCAAATTCAGATGAGATACGTATGCAGTGGATGCGACATCCGTGCGAGTCATTTTCTTTTGACCCTTCTTTTAGTAAGTAGTACATTAGATAAACATACACGCTTTTCTCATCCCTTCAATCATGTTTGCAAAAATAAATTTTCAAAAAAAAACAACAACCTTTGCAAAAAATGTGAAAAGGGCTCCCTAGGAGTACCTAGGATGCTTTGGTTGCCTAATACCTTCCCATTACATAACCAACCCCCTTACCCAGATCTCTGACATTTTTACTAGTTTTTGATTCGATAAAACTTTTTAGGTTTTTGTTCGCTTTCTAACCATTCCTTTGGATAAATAGAAGTGCGGTGGCGACTCGACTTGTATGATTTACCTTGGATTTAGTCAATATCTCTAATGGTAACGAATACCCCGCTACAGTAGGAAACACTTAATATCATGTTACCATGGATTATCATTCTTGATCTCTTCAACAGAAAATACATGAGTTGATTATCCAGGCGCATTACAGTCAGATGAGGAACTTCAATCCAATAATTCACAATAATCATCGAAGCTAATGTTGCAAGAGAATCTGCCATCCGGTTTTAATCTTGAGGGATATGATGAAAATCAACCTTTGTAAAGAAAGTTGATATACTCCTCACATAATCTCTGTATGGTATCAAACCGGGTTGGTTTGTCTCCTATTCACCTTTAATTTGATTTATAACCAATGTTGAATCTCCGTAGACGTCGAGATATTTGATTCTATGTTCAATGGCTTATTCGAGCCCCATAATGCAGGCTTTGTACTCAACCATATTATTCGTACATTTGAAGGTTAATCTAGATTGAAACAGAAAATGAGTTTCTTGAGGAGTAATAATCACTTCCCCAATGCCATTACCATATGAATTAACAACTCCATCAAATACCATGCCCCAACGGGAACCGGGTTCTAGCACTTCTTTAAGTAATGGTTCATCATAGTCTTTCATCTTCAAATACAATATCTCTTCATCAGGGAAATCAAACTGTAATGACTGATAATCATCAATATATTGGTGAGCCAAATGGTCAGCAAAGACACTACCTTTAATCGGTTTCTAAGCTCGGTATTTACTATCATACTCAGATAACAACATCTGCCAACAGGAAATCCTCCCAGTTAAAGAAGGCTTTTCAAATACGTACTTGATTGGATCCATCTTGGATATCGAGCAAGTAGTATGATTTAACATATACTGGCGTAGACGCTTAGCATCCCAAGCCAAAGCACATCATGTCTTCTCAAGCATAGAATACCGAGACTCACAATCGGTGAACTTCTTACTGAGGTAGTAAATAACATAATCTTTCTTACCAAATTCACCTTGTTGACCAAGAACACAACCCATACTCTCTTCAAGAACAGTCTAATACATTATCAAAGGTCTTCCTTCAACAGGCGAGACAGAATCAGAGGCTTAAGTAGATATTCTTTAATATTGTTAAAAGCTTTCTGGCAATCCTCGATCCAAACCCAAGACTAATTTTTTGAAGGAGCTTGAATATAGGCGCACATGTGGCAGTCATATGCGACATAAATCTTGAAATATAGTTCAAGCAGACGATAAAACCTCTAACTTTCTTCTCAGTTTTGGGTGCATGCATTTCCTGTATTGCTTTGATCTTGGAAGGATCAATTTCAATACTCTTCTCACTGACAATAAAGCCCAACAACTTAACAGAGCGGACATCAAATATACATTTAATCGAAGTTTCTACTTCCTCAAATTCTGGAAAAGCTTCAATAAGTGCTCGACAGGCTCATCATCAGACCTTGATTTGGAAATCATATCATCAACATAGACCTCAATCTCTTTATACATCATATCATGGAAAGGAGTGGTCATGGCTCTTTGGTACGTCGCACCAGCATTCTTCAAACTGAAAGGCATCGCTCAATAACAAAATGTTTTCCAAGGCGTAATGAATGTGGTTTTCTGCATATCTTCGGGTGCCACTTTTATCAGATTATAACCAGAAAATTCATCCATAAAAGAGAAGACATTGAACTTAGCTATATTATCTACCAACATATCAATGTGTGGTAGAGGAAAATCATCTTTAGGACTAGCTTTGTTGAAATCTCTATAGACGACACACATGTGGACTTTTCCATCCTTCTTCGGAACATGCACAATATTGGCCACCCACTGAGGATATTCAGAGGTAACAAGGAAACCAGCATCAATTTGCTTTTGTACTTCTTCATTGATCTTCACTGCTATGTCAGGATGAGTTCTTCTTAACTTTTGCTTAACTGACTGACATTCTGGCTTCAACGGTAATTTGTGCTCTATAATATCGATATCAAGACCTTGTATGACTTGATAAGACCAAGAAAATACACCAGAGTACTCTCGTAGAAGCTCAATCAACCCCTTCTTAACCTTTGGCTAAAGTTGTGACCCAATATTGACCTCCTCGATATCATCTTCCCCAAGTTGACAAACTCAATTTGTTCTTCAAACAGATTAATGGTTCTTTCCTCGTGCTCAAGAAAACGGGATAACTCATCAGAAACGTCTTCATCATCATTCTCTTCCTCAACTTCGAACACACGGAAATCAAAGTTCAGAGACAGAGTAGGGTCATTATTTTCAACGGGTTTGAGAAGCAACCTGCGTAATGATTTCATATTTTGATTTTAGAAATATGAAGTGTAAACAAGTATTATGCAAATATGGGAAAAAATGTTGTCTATTTATGTTTTTTGTGATTACCATTTTAGAAAAAAGAAAAAAGTAAAAACAACATAAATGTGGATGAATAAAATCACATTTTATTGATGAGAATTGAAAATGCTTGACAATGTTTTCACTTCTCCCTTATGCATAGGGGAAGGATTTTACTTTTAAAAATAAGGTATATTACTTTGAGCGATGAATTATAACAAGAACATCAACAACAACCCAATTATTTCAAACATGTCCATGCATTACAAAGTTAGCACCGTCTGCTTCTTTATCTTCATCTTCATGAAGGATCGTAACTGAGTGTTGTTTTTCCTTGTGGATGAACCCTCCATTATGGAAAATCTATTGCATAGCCTTGAATTCTTTCTTGAACGAACATTGCTCGAATCCCCATTGTCTGCGTCACCAGCCTGAACAATATCTTTTGCATCTTTCAACAAAGAGATGGATGCCCCAGTATTTTGGATCACATTAGCCACATACAAAGCTTGGAACGGAGTTCCAACAACTTCCTCGGCTTCAACATACGTGAAAGATGATAAGTGGCTCACCAACAATGCCTTCTAACCTCCAATAATAACAAGCTTCCCATTCTTGACAAATTTGAGCTTTTGATGTAGGGTTGACATGAAAACACCTGCTTCATGAATCCATGGCCTACTTGTAAGACCCTAATTTTTACCCTAAGATCCCTCATGCTATATCATCATATGCACTGACTTTGGGATCACACCTTGGAGTCCTCCTTACCCCTCATTAATTACGTTTGCATTGGGAGAGATCACCAATCACATTTGTTTTTCTCATACTTTGTTTTTCATTATTCACTAACCGAAATACCAAACATATGTTTATGTATAACTTTGTTTCTTTTGTAGGTAGTTTGTGCATTCACGAATGCCTCATCAAGCTCACAACTAGGGTTTGAGATCCTAAGTACAAGGAAATCAATCAAGAGATGGTTCAAATTGATTCTACGCATCATGTATGGATCACCATGATCTTCACTTATCATTTTGATCAAAAATTCATCAAGAGTTTGAAGCTTGTTTGCCTTGGAAGCCCTAATTCATCTAGGTATCTTGTGTGGCTTCCTCAGCAAGTTTCTTCATCATTTTATCAAATATTTAAGGGTATGCTTCATATTACATCATCTTATACATAAATGATCCTCCATGAGTCCAAGAGATCAAGAGAACTTCATATTTGCAAGATGGTTCATGTTTGTTGACCAGAGAAAGTCAACTAGTCAAAACTGGGGCTCCCTACACCCTATCTCCTACAATTATTGTCATATCAAAATTATTCCAAGAGAAAAGTTACTCCTTATGACATTAAAAACAACTTTCATGTTGAGGTCAAGAGCTAGTTTAGATTGGAAAGTCATTTTTTATGGTGAAAGATTATAGGTCATTTTGTCTGAACCCTAACTAGGAGGTCAACTTCCAAGGACCATAACTTGCTCATTTTTTATTCGATGAAGGCCATTCAAGTTTCATGATTAATTTCAATTTTTCTTCTCCAACTTTGATATTTTGAGAAACTTCAAAATCAACTTTAAAGGGCATGTTCCAAGAGGAAACATTATAGGTCATTTTGGGCCATTATCATTGAACAAGCAATTTTCCTAAAATTCTAAAATGCATAACTCCTTCATGCCAAATCCTAATGAGGTTAAACTTGTGACCAAATTTAATAGGATTTAAAAAGGTACAATTTTGATGAAGGAACTCTTTCCATTTGAAGCCCATAGTGTAAGACCCTAATTTTGACCCTAAGATCCCTCATGGCATCATGTCATTGCATTTGCATCTTGCCTCAAGGATCAAGGCATCTTGGCTCCTTACCATTGGGTGGGAACTTGTGTGAGCTGGTTTGAGATCACCAAGCATGCTTGAATTGTATATTATTTCCTTGCTTACTTTGTTTACTAACCAAAAGCACAAAAATATGTCACTAACATCTTTTGTTTTGTAGCTTGAGCAATCATAAGATCTAAGGCTCCTAGGAGACCCTATGGTCATTGATATGGCCATATGAAGTGGAAAATAAGCATGACAATGGTTCAAAAAGCTCTCAATCATCATATATGCCTCCCAAGTATCTCAATTTGTCAATTTGATCAAAGCAAACCAAAGGGCTTGAGGCTTGTTTCCCAAGGAAACCCTAATTCAACTATTCATCAACTGTGCCTTGGTCATGAAGCAAACTCAACCCATGATCAAATACAATCAAGGGAAGTTCTTTCACTCATCATTTCATGCATATTTGAGATTATTTGAGTGTCCTCAATCATCAATTCATCAAGATTTGAGGTATGGACTTGAGAAGTTGATCAGTCAATTCATCTTACTATTTTGAAATCCACTGAGACCTAACTTTTAATGTGTTTGTCAAATGAAGATTACCCCAAGCTAGAAACTGTTCTTAAGAACCATATGAACAACTTTCATGTTCATCAAAAATTGATTTGAAGCTTGGAAGGTCATCATCCACTTCAAAACATTATAGGTCATTTTGACTGAAACCCTAATTTTGGGTCAACTTCCCAAGGACATAACGCTCTCATTTTTTATTATTTTTAGGTGGGATCAAATGCATGGAACGTTTAAGATGTCTACTTAATTTGTTATGTTGAACAAATTTTCATAATCCCAAACGAAATACATGTGATAATGCAAAACATTATAGGTCACTTTGGACCAAAGGCATTGAAATGTGAAAATGTCCAACTTCAAGTGCCCATAACTTTCTCATACAAAATCCAAATGATGCAAAATTTGAGACAAAATTGGTCCATTTTGGAGCTTGCATCATTGAAACAGAAGGGCTTGAAGTTGGTCCATTTTGGAAATTTTCACATGCACATGTTTTGCACCTTGCACTTTATGACCAATTTTCACTAATTTCCCAATTCCAAATGAAGTTTTTTTCAACATAACAATTGATCCTCATGTCAAGACCTTTCCAACCACTACCCACAAGGGCATGTTTATTTTGGTAAGGGCTAGTTTCGAAGAGGAGAAGATTTTGGTGAAAATATGGAAACCATGTTCAAAAGCCATGCACAATCCAATTACCTCACGTCTGCACGTCCATTTCAGATCAAAATGACTTAAGCTTTCCAAACCAATAGGATTTGGGCCCTCCATGCGCCTGTACAGGCCCATGCATGGAGGCCCTTATCATTCATGCACATGAAATTTACATGCTTGCCTTTGCCATTTGCTATATATAGAGGTGCATACCTTCATTATTCTTCAACCTGAAGGCGCCTGATATTCTGCAAAATTGAATCCATAACCACACATAAAGGAATTTCTCTCTTTCACTTTCAATTTTCAGATCCAAATTTCAACCTCCTTGGTTGTTCTTTGGACTCTAATTCCTTGGCCTTGCTTCATCTTCACGTCAAGAGTAAACTGCAATCAAGACTTGTGAAGAATCGTGCTCCATAGATCTACATTTCAGAGGTGGATGTTCAAACTTTTTTTCTTCGAAACTCATTGATCCTTGCTTGTTTCTTGTGTTTATTGGCTTCGCTGAAGTCCTCTCATCAGAGGCATTTGAATTGTGCTTTTAATTTTGCATAATCATCAAGTTCAGTTTGAACTCCATCATTTTCCTCTTCCGATTTCTCTTACTATGGAGATCTAGAAGGAAAGCTAATGGTACAAGGGTGATGTACATCACCCTAGCTTTCCAATGATATGAGGATCGCCTATTTTTATTGAGTTTGCCATGTCTGCAACCTCCACCGGCGCTGATGAGCTCCTCGGAGAAGACGATGGTGTACACCACCGTCTCTTTGCCAGATCAATTGTGAGCCCTTGGATCTGATCTCCAGTTTATATCATAGCCATCAGATCTTATGACTTTATTAAATGCAAGGTGTTTCTCATTGACTTGGACTCATGGTGAGCGCGCGCCTATGGACCATTAGATGTGTCAGGTCAATTAATGAGATCTCATCCAATGCACATGGTTTTTTCTATTTTCTGATTTAATCCATTTTATTTCTTTTATTTCATTTTATTTCAAAAAATCATAACTCCTTCACTTTACTTCCAAAAAATATGGGACCAATTGCATTATTTTACTTTTAATTTTTAGTTTCTAAAAAATGATTTTTAATATTTTTTATTTTATCATTTGATATTTTTTATGAATTTTCTCTTTTCTGGTTATTTTTAATTCATTTTAAATAGTATCTAATATTCAAAAAATACTAAAATATTTTCTTAACCTCTTTGAATGATGATGAATCTATGAAAAATATTCTCATCAATTTATTAATTGATTTGAGATTTATTTGAGATTTTAGTTCAATAATGTTATTTTTTATTCATTTTTAATTGATAAAAAATAGTTTCTGGTTTCTAAAAATGCTGAAATTTTTTGTCTAACTTTGTTTGACCTTGTTGAACTTATGATGATCCATTTGGACTTTTCAAAGTTGATTTGAAATGGATTTGAAGTTTGACCTTTAATTGTTCATTTTAATTCAAGTATTATTTTAATTTCAAAAAAATACCAAAAATATTTTATTTGTTTCCTGACTTCTAAGTTTCATTTTGCTTCTGTTTACTATTGTTTGACCTTGATTCCATATATCTTTGGTTAATGTACTTTGATTACTTCATTTCAATTTCCATTAATGTACATTGTTATTCATCTTCTTCTTCATCTTTTTTCTTTTTGATCAATGAGTTAAAGATTGGTGGTTAGCCTTGATATATAGGAGGTTTAACCTTCCTTGATTCAACTCTAATTCATCTTGATCAAAGATCAAGTGAATGGCTTTGCATTAAGGATAGGTTGCTTCTTGATCAAGCAAAAAACCTAAATCAATACAAGATCATTCTCATTTTCTTTTGGCATGGCAAGTTGTAGGATCTTGGCTTACTAGTCAAGGTCTCTAACTTGTGTTTGTTGCCTATATTTTTATTGACCGACCTCAAATAGGTGTGACTACTACATTAGTCCACTTACGATTGCTTAACATAGCGCTAAATTGCCTTATGGCACACTAACTCTAACTATTGACCATTAACTTTTAATTCTTGCCTTATAGCGCTAAATTGCCTTATGGCACACTAACACTAACCCATTTTAATGCAAATCTAATATTCTTGTACATATTATTCAATTGCTTTTCCCCTTTGCTCATTTGAGCCCATGTTTATGTTAATGCAATTTGCCTTTTGCTCACTTAAGCATATAATTGTGTATATACTATTGTGCTTATGTTTTATTTTGATTATTGTGAACCAAATGCAAATGGACAAAAGGACTTAGACTTTAGGACATTCCCTATGCAAAATGGAGTCAAAGAGAAACTAGGTCTCATGCCTTTAGAGTGCTATCAATGTCAAAGAGCAACTAGGCCTCATGCCTTTAGAATGCTTAATGTGGAAGACTTTGAAAGGACCTAATCTCTAAACTCACTCTTGTTCATTCTTTGTTTGCATTGTGGAACTTTTTGATGTTGTGTTCTTGTGCTAGGGATTCCAACTTGCGCCTAATTGAAGAACCATTGTCATGAGCATCTAAAAGTGACAGATACAAAAGCCATTGGAAGATTTCTAGGAGCTTGTGTTGATTGTGTGCTTGATTGTTTTAGTATTTGATTATTACTTGCTATTCCAAAGGATGGGAGCTTCTTGGATCATCACTATGATCTCAAGAAGGGAACTCCATTTGTGGTTTTATTTCTATTCCTTCACCTTTGTATGTTTAGGACTTAGCAATTCTTCTTCTTCCCTCCACTCTAAGCCAAGCCAAAACTTTTGTGCAAACATTAACATTTGCTTTCAACATTAGAAACCTAAGCATTATGCTTTTGATTTTCCAAACTTCTTTTCGTAACTCTTATTTTGAATTGAATAATTAAGTCAACTTTGACCATACTTTGTAAATACTTTTCATTGGTAAATACAACTGACTCAATTGTTTTTGTGGTTTCAATGGCCACTTCTTGCTAAAGCTTTTTCATAAACCCTTAACTATTAGGTTTGAGTTACCCTTGAGGTTGATATAATACTCACCTATATCCTTAGTGATGGACAATGAGTCTTCCATTCTTATTATAGGGTTAACCCCTCACTAGCATGTTGAAGCTATCCTCACATGGTGGATTTGTGGGTTTAGGTTGAGTTTTCTCCCTTGGATAACAAAAGACCTTAAGGCTTTTGGACCAATCAATTCACCAACTTTTTTTGAGATTTTTCCCCAAACTACGAGGTTTTGATCCTAATCTTTTTTAAGATGGTACGTAGGTAGTGGGTTTATCCATTCAAACACAAAATTGTAAATAATTTGTACATTCTTCTCTCATATCCCAAATGATGTTTGCACAAACAATTTTCACAAATACCAACAGACCTTACAACAATTATGAAAAGGGCTCCCTAGGAGTACCTATGATGTTTTGGGTGCTTAAAACCTTCCCATTGCATAGCCAACCCCCTTACCCCGACCTCTGACATTTTTATTAGTTTTTTATTTGATAAAACTTCTCGGTTTTTGTTCGCTTTCTAACCTTTCCTTTGGATAAATAGAAGTGTGGTGGCGACTCGAGTTGTATGATTTTCATTTCATTTAATCAATAAGTCTAAAGGTAACGAATACCCCGCTACACATAGAAAAAGGTATTCAAAGTGGAAGACGTGAACATTTGGATTGGTACTTAGAAAAATTTAATTTATGTTTGATTTTCCAAACTTCCACCTCAAAGTTCAACATGATCCAAACTTCAAATGGAAAAATGTTCAACATAAAAGGTGTTCCCCTTGATATCACCTTTCAAAAAAGTCCAAGATCACCTCATTTGGCCAAGGAATGAGTGAATTGCGCATGGTTTTTCTTCAAGGTTCCATTTGGATGAATCACATGACCACTTTTCACTCACAAATGTATGACTACATGACACACTTTTCACTCAAAATTGTATGACTACATGACACACTTTCAGCATTCCTCGTGATCAATTTTGGACCATTTGACATCATTTGATAGTCATATCACACGCCCATGCATCCATGCAAGTGAGAATTACTATTTTTGGCATTTTGATGGAAGTGTGTGGAAATCAATTGCATTGCCCATAAATAGAACCCTTCATGCTCAGAATTGGGGACACCTTGCCCAAGCTTTGACCCTGCAAACATAACCCTAACCATTAGAGGATAAACTTGAAGGTTTTCAATTGAAAATCAAGTTTCAATTCCACTTCTATTTTGAAGTTGAAACTCCAAGGATCCAAATTTTTTTTTGATCCAATTCACTTCCTGCAAGCATCTGAAGTGAAGCCAAGGTCAAGTAGAACCAAGATCAAGCATGTTTCAAGCTCCCTCGAAGGTGATTTTTCAGAAACTCCATCTCTTCGATTCTCTCTCAATTCTTCACCATTCTCTTTGATTTTTGGTTGTCTAAAGTCCTACCAATGTAGGTAACAAGATTGAGTTGCTTTGAGGTCAAATTGAAGCAACTCAGTTCATGATCCTCAAAATTCAAATCCCTGTATCTTTTGATATACATGGAATTGGAGAAAATTGAGGCCAAATTCGAGCTCCTTAGCATTTTATCTTTAAATCCTTGTCCTTGTTTTTCATTTGTGGACCAGTCCGGTGAGGTCCGCTGTAGAAGAAGATCGGAGCCCTAACTCCGGTGGTGTGTTGACATGCCTCCTAACCATCAGATCATGATCAAATGTTTTAATCTCACCCTTCCCTTTAGATTACCACACGTGTGATGCTTTGAATAAAGTGCATCATGGATAGCACGCGCGTGGCCATCGGATCTTCCACCTCAATTAATGAGGGAGATCTGATGGCCCTTGTTTTTTCTAATTTCTTTTTATTTTCTGAATTTTCATTTAATCCTTTTATTTTGTTTAATTCATATTACTTTCATTTTTGATCCAAAAAATATGGGACTTTCTCCAAAAATCTTTAAATATTTTTCTCTTCCATATTCTGAATTAAAATTATATTTTTGGATTAATTTTGGTATTTTTCATGAATTAAATGTTTTTGTGCATATTTTTAATTATTTAAAAATGCTTCAGACCTTTCAAAAATTGTGAAATTTTTTGTCTAAGGTCCTTTAACCTTGTTTGACCTAGGATAAATCCCTTGGCCATTTATTTGGTGTTTTGAAGGGATTTTGGGTTCTGACCAAATTAAAATGCATTTTGATCCATTTTTTAAGTTGATTTTTAATTGGTTAAATGTTTAAAAATATTGTTGAGCCATTTTTCTGATCTTGTGGTGTTTGACTTTGTGTTTGGGCATTGGTCAAGATTGATTTGACTTTTGTTTCATCAAAACCATTGGATTTAGGGGAATGATGAAATGAACATTTCATCAACCAAAATGAATGGATGTTTTTGATTTGATAAAATTCCTCCAATGATCAATTTGTGTTTCTATCTCCCCCTCCCTCTTAACATCCATCTCTATACTTCCCCATTCCTTCATTTGACCAATGAAATCTCTAATGTCTAAAGGGTAATCGATTCATCAATGACCTTGTATCAGATGAATCAATACAAGTATGGCTGAGATAGGTCCCTCCCTCTTGACTTTTTATTTTAGTGTGTGGTATGTTTTAGGAGGTTAGTTATTCATATCAAATCTCTAACATGCATTAACACCTCAATTTGTATTGCCCAGCCTCAGATAGTTGTGACTTCTACATAAGTCCAATTATGATTGCTTAACATAGAGCTAAATTTTATCCTCAAAGGATAGCATTATAGTGAGTGAGATTGTAAGTCTCCCATTGTTCATGGCATTGTGTGGAGACTTGACCTTTTCTCCTTTTGTGGGAGCTAGTGGCATACTTGTTGAATTATCCAAGTTGGAGCCCTTCTCATGGAAGATGTCTTGGTTTAAGGATTCATACTTGCGAATGAATGGTTGAGTGTTCTCCAAAGAATGACTTAATCAATTAAAAATCACCAGTAACACTTGACTAATTTTTTACTAACATTTGACTAACACTTGTTAATGTTGCGTTACTTTCAAGTCATTTACTTTATGAAATTTAAATTTCCTTTAACTTGTTTATGTTTATGTCATTTTGACTTTGCTCATTTGAGTCATATCTTGTGATTGTATATATTGTTTGTGTACTGTGATTTTTGTTTGTGGGATTAGGACCTTAAAACATCTAATAACAACAAAAACCCTAAAACCCATTTGGTGGACTGTTGATCTTAATCAGAACTTTTAAACTTAGGATTAGGCAACATTTCCTGTGCAAAAAGGACTTGGCCAATGTCAACATTTTGAGATTAAGTTATCCTCAATTGAGCCTTCATCTGATGCAAGCCTTGGGATTTGTTTGAATTCATCTACTACTCTATTTTTGTGCTTAATTATTATTTTGATCTTGTGTCTGATGCTTTGCTTTGTGTTGATCAAGGAATATTTCATCTGATACATGAGAAGAAAAAGAAGACTGCTAGCTTTTGGATTACTTGCTTGGACGCGGATATCTTTATTTGATGCCTTGATCTTCATGATGTTTGGAGATTGCTCATTGCTTGTTGATTATTGCTTGATTAAAGTCCAAAGGAAAATGGGTTTCTATATGACATTCTTGTCTATGGGATTGCATCGCATTGGTCATATCTTTTCAACTCTTACACTTTAATTTATGCTTATGATAGCCTCTTCACCTCCTATCACTTCTTAAATTTCAAAATCTATCCCCCTTTAAAAAAATTTATTTGCTTGTGATTTCAAACATAGATTTCGTTTTAATAATTAGAAACTTTGGCCTTCTACCATTAAAGTTTCAAATTTTTTCTTAAATCAAATTTGTAAATAACCTTAACCATATTGACTTAAATTTCAAATGACAAAAAGAACTAACAACTTCATTCAAATTTTTGGCCTTTTGCGCCTTTTCTTATTAAACATTTTGGTAAAAGCAATTCACCAAGTTCTTTGAAATTTTTACCACGAACTACGAGGTTTTGATCCTCATTTTTATGTTGGTAAGTAGGCACAAGACCGATACTCTTATCAAACACATATGCACACATAAAATAAGGGCTCCTTAGGAGTACCTAGGACACTTTGGGTGCTAAAACCTTCCCTCTGTGTAACCAACCCCCTTATCTGTAATCTCTTGCGTTTTTTTAGTTTTGATTTGAAAACTTCTTATTTTTGGGTTTTGTTCATACTTTTTCCCTTTTCCTTTGGAAACAATAAAAGAGCAGTGGCGACTCTGGTTTTATTTACGTTAAACTTATCCATAGTTTGATGGTCATGAATTTACCGCTACAGAAATTAAGTGGCGTCTCTGTTGGGGAGTAATCCTCAGTGGGTTCAATCTACTTTTTTTTAAGTCTATATATTTGTATTCTTGATGTTTGTATATTTTTTTGTGTGATATAATCTGCCTGTTGAGCTTGGTGATCTCTGAGTGGTGAGATAAGTTCTAGCCTAAACTTGAGTTGAATTAAGATAGGAGGATGGTATAGTCATGTTCAACTTGTGTGGAGTAGTCCTTAATAAGTTTCCTTGAGACCCATCTACTTAGTGGAGACCTTTTTGGAGTTACTAATGTCACACAAGTTATTTCTGGTTAGGCATTACTTTCTCTGATTTGGGGTCCGAGAAGCTGAGGACCGTAGAACATTTAACCCAACTTGTCCTATTTAGGACGTAGGGCGGAGACTGTTCATGTGTAGACCTTATAACAGTTGTTACGCGATACTACACTTAGACGAGATTCTCTTGAGAATATCATGGGTTGATGTGTCAGTCATCCTAACTTATAAATTCCATAGATGGGATTAAGACTCTAGGAACTTTTGTAGAACATGATCTACAAGTTTTATCCTTAGTACACTCCTTTGGGGTGGTTCTTAACCTGAATCCATTCTCGTGACTCACAACAAACCCTTTGATTCTCGGTTGATCCGATCAAGTCTAATCAATATCAATGGAACTTGGGTGTTGATAAGGTGAAAACCATAATTCACCAAAATGGATGATTGATCTTGATGATGACTTGATCCATCTTCTGACCTTAGTTTGTGTTTTCCTTGTGTGTGATCCCTTATTTGTGGTTGTTGCATTCATGCATTTATGCGCATCATAACATTTATCACATAATTTTTTTTGAAGGAAACTGAGGTCTTGTTTGCAAATATATTCACACTACGGATTATGGACGAAGGAAGACTAAGAAGTAGAATTTTAGATGTCTTGATTTGAAAGAGCCAAGGAAGTTTTCATCTTTTGTACTAGATCCCTTGGATTTCAAGCAACGTCATAGGAAACTCTTGTATGTGTTATCTACTGATGTGGTTGAAGGACTTCTGAGTGTTTTGGTGCAGTTTTATTACCCTCTCTATTGGTACTTCACTTTTCCTGATTACCGGCCTGTGCCTACTATAGAAGAGTACACCCATCTCTTGGGTATGCCCGTATCTAACAAAGTACCTTTCAGTGGATTAGAGGAGATTCCTAGATCTCATGTCATAGATGAAGCTCTTCATTTGAAGAAATCTGATATTGATGCTCATTTGGTGAAGAATGGAGCTATTCTTGGGTTGACTTCTGAGTTCCTCATTGGTAAAGCTATTGTCTTTTCTCAAGCCAGTAGTATGAATGCTTTTGAAGCCATTTTTGTATTGCTCGTCTATGGTCTAGCTTTGTTCCCTAACATTGACAGTTTTGTTGATGTTAATGCCATTAGAATTTTCTTGATTGGGAATCCTGTTCCGACTCTGTTGGGTGACATGTATTTCTCTTTGCATTTAAGGAATTCTAAAGGTGGTGGGACTATTGTGTGTTGCGTTCCTCTTCGGCACAACTGGTTTATTTTGCACTTGACTCAGACGCCTGCTCTGGTGGAAAACCGACAATGTCTACGGTGGTCCAAGAGACTTATGTCTCTTACTAATGATGATATTGTTTGGTATTATTCTGCATTGAGTAGTGTGGACATTATTGATAGTTATGGTGAATTCTCTAATGTGCCTCTCGTTGGTACACAAGGAGGAATCAACTACAACCCTGCTTTGGCTCGTCATTAACTTGGCTTCCCCTTGAGAGATAAACCTAATAAAACTCAGTTAGAAGGTCTATTTTATCAAGAGGGTAAAGATCCCCAACTTTTAAAGCAAAGGATGATACATGCTTGGCATAATGTACATAGGAAAGAAAGATCTCAGCTTGGTCCATGCAAATGTGTAGTTTTGGAGCTGAAGATGCCATACGCTTGTGAAAGACCTATGTCTTTGATTGTGGCTAAGCCGTAAACTCTCCCTAACCAAGATGTAGAGGAGTTGGAAAAAGCACTCGCCAAGATGAAGTAAGAGAAAGATATGTGGGAAGAATGGTTTCGTGCTTTGAGCCGAAAGTATGAAGTGTTGCAGCTTGAGTCGAAAGACAAGGATGCACTTATCGAGATTGTTGAAGATTGAGCAGTGAAGTGACAGAGAGATCTAGAGGATCTATCTTCCTCTAGTATGCCTCAGCCTTCCGGTGCTTGGAAGAAGATTGTTGATTAGCTAGTTCTTGAGAAGGCTTAGATGAAGACATCCTTTGAGACCGATATTCGACGCATTCGAAGGAAGTATGCACCCACAGCCAGGTCATGTAATGTAGTTACTAGGGATCCATAGGGTGATAATTTCCTTTTCTCTTGTATTTGTATCTTGGTTTCTGAAATTGTACTCAGTGTAATCCTTCCAAAATTTTATAAATAAAAAGAGGTTTTTGTGATCAATCAAATTGTTATTTTTGTTATATATTTTTAAATAGAACTTCATATGTTCCTTGAAATTAAAAACAAAATCAAAAGCATTCCATTTCATGCATCATTTGCATAACAAGTTTCTTTCGCCAGATGTCTTATCAGTTCTTCTTCTGTGTATTAGCCAAGCTGACTCACTGTTATAACACTCGCGCTAATCAACCAAGCATCATGGAGCATCTAGAGCAAGAGAAACGAGAACTGAAGGATGAGATCGCCAGATTAACAGCTTCGATGGAATCTGTCATTGCTGCACAAAACCAGTCATCACCAACTCTTGCAACTCCTCCTTAGAGGACTGTTATTGCTAAGGTGGCTACCTCAACTATTCCTGTTGCTATTTCCAATCAATCCATTGCTTCTACGCCTGCTGGATTCCCTTGGGAGATGCCATCAAATTTTATGCCAGAGGGGT
This sequence comes from Lathyrus oleraceus, assembly GCF_024323335.1. Classification (NCBI taxonomy): domain Eukaryota; kingdom Viridiplantae; phylum Streptophyta; class Magnoliopsida; order Fabales; family Fabaceae; genus Lathyrus; species Lathyrus oleraceus. The sequence goes on from NC_066581.1 coordinate 422,430,860, forward strand.
ATGCACCAACGTTTATTTCTCTACCAGCATGTAGCCCGGTCATGTTAGTGCCACCTCTTATTGTTCACACTCTTCCTGATGTTGACGATACTATCTACCACTCTGAGCCGTCTAAAGGTCCAGATGTGTATGCAAATAGGGATGAGATGAAAGATCAATTCCTCGATCTGCGTAAAGAGTTAAAGACTCTGAGGGGAAAAGACTTGTTCGGGAAGAGTGTTGTTGAACTCTGCTTGGTCCCCAATGTTATGATCCCGGTGAAATTCAAGGTCCCCGACTTTGAAAAATACCCGGGGAATACTTTCCCGCTAATCCATCTTGTGATATACGCCAGAAAAATGTCTACTCGGACTAATAATGATAAGTTTTTGATTCACTATTTCAAAGACAAATTGACTGGAGCTGTTTTGAGGTGGTACATGGGCTAGACAGTGGAAGCATTCGTACTTTCAATGACTTAGGTGAGGCCTTTGTCAATAAGTATAAGTACAACATGTATGTGGCGCCTGATAGAGACCAGTTGAGGTTTATGTCTTAGAAAGATAAGGAGACATTCAAAGATTATGCCTAGAGATGGAGAGAGTTGGCTGCCCATATAAGTCCACCTCTTGAAGAGAAAGAGATGACGACGATCTTCTTGAAGACATTGAGTTTGGTTTATTATGAACATATGATTTCATGTGCTCCCAATGATTTTACCTAAGTGGTAAACATGGGGATGAGGCTAGAAGAAGGAGTCTGTGAAGGACATTTTTCTGAAGAAGAAGCATCCGCCACCAAGAAGTATGGTGGGAGTTTCTCTAAGAAGAAGGAGAGTGAAACTAATTCAGTATCAGTGGGGAGGCAGAGAAGGACTCGTGTCAGAAAAAGTTCTCGACCCCGTCAGCATCAACATCAAGTTTCTTTAGCAATTCTGGTTTTTTCCAACAATCCATCAGTTCTGATTCAGCAATAACAACATCAACAACAACCGCAACAAAGAACCAACTACAACAACAATAATCACCAGTAAAATTTTAAGAGGAAGAAGGTCTCCTTTGACCCTATTCCTATGACCTATGCAGAGTTATACCCATCATTGGTCCTTAAGAATCAAATCTATCCAAGAAATCATCCGCAAATCCTTGAGCCACTTCCATGGTGGTTCAAACCTGAACTTCACTGTGTCTTTCACCAGGGAACCCCTGGCCACGACATAGAGAATTTCTATCCATTAAAATATGAGGTTCAAAAGCTTGTGAAGAGTGTAATGATGTCCTTTGAAGACAGAGCATCGAATGTGAAAGCCAATCTATTGCCTGCTTATGGTAACGCTTATGTCAACATGGTAGATGGTTGTCCTGGTGAGTTCAAGGTTTATTATGTTCGCCATATCAGACAATCTTTGGTGGCAATTCATAAAGATATTTTTTTGGTCAGTGAATGAGAGCATGATCATAATGGTTGTGTGATTTGAAGTGTGAACTCTCGTGGATGTGTCATTGTCAAGAAGGATACTCAAAAGCTGATGGATGAAGGGATTATTCAAATTTTCCAGTCCTGTCATTTGGGAGTCGATATGAATGTAATTATACCAGTGTTTAAGACCCCTGAGCGGGTAGTTATTCAATTTGATAGCAGCAAGAGTAATAATGTTAATAGATCAGTATTTTCGTTGGTTATACGGTTAGCGAGCCCTGTTGCGTATGCATCCAATAAAGTTGTGCCATATAAATACAATGCCACTATGATTGGAGATGGTCAAGAGGTTCCTCTACTAGTCGCAGACTCCATGGTGAATATTGAAGATATTGCGAAGGTGACACGTATCGATCGTGTGTTCGGTCCGGTATTTCCAAAAGAAGTAGAAGATGTTGCAGTAAGTAAGAAGGCGTAGATTCCAGTAGTGAATCCGGTTAGCACTCCAATGTGTCAGTCTGGTGAATCCAGCAAATTCAAGGCTAACGACGATGATGAGGTGTTAAAATTGATTAAAAGAATTGAATTCAATGTTGTAGGGCAGCTGCTCCAGGCTCCGTCAAAGATCTCCGTGTTGTCACTATGATGAATTATAAAGCACATAGGGAGGCATTGCAGAAAGTGCTAGAGCAGGCTTGTCTTGAGCATGATGTGACCGTGGATAAGGTTTACCACATAGTTGCCAACATTACTTCTTGTAATAATCTGAGCTTTTGTGATGAAGAGCTTACGGAGGAAGGCAAAAATCACAATTTGGCGCTGCATATTTCAATGAATTGCAAGGAGGACGCTCTGTTCAATGTGTTGCTTGATATATGGTCATCTTTGAATGTGCTTCAGAAATTGACTTTATCAAAACTCTCTTACCAAGGCACCTAAATTAGGTACAACGGCGTGATTGTCAAAGCGTTCGACAGTTCTCATAAAATTGTCATTGGAGAAGTGGACCTTCCAGTGAAGATAGGTCTGAATGGCTTCCAAATTATTTTTGAGGTAATGGATATCCACCCGGCCTACAGTTGCTTGTTGGGAAGGCCATGGATTCATGAAGTAGGAGCTGGGGCGTCTACTCTACACCAGAAGCTGAAAATTGTGAAGAACGACAAGCTCATTGTTATTGGTGGAAAGAAGGAATTATTGGTGAGCCATTTGTCATCTTTCACGTATGTTGATGCTGAAGATGAGGTTTCTGTTCCAAGCCTTGACCATTGCTGATGAAATGAATAAAATTGGGGCATCCATGTCTTCTTTGAAAGATTCAAAAGAGGTTATTCAGGCTGGCAACACTAACAAATGGGTCGTGTGGTAGAGATTACCGACAACAAGAACATAGCTGGATTAGGATTTCAATCAGGGTCGTTCAACGCCAAAGTCAAATTTATGCAACCAATTTTCCGTAGTGGAGGGTTCATTTATGATAATGATCAACACTTAGTTGTCATTATCGAAGATAGTGGTGATGAGGACGAAGCTTGTGCCAACTTTGTGACGCATGGTCAGACTTGTAACAATTGGGTTGCTGTTGATGTTCCTACTATTATTCATCGCTCTAAGTAGTTTGTTTTCATTTATTTTAAAGAAAAATCCTTCTCATATGCCTAAGGGAGAAGTGAACATTGATGGGCATTTTCCTGATTATCATCAATAAAATACAATTTTATTCATCCACATCTATGATGTTTTATTTTTACTTTTTGCTTTTCTTAAAATTGTAATCACAAAAAAACATAAATAAATAATAATCTTCCATCTGCAAAATATTTGTTCGCAATATATTTCTCTAAAATTAAAATATTAAATCATTATGCAAGTTGGTTCTCAAACCCATTGAATACAATGATCCTACTCCCTCTCCAAACTTTGATTTCCTTGTGTTCAAAATGGAGGAAGAGAATATTGATGAAGAAGTATCTGATGAGTTATCTCGTTTACTTGAGCACGAGGAAAAAGCCATTCATCCGTTTGAGGAGCAGATTGAATTAGTCAACTTGGGTTCCGAGGATGATATGAAGTAAGTCAAGATTGGGTGTGAACTGTGCACAGAAGCTAAGAAGGGGTTGATTGATCTTCTTCGAGATCACTCTGATGTGTTTGCTTGGTCCTATGAAGACATGCATGGGTTGTATTATGAGATTGTGGAGCATAGATTGTCGTTGAAGCCAAAATTCCCGGCAGTTAAACAAAAGTTGAGAAGACCACATCCTGATATGGTAGTAAAGATTAAAGAGGAAGTGCAAAAGTAGATTGATGCTGGTTCTCTTGTTACCTCCGAATATCCGCAGTGGGTGGCCAATATTGTGCCTGTTCCGAAGAAGGATGGAAAAGTCCGTATGTGTGTTTATTATAGATATTTGAACAAAGCTAGTTTGAAAGATGATTTCCCTCTGCCACACATTGATATGTTGGTAGACATTACAGCTAAATTCAAAGTATTCTCGTTTACGGATGGATTTTCCGGTTACAATCAAATCAAGATAGAACCTGAAGATATGGTGAAGACCACATTCATTACGCCCTGGGGAACATTCTATTACATAGTGATGCCTTTCGGTTTAAAGAATGCTGGTGCAACGTACCAGAGAGCTATGACCACTCTTTTTCATGATATAATGCATAAAGAGATCGAAGTTTATGTTGATGATATGATTGCCAAATAAAGTGATGAAGAAAAACATGTTGAGCATTTGTTGAAGTTATTCCAGCGTTTGAGGAAGTTCAAACTCCGCTTAAATCCCAATAAGTGTACTTTTGGTGTTCGTTCTGGTAAATTGGTGGGCTTTATTGTTAGTGAGAAGGGTATTGAAGTTGATCATGCGAAGGCTAAAGAAATGGAAGAAATGCCTGCGCCCAAAACTGAGAAACAAGTCAGAGGTTTTCTCGGTCGCTTAAACTATATTTCGAGGTTTATATCACATATGACTGCCACATGTGCGCTTATTTTCAAGCTTCTTCGAAAAGAACAATCTTGTAATTGGACAAAAGATTTACAGAAAGATTTTGATAGTATCAAGGAGTATCTGCTTGAGCCTCTCACCCTATCTTCGGTCATTGAAGGAAGACCGTTGATCATGTATTTGACTGTGCTTGATGAGAGTATGGGATGTGTTATTGGTCAGCAAGATGAATCAGGAAAGAAAGAATATGCAATTTACTACCTAAGTAAGAAATTCACCGACTGTGAGACTCGTTATTCTAGCTTGAAAAGACGTGTTGCGTATTGGCTTGGACTGCTAAGCGTCTGCGCCAGTATATGTTGAATCATACTACTTTGTTGATATCCAAAATGGATCCAATCAAGTACATTTTTGAGAAGCCTGCTTTAACTGGGAGAATTTCCTGTTGGCAGATGTTGTTATTCGAGTATGATATTGAATACCGATCTCAAAAAGCTATCAAGGGTAGTGTCTTGGCTGACCATTTGGCTCACCAACCAATTGAAGATTACTTGTCAGTGCAATATGATTTCCCTGAGGAAGAGGCTTTTTACTTGAAGATGAAATATTGTGATGAACCATTGGTTAAAGAAGGGACAGAAACTGGTTCCCATTGGGGCATGGTATTTGATGGAGCTGTTAATTCGTATGGTAATGACATTGGAGCAGTAATTATTACTCCTCAAGGAACTCATTTTCCATTTACAGCTAGATTGACCTTCAAATGTACAAACAATGTGGTTGTGTGTGAAACTTTCATTTTAGGGCTTGAAGAGGCCATTGATCTTAAAATAAAATATCTTGATGTCTATGGAGATTCAGCTTTGGTTGTGAATCAGATCAAAGGTAAATGTCAGATGAAGCAACCCGGTTTGATACCATATAGAGACTATGCGAGGATGATATTAACTTTCTTTACAAAGGTTGAGTTTCATCATATCCCTCGAGATGAAAACCGGATGGCAGATGCTCTTGCAATGTTGGCTTCAATGATTGTGGTGAAATTTCGGAATGAAGTTCCCAATTTGATTGTGATGCGTCTTGATAGGCCAACTCATGTGTTTGTTGTTCAAGAATTCAAAGATGAGAAGCCTTGGTATTTTGATATCAAATGTTTCCTCTAAAGTCAGATTTACCCGTCTGAGGCATCTTTGAAATATAAGAAGACTTTGGGGAGATTAGTTGGCAACTTCTACCTGAATGGTGATGTTCTTTACAAGATAAACTTCTATATAGTTTTTATCATATGGGTGGTGTAAGACCCCAATTTTGACCCTAAGATCCCTCATGATATCTCATTATATGCATTGGCTTTGGGATCACACCTTGGCATCCTCCTTACCCCTGATTCATTGGGTGTGAATTGGGAGAGATCACCAAGCACATTATGATTGTATCATACTTTGTTTTTATTATGTACTAACCAAAATACCAAAAATATGTCAATGTATAGTTTGTTGCTTTTGTAGGTAGTGTGTGTGTTCATCCATGCTCCATCAAGCTCATATCTAGGATTTAAGACCCTCAATGAAAGGAGATCAATCAAGAGATGGTTAAAATTGGCTCTAGACATCATATATGGATCCCCATGGTCTTCACATATCATTTTGATCAAGAATTCACCAAGAGTTTAAAGTTTGTTTGCCTTGGAAATCCTAATTCATCTGGGTATCTTGTGTGACTTCCTCAACAAGTTTCTTCATCAATTGATCATATATTTCAAGGGATAATTCATATTACATCATCTTACAAATATATGATCTTCCATGAATCCCAAAAATCAAGAGAATGTCGAGCTAGCAAGATGGTTCATGGTGGTTGACTAGAGAAAGTCAACTAGTCAAAACTGGGATCCCTAGACCCTATCTCCTACAATTTTTTCCATATGAAAATGATTCCAATAGAAAATTTACTCAACATTACATTCCAAACAACTTTCATGTCGAATTCAAGAGCTAGGTTTTCTTGGAAAGTCAATTTTGTTTGTGAAAGATTATAGGTCATTTTGTTTGAACGCTAGTTAGGAGATCAACTTCCCAAGACCATAACTTGCTCAATTTTTATGATATGAAATCCATTAAAATTCCATGATTAAATTCAAGATGTCTAATTCAACTTTTAGATTTGTAGGAAGTCCAAATTCATCTTGGAAATGCATGTACCAAAAGGAAACATTATAGGTCATTTTGGGCCATTTCCATTGAACAAGTGATTTTCCTCGACTTCTAAAATGCATAACTCCTTCATGCCAAATCAAAATAAGGTCACATTTGTGGCCAAATGAAATATGTTTAAAATATCTACAACTTTTATGAAGGAACTTTTTCCATTTAAAGTCCATAGAAAAAGTTATTCAAGGTGGAAGAAGTGAACATTTGACTTGGTACTTAGAAATTTTTCAAACATGTTGGGTTTCCCAAACTTCCACCTCCAAATTCATCATGATCCAAGCTTCAAATGGAAAAATGTTAAAAATTAAATTTTCTCCCCTTGATCTCACCATTCCAAAAAGTCCAAAATCATCTCATTTGGATCAATATTGAAGGACTTTCACATGGGTGCAATGCATGGTACCATTTGGAAGGATTTCATGATCAAACTCATTTCAACATTGCATGTCTACATGCAATGCTTTCAGCATGACCTATGCATGATTTTGGACCTTTTCAAATGATTATTTGGGCTTTACACACGCCCATGCTAGCTCATGAAGGAAGTTTCTAATTTTGGACATTCAAATGAAAGTGTGTGAAAGGCATATGCATTGGCTATAAATAGAAGTGCAATGTGATCAGCATTTCATCAACACCTTTCCTAAGCTTTGCCAGAGAAATCCAAACCTTCCATTCCATATAATTATTGAAGATTTCATTTGAAATCGAGCTTGAACTTCGTCTTCTGTTTGTAAGTACAAACTCAAAAAAGTCATTTACCTTTTCATCTTAATTGGTTTCTGCAAGCAAGAGGAAGAGAAAGCAAGCAAATCCAGATCAAGATAAAGTGAATTTGAAGCAACTCGAAGGTGATTTTTCAGAAACTTAATCCCTTTGATTCTCTCTCAATTCTTCACCATTCTTTGTGATTTTTGGTTGGCTGAAGTCCTACCAATGTAGACAACAAGATTGAGTTTCTTTGAGGTCAAATCGAGCCCCTATGCATTTTTTATTGAAATTAGTGTATTCATTTTCTATTTTTCATGAAGTTGAGCTTGAACCAGACCGGTGGTGATCACCGGAGAAGATGACCAGAGTTAGGGCTCCGGTGGTGCATTGGCAAAGCGTAGGCCATCTGATCTGATTCCTTTGTGTTAATCCTAAGCGTTCATTATGATTACCACGCGTACAACGCATTGACCAAGGAATCTGGTGGAACGCGGGCGTGAGGCCGTCAGATCTTCCACCTCAATTAATGAGGAAGATTCGATGACCCTTGTTTTTTGTATTTTCTGATTTTTATGTTTAATCCATTTTATTTTGTTTAATTCATAATAATTTCATTTTTAATCCAAAAAATATGGGACTTTCACCAAAAATATTTAAATATTTTCCTCTTTCATTTTCTGAATTAAAATTAATTTTTGGATCAATTTTGATATTTTTCATGAATTAATTGTTTTTGTGCATATTTTTAATTGTTTAAAAATACTTCTGTCTTTTCAAGAATCATGAAATTTTTTGTCTAAGGTCCTTTGACCTAGGATAAATCTATTGGCCATTTATTTGGTGTTTCGAAGAGGTTTTAGGTTTTGACCAAATTAAATTGAATTTTAATGCATTCTATATTTGATTTTTAATTGATTAATTGTGTAAAAATTATTTTGAGTCATTTTTATTGACTTGTGATGTTTGACTATTTGTTTTGGCCTTGGTCAAAGTTGATTTGACTTTTGTTGAATTAAAATCATTGGATTTAGGGGATTGATGAAATGTACATTTCATCTCCCAAAATAAATAAATGATTTTAATTTGATAAAATTCCTCCCATGACCAATTTGTGTTTCTCTCATTTCCCATCCGTCTTCATATTCATCTCATTCTTTCATATCCCTTTCATTGACCAATGAAATCTCAAGATCCTAAGGCTAATTGGTTCATCAATAACCTTATGTTAGATTAACCAATACAAGTATGGATGAGGTAGGTCCATCCTTTGATCTATTTTCTGTTAGTGTGTGGTATGTTTTAGGAGTTTGGTTCATTATACCAAATCTCTAACATGCATTAGCACCTAAATTTTTATTGCCCGACCTCAGATAGTTGTGACTTCTACATAAGTCCAATTACGATTGCTTAACATAGAGCTAAATTTGACCCTAAAGGCATAGCATTCTAGTAAGTGAGATTGTAAGTCTCCCATATTTCATGGTATTGTGTGGAAACTTGGCCTTTTTTTCTTCCGTTGGAATATGTCTTGGTTCAAGGATTCATGCTTGTGAATAGATGGTTGAGTGTTCTCCAAAGAATGACTTAATCAATTGAAAATTAAAACTTTACTAACATCCAAGTCATTTACTTTATGCAATTTAATTGCTAGTCATTTATCATTTGTTTTCCATTTACATACCATTTTAACTTGTTTATGTTTATGTCATTTTCGCTTTGCTCATTTGAGCCTTTATATTGTGATTGTATATATTTATTTGTATATTTTGTTTGTGTTTGTGGTCTAAGGACTTTAAGGTACCTAATAAACAACAAAAACCCTAAAAAAATATTTGTGTGGACTGTTGGGTTTGATCTGAACTTTTGGACTTAGGACTAGGCAACATTCCATATGCAAAACGACTTGAGCAACACCAACATTTCTGAGACAAATTTATTGTGATTTGAGCTTTCATCTAATGCAAGTATTGGGATCCACTTGAATTCATTTGTTACATGGTCTTGATGCAACTGTTATTTTGATATCATGCCTAATGCATTGTTCTAATTTAATCAAGGAATATTTCATCTGATGCATGAGAATATAAAGAAGATTTCTAGTTGTGGGATTTTCTTTCTTGAATGTGGCCATCTTAATTTGATGCCTTGATCTTCATGATGTCTGATATTGCTAATTGCTTGCTGATTATTGCATGATTCAAAGTCCAAAGAGAAAATGGGTTTTATATATAACATTCTTGTCTGTTGGATTGCATCCCATTGGTCAGATCTTTTCAACTCTTAACTTTTAATTTTATGCTTAGGATTAGACTCTTCATCTCCTCCCACTTCTTAAATTTCAAAATCTCTCCCCCTTTTCAAAAACTTCTTTACTTATGATTTCAAACTTAGACCTTATTTTCAAATTAGAAACATTGGCCTTATGCCATGTAAATAAATCTAATCATATTGACTTAAAATTTCAAAAGACAAAAAGAACTAACACCCATTCAAACTTTTTCGCCCTTTGTGCCTATTTTAACTTAAGTTTGATTAAAAGCAATCCACTCATTTTGAAATTGGTACCACGAACTACGGGGTTTTGATCCCTCATTTTTATGTTGGTACGTAGGCACAAGACTGAAGGTCTTGTCAAACACAAAAAATATAATTAACAAATTCTTTTCTCATCCTCACACTCAATTTTTCTCAAACATCTTTTATACCAAAAACACATACACACATAAAAAAGGGCTCCCTAGGAGTACCTTGGACACTTTGGATGCTTACACATTCCCTCTGTGTAACCAACCCCCTTGCCTGTAATCTCTGGCATTTTATTAGTTTTGATTTGAAAACTTCTTATCTTTGGGTTTTTTTCGTACTTTTCCCTTTTTCTTTGGAAACAATAAAAGCACGGTGTCAACTCTGGTTTTATTGACGTTAAATTTATCCATAGCTTAATGGTCATGAATTTATAGCTACAGATTAAGTGGTGACTCTGTTAGGGAGTAGTCCTCAGTGGGTTTAGCCTACTTTTTTATGTGTATATAATTTTATATTTGGTGTTTGTATACTTGTTTGTATGATATAATCTGCTTGTTGTGCTTGGTGATCTCTGAGTGGTGAGATAAGTTCTAACCTGAACTTGAGTCCAATTAAGATTGGAGGATGGTACAGTCATGTTCAACTTGTGTGGAGTAGTCCTTAACAAGTTCTGTTGAGACACATCTACTCAGTGGAGACCCTTTTGGAGATATTAATATCACACAAGTTATTTGTGGTTAGGCCTCTTTGATTTGGGGTCCGAGAAGCTGAGAACCGTAGAAAATTTTACCCGACTTGGCCTATTTAGGACGTAGTGCCGAGATGGTTCATGTGTAGACTTGATAACAGTCGTTACGTGATACTACACTCATGCGAGTTTCTCTTTAGAATATTATGGGTTGATGAGTCAGTCATCCTAACCTATAATATCTTATAGATGGAATTAAGACTCTGGGAACTTTTTAGAACATCATCTACAAGTTTTTATCCTTAGTACACTCCTTTAGGATGGTTCTTAACCTGACTTCATTCTCGTGACTCACAACAAACCCTTCGATTCTTGGTTGATCTGATCAAGTCTTGCCAATATAAATGGAACTTGGGTGTTGATAAGGTGAAAACCATAATCCACCAAAATGGATGATTGATCTTGATAATGACTTGATCCATCCCTTGACCTTTGTTTGTGTTTGCCTTGTGCGTGATCCCTTATTTGTGATTGTTGCATTCATGCGCATGATACACTTCATCACACGAAAATAACTTCGAGGAACTGAGTTCTCATTGCCAAATATTTTCAGACCATGGATTGTGCACGAAGGAACACTAAGAAATACAGTTTCAGATGTCCTGATTTGGAAGAGCTAAAAAAATTATCTGTATTATTTGCTGATGTGGTTGAAGGACTCTTAAGTGTGTTGGTTATGTTTTATGACCCTCTCTACCATTGATTCACTTTTCTCGATTATCAGCTTATGCCTACGTTAGAGGAGTATGTCCGTCTCTTGGGAATACCTGTTTCTGACAAGGTACCTTTTAGTGGATTGGAGGAGATTCCCAGATCTCGTATCATAGCTGAAGCTCTTCATTTGAAGAAGTCTGAGATTGAGACTCATTAGGTGAAGAAAGGAGGAATGTAAGACTTTTGACTCCGTCATTAAAAAATCTAATGTCTTTGCTAAAGCCGGTAGTGTGGATGCTTTTGGAGCTATCTTTATGTTGCTCATCTATGGGTTGGTTTGTTCCCTTACATTGACAGTTTTATTGATGTTAACACCATTAGAATCTTCTTAATTGGAAATCATGTACCTACTCTATTGGGTGATATATACTTCTCTTTACATTTAAGTAATTCTAAAGGTGGTGGGACTATTGTGTGTTGTGTTCATTTTCTGTACAATTGGTTTATTTCGCACTTGCCTAAGACGCCTGCTTTCTTGGAGAACAAACAATGTCTAAGGTGGTCCCAAAGACTTATGACTCTCACTAATTATGATATTGTTTGGTATGATTATGCATTTAGTAGCTTGGATATCATTGATAGTTGGGGTGAATTCTATAATGTGCCCCTCATTGGTAAACAAGGAGGAATCAACTACAACCCTGCTTTGGCTCGTCGTCAACTTAGGTTCCCCTTTAGAGACAAACCTAATAACCCTTAGTTAGAAGGTATTTTCTATCAAGAGGGTAAAAATCCCCAACATTTGAAGCAGAAGATGATGCCTGCTTGACATAATATGCATAGGAAAGGAAGTTCCAAGCTTGGTCTGTGCAACTGTGTAGCTTTGGAAGCTTACACTTCCTAGGTGAAGAAGAGAGCTCTCGAGTTGAAGATGTCGTATTCTTGTGAAAGACCTATGTATTTGGTTGTGGCTGAGCCATTAACTATACCTAACCAAGATATGGAGGAGTTGGAAGACACACTCACCAAGATGAACCAAGTGAAAGATATGTGGGAAGAGCAGTTCCATGCTTTGAGCCGAAAGCATGAGGAGTTGTAGCTTGAGTCAATGGACAAGGATGCACTTATCGAACTTCTTGAAGACCGAGCAGTGAAGAGACAGAGAGAGCAAGATGGTCCATCTTCCTCTAGTATGCCTCAGCCTTCCGGTGCTTGTAAGAAGATTGTTGATCAACTTGCCCTTGAGAAGGCTGAGATGAAGACATCCTTTGAGTCCGAGATTCGACGCATCCGATGGAAGTACACCCCTGCAAGCAGATCATCTGACACTGTTGTTAGTGGATCCTTAGGATGATTAGTTTCCTTTTCTCTTGTATTTATATTTTGGTTTCTGAAATTGTACTAAGTGTAACCCTTCCGAATTTTTATGAATAAAAAGAGGTTCTATGAAGTACCTGTTTGGTAAGAGTGTTGTTGAACTCTGCTTGGTACGAAATGTGAAGATCTCGACGAAGTTCAAAGTCCTTGACTTTGAAAAGTATAAGGGAAATACTTGTCCACTTATCCACCTTGTTTTGTACGCCAGGAATATGTCTACTCAAACTAATAATGATTAGTTATTGATTCACTACTTTTAAGACAATTTGACTGGTGCTGCGTTGAGATGGTATATCGGGTTGGACAGTGCAAGTGTCCGTACTTTCAACAACTTGGGTGAAGCTTTTGTTAAGTAGTACATGTATGATGTTGATATGGAGCCTGATAGAGACCAGTCGAGGTCTATGTCTCAGAAGGATAAAGAGACATTCAAAGAGTATACTCAGAGATGGAGGGAACTTGCTGCCCATATTAATCCTCTATTAGAAGAGAAAGAGATGACGAAGATCTTCCTGAAGACCCTGAGTTCGTTTTATTATGAACGCATGATTGCCAGTGCCCCTAGTGACTTTACCGAAATGGTAAACATGGGGATGAGGTTAGAAGAGGGAGTCCGTGAAGAACGTCTGTCCAAGGAAGAAGTGTCGTCCCGTAAGAAGTATGGGAGTGGTTTCTCCAAGAGGAAGGAAGGTGAAACCAATTCAGTATCTGTAGGAAGGCAGAGGAGGCCTCATATAAGAAGGAGTTCTCAACCGCGTCAGCATCAACATCAAGTTTCTTCGGTGATTCCCGTGTTCTCAAACAATTTAAATAATCAGTCAGTTTCGATTCAACAACAACAATGTCAACAAAAACCGCAACAAAGAACCAACTACAACAACAACAATAATCAACAACAAAACTTTGAGAGGAAGAAGGTCTCTTTTGACCCTATTCCTATGTCTTACGCCGAATTGTATCCATCCTTGGTCCTCAAGAACCAACATCAACTCAGAAATCCACCTCAAATACCTGAGCCACTCCCATGGTGGTTCAAACCTGAACTCTGTTGTGCCTTTCACCAGGGAGCCCCTGGCCATGACATTGAGAACTGTTATCCATTGAAGAATGAGGTACAAAATCTCGTGAAGAGTAGGATGGTGTCCTTTGAGGACCGTGGGCCTAATGTAAAAGTTAATTCGTTCCCTGCTCATGGTAATGCTTCGGTCAACATGGTAGATAGTTGTCCTGGGCAGTTCAAGATTTACGATGTCCGCTATATCAGAAGGTTTTTAGTCACAATGCATAAGGATATTTGTATGGTTAGTGAATGTGAACATGACCATGATGGTTGTGCAATCTGCATTGTGAACCCTTGAGGATGCGTCATTGTCAAGAGGGATATTCAAAGGTTAATGGATGAAGGTCTTATCAAAATTTTCCAGTCCCGTCACTTGGGAGATGAGGTGAACATGATTGCTCCTGTATTCAAGAAATAATTCAGTTTGATAGCAGCAGCAACAACATCGTCAATAGATCGATATCGCCATTCATAATACGGTTAGAGGACCCCGTCCCATACACATCCGATAAAGATGTGCCTTGTCAGTATAATGCCATATTGGTGGAGAATGTCCAAGAGGTTTCGTTACCCGTAGCAGATTCTGTGGTGAATATAATTGATATTACAAAGGTGACCCGTAGTGGTTGTGTCTTTGGTTCGGTCTTTCCGAAGGAGGTATATGATGTTTCAGCTAGTAAGAAGGTAGAGATGCCAGTGGTGAATACAGTTAGTGCTGCAGTGTGTCAGTATGGTGAATCCATCAAGCTGAAGCCTAATGATGATGATGAAGATTTGAGGTTGATTAAAAGAAGCGAGTTTAATGTGGTGGAGTAGCTGCTCCAACCCCGTCAAAGATTTTAGTGATGTCTCTGATGATGAATTCTGAAGCACACAGAGAGGCGTTGTAGAAAATACTTGAACAAGACTATGTGGAGCACGATGTTACCGTGGATTAGTTTGACCATATTATTGCTAACTTCACTTCTTGCAATAATCTGAGCTTTTGTGATGAAGAACTTCTTGAGGAAGGCAGAAATCACAACCTAGCACTCCATATTTCAATGGACTGCAAAGAGGATGCAATGCCCAATGTATTGGTCGATACAGGTTCTTCTTTGAATGTGCTTCCGAAATAACTCTTTCCAAACTCTCTTATCAAGGCGCCCCTATGAGGTACAATGGCATGATTGTCAAGGCGTTCGCCGGTTCTCGAAAAACTGTCATCGGTGAAGTGGACCTTCCAGTCAATATATGTCCGTGTGATTTTCATATTACTTTTCAAGTGATGGATATCTATCCGGCTTATAGTTGTATATTGGGAAGGCCACAAATTCATGAAGTTGGAGCTGTGACGTCTACTCTACACCAAAAGCTGAAATTTATGAAGAACAACATGCTTGTCGCTGTTCTTGAAGAGAAATCACTTTTAGTGAGCCATCCGTCATCCTTTTCTTATGTTGAAGCTGAGAAGGAGGTTGGAAACCCACTCCAAGCCTTGTCCATTGCTGAAGTGAAGAAAACTAGGGCACCCATGTCTTCTTTGATGGATGCTCAGAAAGCCATTCAGACTGACAACACTGATTAGTGGGATGTGTGGTAGAAATTGCTGAGAACAAGAATAGGTCCGAATTGGGATTTCAACTAAGGACGTTCGACGTCAAAGCGGGTGATATGAAACCGAGTTTCCGTAGTGGAGGGTTCATTCATGGTAATAATCAACACTCAGCTGCTATGATCGAGAATGATGAAGACGAAGATTGCGCAAACTATGTGACGTATGGCCAAACTTGCAACAATTGGGTTGCTGTTGATATTCATGTTGTTACTCACCGCTCTAAGTAATTTTTTTTCATTTTTTAAGAAAAATCCTTCTCATATGCCTAAGAGAGAAATGAACATTGTTAGGCATTTCATTTATCATTAATAAAATACAATTTTATTCATCCACATCTATGATGTTTTATTGTTTACTTTTTTCTTTTCTTAAAAATGGTAATCACAAAAAACATAAATAAATAAATAATAAATGTGCATCTGCATAATAGTTGGTCACAATTCACTTCTCTAAAATCAAAATATCAAATCATTATGCAGGTTTGTTCCCAAACCCATTGAATACAATGATCCTACTCCTTCTGCAAACTTTGATTCCCTGTGTTTGAGGATGAGGAAGAGACTGATGTTGAAGAAGTATCTGAATAATTATCTTGTCTACTTCAGCATTAGGAAAAAGCTATTCATCCATTTGAAGACCAGATTGAACTAGTCAACTTGGGTTCCGAAGATGATGTGAAGGAAGTCATGATTGGGTCTCAACTGTGTCCAGAGGCTAAGAAGGGGTTGATTGATCTTCTTCGAGAATATTCAGATGTGTTTCCCATGTCCTATCAAGACATTCCTGGTTTGGATTTTGAGATTGTAGAGCATAGATTGCCATTAAAGCCAGAATGTCCGCCGGTAAAGCAGAAGTTGAGGAGAACTCATCCTGATATGGAAGTGAAGATCCAAGAAGAAGTGCATAAGCAGATTGATGTTGGTTATATGTGTGTTGATTATAGGGATTTGAACAAAGTTAGTCCGAAAGATGATTTTCCTCCGCCACACATTGTTATGTTGGTAGACAATACAACTAAATACAAAGTCTTTTAATTTATGGATGGATTTTACGGTTATAATCAAATCGAGATGGCACCCGAAGATATGGAGAAGACCATGTTCATTACACCTTAGGGAACATTCTGGTATAGAGTGATGCCTTTCGATTTAAAGAATGATGGTGCAACGTACCAAAAAGCTATGACCACTCTTTTTCATGATATGATGCATAAACAGATTGAAGTTTATGTTGATGATATGATTTCCAAATCAAGTAATGAAGAAGAACATGTTAAGCATTCGTTGAATCTATTCCAACGTTTGAGGAAGTACAAACTCCGCTAGAATCCCAATAAGTGTACTTTTGGTGTTTGTTATGGTAAGTTGTTGGGCTTCATTGTCAGCGAGAGGGGTATTGAAGTTGATCCCGCGAAGGTCAAAGAAATACAAGAAATGCCTGCTCCTAAAATTGAGAAGAAAGTCAGAGGTTTCCTCGGTCGCTTGAACTATATATCAAGATTCATATCGCATATGACTGCCACGTGTGCTCCTATATTTAAGCTTCTTCGGAAAGATCAATCCTGTGATTGGACCAAAGACTGCCAGAAAGCTTTTGACAGTATCAAAGAATATCTATTTAGGCCTATGATTCTGTCTCCGCCTATTGAAGGATGACCTTTGATCATGTATTTGACTGTGCTTGATGAGAGTATGGGTTGTGTGTTTTATCAACAAGACGAAAATGGAAATAAAGAATATGAAATTTACTACCTCATTAAGAAATCCACCTATTGTGAGACTCAGTATTCTATCCTTGAAAAGACTTGTTACGCATTGGCTTAGGCTGCTAAGCGTCTGCGTCAGTATATGTTGAATCATACTACTTGGTTGATATCAAAATGGATCCAATCAAGTATATTTTTGAGAAGCCTGCTTTAATTGGGAGGATTGCCCGTTGGCAGATGTTGTTATCCGAGTATGATATTGAATACCGATCTCAAAAAGCTATCAATGGTAGTGTCTTGCCTGACCATCGGGCTCACCAACAAATTGAAGATTATCAGTCAGTGCAGTATGACTTTCTTGACGATGATATTTTATACTTAAAAATGAAAGATTATGATGAACCATTTCTTGGAGAAGGGCCAGAGCCTGGTTCCCGTTGGGGCATGGTATTTGATGGAGATGTTAACTAGTATGGTAATGGCATTCGGGCAGTGATTATTACTCCTCAAGGCACTCATTTTCCGTTTATAGCTAGATTGACTTTCATGTGTACAAACAACGTGACTGAGTATGAAGCTTGCATTATGGGGCTCGAAGAGGCCATTGATCTCAGAATTAAATATCTTGACGTCTATGGAGATTCAACTTTGGTTGTGAATCAGATCAAAGGTTAATAGGAGACGAATCAACCCGGTTTGATACCGTATAAAGATTATGCAAGGAGGAGTTCAACCTTATTTACAAAGGTTGAGTTTCATCACATCCCTCGAGATGAAAACTGGATGATAGATGCTCTTGCAATGTTGGCTTCAATGATTATGGTGAAATTTTGGAATGAAGTTCCTAATTTGACAGTGATGCGTCTTGATAGGCCGACTCATGTGTTTGCTGTAGAAGAAGTTAACGATGAAAAGTCGTGGTATTTTGATATCAAATGTTTCCTCTAAAGTCAGATTTACCCGCCTGGGGCATCTTTGAAAGATAAGAAGACTTTGAGAAGATTAGATGGCAACTTCTACCTGAACGGTGATGTGTTTTACAAGAGAAATTTTGATATGGTTTTGCTAAGATGCGTGGATTGAGAAGAAGTAGACTTATTGATGACTGAAGTCCATGAAGGTTCCTTTGGTACTTATTCCAATGGACATGCTATCACTAAGAAGATGTTGAGAGCGGGTTACTATTGGCTGACAATGGAATCTGATTGTTACAAGTTTGTGAAGAAATGCCACAAGTGTCATATTTATGCAAATAAAATTCATGTTCCTCCGACACTTTTGAATGTTATTTCCTCTCCATTGCCCTTCTCCATGTGGGGAATTGGTATGATTGGCATGATTGAGCCTAAAGCTTCAAACGAACATCGTTTCATTTTGGTGGCTATTGACTATTTTACAAGTGGGTTGAAGAGAAATCATATGCAAATCTAACCAAGCAAGTTATTGTGAGGTTTATTAAGAATCAGATTATATGTCGTTATGGTGTGCCGAGTAAGATAATTACTAACAATGGATCAAACTTAAACAACAATATGATGGAAGCTCTTTGTAAAGACTTCAAGATTGCACACCATAATTCTTCTCCCTACATACCTAAGATAAATAAGGTTGTTGAAGCTGCAAACAAGAACATCAAGAAGATTATCCAGAAAATGGTTGTGACGTATAAAGACTGACATGAGATGCTCTCATTTGCTCTGCATGGGTACCGTACATCCATCCGCACTTCAACAGGGGCAACCCCTTTCTCACTTGTTTATGGCATGGAAGATGTGGTCCAAGTGGACGTTGAGATCCCATTGTTAAATGTTTTGATGGAAGCCATGTTGACTGAAGCTGAATGATGTCAGACCGGATATGACCAACTGAATTTAATTGAAGAAAAGAGATTAACCTCCATGTGCAAGGTCATGCCTCGTGTGGTTTGAGAAGGTGACCTCGTGGTCAAGAAGATTTTATCTTTCAAACCTGATGCTAGGGGAATATGGACTCCTAATTATGAAGGCCTGTATGTTGTTAAGAGATCCTTTTCCGGCAGTGCATTGATTCTTACAACTATGGATGGTGAAGAGTTCACGCGTCCTATGAACACCGATGCAGTCAAGAAATACTTCGCCTAAAAAGAAAAGAACAACACACTAAGTTGAAAACCCGAAAGGGCGGCTTAGGCAAAAATGAGCGTCTCAGTGGATTGAAAACCCGAAAGGGAGATCCAGGAAAAAATTAGAGACATAAAATGGAAAATTCATCCCGATAGTTTGAGTACCCCACCCTAGGGCAATCTATTCAAGAATTAGGGATTATGGCAAGTAACTGCATTCGGTTGATCTCCAGTAATGGGAGCAGTTTCGAGCAAGACAGTCGGTTTTGATTCATCATTCTCAACCGAAGCCAAGAGGACACCGGATATTGAAGATGGTAGAAGGATTAGTGATCATTGTATTCAATGTAGCCCTTTTCCATGTATTTTACCATTTTTCAACTTTTGTAAAGGTCTATGGAGTCTTGTCATTTACAGACTATCATTCCATTAAATAAAGTTGAGTTTTTTATCCAATTGTTTATACTCTTATTTATTTAATCTAAATAGAATTGATTTTTACGATGATAACTTTGAAATTGAATTAAAATAAAAATCATTTTTTTTAAATAATAAAAGCAATTACTTTAAAAAGAAATCAATTACAATAAGGAATATTAATAACAATCTGAGAACAGGTAAGTGCTAAAGTGCGAAGCATTATTGGTTTTCCCCAAGCAGTTGGTTATATAACCTTTTCCTCCCCAACAGAAAGTCAGTTTCCCCAACTGAGTTTATAATCACATCCCAGTTGAGTTGTAGACTCACACTCTCAACGGTTTGCATGGACCCAACACAGAGTTTTATCTCTTGTAAGTCCCCAGCAAAGTTCATTTCTGATCCCTGACAGTGTTGACTCTTGAGCATACTTAATTTGGTCCCCTGCGAGGTTGTCCCCCATTTGACATGGTATTAACCTAAAACTCCCCTCAGAGTTGACAATTCAGATCCTCGATAGATTTTCTCTCTTTCCCCAACCAGGTTGGGATGTTGAGAGCTAGTTAATTCGCATCCATCCCCATCATGTTTCTCTAGTTTGTGTTTCCATCTTGTCGAGATTAGATGAGTGTTGTAGCGATGATTCAAATTGGTGAGATTTGTATCCTTTGTGATTGTTTTGTCACCATAGTCATCAATCATATACATACACATTTATGCACCAGATATTTCATTATGCATTTTTTATGGCATTTGGTTCCTTATTTTTCTGATCCTCTGTTATGATGATATTATATCCTTATGCAGATTTGGTGTGTCTATCCTCTTTCAATTGTAGAGTGCCATCCCCTTAAGCAGAAAGAATTAAATCTTTCTCATTCTACACTTAGTTATTTCCTCGGAGATGATTATTATTTTAGTTTCCTCCCTAGTTAATTATCTAGATGGAACCACCCCCGTGAGTTAAATCCTCATTGGGTTAAGTCCTTGTTTGACCATTTCTTTCTAGCTCTTACCTAGATGGATATTTTGGTCTCTTGAGAGTCTATTACCTAGTAACTGGTAATATTCTTCTCTATTTTTGAGTACTTTACTTTTGCCCAATACCCGGTAAAAGTAATCTACTTCCTTTATTTTCCCCGATGGATTTGTTATCATGTTTGCCCATGCAGTCTATCCTTGATATGTTCATCCTAACCGATGACAAGTATTCTCCCTCTTTTGGTTTTCTACTCAGTAAAAAGGTAGTCGTAATCCCTATTTCATTCCCTAGAGACTTAATCCTTGATATTTTCATCCTAACCGATGATAAATTTTCTCCTTCTTTGGTATTCTATCCAGTAACCGGTAGATATAAATCATATTTCTCCCCTCAAAGTTAATCCTTGATATGTTCATCTTGACTGATGACAGATTTTCTCCCCTTTGCGGTCTTCTTCCCAGTGACAGGTAGTTGTAAATCCTACTTCCCCCTACTGAGTTTATCCTTGATATGTTCATCCCATCCGATGAAGGATATTCTCTCTTTGGTATTCTGTCTAGTAACTGATAAATTTAATTCCTACTTTTTCAGGCAGCCTATCCTTGATATGTTCATCCTGACCGATGACAGATATTCTTCCTCTGAGCCTATCCTTGATATGTTCACTTTAACCAGTGACGAAAATTCTCTCTCTTTGGTCTTCTGCCCAGTAACTGATAGTTGTAAATCCTATTTGACCTATTTTTCCCTAGCAGGTTGTTTCTTACCCAGTAACCGGTAACAAACACACCTCTTTTTCTTTTCAGCGAGTCATCCTTGATATGTTTACCCTAATCGGTAACGGATGTCCCTCTGTCAGAGTACATTATCTTCCTACCCAGTAACTGGTAATAAATAATTTAATTCTGGTACTCCCCAGTGAAATCTCCAATCCCCTGTTTGGTTCATGTATTTCAGCTTTATTCTTATTTACCCTTTTTCCCTGTAAATTTTCCTTTGTCCCCAACCGAGTCCTTCCATTGATTTATTTTCATGGAAATTTCCCTCGTGTCTCCAGCAGTTTTTAAGTCGTAGTCTGGCCTACGCACAACGTTTTTTCCTAGAGTCTATGTTTCCCTAGTGAGTTCTCCTTATGGAATGCATCATGCTTCTGTGGATTTTTCAGTCTCTCCATATTCCTTTCCTTTGTGGCAACATTTCCCCATAGAGATTATTTTTAGCATTTTCATATCATATGCATCATGAGGTCTCTTTGGGACCAATTTTTTTTCTATATGTTGTTATTTAAGTCCATTCTCTTCAGTCGATATGAAGATTTTAACATTCACATCCTCAATTGGAATGTCCTTAAATAGGGACAGCTGTAAGACCTCAATTTTGATCCTAAGATCCCTCATGCTATCTTATCATATGCATTGCCTTTGGGATCACACCTTGGCATTCTCGTTACCCCACATTCATTGGATTTTCATTGGGAGAGATCACCAAGCACATTTTGATTGTATCATACTTTGTTTTTATTATGTACTAACCAAAATACCAAAAATATGTTAATGTATATTTTGTTGCCTTTGTAGGTAGTGTGTGTTTTCATTCATGCTCCATCAAGCTCATACCTAGGGTTTAAGACCCTCGATGCAAGGAGATCAATCACGAGATGGTTCACATAGGCTCTAGACATCATATATGAATCCCCATGGTCTTCACATATCATTTTGATCAAGAATTCATCAGGAGTTTGAAGTTTATTTGCCTTGGAAACCCTAATTCATCTAGGTATCTTGTGTGACTTCTTCAACAAGATTCTTCATCAATTGATCAAATATTTCAATGGATACTTCATATTACATCATATTACACCTATATGATCCTCCATGAATCCCAAAAATCAATATAAGATCAAGCTAGAAAGATGGTTCATGGTGGTTGACTAGAGAAAGTCAACTTGTCAAAACTGGGGTTCCCTAGACCCTATCTCTAACAATTTTTGTCATTTGAAAATGATTCCAAGAGAAAAGTTACTGAAAACGATATTCCAAACAACTTTCATGTTTAAGTCAAGATCTAGTTTTTCTTAGAAAGTCATTTTTTTATGGTGAACGATTATAGGCCATTTTGTTTGAACCCTAGTTAGGAGGTCAACTTCCCAAGACCATAACTTTCTCAATTTTTATGAGATGAAAGACATTAAAATTCCATGATCAAATTCAAGATGTATAATTCAACTTTAATTTTTGGAGGAAGTTCAAATTCAACTTGAAAATGCGTGTTCCAAGAGGAAACATTATTGGTCATTTTGGGCCATTTTCATTGAACAAGTGATTTCCCTCAACTTCTAAAATGCATAACTCCTTTATGCCATATCTAAATAAGGTCACATTTGTGACCAAATGGAATAGGTTTGAAAGAGATACAACTTTGATGAAGGAACATTTTCCATTTGAAGTCCATAGCAAAAGATATTCAAGGTGGAAGAAGTGAACATTTGACTTGGTACTTAGAAAGTTTTCAAACATGTTTGATTTCCCAAACTTCCACTTCAAAATCCACCATGATCCAAGCTTCAAATGGAAATGTGTTTAACAAGAAATTTGTTCCACTTGATCTCACCGTTCAAAAAAGTCCAAAATCATCTCATTTGGATCAATATTAAAGGACTTGCGTATGGTTGAATGCATTGTACCATTTGGAAGGATTTCATGATCAAACTCATTTCAACATTGCATGGCTTAATGTAAGGCTTTCAGCATAACCTATGCACGACTTTGGACCTTTTCAAATGATTATTTTGGGTTTGCACACGCCCATGCTAGCTAATGAAGGAAGTTGCTGACATTCAAATGAAAGTGTGTGAAAAGCATATGCATTGGCTGTAAATAGAAGTGCAATGTGATCAGAATTTCATCAACACCTTGCCCAAGCTTTGCCAGAGCAATCCAAACCCTCTATTCCATAGAATTCTTGAAGACTTATGTTTGGAAGTTCAAACTCCAAGAAGTCATTGCCCTTTTCATCTCAATTCGTTTCTGCAAGCAAAAGGAAGAGAAACCAAGCAAATCCATATCAAGATCAAGTGAATTTGAAGCAACTCGAAGGTGATTTCTCAAAAACTTCATCTCTTAGATTCTCTCTCAATTCTTCCCCATTCTTTGTGATTTTCGGTTGGCTGAAGTCCTACTAATGTAGGAAACAAGATTGAGTTGCTTTGAGGTCAAATCGAAGCAACTCAGTTCATGATCCTCAAAATTCAAATCCCTGTATCTTTTTATATACTTGGAATTGGAGAAAATTGAGGCCAGATTCAGCTCCTGAGCATTTTTTCTTCAAATTAATGTATTCATTTTCCATTTTTCATGAAGTTGAGCTTGAACCAGACCGGTGGTGAATACCGGAAAAGACGACCGAAGTTAGGGTTTCTGTGGTGCGTTGGCGAAGCCTAGGCCATTTGATCTGATTCATTTGTTTTAATCCAAAGAGTTCATTGTGTTTACCATGCCTACAACGCATTGACAAGGAGTGTGCTGAAACGCCCGCGTGTGGCTATCAGATCTGCCATCTCAATTAATGAGGGAGATCTGATGACCCTTGTTTTTTGTATTTTCTGATTTTTATGTTTAATCCATTTATTTATTTTTAATTCATAATAATTTCATTTCTAAATTAAAATTATTTTTGGATTAATTTTGATATTTTTCAGGAATTAATTTTTTGTGGGGATATTTTTAATTATTTAAAAATACTTCTGACTTTTCAAAAATCATGAAATATTTTGTTTAAGGTCATTTGACCTTGTTTGACCTAGGATAAATCTCCTGGCCATTTATTTGGTGTTTTGAAGACGTTTTAGGTTTTGTCCAAATTAAATTGTATTTTAATGCATTTTAAATTTGATTTTTAATTGATTAATTGTGTAAAAATTATGTTCAACGATTTTTATTGACTTGTGATGTTTGACTATTTGTTTGGGCTTTGGTCAAGGTTTATTTGACTTTTATTGAGTTAAAATAATTGGATTTAGGGGATTGATGAAATGTACATTTCATCTCCCAAAATGAATGAATGATTTTAATTTGATAAAATTCCTTCCATGACCAATTTGTGTTTCTCTCATTTCCAATTCCTCTTCATCTTCATCCCACTCTTTCCAGTACGTTTCATTGACCAATGAAATATCAATATCTTAAGGCTAATTGGTTCATCAATAACCTTGTGTTAGATGAACTAATACAAGTATGGATGAGATACGTCCATCCTCTGATCTTTTTTCTTTTAGTGTATGGTTTGTTTTAGGAGTTTGGTTCATAATACCAAATCTCTAACATGCATTAACACCTAAATTTTTATTGCCCGACCTCAAATAGTTCTGACTTCTATATAAGTCCAATTACGATTGCTTAATATAGAGCTAAATTAGACCCTAAAGGCATAGCATTCTAGTAAGTGAGATTGTAAGTCTCCCATATTTCATGGTATTGTGTGGAAACTAGGCCTTTTTTCCTTCCTTTGGAAGATACCTCGATTCAAGGATTCATTCTTGTGAATAGATGGTCGAGTGTTCTCCAAAGAATGACTTAATTAATTGAAAATAAAAACTCCACTAACATCCAATTAACATTGACTAACATTTGACTAACTCTTATTAATCTTACTTTACTTTCAATTCGTTTACTTTATGACATCATTTCATTTTAGTGGCTATTGATTAATTCACAAAGTGGGTTGAATCGGTATCGTACGTGAATGTAACCAAGCAAGAATCGGATTATATGTCGTTATGGTATGCCGAGTAAGATCATTACTGATAATGGATCTAACTAGAATACTAATATGGTGGAACCTCTTTTCAAAGACTTCAACATTACACATCATAATTCTTCTCCTTACAGGCCTAAGATGAATGGGATTGTTGAAGTTGCAAACAAGAACATCAAGAAGATCATAAAGAAGATGGTTGTGACGTACAAATATTGGCATGAGATGCTCCTGTTTCCTTTACATGGGTACCCTACATCTGTCTGCACTTCAATAGGGGCAACCCCTTTCTCTCGTGTTTATGGTTTGGAAGTTGTGCTCCCAGTAGAGGTTGAGATCCCGTCATTGCGTATCTTGATGGAAGCCAAGTTGACAGAAGATGATGGTGCAAGACCAGATATGATCAGTTGAAGTTGATTTAAGAGAATAAATTGATTGTCATGTGTCATGGTCAGTTGTATCAACAAAGAATGAAGAAAGCTTTTGATAAGAAGGTTACGCCTTGTGCATTCAGAGAAGGTCACCTCATGCTCAAGAGGATTGTATCTTTCAAACCTTATGCTAGGCGAAAATGGACTCCTAATTATGAAGGCCTATATATTGTTAAGAGAGCCTTCTCAAGCGGCACTTTGATTCTTACAAATATGGATGGTGAAGAGTTCACTCATCCTGTGAATGTCAATGCAGTCAAGAAATACTTCGCCTAAAAATAAAAAGAACAGCTTGCTAAGTTGAAAACCCGAAAGGGTGGCTTAGACAAAAATGAGAATCTCGGTGGATTGAAAACCCGAAAGGGCGATCCAGGCAAAAATTAGAGACATAAAGATTGATTGAGTACCCCACCGTGGGGCAATCTAGGCAAAAATTAGGGATTATGGAAAGTAACTGCATCTGGTTGGTCCTGATATTGGAAGCAGTTTTGAGCAGATCATTTGGTTCTGATTCATCCTTGTCAACTGAAGCTAAGAGCATAGTGGATGTTGAAGTTGGTAGGGAGAGTAGTGATCATTGTATTCAATGTATCCCTTTTCCATGTAAATTACCATTTTTAAAACTTTGTAAAGATCTCTGGAGTGTCGTCATTTATGGACCAACATTCTATTAAATAAAGTTAAGCTTTTATCCAATTATTTCTAGTCTTATTTACTTCTGCTAAATAAAATTGAATCTTTATGATGATAATTTTGAATAATAATTAATTTTCTTAAAATAATAAAAACAATCACTTTAAGAATAATCGATTTTAGTAAGGAATGTCAACAAGAATATGAGAACAGGTAAGTCTTCAAGAGTGAATCATTGTTGGTCTTCCCCAGGAAGTTGGTTTAGTAACTATTTTCCTCCCCAACAATTCGTCAGTTATCCCTAGTTGAGTGGGTGGATCACCTCCCTAGTAGAGTTGAGTTGATGATCGATCCATTTGGCAAATTCATGATCCCCAACTATGGTACTCCTGTTTGGTATTCCCCAGTCTTGTGATTGGACCCTAGAGATCTGGAACCTTTATTTGGTTTCCATTTGGCATTTAATTGTGTTGCCTAACCTCGGCAGTTTCTCCTTTGTGTGAATTAGATCCGATTGTATTTGCAAATTCCCTTGTGTGAATTTGTTCAGATCTCGGTCATAACGTCCCCAAAAATTTATTCAGATCCCCTTGTAGAGTTTTACATCTTGTGTTCCCCGGTGGAGTTCATCTTCTGATATGAAGATCTCTTGTTACCAGAAGTACTTGATTCAGAGCGATATCTGAATTTGTCCCCTGTAAAGTTGTCTCCCATTTGATAGAGTGTTGACCTAAAATTCCCCACAGTGTCGGCAATTTAGATCCTCAAAAAATCCTTTCTCTATCCTCGGCATGTTTGGTTGTCATTCAATAGTGCTCTCTCCCTGTAGTGTTTGCCATGATTAATTGGAAGCATGTTCTCCATGACTTTCCCAGCAAGAGTATGATTTATGAAGAGCTAGAGGATTTATGTTCATCCCTAGCATGTTCTCCAGTTGGTATTTCCATCTTGTTGAGATTAACCGAGTGTTGAAGTAGTGATCCAAATCTTTGTTGTTTGTATCCTTCATTTTATTTTGACAGCATAATCATAAATCATATACATACATATTCATGCATAAAACACATCATTAGATATTTCATTATGCATCTTATCGTATTTTATTCCTTTATTCTGATCTTCTGCTTCAGTAATATTATTTACCAATGTAGATTTGGTGTGTCTGTCCTCCTTCAATTATAGAATGTCATCCCCTTAAGCAGAGAGGATTTAACCTTCCTCATTCCCCACTGAGTTATTTCCTTGTGGATGATTACTATTTCAGTTTCCCCCAGTTAATTATCTGGATGGAACCACTCCCATGAGTTATATCCTCATTGGGTTGAGTCTCTGTTTAACCGTTTCTTTCTAGTTATTACCTAGATGGATATTTTGGTCCTTTGAGAGTCTATTACGTAGTAACTGGTAATATTCTTATCAAATTGTGAGTACTTTACTTTTGCCCAGTACCGGTAAATGTAATTTACTTCGTTTGTTTCCCCATGGGATTCATTTTCACATTTCCCCCCAGGCAGTCTATCCTTGATATGTTCATCCTAACCAGTGACAGATGTTCTTGTAATCCCTACTTTTATTCCCATAAGAGTTAATCCTTGATATGTTCATCTTAACCGATGACAAATTTTCTCCTTTTTAGTGATCTTCTTCCTAGTAACGGGTAGATAAAAATCCTACTTTTTTCTTTGAGTTTATCCTTGATTTGGTCACTTTAACTAGTGACGGATATTCTCTCCTTTGGTCTTCTACCCAGTGACTAGTAGTTGTAATTCCTACTTTCCCCTGCTGAGTCTATCCTTGATATGTTCATCCTAACCGACGACGGATATTCTCTTTCGTATTCTATCCAGTAACTGATAGATTTAATTCCTATTTTTCCCCGGCAATCTATCCTTGATATGTTCATCCTAACCAATGACAAATATTCTTCCTATGAGTTATCCTCGATATGTTCACTTTAACCGGTGATAGATATTCTCTCTGTTTTGTCTTCTGCCCAGTAACCGATAGTTGTAAATCCTATTTGATTTTTTCCCCAGTAGGCTATTCTTACCCAGTGACAGGTAATGAATACATCTCTTTCTCCTCAGTGAGCCATCCTTGATATGCTTACCCTAACCGGTAACGGATGTCCCTCTGTCTGAGTATACTATCTTTCTACCCAATGACAAGTAATAGATAATCTTTGGTACTCCTGTGTTGAAGTTCATTCTTCCCCAATTGAGTTTGAGTGCATATTTCCCCAACAGAATCGCCTTTTCATGTTTGGTCCTCATATTTCAGCTTTGTTCTGACCTACCCGTTTACCCTGTAGATTTTCCCTTAGCCCTAACTGAGTCATTCCACTGATTTATTTTGATGGAAACTCCCCTTGTATCTCATGCAGTTTTTAAGACATAGCCTGGCCTAAGCACAACTTCTTATCCCCCTAGAGTCTTTGTCTCCCTAGTGAGTTTTCCATATGGAATGCTTTATGCTCCTGTGGACTTTTAGTCTCTCCGGATTCTTTTCCTTTGTGACAATATATTTCTCACAAAGATTATTTTAACATTCTATGATATGCATCATGAGGTCTCTTAGGGACCAAAATTTGTTTAAAAATGTTGTTATTTAAGTTCATTCCACTAAGTTGATATGGAGATTTAAACCTTCACATCCTCAGTTAGAATGTCCTTAAATAGGGGCAGCTGTAAGACCCTAATTTTAACCCCTAAGATCCCTCACGCTATCTCATAATATGCATTGACTTTGGGATTACACATTGGCATCATGATTACCCCTTCATTCATTGGGTTTGCATTGGGGGATATCACCAAGCATATTTGATTGCATCATACTTTTCTTTCATTGTTCATTAACCAAAATACCAAACATATGTCTATGTATAACTTTGTCTCTTTTGTAGGTAGTGCATGCATTCACCAAAGCCTCATCAAGCTCACAATTAGGGTTTGAGACCCTCAGTACAAGGAAATCAATAAAGAGATGGTTCACATTGATTATAGGCATAATATATGGATCCCCATGATCTTCACTTATCATTTTGATCAAGAATTCATCAAGAGTTGGAAGCTTGTTTGCCTTGGAAGCCCTAATTCATTTGAGTATCTTGTGTGACTTCCTCAGCAAGTTTCTTAATAATTTGATCAAATCTTTCAAGGGATGATTCATATTACATCATCTTATACATATATGATCCTCCACGAGTCAAAGAGATCAAGAGAACTTCAAGTTTGCAAGATGCTTCGTGTTGGCTGACCAGAGAAAGTCAATTGGTCAAAATTGGGGTTCCCTAGACCCTATCTCCTATAATTATTGTCATATGAAAATTATTCTAAGAGAAATTTTACTCCTTATTACATTACAAACAACTTTCATGTTAAGGTCAAGAGCTAGTTTTTCTTGGAAAGTCATTTTTTTATGGTGAAAGATTATAGGTCATTTTGCCTGAACCCTTGTTAGGAGCTCAACTTCCAAGGACCATAACTTGCTCATTTTTTATGCGATGAATTGCATTCAAGTTTCATGATCAATTTCAATATTTCCTCTCAAACTTTTTTTGTTTGATAATCTTCAAATTCAACTTGCAAGGGAATGTGCCAATAGGAAACATTATAGGTCATTTTGGGCCATTATCATCGAACAAGCAATTTTCCTCAACTTCTAAAATGCATAAGTCCTTCATCGAAAATACAAATGAGGTCAAATGTGTGAACAAATTGAATAGGGTTGAAATAGGTACAACTTTGATGAAGGAGCATTTTCCATTTGAAGCCCATAGCAAAAGTTATTCAAAGTGGAAGAAATGAACATTTGGCTTGGTGCTTAGAATTTTTTTATTTATGTTTGATATTTCCAAACATCCACCTCAAACTTCATCATGACCCAAACTTCAAATGGAAAAGTGTTAAACTTTAAATTTGTTCCCCTTGATCTCACCTTTCAAAAAAGTTCAAGATCACCTCATTTGTCCAAGGATTGAGTGACTTATGCATGGCTTTTAATCAAGGTTCTATTTGGATGAATCTCATGACCACTTTACATTTCCAATTGTATGAGTACATGACACACTTTCAGCATTGCTCATGATCAAATTTGGACCTTTTGACATCATTTGATGGGCCTATCACACGCCCATGCATCCATGCAAGTGAGAAATACTATTTTTGGAATTTTGATGGAAGTGTGTGGAAATCAATTGCATTGCCTATAAATACAACCCCTCATGCTCAGAATTGGGCACACATTGCCCAAGCTTTTATCCTGCAACCATAACCCCCTCCATTAGAGGATAAACTTGAAGGTTTTCAATTGAAAATCGTGTTTCAATTTCACTTCTGTTTTGAAGTTGAAACTCCAAGAATCCAAACCATTTTTTTGATCCAATTCACTTCTTGCAAGCATCTGAAGTCAAGCCAAGGCCAAGTGGAAGCAAGATCAAGCAAGTTTCAAGCTCCCTCGAAGGTGATTTTTCAGAAACTTCTTCTCTTCGATTCTCTCTCAATTCTTCATTATTCTCTTAGATTTTTGGTTGGCTGAAGTCCTACCAATGTAGGAAACAAGATTGAGATGCTTTGAGGTCAAATCGAAGCAACTCAGTTCATGATCCTCAAAATTTAAATCCCTGTATCTTTTGATATACTTGGAATTAGAGAAAATTGTGGCCAAATTCGAGCTCCTGAGCATTTTTTTCTTTAAATCCATGTCCTTGTTTTTCATTTTGGTGGTTGTTGATGGTGCACCAGTCCGATAAGGTCCACCGCAGAAAAAGACCAAAGCCCTAGCTCCGGTGATGTGTTGGCACGCCTCTTGACCATCAGATCATGTTCAAACGTTTTAATCTCAACCTTCCCATTTAATTACCGCGTGTGTGATGCTTTGACTGAGGTGCATCGTGGACAGCGCGCGTGTGGCCATCAAATCTGCCACCTCAATTAATGAGGGATATCTGATGGCCCTTGTTTTTTCTAATTTCTTTTTATTTTTTGAATTTTCATTTAATCCTTTTATTTTGTTAAATTCATATTAATTTCATTTTAAATCCAAAAAATATGGGACTTTGACCAAAAATCTTTAAATATTTTTCTCTTCCATATTCTGAATTAAAATTCTTTTTTGGATTAATTTTGGTATTTTTCATGAATTAAATTTTTTTGTGCATCTTTTTAATTGTTTAAAAATGCTTGAGACCTTTCAAAAATTGTGAAATTTTCTGTCTAAAGTCCTTTGACCTTGTTTGACCTAAGATAAATCTCTTGGCCGTTTATTTGGTGTTTTGAAGGGATTTTAGGTTTTGACCAAATTAAAATGCATTTTAATCCATTTTTTAAGTTGATATTTAATTGATTAAATGTTTAAAAATATTGTTGAGCCATTTTTATGATTTTGTGGTGTTTGACTTTCTGTTTGGGCCTTGGTCAAGGTTGATTTGACTTTTGTTGGATCAAAAACATTGGATTTAGGGGATTGATGAAATGTACATTTCCTCTCCCAAAATGAATGGATGGTTTCGATTTGATAAAATTTCTCCCATGATCAAAGAAATCTCTAATGTTTAAAGGCTAATTGATTCATCAATGACCTTGTGTCAGATTAATCAATACAACTATGGCTAAGATAGGTCCCTCCCTATTGACCTTTTCTTTTAGTGTGTGGTATGTTTTAGGAGTTTGGTTCTTCATACCAAATCTCTAACATGCATTAACACCTAAATTCTTAATGCCCGACCTCAGATAGTTGTGACTTTTACATAAGTCTAATTACGATTGCTTAACATAAAGCTAAATTTGACCCTCAAAGTATAGAATTCTAGTAAGAGAGATTGTAAGTCTCCCATTATTCATGGCATTGTGTGGAGACTTGACCTTGTTTACTTTCATAGGAGCTAGTGGCATACTTGTTGAATTATCCAAGTTGGAGCCCTTCTCATGGAAGATGGCTTGGTTTAAGGATTCATACTTGCGAAAGAATGGTTAAGTGTTCTCCAAAGAACGACTTAATCAATTAAAAATCACCACTAATACTTGACTAATTTTTTACTAACATTTGACAAACTCTTGTTAATATTGTTTTACTTTCAAGTCATTTACTTTATGCAATTCAAATTTTAATTATGTATCATTCATTACCATTTACATTTCATTTAACTTGTTTATGTTTATGTCATATTCACTTTGCTCATTTGAGCCAAATCTTGTACTTGTATATATTGTTTGTGTACTGTGATTTTTGTTTGTGGTCTTAGGACCTTAAAACATCTAATAACAACAAAAACTCTAAAAAAAATCTGGTGGACTGTTGATCTTGATCTGAACTTTTGGACTTAGGATTAGGAAACATTCCCTGTGCAAAAAAGAACTTGGCCAATGCCAACATTTTGAGTCTAAGTTATCCTCAATTGAGCCTTCATCTGATGCAAGCCTTGGGATTTGTTTGAATTCATCTGCTACTATGTCATTGTACTTAATTGTTATTTTGATCTTGTGTCTGATGCTTTGCTCTGAGTTGATCAAGGAATATTTCATCTGATACATGAGAAGATAAAGAAGACTACTAACTTTTGGATTACTTGCTTGGATGTGGCTATCTTTATTTGATGCCTTGATCTTCATGATGTCTGGATATTGCTCATTGCTTGTTGATTATTGCTTGATTAAAGTCCAAAGGAAAATGGGTTTCTATATGACATTCTTGTATGTTGGATTGCATCCCATTGGTCAGATCTTTTCATCTCTTAACTTTTAATTTGTGCTTAGAATAGCCTCTTCATCTCCTCTCACTTCTTAAATTTCAAAATCTCTCCCCTCTTTCAAAAACATTCTTTGCTTGTGATTTCAAACTTAGACTTTGTTTTAATAATTAGAAACTTTGGCCTTATGCCATTGAATTTTCAAACTTTTTCTTAAATCAAATTTGTAAATAAACTTAACCATATTGACTTAAATTTTAAAAGACAAAAAGAACTAACAACTTCATTCAAATTTTTGGCCTTTTGCGCCTTTTCTTATTAAACCTTTTGTTAAAAGCAATTCACCAACTTCTTTGAAATTTTTACCATGAATTACAAGGTTTTAATCCCTCATTTTTATGTCGCTACGTAGGTACGAGACCGATAGTCTTGTCAAACACAAAAAAATATAATCAATGAATTCTTTTCTCATCCCCACACTCTATTTTTCCTTAAACATCATTTATACCAAACACATATGCATACATAAAAAAAGGGCTCCCTAGGAGCACCTAGGATACTTTGGGTGCTAACACCTTCCCTCTGTGTAACCAACCCCCTTACCTGTAATCTCTCGAATTTTATTAGTTTAGATTTGAAAACTTCTTATTTTTGGGTTTTGTTCGTACTTTTTCCCTTTTCCTTAGGAAACAATAAAAGTGCGGTGACAACTCTGGTTTTATTAACGTTAAACTTATCATAGTTTGATGGTCATGAATTTGCCGTTCCACTACCTAATAAGCAGCTATAGGCCGGGTGGATATACATTACCTGGAAAAGTAATTTGGAAATTGCTCAGACCAATCTTAATTGGGAGGCCAACTTATCCAATGACGGTTTTGCGAGAACCTTGAAACGCCTTCACAATCACACCACTATATCTCATGCGTGCTCCTTGATAAGATAGTCTAGCCAAGGTAGACTTTGGTAGAACATTCAAAGATGAACTAGTGTCTACCAATACGTTTGACAAGGCATCCTCCTTATAGTTCATAGATATGTGAAGAGCCAGATTATGATTCCTACCTTCTTTTGGAAGTTTCTCATAACAAAAACACAAATTGTTGCACAAAGTAACATTAGCAACAATGTGATCAAACTGATCAATTGTAACATCATGTTCAATGTAGGCTTGCTCAAGAAACTTTGCAAAGCCTCACGATGTGCTTCAGAATTCATTATAGAGATAAAACAGAAATCTTGCAGGGCGTCTGGAGTAGCTGCTCCACGATGTTAAACTCGCTCTTCTTTATCAGACGGAGTACTACATCATTATCATCCTTATTCTTCAAACTGCTAGACTCACCAGACTGGCAGATTGGAGTGTTAACAGGATTAATCAAAGGAACAACCACCTCGGCCTTCTTTCCAACTACCACATTCTCAACAGCCTTCGGGAATACCGGAGTGAACAGTCGACCGCTTCGGGTCACCTTGACAACGTCAACAATGCTTACTACTGAAGCAATTGCGGGAAGAGGAGCCTCTTGCTTACCCTTGATCATAGTAGCATTGTACTTGTAAGGGACAACTTTATCAGATTCGTACGAGACTGGGCCCGCCACCCGTATCAGTAACGGTGATACCGATCTATTTCTCCTCTTAGTGCTATCATACTGAATCACCACTCGTTCAGGAGTTTTGAAAACTGGAACAATCACATTCATATCATTATCCATATTTTCTAGCTTGGTGGATGTGAATCATACCTTCATCCTCTAACCATCATGATCATGCTCGCATTCACTAATCTGACACAAAGTCTTCTGAAACTCTACCAAAGATCTTCGGATACGTGGCATATCATAAACATTGTACTCACCAGGACAACCTTGCATCATATTTACAGAGGAATTACCATGAGCGGGTAATGGATTAGCTTTAACATTGGCGCACAGTCCTCAAAGGACACCATCCCACTTATTACCAATCGTTGAACCTCATATTTCGATGGATAACAGTTCTAAATATTATGTCCTGGTGCCCCTTGATGGTAGGAACAATATTGATCAGGCTTATACCACCACGACAATGGTTCAGGCATAGGCGGAGGACTTCTTGGCTTATCCAAATTCTTGACAATAAGAGACGAATATAATTCGGCACAGGACATCGGAATAGGGTCAAACGTGACCTTCTTCCTCTCTAAGTTGCTGCACTGATTATTGTTTTGATTGTTGCTATAATGATTATTGTTATGAGTATGTTGTTGTTGTTCTCGAGGTCAGACTGTTGCTGTTTGAATGACATGATTATTGGCAAACACTAGAATAACAGAAGACACTTGAGGATGTTGTTGATAAGATATGGAACTCTTCTTCACATAGGGATTCCTTCGCCTCTCCACGGTCATTGAATTAGTTTCTCCATCCTTCTTTTCGAGAAACCACTCCCATACTTCTTATTGATTGACGCTTCTTCTTTAGATAATCTGCCCTCACGAACACCTTCCTCTAGACGCATCCCCATGTTCACCATCTCGGTGAAATAATTGGGAGCGCTAGCAATCATACGCTAATAGTAAGATGAACTTAAAGTCTTTATAAAGATCATTATCATTTCTTTTTCTTACAACGGGGGACTGGTCTGAGCGGGTAACTCTCTCCATTTCTACGCAAATTCCTTAAATGTATCTTTGTCTATCTGAGACATAGACCGAAGTTGGTCACGATCAGGCTCCGTATCCATATTGTACTTATACTTTTTGATAAAGTCCTCTCCTAAGTCATTGAAAGTATGAATGCCACCATTTTCCAGACCCATGTAACAACGAAGAGCGACATCGGTCAAGCTATCCCGGAAATAATGAATGAGAAACTGGTCGTTGTCTGTTTGGGTTGACATCTTGCGGGCATAAATCACAAGTTGTATTATAGGTCAAGTATTCCACTTGTATTTCTCAAAGTTAGGGACCTTGAACTTAACATGGATCTTCATATTGGGCACCAAGTAGAGCTCATAAGCGACATTCCCAAACAAGTCTTTTCCCCTCAGGGTCTTCATTTCCTTCTTCAGTTCTTGAAACTAATCCTTCATTTCATCCATCTTTTCATGCATATTTGGGTTTTCAGATTGCTCAGAATGGTAGATAGTCTCTTAAACATGAGGCATGACATGCACAACAAGAGAAGGAATAGACATGACCGGGTGAGATGTCTACATTGGAGTAATGGTAGGAGCATAACCCTCAGGAAAATAGTTTTGAGGCATTCCCTAAGGGAATCCGGTAGGCATAGAGTGGGCAAGTTGATTGACTGGAGCCACAAACACGGGCGTTGAGGTAATCTCGGAGATTACTGTCCGTTTGTGCGGAGTTGCAGGAGTTGGAGCCGTTTGACTCTTAGTTGTGATGAGAGACTCCATAAGGTCAGTAAGTCTAGCAACTTCATCTTTGAGCTCACGGTTTTATTGCTCTATTTGATCCATCTTACATTGATGACTATCACGAGTTTTGTACTGATGTGTTAGCTTGACTGATACAAAG
This sequence comes from Lathyrus oleraceus, assembly GCF_024323335.1. Lineage (NCBI taxonomy): Eukaryota > Viridiplantae > Streptophyta > Magnoliopsida > Fabales > Fabaceae > Lathyrus > Lathyrus oleraceus. The sequence continues at coordinate 422,467,324 of NC_066581.1, forward strand.
ATGAAGATCATGAGACACCTGGCCGAAGGGCTAGAATGCAAGAACCTGCGATGCAAATGATGCATGAATGCAATGTTTTTAATTTTATTATTTTCAAGGAACATACAAAGTCTTATTTGCAAATATTTCAACAATAATAACAATTTGAATTGACCATAAAATCTCGTTTTTATTCATAATATTTGGAAGGATTACACTAAGTTCAATTTCCGAAATCAAAACACAAATATAAGAGAAAAGGAAAATAACACCCTAAGGATTCCTAGAAAATGCATCTGATGAACTGGGTATGGCCATGTACTTCCTTCGAATGCATCTGATCTTTGATTCGTAGGCGGTCTTCATATGAGCTTTCTCGGTGACGAGCTCATCGAAGATCTTCTTCGAAGCACCAGAAGACTAAGGGATACTAAAGGAAAATAAATCCTATGGCCCTCTCTCTATCGTAATTTCACGACCATCGAGGATCACAATAAGTGCATCCTTGTCTTTTATCTCAAGTTGCAACTCTACTTGCTTTCGATTCAAAGCATGGAACTATTCTCCCCAAAGGTCCTTCTTTTGCTTCATCTTAGCTAGTGAGTCTTCCAACTCCTCTACATCTTGGTTAAGGAGATTTGATGGCTCAACCACAACCATAGACATAGGTTTTTCACAGGCATACGGAATTTTAAGCTCTAGTGCTCTCTTCATCCCCCAACTAGTGTAAGGTTCCAAAGATACACAATTGCACAGTGCAAGCTCGACTCTTCCCTTCCTATGGACACTATGCCAAGCACACACCATCATACCCTTCAAGTTTTAGGGATCTTTACCCTCTTGATAGAAAAAACCTTCTAACTGAATGTTATTAGCTTTGTCCTTCAAGAGAAACCCAAGTTGACAACGAGTCAAAACAGGGTTGTAGTTGATTCCTCATTGTGTACCAATGAGAGGAAGATTCGAGAATTCACCACAATTATCAACAATCTTAATTCCATCATATACAAAATTATACCAAGTAATATCATCATTAGTAAGTGACATAAGTCTCTGGGACCACTATACACATTGCTTATTCTGTAGGAAGATTGGTGTCTGAGGCAAGTGCAAAATAAACTACTTGTACAGAAGAGGGATGCAACATACAATGGTTACACTACCCTTAGAATTCCTTAGATGTAGGGAGAAGTACATGTCACCCAAAAGAGCCGGAACAAGATTCCCAATCAAGCAGATTCTAATGGCATTAACATCGACAAAGTTATCAATGTTAGGGAACAATGCTAGACCATAGATAAGCAATACGAATATAGCCTCGAAGGTGTCCATAGTACCAGCTTGAGCAAAAGTGGCAGCTCTCCCAATCATAAACTCAGAATTCATACCTCGGATACCTCCTTTCTTCGTCATATTTGCATCAATCTCAGACTTCCTCAAATGAAGAGCATCAGCTATGACTTGAGATTTTGGTTTCTCCTCTAATTCGCTAAAAAGAACCTTGTCAGATACGGGTATACCCAAGAGATAAGCATACTCCTCCAACATAGGCATAAGCTGATAATCGGGAAAGGTGAAACACCGAAAGAGTGGATCATAGAATTGAACCAACACGCTCAAGTGTCTTTTAACAACCTCGGTAAACAGCACAACCAGAAGCTTCCCATCACATCCTTGAAATCCACGGGATCAACTACAAAGGATACTATCTTCCTTAACTCTTTGAAATGTGGACATTTGAAACCGTATTTCTTAGTGTTCCTCCGTCCACAATCCTTGGTCTAAAAATATTTGCAAACACGACCTTAGTTCCTTGAAATTTATTTTTGTGCTGAATGTTATGACGTACATGTATGCACGAATGAAACAATCATACACAAGGGATCACACACAAGTAAAACACAAACAAAGGTCAAAGTATGGATCAAATCATCATCAAGATCAATCATCCATTTTTGGTGGATTAGGGTTTTCACCCTATCAACACCCAAGATCCATTGATAATGATGGTAACTGATCAGATTAACCAATAATCAATGGGTTTGTTGTGATTCACGAGCATGGATTCAGGTTAATAACCATCCCAAAGGAGTGTAACAAGGATAAAAACCTGTAGAGCATATTCTAAAAAGTTCCAAGAGTCGTGATCCCATCTATCGGATACTATAGGTTTGGATGACTGACTCATCAACCTATAATATTCTAAAGAGAAACTTGTTTGAGTTTAGTATCACGTAACAACTGTTATCAAGTCTACACTTGAACAGTCTTCTCACTACGTCCTAAAATAGGCCAAGTCGAGTTAAATGTTATATGGTTCTCGGCTTCTCGGACTCCCAGGTCGGAGAATGTAGTGTCTATCCATGACTTACTCGTGTGGCACCAATAACTCCAAAGGGGTCTCCACTGAGTGGGGGATCTCAAGTCAACTATTTGAAGAAAAACTCCATCAAATCCAACATTGACTATATCCACTATCCTATCTTATATTGCACTCAAGTTCGGGTATAGAACTTAGCTCACCGCACAGAGATCACCAAGCACAATAGACATAATATATCACACATACAATATATATAAACATACAAACAACAATATTCATCAAATATAATACAAACAAAAAGTAGGCTAAACCAACTTGGGACTACTCGCCAGCAGAGTCGCCACTTTTTTTCTGTATCGGTAAATTCATGACCACTGAGTTATTGGTTAACTCAATATCAATAAAACCAGAGTCGCCACCACACTTTTATTATTTCCAAAGGAAAATGGAGGAAGTACGAACAAAACCCAAAGATAAGAAGTTTTTAAATCAAAACTAATAAAATGTCAGAGATTACAGGTAATGGGGTTGGTTACGCAGAGGGAAGGTACTAGCACCCAAAGTGTCCTACGTACTACTAGGGAGCCCTTTTTGTGTGCACTTGTTTTGGTTGAAAAGATGTTTGTTTTAAAAATAGAATGAGGGTATGAGAAAATAATTCATTATTTACATTTTTTGTTTGATAAGACTTTGGGTCTTATGCCTACGTACCAACCTAAATGAGAGATCAAAACCTCGTAGTTCGTGTTAAAAATTTCAAAGATGGATGGATTGATTTCAACTAAAACTTAAAGATCTTTTGTTATCAATGGGAGAATACTCAACCAAACATCCAACGATAATAAGGGCTTTACAAGATTTAAGAGGGAGGGCTCCAACTTGGATTAAATCAACAAGTATGACACTAACCCCTAATAAATGGAAAGTCTTACACTCAATATATCATGGAATGGGAGAATTACATCTCAACCAAGGATAACTCAAATCTAAATCCTTTTTTTTGAAAAGTTTAAAAGGAAAAAGGCACCAAATGGCCAAAATGATTAGATGAGGTTATTAGTTCTTTTCGGTCTTTTTGAAAATAAAGTCAATATGTTTAAGTCTTTTTACAAGTTTGATTAAGAAAATAGTTTGAAAATCAATGGCATAAGGCCAAAGTTTGTATTCATTAAAACAAGTCTAATTTGAAAAGACTAAGTAGCAAAGAAATTTTGAAAATAAGAAGGAGATTTTGAAATTAAAAAAGAAAGAGGTGGAGATAAAGAGGTTATCCTAGACAATATTAAGAGTTTTGAGTTGAAAAGATCTAACCCATGGGAAGCATCCACAAGACAATAATTTCAAATAGAAACCCATTTCCTTTGGATTGTCAAGCAAACAGTAAAGCCATAATCATAAAAGAAATTAATAAGAAACCCAATGGTATCAAATAATGATAACCAATCATTCAAGCTAGCACTCCAAAGCAAGCAATCTTCAATGTCCTTTATGTGTATCAGATGAAAATTCTCTTGGAACATACTCAAAGAGAACACATCAAATAATAATAATAAGATCAAAATAACAATTTGGACAAAGAGAAAGTGTGTATCAGATAAACCCCAGGGAGCTTATCATGCTTGTATCAGATGAATGGCATTGGTCATGTTTTGGTGTCAAATTAATGGCATTGACTAAGTTTTTCTTCCATAGCTCAGGAATATTGTCTACTCTAAGTCCATAGGTCCAAATCAAGTCACATACGAAGATCCAATAGTTCACCAATGTATTTTTTAGTGTTTTTGTTTTTATTAAGTGTTTTAAGGTCCTAAGACAACAAACAAAATACAATCACTAGCACAAATATATTACAAGCACAAAATATAATGGCTCAAGTGAGCAAAAATGAAAATGACCGAAGCATAAACATAGGCCCAAGTGGGCAAACAGCAAATGACTAAAGCATAAATAATTTGCATGAATGTAAATGATAAGGAATGATAAAGTGCAAGAATTTAAATTGCATTAAATTAAATGACAAGAAAATTAAATGTTATTTGTCAAGTTAGTATGGTAGTTTGTGCCTTGAGGAAAATTTAGCGTTATGTTAAGCAATTGGAATTGGACTTATGTAGAAGTCACAACTCTCTGAGGTCGGTCAATAATAATATTGCTATTAATGCATGCTAGAGACAAGGTATTCACGACCAAGCTCCTAAAGCATACCACACACAAAATTAAGAGGGAAAAAGCTTATATCAATCAAGCTTATGTTGATTTATCTGACACAAGGTCATTGATGAACCAACTAGCTAATGATACATGATAAGTCATTGGCCAATAAATGATTAGGGAAGAAATTAGATGAAAATGGAGAGATGAAATGAGAAGGATCCCAAAATCCAATGGTATTGACCAATACCATTCATTCATCTTCGGGGATGAAGTTTAAACTTCATCCACTCCCTAAATCCAAAGGTATTTGCCAAATCAAAGTATAATTCAACCAAGTCCAAGGCTAAACAGAAGTAAGGTCAACACAAAGTCAATACAAAAACTCATCAAAGCACTAAATCGATTAAACTAATTTTAAAACATTTTAAAAATGAAGAAAATAAGTTTTTAAAGATCAAAAACCAAAGACCCCTTCAAAACAGCAAAGAAATGGCCAAGGGATTTATCATAGATCAAGCAAGGCCAAAGAACCATTGACTAATTTTTTTTGGCATTTTAAAAAGTCATAAGTAATTAAAATATAATTAAAACATCTTAAAAATCACAAAATTCACCAAAAATATCAAACTTAATTCAAAAATAAGTTTTAAATCAAAAATAGGAAGAAGAAAGTATTTCTGAATTTTTGGTGTTGGTCCCATAATCTTTGGATCAAAAATGAATTTAGAATGAATTTTGGAAGAAAAAGATATTTAAAAATCATTTTAGAAATGTAAAATAGAAATAAAAAACGAGAGCCATCAAATCTCCCTCATTAATTGAGGTGGCAGATCTGATGGTCTAAAACACGCATTCCATGGTGCTCCGCATTCGTTGCGCCACAGATGTGGTAATCACAAGCAAGGGTCCAGATTAAAACGTGGAAGTGAGATCCAAGGGTGGGAGCAATGCCACGCCACCACCGGAGCCCTAACTCCGGTCATCTTCTCTATTTAGGGTCACCAAACTTGAAGGATCAAATATGTTCAGAAATTGATGGATCATACATCATTTTAAAGGAAAAATTTCAAGGATCATGAATATCACCTCCATTTGTTCCATCTCTCACTCTATAATTAGAAAAGTGAAGATGAAAATCGAGGTGTTCAACCTGAGTTGCTTCGAATCGAGTTCAAAACAACTCAGTCACATTGCTTACATTGGTAGGACTTTAGCCATCACAAAATTGAGTTCAGATCTAGAGTATTGAGGGAGAATCGAAGAGATGAAATTCTGAGAAAATCATCTTCTGTGAGCATCTTTTGAGCCTTGAACTTAATGCAATTCTTAGTGATTTCTCTTCCTCTTGCTTGCAGAAGTTCAATGGAATGGAAATGGGGATGAACCTTTGGAGTTTTTGTTCACAAACTTAAGTTGAACAAAAACTCTATTTCAAAGAAATCTTTAAAGAATTTTATGAAGTGAGGTTATGGCAATGGCTAGCAAAGCTTGGCCAGGGTTATTTTTCTTATTCTAAGTAAATGACATTTCATTTATAGGCCAAGGAAATGATTTTTACATCATTCCAAATTTGAATAAAATTGAGCAATTCTTGGTGCATGGGTGCATGGATGATTGTTCAAGCCCAATTCATGATGGAAATCCACTCTATTCATGCAAGGAAGTTTCTGAAGTCATCACATAAGGCCATGCAAAGTTGTGCAACGTTTGGAGTTCAAAACTTGTCAAATCAAGCCATGGAAAGACCTCATATGCAATTCTTTCATTTCTCATCCATATGATGTGATCTTATACTTTTTGGAAATCCCTCACCATAAGGAACAACTTTGATGTTGGGACTTTTTCAATTTTAAGCTTGGAAAATAGAGAAAGTTGGTCTTGAAGGTGGATGTATCAAACCTACTTAGATATTTTTCTAAGTTATAAGCCAAATGACCTCTCTTTCCACCTTGAATAAATTTTGATATGAGCTTAAAATTAACTTGGTTCCTTCTATAAAGTTATAGCTATTCCAATTATCTTCAATTTGACCACAAATTTGGCAGTTGACCTTTTATCTAGGAAGTTATGGCTTTTGGAAGTTAACCTTCTATCTAGGGCATAAACAAAATGACCTATAATCTTTCACCATAAAAATGACTTGCCAAGAAAAATCAGCTCTTGAGGTCAACATGAAAGATATTTGGAATGCCATAAAGAGTAATGTTTCTCTTGGAATCATTTTCATATGATAAATAATGTAGGAGATAGGGTCTAGGAAACCTTAGATTTGGCCAGTTGACTTTTCTGGTCAACTTCCTTGAATCAACTTGCATACTTGAAGTTACTTTGCTATTAGGGGCTCATGGAGGATCATATATGCTTATGATGATGTACAATGAAGTATCCCTTAATATCTTTGACCAACTATTGAAGAAACTTGTTGAGGAAGGCACACTAGATACCCAGATGAATTAGGGTTCCTTGATAAACAAGCTTCAAAATCTTGATGAACTCTTCATAAAAATGACAAATAAAGAACATGGGGATCCGTATATGAAGTTTAGAAACAATGTGTACCTTTGCTTGCTTGATCTCCTCCATTGAGGATCTTAAACCCTAGTTGTGGGCTTGGTGGGGCACAAATGGATACACACACTACCTACAAAAGAAACAAAGTTACACTAGACATATTTTTGTATTTTGATTAGTAAATAAAGAAAATAAAAGATGATACAATCATATATGATTGGTGATCTCTCCCACTACAAATCTAATGAATTATAGGTGAGGAGAATACCAAGGTGTAATCCTAATGCCAATGCAAATCTATGAGATGGCATGAGGGATCCTAGGGGTCAAATTTGGGTTCTTACAATTTGCACAAGTTTGGTTGACCTAATTTGCAAGTATGGCTTAATTTTGGTCTAAAGCCCATAACTTCTTCAAATTTGGACCAATGGACAAGCTTCTTTGAGTAAAATGTTCCTAAGGAGTTCCTCTACAACTTTGCTTCAAGGAACAAGTATTAATTCAACCTATAAGGACCCCCATTTTTAAAAGGGATAAGTTTCCAAACTAGGGAAAACCTTGTCACGACCTCCACTTGGAAGCCATGCCATTTTTAGCTCAAATACCCTTTTAATCTCATTCTTTTTGCATCTTGTTAAGCTTATGTGAAAGATCATTTGGCCTAATTTTGGATCAAAATGCACGAGGGAATTAAAATTTATGGTGTCATGTACTTCGGACCTCAAGATGCCAAAATTGTGCAAGGACTATTTGACCAAATGCCTGACCTAGAATGCATGTCACGACCTCAAATTTCAACACTTTCCATTTTCACCTTAACAATCCTTTTTAGTTGGTTCTTTTTGCATTCAATTCATTTCCATGAGATGAACATTTGGAATGAATAAAATCAAGAAACACACGAGTGGGTTCAATTTTTCCTAGCTTCAACCATGACATGTTGAACTATGTTTTGCCTGATGCCCCAAAGTTGCAATTACAAGTCATTTTGCAATCTGGGACCAAAACACATGTGCAAACTTGTTTGTCTTGACAAAACGCGTAGAATGGAGTGTAAAACGACCAGGTGTCGTGCCGAAGTCATACTTTTCACCATTGTTCTCACATGGTTTGTAAATCACGATATTCTCATTCCATCCACATGAATTCAGATCCATTTCATATGTACTTGAATCCCAACACATTACCTATAAATAGAGGAAGACTTTTACTTAATTTGTAAGCTTTGATAGCCAAAGAAACTATGAAACCGTTTGAGTCTGATACCTCAAAAAACCAGTTAACCATTTCTTCGATTCAAGTTCTTTTAACTTTGATTCTTCACCCGGAATCCTTCACCGACACCTTTTGAAGCTAACTGAAGCACTGCCTTGGATTGAAGCTCCTTGGAACCAGATCTCTAAATCCACCATTTTTGACCTTCGAAGCTCCAATTGGAAAGGTAGTTAAGAGTAAAATTCTTGAGAAAACAAGTTACCACACTCTTCACCTCATTCCAATGATCAAAATCCCTCACTTACTTGGAATTTATCTTGTGTTTTCATAATTTAATTTCAATTTGATGAACAAGGGTTCTTCGTCTTCATGAGAAAATTATCCTTTCTCAAAGCCCATCAATGGCTTTGATGCAGGGAGGCGTGAACGATGAAGTGTTGTGAAGCTAATGCCATGCTTGGGTGTTGCTAAAAACACGAGTTTATGAATTTCAGAAATTGAACTGAAGGTTGAAGATGATGTGAATCAGCGCACACTTTGGTGCCAAGATTCAGATGCCATCCAATCACATTGCGCCAACGCAATTTTTTTGAATCCCCTTGCCGTTGGTGCCTTATTTTATTTTATTTTATTTTATTTCTTTTCCAATTTAATTTCTCACTCATTTTAATTCATTCTGATCCAATTTTTTTACACAAAGTCCTTAAAAATATTGTGCATCACATATATTTTTCTCCTAATTTTTTAAATTATTTTTACATTTATTTTATTTTTTATTTCATTTTCTTTTTAATTTCCTTTTCCAATTTAATTTTGAAGCATTTCGAAACCTTCTTGCATGAATCTTTTGAGGTATGCTTATGCATAATATTTGGGACTTTGTGTATCTTTTGTAACAATTTTTGAATCGTTTTGACCATAGCTTAAGATTTTCCATTAAATTTCCATTTTTAATATTTATTAAATCCCTTTTTGTTTGACTTTTGATGAACTTGATTCTTTTGAATTGAGTTAGTGACTTGGTTAATCAATGCTTCTTCATTTCAAGTCATTCATAGACGGACATGAGGTTGATTGAATCTTCTTTGTTTCAAACATGTTGATAAATGATCATTGGATCATTATTTACACTTTGAATCAATGATACGATATCCCTTATTGAGCCATATTTTTGGGCCCCTTGATTTGCTTTATAGTAGATCCTAAGTCAAACACTTGATTTGTTTCCCTTTTTGACTTTATTTATCTACCTTCTTCTTTTACTTTGATCCATTATGCTACATGGTGTAGGAGATTAACTTTATGTTAATTCTCTAACATATCTGACACATAAATTGTTATAGACCGGCATTTAGATAGGTATGGCTTCTACATAAGCCTACTTACAATTACTTAACATAGCGCTAAATTGTCTTGACACAATCAATTAACCATTAACTCTCACCACTAACCATTGAGTTTAATTTATTGTCATTTAATTATTGTCATTTAAATTCAAGTCATTTACTTTTATGCCTTTACCTTATGCAATTTACTTTTATGTCTCATTCATCATCTTATTTCATACCTTAATCGTATTATATTGATCATTCTACCTTATTAATATTGTCTTTCTTATACTGTGTTTGATGTGCTTGACACCATCTCAATAAATCAAAACACGATAAAATGAATTGACTTGATCCTTAATACCCAGGCTTGACATGGAGATTTGATATACTTTGGACTTTGGACTCTAGACTTAGGCCTTATACCCTCTGCTTGACTTGGAGTGACCAATGGGCCATTGGACCTTGTGGATACTTTGACTTTACACCTTGTTCACTTGTTGAACTCTTGAACTTTTGACCTTGTTTTTGTTCATTTGATTTATGCCTCTTCCTATCATATTCATCAGTTTAGGTTAGCACACTTGTCACATACATAACGTTCTCTTTTTCTACCTAACAATGAAACACTAGGTTAGTTTTTGTCTAATCATGCATTATTTTTTTCTATCCATCTCTTTCCCTTTGATTTATCTTGATCAAAAGTCCATTTGCTCAACTAGATCCTACAACTTTGCACATATTCCCTTTGTCTTTGTTGAGTAACCATAAGTCCATTGATTACTTGATAGGACTTATCTTTGTTACTTTAGAGCTTCATCCTCTCAACAAGTACAAGATTACAAGCACCAGTCAAGGCATCAGTCATCTTCCTCATTCCAACAAATCATCCTTGTGAACCTTCTTCAATAACTTGTCATACATTGACAAAGATTGCATGCCATAAGCCTTAAGTAATATAGAAAGGGTGAGAGGGAGAATTCCTATCCTCATTCTAAATATATTGGGTGCGGGATGAATGACCTAGTTTCTCAGTATTCATATCTATTCATAGACTTTGGTGTCATTCCAGTCAATTCACTATCAAGTCTGCAACTAGCCCTATGGATCCTCTTTTTAGATTCTTTTGGTTTAAACACCATTGCAACTTCTTTTTAGGTTGAAACCTTCATGGTTATATACCTCTCTTTGGGAATTCACCTTTATGGTTACCCCCCTTCTTTCTTGTTTTTGACACCACAATTCAGGTTGACACCCTCAATGGTTATATACCTCTCTTTTGGGACACACCTCTATGGTTAACTCCCTCATATCTTGGTTTTTACATCACAATTCAGGTTGACACCCGTTATTGGTTATATACCTCTCTTTTAGGAGACACCTTTATTGTTTACCCCCTTCCTTTCTTGGTTTTGACACCACAATTAGGTTGACACCCTTAGTGGTTATATACCTCTCGTTTATGACACACCTATATGGTTAATCCCCTTCTTTCTTGGTTTTGACACCACAATTCAGGTTGACACCCTTAGTGGTTATATACCTCTCTTTTAGGACACACCTCTATGGTTAACTCCCTTCCTCTCTTTGTTTTGACACCACAATTTAGGTTGACACCTTCATGGTTATATACCTCTTTTGGGACACACCTTTAAGGTTAAACCCCTTCCTTTTTGGGACACACCTCTATTGTTAGCCCCTTTCCATTTTGGGACACACCTTTATGGTTAATCCCCTTCCTTTCTTGGTTTTGACACCATTTTCCTTACCATGTCAGCCTAGTGCTTTGGTAAACATTTCCTTTTGGTTTAAACACCATGCTTAATCATATCTTCTCTCAGTCTTTGTCCTCTGAACTATAGAGCTCTGACTTCCTTATTGCATTTTAAGGATACGTAGGCACGAGGATGTGAATCCTTGGCGAGCACTTTTCTTTTCTTTTCCCCCTTCTCTCTCTGGTTCCACGAACTACAAGGATCTGACTTTCTCATTGCATTATGAGAATGCATAGGCATGAGGGCATCAATCCTCCTCGAGCACTCTTTTTCTAACCCATTTTTTGTTTTGCAGGTATATGATGATAGCAACACCCATCCAAGCAAGAGCATTCAAAACGGTTATCATTGAGTATCATGGACGTGAGGGGTTCTAATAACTTCCCATTGTATAACCGACTTCCTTACCCGTTTCTATGTTCCCTTTGGGTTTTATCGATATTTTCCTTTACCTCTTTTGGGATAAATAAAGTTCAATGACGACTATGTTGTATGTCTGATCGTGTGATGCATTCAGGTACATTTCGTCTGGCTTAACCTTTAATTATTAATCGTTAAAATTTTTAATTAGTATGTTTTAATTAAGAGATTTTAGTTTAATGGGTATTCACTAAGAGTATATTGATGTTATTAGATTAATAAAATATTGATTAATACTATGAATTAGATTTTGATTAAGTGATTTTTTTTTATTAATTTATAAAATTATTTAGATTAGATTAATTAGGTAATTAGATTAGATTAGATTAGTTTATAGTATTATTTAATTTAACTATTTTAGTCAAAGTTTATTAAGGTGGTGATGATATGTTTCATTTGGTTTTAAACAGTTGTTGTTTGAGCTTGGTCAAGGTGTGGATTGAATTAGGTCAAGCCTATTTCAATTGGGTCAAACGATTTCACCCAAGTCCATAACCCAACTAGGTCAAGCAAGACCCAGATTCCATCATCCCACCGGGTCACACCCATGACCTAGTCCAACCCTATTCCCCAATTTCCTCAATTTTCCTAAACCATAGCGCTGGAATTGGATGCAAAATCAGATCAAAACAACATTCATTTTGGATCAAACATTTCCAAAGTTACAGATATACATAAAAAGTCAAAATTTCACATCGAATCAGACCAGATACATAATCAAATAAAAAATCTAATATCTAATTGAATCAAACAATAAATCAGATTACATTAAAAATTCCTAAAATAAGCTATCTAATTGAATTTTAATCCTAATTTCTAACCTCTATACACCTAATGCTAAAATAGAATTAAGGAGAAGAAAAAGAAAAATAAGAACCCTAAAGTTGCTCCTGCGATCCACAAACCCTCACATAAAGCTCCACTTGAAGGTTGATGCTTTTTCACATTGAAACCATAAGTCATATGAGCTTAGACACCATCGTACCTTGCATACAAAGAGAAAGAGAAAGAGAGTCAGAGAGGGATTAAAAAATAATAACCAAAAACATAGGACAAAGCATTCAAACTAAAATTGCATCACCTTTTTTAAACCGGGGAAAACCTCCTCTCCGAAGGTGGGTAACTTGCCCTCTTGGTTTTTATGCATCATAGTAATTGTATCTTGTTTGCTTGCGTATTATATGTGTGTTTATGTTTGATGAAGTTTGAATAAGGTTTGAGGATATAAAAATAGGATTAAAGGGCTTTAGGGTTAGAATTGTTGGTTTTGATCTTTGGGTTTAAGGGTTTGATTTGTGTTCAGAATGTTATGATCTTGGGTTTAGGATGAATTTGGGTTGGATTTTGGGTGGTTTATGGTAGTTCTAGATTATCTTAGGGTTTAGGGAGAATGTTAGGGATGAAACTCATCATGTTCATTAAGAAAATGATGAACATATGAAGGTTCTAGCTAATGTGATATGAAGGAGGATAAAGGCATACGAATGTTGCTATGGTTTCTTGGGGTTAGTCAGGGTTCAGGTACTTGGGTTGATAGGTTAGGGTTAGGCTTCATCCAAAGAGGTTAAGGTTCTTGGGTTTTTGGGTTTGAAGTGGTTAGGGTTAATCCATAAAAGGTTAGGGTTCTAGGGTTCTAGGGTTCTAAAAGGATTTCTTGGTTTATGGTTAAATGTTTGAAGATCCCGATTCAGGTTCAACCGAGGAACTAGATTTTAGGGCGGTGTTTGGGGTGGTCCAAGGTGCCTTAGACGGTGGCTCGGGGAGGAAACAATAGAGAGATGTGAGAGTGAAGAGAGGAGAGATAAGTGAGACTTAGAGAGAGAAAGAGAAGAATAAAATGTGATTTTTTTGAATGAAACTCTCTTTCATATCCCCCATATTACCAGCCTAATCAGACACACGTGGCCCCCGGTTGGCCATATGATTAGTTGACTGTGACTCATCCTATATAGGTATGCAATGTGTGCTCCTTAGTTGACTTCGAACATCATCCATTGATCTTGTTTACCTGGACCAAGTATGTTAGTCTGGCGCATGTAAGAGGGTGTAAGACCCCAATTTTGACCCTAAGTTTCCTCATGATATCTCATCATTTGCATTGACTTTGGGATCACACCATGTCATCCTCCTTACCCCTCATTCACTAGGTTTGCATTGAGAGAGGTGTAGCACCTCAAATTTGCACCTCCCATTTTGTACATACATTTTCATTCTTAGGTCATTAACATTAGCATTGTCCACTGCATAGCATTGCATTGTCCATTGCCCAAGTGCAAGTCATCAGTCAAGACTGGTCAGGGGATCCAGTTGTGCAAGCAATCAAATGCAATTCTTATTGAAGCAATGCCCTAGGGTTGGTTCATTGTGTTCATGTGACCTAGGGATCATTTTGAAGTGGTTTGGCCAAAGGTTGGATGCTCAAAGCTCATCAGTCATTGCACAATGCATTTGAAACCCTAGAAAGTCAACAAAAGTCAACTGTGCATTCAATCATGGATTTGAAGGTGGGAGATGGTTAGAGAGGCCTCATTCATGTCCATACAAGTCTCATTTGACATTTCAAGCATCAACAATGAAGAATTTGAGGTCAGATGAAAACTTGCCAAAAATAGTAAGTGACCTGTAATTGGAAATTGCCAAAAATGGAAAGGTTTTCTCCTCAAGTTTACATCATCAAGCAAGCTTCAAATGAAATTGTGTCCAACATGAAAGTTATAGATCTTGCTCTCCCATTTCCAAAAAGTCCAAGAACATGAATTTCTCATGTATGGTTGGAAAGTTATGGATCAATCATTGCCTAGTGATTTTGAACTTCAAGCTTGCATAACTTTTGAATCATAAGTCCAAATGAGATGGTTCTTTTTGTAACATTTATATTTTGACATGAGCTATCCAAAACATACATCAAAAACCATGCATTCTAATCACATAATTTTTTGATTTTTCACTTGATTTTTTGGATGGAATTTTCAAATCTTAAAATAATGCATTATTTACACTTGGCAACACTTCCATTGGCTTAACAACAGAATTTTGAGTGGATTTAGGCCCAATTTCGTGTATTGTTCCATTCATACCATGCATAGAGGTGGAAATATCAATTTGGCATAAACACTTGTTTCCACTAATTCCACTTACCAAATCCCTAAACATGATTAAGAGCTTGATTAACAGATGATATATAAGTGAAACCCTAACAGATTTCAGCATTAACAGCTCATAATTTTTCAGATCTGAAACTTTCCTCCACTTTGCTCTCAAACTTTTTCTTCATTTTTTTGCAATTTTCTTCGAAGGCATTGTTTGGTTCTTGCTTAATCCATCATACACAAGCATAGTTGAAGAAGATTGAAGCAAGCATTCATCATTTTCGAGCTGAATCAAGGATTGTAGCAAGTAGCATCATCCATGGCAGCTGAGGATTGGAGCAAGATCCAGTGCAATTGAGCTATAAAACTTCATCCACATCCTTGTACAAGAGTGTTAGATTATCTGTTTCAACATCACAAGTCCTGAAAACCTCAATTCCAGTTCTGCAATCTCTTGAAGGTCAGATTTCGAATTCCATAATTCTTAAAATGTTTATGTGCTTTTGATGGATCTTTCCATGCTGAACATGTTGAGCTTTGTTTCGATGATTTTCATCAAGATTTGAGTGAGATATGTTGAATATAAGATTGATGTGTGAATTTTCTCTTGCTCGATCCAAGCGTTTTAGTGAGAGTTAGGACAAATCGAGTTTAGATTAGTGATGTGCGTGCTAAGACGAGTGTGATGATGTATCCATTTTGCAATTCTGGAACATTTGTTCATAATCTGGAAATTTGGTGAAGAACAGGATGAACTTCTTAGGGTTTCATTCTCCATAACTCGTTTGATCTGTTTTAGCGCATGATTGCATGTTGTTTCGTGTTTAAGCCCATGCACTGGTACAGCGTGTCCCCAGCGTGGCATTGTGATTGGTCTAGCGCGCTTCTCATTGCCAAGTGGACTTAAGTGAAACGCAGCGTTTCACTTAAGTAGCGCCAAATTCAAATGTTCCCTCGGTTCGAGTCCAGGCGCATGCATCTTCAAATATTGCTTTGGCATTTTTAGTGCATTATGCCTCCATGTTCATACTATGCTTCCATGTGGTTTTTTTAATTTTTTCCTTCATTCAAAAATCCATATCTTCATGAATATTAATCCAATTGAGATGAGATTTTTTTCATTGTTTTCCTCATGATCTCTACTATTTTTTGATGATTTTTCCAGAAATTATGCACGCATGGATTTTAATTTTGGCTAGGGATTGTGTAGACATGTGTTTTCTTGACATGCCTTGCCATTTTGATTGTGAAATGATGAGTTTTGATCCAAAACTCTTGAAATTTTGTGTGCTTAAAATAGACATCCTAATGGTCATTTTGGTATAGAGTTTGCATTTTTCCCATTCCTGGTTGATGAGATATGATCTGTTGAATGTAGGTGTGACAATGTGTGTCACACCATTGCTTGCTTGACTTGTGGATTTTATTTGCCATGCCAATTCAATTCCAAATGATGTGAATTTTTGCATAGCTACTTCTGGATGTTAGGATTGCTTGTGAATTTTTGTAGAATTGTTGGATGCATTTCCAATTTGTTTGAGAGTTTCTTTGCTGATTGATCATGATTGGACTTTTGATGAGTGATGAATTTAGATGATTTGTGAAATGATGGATGTTTATCATATGAACCTGAAATTTTGCACATGTGTTCTAGACACTTTAAAGTTTGTAGTGGCTTTGGTTTGGGTCATTTATCATGTGTGGATTCTGTTTTATGCTTGTGTGAAGTTGATGCATCTAATTGTGCATTGTTTGAGCTTGTTTTGCCTTGCCTTGCCTTAGTGAATTTAATTTCCATACTTCCACTTATCCAAATGACTTGATTTTTGGTATGATGATCATGTGATGAATGCTGTTTAGCCATGATTTTTATGGAGATCTATTGAATCATGTTTGAGTTGATGTGGATTGGTTCATTCTGTTTGGTTCTATGGGCTTTGAACTTGCATGGTTTGCACTAAATGCCTTGTGAAATGAAATTGGTGAATGTTATGGATATGAGACCACTTGGATTTTGTTCTTAATTGGTTTAATTTGATTCATGCCAATTTTCATGTTCTGTTTTGAATTATTTCTCCCTCTTTGACCCTAGGCCACGTCCTAGTGGTTTGCTTCTCATGTTTGAGCTTGGTTTGCAGGTTAAGAAGTGCATTACCTTAGGTGGATTGATTCACATTGCTTGAATTGGATTATTTGAGCTTGGTTGACCAACTTTGACTTGTTTTGTAGGTTACTTGTAGCTCATTTGAGTTGAGCTTGTGCTTTGCATCTTGATGCATTGCTTGCTTGTCTGTTTGACCTTGTCTGTTGACCATTGGTTATTAACTGTCTGTTTGACTTCTTTTGAGTTGTGGAATGACTGAGTTGGATTGTTTTCAGGTACATTAGTTGCTCTAGTTCATTGTGAACTTGCTTTTGCTTTGCTTGATAGCTTAAGCATTGAGGTATAACTTCTCTGACTTCATGTAGTCTGGAAGACTTGGCCTGTTATGTGGTCAGGCACCTGTCTGAAGTCCTCCTTAAGAGGCAATGTTTGTGATTGTTTATCTTTGTACCCTGTACATATCAAAGACCTTTTAAGTGAAGAGGCATTGGCAGATACAAGAGATGTGTAGTCCATCTCCTGCTACTCAGTGTGTCATCCAATTTGCTCACACACCTTGTGTTGATGCATTGTGGATAATAGCCCAAGATCTTTTGTTGTGTCAGTCATGTGGATAGAAGAGTTCCAACTTTCTGAACTCCCACACCTTCATTTGTCTGAAGCTCTCCCAGGCCAGGGATAAGAGCTGTGAGGCCTCCCCCTCACTTCCTATTACATCTGCTTCACCCTAACTCTCAATGTTAGGGTTAAGAGCTAACATCACCCTGTTACAGTGGTTTGTTTGTCGAGGTTGATATGACCCCTCGACTAAAACCTAACCTTGATTGAGCCCACTGATTGCATATAGTGTGTGCTATTTGTGCTTGTGTGTTTGCGTTTTTTAGTTTAGCTTGCTTCCTGTGCAAGTTAGGGTTAGTTTGGCTTGCTTCTTGTGCAAGTCATGTTTAGGATAGCTTGCTCCCTGCGCAAGTTAGATAGCAACCTTAACTTAGGGATGATATGCATGATAACATCTAGGCTCGAGTCGTAGTCTCCCTAGTTGTGTCTCCCTTTGTATCTGGTTAGGCTAGTCCTTTGTCCCTGCGTAGGGGAACTACGTCGCCCTGATCCTCATACCAGATGAGGTACGTAGGCAGGAGATGAGCTGATCTCTCTGGGCGCCCTTTTGTTTTGTTTGTGTGAGTTGTTTCTCCTTTTCTGGTTGGAGTCCGATGTAAGTCCAGCGATTGGCATTCGGTTTCCAGTTTCTTGTTGGAGTCTGACATAAGTCCAGCGATTGGCAGTTGGTTTCCTTTGTGTGTGTTTGTTGGTTCGGAGTCTGATGTAAGTCCAGCGATTGGCATTCGGTTTCCATGTTTTCCTGTTTGTGTGGAGTTTGACGTAAGTCCAGCGATTGGCAGTCGATTTCCTGTGTGGTTTTTGTCTTGCGTGTGTTAGCCGAGCTACGAGTGCTCTGATTCTTCTTTAGTCCGAGAAGATACGTATGCATAGGGTGCGACATCCTAGCGAGCACGTTTCCCCCTGTCCGAACTACGTCGACTCTGATGTCTATGCCTGATAGACTACGTAGGCCAATGATGCGATATCCTGCCGAGTTAGTTTCTCTTGTTTTCTTGTGTCTCTTTCAGCCAGTGTTTGATGTTTGTTTGAGCAGCGTTTAGCAACCATTTTCCTTCCTTTTGTGCATGGATCCCGTCGAGTACGACGGATGCGTAGGGGTGCTAATACCTTCCCTTCGCATAACCGACTCCCGATCCCATTCTCTTTGGTCGCGAGACAATGTCTTTTCCAGGTTTACTTCGAGCGTTTCCTTTCCCTCCTTTGGGATAAATAACGCACGGTGGCGGCTCTGTTGTTTTCGTTTCCAGCCGGTTTTTCGCGTAATGCGACAGCTGGCGAATCTGCTGGGGAAAAAGAGAAGTTGACCTCTTGCTGGTCCATCTTCCCTAAGCGTGTCTCTCCTAGCGCTCTCTAGGTTAGGGTTTGGTTGCTTTTGCTGTTTTATTTATTGCATTCATTTATTTGTTGTTTGCATTTATTGTTTGCATTTATTGTTTGCATTTATGTTTGCATTCATTCATATTCATCTTTTCATCTGGCTGGCTGGTTGTCTGTTATCTCTCTGTTGGGGTGGGAGTTTACTTGAGGTAAAAGGCCCAATACCCAGGCCATGAGTGAAATCTAGGATACTTAGGAATAGAGTGATTCATGGGAAGCGGGTGGTATTGCGCCACTTAGCGGAACATTGACATCACGAGCAGTTCAGACCCTGATGGGATATTACTGTTACATACTTCGGGTGTGTATATGATGATATCCTGTGAAAGGTTATTTATGCTGCGTTTCTCTCGACCTTACCCTGGCCTAGATGGCACCCGTGAGTGGGGAGGGAATGATCATTATTACAGGTACAGTTGGTGACTTGTGATCCTGTTGGTGACTCGGTTCCTCAGATTGGGTTCAGATGACAGTTTATCAGATGACTTTGGGTTTCAGATGAATTGTGTTTCCGAGTTTAAGCCGAAGCTTCGATCCTGTGTTCTGAGATGCACAGCCAGCCAGTCTTGTCTGCATCATTTGCATCATAGCATGTTTATTTTCAAAAAAATAAGCAATAAAATAAAAGAATTGAAAAAAAAAAGAGAAAAAAAGAAAAGCTAATCTCTGCATGCATATGATTTCTCAGGTACATTCCAGAGTCTATTCACTGACAGAGATGGCAACAGTCCCGGAGCTGAAGCGGAAGACTTGTTCCTACAGCTTTCACCGTGAGCCTTTGACGTCTCTGATAGAGTTGAGTAACCTCGTGACCGGTGGTAATCAGAAGGGGTTTGTGGATCAGTATGGGGTTATTCTGACACTGTTGAAGATGGTAGTTGAATCGGTGCTATTGCAGACTCTTCTACAGTTCTACGACCCAGAGCTTCGTTGTTTCACCTTTCAGGATTATCAGTTGGCGCCTACTCTCGAGGAGTACTCTATTCTGCTGAATGTTCCTATCCGGTATCAGGTTCCTTTCTTGGACGTGCCTAAGGAGGTTGATTTCAGAGTGGTTGCCAGAGCTCTCCATTTGGGTATCAAAGAAGTCAGTGATAGTTGGAAGTCCAGTGGGGATGTTGAGGGTTTGCCTTTGAAGTTTCTGTTGAGGGTAGCTAGAGAAGAAGCAGAGAAGGGGAATTGGGAAGCCTTTCATGCTCAGTTGGCCATCATGATCTATGGGATTGTATTGTTTCCGAGTATGCCCAACTTTGTGGACTACGCTGCAGTTATTATTTTCCTTGGGGGAAACCCGGTTCCTACTCTGTTAGCTGACACTTACTATGCTATTCACAGTAGGCATGGTAAGGGTGGAGCTATCAGATGCTGTCTCCCACTTTTGCTCAGATGGTTCATGTCTCTCCTGCCAGTCAGTGGACCTTTTGTGGATGCTCGGAGCACGCATAAGTGGACTCAAAGGGTCATGTCTCTTACTTCATATGATATCAGATGGCAGTCATACCGGATGGATGTGCCCGATGTCATCATGAGTTGTGGAGAATTTCGTAACGTGCCACTTGTAGGGACTAAGGGTTGCATCAATTACAACCCGGTTCTTTCTCTTCGCCAGTTAGGGTTTGTGATGAATGGAAGACCACTCGACGCGGAGATAGCTCAAAGTGTGTATTTTGAGAAGCAGAGTGACCCGGCTAGATTGGAGCAGATAGGAAGAGCTTGGAAGACTATTGGTGTGAAGGATGGATCTGTCTTAGGGAAGAAGTTTGCCATTGCTATGCCTGATTACACTGAGTGGGTCAAGGAGAGAGTGGAGACTTTGTTGTTACCCTACGATAGGATGGAGCCGTTGCAGGAGCAACCACCTTTGATCCTTTCTGAGAGTGTGCCTGCTGAGCACTACAAGCAAGCCCTGATGGAGAATCGCCGGTTGAGAGAGAAGGAGCAAGA
Organism: Lathyrus oleraceus; assembly: GCF_024323335.1. NCBI lineage: Eukaryota > Viridiplantae > Streptophyta > Magnoliopsida > Fabales > Fabaceae > Lathyrus > Lathyrus oleraceus. The sequence goes on from NC_066581.1 coordinate 422,488,164, forward strand.
TACCGGATGGAGCTTTACAAAGCCAAAGCTGATAGGTTGAACTTGGCTCATCAACTCAGAGGAGTGCAGGGAGAAGATGCTAGCAGACTGAGAAGCAAGAAGAGATCCTACAAGGAGATGGAAGCCATGTTAGATGCAGAACACCGGGAGTGCTTGAGGCTACGGAGAGCTGAAGCCAGTTATCAGAGGAAGATCAGAGACCTGGAGAAGCAACTCAGAGACAAAGACATCCAGTTGAAGAAGGAAGTGGACTTGAGACAGGCATCAGAGAACCATCTTGGAGGAGAAGTGATAGAGCTCAGAAGACAACTGAAGGAGAAGATCACTCCTCTACCAGAATGTTCAGAATGTGGTCTGTTGATAGACCAGTGTCAGTACCTGAAGACTCTCATTCCAGGAGACCGTTTGTCTTAGCTTGTATCTTTGATGTGTATGTTGAGAATCACCTCCAGGCTTGTTGGATGGGATTCATTGTTGTACTCCGATTGTTCGGATCTTTGTTGACTTTGTTGTATGATCCTGTTGCTCATATATAGATAAGGTTGTTGGCGTTTTATCTTGTGATCATTATCTTGTGCTGTTTCTGTGTTGTTCTTGCTGCAGGTTGCCATCTTTTGAGGATGAACCAGGCTCTTTGAATGCCTGAGAAATGAACATATCATGTGCATCATACGCATCATTAACATCATACACATATCATTTTTGCATAACAGGTGTTCTTGTTCGCGACTTCTCACTTTGGTTCCTGTGTTTAGGCAGGATAGTTGATCAACACCCGCATCGCTACTCAACCAGACTGAATCATCAAAGGAACATGGATCAAGTGCAAGCTGAGTTAGCTGAGATGAGGGCTAACATGGCCCAGTTCATGCACATGATGCAAGGGGTTGCACAAGGTCAAGAAGAACTTCGAGCCCTGGTTCAGAGACAAGAGGCTGCAAATCCACCCGTCAATCCCGCTTTGCCAGAGGGAGGCCCGATCAATGACAACGCTACTGCGGCTGTGCCCATCAACAACTATGCTGTAGGGGATGAGTTGAGGGGTATTCGAATCAACGGTCAACCTATTGCTCCAGATACTGCTAATGCCAGAGTAGTCCGTGCTCCGGCCCGTAATCCGGCTCCGATTGTTGACAAACAAGAGGATATGTTCACTCTGCTCAGTGAAGACGAAGACGTTGTGGGAAGGGTTGATGAGAGGGATCGTAAAGTTGATGCCCTTGCTGAGAAAATCAGAGCTATGGAATGTCAGAACTCCCTTGGTTTTGATGTGACAAATATTGGGTTGGTAGAAGGGTTGAGGATTCCTTACAAGTTCAAAGCGCCCTCGTTCGACAAATTCAACGGTACTTCTTGCCCTCGCACCCATGTGCAGGCTTATTATCAGAAAATCTTTGCTTACACCGATTATGAGAAAATGTGGATGTATTTTTTCCAGGATAGTCTATATGGGGCTTCCTTGGATTGGTTCATGGAACTGAAGAGAGATTCTATCCGCTGTAGGAGGGATTTGGGTGAGGCCTTCTTGAGGCAATATAAACATAACATGGACATGGCGCCTAGCCGGACTCAGTTGCAGAGTCTTTGTCAAAAATCCGGTGAAAGCTTTAAGGAGTACGCCCAGAGGTGGCGTGAGCTGGCTGCAAGAGTACAACCCCCTATGCTGGAGAGGGAGTTAACTGATATGTTCATCAGTACTCTTCAAGGTGTTTTCATGGATCGGATGGGAAGTTGCCCATTTGGTAGTTTCTCGGACGTTGTGATATGTGGGGAGAGGACTGAAAGCCTGATCAAAGCTGGAAAGATTCAAGATGTGGGTTCTTCATCGTCTAAGAAGCCATTTGCTGGGGCACCTCGCCGGAGAGAGGGTGAAATCAATGCTGTACAACACCGAGGGAATGTGTACAGAGGAAATGTGAATAGAAATCAGTATCGCCCGGTTGCTGCTGTAACCATCCCAGCGCCTCCACCTCGTCAACAACAGCAACAACAAAGAGTTCAACAACCGCCTCAACAACAACAACAACAGCAACGTCCGTATCAGCCCAGACAGAGGATGCCTGATCGACGTTTTGATCCGCTACCAATGTCGTACACCGAGCTGCTGCACGAACTACTCAGGTTGGGGTTTGTTGAGTTGCGTACCATGGCTCCGCCAACAATATTGCCTCTTGGGTACGATGCCAATGTCCGTTGTGACTTTCACTCTGGGGCACCAGGACACTATACTGAAAAATGTCGGGCTTTCCAGCACAAAGTCCAAGATTTGATCGATGCCAAGATGATCAACTTCGCTCCAGTGCCTAACGTCGTGAACAATCCTATGCCTCAGCATGGTGGGCATAGAGTGAACAATATTGAAGGGGAAGAGGCTGAAGATCTGGTTATTAGTGTTGATGATGTTCAGACTTCTCTGCTAGTTGTGAAGGGCCGTTTGCTGAATCGGGGTGTCAACCCGGGCTGTGATGAGGGTTGTAGTGGTTGTGATGAATCTGAGAATGGTTGTGAACGGTTAAGGGCCGGTATCCAGGGTTTGATGGATGAGGGCTGTCTACAATTCAGTCGGGCTGTCAGAGATCGTGGGTCAGTGTCAACTGTCACTATCTACTTCAAACCGTCTGAAGGACGTGGCCAAAGGGTTGTGAATGCGCCTGGAACAAGTGGTACTCCTGTTACCATTTCTGCACCAGTAACCGCCAGTAATCCGACTACGATCGTTGCGCCGGTCAGAAGGGTTGTTGATAGTCGGGCTGTTCCATGGAGATATGACAACGCCTACCGCAACAATAGAAGGGCTGAGAATCAGACCAGACCAGTAAGTCAAGCGCCTGTGACAATCGGTGTGCCAGTGAAAACTCCTGTGGTTGTGAGTCCCGTTGTGGACAACGTTGGTGGACCAGGAGGTTTTACTCGAAGTGGACGACTGTTTGCTCCTCAACCGTTGAGAGATGCTAATGCTGAGGCTTCTGCCAAGTCAAAGGGCAAACAGGCTGTCGTTGATGAGGAACCGACTCAGAAAGAAGTGCCTGAGGGTTCGTTTGAAAAAGATGTGGAGGAGTTCATGAAGATAATCAAGAAAAGTGACTACAAGATTGTAGATCAACTTAATCAAACTCCGTCCAAGATTTCAATTCTCTCTTTGCTGCTTTGCTCTGAGGCACATCGTAATGCCTTGTTGAAGATGCTGAATATGGCTTACGTGCCTCAAGAGATTTTTGTCAACCAACTGGAGGGTGTGATGGATAATGTAAGCACCAGGCATGGTATGGGATTCACAGATCTAGACTTGACACCTGAAGGTCGTAACCATAATAAGGCCTTGCATATCATGATGGAGTGCAAGGGTGCTGTGTTGTCGCATGTGCTGGTCGACATTGGCTCGTCCTTGAATGTGCTGCCCAAGAAGATTCTGGGTAAGATTGATGTAGAAGGGGTTGTGCTCACTCCTAGTGACCTGATAGTGCGTGCATTTGACGGATCCAAACGGTCTGTTTTTGGTGAAGTCACTTTGCCGGTGAAGATAGGTCCAGAGGTCTTTGACATCATCTTCTATGTAATGGACATTCAGCCCGCGTACAGTTGTTTATTGGGGCGTCCTTGGATTCATGCAGCAGGGGCAGTCTCGTCGACTCTCCACCAGAAGTTGAAGTATGTCTGGAACGGTCAGATTGTGACCGTGTGCGGTGAAGAAGATATTCTGGTGAGTCATCTATCCTCTTTCAAATATGTAGAGGTGGATGGCGAGATCCACGAAACTTTATGCCAGGTGTTCGAGACTGTTGCTCTTGAAAGGGTGGCGTTTGCTGATCAGAGAAGGTCGGGTGCTTCGATTGCGTCTTACAAGCAGGCCAAGGAGGTTGTTGACTCTAGTAAAGCTGAAGGCTGGGGCAAGATGGTGGATTTGCCTATCAAGGAGGACAAGTTTGGAATTGGCTATCAACCCTTGCAAGTAGAGCAGAGTGAGCAGACAGGTCCGAGTACCTTTACCAGCGCTGGGCTGATGAATCACGGTGACGTCTTTGCAACCGGTGGTGAAGACTGTGACAGTGACTGTGATCTAGACAACTGGGTTCCCCCTTGTGCACCAGGGGAGTCTATCAACAACTGGACGGCTGAAGAAGTGGTCCAAGTTACTCTTCAGACAGAGTAATTTTCTTTTGTTTTTCATTTTGCATGAAAACCCTACATTCTTCCCAAGGCGTAGTGGTTCATTGTAGGGCCTCATCATGTTTTAATGATTATCATTAATAAAGGACGTTTTGCAATCAAATTTTGTGATCCCTGTTTTTCTATTTTTGTTTTCATTTTTTCAAAATAATAAAAATGGCAATGTTTTTGTTTTTGTGACTTTCTTGAACTCTTTTTTCTAAAATAAAGCATTAAACATGCAGAAGTGATGTCACGGAATCCACTATGAACAGTTCTGTTATGGCTCGGTATGATTTTGATAATCCCATCTACCAAGCCGAAGAGGAGAGTGAGGAAGACTGTGAACTCCCCGCAAAATTGGTCAGATTGCTGAAGCAAGAGGAAAGGGTCATCCAACCTCATCAGGAGGAGTTGGAGATTGTTAATCGGGGTACCGAGGACGCCAGAAGAGAGATCAAGATTGGGGCTGCTTTAGAGGACTCTGTCAAGAGGAGGCTGATTGAGATGCTGAGAGAATATGTGGAGATATTCGCCTGGTCATATCAAGATATGCCTGGGTTGGATACAGACATTGTGGTGCATCGACTACCCCTCAGAGAAGAGTGTCCTTCGGTTAAGCAGAAGCTTCGTAGAACTAGTCCTGATATGGTTGTCAAGATCAAGGAAGAGGTTCAGAAGCAGTGGAATGCGGGTTTTCTGGCTGTTACAAGTTATCCCCCGTGGGTGGCCAACATCGTTCCCGTGCCGAAGAAGTATGGCAAAGTCAGAATGTGTGTCGATTACCGGGATTTGAATAGAGCAAGTCCGAAAGATGATTTCCCATTACCTCACATTGATGTATTGGTTGATAATACGGCTCAATCCTCGATTTTCTCTTTCATGGATGGTTTCTCTGGATATAATCAGATCAAGATGGCGCCAGAGGACATGGAAAAGACGACATTCATTACACCTTGGGGCACGTTCTGCTATAAGGTAATGCCATTTGGGCTGAAGAATGTCGGTGCTACCTATCAGAGGGCTATGACGACTCTCTTTCATGACATGATGCACAAAGAGATTGAAGTGTACGTGGATGATATGATTGCGAAGTCTCAGACAGAAGAGGAGCACCTGGTTAATTTGCAGAAGCTGTTTGATAGGCTGAGAAAGTTCAAGCTGAGGCTGAATCCAAATAAGTGTACATTTGGAGTGAGATCTGAGAAGCTGTTAGGCTTCATTGTCAGTGAGAAAGGGATTGAGGTTGATCCAGCGAAAGTCAAAGCTATTCAAGAAATGCCTGAACCGAAAACGGAAAAGCAAGTCCGTGGGTTTTTAGGGAGGTTGAACTACATTGCAAGGTTCATATCTCACCTAACTGCCACGTGTGAACCAATTTTCAAATTGCTAAGAAAAGATCAAGCAATCAGGTGGAATGATGACTGTCAGAAAGCTTTTGACAAGATAAAAGAGTATTTACAGAAACCTCCAATCCTTATACCTCCAGTTCCAGGGAGACCTCTGATAATGTACCTATCAGTGACTGAGAACTCGATGGGGTATGTATTGGGACAGCATGACGAGTCTGGTCGAAAAGAGCATGCCATATACTACCTTAGCAAAAAGTTTACCGACTGTGAAACAAGATATTCACTGCTCGAGAAAACTTGCTGTGCTTTGGCCTGGGCTGCTCGCCGACTGAGGCAGTATATGTTGAACCATACTACCTTGTTGATTTCTAAGATGGATCCAGTAAAATACATCTTTGAGAAGCCGGCTCTCACCGGGCGCGTTGCTCGATGGCATATGATTTTAACTGAGTATGATATCGAGTACACGTCGCAGAAGGCCATCAAAGGTAGTATTCTGTCAGACTACCTTGCCGAGCAACCGATTGATGATTATCAACCGATAATGTTTGAATTCCCTGATGAAGACATCATGTATCTTAAGATGAAAGATTGCGAAGAGCCCCTTGTCGAGGAAGGATCGGATCCTGATGACAAGTGGACACTGATGTTTGATGGGGCTGTGAATATGAATGGCAACGGTGTTGGGGCAGTATTAATTAATCCCAAAGGTGCTCATATACCTTTTTCTGCTAGATTAACTTTCGACGTCACCAACAATGAAGCTGAGTATGAGGCTTGTATCATGGGGATAGAAGAAGCCATCGATTTAAGGATCAAAACGCTTGACATCTATGGAGATTCCGCTCTAGTGATCAATCAGGTCAATGGAGATTGGAATACGAACCAGCCGCATTTGATTCCTTACAGAGATTACACCAGAAGAATACTGACGTTCTTCAAGAAGGTGAAGTTGTATCATGTCCCCCGGGACGAGAATCAGATGGCTGACGCCTTGGCTACTTTGTCTTCGATGATCAAAGTTCATTGGTGGAATCATGTGCCACATGTGGCGGTGAATCGACTCGAGAGGCCTGCGTATGTGTTTGCAGCCGAGTCTGTTGTTGATGAGAAGCCGTGGTACTTTGACATCAAGAACTTCCTTAAGAGCCAGGAGTATCCTGAAGGTGCGTCAAAGAATGATAAGAAAACCCTGAGAAGGCTAGCTGGAAGCTTTTATTTGAATTATTCACACGATGTTGGGATATTGATTAATTCTTATTGCTTATTGCTTATTGCTTGTTGCTTATCAAAGTCCAAAAGAAAATAGGTTTCTATATGACATTCTAGTCTATTGGTTCATTTCTATGACCCTCTTTATCATTGTTTCACTTTTCCCGACTATCATCTTGTGCCCATGTTAGAAGAGTATGCACATATCTTGGGTCTACACGTGTCTAACAAGGTACCTTGCAGTGGATTAGTGGAGAGTCCCAGATTACAAGTTATAGCCGAAGCTCTTCATCTGAAGAAATCTGAGATTGATGCTCACTTGGTGAAGAAAGGAAGTATTCTTAAGTTGACCTATGAATTCCTCATTGGTAGAGCTAATATTTTCGCTCAAGCTGGTAGCATGGATGCTTTTGAAGTTGTCTTTGTATTGCTCATCTATGGTTTAGCTTTGTTCCCCGACATTGACGATTTTGTTGATGTTAACGCCATTAGAATCTTCTTGATTGGGAATCATGTTCTTATTATGTTGGGTGACATGTACTTCTCTCTACATATGAGGAATTCTAAAGGTGGTGGGACTATTGTGTGATGTCTTCCTCTTCTGTACAAGTGGTTTCTTTCACTTTCCTCATACGCCTACTTTTATGGTGAACCAACAATGTCTACGGTGGTCCCAGGGACTTATGTCTCTCACTAATGACATTATTGTTTGATATGATTCTGCATTGGGTAGCTTGGATATTATTGAACAATTATGGTGAGTTCTCTAACGTGCCTCTCATTAGTATGCAAGGAGGAATTAACTACAACCCAACATTGGCCTGTCATCAACTTGGGTTCCCCTTGAGAGATAAGCCTAATAAGTTCAGTTAGAAGGTCTATTCTATTAGGAGTGTAAAGATCCCAAACTTTTGAAAAGAAGAATTGTGCGTGCTTGGTATAATGTGCATAGGAAAGGAAGATCTGATCTTGGTCCACACAACTGTGTCGCTTTAGAAGCTTACATTATTTGGGTGAAGAAGAGAGCTTGGAAGCTGAAGATGTTGTACGCTTGTGAAAGAGAACGTCTTTGGTTGTTGCTAAGCCATCAACTGTCCCTAACTAATATGTAGTGGAGTTGGAAGACACACTCTCCAAGATAAAACAAGAGAAAGATATATGGGAAGAGCGGTTCCACGCTTTGAGTCGAAAGCATGAAGAGTTTCAACTTGAGTCGAAAGATAAAGATGCACTTATTGAGATTTTGGAAGAGCGTGCAGTGAAGAGACAGAGAGAGTCGGAGGATTTATTTTCCTCTAGCATGCCTCAGCCTTCCAGTTCTTAGAAGAAGATTGTTGATCAGCTCATCCTCGAGAAGGCTCAGATGAAGACATCCTTTGAGTTAGAGATTCGACGCATCCGCAGGAAATATACTCCTTTAACTAGGTCATCTGATGAAGTTTCTAAGGATCCTTAGGATGGTATTTTCCTTTTATCTTATATTTATATTTTGGTTTCTGAAAATGTACTCAATGTAATCCTTCCAAATTTTATGAATAAAAAGAGATTTTATTGTCAATTGAATTATTATTATTGATTATTAGTATATTTGAAAATTAGACTTCATACGTTCCTTGAAATTAAAACCAATCATAAACATTGTATTTCATGCATCCTTCGCATAACAGGTTTCTTCCTCCAGATGTCTTATTGGTTCTTCTTCTGTGTATCAGCCAAGCTGACTCACCAATACAACACTTGAGCTAATCGATTGAGAAGGATGAAGCATCTTGAGCAAGAAAACAGAGAGCTGAAGGATGAGATAGCCAAACTTACGACATTGATGGAGTCTGTAATTGCTGCTCAGAACCAACTGACTCCTCCTCCTCAGAGGACTGTTATTTAGAAGATTGCTTCGTAATTTGTGTCTGTCATTGCTAGCCAATTTGCACCTACTATGCCTGTTGGGTTCCCGTGGGGAATGCCGCCAAACTTTGTACCTAAAGGGTACGCACCAACTTTTGCTTCTCTGTCGGCATCTAGCCCGGTTCTGTTTGTGCCTCCTCCTATTGTTCATACTCTCCTCGTGTCGAGGAAACAACTTACCACTCTGAGTCGTCTAAAAGTTCAGATGTCTATGAGAAGATAGATGAGATGAAGGATCAGTTTCTTGAGATGTGAAAGGAATTGAAGACTCTGATAGGGAAGGATTTATTTGGCAAGAGTGCTACTGAACTGTGTTTGGTTCCCAATCTCAAAATTCTGGGGAAATTTAAGGTCCCACACTTTGAAAAATACAAAGGGAATACCTGTCCGTTGAGCCATCTTGTTATGTATGCTAGGAAGATGTCTACTCAATCTGATAATGATCGGTTGTTTATTTACTACTTCAAGGATAGTCTGATGGGAGTTGCCCTCAGATGGTTCATGGGCCTGGACAATGCTAGCATCCGTACTTTCAATGACTTGGTGAGGCCTTTGTCAAACAGTATAAGTACAACGTTGATATGGCACCAGATAGAGATTAGATGAGGTTGATGTCTTAGAAGAACAAAGAGACATTCAAAGAATATGCTCAGAGATTGAGGGAGTTAGCTGCCCAGATTATTGCACCTTTGGAAGAAAAGGAGATGACCAAGAGTTTCTTGAAGACGCTGAGTTCATTTTATTATGAACTTATGATTGCAAGTGCCCCTTATGATTTTACCGAGTTGGTGAACATGGGGATAAGATTGGAAGAAGGAGTCTATGAAGGACGTTTGTCCAAAGATGAAGCGTCAACTAGAAAGAAGTATGGTGGTAGCTTCTCCAAAAGGAAGGAAGAAGAAACTAATGTAGTATCAGTTGGGAGGCAGAGGAGGACTCATGTGAGCAAAAGTTCTCAATCCCTTCAGAATCAGCACCAGGTATCATTAGTGATTCCAATTTTTTCCAACAATTCAACCAATCAAGCAGTTCCAATTCAAAAAAAACATCAACAACAACTGTAACATCGAATAAACTACAACAATAACAACAATCATCAACAAAACTTCGAGAGGAAGAATGTCTCATTTGACCCTATTCCCATGACATATGCAGAGTTGTATCCGTCCTTGGTAGTCAAGAATCTTATTTAGCCAAGAAACCCTCCACAAATTCCTGAGCCACTGCCATGGTGATTCAAACCAGATCTTCATTGTACTTTTCACCAGGGAGCCCCTGGTCATGATATAGAGAACTGTTATCCATTGAAGTATGAAATTCAGAAATTGGTTAAGAGTGGTATGGTGTCCTTTGAGAAGAGAGTGTCGAACGTCAAAGCAAAATTGTTTCCTCCTCATGGAAACGCCTCAGTGAATATGGTGGACAGTTGTCCCGAAGAATTCAAAATTTATGATGTCTGCTACATCAAAATATCTTAGGTAGGGATTCATAAAGATATTTTCTTGCTAAATGATTATGAACATGATCATGATGGTTGTGTGATCTACAGTGTGAACCCTTGAGTATGTGTAATTGTCAAGAGGGATATTCAGAGGTTTATGGATGAAGGTCTTATCTAAATCTTCTAGTCCTGGCATTGGGGAAATGATGTAAATGTTATAGTGCCAGTATTCAAGACCACTGAGCGGGTAGTCATCCAATTTGATAGCAACAACAACAGTAATGTAAATAGATTGTTATTGTCGTTGGTTATACAATTAGCGGGCCCTGTCCATTACTCATTCAATAAAGTTGTGCCATACCAGTATAATGCCACTATGATAGAATATGGTCAAGAGCTTCCTCTTCCAGTTTTAGACTCAGTGGTGAATATTACGAATATAGAAAAGGTGACCCATAGTGGTCGTGTGTTTAGTCCAGTGTTTCCAAAGGCTGTAGAGGATGTGTCAGTGGGTAAGAAGGCAGAGATTCCTGCGGTTGATCCAATTAGTGCTCCAACATATCAGTCTGTTGAATCTAGCAAGTTGAAGAGTAATGATGATGATGAAGTGTTGCGCCTCACAAAAAGAAGTGAATTTAACATTGTGGAGCAGCTGCTCCAAACGCCGTCAAAAATTTATGTGTTGTCATTACTAATAAATTATGAGGCATATAGAGAAGCATTGCATAAAGTATTAGAACATGTTTGTATGGAATAGGATGTTACTGTGGACCAGTTTCACCACATTGTTACCAACATCACTTGTAACAATTTGAGCTTTTCTGACGAAGAACTTCCTGAGGAAGGTAGGAATCACAATTTGGCACTTCATATTTCAATGAATTGCAAGGAGGACGCTCTGTCCAGTGTTTTGGTTGATACTAATTCATCATTGAATGTGTTGCCGAAGTCAACTCTATCAAGAACCTCTTATCAAGGTGTCCCAATGAGGTACAATGGTGTTGTGGTTAAAGCGATCGATGGTTCTCATAAAACTGTCATTGGAGAAGTGGACCTTCTAGTGAAGATAGGTCCGAGTGATTTCCAAATTACTTTCCAAGTGATGGATATTCACCGGCCTATAACTGCTTGTTAGGAAGGTCGTGGATTCATGAAGCTGGAGTTGTGACGTCTACTCTGCACCAAAAGGTGAAATTTGTGAAGAACGGTAAGCTTGTCATTGTCGGTGGAGAGAAGGAATTTTTGTTGAGCCATTTGTCATCTTTTACTTTTGTTGATGTTGAGGAGGAAGTTGGAACGCCGTTCCAAGCTTTGTCCATTGCTGATGAGTTGATGAAAGCTGGGGTACCCATGTCTTCCTTAAAAGATGCACATGAGGCTATTCAGACTGGCAGTATTGATAAGTGGGGTCATGTTGTTGAAGTTGTGGAGAACAAGAACAGAGCAGGGATGGGATTTTAGAAAGGTAAATTTAACGCCAATGACAAGGTTGTGCAACTAGTTTTCCATAGTGGAGGGTTCATTCATGAGGATGATCAACACTCAACTGCCATTATTGAAGACAGTGATGAAGATGATGCTTGTGACAACTTTATAACACATGGCCAGACTTGTAACAACTGGATTACTGTTGATGTTCATGTTGTTATGCACCGTTCTAAGTAATTTGTTTTCATTATTTTTAAGAAAAATCCTTCTCCTATGCCTAAGGGAGAAGTGAACATTGCCGGGCATTTTCTTATTCTCATCAATAAATAACAATTTTATTCATCCACATCTATGATGTTTTTTTTTGTTTTTTTATTTTTCTGAAAATGGTAATCACAAAAAACATAATAAATAATAATATTTCCATCTGCATAATATTTGTTTGCACTCCACTTCTCTAAAATCAAAATATCAAATCATTATGCAGGTTGGTTCTCAAACCCATTGAATATAATGATCCTACTCCCTCTCTTAACTTTGATTTCCCTGTGTTTGAAGCTGAGGAAGAGAATGATGATGAATAAGTATCTGATGAGTTATCCCGCCTGCTTGAGCACAAGGACAAAGCCATTCAGCCGTTTGAAGAGAAGATTGAATTAGTCAACTTGGGTTCCGATGATGATGTGAAGGAAGTCAAGATTGAGTCTCAACTGTGTCCAGAAGCTAAGAAGGGGTTGATTGATCTTCTTCGAAAGTACTCTGATGTGTTTTCTTGATCCTATCAAGATATGTCTGGTTTGGATTCTGAGATTGTGGAGCATAGATTGCCGTTATGGCCAGAATGCCCGCCGGTTAAGCAGAAATTGAGAAGAACTCATCCTGATTTGGCAGTAAAGATCAAAGAGGAAGTGTAGAAGCAGATTGATGCTGGTTTTCTTGTTACCTACGAGTATCCACAATGGGTGGCCATTATTGTGCCTGTTCCTAAGAAAGATGGAAAAGTCCGCATGTCTGTTGATTATAGAGATTTAAATAAAGCCAGTCCGAAAGATGATTTTCCTCTGCCACACATTGATATGTTGGTAGACAATACATCTAAATTCAAACTATTTTTGTTTACGGACGAATATTCTGGTTATAATAAAATCAAGACGGCACCCTAAGATATGGAGAAAACCACGTTCATTACACCCTGGTGAAGATTTTGTTAGTGAGTGATACCCTTCGGTCTGAAGAGTGCTAGTGCAATATACCAGAGAGCTATGACCACTCTTTTTTATGATATGATTCACAAAGAGATCAAACTTTATGTTGATGATATGATTTCAAAGTCAAGTGATGAAGAACAACATGTTGAGCATTTGTTGAAGTTATCCCAGCGTTTGAGAAAGTACAAACTCCGCATGAATCCCAATAAGTGTACTTTTGGTGTTCGTTATGGTAAGTTGTTGGGATTTATCGTCAGCGAGAAGGGTATTGAAGTTGATCATGCCAAGATCAAAGCTATACAAGAGATGTCTGCGCCCAAAACTGAAAACCAAGTCAAAGGTTTTCTCTGCCGCTTGAACTATATCTCAAGATTTATATCGCATATGACTGCCACATGTGCGCCTATATTCAAGCTTCTTCAGAAAGATAAGTCTTGTGATTGGACCAAAGATTGCCAAAAAAAATTGATAGTATCAAAGAATATATGCTTCAACCTCTGATTCTATCTCCGCCTGTTGAAGGAAGACCGTTGATCATGTATCTAACTGTGCTAGATGAGAGTATGGGTTGTGTTCTTGGTCAGCAAGATGAATCCAAAAAGAAAGAGTATGCAATATACTACCTCAGTAAGAAGCTCACCTACTGTGAGACTCGGTATTCTATGCTTGAGAAAACATGTTGCGCATTGGCTTGGGCTGCTAAGTGTATGCGCCAGTATATGTTGAATCATACTACTTGGTTGATATCCGAAATGGATCCAATCAAGTACATTTTTTAGAAGCCTGCTTTAATTGGAAGGATCGCCTGTTGGCAGATGTTTCTATCTGAGTATGATATTGAATACCAATCTCATAAAACTATTAAAGGTAGTGTCTTGGCTGACCATTTGGCTTACCAACCTATTGAAGCTCTTAAAGGTAGTGTCTTGAATACCGAAGATATTTTGTACTTGAATATGAAATATTATGATGAACCATTGCTTGAGGAAGGGCCAGAGCCTGGTTCCCTTTGGGGAATGGTATTTGATGGAGCTGTTAATTAATTTGGTAATGGAATTGGGGAAATGATTATTACTCCTCAAGAAACTCATTTTCCGTTCATAGCTAGATTGACCTTCAAGAGTACAAACAATATGGTTGAGTATGAAGCTTGCATTATGGGGCTCGAAGAGGCCATTGATCTCAGAATAAAATATCTTGACGTCTATGGAGATTTAGCTTTGGTTGTGAATCAAATCAAAGGTTAATGAGAGACGAATCAATCGGTTGGATACCGTATAGAGATTATGTGAGGAGTATATCAACTTTCTTTACAAAGGTTGAGTTCCATCATACCCCTCGAGATGAAACCAGGATGGCAGATGCTCTTGCGACGTTGGCTTCCATGATTGTGGTGAATTTTTGGAATGTAGTTCCTAATTTTACTATGATGCGTATTGATAAGCCAACTCGTGTGTTTATTGTTGAAGAAGTCAATGATGAAAAGCCATGATAATTTGATATCAAATGTTTCCTCCAAAGTCAGACTTACCCTTCAGGGGCATCTTTGAAAGATAAGAAGACTTTGAGAAGATTAGTTGAGAACTTCTACCTAATTGGTGATGTGCTTTATAAGAGAAACTTCGATATAGTTTTGCTCATATGTGTGGATAGACATGAATCAGGCCTATTAATGACTGAAGTCGAAGAAGGTTCGTTTGGTACTCTTTCTAACGGACATGCTATGGCAAAGAAGATGTTGAGAGCATGTTACTATTGGTTGACAATGGAATCTGACTGTTGCAAGTTTGTGAAGAAATGCCACAAGTGTCAAATTTTATGCAGATAAGATTCATGTTCCTCCGACACTGTTGAATGTAATTTCGCTCCATGGCCCTTTTCCATGTGGGGAATTGATATGATTGGCATGATTGAGCCCAAAGCATTGAATAGACATCATTTAATTTTGGTGGCTATCAACTACTTCACAAAGTGGGTTGAAGCAGCATCATATGCGAATGTGACCAAGCAAGTTATTGTAAGGTTTATCAAGAATCAGATTATATGCCGTTATGGTGTGAAAGTAAGATCATTACTGATAATGGATCGAACTTGAATAGTAATATGGTGGAAGATCTTTGTAAAGACTTCAGGATTCCATATCATAATTCTTCTCCCTACAGACCTAAGATGAACGAGGCTGTTGAAGCTACAAACAAGAACATTAGGAAGATCATTCAGAAGATGGTTGTGACATATAAAGATTGGCATGAGTGCTCCCATATGCTTTGCATGGTTACCTTACATTCATCCGCACTTCAACAGGGGTAACCCCTTTCTCTATCGTTTATGGTATGGAAGTTATGCTCCCCGTGGAGGTTGAGATCCAATCATTGCGTGTCTTAATGGAAGCCAAGTTGATAGAGGTTGAATGGTTCTAGACCAAATATGACTATCTCAATTTGATTGAAGAGAAGAGATTGACTGCCATGTGTCATGGTCAGTTATATCAACAGAGAATGAAGGAAGCATTTGATAAGAAGGTTAAGCCTCGTGTACTTAGAGAAGGTGACCTCATGCTCAAGAAGATTATATCTTTCAAACCTGATGCTAGGGGCAAATGGACTCCTAACTATGAAGGCCCATCTGTTGTTAAGAGAGCCTTTTCAAGCGGTGCTTTAATTCTTATAACTATGGATGGTGAAGAGTTCATGCGTCTTATGAACGCCTATGTAGTCAAGAGATACTTCGCCTAAAAAAAAGAGCTCGCTAAGTTGAAAACCCGAAAGAGCGGCTTAGGAAAAAATGAGCATCTTGGTGGATTGAAAACCCTAAAGGGAGATCAAGGAAAAAGTTAGAGACATAAAATATAAAGTTCATCCCGGTAGATTGAGTACCCCACTTTGGGGAAATCTAGGCAAAAATTAGGGATTATGGCAGGTAACTACATTTGGCTGGTCTTGATCTTTGAAGCAGTTTTGAGCAGTCATTTAGTTCTGATTCATTGTTGTCAATTAAGATAAGCACTGTAGATTTTGAAGTTGGTGGGGAGAGTAGTGATCATTGTATTCAATATAGCCATTTTTCATGTAAATTACCATTTTCAAACCTTATAAAGATCCATGGAGTCCCTCCATTTGCGGACTACCATTCTATTAAATAAAGTTGAGCTTTTATCCACTTTTTTCTATTCTTATTTGTTTCTGCTCTAAAAAATGAATTATTATGATCGTAATTTTGAAATAAATCAATGGTTTAGTGAAATATTGTTGGTCTTGAGGTATTTTGAAATATTTTGAAATAAATCAATTGTTAAGGAATGTCAACAACAATCTAAGAATAGGTAAGTCTTGAGGTGTGAGATATTGTTGGTCTTCCCCAAGCAGTTGGTTTAGTGAATTTATCCTCCATTACAGTTCGTCATTCATTCCTAGCATGGTTAATAAGTTGCTCCCCAAGACCCCTTTTATTCCCGGTTGAGCTGATGATTGGTCCCCTATGCAGGTAATCTTCCCCGACTGAGGTGTCCATGTTTTACAACCCTAGTTTGTGTCTTAATGATTGATACCTGCTATCTCGGAACCTTTGTTTGGTCTCCAAATCCCCATTTTCATTTATTGCATAACCACAGAGGTTTCTCCCCTGTGTGAGACAGATCCGATTATCTTTGCATAGGATTTGGTTTATTTCACAGTCTCCAAGAAGAATCTGCTGATTATTAAGGAATTTGATGGTCTTTGATTTGTTCCAACAGGTCACGATCTCCCTAGCAGTTTGCGTGGTTCCTCATTAAGAGTTTTACCTCTTGAATCCCCTAAAGAGTTTCGTCTTATGATAGAAGTTCCCTCATTCCTGGCAGTGCTTAGTTATGAGTAGTATTAATTTTGTCCCATGCAAGGTTGTCTCCCATTTGATATGGTATTGACTTAAAATTCCCCACAGTGTTGAGTCGTTTAGGATCCTTAGCAAATCCATATTTATCCTTTAAAAATACTCTCTTCCCCCACAAAGTTTGTCATGATTGGTTAGAAGCATGTTCTCCATGTCCTTTGTTATTTGTATCCTTTGTGTTGTTTTGTCAGCATAATCATATTCATACACATGCATATTCATGCATAAAACACAACATCAAATATTTCATTGTGCATTTTATCACATTGATTTTTCTTCTGATCCCCTGCTCTGGTGATATTTTCCCCCCAAACGGATTTGGTGTGTTTATCCTCCTTCAATTGTAGAGTGTCAGCCCCTTAGCAGAAAGAGTTTATCCTTTTTCATTTCCCACTGAGTTATTTCCTCATGGACGATTGTTATTTTAGTTTTCTCCCCAGTTTATCATCTGGATGGAACCACTCCCCTTGAGTTATATCCTCATTTGGTTGAGTCTTTGATTGACCGTTTCTTTCTAGTTATTACCTAGATAGATATTTGGTTGAGTTTGATTTCATATTTCTTCGTGAAATCGAATCCCCTTTTGTGTAGGTATTTCAGCTTTGTTCTGATTTACGCATTTCCCTCGCAGTTGTTTCTTGCGATATTGGTGTTACCCCAATATATGCAAAAATCCTGTTTCTGCAACCAAGTCTTTCCATTGATTTATTTTCATGGAAATCCCCTCACGTCTCCCAGTAGTTTTCAAGTCATAGCCTGACCTACGCATAACTTTTCACCCCCAGGGTCTCTGTCTCCCCAGTGAGTTTTCCTTAAATAATGCATTGTTCTCTTCTGAACTTTCAGTTTCTCTGGATTCTTTTCCTTTATGGAAATATATTTCCCACAAAGATTATTTTAACATTCATATCATATGCATAATGAGGTCTCTTAGGGACCAAAATTTGTTTCTTGATGTTGTTATTTAAGTCCATTCTACTGAGATGATACAAATATTTTAACCCTCACATCCTCATATAGAATATCCTTAAATTGGGGCAGATGTAAGACCCCAATTTTGACCCTAAGATCCTTCATGCTATCTCATCATTTGCATTGGCTTGGGATCACATCTTGGCATCCTCCTTACCCATCATTCATTGGGTTTACGTTAGGAGAGGTCACCAATCACATTTAATTATATCATACTTTATTTTCTTTTGTTTACTAACCAAAATTCCAAAAATATGTCCATGTATAGCTTTGTCTCTTTTGTAGGTAGTGTGTGCATCCACCTGTGCCCTATCAAGCTAACACCTAGAGTTTGAGACCCTCATGACAAGAGATTAATCAAGGAATGGTTCGAAATGGTTCTAAACATTATATATGGATCCCTATGTTCTTTATTTATCATTTTGATCAAGAATTCATCAAGAGTCTGAAACTTGTTTGCCTTGGTGTAGCGGGGTATTCGTTACCTTTAGATTTATTGACTAAATCAAAAGTAAACCATACAAGTCGAGTCGCCACCGCACTTCTATTTATCCAAAGGAAAGGTTAGAAAGCGAACAAAAAACCGAGAAGTTTTATCGAATCAAAAACTAATAAAAATGTCAGAGATCGGGGTAAGGGGGTTGGTTAAGCAATGGGAAGGTGTTAAGCACCCAAAACATCCTAGGTACTCCTAGGGAGCCCTTTTCACACTTGTTGTAAGGTTGGTATTTTTGTGAAAATTTTATTTCTGCAAACATGATTGGGGAGATGAGAAGAGAATATACAAGTTATTTACAATTTTGTGTTTGAATAGAAAAACCCATTGCCTACGTACCATCTTAAAAAAGATTAGGATCAAAACCTCGTAGTTCGGGGTAAAAGTCTCAAAACAAGTTGGTGAATTGATTTGGTCCAAAAGCCTTAAGGTCTTTTGTTATCCAAGGGAGAAAACTCAACCTAAAAACGACAAATCCACCATGTGAGGATAACTTCAACATGCTAGTGAGGGGTTAACCCTATAATAAGCATGGAAGACTCATTGTCCATCACTAAGGATATATGTTAGTATTATATGTACCTCAAGGATAACTTAAACCTAATAGCTAAAGATTATGAAAAGTTTTGGATAAGAAGTGGCCATTGAAACCACAGAAGCATTTGAATGAGTTATATTTACCAATGAAAAGTATTTACAAAAATATGGTCAAAGTTGACTTAAAGATTCAATTCAAAATAAGTGTTATGAAAAGAAAGTTGGAAAATCAAAAGCATAATGCTTAGGTTTCTACTGTTTGTAAACAAGTATTAATGTTTGCACAAAAGTTTTGACTTGGGTTAGAGTGGGGGGAAGAAGAAGAATGGCTAAAGTCCTAATCATACAAGAGATGAAGGATAAGAAACAAGACCACAAATGGAGTTCCTTTCTTGAGATGATATTGATGATCCAAGTAGCTCCCATCCTTTGGAATAAGCAAGCAAATAAGTGTATACTCAAGCAATCAATCAAGCAAGCAAAGCTCTTAGGAATCTTCCAATGGCTCTTGTATCTCTCTCTTTTGAAGCACATGACAATGGTTCTTCAATTTGGCTCAAATAGGAATCCCTAGCACAAAAGCACACACATCAAAAAGTTCCATGAAGTAAATCAAGAATGGACAAGAGTCAGTTTAGAGATTTGGTCCTCCTAATCCATCTTCAACATTAAGGCCTTTTTACTCCATTTAGCATAGGGTATGTCCTAGAATCTAAGTCCTTTTTGTCCATTTTTTTGCATTTGGTCCACAGCAATCAAAACAAAAGCACAAGCACAATAATATATACACAATTATGTGCTCAAGTGAACAAAAGGCAAATTGCATTAATATAAACATGTGCTCAAATGAGCTAAGGGCAAAAGCAAATGAATAATATCTACAAGAATAGTAAATTGCATAAATGTAGAGTGCAAGAATTAAATGTTAATGGTTAATGGTTAGTGTTAGAGTTAATGTGCCATAAGGCAATTTAGCGCTATGTTAAGCAATCGTAATTGGACTTATGTAGAAGTCACAACTATCTGAGGCCGGTCAATAATAATGTAGGCAACAACACAAGTTAGAGATTTTGATTAGTGAATCAAACTCCTACAACTTGCCATGCCAAAAGAAGATGAGAAATGATCTTGTATTGATTTAGGTTCTTTGCTTGATTAGGAAGCAACCTATCCTTAATGCAAAGCCATTCACTTGATCCATGATCAAGTTGAATTAGATTTGAATCAAGGAAGGTTAAACCTCCCATGTATCAAGGCTAACCACCAATCTTTAACTCATTGATCAAAAAAGAAAAAGAAGAAGAAGAAGAAGAAGATGAATAATAAAGTGCATTAATGGAAATGAAATGAGATAATCAACAATCATTGACCAAAGATAGAGGAAATCAAGGTCAAACAATATTAAACAGAAGAAAAATGAAGATTAAAAGTCAAGAAACAAAAAAAATATTTTTGGTATTTTCCAAAAGTAAAATAATACTTGAATTAAAATAATAAAGAAAGGTCAAACTTCAAATTCACTTCAAATCAACTTTGAAAAGTCCAAGTGAATTATCCAAAGTTCAACAAGGTCAAACAAAGTTTAACAAAAAATTTCAGCATTTTTAGAAGTCAGAAACTATTTTTTATCAATTAAAATGTATAAAAATAACCTAATTGAATTCAAATCTCAAATAAATCTCAAATCAATTAATAAATTGATGAGTATATTTTTCATAGATCTATCATAATTCAAAGAGGTTGAAAAAATATTTTTGTATTTTTTGAATATCAAAAACTATTTTAAATGAATTAAAAATAACCAGAAAAGAGAAAATTCCTAAAACATATCAAATGAAAAAATAAAAAATATTAAAAATCATTTTCAGAAACTAGAAATTAAAAGAAGAAAAATGCAATTGGTCTCACATTTTTTGGACCAATAATGAAGGAGATATGAATTTTGGAAATGAAATGAAATTTAAAAATTAAAAAGAAAATGAAATCAGAAAATAAAAATGTGGAAAAACACGGAGCGTTGGATGAAGCTCATTAAATGAGCTGGCAAATCACACAGATCACACATGCGTGCCTACCAAACGCCTTAGTCAATGCAATCACACCTAGCCATTAATTAGGTCATAACATTAAGTGGCTTGGATCAAATCTGGAAATACAAATGCACGGCTGAGATTCATTCTGGAGACTAGACGGTGGTGTACACCGCCGTCTTCTCCGGCCAACTTCCGGCACCGGCCAAAATTTGTAGAGAATAAAAGTTCACCAAATGCCACGATCGAGGTACCAAATGAAAGCTGGGGTGATGTACATCACCCCTGTACCAACCAAATTCTCTCTAGGCTTCCATATAAAGACGAATCAGAGCTTGAATTTTGTGGTGTTCAACTAGAACTTGTTGGATTTCAACAATTCAAAGCATGAAATGATTGCCTCTATGAAGAGGACTTCAGACAACCCAGCAACAACAAGAAATAAGCAAAATGCAAGTAGATTCGAAGAAAATAAAATCTGAAGTGAACCTCTGAATTGCAGAGCTTGAGAGCAGGATCTCTTGGTGTTTAAGCTTGCAGTGTGTTCTATGGATCAAGGTGAGGAAGGCTTAAGAACTGTAGATCTAAAAAATCAATCAAGGAAATTGAAGTTTAGATCTGAAATTTTTTGAAAGAAAGTGGTGAGTTCCTTTGAGTATGGTTGAGGTGTGATTCGTGCAGCATGTAAGGCGCCCTTAGGTTGTGGAAATGAGAAGCATTGGCCCTGTATTTATAGCAGATTGTAACCGATATGCATGAACAAAGCATTACATGGATGGAAAGGGCCTCCATGCATGGGCCTGTACAGGCGCATGGAAGGCCCAATTCCACTTGGATTTGCAAGCTTAACATCATCAGATACAAATTGACTAATCAACTTCTCAAGTCCATACCTCAAATCTTGATGAATTGATGATTGAGGACACTAAAATAAGCTCAAATATGCATGAAATTATGAATTAAAGAACTTACCTTGATTGTATTTGATCATGGGTTGAGGTTGCTTCATGAGCAAGGCACAATTGATGAACAGATGAATTAGGGTTTCCTTGGGAAACAAGCCTCAAGCCCCTTGGTTTGCTTTGATCAAAATGATGAATTGAGATACTTGGGAGGCATATTTGATGGATGAGAGATTTGGGAACCATTGCCATTCTTACATTCATCTTTACTTGGCCATATCTATGCACATAGGATCTCCTAGAAGCTTTGGATCTAGTGATTGCTCAAGCTACAAACAAAAGATGTTAGTGACATATTTTTGTGCTTTTGGTTAGTAAATAAAATGAGAAAAACCATAATATACAATTCAAGCATGCTTGGTGATATCAAACCAACTCACAAAAGTTCCCACCCTAGGGTAAGAGCCAAGATGCTTATGATCCTTGAGGCAAGATGCAAATGCAATGTTATGATGCCATGAGGGATCTTAGGGTCAAAATTGGGGTCTTACACTTTGAAGCCCTAATTCATATGGGTATCTTGTGTGACTTCCTCAACAAATTTCTTCAACAAATTGGTCAAATATTTCAAGGAGTACTTCATTATACATCATCCTATGCATATTTGATCCTTCATGAGCCTTAAAGATGAAGAGAACTTCAAGTTTGCAACTTGGTCCGAAGAGGTTGAACAGAGAAAGTCATCTGATGAAAACCGGGGTTCCCTAGACCCTATCTCATACACTTGTTGTCATGTAAAAATGGTGAAAGATTATAGGTCATTTTCTCAGAACTTTATGACATCAAAAACAACTTTAATTTTGGCATCAAGAGCTAGTTTTTCAGGGAAATTCATTTAATTTGGTGAAAGATTATAGGTCATTTTGTCTGTGCCCTAGTCAAGAGGTCAAATTCCAAGGACCATAACTTGCTCAATTTTTATGATATGAAGGAAATGCAAGTTTCATGATCAATTCCAAAATGTCTTATATAACTTTTATTCTTTTAGAAATGTCATATTCAACTTGCAAGGGCATGTTCCAAGAGGAAATATTATAAGTCATTTTGGGCCATCACCATTGAACAAGCAATTTTCCTCAACTTCTAAAATGCATAACACCCTCATTCCAAATTAAATAATGTAAAATTTATGACTAAATTAAAGAGGAATGAAAGAGCTACAACTTTGGTGAAGAAACCATTTTCATTTGAAGCTCATAGCAAACGTTATCCACAGTAGAAGAAGCGATCATTTGACTTTGTACTTAAAGAAATTTCAACTATGTTTGATTTCTCCAACTTCCACATAAAAATTCATCATGCTCCAAAATCCAAATGGAAAAGTGTTTAACATAAAGGTTTTTCCTTTGATGTCACCTTTCCAAAAAGTCCAAGACCACTTCATTTGGCCAAGAATTGAGGGACTTGCGCATGGGTTGTTTACATGGCTTCATTTGGTAAGATCAATGTCCAATTTCCATTTCCATAATGCATGATGACATGGTATTATTTCAGGTTGATTAACACATAATGTTGGACCTTTTGGCATCATTCTATGGGCCTTGTACACGCCCATGCAACCATGCAACCAAGGTTGCTATTTTTGACAAAATTTGGAAAGTGTGTGAAAAGCAATGAAAAACCCTATGTATACATGTCCTCTTGATCAAAATCAGGGAGCCTTGGCCCAAGCTCTGATCTACAAACACCCTCACCTCCATTAAAGGATAATCTTGAAGGTTTTTATTTGAAAATTGAGTTTCAAATTCACTTTTGTTTTGAAATTGAAACTCCAAGAGTCCAAACCATTTGAGCTTCCATTTCACTTCTTGCAAGCAATCATAAGTAAGCCAAGCCAATTGAGATCAAGATTGAGCTTCATCACTGCCCAACGAAAGGTGAATTTTTCATTTTTCTCTTCTTCGATTCTCCCTTAATTCTTAACTATTTTGATTAATTTTTGGTTGGTTGAAGTCCTACCAATGTAGGAAACGAGATTGAGTCGCCTTGAGGTTAAATCGAAGCAACTCAAATCATGCACCTAAAATTTCAAATCCATGTATCTTTCAATATACTTGGAATTGGAAGAAATTGAGATCAGATTCGAGCTCCTGAGCATTTTTCCTTCAAACTTATATCCTCACTTGTCATTTTCTGATTGGCTGAGGGTGGACCAGTCCGATGAGGACCACCAAAGAAGACGACCGGAGCTAGAGCTTTGGTAGTGTGTTATCACTTTCAAAACCATTTGATCATGGTCCCATGTTTTAATTTGATCCTTTTCTTTTAAATACCAAGTTTGCAACATGTTGACTGCAATGCACCATGGAACACGTCGGATTGGCCATCAGATATGCCACCTCAATTAGGGAGGGAGATCTTATGGCCCTCGGTTTTTTCTATTTTCTATTTTCATTCTGATTTTTCATTTAATCCCTTTATTTTGTTTAATTCATATTAAATTCATTTTTAATCCAAAAAATATTGGTCTTTCACAAAAAATCTTTAAACATTTTCCTCTTTCATATTTTGAATTTAAATTATTTTTTGGATTAGTTTTGATATTTTTCATGAATTAAATGTTTTTGGACATATTTTTAATTGTTTTAAAATAATTCTGACTTCCTAAAAATCATGAAATATTTTTTCTAAGGTCCTTTGACCTTGTTTGACCTAGAATAAATCCCTTGCCCATTTATTTAGTTTTTTGAAAGGATTTGAGGTTTTGTCCATATTAAAATGCATTTTAATTCACTTTTAATTTAATTTTTAATTGAATAAATATTTAAAAATTATGTTGAGCCATTCTTATGGTCTTGTGATGTTTGACTTTCTGTTAGGGCCTTGGTCATGGTTGATTTGACTTTTATTTGATCCATACCATTGGATTTAGGGGATTGATAAAATGTACATTTTATATCCCAAAATGAATGGATGGTATTTATCAGATGAAATTCGTCTCATGATCAATTTGTGTTTCTATTTCCCCTTCCCTATTCACCTTCATCCCTACTCTTTCCCAATCCTTCATTTGATAAATGATTTATCTAATGTCTAAATGCTAGTTGATTCCTCTCAAGTCTGGCCGAGATAAGTATTTCCGATTTCTTTTAGTGTGTGGTATGTTTTAGGAGTTTGGTTCTTTGTACCAAATATCTAACATGCATTAATACCTATATTTTTATTTCCCGATCTAAAGATAGTTGTGACTTCTACGTAAGTCCAATTACGATTGCTTAACATAGAGCTAAATTTGACCCTCAAGGCATATCATTCTAGTAAGTGAGATTGTAAGTCTCCCATTCTTCATAGAATTATGTGGGAACTTGACCTTTTTATATTCATGGGAGTTAGTGTCATACTTGTTGATTTATCCAAGTTGAAGTCCTTCTAATGGATGAAGTCTTGGTTCAAGGATTCATAGTTGTGAATGAATGGTTGAGTGTTCTCCAACGAATGACTTAATAAATTAAAACTCGTCACTAGCATTTGAGTAACCATTGACAAACTTCTTGATTAATGATTTTTATTTTCAAGTCATTTACTTTATGCAATTTAAATTTCAGTGCCTTTATCATTCATTGCCATTTACATTTCATGCAAATTGTTTACATTTCAAGTCCTTTACATTTTGTTCATTTGAGCCATATCTTGTATTTGTATATACTCTTTATTTGTCTTTTGTTTTGTTTGTGTTCTTAGGACCTTAAAACACCTAATATCAATAAAAACCCTACAAAATATCTTGTTGGAATGTTGAAACTTGATCTGAACTTCTGGACTTAGAACTAGGCAACATTCCATATGCTAAAGGACTTGGCCAATGTCAACATATGAGATTGAGCTATCTTTGATGATGCCCTCATCTGAAGCAAGACCTTGGATGCCTTTTTAATTTATCTGCTACTTTGTGTCTGTGCTTAATGTTTATATTGTTATCATTGTTTATGTCTGATGTTTGTTCTGAGTTTATCTAGGAATATTAGATCTGATACATTGGAAGATACTGAAGACTGCTAGTTATTGGATTGATTGCTTTTATGATATGGCTATCTTTATTTGATGCCTTGATCTTCGCATGATGCTGGGATATTGCTTACTGCTTATTGCTTATTTCTTATTGCTTGTTGCTTATCAAAGTCCAAAGGAAAATGGATTTCTATATAACATTCTTGTCTGTTGGATTGCATCCCTTTGGTCATATCTTTTCAACTTTTAACTTTTAATTTTTGCTTAGGATAGTCTCTTCATCTCCTTCCACTTATTTAATTTCAAAATCTCTCCCTATTTTCAAAAACTTTCTTTGCTTGTGATTTCAAACTTAGACATGTTTTAATGATTAGAAACATTGGGCTTATGCCATTGAATTTTCAAACTTTTTCTTAACCAAACTTGTAAATAAACTTAACCATATTGACTTCAACTTCAAAAACACAAAAAGAACTAACAACCTCATTCAAATGTTTGGCCTTTTGTGCATTTTCTTATTAAACTTTTAATTAAAATCAATTCACTAACTTCTTTGAAATTTTTACCACGAACTACGGGGTTTTGATCCCTCATTTTTATGTTGGTACGTAGGCATAAGACCGAAGGTCTTGTCAAACTCAAAATAATAATTAATGAATTCTTTTCTCGTCCCCTTACTCTATATATTATCAAACATCATTTATACCAAAAACATATGCATACAAAAAGGGATCCCTAGGAGTACCTAGGACACTTTGGGTGCTAACACCTTCTCTCTGTGTAACTAACCCCCTTACTTGTATTCTCTAGCATTTTATTAGTTTTGATTCATAACTTCTTATCTTTGTGTTTTGTTCGTAAGTTTCCCTTTTCCTTTTGAAAAAATAAAATCGCGGTGGTAACTATGGTTTTACTGACGTCAAGTTTATCCATAGCTTGATAGTCATGAATTTACCGCTACATAAGGGTTCCTTATGATCCCATTAGATCAATCCAATGGCTCAAAGGGAGAGTCATCAATTGAGTCTCTCCCGTGACTCACCTCAACGTGTGGCCTTCAGAGGCCAATGAGCATCTCTCCAGTTGCTCTTCGCTCCCCCCCCCCTTTGGAGGACCATTACTAATAAAACTAATAATGCACCCTCTTGCTTAATCTAATTAATTTATTTTCTTAATTAAAAACTTTATAGCTAATAATTTACCTTTAGTATTTAATTGATAATTAATTAATTTAAATAAAATTATTATTT
The DNA here is from genome assembly GCF_024323335.1 of Lathyrus oleraceus. Lineage (NCBI taxonomy): Eukaryota > Viridiplantae > Streptophyta > Magnoliopsida > Fabales > Fabaceae > Lathyrus > Lathyrus oleraceus. The sequence continues at coordinate 422,514,921 of NC_066581.1, forward strand.
TTCATAATCAAAGGTTTATTTCATTTTATTTTTAGAAAATACAAATATATGGTTTAATAATTAGGGTTTATTAGTATATTTTTACGATTAATTTTAGGACTAACTTTTCGGGTATTATTGAGGCTATTCAAGGTTTAATCGAGAATGTACTGATTTTTGTTTCATTATCTAATTATGCTTAAAAACTCAAATAATTATGTATATGTCATCTAATCTAATTTCTAATTAAATTAAGAATAGTCTATTTTTTCAATTAACAAATTAATCAAAATCAATGCCACACAGTCAAATTGTAAGTCCTCTGCCATTCTGCATTGAGGCATTTTTAAGTCAAACATTTCTCCGCCCCTAATGCATTGAGAACTTTCAATAATCTAAACACAACCAAAACAAACAAAAAGTTTCTTGAAGAACAACGATTCTCTGATCCTTCACCTGATATAGGGGTACATAGGCATACAATCTTAGCACTCTAGCGAGTAGAGTAACCAAAAAAACCTTTTATGTGTCTAACTCCATTAATAAATTATTTTCTTTAAATAATAACATTTTCTTCATAAATAAATAGATAAAAAATATAGGAAAATATTCCCTTAGAAACACACATGAGCCCTAGAATCGAAGGAGGATCTGTAAGACCCTAATTTTGACCCTAAGATCCCTCATGTTATCTCATCATATTGCATTGGTATTGGGATCACACCTTGGCATCCTCCTTACCCCTCATTCATTGGGTTTGCATTGGGAAAGATCACCAAGCACAATTTGATTGTGTCATTCTTTTTTTTTTCTCATTTACGAACCAAAATACCAAAAATATGTCATTGTATAATTTAACTTGTTTGCAGGTAGTGTGTATGCTCACCTATGTTCCACCAATCTCATATCTAGGGTTTAAAAACCTAAATGTAAGGAGATCAATAAAGATAAGGTTTACATTGGCTCTAGATATCATATATGGATCCCCATGATCTTCACATGTTATTTTGATCAAGAAATCACCAAGAGTTTGAAGTTTGTTTGCCTTGGAAACCCTAATTAATCTGGGTATCTTATGTGACTTCTTCAACAAGTTTCTTCACCAATTGATCAAATATTTCAATTGATACTCCACATTAAATCATCTTATGCATATATGATCCTCCATGAGTCCCAAAAGTCAAGAGAATATCAAGCTAGCAAGTTGGTTCATCGTGGTTGACCAGAGAAAGTCAACTCGTCAAAACTGGGGTTCCCTACACCCTATCTCCTACAATTTTATCATATAAAAATGATTCCAAGAACAAAGTAACTCTAAATGACATTCCAAAAAGCTTTCATGTTTAAGTCAAGAGCTATTTTTGCTTTGAAAGTCATTTTTTATGGTGAAAGATTATAGGTCGTTTTGTCTAAACCCTAATTTGGAGGTCAAATTCCCAAGACCGTAACTTGCTCAATTTGGATGAGATGAAAGCCATTAAAATTTCATGATCAAATTCACGATGTGTACTTCAACTTTTATGTTTGGAGGATGTTCAAATTCAACTTGAAAATGCATGTTCCAAGAGGAACGATTATAGGTCATTTTGGGCCAATACCATTGAACACATGATTTTCTTCAACATCTAAAATGCATAACCCCTTCATGCTAAATCAAAATGAGGTTAAATTTGTGACCAAATTTGAGATATTTGAAAGAGATACAACTTTGATAGGTCAAATTTGGTACTTAGAAAGTATTTTAATATGTTTGATTTTCCAAACTTCCATCTCCAAATTCATCATGATCCAAGCTTCAAATGGAAACGTGTTAAACATGAAAGTTGTTTCTCTTGATCTAACCTTTCGAAAAAGTCCAAAATCATATCACTTGGACAATGTATGAGGCACTTGAGCATGGGTTAAAGTTGAAGGACCATTTGGATGATTTCAAGTTTCACTTTTCATACACGAATGCATGGCTTGACAACATGATTTCAGCATGGCTTACACTCAATTTTGGACCTAAGTGCATCACTTGATGAGCCAATCATGTAACAACCCAATTTTAGTATTTAATTATTATGTTATTATTACTATATTTTATTTATTTATTTGGAGTGGTAATTAATTAATTGGTTGTTAGGTATCATAATAATTGATTATATTAATTAATTTGGTGTGCTAATTTATTATTTAGTTGATATGAGATATAATTGAATAATTAATTATATTAATTAACTTGGTGTATATTGAGTTGGTTTAATTATTTGAATTAAATTAGAGATATTTAAATATTAGGTCTTATTGGACCTATTAATTAAATTAGAGGTATCATGCTTTAAGCCCAAATGTAATACTATAAATAAGAGGTATGAGAGTGAGAATTAGGATTCATTTGATCATTGAAGGCAATAGAGAAAGAAAAGAGGAAAAATAAGGAGAAGAGGGGGAAGAACAAGAGAGAAGCTAGGGTTTCCAGAAAATTGAAGAGGTAAGGGGGGAATCCCTATTATTATGGGTTAGTATGATTGGGTCAATGGGTAGCAGCATGTTTAGGTTAAAATCCCTAATTTTGCATGGTTTTGGAATTGTTAGGTCTTGATGAGTATTCTTGATTGTGGTGATTTGATTGTGTTAAAACTTTAAATTAATGTTATATACTTAGAGTATTGTATGAGTTATAAATTTCTGAACGTTTGGCTTTTTACGAAATCGAAATCGGAGGTCCGAAAGTCCTCCAACGATGAAAACCGCAGAAAATTCGGCATTTTGTCCGTTGCAATCGCGAGCTTTTTTTTTTGTTTTTCGGTCGGAATCGTTTTGGTCATAACTTTTGATCCGTAAGTTCAAATCGAGTGCCATTTGAAGCGTCGGACATCTGTAACAGAAGGCTATAACATTGTTTCAGGAATAAAATAATTTTGGAGATTATTTCATGGATGTTTTTGGGGTTGAAGAAGATGAAAATTATGTTGGAAAATTTAGAAAACAACAACTTTTTAGTAACACCTTCGTGCACGATTTTATTCATAACTTTCAACTCGTGAATCATTTTGGGTTGGGGTTTAAAGCATTAGAAAGGTGACTTTAATAAATATTATGTGAATGGTGTATTTGTTATGAATGTTAAGATGGTAGAGATAATCTTAATTGCATATTATGTGAATGGTGTATTCGTTATGAATGTGTATATGTACCATTGATGGATAATTCATAGAGTTGAATTATGGTGATATGTGGAATGTTAAGATGGTAGAGATGATCTTAATTGCATATGTTATTGGTATTTGTACATTCATTCATGGCATGGTCGGCTTCATGGTGGAAGCGGTGAAACTGTGGGTTCACATGGTAGCACACGTTGATCCTTAACTAGAAATAGGCGTGGTAGATGTAGCACACGTTGATCCTTAATTGGAAATAGGCGTGGTAGATATAGCACACGTTGATCCTTAATTGGAAATAGGCGTGGTAGATGCAGCATACATTGATCCTTGATTGGAAATACGCGTACTAGTGGCTTGGATCTTGTCCGGATCAGAAGCGTGGCTTGGATTCTAGATATTGAATCGGAAAGCGGTGAAACCTTGGGTTCACAATGCGGTACCACATGCATAGAGTCACATGTCTTGCATTGAGTCACATTAGAGTCATGTGATAATTGAGTGTATGTATTGTTGTGATTGTGATGTGTGTATGAGATATGGTAATTGAATTTGGTGATATTTGGATACATAACTTGGAAAAATATGTGATTATGTGATGATTGTAGTTATGTGTATTTTTGGGAATATAGTATTGGATTTTAATATTGTACTCCTTGGGTTTGATGGATGTTTGGAACATGTGAAATAAATGTTGATTAATATTATTTACATGGTTATATGAAGTGTGATGAATTCCTTTAATTGTTGATTTAATCATTGTGCTTGATTATACTTCTTCATAATGATTTGAATTCTCACGCTTTCTGTTTGAATGTTACCTTTACATGGGTATCATGCAGATACTTCAGAGTAGTATCGCTGAAGTAAGTGGACGGTAGCTTATTCGAGATTAGCCGGAGAGTTTCCGTATTTTAGGTTGAAGACTAGGTAATGGGTCAATGCTCTGGTCATGTAACACTGGGTAGATTAGCAGTATTGAAGTCGTATTCTATTTGGATAAGTATTATGTTATTACTTGTGAACATGCTTATTTGCAATTGCTGTTGAGAGGCCATAGTGCTAAATATTCTGATTATGGTTTTAGTTTACTTTGAAGAGATTATTGAGAGATGACCATGGTATGGGACATGGATCATTTTATGCAATGCATGAGTATTCATTATTTCCGCTCCGAACGCATATTCGTGAATATTCATGGGAATTGAAATGTGTTATTTGAACTGACCAGGTGTATTGTATATTGATGATGAATGATGTTGGTTTTTGAAAGCTTTTAGTTTTTGAAAACGCCGATGTGACGCCCTTTTGTTTATATGCGTGCTCATTTACTCTGATTATATGTTAAGTATTTTGGGGTAGAAAAAGGGGTGTTACATTAGTGGTATCAGAGCATGGTCGACCAGTTGGTCAATAGTCGTTAGGGTTTTCCCATCCCGTTGTATTTGATTTGTGTATCTAACACGATCAATACTATTTGTCTAATTGTTCGAAATGTTCAGGACGATGGTTGCAGGCAAGAATGATGATGCCATTGCTGAGGCGCTGAGGATGTTGGCTGAATCCCTTGGTCAGATCCCTCAAGCGAATGCTGGTAACCGAAATGGATATGATGATGAGTTCCGTGCTTTGGGGAGATTCCAGAGGAACAATCCTCCTGTCTTTGAGGGTGGGCATGAACCTTATAAAGCTCAAGCTTGGCTGAAGGCAATTGAGAAGATCTTCAGAGTCATGAACTGTACTAATGCTCAGAAAGTGCAATTTGGTACTCATATTTTTGAGAAGGAGGCTGAAGATTGGTGGAATAACACTCTTCAGAGGTTTGAAGAAGACAACATTAAGGTTACTTGGGCTCTGTTCCGTGAGGTCTTCTTGGAGAACTATTTTCCAGAAGATTTTCGTGGGGAGAAAGAGGTGGAGTTCCTTGAATTGAAGCAAGGAAATGGTACTGTTGTTGAATATGCTGCTAGATTTCAGGAGCTTATCAAGTATTGTCCTCATTACAATACTGCTAATGCTGAGAGATTTAAATGTTTGAAATTTGTGAATGGCTTGAGACATGATATCAAGAAGGCCATTAGTTACCAACAGATTACTCGTTTTGCGGAGTTGGTTAACAAGAGTCGGATTTATGGTGAGGATAGTAGGGAAAGAGCTTCTTTCAACAAGAGTTTGAAGGGGAAAAACCAGGATCGTGGGAAACCGTATGATGACAAGAGGAAACAATTTGGTTTTGGCAAGAAGCCAAGTGGGGGAGGATCTTCTACTCCACTTAAGTGTTTCAAATGCAGCATTGAAGGTCATCGTGCTGTTGATTGTAAGGATTTTGTGACGTGTTTCAATTGTGGCAAGAGTGGTCACAGAGCAAACCAGTGTGGAGTTGGTCGAAGTGTGACTTGTTTAAATTGTGGTGATAAAGGTCACATTAGTACCAAATGTGATAAGCCGAAGAAGGAGCAAGCGAAGGGAAAGGTGTTTGCATTGTCTGGTGCGGAGGCCACTACCGATGATAGGCTAATCCAAGGTACGTGCTTTATTAATGGTACACCTTTGACTGCCATTATTGATACCGGTGCAACACATTCTTTCATTTCTTTGGATTGTGCTAAGAGATTGAATATTATATTATCTGATATGCGTAGAAGTATGGTTATTGATACACCTGCTATGGGTTCTGTTTCTACTTCCTATGTGTGTCTGAAGTGTCCGTTGAGTATCTTTGGTAGGGATTTTGGAATTGATTTAGTTTGTCTTCCTTTAGAGCAACTTGATGTGATTTTGGGTATGAATTGGTTAGAATTTAATCGGGTGTATATCAACTGTTTCGAGTGTAGCGGGGTATTCGTTACCATTAGAGATATTGACTAAATCCAAGGTAAATCATACAAGTCGAGTCGCCACCGCACTTCTATTTATCCAAAGGAATGGTTAGAAAGCGAACAAAAACCTAAAAGTTATATCGAATCAAAAACTAGTAAAAATGTCAGAGATCTGAGTAAGGGGGTTGGTTATGCAATGGGAAGGTGTTAGGCGCCCAAAGCATCCTAGGTACTCCTAGGGAGCCCTTTTCACATTTGTTATAAGGTTGTTGTTTTTTTTTTTTTTTTGAAAATTTATTTGTGCAAACATGATTGAAGGGATGAGAAAAAAATATACAAATTTATATACATTTTGTGTTTGAATGGATGAACCCATTGCCTACATACCATCTTAAAAACGATTAGGATCAAAACCTCGTAGTTCGGGGTAAAAAAATTCAAAAAAAAGTTGGTGAATTGATTGGTCCAAAAACCTTAAGGTCTTTTGTTATCAAAGGGAGAAAACTCAACCTAAAACCACAAATCCACCATGTGAGGATAGCTTCAACATGCTAGTGAGGGGTTAACCCTATAATAAGCATGGAAGACTCATTGTCCATCACTAAGGATAAAGGTGAGTATTATATCTACCTCAAGGATAATTCAAACCTAATAGCTAATGGTTATAAAAAAAGGGTTTGATTAAGAAGGTGGCCATTGAAACCACAAAAAGTATTTGAATGGGTTATATTTACCAATTAAAAGTATTTACAAGAATATGGTTAAAGTGGATTAAAAGGTTCAATTCAGAATAAGTGTTATGAAAAATAAGTTTTGAAAATCAAAAGCATAAGGCTTAGGTTTCTAATGTTGAAAACAAAAGTTATTGTTTGCACAAAAAGTTTTGGCTTGGGTTAGAATGGGGGAAAAAAAGAAGGGTTAAATTCCTAAACATACAAGAGATAAGGGAAACGAAAATAAAACCACATTAGGAGTTCCCCTCTTGAGATCATATTGATGATCCAAGTAGCTCTCACCCTTTGGAATAAGCAGTCACAAACAAATATCTCAAGCCATTAAGCACAGGTAATCGGAATGAACCTCCAGGGGGTATCCCGCAAATAAAATGGAACACCAGGCCATCTCTGCAAGAGTCATGTGAGCCCTTACAAAAAAAATCAACAAACAGGTTAGAGAAACAAGATAGGGTAATCAAGAGTTGCCCCCAAATAAAAATGTAACCACATGAATCATGCCATTAAAATTCACAAAAAAGCTCACAAAAAGCAACCAAGGGCAGGAGGCCTAAACCTCTTGTCAAACACATACATCAAAAGGGTATCAAAAAATTTCAGGTTGAAAGTATAAAGTAGTGGAAATAGGGCATACCTGATTGGGGAGGATCGATTGAAATTGAGTTGCACCCGTGAGGTTTGCAGAGCAATCTGAGGGTTTATATGAGAGGGAATTGGTTCTTTGCCGATGAGTTCCCTTCAGCCTCTGGAGGTTGCTCTGAACTCTGTTAGCTCTTCTCTCTCTTTCTTTTTCCTGCCAGGGTAATAGGAATGGCATCTCTTTTGTTTCACTGAAACTCTGAATTTATAACCTGGTTTTTGTGGACCTGTGGGCTCAAATGAGAGAGGCCCAAGTCCAAAAGTTTTTTTTGTTATATTTTATTTATTTATTTATTTAAATATTTTTTTCGTTTTTTTTCTTTTCGTTTTTCTCGTTTTTTTTTTGTTTTTTTTTCGTTTTTCTCTTTTTTTTTTTAATTTTTTTTCGTTTTTACTTTTTATTTTATTTTTTTTTAATTTTTTTAATTAATTTTTTTTTAATATATTTTTTTTTTAATTTTTTAATTTTTTTTTTAGTAAACAAAAGTAAGAGAAACAATGATGTATAATTCAAGCATGCTTGGTGATCTCAAACCAATCACAAGGAGTCCCACCCAAAGGCAAAGGGAACCAAGATGCTCATGACCCTTGAGGCTATGCAAATGCAATGTTATGATGCCATGAGGGATCTTAGGGTCAAAATTGGGGTCTTACATCGAGAAGACGGTTATCTTTCTTGAGGTTGGTGCTAAGGATGATTGGTTTGTGTTTTCTAAGCAAGTTGATGAATCGGTGTAAGATGGTGCCGAGTTGTTTATGTTGTTGGCAACTTTGGATATTCGTGAGAAGAGGACGATTGAAGAATTGCCGATAGTTTGTGAGTTTGCAGAGGTATTTCCTGAAGATATAAGTGATTTACCGTCGGAACGTGAGGGTGAGTTTTCTATTGATTTAGTTCATGGAACTAGTCTTGTATCGATGGCTCCCTATAGGATGTCTGCTTCTGAGTTGAAAGAGTTGAAGAGTCAACTTGAAGACTTGCTCGAGAAGAGGTTTATTCGTCCTAGTGTGTCACCGTGGGGTGCACCTGTTCTGTTGGTCAAGAAGAAAGAAGGTTCTATGAGATTATGTGTTGATTATAGACAACTGAACAAAGTGACGATTAAGAACAAGTATCCACTTTCGAGGATTGACGATCTGATGGATCAGCAGGTTGGAGCTTGTGTGTTTAGAAAGATTGATTTGAGGTTTGGGTATCATCAGATCCGGGTAAAGGCTAAGGATATTCGAAAGACTGCCTTTCGGACAAGGTACGGTCACTACGAGTACTCCGTGATGCCTTTTTGTGTGACTAATGCACCTGGTGTATTTATGGAGTATATGAATAGAATTTTTCATGATTATCTGGAATCGATGATATATTGATTTCTTCCAAGAGCAAAGAGGATCATATCGAGCATTTGAAGGTTGTGTTATCGGTGTTGAAAGAGAGTAAGTTGTTTGCTAAACTCTCTAAATGTGAGTTTTGGTTGAGTGAAGTAAGTTTTCTTGGACATGTGATTTCGAGTGGTGGTATTTCTGTGGATCCTACGAAGATTGAAGTTGTATCTCAGTGGGAATCTCCTAAGTCTGTTGCTGAGATTCGAAGTTTCCTTGGTTTGGCTGGTTATTATAGGAAGTTCATTGAAGGATTTTCTAAGTTGTCGTTACCGTTGACGCAGTTGACTAGGAAAGGTCAAGCTTTCATTTGGACTTCGCAGTGTGAAGCGAATTTTCAAGAGCTTAAGAGAAGATTGACTATGGCTCCTATTTTGATTTTACCGGATCCGTTAGAAACTTTCGTTGTGTATTGTGATGCTTCCTTGTTGGGTTTGGGAGGTGTTTTGATGCAAACAGGGCAAGTGGTAGCTTATGCTTCAAGGCAACTTAAAGTTCATGAGAGGAATTATCCGACACATGATTTAGAGTTGGCCACCGTTGTGTTTGTGTTGAAGCTTTGGAGACATTATTTGTTTGGATCGAGGTTTGAGGTGCTTAGTGATCACAAGGGTTTGAAGTACATATTCGATCAGAAGGAATTGAATATGAGGCAAAGAAGATGGTTGGAATTCTTGAAAGATTATGATTTTGGTTTGAATTATCATCCTGGAAAGGCGAATGTTGTAGCCGATGCATTGAGTAGGAAGTCATTGCACATGTTTATGTTGATGATTCGAGAGTTTGAATTGTTGGAGAAATTTAGAGATTTGAGCTTGGTTTGTGAAGCGACATCTTCGTGTGTTAAACTTGGTATGTTGAAGCTGACGTGTGGCATTCTTGATGAGATTGGAGAAGGTGAGAAGTCAGATTTGAAATTAGTCGATGTTATGACATTGATTAATCAAGGCAAAGGTGGTGACTTTCGGATTGATGAGAATGGTATCATGAGGTATCGTGATCGAGTTTGTGTTCCGGATGTTGCGGATTTGAGAAAGAGGATTCTCGAGGAAGGGCATAGAAGTGGTTTGAGTATTCATCCTGGTGCTACTAAAATATATCAAGACTTGAGAAAGATGTTTTGGTGGCAAGGTATGAAGAAGGATGTAGCGGAATTTGTGTATTCATGTTTGACTTGTCAAAAGTCAAAGATTGAACATCAAAAGCCGTCTGGTTTGATGCAACTGTTATCTATTCCCGAGTGGAAGTGGGATAGTATCTCTATGGATTTTGTTTCGGGCTTGTCGAGAACATTGAGTAATTGCAAGGCGATTTGGGTCGTGGTGGACAGGTTGACAAAGTGTGCTCATTTTATTCCGATAAGGATGGATTATTCGATGGAGAGACTTGCTAAGTTGTACATCGAGAGGATTGTGTGTTTGCATGGCATTTCGTCGAGCATTGTTTCAGATAGAGATCTGAGGTTCACTTCGAGATTTTGGGAAGGTTTGCAAAGTGCTTTGGGTACGAAATTGCGTTTGAGTTCAGCATATCATCCGCAAACTGATGGTCAAACGGAGAGGACTATTCAGTCACTTGAAGATCTTTTGAGGTCTTGTGTTTTGGAACAAGGAGGAAATTGGGATAGTTTTTTGCCTTTGTTCGAGTTTATGTATAACAACAGTTTCCATTCGAGTATTGGAATGGCACCTTTTGAGGCTCTTTATGGTAGAAGGTGTAGGACTCCTTTATGTTGGTACGAATTGGGAGAGAGTGCTATGGTTGGACCCGAGTTGATTCAAGAGACTACATATAAGATTAAGATGATTCAAGAGAAGATGAAGGCTTCTTAGAGTCGTCAAAAGAGTTATCATGATAAGAGGAGGAAAGCTCTTGAGTTTGAGAAAGATGGGCATGTGTTTCTTCGAGTTACGCCAATAACGGGTGTTGGTAGAGCTTTGAAGTCGCGTAAGTTGACCCCGCGTTTCATTGGCCCTTATCAGATATCCGAGAGGGTAGGTGAAGTGGCATATCGGATTGCATTACCATCATCACTTTCTAATCTTCATGATGTGTTCCATGTATCTCAATTGAGTAAGTACATTGCGGATCCATCGCATGTTGTTCCATTAGATGATGTTCAAGTGAGGGACAATTTGACGATTGATACATCACCTATGCGAATTGAAGATCGAGAAGTGAAGAAGCTTCGTGGGAAGGAGATTGCTTTGCTGAAAGTGATATGGGGCGGAGTCGCCAATGGAAATATCACTTGGGAACTCAAGGATAAGATGAAGGAATCGTATCCGGAGTTATTCGTTTGAGGTAAATTTTCGAGGCCGGAAATCTTTTAAGTGGGGGAGAGTTGTAACAACCCAATTTTAGTATTTAATTATTATATTATTATTACTATATTTTATTTATTTATTTGAAGTGGTAATTAATTAATTGGTTATTATGTAGAATAATAATTGATTATATTAATTAATTTGGTGTGTTAATTAATTATTTAGTTGATATGAGATATAATTGAATAATTAATTATATTAATTAACTTGGTGTATATTGAGTTGGTTTAATTATTTGAATTAAATTAAAGATATTTAAATATTAGTCTTATTGGGCTTATTAATTAAATTAGAGGTATCATGCTTTAAGCTCAAATGTAATACTATAAATAAGAGGTATGAGAGTGAGAATTAGGATTCATTTGATCATTGAAGGCAATAGAGAAAGAAAAGAGGAAAAATAAGGAGAAGAGGGGAAGAACAAGAGAGAAGCTAGGGTTTCCAGAAAATTGAAGAGGTAAGGGGGGAATCCTTATTATTATGGGTTAGTATGATTGGGTCAATGGGTAGAAGCATGTTTAGGTTAAAATCCCTAATTTTGCATGGTTTTGGAATAGTTAGGTCTTGATGAGTATTCTTGATTGTGGTGATTTGATTGTGTTAAAACTGTAAATTAATGTTATATACTTAGACAATTGTATGAGTTATAAATTTCTAAACGTTTGGCTTTTTACAGAATCGAAATCGGAGGTCTGAAAGTCCTCCAACGATGAAAACCGCAGAAAATTCTGCATTCTCTCCGTCGCAATCGCGAGCCTTTTTTTGTTTTTCGGTCGGAATCGTTTTCTTCATAACGTTTGATCCGTAAGTCCAAATCGAGTGTCGTTTGAAGCGTTGGACATCTGAAACAGAAGGCTATAACTTTGTTTCAGGAATAAAATAATTTTGCAAATTATTTCATGGATATTTTTGGGGTTGAAGAAGATGAAAATTATGTTGGAAAATTTAGAAAACAACAACTTTTTAGTAACGCCTTCGTGCACGGTTTTATTCATAACTTTCAACTCGTGAATCATTTTGGGTTGGGGTTTAAAACATTAGATAGGTGACTTTAATAGATATTATGTGAATGGTGTATTTGTTATAAATCTTAAGATGGTAGAGATGATCTTAATTGCAAATTATGTGAATGGTGTATTTGTTATGAATGTGTATATGTACCATTGGTGGATAATTCATAGAGTTGAATTATGGTGATATGTGGAATGTTAAGATGGTAGAGATGATCTTAATTGCATATGTTGTTGGTATTTGTACATTCATTCATGGCATGGTCGGCTTCATGGTGGAAGCGGTGAAACTGTGGGTTCACATGGTAGTACACGTTGATCCTTAACTGGAAATAGGCGTGGTAGATGTAGCACAAGTTGATCCTTAATTGGAAATAGGCGTGGTAGATGTAGCACACTGTCGCACCTCGAAAAAATGGGGATACGACTGCAAAGCGAAACGCGATCGCACGCTCGCAATGATGGACTGAACAGAGTCGCCACCGAACTTTATTTATTCCTAAAAAGGAAAGGGGAAATATCGATAAAACCCAAGACAAAAGAAAGGATAAGATATGGTCATCGCAACCAATATCAGGGTTCGGGAGTCGATTACGCAAGGGGAAGGTATTAGCACCCCTCACGTCCGTTGTACTCAACGGGAACCATTAGGTCAGTTGTGTGCATTAATGTTAGTTTGAAGTGTTAGGCTTTTTAAATTATTAGGTGGGAAAGAAAGAATATAAGAGAGAGGAAACGTTTTTGGATTTTTTAACGAAGGACTAAACCTAAGTTTTTTATTAGTGAGCCTGACAAGATTTACAAATACTGCTCCTACGTATCTCAAAAGAGAAATCAAGGCTTATGTAGTTCTGGGTAGAAAAATGTTTATTTGTTGGTCGATTTTAGCGAAAGCTATACTGTATTAATCGACGAAAACATTGTTTTACCCAAAACAGATGAGGAGTGGACGCATACCACACATCGAACGGATTTATAAATCTACATTCGGAAAAGCGTCATTTATCTCTACTCAACAATCGTGGCCGAAACATTGTTTTGTATCACTTAAGACAATATATCTTTCATTTATGAAAAAGGTTTTTGATTAATCGCACGGCGGCGAGAAAAAAGTTTGATTGGTTGGAGGTATTTTGAGTGATGGCGAGAACTTGGATGAGCGAGATATACATCTCGAATCCTAGCCTCAGGAGTGCATGGTATACACCATGTTCCATTTCCATCTTTATTGAAGAAGTATTAAGGTAGGAATTAGGTATTTTGAAGTTTGAAAGACGAGTACTTATGACCTACAAGCTCTTACAGCTTGGGTCTAATACTCGGGACTACGTCTGGACATTCCACCCAGGCAGTCTGTTTCTTTCCAATATTGCTAAGAAATGATTCGAATATTTATGAATGTTTTGGAGGGAAGACGAATATTTATGGCTTGCAAGCTCTTACAGCTTGAGCCTAATATTCGGGATTACAACTGGATATTCCCTCCAGGTAATCTTTTTCTTCCAACTTTATTAAGAAAATGATTTTGAATATTGGAGTGTTAAAGAGAAGACGAATATTTATGGCTTGCAAGCTCTTACAGCTTGAGCCTAATATTCGGGATTACGACTGGACATTCCATCCAGGTAACCTTTTTCTTCACGTTTTATTTAGAAAATGATTTGAATATTAAAGAGAAGACGAATATTAACGGCTTACAAGCTCTTACAGCTTGAGCCTAATATTCGGGATTACGACTGGACATTCCATCCAGGTAACCTTTTTCTTCACGTTTTATTTAGAAAATGGTTTAGATATTCATAACTATTTGGAGAGAAGACGAATATTTATGGCTTGCAAGCTCTTACAGCTTGAGCCTAATATTCGGGATTACGACTGGACATTCCATCCAGGTAACCTTTTTCTTCCAACTTTTATTTAGAAAATGATTTTGAATATTAAATTAAAACAATTAAAGTACCGAGGTTTGAAATTTATTGAAAGTTAAGTTGATGTTGCTTAAGAGCTCATTGTAAGAAGGCCCAAGAGTAAGCCATGTGAGGTTGATGGCGATGCTTAAAAGCAATCGACTTACAAGGGTATGGAAATGGGCTCGACGTTGAATCGAGAATTAGGTGATTTACTTTTATTATTTTTTGAATGGTTTTTCTTTTTATCAAGGAAAATGAGATGACTTATCATGATTGTAACATACCTCACACATAAAATCAATAATTCGTACAAATGCATGGACAAGCACAAATATAATAATTCTCGTAAATCCCAAAATAAATAAATAATTGCCTAAATAATATTAATAAAATAAAATAAGAATAAACAAAATAAATAATAAGAGAAACATGTTAGTTGATTAAATAAGAAGACTATATAATTAAATATGAGTTATTAATAATAATGATAGTAAAGATTTAATTGTTAAATAAAACTTCATTTAAATTAAATAGAATTTGTTTTTTTTTTGTATTTTTTGAAAGAAAATAAAAATAAATAAAAGAAATAATAAAGTTTGATGATGATGACGCGTGGGGGATAAATCCCTCCGATTCCAACGGTCACATGGGGTAACCAAAAAAACAAGTCATTAATGCAGAGGGAGAAACAAAATGGTAGTCAACCTCGAGCGGTGGGCAAGAGCTTCGTTATCAACAAACTCTCAGGGAATAAACCAGAGCCTCTAGAGAAAAGAAAAAAAAGCAAAGTCCCAAAACACCTTAACTAAACACCTCAACTTCTCTCTCTCTGCACAAAATATTTACTTCATCTACTCTAAAAAGGAGTCTCACAAAAAACCAAAGTTCTACTTCTCTTCTTCAAAAGCAAAGCAAATTTCAGTATTAAAAGAACACATGCACTCAATATATACCGATTTCATGAACCCTAATCACAAACCGAGTCTAAACACCAAGCATAACGACTCATTTGCAGAGACGTAATCACGCACGACAAAAAAGTGAGCTACTCATACATTCGGCGGTATCAGCATAAATCCAAGTACGACATAATGAAGAAAAGAGAAGAAAAGAACTACCAGATCGAGATTCTTCGGAAGCAGATGTATATGTTTTTATACTCTTCCTATTTCTTCGAGTCCTCTACTTCTACTCCAAATTCTTCAGGATCGTTCTCTTTTGTTTACAGTGATGTTGTTACGTCTGTGAGGAGGTGATGCAATTTAGCTCAAAACACCATCAAGTTCTAATGACGAATCTGAGCGGCGTGGTTGCAAGAGTTTTTGGTGTAAGGGTTTTTGATGTTCCTTCAGAATTTCGTCTCCTCTCTTAGGGTTTCTTCTTTTTTTTCGCCTCTCTCCTTTTTCTTTGGTTAGGGTTTTTCGTATTCAATTCCTCTAGGGTTTTATTTTTCAACTGTAGCCGCTCTCTTCTCTAGGGTTTTTCCTCTCCTTTTTTATTCTGAACAGTATCCCCTTTTTATACCCAGCTTATTAGGGTTTTCGATTCAGCTTATGGTCATCAAAAGGGTATGCTCTTGGGAATGCTTTAAGGGGTTCAGATTGTTTGTCTCGAATTGGTACTCAATCTGAAGAGGTAATACAATCCTATGCTTTCTTGCTTTGAATTTGTCTCAATTCCTTTTTTGGATTACTGATGGAATTTTTACCGCCTACTGAGTTAACTTGTTTTTTTTTTAATCCAGTAAAATGCGAGCAAATGAATGGAAAGTGTGTCTTCGCAATGCATTGAACTTGTTTGCATTGAGGTTCGGTGCTGATACTGCATTATTCAGGGGTTTTGGATGAAAGTTATGTTTGAGTTATTGCAATCCTCGTTTGGGACTGTAGGTTGAAGGTGGCGGTGGACCGTTGCCATGGCCTGCTATGAACTGCTGCAACTTGAGGTAGGTCTTGGAATGCAGCCTGTGGAATTGCTTGCTACAACTTGTTGTTGGTGCCCTATTATGACATTATTGCCTTTTGAATTGGTAGGTTCGTCTTGTCACAATTTCGGCATTAAAATGATGTTCTCTTTTGCTTCTAGGCTCAAAAGGGGCGGTTTGACGGACTTGAAGCCAAAGTAACAAAAATCCTGTCTTGTAGTTCACACCATGCCGGCATTTACTTACGGTAACTTCTCAAAAGGCCATCCTAACAAACCTTGAGGGCATTGCATAAAGTCTCGCCTACGAATGCTGGCTTGTCCACCGGTAAAGTCTGCTGTTGCTTGCCACAAGGTATGCTTCATTGTTGGAGTGGTTTAACATTTTGCTGCTGTTGGTTTATTACTTTATGCCGGCTGTTGTAATGCTGTTATGTTAATTATTGTTTGTTGCAGGCTTTTGAGCATATGTCTGAGATGCACCAGAGTTTTTAAGCATGTCAAAGACTCTACTTAGAAAACTTTCATCAAAAAAGCATTTCTGACTTTTTGAATTAGCTTCATCGTTAGGGAGACTGGCTCTATACAATGATGAAGGAAGCAAAATTTGCCGTGGAGCTTGAGATACAGAAATTTCAACAGGACTTAATGCATTTAAAGTAATATATGCCGATTTCAGCCAGCTTGTGTAGCTTAATGGTGGTCTGTGCATCAACAGAATCTTCGGCCTTTTTTAATGCTTGAAAAATGCTAAATAGAGACAAGGCGGCATCATTAATAAGCTCCAGGTCACCATCAACATTACTGATATCGACCAATGCCTGCAGGAGAAAGAAGAGCGGACTACGGAGGTTAGCATACACTTCTTCGTTTTGACAGGCTTCAGGAAAATCGTTACTAAGAGCAAGCACGTGAATCCAAGTACACCATAACGTATGCAGGGTAATCAACAATTGCTCCTCGAACAGAAGAAAGCTTCCGTTTGCAAGCTGCTATACTGTAATCCTCGATAAACTCTGCCATATATTTATAGTTTTGAAACCTCAGATTGTCAATGTTCTCAGTCACTGCCAATGCAAAAGCACAAGCAAATCTGATAGGTTGTTTATGCTCCTTCAACAACTTCTGGGCTTTATTGAGAAATTTGGTCCTAACAAAAGTAGAGGAATCCTTTGCAATCAAAATGGTGAAGTGAAAAACTTCTGGAGTGATATGTAAATCCCATTTCTTAGCAAGACGAAGAATTGTTGTTGCAGCAGCTAATCTGATATGAGCCTTGTCGTTTTCACTATCAACGAAATCATCAGTTTCCCGTAGCATTCTTGATAAAATATCCATGAGTCCATTAATGTTCTGCTTCGTGTGTGTCATCACTAATTAATGCTCCTGTTGTTTGAGTGGTCTCAATGATGGTGCCAAGTGGAAAAGAACCTTCTAAGCTTATTGCCATATTTAGAACACATCCAGCACGCTCGATGCTCCATGGAGGGGTATCACTCCAAACCCCAACAAAATCCACACGGATGGGTAATTCTACTTTAACCTTTCTAGGATGGAAAGGCTGATGAATGTGATCATTATGATGGCTGTTAATCTGATGTTATGTTAATTATTGTTTATGTTTGTAGTAAAAAAATATTCCAATTCAGAAATCCAAATTCAAGTCAATATTTTCTGGTTTTGTTACGAAATGTCATATTTGTATGAAACGTGTATGAAATGCGTACAGGGAAAAACACGGAATTTATTTTAATCATGAATGAATGTATAATGAATTATGAATGATTGAATGAATCTAATGCTAGTATTTGGCATAAAAATTCATTAAAATGAGCGAGGACTAGGAACATGACAACAGAATGTGAATGATAACATAAGTGACAAACATCGAACAAAGGGGTGAATGGTGTAAATGTATTTGAAATGTTATTTGTAATTTGATTTTGAAATGTATATAAAATGGATTTTTAGAAATAATCCAAGACTAATTTAAATATCAAAAAAAATCAGTATAAAACCCAATAAAAATCAAATTAATCCACTAATTTGTTAAGATTACTTTTGACATCAATTCTAACATCTATTTGAAAATTAAAATCAATTAGAGTTTTGAATCATTAGTAAAGATAACAATTAAAATTAAATTGAAATTTGGCTTTAAACTTGATTTGAAATTAAAATCAAATATTGAAAAATTACAAAAGTCAAGTGATTAAAATCCATTTTATAGTCAAAAGCATCATAATCAAAAAGCATAGGCAATGATCAATGTGTAACAAAAAATATGGATTTGGGAACGAATGTATGCAAATGAACTTTAGGCCAAGTGCCAAAAAAATTCAGGACCAAAATCGGGGTATGACACACACGTTGATCCTTAATTGGAAATAGGCGTGGTAGATGCAGCATACGTTGATCCTTGATTGGAAATAAGCATAGTAGTGGCTTGGATCTTGTCCGGATCGGAAGCGTGGCTTGGATTCTAGATATTGAATCGGAAAGCGGTGAAATGTTGGGTTCACATTGCGGTACCACATGCATAGAGTCACATGTCTTGCATTGAGTCACATTAGAGTCATGTGATAATTGAGTGTATGCATTATTGTGATTGTGATGTGTGTATGAGATATGGTAATTGAATTTGGTGATGTTGGGATACATACCTTGGAAAAATATGTGATTATGTGATGATTGTAGTTATGTGTATTTTTGGGAATATAGTATTGGATTTTAATTTTGTACTCCTTGGGTTTGATGGATGTTTCGAACATGTGAAATAAATGTTGATTAATATTATTTACATGGTTATATGAAGTGTGATGAATTCCTTTAATTTTTGATTTAATCATTGTGCTTGATTAAACTTCTTCATAATGATTTGAATTCTCACCCTTTCTGTTTGAATGTTATCTTTACATGGGTATCGTGCAGATAATCCAGAGTAGTATCACTGAAGTAAGTGGACGGTAGCTCGCTCGAGATTAGCCATTTCCGTATTTTAGTTTGAAGAATAGGTAATGAGTCAATGCTCTGGTCATGTAACACTGGGTAGATTAGTAGTATTGAACTCGTATCCTATTTGGATAAGTATTATGTTATTACTTGTGAACATGCTTATTTGCAACTGCTATTGAGAGGCCATAGTGCTAAATATTCTGATTATGATTTTAGTTTATTTTGAAGAGATTATTGAGAGATGATCATGGTATGGGACATGGATCATTTTATGAAATGCATGAGTATTCATTATTTTGCGTTGCGAACGCATATTCGTGAATATTCATGGGAACTAAAATGTGTTATTTGAACTGACCAGGTGTATTGTATATTGATGATGAATGATGTTGGTTTTTGAAAGCTTTTAGTTTTTGAAAACGTCGATGTGACGCCCTTTTGTTTATATGCATGCTCATTTACTCTGATTATATGTTAAGTATTTTGGGGTTGAAAAAGGGGTGTTACATATCACACGCCCATGCAAGCATGCAAGAGAGATTTTCAAACTTTTGCCAAAAATGGAAGTGTGCAATTATCAATCTCATGGCCTATAAATAAGACCTCTCTTGCTCAGAAATGAGGACCTCATGCCCAAGCTTTGATTCGGAAACGCCAAACCCTCACCATTAAAGTTTTGAGATTGAAACTCCAAGAGTCCATCCCTTTCCTTGATCCATTTATATTCCATCAAGCATCTGAAGCAAGGCCAAGCATAATTGAGAGCAAGATCGTGCCAATCTGAAGCTCCATTGAAGGTGATTTTCTAGATTTTCCTGTCTTCAATTCTCTCTTATTTCTCCACTACTCTTGTTGATCTTTGGTTGTCTGAAGTCCTACCAATGTAGGTAGCCAGATTGAGTTGCCTAGAGGTCAAATCGAAGCAACTCAGATCATGATCCTCAAAATTGAACTCCCTGTATCTTCCTATATACTTGGAGTTAGACAAAATTGAGGCCAAATTCGAGCTCCTAAGCATTTTTTCTTTAAATCCATTTCTTGCTTTTTCATTTTGGTGATGGTTGAAGGTGGACCAGTCTAGTGAGGTCCACCAGAGAAGAAGACCGGAGCTCTGGCTTCGGCGATGTGTTGGAAAGCTTCTGAACCACATGATCCATTTAAAATGTTTTAATCTTGAGTGTTGGTTATGATTACAACGCGTGTGGAGCATTTGACTCAAGACCACATGGAACGCGCACTTTGGACCATTTTATTTGCCACCTCAATTAATGAGGGAGATCAGATGGTCCACGTATTTTTTATTTTATGAATTTCCATTTTAATTGCTTTATTTTCATTAATTCATATCAATTTTAATATTGATCCAAAAAATATGGGACTTTCAATTTTCAAATATTTTCCTCTTTCATTTTCTGAATTAAAAATAATTTTTGGATCAATATTGATATTTTTCATGATTTAATTGTTTTTGTGCATATTTTTAATTGTTTAAAAATACTTTTGACTTTCCAAAAATCATGAATTTTTTTGACCAAGGTCCTTTGACCTTCATTGACCTAGGATAAATCTCTTGGCCATTTATTTGGTGTTTTGAATAGATTTTAGGTTTTTGATCAAACATAATTTAACTTAATGCATTTTTAATTGATTTTTAATTGTTTAATTGTAAATATATTGTGTTGAGCTATTTTTATTGACTTGTAAAGTTTGACTATTGTGTTTGGGCCTTGGTCAAGGTTGATTTGACTTTGTTATATTAAAATCATTGGATTTAGGGGATTGAAGAAATGTACATTTCATCTCCCAAAATGAATGAATGATTTTAATTTGATAAAATTTATCCCATGACCAATTTGTGTTTATCTAATTTCCCCTCCTTCTTCATCTTCAATCCCATTCTATCCCATTCATTCCGTTGACCAATGATATCTCTATATTCTAAGGCTAATTGGTTCATAAACCAATACAAGTATGGATGAGATTAGGTCCATCCTCTTTGACATTTTCTTTTTAAGTGTGGTGTGTTTTAGGAGTGTGGTTCATTATACCATATCTCTAACATGCATTAACACTAAAATTTCTATTGCCCGACCTCAGATAGTAATGACTTCTACATAATTCCAATTACGATTGCTTAACATAGCGCTAAATTTTGAACCAAAAGCATAGCATTCTAGTAAGTGAGATTGTAAGTCTCCCCGCTTTCATGGTATTGTGTGGAAACTTGGCCTTTTTTCCTTCCTTTGGAAGATATCTTGGTTCAAGGATCCATGCTTCTGAATAGACGGTTGAGTGTTCTCCAAAGGATGACTTAAACAATAAAAAGCAAAACTCCACTAACTTCTAATCAACTAACATTTAACTAACTTTTAATTTTAAGTCATCTACTTTATGCAATTTAAATTCAAGCCAATTATCATTTGTCATTATACATACCATTTAACTTGTTTATTTTAATGCCATTTTTACTTTGCTCACTTGAGCCATATATTGTGATTATATTGTGATTGTATATACATGTTTGTGTATTTTGTTTGTGTTTGTGGTATTTTGACCTTAAGATACTTAATAAACAACAAAAACTCTTAAAAAAATGTTTGTGTGGACTGTTGGATTTGATCTGAGACTTGGACTTAGAATTAGGCAACACTCCCTATGCAAAAGGACTTGGCCAATGCCAACATTTCTGAAACCAAGTTATTATGATTTGAACTTTCATCTGATGCAAGTATTGAGATCCCTTTTGAGTTCATCTTCTACTTGGTCTTGATGCAAATGTTACTTTGGACCTGTGTCTAATGCCTTATTATGAGCCAATCAAGGAGTATGTCATCTGATACATGGGGAATATTATGAAGAAGACTATGAAGTCTCTAACTTGGATGTGGCAATATTTATTTGATGCACTGCTCTTCCTCTTGCTTGATTATTGATATTGCTTGATTCTAATGTCCAAGGGGAAATTGGGTTTCTATATGACATTCTTGTCTATTGGATTGCATCCCATTGGTCAGATCTTTTCAACTCTTAACTTTTAAATTTTTGCTTAGGATTAGTGTCTTCATCTCCTCCCACTTCTTTAATTTCAAATCTCATCCTCTTTTCAAAATCTTCTTTGCTTGTAATTTCTAAACCTAGACTCTTTTGCAAACTAGAAACTTTGGCCTTATTCCATTGGAATTTTAAACTTTTTTTTCTTAATCAAACTTGTAAATGAATCTAATTATATTTACTTAAAATTTCAAAAGACAAAAAGAACTAACATTCATTTAAACTCTTTTAGTCCTTTTGTACCTCTTTTAAACTTAAATATTTGTTAAAAGCAATTCACTCACTTTAAAAATGATACCATGAACTACGAGGTTTTGATCCCTCATTTTATGTTGGTACGTAGGCACAAGTCCGAAAGTCTTGTCAAACACAAAAATATAATTAATGAATTCTTTTCTCATCCCCACACTTTATTTATTACAAACATCTTTATGCCAAAACATATACACACATAAAAAAGGGCTCCTTAGGAGTACCTAGGACACTTTGGGTGCTAACACCTTTCCTCTGTGTAACGAACCCCCTTACCTGTAATCTTTGGCATTTTATTAGTTTTGATTTGAAAACTTCTTATCTTTGGGTTTTGTTCGAACTTTTCCTTTTTCCTTTGGAAACAATAAAAGTGCGGTGGTGACTCTGGTTTTATGGACGTTAAGTTTATCCAGCTCTTAATGGTCATGAATTTACCGCTATAGAAATTAAGTGGCGACTCTGCTAAGGAGTAATCCCCAGTGGGTTTAGCCTACTTTTTTATGTGTACATAATGAAGGAGAATGGCCATCCAAGGCGCAGCGGAATTTAAAAATTTCTCCATTTAGTGATCCTTACGAATGGGCATGATCAGTGATAGAATTGTCACCTCTTGTGGCGATTAAAACCTTTGGTGCAAATCTCTTGTAACGATCAAAACCTTGGATACAGATCCACGGGGCGATCATGAACGTTGAACGATGACAACGTATTTACTCAGTCCACACGAACGGATTCCTTCAATCGCAGTGCTAGCTGTTATGAATGAAGGCTTTGAGTGAGAGAAAGAGGGATACGAAATTCCAACTCTTCAGTTGTGTTGTATTCCCATGCAATGCTTCTGCACAAGAGTTCTATTTATAGAACCATTTGTGTGGGCTTCAAGCCAAAAAGCCCACTTAAGTGTATTTTGGCCCATATCTCATAATATGCCAAAATCACTTAAGTATTTGGTACCTTACCATACTTCGTATTCTACTTAAGTACACCATACCTTACGATGTTCCTTAGTTACTCTATCTCTCATCAATCCGTCCTTTGTGTGTGACCCTGTAGGTTTTCGCGACGTTGGCAATTATATTAAATCACACATTTAACATAATAAACAGTGAGCGGTATCTAGCAACACATCACTGCTACCCAAGACACGAAAATGTCATGTGATCTGACAAAACCTCCTGTGATAATGATTATGTGTATAATTACCCCTTTGCCCTTATGTCTATATTGAACACAAGGTATAGATCGTGTCATCCTTGTCCAGTTCAATATTGGGCCCATAGACATTTATCCTGTTACACAGGATGCGCAAATTCCATCTAGGGCACTCATGTCCCTCAGCATGCTTTGTGGAGTACCCATCAACTGTCTTTATAGTTATCCAGTTACGGACAACCTTGGATCAGCAATAAAGCACTCGACTCTACATCTAGGATCCATGGTGGTTTCAGGTCGAAGAGTGGTATACACTATTATCACCATGAGAATAACTTATGACACTTTGCATAACTTTCTATATAGTATTCTCATAGCGGGTCAATCCGGTATAAATATTACTCCTAATATTCATACCTATGTTTAAGACTTGATAACTCTTTATCCATGATCCATGAGATGTGATCATCAGTCTACAAACATAATAGTCTTAATGCTTTAATGTTATCCCAATTCACACTAAAGCTCGACTACGAATACTTTAAGAATAGTGTCCTTATGTTTAATGTGCTCTCATGATTAAGTCACACTTAATACATTAAACAGACTATCTATTCCAGGGACTTTATTAATCAACCATAATAAAGAAAATTCCTTTTATTATTAATAAATAATTCTATACAAGTACCAAAAGTATTGGCCTCTAGGGCTTACACCAACAATCTCCCACTAGCACTAGTGCCAATCAGGCATACCCCTTATGCCCATTGATCTAGTATGGCCATTATGCTTCTGTTGCGCAAGAGGCTTTGTTAGTGGGTCAGCAATATTGTCAAGTGTAGGTACTCTACATTGTGAGAAAATTCCTTACCTTGAATTAATTTTTAATGATAGCAAATTGTGTGATCATCATCCAAATGTTGGTTGTGCATTGCATTACATGATACATGTGTGTTTTATTATGTTTTTCATCCCACTATATTGTTGCATAACTGTACATATAAACCTACATTGATATTCCCCTTTAAATAACAATTAAAATGCATTTTATGTCAGTAAGCATCGATACATAAAGCCTCTGCATCGATACATACAGCATGAGATAAATCACAAAACCTTTCTGTTCAGTATGCATCGATGCATACGAGTCATGCATCAATACATGGAAGACAAAATACTCTATGCATCGATACACACGATCCCTGCATCGATACATGACAAATTGAAACAGCCTGTGTATCAATACATACGCACCAGGCATCGATACATACTAGTGTAATAACCACTTGCATCGATACACACGACCTTTGCATCGATACATGAATAATCAATTTCACCAAAATTCACATTACTTACAGTATGTATCGATACACACCCTTATGCATCAATACAAAAGACTGTTTTATGTTATAACAGCAACTGTTTTGCAGCATATAAAAGACAGGTTACAACAGCAGTGCAAAAACACGAATTCATTGAGGGAAAACAATTGAACACAGATCAAAAGCAGTGTTGGAGCAATTGTTTGAGAGCAATTAGAAACCTGAAAGAGACTTCATCTTCTTCATCTTCTCAATCACTTTTCTTCAAGAACATTTACACATAACCATTCTTGTTCTTTGGATTAAAGAAGCATCGAGATAACGTTCAGTGGTATGATCAAGGATCTAGCTGTGGTTTGCAGTGGAACGATCGAGGATCTAGCTGAGTCGAAGATTGAAGGGGGTTTCTAGGAAAAACCTACTGGTTTGTCCTTCAAGAACTGGAGTGTTCTTGAGGGTTTGGGAGTCACATTTGCAGAACATATTCAGCCGCAGCGTTGCGTTTGGAGATCGGGGGATTTCGCAAGCAGGTCGTGGAACCGGTGAATTGTTTGCAACTTTGTGCAGGAAAATCTTGATCGTGCTCAGATCAAGTGAAGGTTTATACAAGAAGAGGTTCTTAGAGTTTAGAATTCTGTCTTTGTATCATAACCTTGTATCAACGGATTCGGCAATAATTGATAATCAAAGTTCTCAATTTCATTTGAAATTGAGAGGGAGACGTACCCACACGCGAGGACGACGTGGGGAACTTCCTTACCAGATCTCTGCGTATCGTACTCTTACCTTACTCCTCTTTACGTTTTTCAAACTATTTTCGCAATTTCAGTTAGTGTGTGGTGATTGTATCTTTTTCAAGACAGCAGTGGCAAGAAAACTTTAATCAAACTCCATTGCTGTTCATAATCGATCACATACACACCAACTGTTTGATAAAACGGTTAGCTAGATTTTATTCATTGGAAATAGACTTTAATGATAAGTGCATTCAATTAGGTAAAATTCTGGTGTGAATTGTTTCTGTCATTCTCATTAAAATCCAGCAATTAAACTTGTGTGTCCGGCTTTCTAGTAGCGGTTCAGAATAGACGGAAGTCGATTCGGGACTGATTTTTCCGCCAACTTTGAAAACTCTGATAAAACTTTAAATCCGTTAAATTTGAAAGAGGTGATCTATTCACCCCCCCTCTCGATCACTAGCCACACCGTCTAACAAGTGGTATCAGAGCGCCGGTTCGCTGGTGCTCTGTGGCTGCCTGTAACAGTATGGATTCTGAACCAAAGGGGGCGTATAATAGAGCGCCTATTTTCAACGGTGAAAATTATGGCTACTGGAAAGACTGCATGCGAGTTCATATAAATTCTGTGGATAGGTTAGTATGGGCTGCCATTGAAAACGGTCCGTTTCAAATCACTATGACAAATGCGGCTGGCGCCATAGTACCTAAACCAGAAGATGATTGGAATGAGAAAGATGAGAAAAAATGGTCGTGTGATTGGAGAGCTCGAAACATGTTAATTTCAGCACTTGGTGTTGATGAGTATTATCGAGTATCCCATTGCACGACAGCTAAAGAAATGTGGGACGCTTTAGAAGTTGCCCATGAGGGTACTACTGAAGTAAAACAGTCCCGCATTAACACACTCAATCAAGAGTTTGAGCTCTTTCGCATGAAACAAGGAGAATCCATCTCCGACATGCAAAAGAGATTCACCCATCTAACTAACCGATTGAATGCTCTTGGAAAAACTATTTCCAATGAAATTGCTACTAATAAAATTCTCAGGTGTCTTAGCAGGGAGTGGCAACCTAAAGTTACAGCAATCAAGGAAGCCAACGATCTTACAAGACTTACGATTACAACTCTGTTTGGAAAGCTGGAAGAACATCAGCAAGCTTTGGAAAGTCTTGAAAAATATGAGAATAAAAGTAAGAAGGAAAAGGAGAAGAAAAGAGACAAAGAGGGAGAGAAGAAGCCAATAGCTCTTGTGGCTTCTAGCTCTAAGTCCTCACGAAAAGAGCAAAGCGACAATGATTCAAGTAGTGACAAAGACTCGGATGATGAGGAAATGGGACTGTTTGTAAGGAGATACAATAGATTCATTCGAAAGAATGGAGTCAAGCATTCCGATAAAAATCTCATGAAGTTTCGAAAACAATCTACAAATTCGAAACAAGAAGAGAACAAGAAGAGTAGAGGAAGAGGATCCTGTTTTAATTGTGGTAAATCCGGACACTATAAAACGGACTGCCCTATGAAGTATAAGGATCAAAGAAAAGATTCGCCAAAAGGGTACAGCAAACAAAGAAGAGCGTATATTGCATGGGAAAGTGATAGTGATTCATCAAGCACACAAAGCTCAAGTGATGATGATGAAGCTGCAAATCTGTGCCTTATGGCTCACAAAAAAAATCTGTCCTACCACAAGAAGAAAAACAATGACAAAAAGGTAAAACAAGCCTATTACGATAATTTCTCCTCTATGTCTTTTTCAGAACTAAAAATAGCTTTTGAAAAACTGCATAACGAAGTTGTAGATGCTTTTAAAAGACTATCTTCCGACAAACATATTTTCTCTTTTTTGGAAGGTAAAGTAAACAAAGCTGAAATTGATTTAGAAGCATTGAAAACTAGTATTGCAGAAAATTCAAAAACTATTGACATTGACGGATGTAGTAGAGTTAGGTATTGTGACGCTTGTTATATTTGGCAAAAAGAGGTAAACACTCTTAAGGTCAAATTAGAGAAAGCGCTACAACCTAAAGTTACTTATGCCGTTAACCCCAAGTTGTTTAAGAAGTCATTGAATCCTCCATATGCAAAATACTCTTTTATTCTAAAGGATTCAATGAACAAGAAACAACAAACACATCATCATGGTTTATGTCATTATTGTTGCCATGCTGGCCATACCATTGAAAAATGCAAATTTAGGAGATTTGTTGTCCCTAAAGGCATTTACAAATGGAAGCCAAAAGGCAACCATGTTAACACTTACCCACTTGGACCCAATGAAAATTGGGGACCAACTTCTCGCTTTTGATGTTTTAGGATGAGTGCCTTGCCTCCGCAGATAGAAGGTGGTTTCTTGACAGCGGCTGCTCAAGGCACATGACCGGTGACATATCGCTCTTTATAGACTTCAAGGCAAAGAAGAAGGGATATGTCACTTATGGAGACAACAACAAAGGAGCTATACTCGGCAAAGGTAGTGTAGGTAATCCCTCCACCACTACTATTTCAAATGTCCATTTAGTTGAGGGACTTAAACACAATTTGTTAAGCATAAGTCAACTATGCGACATGGGCTATAAAGTGTCTTTTACAAAAACTTGCTGCATAATTGAACATGTTGAACAAAACATTGTGTTTAAGGGTGTAAGAGTAAACAATATCTATATGCTTGACTTGTTTGATGTACCTTTAATAAGTACTAAATGTCTAGTCACCTTGAATGATGATTCTTGGCTTTGGCATAGACGTTTAGCGCATGTAAATTTCGATTTGCTTAATAAGGTTGTGTCTAAGGATCTAGTAGTCGGTCTACCAAAAATAAAATTTTCAAAAGACCACCTATGTGACGCGTGCCAAATGGGAAAGCAAACAAGGGTGTCCTTTAAATCTAAAAATGTAATTTCAACTTCACGACCCCTTGAGCTTCTCCATATGGACCTCTTTGGACCTTCTAGGACAAAGAGCCTAGGTGGAAATTACTATGGCTTTGTAATAGTTGATGACTACTCTAGATTCACTTGGACTATATTCCTTCATAGCAAAGATGAAACTTTTTCTGCTTTTAAAAATTTTGCAAATCTGTCCCAAAACAAAATGAATTCCAAAATAGTTACAATTCGTAGTGATCATGGTGGTGAGTTTCAAAATTACCACTTTGAGAAGTTTTGTGACAAGTATGGTATTGAGCATAACTTTTCAGCTCCTCGCACTCCACAACAAAATGGCGTTGTGGAGCGTAAAAATCGTGTTTTAGAGGAGTTGGCAAGAACAATGCTTAATGAGGGTGGATTACCAAAATACTTTTGGGCTGATGCTGTTAGCACAGCCTGTTATGTTCTAAACAGAATCTCAATTCGCCCTATTTTAAACAAAACTCCTTATGAACTTTTGAAAGGAAGAAAACCAAACTTGTCACATCTTCACGTATTCGGTTGTAAATGTTTTGTTTTGAATAACGGTAAGGAAAACATTGGGAAGTTTGATGCAAAAGCGGATGAAGGTATTTTTCTTGGTTACTCACTGTCAAGTAAGGCATATAGAGTGTATAATAAGCGTTTACTTACTGTTGAAGAATCTGTTCATGTTTCTTTTGATGAGTCTTATCCGAAAAATGTCGAAAAAGGTATTTCTTTTGATGACGCAGGTGTATCTACAGAAGACATACTCAAGGAAGCTGTTGAGGAAACTGATCAGTCCAAAACAGCTGCCCATGAGAAGGAGGAAGATACTAGTCATGAAGAAATTGAGGAAGAAAAGACAGCTGAAGTGAATGATCTTCCAACAGCTTGGAGATCCTCAAAAGACCATCCCATTGACAACATTTTGGGAGACATTTCAAAGGGAGTAATGACCCGGTCTAAGATAAGTAACTTTTGTTCTCACTTCGCGTTTGTTTCACAAGTAGAACCTAAAAATACCAAAGAGGCCTTGATTGATGAATTTTGGCTAATGGCCATGCAAGAAGAGCTTAATCAATTTAAAAGAAATGACGTTTGGGAACTTGTCCCTCGTCCGCGAGATCATCATATCATAGGCACTAAGTGGGTTTTTAGAAACAAGCTTGATGAAAACGGAGTGATTACTAGGAACAAGGCACGCTTAGTAGCACAAGGGTATAACCAAGAGGAGGGCATAGACTATGAGGAAACTTATGCTCCAGTTGCTCGCCTTGAAGCTATACGTCTTTTGCTTGCCTATGCGTGTTCTAAGGATTTTAAGCTTTACCAAATGGACGTAAAAAGTGCCTTTCTTAATGGTGTCATAAATGAAGAAGTATATGTTTCACAACCTCCCGGTTTTGAAAATGCTGAAAATCCAGATCATGTTTACAAATTAAAACGAGCTTTGTATGGTCTTAAACAAGCCCTCGGGTTTGGTATGAAAGGCTTAGCAAATTCCTAATTGATCATGGATATTCAAGAGGTAAAGTGGACAATACACTCTTTATTAAACACAAAGGGAAGCACATTCTTTTAGTTCAAGTTTATGTCGACGATATCATATTTGGTTCAACTAACATACACTTGGTCGAAGAATTTTCTAAGGTTATGCAGGGTGAATTTGAGATGAGTCTAATGGGGGAGCTGAACTACTTCCTAGGACTGCAAATAAAGCAACTTGATGAGGGTACAGCAGTATGTCAAACAAAATACTGCAGAGAACTACTCAAGCGCTTTGGAATGAATGACTCAAAATCGATTGACACCCCAATGCCTACCAACGGAAATCTAGACAAGGATGAGCATGGTAAGTGTGTAGATGTCAGAAGGTTCAGAGGTATGATTGGATCTCTCTTGTATCTTTCTGCTTCTAGACCTGACATCATGTTTAGTGTTTGTATGTGTGCACGCTATCAATCAAATCCTAAGGAATCGCACCTTAAAGTGGTAAAGCGCATATTTAGATACCTTCACGGAACACCTAAATATGGGCTTTGGTATTCCAAAGGAAGTGATTGTAGCTTAGTAGGGTACTCCGATTCTGATTTTGCTGGCTGCAAATCAGATAGGAAGAGCACAAGTGGTTCATGTCACCTGTTTTCAAACTCCTTGGTCAGTTGGCACAGCAAAAAGCAAGTTTATGTGGCTTTGTCAACTGCAGAGGCAGAATACGTTGCAGCCGGTAGTTGTTGCGCTCAGATTTTATGGCTGAAGCAGCAACTACAAGACTTCAACATTCAACTCAAACGTATTCCTATCAAATGTGACAACACTAGTGCCATAAACCTTACTAAAAACCCTGTTTTACACTCACGCACTAAACACATAGAGATTAGACATCATTTCCTTCGTGACCATGTTGAAAAAGAAGACGTTGTCTTTGAGCACGTTGATTCCAAAAATCAGCTCGCTGATATTTTCACTAAACCATTGGCAACGGAACCTTTCTTCAACATTCGTCGCGAATTGGGAGTCTTAGATCTTTCTCAATTGATGTCATAAGCATGTTATCTCTTAATTATATTATGCCTCATCATGGTTGATAAGAGCTGTTTTAGATGTCAATTATCCATCACACGAGTTCTCCAACAGAGGTAATATCAATCCTTTCTACAATTTTCTTATTGCTAAGTGATTGTGTATGTTACATCAAATGTTCTTACTCTAGTTGATATAAAATTTGATTGCATATACTCCTGTCCATATTGTGTGCACATTAACAATCTGACTTCTAAATCTCTCTTGAGCATAATCATCATGACATAGTGCATAATGCATATTCATACTGCATTAAAATTCATTAAAAGCTAGTTCAGCATCAGTATACATCGACACCAACGAAGCATGCATCGATCCAAACACTCTAAAATTCAAATTTTTGAAAAACTGCTTCAGGATGCATCGATGCATCCATCGCATGTATCGATACACATGCCCATTGTGAATATTTGACATCGACTCATGACCTTCTGCATCGATACATACTGATGCTATCTGAATTAAATGCAATTTCTTTCTCTCTCATGCATCGACACATCAGCCAATCATATCACTTCCTATCTCATTACTTCATCTCATCTGCCCTCAAAAACCCCAAAACCAGTGGCTAACCCTAATCCTCCTCATCTTCACTCTCTCTCACAAACTTGGTAAAACCCTAAATCTCACATCACCATGCCTCCACGCACTATTCCAGCCAGAGCAAAAGGAAAAGGAAAGGGAAAGGAAGCAGCCGGTACTTCTCAGCAACCACCAGATGTTCCTTCAAATGCCTTAAACATACTTCATCCTGCCATTGCTACTGAATTTGAGGAATCCTTCAAGGCCAGGTTGGTAATGAAACCTCATATCTTTGATAAAACAGATGTTGTTCATCTGCACCTAAATGAAGTAGTTGAACTCTTACATGCACAAAGACTTGGGTCCTTTCTATCTACAAAAGATGAGTATCATGAGGATTTCATCCGGGCCTTTTTTGCTGGTTTACAAACTGGTAGAGGCTATATGTTCCGGTGTTCTATCGGAGTCAGAACATATACCTTTGAAGCCTCTGATTGGGAAACGGTGTTTCAAATGCCGCTTCCGTCGATGGCTGTCAAGTCCTGGCATGACCTGCACTTTGATCCTGAATTTGACATGAAGGACTTTACTCCTTCTATCCTAAAGATTGATAGACCATTGAGTGAGGATGAACACGTCACGTCAGGTATGATCAAGCAAACTCCGCGTATTCTTCACTGGATTATCACTCATATTCTGCGTCCAACAAACAGTGGACATTCGCGGTTGGACAGGCCCAGCATACATCTTCTCTACATTTTGCAAAATAAGGTGTTCTTAAACTGGGCTAATTACTTTGTAAAACGTCTATTTTTCGTGCGAGACAGCTCCAAAAATGGGGCTCTAGGTTATGCTTCTCAAATAATGAAAATTCTTAAGTTTTGGAAAGTTGCAATACCTATTGTCCCTCTCCTATCTCCATCTGCAGCTCAAGAGTTTGACTCTGCCACTCTATTGCATATGGGATATCGGTGGGATAAAGACCGCAAATGCTTCTATTTCTTCGAAAGAAAATCCAAAACCAGAATTTACAATTTTGACGTGCCTTCGGAACGCATCCATGTTGCTGAAGATCAGCCTGATGAAGAGATGCAGGATGCGGCTGAAACAGATGCACCACAGGCTGAGGCCAATGCTGGTTGGGGAGATTGGGTGCCACGAAGGTGGTCTCCCACCAACTACGTACCTGAACCTACAGCCCTTCCATTCTCCGGTGGTACTTCAGCCTCAACACCAAATGCGGACATCACTCACATGCTTCAACAGATGGAAATTGTCAACAAAGAACGCCATGAAGAAGCACGGTACTGGCATGTTCAACAATCTGAATGGCACAACGAGCATCGGGACTGGCATGATGAGCATACACGGATGTATCACAATCAACACGCTTGGCACCAAGACTTGGTGAAATGGCATCAGGTTTTCTATGGACAGCTTTAGAAGCATTGAAGTTCAGAACCGATTTAGGCAATACTCCTTCATGGGCCAAAATCCAGACACAATGCCTCCTCCTCCGCCTCCGCCAAGCTACCGAGATCCTGACAAACATGATGAGGAATCCTGTGGTGGCAACAATCCAAATTAACCCACCTGCACTTCATCTCATAGCATTTCATCTCATATTGCTCTAGTTTTATTTTGTTGCACAATATATGGTTTAGCTTATGTAACTCTTAAACTCGTTCGTATCTTTAAAACGCGTTTCTAATTCTGTTTATCTCTATTGTTATTGCCCTTATTCTTCATTCTTTGTGAATGATTCTTTACTTTGAAGCTTCATTCTATGTGATTGATAGCCTGTTATCCATTTCTTGCCATGTCCTGCTACACTATGCTACCTTGATAAATATGTTTCTTCTTCTTTTTTATGTTGACAAAGGGGGAGAAAATGCAGATATGCACAAACTCAGGGGGAGTATCACACATCTTGCCAAGAATTTGCCATCATCAAAAAGGGGGAGTTTGTGAGAAAATTCCTTACCTTGAATTAATTTTTAATGATAGCAAATTGTGTGATCATCATCCAAATGTTGGTTGTGCATTGCATTACATGATACATATGTGTTTTATTATGTTTTCATCCCACTATATTGTTGCATAACTGTACATATAAACCTACATTGATATTCCCTTTAAATAACAATTAAAATGCATTTTATGTCAGTAAGCATCGATACATAAAGCCTCTGCATCGATACATACAGCATGAGATAAATCACAAAACCTTTCTGTTCAGTATGCATCGATGCATACGAGTCATGCATCAATACATGGAAGACAAAATACTCTATGCATCGATACACACGATCCCTGCATCGATACATGACAAATTGAAACAGCCTGTGTATCAATACATACGCACCAGGCATCGATACATACTAGTGTAATAACCACTTGCATCGATACACACGACCTTTGCATCGATACATGAATAATAAATTTCACCAAAATTCACATTACTTACAGTATGTATCGATACACACCCTTATGCATCAATACAAAAGACTGTTTTATGTTATAACAGCAACTGTTTTGCAGCATATAAAAGACAGGTTACAACAGCAGTGCAAAAACACGAATTCATTGAGGGAAAACAATTGAACACAGATCAAAAGCAGTGTTGGAGCAATTGTTTGAGAGCAATTAGAAACCTGAAAGAGACTTCATCTTCTTCATCTTCTCAATCACTTTTCTTCAAGAACATTTACACATAACCATTCTTGTTCTTTGGATTAAAGAAGCATCGAGATAACGTTCAGTGGTACGATCAAGGATCTAGCTGTGGTTTGCAGTGGAACGATCGAGGATCTAGCTGAGTCGAAGATTGAAGGGGTTTCTAGGAAAAACCTACTGGTTTGTCCTTCAAGAACTGGAGTGTTCTTGAGGGTTTGGGAGTCACATTTGCAGAACATATTCAGCCGCAGCGTTGCGTTTGGAGATCGGGGGATTTCGCAAGCAGGTCGTGGAACCGGTGAATTGTTTGCAACTTTGTGCAGGAAAATCTTGATCGTGCTCAGATCAAGTGAAGGTTTATACAAGAAGAGGTTCTTAGAGTTTAGAATTCTGTCTTTGTATCATAACCTTGTATCAACGGATTCGGCAATAATTGATAATCAAAGTTCTCAATTTCATTTGAAATTGAGAGGGAGACGTACCCACACGCGAGGACGACGTGGGGAACTTCCTTACCAAATCTCTGCGTATCGTACTCTTACCTTACTCCTCTTTATGTTTTTCAAACTGTTTTCGCAATTTCAGTTAGTGTGTGGTGATTGTATCTTTTTCAAGACAGCAGTGGCAAGAAAACTTTAATCAAACTCCATTGTTGTTTATCATCGATCACATACACACCAACTGTTTGATAAAACGGTTAGCTAGATTCTATTCATTGGAAATAGACTTTAATGATAAGTGCATTCAATTAGGTAAAATTCTGGTGTGAATTGTTTCTGTCATTCTCATTAAAATCCAGCAATTAAACTTGTGTGTCCGGCTTTCTAGTAGCGGTTCAGAATAGACGGAAGTCGATTCGGGACTGATTTTTCCGCCAACTTTGAAAACTCTGATAAAACTTTAAATCCGTTAAATTTGAAAGAGGTGATCTATTCACCCCCCCCTCTCGATCACTAGCCACACCGTCTAACATACATATTTTCACATCTCCTCTATCTATTATCTCTCGAATGAGGTGATAATGCCTAAGTATCTGTTTAGATCGTTGGTCAGATCTAGGCTCCTTAGCTTGTGCGATAGCACCATTTTTATCATAATAGAGACCAATGGGATCCACAATGCTAGGAACTATGTCAAGTTCACTAAGGAACTTCTGATCCAAACAACTTCCTTTGTTGCACTTGAGGCAGCAATATACTCGGCCTCGGTTGTAGAATCAGCAACTGTATCTTGCTTTGAAATTTTCAAGCTCACAACACCACCATTTAAGCAAAACACATAACCATTGGAATCATCCATATTAAAGCGTCTCAGCACTTTGTCTATGTACCCTGACTTAGGCCAAGCATTTTGTGATCTATCTCTATAGATTCTGATTCCTAATATATAGGATGCTTCACCTAGGTCCTTCATATAAAAGCATTTCCCCAACCAGGACTTTACTCGTTGCAAGGTAGGGATATCGTTTCCAATGAGTAATATGTCATCTACATATAACATCAGGAAAACGATCATGCTCCAACTAACCTTCTTGTAGACACAAGGCTCATCTTTGTTTTTGATGAATCCATGAGTAATACATCACCTTGATCAGATATCCATATATCTCAGGTAGGTGACGTATCCTGCCTGACCTACACGGGTCTTACACAACTACTTGTGTTTCCTGCTCTAATTCCTCCATAGGTGTATCGATGCTTTGTGATTCTTGAATTTCTTCAAGCTCTACTTTCCTCCCACTTATTCCTTTGGAAATAAAATCCCTTTCCAGGAAAACTCCAGTTCAAGCGACAAACACTTTGCCCTCTGAAGGATTGTAGAGATAATACCCTCTTGTTTCTTTAGGATACCCCACAAATAAGCATTTGTCAGATTTGGGCTCAAGCTTAGTTGAAATTTGTCGTTTCACATAAACTTCGCAACCTCAAATCTTCATGTAAGACATATTTGGTTTCTTACCACTCCATATCTCATATGGTGTCTTTTCATCCTTTTGGATGGAACACGGTTAAGTGTGTAAGCTGATGTAAATAGTTTATGTCCTCAAAAGGAGTTTGGAAGATTGGTGTGACTCATCATGGACCGGACCATGTCTAACAGGGTTCGATTTCTTCTCTCAGATACACCATTCCCGTGGGGTGTTTCGGGAGGAGTAAGTTGGGATATGATCCCACACTCTTTCAGATGGTCATCAAACTCTAGGCTTAAATACTCACCACCTCGATCTGATCGAAGAGTTTTAATATTCTTACCTAGTTGGTTTTGTACTTCATTCTTGAATTCCTTGAACTTTTCAAAGGACTCTGATTTGTGTTTCATTAAATACACATGTCCATATCTACTGAAGTCATCAGTAAATGTGATGAAGTACTGAAAACCTCCTCTGGCTGGTATGTTCAGTGGTCCACATACATCAGTATGTATGAGGGCCAAAAGATCATTAGCTCTTTCACCTTTTTCTTGTGAATGGAGACTTTGTCATCTTTCCAATTAAACAAGATCTGCATGTCTCATATGATTCATAATCAAAAGAGTCCAAGAGTCCATCTTTATGGAGTTTGGAAATGCGTTTCTCATTTATGTGGCCTAATCGACAATGCCAAAGGTAAGTTGGATTTAACTCATTAGGTTTCATCCTTTTAGTATTAATGTTATAAACTGGCATTTTAAGATCAAGGACATATAATCCATTGTTCATTTGAGCAGTAACATAGAATATATCATTCAAATAAATTGAACAACAATTGTTCTTTATTATGAATGAAAAACCAAACTTGTCCAAACAAGAAATGGAAATAATATTCCTGCTAATTGCTGGTACATAATAACAGTTCTCTAATTGAATTATTAAACCACTAGGTAAAGTCAATTCAAAAGTTCCTACGGCTAAGGCAACAACCTTTGCTCCATTGCCAACTCATAGGTCAACTTCACCTTTTGCCAAATCTCTACTTCTTTTCAGCCCCTGCACATTTGTATAAATGTGAGATCCGCATCCAGTATCTAATACCCATGATGCAGAAGTAGATAAATTAATTTCAATAACAAAAACACCTGAAGTTGAAGTCTCTACTCCATTCTTCTTATCTTCCAGGTACTTTGGGCAGTTCCTCTTCCAATATCTGGTCTTACCGCAATGGAAGGAGGTGCCTTCTTTTGCTATGCCTCCACTAGGCTTTAAAGGAGCAACAATGGGTTTGGGTTTGGAAACTTCCTTGCCTTTTCCTTTATCACCCTGCTTAGTGGGCCTTTTGTTCTGTCTCTTTCCATTTCCGATCATCAGAATGGACTTCCCTTTTGACTTCAGATTCTGCTCGGCAGTTCTTAACATGGCGAGCAGTTCAGGAAGAGATTTGTCCATATCAATCATATTGAAATTTAGGACAAATTGACTGAAACTATCTGGCAACGATTGCAAGATCAAATCAGTCGCAAGTTCCTTTTCGAGGGGAAAACCCAATCTCTCAAGGTTTTCCACATACCCAATCATCTTGAGCACATGGGGACCTACAGGGGCTCCCTCAGCTAACTTGCCTTGAAAAAGGGATTTTGAAACTTCAAACCTCTCATGCCTTGCTTGCTCTTGATAGAGCAACTTCAGGTGTTCGATCATATCGAACGCTGACATGTTCTCATGTTGCTTTTGCAATTCTGAGTTCATGGTAGCCAGCATGAGACAAGTAGTTTCATTGGCATCATCGACATGCTTCTTATAAGCATCTCCTTCTGCCTTAGGTGCAGAACTAGGAGGTTCCTCTTCAGGAACAGGTGTCTCCAAGACATACATCTTTTTATCATGTTTGAGGATAATCCTCAGGTTTCGGTGCCAATCCAGAAAATTTGTCCCAGACAATTTTTCCTTATCAAGGATTGATCGCAAGATGTTGTTAGAGGTGTTTGCTGTCATGGTAATCTACACAAGGATTAATGAAAATATAAGTATCATTGACATATTTAATTAGGCCTTTAATTAAACATGCTCCCACTATTTTACTCAAAACAAATGACCCTCATCATTTAATTCGGAAAATCCCGTTAGAAGATTTTCTAGTGGGTTGAGATCCATATTTCACTTCGTTCTAAGTCCGCGTAGGCGGATTACACAAAACTAGGTTATTTAGGTAGGAACTCCTTTCAATTGTATCTCATACAACTCTCGAAAATTTCAGTTGGGTGAATAACTCCTTATTCCAATCCATCATATGGATCATTCCCAACTCTTGCTTCTAAACATATATATAATCTTATTATAATTTGTTTAGTTAAGTTTGACTCATTGCTTTAATAGTTGGATATTACAGTTATCCCATCGCACCTTACTAATATAGAACATGCACCTCGCATAGGCGAAACCTACTTTATTCGATACTAGTCTTGCTGAGTGTTAAAACTTGGAAAGCATAAATTTAATATTTAATTTGAGGGAATTGGAATTTTTCCGATCTCACCGGCTTATTTATCATTTAAATCGCCTCTCACATGCATCAACATACATTCACATGCATCAACATACATACATAATGAAACAGTTATGGCCCCTAGCGCAATTTTTCTCTCAAGCCAATGAGAGAACCTAAGCTAACCTAACAACGATCTAAGCTTCTCCAAGCAAGATCTTCAAGGTTGTCCTCCTTTGGCACTGACTTCTTTGCTTTCTTCATATCATTACATTACATAAAAGAAACTCGTTTTACATACGAGGGAGTGAGATGAGAAAAGAAGTTACATTTGGGAGATTAAGAGAGAGGCACGACACGCAGGTCGTATTTTAAAACCCAAAAAAAAATAAAGGAAGACTAAGGCCATAACCGATCACCACAAGACAATAATAAACACTTTATTATTATTATTAATTCCTATAATTAATTAAAACCAAATTAAATCTCGACGACCGATCACCACATTTTAATGAATAATTCATTTAAAATCAATGTCGCTTTTCGCATCAACACTTGATACTTTTAAAGCACTGAGTTAGCCGAACGGGTGAAAACATTATTTTCTGCCTTGCGTTAAGAGGTTAACCATATGAGTTAACCGGTTAACACTGTTTGAAATCTGTTCAAAAAATTATTTTCTGCCTTGCGTTAACCGGTTAACCAAATGCGTTAACCGGTTAACACTGTTTGAAAATGTCTTGGAAAACTGTTTTTCGCCTTGCGTTAACCGGTTAACCAAAAGCGTTAACCGGTTAACACTGCTTGAAAAACTCAAAATTTTATTTCGTATTGCGTTAACCGGTTAACCAAATGCGTTAACCGGTTAACACTGTTCCAAAAAGTGTTCAGAAAGCACAACTCTTGTGCAGTCATAACCCCAATCGCATAACTCTCTGACAACACAACCCTTGTGCTGTCATTAACCCTAATGTACCAATTTCAGACTGTCAAACACATCTCGATTGTTAATTCAGTATGATGGATAAACACGTCATTGCATCACCATACTAATGTCGGATCAAGAAGCAAATGACCATTGATCGCTCAAAGGAAAACAATCATTGAGTGTTTGAATGAACGAAACGAGAACATTATATCATATATAATGTATTTTGCATCAAGATTACATATATCACATATATGACTTGATCGATCTCAATTTAATCTTTGATACATTATGTATTTAATCATATTAATACAGAACAAAAACAGATATCAGATTCATGGTTTCGTAAGTGGCTCTGATACCACTGAAGGAGAATGGTCATCCAAGGCGCAGCGGAATTTAAAAATTTCTCCATTTAGTGATCCTTACGAATGGGCATGATCAGTGATAAAATCGTTACCTCTTGTGGCGATTCAAACCTTTGGTGCAAATCTCTTGTAACGATCAAAACCTTGGATACAGATCCACGGGGCGATCACGAACGTTGAAGGATGACAACGTCTCTACTCAGTCCACACGAACGGATTCCTTCAATCGCAGTGCTAACTGATATGAATGAAGGCTTTGAGTGAGAGAAAGAGAGATACGAAATTCCAACTCTTCAGTTGTGTTGTATTCCCATGCAATGCTTCTGCACAAGAGTTCTATTTATAGGACCACTTGTGTGGGCTTCAACCAAAAAGCCCACTTAAGTGTATTTTGGCCCATATCTCATAATATGCCAAAATCACTTAAGTATTTGGTACCTTACCATACTTCGTATTCTACTTAAGTACATTGTACCTTACGATGTTCCTTAGTTACTCTATCTCTCATCAATCGGTCCTTTGTGTGTGACCCTGTAGGTTTTCGCGACCTTGGCAATTATATTAAGTCACGCATTTAACATAATAAATAGTGAGCAGTATCTAGCAACACATCACTGCTACCCAAGACACGAAAATGTCATGTGATCTGACAAAACCTCCTGTGATAATGATTATGTGTATAATTACCCCTTTGCCCTTATGTCTATATTGAACACAAGGTATAGATCGTGTCATCCTTGTCCAGTTCAATATTGGGCCCATAGACATTTATCCTGTTACGCAGGATGGGCAAATTCCATCTAGGACACTCATGTCCCTCAGCATGCTTTGTGGAGTACCCTTCAACTGTCTTTATGGTTATCCAATTACGGACAACGTTGGATCAGCAATAAAGCACTCGACCCTACATCTAGGATCCATAGTGGTTTCAGGTCGAAGAGTGGTATACACTATTAGCACCATGAGAATAACTTATGACACTTTGCATAACATTCTATATAGTATTCTCATAGCGGGTCAATCCGGTATAAATATTACTCCTAATATTCATACCTATGTTTAAGACTTGATAACTCTTTATCCATGATCCATGAGATGTGATCATCAGTCTACAAATATAATAGTCTTAATGCTTTAATGTTATCCCACTTCACACTAAAGCTCGACTACGGATACTTTAAGAATAGTGTCCTTATGTTTAATGTGCTCTCATGATTAAGTCACACTTAATACATTAAACGGACTATCTATTCCAGGGACTTTATTAATCAACCATAATAAAGAAAAAGCCTTTTATTATTAATAAATAATTCGATACAAGTACCAAAAGTATTGGCCTCTAGGGCTTACACTAACACATAATTGTATATTTGATGTTTGTATATTTGATTTTTGTATATTTGTTCTTGTGATATAATCTGCTTGTTGTGCTTGGTAATATCTGAGTGGTGAGATAAGTTCTAACACGAACTTGAGTGTTGTTAAGATAAGAGGATGGTATAGTCATGTTCGACTTGTGTGGAGTAGTCCCTAACAATTTGGCTTGAGACCCGTCTACTCAGTGGAGACCCTTTTAGAGCTATTAATGTCACATAAGTTATTTGTAGTTAGGCATTACTTTCTCTGATTAGGGGCCCGAGAAGGTAAGGTTCATAGAACATTTAACCCATCTTGGCCTATTTAGGACGTAATGCGGAGACTGTTCAGGTGTAGACTTGATAATAGTTGTTATGCGATACTACACTTAGACAAGTTTCTCTTGAGAGTATTATGGGTTGATGAGTCAGTCATCCTAACCTATAATATCCGATAGATGGAATTAAGACTCTGGGAACTTTTTAGAACATAATCTACAGGTTTTTTATCCTTAGTACACTCCTTTGGGATGGTTCTTAACCTGACTCCATGCTCGTGACTCACATCAAACCCTTGATTCTTGGTTGATCCAATCAAGTCTTATCAATATCAATGGAACTTGGGTGTTGATAAGGTGAAAACCATAATCCACCAAAATGGGTGATTGATCTTGACAATAACTTGATTCATCCCTTGACCTTTGTTTGTTTTCCTTGTGTGTGATCCCTTATTTGTGATTGTTGCATTCATACATTCATGCGCATCATGACATTTATCACACGAAAAATAACTTCAAGGAACTAAGGTTGTATTTGCAAATATTTTTCAGACCATGGATTGTGGACGAAGGAACACTAAGAAGTATAGTTTTAGATGTCCGGAGTTGAAAGAGTTAAGGAAGCTATCATCTTTTGTATTAGATCCCTTGGACTTTTGAGGGTGTTGGTTTAGTTCTATGACCCTCTCTACCGTTGCTTCACTTTTCCCGATTATCAGCCTATGCCCATGTAAGAGGAGTATGCCCATCTCCTGGGAATACCTGTTTCTAACAAAGTGACTTTTAGTTGATTGGAGGAGATTCTAAAATCTCATCTTATAGCTGAAGATTTTCATCTGAAGAAGTCTGAGATTGAGGCTCATTAGGTGAAGAAAGTAGGAATGCTTGGGTTAACTTCTGACTTCCTTATTGGGAAAGCTACTTCCTTTGCTCAAGCCGGTAGTGTGGATGCTTTTGAATCCATCTTTGTGTTGCCCATCTATG
This sequence comes from Lathyrus oleraceus, assembly GCF_024323335.1. Lineage (NCBI taxonomy): Eukaryota > Viridiplantae > Streptophyta > Magnoliopsida > Fabales > Fabaceae > Lathyrus > Lathyrus oleraceus. Next base: position 422,557,239 of record NC_066581.1, read on the forward strand.
GTTTGGCTTTCTTCCTTAACATTGACGATTCGTTGATGTTAACGCCATTAGAATCTTCTTGATTAGAAATCTTGTGCCTACTTTGTTGGGTGATATGTACTTCTCTTTTCATTTGAGAAATTATAAAGGTGGTGGGACTATTGTGTGATGTGTTCCTCTTTTGTACAAGTGGTTTATTTCACACTTTCCTCAGACGCCTGCTTTTGTGGAGAATAAACAATATCTACGGTGGTCTCAGAGACTTATGTCTCTCACTAATGATGATATAGTTTGGTATGACTCTGCATTGAGTAGTTTGGATATTATTGATAATTGTTGTGAATTCTTTAATGTGCCTCTTATTGGTACACAAGCAGGAATCAACTATAACCCTTCTTTGGCTCGTAGTCAACTTGGTTTCCCCTTCAGAGACAAACCTAATAGAATTCAGTTAAGCGGTCCTTTCTATCAAGAGGGTAAAGATCCCTAACATTTGAAACAGAAGATGATCCATGCTTGGCATAATGTGTATAGGAAAGGAAGATCCGGGCTTGGTCCATGAAACTGTGTAGCTTTGGAAGCTTACACTCTTTGGGTGAAGAAGAGAGCTTTGGAATTGAAGATACCTTATGCTTGTGGGATACCTATGTCTATGGTTGTGGTTGAGCCATTAACTCTTCCTAACTAATATGTAGAGGCGTTGGAAGACATGAAGGTAGAGAAAAACAAGAAAGGGGGTTTGAATTGTTTTGGAAAATAAAACTTTTTGACCGTTTAGACACACGCAGAGTAAAAACAAATTGACACAGAAATTTATACTGGTTCGCTTGAAATTCAAAGTTACTCCAGTCCACCCGACCAAGGTGATTTCGCCTTCAAAAACGACTTAATCCACTAATCTTGAAAGATTACATAAAACAATTGTTTAAGAGAATAATCCCTTATCCCTCTCAAGTATTCAGACTGCATAGAGTCACTTGAGGTATCTTAGATAACATTTGTAATGCACAATGCTTCTAATAACAAGCAAATATTATAGAAATATAAGAGCAACAATTTTCACATAAGAGCAGCAGCTCGTGAAAGAGTAAAAGAGGATGATTGAGAAATTTGTATTGTTGTGTGTCTCAGTTGTATTTTCTTGTGATGCATTCCGTCCTTTATATTGGAGTTTGAGAGGACCGTTGAGTTATGACAGCATCTTGGTCATTGAAGAATGATTATTTTCATTACTCTCCTTGTTTCTTTCTAAAACCGTTTTGGGCGCGTCATAATTTCCTTCTAGAAATAGTTTCTTTCTAAAAACAGATTTCTTCATGGTTATGCGTTCTGAGCTGGCGAATCCGTATTCAGAGTCTTGTCAATCAAAGTTCATCTTCAGATGTTTCTTCTTTCTAACCAAGTCAGGGTTTACCTATGATCTTGACTTCTTCAGATTCAAAGTCTGGATTCATTCTTCTTTAACAGAGTTTATGACTTCTTTTTGCTTTGCTGGTTCCTGTGTTGATCAGAGTCAGAACCTTATGGACGCGTTTCCTCTGAGTGGCATCTAAGAGCTAGATTTTGTATCTGATGATTCATCTTTATGATAGTTTAATCAGAGTCCTGCACACGTAAGATTTTTTTTTGTTAGGGTTCCATTTTTGTTTCATCCTTTGTTATCATCAAAATCTTAGAGATACATTGTAGAACCAACTTTGTTCTTACAATCTCCCCCTTTTTGATGATGACAAAACAATACAGAGAGAGGTGAAACAATATAATAAAAAATCTCAGATCAGATAATGAAAGGTACTCCCCCTGAGTTATATCCTTAGATAAATCAGAAGTTCTTACCGGACTTTCCTTGGTTTAGTACTTTAGTTACTTTCCTGCATATCTCTAGTCATTGGTTTAATAGTAATTTTTATTAATGTTTGCAGTGTCTTGAGAGGTTTTAGTTATGTTTCCATCAGAGATTGTTTTAGTTCTCCCCCTTTTTGTCAGAATCAAAAAGACATAGCAAAAAAACATTGATATTGATAAAGCAGAGAACAAGAGAGCAGGAACAGATAGGAATCATTAGATCAGAAAGAAAATAAAGACCTCAGAGAAGAAAAAGAAACAAGCAAATAGCCTAGGTGCCTAAGGGTTTGGGGGCGAGGGCATCCGTTGGAGTAGCTGAGACAACATGTTCTGAATGTTGTTGTTGACAGAATCCTGTTGATCCAGCCTAGCCTGAACCACTTGTTGCTCCTTTTGCAGTTCCTCTAGAGTCTTCAAGACCAGAGGGGCGAACCCAGAGTTGGAGTTCTCCCCTTGAGTCAGAGCATCAACTTTGGCCTTGGCAGCTTCTTCAGCAGCAATGCGAGCTGCTTCCTATATTGCTTCTTCTAGGGTAGGGAAAGCAGTTTCTGGTTCAGTGGCAGAGGCTAGGGAGGATGGAGGAGGTGAGTTTGGGGCACTGAGGTTTATAGCGGGAGTGATGGAGGCAACGAAAGTTGTTAGTGTGGGAATAGCATAGGGTGACGGTGTTGGTTGTTCAGGTTGTGGATTTGGTTCAAATAGTGAGTGGGTTGATTGAGGTTCAGAGTTGATTGGTTATTCAGGAGGTGGATTTGGTTGTTGTGCAGGTGGTAGTGTTTGAGGTTGTTCATATGTTGTTGGATTTGGATGTTCAGGAGGTGTGAAAGTGACTTATGATTCAGGTTCAGAGTGTGATGGCTATTGAGAGGCCATAGCACGGGCTTGTAGCTGAGCCAGAATGGGGGAATGGGGGTCAAATGGTTAATTGTTGGAGGAGAGTACATAGTATGGTGGGGATTATGGTGAGGATGATGATGATGGTGATGTAGTTTCATTCAGCATTTCTGCTTCAGAAACGGGTAGTGTGGTGGTAGCAAGGTTGAATTTAAGTGAGGGTGGGTTAGAGGTTATGGTGGTTGAGGGAGGTGTTTCAGAGGAGGTGTATATTGGAGTGGTTTGGGGAAGAGAAGAAGCAATAGATTTTATTTTAACAAAGCGGGAGAGAGGCACATACTTACTTGGAGAGCCAGCCAGAGGTGCTGGAGGTCTTGACCCAGAGGATTCTCCCAGTTTGGCTTTCTTAGCCTTCTTGGTCTTCTCAGAGGGTTCTCACATCCTCTTCATGAAGTATGGTGGATGCTCAGGTATCTAGTCCACTGAGAAGTCAGAGATGTCCAGCCCTTGAATAGCAAGATCCTGTAGATAGTAAGCTACTACCTCTGAAGGGTCAATCTTGGAGAACAGGTGGAGTCCGTTGGGAATCTCCCTCTGATCCCTGAGTGCTTCCTAGGAGGTGTCAAATGTTGGTTTAGCTCTGACTTGATCAATGATCCCCATGCTCTTCAGATTCCGAACATTTAGCGGTTTTCCAATGTCAATAGAGACATCTTCCATGAGTCTGAGCTAAATCAAGTGATCCACTAAGCCATTCTTAACCAACACATCTGATATGAGTCTCCCCAAAGGGATGTAGTTTCTGGTCTTCATGTTGTTTCTGGTGTCTTTAACAGAGTCTCTGAGATACTTGAAGAGCAATGCTGGTAGACAGAGTTTCATCCCCTTGTGAATGCAGTACAAAATACACTTTTGATCTGTGTTGATGTATTCAAAAGATTTTGATGCATGGCGATGATGAATGGTGCCTAAGATGATATTCAACCAGACACGGAGGTTCTGATGGAGCTCCTTGTTCTTAGACTGTGTTCCTTCAGCACTCTGTTGAAATATAGTAGGGTTGATTTCCCGGGACAAGTATTTTTCCCTAGGGTTGATGTTGTAGATGCGTTTTCCTCTTGTCTTCTCCATGTTCAGAAGAGAAGCAATAGATTTCTCAGTGATGACTATCTTGACTCCCAAAACATAGGAGAAAATGTAGTGATCATCTTAGTATGCGAAACGCCAGAACTACTTCACCAAATTTGTGTACACAGGGCCATATAGTCGTTTAAAATAGGTTTCCCACCCTTGCATTTCAACTCTTCAGTTAGGTATACGCCATTCTTTTTCGTGTTTTCAAAATCCACTAGCTACTCACATAAAACTTCAAGCTTTTCAAACGGTGTTGCTAGTTGGATGTGAGGTTCACGATCAAGGATATGTGGTTCCCTGTAGATCGGGGTTGAGACGACGTCGGTGGTTGCTGTAGCTTGTTGAGTAGAAATGGGTGTTAGTTCCATTGAGTTCATTTGTTGGGAGAAGTTGTAGACGGATTGTTGTTAAGCGTCCATGAAGAACAAAGTTGATGATGTGAGTTGAATGAAGAACTTGATGAAGAAATGCATAAATCTTGTGGAATATGAAGAACCGAGAGAGAGAGAGAGAGAGAGAGAGAGAGAGAGAGAGAGAGAGAGAGAGAGAGAGAGGGTTTAGTGTAGTCGTGAGTGTAAAGTGTGAAATTGCAGTGTGTGAAGAGATTATATACCCATAAGGATGCATGCAAAAAGACAATAATAAGAGTAGTTTAACTATTAAAACATTAAATGCAGCACGTTAACCAAGTAAGCACGTTTGAAGGAGAATGATTACAGCCGATGATGGAGGTCTAATCCCTAAATCAGCACACTGCTCGAGGAGATTTCAATAGTCTGTCTCTTGATTTCTGCTAGACAGTTGTCTAGAAGTTCCAAGGTCAAATGCATGAGGTACCACATGTTACTTTATCTGATCTTCAGGAATACCAAAAGGTTGGATCCTGAGGATTTCTGATTCAGATAGCTTCTAACCTGTAGTAGCATCAGAGCCAGATTCAGATTCCAGATGTTTACTTCAAAGTCTTGTGTATCTATTTAAGAGGCACATTTCATTCTGGACAAATTTGAATGTCTAGATTTTTCAAAATGAAAGAGAATCTATCTTCAGCGAGGGGTTTGGTAAAAATGTCAGCCCATTGATTGTCTGTATCAGTAAATTCTAAAGTGATTACCCCTTTTTGAACATAAGTCTCTAATGAAATGATGTTTTATTTCTATGTGCTTAACTATGGAATGCAAGATAGGATTCTTACATAAACAAATGGCAGCAGTATTATCACAGAAAATAGGAACGTTACTCTTAAAGATCAGAAGGTGTTCAAGTTGATTTTTCATCCAGAGCATCTGAGTAGTGCAGAGTGACGCTGATATATATTCTGCTTCTGCAGTGGACAGAGCTATGGTTGATTGCCTTTTGATGGCCCAAGATATAAGATTATTTCCTAAGAACTGACAGTTCCCAGATGTACTTTTACGTTCCACTCTGTCCCCTGCATAATCTGTATCACAATAACTAGAGAGTCTATACCTTGATGTTTTCTCATACATCAGGCCCATGTTAGGCGTTCCTTTTAGATACGTGAGGATTATTTTAACAATTGTTAAATGAGATCCTCTAGGATCTGATTGGAATTTGGCACAAAGACATACACTAAAAAGAATATCAAGACTTGTAGCCATCAGATAGAGAAGAGAGCCTATCAAACCACGATAGAGCTTCTGACAAACCTTCTGGCTAATTTCTTCTTTTTCAAGAATGCAGGTTGGATGCATAGGTGTCTTAGCAGGTTTGCATTCAGCCATTTCAAACTTCTTCAAAATGTCTTTTATGTATTTAGTTTGATAAATGTAGGTAGCTTCTGAAGCTTGATTGATTTGAATCCCTAGAAAGAACTTTAGTTCTTGCATTAAGCTCATTTCAAATTCTGCCTGCATTAGCTCAGAGAATTCTTGACATACAGAAGGGTTAGCTGAACCAAAAATAATGTCATCAACATATATCTGGAATATCATGAGATCATTTCTAATGTTTTTATAGAAGAGTGTAGAGTCAACCTTTCCTATAATAAAGTCATATTCCCGAAGAAAGTTACTTAGTCTTTCATACCAAGCTCTAAGAGCTTGTTTTAAACCGTACAGTGATTTCTTAAGTTTAAAAACGTGTTCTGGACATTAAAAGTTTTCAAAACCTGGAGGTTAATTGACATAAACTTCTTCTGATATAAACCATTAAGAAATGCACTCTTGACATCCATTTAGTTTGATTGAGTGATTTACAGTAAATGAAACAAGTAAGCGAATAGATTCCAACTTGACGAATGACGCAAAGGTTTCGTTGTAGTTGTCACAACGCGAAAAACAACCGGCGGAGAAAATACAGAGCCACCACCGACGCTATTCATCCTATGACGGAAAGGGAGCGCAGAACTAACCTAAGAAAGGGAAAGGAACGGTCTTACGACCAGAGATTACAAGGTACGGGAGTCGGTTACGCAAGGGGAAAGTGTTAGCACCCCTCACGTCCGTCGTACTCGACGGGAACCACGCTCAAAAGATAGCTTAAAGGGAAGGAAAGGGTTGTTGCTAATAAACTGCTCAAAGAAACTGCACAAACTGGAACAATAAACAGGTGGGGGAGAGAAAGAAGACGGAGGAAGTCGACTCGGCAGGATGTCGCATCCTGAGCCTACGTAGTTTGTCAGAAACAAACATCAGAGTCAACGTAGTTCGGGAAAGGGAGACATGCTCGCTAGGACATTGCATCCTATGCCTACGTATCTTCTCTATCCAGAGGAGAATCAGAGCACTCGTAGCTCGGCTAACGCACGCTGAAATAAGAAACCAAAAGGGACGCTGAGACGTCAAAAGAAACACCCAAAAGGAAACAGAATGCCAATACATGGACTTACACCCGACTCCCAACAACGACAAAAAGGAAACAGAATGCCAATACATGGAATTATATCCGATTCCTAACAATAACCTACAAAAGGAAACAGAATGCCAATACATGGACTTATATCCGACTCCTAACAATAACAAACGCTAACCAGCGAACACCAAAGAAAAGGTTATCAGAACGAACCTCAATAAAGTAACCAGATATCTAGGGAATAAGCTTCCGATATGTACAACCAATCACCACAAATGAACCCCAAATATGAACCTCAATATGAACCCCAAGTAACAATAATCGTCACAAATGAACCCCGAGATGAACCTCAATATGAATGACAACCTTCATAAATGAACCCCAAAGATGAACCCCAACACGAATATAGGTGAACCCCGAATGAGTCACAATCATCACAAATGAACCCCGAAGATGAACCCCAATATGAACCCCAAATAATAATAATCATCACAAATGAACCCCAAAGGTGAACCCCAATATGAACCCCAATATGAATAACAATCGTCACAAATGAACCCCGAGATGAACCCCAAATAACAATCAACACAAATGAACCCCAAGTGATAACAACAGAAATCCCCAAATAAACATAGGTGAACCCCGAACGGATAACAGGTAACCAAAGTGAACCCCAACTAGTGAACCCCAAATAATAACAGTAGAAAACCCCCAAGGTATGAACATACCACACACACCCGCGCTGAACAAACGGGTACTCACACCAACGAAACCAAATAAAGAGGGTGAACACACGCGCAAACAAAGAAAAGGGTGAACAAACAGAGACTCAAAGAAAAAGGTGAACACACACAAAACCAAAACATCAACAAAAAAAAAGGTTCCCGGAGAGATTGCTCGCAACCTCCTCCCTACGTATCTCATCTGGTATGAGAATCAGGGCGACGTAGTTCCCCTTACCAGGGGTAAAACACTCTCCTAACCAGAGACCAGGGAAACCACAAACTAATAGGGAGACTAAGACTCGAGCCTAATAGTTTTCATGCAATCAAATATCCCTAAGTTGAGGTCTCTAACAAGAATTTGACTCACACAGGAAGCAAGTCAACTCAAGTCTAACCTCTCCATACGTTCAACTTCCTCAGAAGTCAATCGTACTACTCCTACAGAAAAGGAGATGAGAAGAGGAAAGCCAATAAACACACCAACACAAGTGAACAAGCATCACACACTATATCCATACAAGAGTCTCAAATAATGGGTGGGCTTTAGTCAAGAGGGGTCATATCAACCTCGACAAACAAGCCAAACTGTAAGGGTAATCTGTAGCTCTTAACCACTGACATTGAACGTCAGGGTGAAGCTGATCAAAATGGTAATGAGGATGAGACCTCATAGCTCTTAACCCTGGCCAGGGTGAGCTTATGACACAGAAAGCGTGGGGATCCAGAAAGTGGGATCCTTTTCCACTTGACACACTCTCGACAAAAGATCTGGGGCACATGTTCAGAAGCATCAGCACGTAGTGTGAGCATAAAGAACGACACACTGAATAACGGGGGATTGGATACTAATCCCTTTTATCTGTCAATTGCCTCTACTCTTGGAGGTCTTATCAAATAACACATGCCTCTCCTTGGAGGTCTTTGGGCACAATTTTAAACAAACACAAACAGAGCCTCTGAAGGAGGACTTGCCAGCAAAATGCCTGCCAAAAAGGTTACAGGACTTCAGACTACATGGAGTAAGAGCCAGCATCAAAAGGGCCAGCATCAAATCAATAACCAAGTGCCTCAACTGGTCTATGTAATGTAATGACCAAAAATATGCACAAAATGAAATTCCCACTTAGAAAATTCATATCAAATCAGAAATGCATGCAATGACTTTGAGATTTTTTGTATAAGTTTCTTATGCCATGAATGTTCAATATGTAAAAGATCACATCCAGAATGATGCAAATGCTATGTGAACAAAAATGTACCAATTCAATGTCAAAAATGTGACACAAATTGTCACATTTTTCTCTATGTGTCAAAAATGATGACAACATGTGAGAAAAAATCCAAACCAGTGATCAAAAATTCATGTCATGTATGAAGGTCATGTATGCAAAAAATTGTATCAAAAAGCTCAAAATTCAGGATTTCACAATGCATTGAAGGCAATAGGCCAATTTGGCACAATATTGATTCAAAAATTCCCATATAAAAATCTAGACATCCAAAATTCATGAATTCAGTATCATAAAAAAAATAGACATCAATACAAAACTATGAAAAAAATTGGGACTCAATTGGACTATTTTTGGATTTTTTATGAATTTAACAAAATGAACAAAATAATTGGAATATAAAAAGAAAATGGAGGGAAATGAAATTATTCAAATAAAATCAGAAAAATCCACAACCATCAGATCTGGCGCGCGTCTCAGATCAACGCTCCATATTTAAAACATGAAACACACCGTTTCATTTATGACTCAGCACACACAGTCAGCGCTCCAAGCATGCGTGGCCTTGGTCAAAGCACTCTCCACCAATCAACCTTCCACGCTAGGGCCACATGGCGTCCACTTCATCCAAACCCTAGCCAACACACAGACGACGGAGCTCTGCTCCGGTCGTCTTCCTCGATGAGACTCCGGTGGCTCCCACGGCGGCGCCACCATAATTTTTCCAGAATTTTACCAAACCACCACCGTTTCACTCGTCTTTCCACGCTGAATCCATATATGCTATTAGCTTATCCTAATTCCTCCTAGGTTTTGCAAATCGAAGATAATAAGTTTTGAGATCCAAACTTTCAGTCAACACCACGTCCTTAATTCTCACTCATTCTTAATTCTAAGCATATATTCGTAACCTACTCAACAAGATCTACCATTCTATGACCTAAAAACAGCAAAAGGAGAGAGTGGAATTTGAGTCACCTGAACTTGAAGCTTTCAAGAATCACGATCTCACATGCTCACCTGCTCCAGATCATCTCCTATGAGCTTCCTTTGAAGCTTTATGCAAAAAGAAACGGTTAAAACCTCTTGAATACACCTCAAATTCCAAATTCCATTGCCATGATAATGCACATGAACTGCTCGAAATGTTGATGAATATACAAGGATCTTTGAGGTTTAGGTGAAGAAAATGAAGAATCGAAGAGAGAGAAATTTGAGAGAGTTTCTTTAATTTTGATCTGAAAATGCAGTTATGGCAGTTATGATTAGGGTTTCACTATTTATATCCCTTGCTAATGACACTACTAATCCTCTTTTCCATTTACTAATCATGATTAGTGAGTTATGAAGCAATTTGTAAAAATGCAAAATGAGCTCCCATGCCCATAAGGCACGTGTTCAGCTCCATGTTCTGGCTTTAATCCACTCAAGAACAACCAAGGGTCATGATTTGAAGAGTAATTATTAGCTTGCATCTTAAGCCAAGAATGAATGGTGAATATTTTCTTCAATTTGCACATGTGTGAAATTATGAACATACATGCCCATCTCATGCATGGCAATGGCTTATTTTCACTCAAATATGGTCTATGAAGCATGCTGAATTGAAGCCTTGCCTTGATTCTTTGTGAATTTTTATTGGTAGCATGATATTATCCTTTGAACAAATGTGAAATAATGTAACTTTTGGCCATGATTCCTCTTGCACAATTGAGCCAAATAATGTCAATTTGAGATGCCTTGAACATGAGAAGCACTTTGCAAAAAGAATGAACCAATTTGAAGTATTATATCAAAAGTTATGCCATTTTGAATTTCCATGCACACCTTGTGATCAAATGACCATAACTCCTTAACCAATCATCATATGGACATGAATTACGACTGTTTGGTAAGGGGAGACAAAGATCTACAACTTTCATGTTCACCAAAAATCCATTTGAAACATCTTTGATATTTAAAAGTCAAGTTGAAAGTGGACCAAAAACTTGCCAAATTTGGAAACTTTGAATTAGAGGTCATTTTCCATTTTTAGTAACTTTTGCCATGACCTTTGAATCTTCAAGATGGATGTTTATAATGATTAATAGACCCCATTTGAACATGATTGAGGTGTCTCAACTCATCTCCCCACCTCATAGCCCTCAGTTGACTGCATAGTTGACTTTTGGTCCCCGAAAGGACCTTGAAATGTCTTGATCAACTTGAACCTCTACCACTTGGTGAAATTGCTTCAAAATGAAACCCTAGCTCATGTAAGCTCCTTATAATAATCATGTGATCCTCATCCCAATAAAATACCTCATCTCTTTGAGAAACCCTAGTTGGAAGAACTGCATTGATTAGGGTTCACTAGAGGTCACAACCCTAATCCAGAGGAACTTGAGGATAAACTCTGAAACCCTTGATGATGATAGAACCATGATGATGGTGATATATCCTTGCAGATAAGATGAAGCTCAAGACCTTTGAAGAATCAAGAAACCCTAATTGGAGCCCATACCCTCAGATGGTTGATGATCAATTCATAGAGACCCTCAGGCTTGAATCACCTAACTTCTCCATCTTTTGAAAAGACCTTGGAGGATGATCTTCTTATTTTTGTATGAGATGCAAAATGCAATGACCCAAACTAGTCTCAAGAAGAGGAGGGCAAATTTTGAGGTGTTACAGTTGCCCCTCTTCAATCCATTGGAGACCCGAAAAGAAGATAGCAGCGGCTTTCGCACTTTCGAGGTATCAAGGGATTGAATACAATAAAAGCCTGAAAATTTGCACTAGAGTGAAGTGAAGTAACAATGCCTGTCAGAATCGGCAAAGAGGTGGTCTCGAAAGAAGAATTCGTCTCATACGGTGAGAGTCGGTCTGAATACCGAAAAAGAATGTTAACCGGGATACCAAAATAAATGGTACACAGAAATAACCATGGCCTGAATGCCGCTCATCAGTCTGAATACTGGAAATGACTTCGATCTGAGCATCGGACGATATGAAATTATTAATATCAGTATGAACACCGAGAGACTGGCCTGAATGCCACTTCGGTCTGAATACCTGAAAAAATTGGCCTGAATGCCACAAGTTGCATCGACCTGAATGTCGGTAACTTCTTCGATCTGAACATCGGAAAATTGGCTTGAATGCCACTTCGGTCTGAATAACGGAAACCTGGCCTGAATGCCACAAGTTGCATCGACCTGAACGTCGGAAACTTCTTCGATCTGGACATCGGAAAAATTGGCCTGAATGCCAGTTCGGTCTGAATACCGGAAACCTGCCCTGAATGCCACAAGTTGCATCGACCTGAACGTCGGGAACTTCTTCGATCTGAACATCGGAAAATTGGCCTGAATGCCACTTCGGTATGAATACCGGAAACCTTGCCTGAATGCTACAAGTTGCATCGACCTGAACGACGGAAACTTCTTCGATCTGGACATCGGAAAATTTGCCTGAATTCCACTTCGGTCTGAATACCGGAAACCTGGCCTGAATGCCACAAGTTGCATCGACCTGAACGTCAGAAACTTCTTCGATCTGGCATCGGAAAATTGGCCTGAATGCCACTTCGGTCTGAATACCGGAAACCTGGCCTGAATGCCACAAGTTGCATCGACCTGAACGTCGGAAACTTCTTCGATCTGGACATCGAAAAATTGGCCTGAATGCCACTTTGGTCTGAATACCGGAAACCTGGCCTGAATGCCACAAGTTGCATCGACCTAAACGTCGGAAACTTCTTCGATCTGGACATCGGAAAATTGGCCTGAATGCCACTTCGGTCTGAATACCGGAAACCTGGCCTGAATGCCACAAGTTGCATCGACCTGAACGTCGAAAACTTCTTCGATGCTGCCCCTATTCAATCCACTATGAACCTGTCGATATGAACAACCTCGGCTTTCAGATGATCAGGGTGAAGATTGATTGAATACCAAGAACAAACGAACAATTTGCGCTCCGCTGGGAATTTTCTTTATTATTCTTTTGCTTTTCTTGAACCCCAGAACCTCTTTGATTTTTTTTCTTGGACCCCTACATAAGTATTTTCTTTCGCGTGGATCCCTGATCACCGCGTTTGAACCCCGACAACTTCCTGTCACTCTTGCTGCCAAATAGTGAACCCCGTTCTCCATTTGAACCCCAGTCGCCTGACGATAACTACCAATCGTCATTGTGAACCCTGTTCTCCAGAAGACACCCTGTGTCTCCTTTTCTCCATTTGAACCCCGCTCTCCATTCTCCTGTGATAATTCCGTTGGCAACGTCGGAAAAAACACCAACCACCACTCTGATGGCGACATACCAGAGGGTACACCTTCCCAAAAGGAAGGTAACATGTGCGTTTCTTCCCTTGAAGACACCCATAATGACTTTTGTTGGCCTCGCCAAAGTCTAAGGTGACACATGATTAGAAGACAATCCTGAGGACCTCATCCCGGATACAATCTTCAATTCCAATCTCCATCTCCAGTTGAACCCCGTTCTTCAGAAAATGCCTAACACTTCCTTTTCTCCTGGTGGACCCCAATCTCCACGCTGATCGCGTAACGTTCTCCAATCTTCATTTCCATCTCCGCACGACGGAATCTCTTCCTCCAATATCGCGCTACTAGGGAATACTTTGTTGATTCAAAATCACGATGCCAAACTCCTCAGAGTAACATCTTCTCCAACCAACTAAACCAACTCTCAAACGGTAACCACGGCTTGAGACTAGCTTATGCTTGCAATGTTGATGCATGAGTTTTACAGTGTAATGCTCCATAACCATGGAAATGCTACGCAATTAGTTATGCAATATTCTATGCTTCTCTAAATGATGAATGCATAAAAAGTATCCCCCTCAGGGGACGGCACGAGCAACTCTGCTGAGGACCTCGATAGCGCTCCAATCTCCAACCCTGCTTGGGATATCACTGATGCCGAGGAAAGAGTAACCCTCACTAGGGATGACCTCCACTGAATTCGATCTGCTTGGCGACTTCACTGGGGAAAAACTACCAACGCACACCTCTGCCGGGGAACAACAACCTTCAGGCATGGCTGTTGAGGAAACACCGACCTCGAACCTGCTGGGGAAATACGGAATCTTTCGACATGGAACACCCGTCGACTTGTCGAACATTGGTATCCACCATGTAACCACAGTGTCAATCTTCCACTTTGAGAGCTCCCAGACTCATCTGGTCTTTTCTGATTCATCACCTTGTATTCTCGACTTCTCCCTACTTCAAGAAAATCGACCTCCTTAGATTCGTGCCAACTCTCCAGTCTTTCAGACTTTGAAGAGTCTTCTTGATTAACCCCCTAGGATCGCTATAATTCTTTCGCCATCTCTACACCATTCTTCAATTCCTCGTCCCTAATTGGACCTCAAAGGAATCTTTTGTGAAACGGAAATGCTTCGCACCACCACCTGCAAGTGAGTGAAAATAACCAACAGGCGCGCCAAAATTTCAACACCAAGGTCACTCAACCTTCCGAATAAGATTTCAAGTTTCAATTCTCCAAACATGCATTGGAAGAGACCCCTACATCTCAAAATGCAAAGATTCTTATCAAAATAAACGGATGTTTTTGCAATCAAAGCGGTAATGAAAACAAAAACAGAATTATTTGACTGAATATGCATTTTATTGATTGAAAAAGGCGGCTCGTAACTGAGCAGTACACGGGAAGCAATCCCTGAAAAGAGGTAATTGCGCACAAAAGAAAAATCTATCCTAATGGCAATGTGGATCCGTGATCTCATCGAGTTCCAACCCGGTTACAACCCATATGTCCTTAAGACTCTCCGTGTTTTCTGCCTTCCGAAACAAGACGCTTCCGATCGATCTCCGCTTTCAGATTATCCATGTGTCATATCCAAGGTTCAAACGACCATGCTAGTCGCAGTTGTTCGTTTCACTCTCTTTTGCCTGGACCGCCCTTTTGGGTTTTCAGTCCACCGGGATACCCTTTTTTGCCCAAGCCGCCCTTGTGGGGTTTTCGACCTGCCGGGTGTACAATTTTTTCCCTTTTTATCCCTAATTTTTGCCCGAACCTTTTCTTTTTTTCATTTTTTTTTGGTTCGCCGGGATGCCCATTTTTGCCTGGACTATTTTATTCTTTCCGTCCAACCGGTCTCTTACACAAAGTATTTTTTAACTGCGTCCGCATTCACAGGGGATGGAAAATCCTCACCATCCATGGTCGTCAACAACAAGGCTCCGCCAGAGAAAACCTTCTTGACCACGAATGAACCTTCATAATTGGGTGTCCACTTGCCCCGACGATCGCTCTGAGGAGAAAAGATCCTTTTCAACGCCATATCTCCCACAAGGTACACACGAGGTCGCACCTTTCGTTCAAAAGCACACTTCATTCGCTGTTGGTACAACTGCCCATGACAAATGGCCGCCAGCCTCTTTTCCTCAATCAGGCTTAACTCTTCAATACCGAGTCCTTACCCGTTCAGCCTCTTCCAATTTCACATCCCTCAGGACTCTCAATGACGGAATCTGGACCTCAACTGGTAGCACAACTTCCATCCCATACACAAGCGAGAAAGGCGTTGCCCCAGTAGATGTATGCACTGAGGTTCAATACCCATGCAATGCAAACGGCAACATCTCGTGCCGATCCTTATAAGTCACGACCATTTTTTGCACAATCTTCTTAATATTCTTGTTAGCCGCCTCGACCGCCCCATTCATCTTTGGACGATAAGGAGAAGAATTGTGATGCTCGATCTTGAACTCCCAGCACAGTTCTACCATCATCTTGTTGTTGAGATTAGAACCATTTTCAGTGAGGATTCTTTCGGGAACACCATATCTGCAAATGATGTCTCTTTTCAGGAACCTAGCCACGACCTATTTCGTCACGTTTGCATAAGACGCCGCTTCCACCCACTTGGTGAAGTAATCAATAGCCACCAATATGAACTGGTGCCCATTCGAAGCCGTAGGCTCGATCTTTCCGATCATATCAATTCCCCACATAGCAAACGGCCACGGAGACGACATCAAACTCAACGGATTTGGAGGCACGTGCACCTTGTCAGCATAAATCTGGCATTTATGACATTTCCGCATGAAGTTGAAACACTCTTCCTCCATTGTCATCCAGTAATATCCAGCCCTTAGCAACCCTTTCACCATCGCATTCCCGCTGGCGTGGGTACCAAACGATCCCTCGTGCACCTCTTTCATCAATTGGCTTGCTTCTTTGTCATCGACACATCTGAGCAAAACCCAATCAAAATTCCTCTTGTACAAAACCCCATCTTTATTCAGATAGAACGCCATGGCCAACCTCCTCAGAGTCTTTCGGTCCTTCTTAGACGCTCCCTCAGGATACTCTTGGGTCTCCAGATACCACTTGATGTCATAATACCACGGCTTTTCATCATCAGGCACTGTTTCGACAGCAAACACATAAGTCGGTCTATCCATCCGTCCCACCTCAACACTAGGAACTTGATTCCACCACTGCACTTTAATCAAAGCGGCCAGAGTAGCCAAGGCATCTGCTAAAGGATTTTCTTCCCTCGGCACATGGTGCAATTCCACCTTGGTGAAGAATGTCAACAATCTCCTCGTATAATCCCGATATGGAATTAAGTGGGATTGATGCGTATACCATTTCCCGTTAACCTGGTTCACAACCAAAGCTGAATCTCCATAAATAACAAGGTTCTTGATTCGCAAATCAATCGCCTCTTCGACACCCAAGATACAAGCTTCGTATTCAGCCACATTGTTGGTACATTCAAATGTTAGCCGGGCAGCAAAAGGAATGTGGGATCCCTTCGGTGTAACCAAAACAACACCAACTCCGCTACCATTCACGTTAACGGCCCCATCAAACATCAGAATCCATTCGGATTCAGGGTCAGGCCCCTCCTCCGGGATAGGTTCCTCACAATCTTTCGATTTGAGAAACATGATGTCCTCATCGGGGAACTCAAACTTCATCGGTTGATAATCCTCAATGGGTTGCTGGGCGAGGTAATCAGACAATACACTCCCCTTTATTGCTTTTTGAGAAGTGTACTGGATATCGTATTCAGTCAAAATCATTTGCCATCTCGCAACCCGTCCGGTCAATGCTGGCTTCTCAAATATATACTTGATCGGATCCATCTTGGAAATCAACAAAGTGGTATGAACCAGCATATACTGTCTCAGTCGGCGAGCAGCCCATGCCAAAGCGCAACAAGTTTTCTCAAGCAGTGAATATCTTGTTTCATAGTCGGTAAACTTTTTGCTAAGGTAGTAGATTGCATGCTCTTTTCGACCAGACTCGTCATGCTGCCCCAATACACACCCCATACACCCCTCACGGACTATCAAGTACAGGATTAACGGTCGCCCCTCCACAGGAGGCATCAGAATCGGAGGCTCCTGCAAATATTCTTTTATTTTTTCAAATGGCGCTTGGCAATCATCATTCCACCTGACCGTTTAATCTTTTCTCAACAACTTGAATATGGGTTCACACGTGGCTGTTAGATGAGATATGAACTGTGAAATGTAGTTCAATCTACCTAAGAAACCACGAACCTCTTTTTCTGTTCTCGGTTCACGCATTTCTTGTATCGCTTTTACTTTAGCAGGATCAACCTCGATTCCCCTTTCACTTACAATAAACCCCAGCAACTTGCCGGACCGCACTCAAAAAGTTAACTTGTTCGGATTCAACCTCAATTTGAATTGTCTCAACCGGTCAAACAACTTGGCCATGTCTACCAAATGCCCCTCTTCTGTTTGTGACTTTTCTATCATGTCATCAACATAACATTCGATCTCATGATGAATCATATCATGAAATAAGGTCACCATAGCTCTTTGATACGTGGCACCGACGTTCTTGAGACCGAATGGCATCACCTTATAACAAAAATTACCCCATGGTGTGATGAACGTCGTTTTCTCCATATCATTTGGCGACATTTTTATTTGATTATAGCCACAAAAGCCATCCATGAAGGAAAACACCGAGAATTGAGTTGTATTATCTACCAACACATCGATGTGAGGTAACGGGAAATCATCTTTCGGGCTAGCTCTGTTCAAATCCCGGTAGTCCACACACATCCTCACCTTTCCATCCTTCTTCGGTACTGGCACAATGTTCGCGACCCAAGGCGGATAATTAGTGACAGCTAGGAAAACAACATCCAACTGCTTTTGTACCTCCTCTTTGATTCTCATGGCCATCTCGGGTCGAGTCTGCGCAACTTCTGCTTCACTGGAGGACAATCTTCTCTCAATGGCAACTTATGTACAACAATATTGGTATCCAACCCTGGCATATCTTGATAAGACCAGGCGAAGATATCAACATACTCTTTCAACAATGCTACCATTTTTCTCTTGACATTCATCTCTAAAGCGGCCCCAATTTTTACTTCCTTTCTGACCTCCTCGGTACCCAGATTAACAATCTCAACTTGCTCCTCGTGCGGTTGAATCACCTTCTCCTCTTGTTTCAACAACCTGGCTAACTCTTCCGGCAGTTCACAATCTTCTTCGCCTTCTTCTTCGACATGACAGATCGGGTTGTCGAAGTCATATAGGGGTGTAACAGGATTGTCATCAATGAGATTCGAAGAATAATCGCATCTGCATGAATGTTGCCTCATGCGTTGCTTTAGAGCCGGAACGAGACAAATTAAAAGGAAGGAAAATGAAAATAAACATTGCCATTTTATTATGTTTTTTTAAAACTTCAAAAATAAATGAAAAATAGAGAACACCGCTTTTAATGCGAAAAACATCCGTTTATTAATTATGCAAATAATGCAAAATGAAACACATGAGGTGGCCCTTACAATGGACCATTACGTTTCGGGAAAAACGTATGGTTTTCATGCAAACAGAATTAACAAACAGAAATATTACTCTTCACGCAGAGTGACAGTGATGATCTTTTCGGCTTTCCAGTTCTGGATCTCCATTCCTGGGATGCACGGTTTTATCCACGAGTCGAGCTCGCAGTCACTGTCAGTCTCTTCACCCACGACACAGATACGACCTGGATCTAGCATTCCAGCACTGGTGAACGTGAACGGTTGGCAACGACCTTTATTTTGTCCAGATGAGCCTTGGCCTGACTGATAAACAATCCCAAAATTTATCCTCCTTCACCGCAATATCTACCACTCTTCCCCAACCTGGGGCCTCTCCACTTTTCATCACCTCCACAGCCTGTTTATAAGAGGCAAAGGACGGCTTCTTCTCTCTTTCAGCGAAAACGGCATTCTCCACCTTGACGGTTTCAAATGCCTGGCTTGGTGTTTCAAATATTTCACCGTCCATTTCCATATATTTGAATGATGACAACTGGCTGACAAAAATATCCTCCTCACCGCAGACTGTCACGACTTGCCCATCCAAGACATACTTTAACTTCTGATGTAGAGTCGAGGTTACTGCCCCAGCAGCATGTATCCATGGACGACCCAATAAACAGCTGTACGCCGGCTGAATGTCCATGACATAAAACACAGATTTGAACACCTAAGGACCAATCTTTACGGGGAGCTCAACTTCCCCGAACACAGCCCTTTTAGAGCCATCAAACGCTCTAACCACCAGATCAGTAGGCCTCAAAGTCAATCCCTCGCAGTCCAATTTAGCCAAGGCCTTCTTAGGAAACACATTGAGTGACGAGCCTGTATCAACCAAAACATGCGAAAGCACAACTCCCTTACATTCCATCAAAATGTGTAGTGCCTTATTGTGATTGCGCCCGTCCACAGTAAGATCGAGATCAGTGAAACCCAACCCATGGTTGGCATTAACACTTGATACCACTGTCTCTAGTTGATTGACTGTAATATCCTGCGGGACGTAGGCCCTCTTCAAAATCTTCAACGAAGCATCTCTATGACCTTCTGAACTCAACAGCAAAGATAAGATCGAAATCTTGGACGAAGTCTGCTGCAAATGATCAACAAGTTTGTACTCAGACTTCTTAATAATTCTCAAAAACTCCTCGGCTTCAGCGTCAAACTCGCTTTCTGGCTCAACAGGCGTCTGTGCCGCTCTAGGAGTATCCTCATTCACCACCTGCTTTCCTTTTGCCCTGGCTAAAGCCTCAGCCTTATCTCTCTGTTCTTTTTCGACATCACCACCTCTCAACGTGTTAGGTGCAAACAACCTCCCGCTGCGAGTGAAACCACTAAGCCCGACATTATCCACCTTTGAAACGGTGGTATCCACTGCAGCCTGATTTTCCTTCTTCTCCCCATTGCAATACACATCACCACCATAGTCCTATGGAACCACACCATCACCTTCATATGGAATAGGTCAAGGTAGCGTGATGGTAACTGGAGCCGCATCTGCCGGCACTGACAAGTGGACAGGATCGAAATAAATGGTTATCGTTGAAATATCTTCATTCTCCACAGAAACTTTCTCGAATCGGAGACTTCCCTCATTCATCATTTTATGAACCGTCTCCCTCAACATGATACACCCATTTGTAGTTACAGTACAAGCAGCACAGTAATTATCACAACCAGGAAAAACTCCATTATTTAACAAACGTCTCTTGACCACAGACATTGGGGTCCTCAACTGATCCACATCCGTCACCCCGATTTTACTTTTATCCTCAGAAATTACATTCACCCCCATCTGACCATGCGTCGGCATGGGATTAGCATTAACATTCGGCGATGGTGCAAAATTGATGGCCTTGGAATCCACCAAGTCTTGGACAACATGCTTAAAGGCTTTACAACCCTCAATATTGTGCCCAGGAGCACCAGAATGGAACTCACACTTGACGTTCTCATCATAACTTGCATGCCTCTGATCTGGTCTCAACGGAGCTAACGTCCTCAACTGTACCAACCCGAGATCCTTCAACTTCTTCAACAGAAGGGCATATGTCATGGGTGGCCTATCAAACTGGAGATCTACCATCCTTCCCCTAACTTGGTATCCAGCCCTCTGTGTTCTCTGCTGAAGTGGCTGCTGTCGCTGTTGCTGTTGTGCGGGTTGATTATCAGCAGGAATCATTACTGCAGCAGTATGCTGGTAGTAATGATTCCTACCGTGTCCTCTTTGGGCATACACAGCACTCGAGTCACCCTCTTTCTTGCGCTGACCATTTTCGAAGGGCTTCTTCACTCCAGACGACTAAGCATTTCCTTGTATTTTTCCCATTTTCAACTAGCTTTCAATCCTCTCACCAGCCACCACTATATCTGCAAAACCAGTAACTGGACATCCCACCATCCTCTCAGCAAAAGTCCCCTGAAGAGTACCCATGAACAAATCTGACATCTCCCGATCCACTAATGGAGGTTGAACTCTGGCAGTAAACTCTCTCCACCTTTGTACATACTCTTTAAACCCCTCGTTCGGCTTTTGAGACATACCCTGCAACTGGGTACGACTTGGTGCCATGTCAGCGTTAAATTGGTATTGCTTGAAGAAAGCATCCCCCAAATCCTGCCAGCTTTTTATATCTGACGATCTCAGCTTGGTATACCACTCGAGAGACCCGCCAGATAAGCTATCCTGGAAAAAGTACATCCAGAGCTTCTGATCCATGGTGTAAGCAGATATCTTTCGAACAAAGGCCTGAAGATGAGTTTCCGAGCAAGAACTTCCATTGTACTTATCAAACGTGGGCACCTTGAACTTCTGTGGGATCACAATCCCCTCAACCAACCCCATATTTGTCATGTTTATAGCCCCAGGAGTGGCATGGCTTTCCAGAGCCCTGATCTTTTCTGCTAGCACCTGAATCTCTTTGTTCGGCGGTTGAACACCATACTGACTGAACTGCTCATTCAACATAGAGAACTGATCCTCTTCTTTATCCTCCACAGCCCCAAAGAAAGGATAAAACTGAGTTTCCTTCAAAAAGTTGCCAACATGACCTGGACCACTGCCTGCAGCAAAACCAAGACCACCACTATTATTGATGAATACACCACCATTAGTTGCCTTCCTTCTGGGATCGCCACCACCCCTAGAACCACCAGGACCATGGTTGGAGTTACCCTCTTGACTATTGCCATTATTGGCCACCGAAGCCAGCTCGAGCTTCTCCACCTTCTCGACGAGTGCTTTCTGCCCCAGGGCAAACCCTTGCATGGCGTTGATCAACTCACTCATCTTCTCTTTCAGCTCAAGAATGTCAGTGTTGGATGAATCCATTAGTCTGGGTTTGTTGCGTCTCGTAAAGTATCTGTGCGGACGAGCTACGTGCCGAGGGATGACTCTGCGTGCGCGAGCAATGATTCTTGAGTCAATCAAACACGTTAGAAACCGACACCTGCAAAAAAGAGGACACGTTATTATGATTCATGCATGAATGCAATGTCTATCCGTATGAGGAACATTTTGTCCTTCAATCCTGGCTTCATTGAGACAAATAATAATCCGACAGCAACATTCTGACATAAATCATCTGGCTTCGCCGTATAGAACAGAAAGTCGTGCTCTAGCAAAGATAACACCCGACCATGTGTGTGTTAAGTAAGTGCAACACAAAAAATCAAATAAAGCTTTGAGATCAATCACTGAATGATAATAACCACTGTATAGAAAAAATGCGCAACACGTGCGAGAGTCATATATCATATCTGATACAAAACAACTTTACAATCCTCCAGAATTGGAAAGAAATACGAGTAAGTGAATTTCGTCAACATGCCTGACGGTAATCCAACACATGATATCAACTGCAATAAAAGTCTAATCCGAAGAAGGTCCCACAGAAGGCTCTTCCTCATCAACCATCCCGATAAACTTCATAGTGAACCTGAGCTCAGTGTTCTCCTGCTGAAGTCTTCCCACCTCTTTCTGATGAATCTTCATCTGACGGAAATAACGGTCCCTCTCAGCAAGATAGTGATCTCTCTCGGCCATAATCTTCGCTTTCTCTTCTTCCTTAACCCTTAGCTTCGCTTCCCACTAGGTGGTAAGGGCTTTGGCTCTAGCTTCCCTCTGAGTCTTCACAAGGACTTGTCTCTTCTTTTCATCTTCAATGACCCTCAAAGCTCTAGCCAACTGCTCTTTGGTAAGGTCATGCTCCTTCGTAGATGACTCTAAAGCTTGGCTGATCTTACAGTAATAGGCGGTGTCTTTCTCAAAACGCTTCACCTCCTGAGCATGTTTCCTAGCCTGATCTTCTGCTTTCCCCTTGATCTCCTGGTTAGCCAGTTGAATTCCAGCAACACTCATTTCTATCTCAGTCTTCTCTGCTTGCAATTGATCTCTTGCCCTCCTCATCTCAAGAAACTCTTCCATACTGACAGAAGAGCGTGGCTCCTCAATCAACGGATACCAAAGATCACCCACAGGAAATGGAAGATGAGTGAGCTCGACCCTCTTTCTGAGCCAATCATCAAATGGAGGAAAAGACCTGTTATTAACTCTACCTAAAGGAATCTTGCCTTTCCTTTGAATGTTGCGCCATGCATCAGACACTTGCTCCAACAATGACTGATTACCCTCAACCGGGAAGAAGAAAGACTCCTGAATCTCACACTCGAGGGGAGGAACCTCCATAGAAAATTCCATTTGTCTCTTAAGAAGCGTCGGGTTGTAATTAATACACCCTTGAACTCCTATAAGGGTCACATTGGGGAAACTCCCGCACCTGGAAATAAAAATCTCGTCCAGCCACATCAATGTGAGTCCAAGCTATGTCCTTGGCTCGCAAACCCATCAACTTGGTTGCCCAGTTTACGGTATGGTTAAGAAAGACAAAGGCACCCTTGGAAGGCAAATATCCCATGAACCACTTATACAACAATTGAGCACAACATCTAACCAATCCTCCACGCCGCTTCTCGTTCCGATTATGGACCGAATAATAAACATCCCCAATCAAGGTAGGAATGGGATTCTCCTGAGCAAACACCCGGATGACATTAATATCTACAAAATTCTTCTGATTAGGGAACAGAATAATTCCATAAATGCTTACGGCAAGCAAAGCACAAATAGTCTTCCAATTACCCAAAACAACATGTTCCTTGGCTTTGGCCTCCAAGAAACTCAGATGAAAACCGGGCAATTTTCCTTTCTCCTTCAAACCTTTCTTAGTCACTTCCGGGCTCAAATAAAGAGCACGAGAAATCTCAACAATATCAGGTTCTTCCTTAGTTACATAAAAAGGAATTTGGTTTTTGACCCGAATGCCCAGAATACCGGCATAATCTTCCATCAAAGGTCCCAACAAATAGTCTGGGAAGACAAAACATCACAAACCCAGATCATAAAACTGGAGAAAAGTATCGATGGCACTACTATCCCCATCTGTGAGCCTGAAAACCATCTTCGTAATACTGCCATAAGCCTCACGGAACATACCCACATGGTCAGGCGTAATCAATGCTATCATACCCTTCAACACGCTAATCTCTGGATCAAAGAAACTGTAGACAACATCATCTTTTAAGTCGGCCCTCATACTTGGAACAAGGATGTCTCTCAACCAGGATCTCAATCAAGAATGTACCCTGCATATGGATAAACATGAGTTAGATGCGGATAAATGCAAAATGGGAATGATGCAGATGCATGAATGCAATTCATAATGCCATCCTCCAAGACATCTGAACACCAACTATACTGGATCTCGTTCTCAGAACTGATCACAACCATCCAAGGGACTAAGTAACCACAAATCCAATCGGGGGTTCCGATATAAACGGAACTGGAGGATACATCACCATCATCACTGGAAAACCACTGAACGGATAACAACAAAATCATCTGAACAGATGACCCCAAATCCAACCCGGGGAATCCGAAATAAATGGAACCCGCTGGTAAATATCACGGACAGAACTACGGCGTGTCAGAAATAAATATCCATAAATCCAACTCATAAATAGCACCCAGATCACGAACCGAACCAAAGTCACCATCAAAGAGTCACCAACAGAACCTGTACATGTAGGAATCAAACCCCTCCCCTCACAGGTGAATTCTAATAAGGTCATCCTAAGGTGGATAATCGGTCTCGACAATCGGACGAGATACTCAACGGGTTTGCCCTTTCGGGTTTGTCGTGCAGCTCTCATAAGATCATCTAAACCAAAGATCTGGGAAAGAACGGTCACCGAAGTCAACAACTCAAAAGAGATAACACAACCATAGTGGAAACTCCACTAGGAAGAGCTCTCTCAAAAGAACCTCCTCCGGATGTGGTATGTCACGTCACAACAACATGTTGATCTAACATATGAGGCAACATGAGACCATGCTAATCCTAGGTGTACACTCGGGCTTTGGGTTTTAGCCCCATTCAGAACACCCACCCCCAAATCAGAGAAACCACACCTGTCTAGAATCCAACACAGTGATAATATGATGCATGCAAACATATATGCAAATATACATAGAATCACAGTATAATAATCACAAATGCAATAAATAAAGCAGTAAAAGCAACCCAAACTACCCTAAAAACTACGCTAGAGAGCGCTAGGATTGACTCGCTTAGGGTAGATGGACCAACAAGAGGTCAACTTCATTCCCCAGAAGAGTCGCCAGCTGTCGCAACGCGAAAAATAACCGGCGGAGAAAATACAGAGCCGCCACCGACGCTATTCATCCTATGACGGAAAGGGAGCGCAGGACTAACCTAATAAAGGGAAAGGAACGGTCTTACGACCAGAGATTACAAGGTACGGGAGTCGGTTACGCAAGGGGAAAGTATTAGCACACCTCACGTCTGTCGTACTCGACGGGATCCACGCTCAAAAGATAGCTCAAAGGGAAGGAAAGGGTTGCTGATAATAAACTGCTCAAAGAAACTGCACAAATTGGAACAATAAACAGGTGGGGGAGAGAAAGAAGACAGAGGAAGTGGACTCGGCAGGATGTCGCATCCTGGGACTACGTAGTTTATCAGAAACAAACATCAGAGTCAACGTAGTTCGGGAAAGGGAGACATGCTCGCTAGGACATCGCATCCTATGCCTACGTATCTTCTCTATCCAGAGGAGAATCAGAGCACTCGTAGCTCGGCTAACGCACACTGAAATAAGACACCAAAAAGGGACGCTGAGACGTCAAAAGAAACACCCAAAAGGAAACAGAATGCCAATACATGGACTTACACCCGACTCCCAACAACGACAAAAAGGAAACAGAATGCCAATACATGGACTTATATTCGACTCCTAACAATAACCAACAAAAGGAAACAGAATGCCAATACATGGACTTATATCCTACTCCTAACAATAACAAACGCTAACCAGCGAACACCAAAGAAAAGGTTATCAGAACGAACCCCAACAAAGTAACCAGATATCTAAGGAATAAGCTCCCGATATGTACAACCAATCACCACAAACGAACCCCAAATATGAACCTCAAAATGAACCCCAAGTAACAACAATCGTCACAAATGAACCCCGAGATGAACCCCAATATGAATGACAACCGTCATAAATGAACCCCAACACGAATATAGGTGAACCCCGAATGAGTCACAATCATCACAAATGAACCCCGAAGATGAATCCCAATATGAACCCCAAGTAATAACAATCATCACAAATGAACCCCAAAGGTGAACCCCAATATGAACCCCAATATGAATAACAATCGTCACAAATGAACCCCGAGATGAACCCCAAATAACAATCACCACAAATGAACCCCAAGTGATAACAACAGAAATCCCCAAATCAACATAGGTGAACCCCGAACGGATAACAGGTAACCAAAGTGAACCCCAACTAGTGAACCCCAAATAATAACAGTAGAAAACCCCCAAGGTATGAACATACCACACACACCCGCGCTGAACAAACGGGTACTCACACCAACGAAACCAGATAAAGAGGGTGAACACAGGCGCAAACAAAGAAAAGGGTGAACAAACAGAGACTCAAAGAACAAGGTGAACACACACAAAACCAAAACAACAACAAAAAAGGTGCCTGGAGAGACTGCTCGCAACCTCCTGCCTACGTATCTCATCTGGTATGAGAATCAGGGCGACGTAGTTCCCCTTACCAGGGGTAAAACACTCTCCTAACCAGAGACCAGGGAAACAACAAACTAATAGGGAGACTAAGACTCGAGCCTAATAGTTGTCATGCAATCAAATATCCCTAAGCTGAGGTCTCTAACAAGAATTTGACTCACACAGGAAGCAAGTCAACACAAGTCTAAACTCTCCATACGTTCAACTTCCTCAGAAGTCAATCGTACTACTCCTACAGAAAAGGAGATGAGAAGAGGAAAGCCAATAAACACACCAACACAAGTGAACAAGCATCACACACTATATCCATACAAGAGTCTCAAACAATGGGTGGGCTTTAGTCAAGAGGGGTCATATCAACCTCGAAAAACAAGCCAAACTGTAAGGGTAATCTGTAGCTCTTAACCACTGACATTGAACGTCAGGGTGAAGCTGATCAAAATGGTAATGAGGATGAGACCTCATAGCTCTTAACCCTGGCCAGGGTGAGCTTATGACACAGAAAGCATGGGGATCCAGAAAGTGGGATCCTTTTCCACTTGACCGACTCTGGACAAAAGATCTGGGGCACATGTTCAAAAGCATCAACACGTAGTGCGAGCATAAAGAACGACACACTGAATAACAGGGGATTGGCTACTCATCCCTTTTACCCGTCAATTGCCTCTACTCTTGGAGGTCTTATCAAATAACACATGCCTCTCCTTGGAGGTCTTTGGGCACAATTTTAAACAAACACAAACAGAGCCTTTGAAGGAGGACCTGCCAGCGAAATGCCTGCCAAAAAGGTGACAAGACTTCAGACTACATGGCGTAAGAAGCTAACTACCTGAGTGGTGTGTCAACCACAATCCAATGCTCAAGCAAGAGCTAAAGCAAGCAAGCAACTGAGGTACCTGTACAAAGACTAAACAATTAGTACTTCAGTTATACAACCAGAAAACAAGCAGTGAAACCCTCTAATAGTTACACAATTCAATGCATAAGTGCCTTAGCACTCAAATGAGCTCATGAGTTCACCACATCAATTGAAACCCTACAAAAAAAACATAGGTCAGAACTCAATGCATTTTGTATCTCACAAGGTGAGAACAAACCCAATGATCAATGATGAGTATCCACCTGAAACAACAAAACAAAGTTAATTTATGTACAAGACTCAAAACCTAACCAAATGACCAATCCAGGACCCATCCTTTTGCACATCACATCTTCAAACACTTCCCCAAATGTCCTCAAGAGGGCCAGCATCAAATCAATAACCAAGTGCCTCAACTGGTCTATGTAATGTAATGACCAAAAATATGCACAAAATGAACTTCCCACTTATAAAATTCATATCAAATCAGAAATGCATGCAATGACTTTGAGATTTTTTGTATAAGTTTCTTATGCCATGAATGTTCAATATGCAAAAGATTACATCCAGAATGATGCAAATGCTATGTGAACAAAAATGTACCAATTCATGTCAAAAATGTGACACAAATTGTCACATTTTTCTCTATGTGTCAAAAAGGATGACAACATGTGAGAAAAAATCCAAACCAGTGATCAAAAATTCAAGTCATGTATGAAGGTCATGTATGCAAAAAATTGGATCAAAAAGCTCAAAATTGAGGATTTCACAATGCATTGAAGGCAATAGGCCAATTTGGCACAACATTGATTCAAAAATTCCCATATAAAAATCCAGACATCCAAAATTCATGAATTCAGCACCATAAAAAAGTAGACATCAATACAAAACTATGAAAAAATTTGGGACTCAATTGGACTATTTTTGGATTTTTTATGAATTTAACAAAATGAACAAAATAATTGGAATATAAAAAGAAATTGAAGGGAAATGAAATGATTCAAATAAAATTAGAAAAATCCACAACCATCAGATCTGGCGCGCGTCTCAGATCAACGCTCCACATTCAAAACATGAAACACACCGTTTCATTTATGACTCAGCATACACAGTCAGCGCTCCAAGCATGCGTGGCCTTGGTCAAAGCACTCTCCATCGATTAACCTTCCACGTTAGGGCCACATGGCGTCCACTTCATCCAAACCCTAGCCAACACACAGATGCCAGAGCTCTGCTCCGATCGTCTTCCCCGATGAGACTCCGGTGGCTCCCACGGCGGCGCCACCACAATTTTTCCAGAATTTTACCAAACCATCACCGTTTCACTCGTCTTTCCACGCTGAATCCAAATATGTTATTAGCTTATCCTAATTCCTCCTAGGTTTTGAAAATCGAAGACAATAAGTTTTGAGATCCAAACTTTCAGTCAACACCACGTCCTCAATTCTCACTCATTCTTAATTCTGAGCATATATTCGTAACCTACTCAACAAGATCTACCATTCTATGACCTAAAAACAGCAAAAGGAGAGAGTGGAATTTGAGTCACCTGAACTTGAAGCTTTCAAGAATCACGATCTCACGTGCTCAGCTGCTCCAGATCATCTCCTATGAGCTTCCTTTGAAGCTTTATGCAAAAAGAAACGGTTAAAACCTCTTGAATACACCTCAATTTCCAAATTCCATTGCCATGATAATGCACATGAACTGCTCGAAATCTTGATGAATTGCACCAAACAATGGATGATTCTTGATCAGTGAAGCATGAGGATCAAGAATATACAAGGATCTTTGAGGTTTGTGTGAAGAAAATGAAGAATCGAAGAGAGAGAAATTTGAGAGAGTTTCTTCAATTTTGATCTGAAAATGCAGTTATGGTAGTTATGATTAGGGTTTCACTATTTATATCCCTTGCTAATGACACTGCTAATCCTCTTTTCCATTTACTAATCATGATTAGTGAGTTATGAAGCAATTTGAAAAAATGCAAAATGAGCTCCCATGCCCATAATGCACGTGTTCAGCTTCATGCTATGGCTTTAATCCACTCAAGAACAACCAAGGGTCATGATTTCAAGAGTAATTAGCTTGCATCTTAAGCCAAGAATGAATGGTGAAGATTTTCTTCAATTTGCACATGTGTGAAATAATGAACATACATTCCCCTCTCATGCATGGCAATGGCTTATTTTCACTCAAATATGGTCTATGAAGCATGCGAAGGGAAGGTATTAGCACCCCTACGCATCCGTAGTACTCTACGGGATCCACTTTTGTAGTTCTTGTCTAAAGGGTGTGAGTTTATCTTGTGCTGTTTACTAAAAAAGAAAAATAAAAGGGTTAAATGAAAATGACTCGCGCGGATGTCGCATCCACTGCATACGTATCTCATCTGAATATGAGAATCAGAGTCTTCGTAGCTCGGCTACCTATGGGTTAGGGGGATGTGTGCTCGCTAAGACATCGCGTCTTATGCCTACGTATCTCATCTGGAATGAGAATCAGAGCAAGCCGTAGTTCGGCTAACTACGGGGTTGTGGATTGGGTTTTGGACGAACGACGTCACTACGCAATCTACCGGATGCTCGACCTTTGGAGACTTACTCGCCTGTAGTAGAAGGAGTAAACGTGTGTTATGGAGAAGAAAAATCAATGAAGGGTTTGTTTGCATTGTAGGAACACGCATGCAAAAGGGTAATGAGGATAAGACCTCATAGCTCTTAACCCTGGACAAAGGAACCTGCATAAAGTAAACACAAAAACATTGCCTCCTATCGAGGTCTTCCAGCTAGGAAAGCAGTAAAATGCGGGAAAAATGTAAAAGTACCACGCGGATAAAGATCCGAAGTAACAGCAATTAGAGGAATGGGAAACCCTAAGATCCTTCCAAGCTAACATCATCAAAGAAAGTGGGTCAGTACAGGTAATCAGAATGAACCTCCAGGGGTTATCCCACAAATAAAGTGGGAAACCACGCAAGTTATCCCTGCAAAAGTCATGTGAGCCCTCACAAAAACTCAACAAAAGGGTTAGTGAAACACCATAAGCATTTTTTTCATGGATAACAGTATGGTTTCAGAAACCTCAAACCCTGTGGCATACACTTCAGAAATCATGTGATTAAACATTCAAGGCATAGGTTTCACCCATTCATAATACATCACACATTTAGAACATTCAAATTGAAGGCGTAAAATAATGGGAATAGGGCAAACCTGATTGGAGAGCTTGATTGAAATTGAGTTGCACCCGTGAGGCCCTTCAGGGTTTGGAGGCTGCTCTGAGTTCTCTGTCAGGTTTCTCTTCAGGTTTTGTCCAGGGTTTTGTTCCAAGGAAACCTCAGAGTATTTTGCTTCTCTTCCTTTTTCTCAAGTGAAGCCTTGGTATTTATAGACTGAATTTCATGGTTTTGTGGGCTCAAATGAGAGAGACCCAAGTTCAAAATTTTTTTATTATATTTTATTTATTTTTTTATTATTATTTTAATTTATTTATTTTTTTTGTAAAATTTTTTTTTTTTTTTTTCGGATCTAATTCTGATTGACATGATGAAATGCAATATGAAATGCTAAATGAATGCATGAATGAGGAGGGCAAATTTTGGGGTGTTACATTTTGCACTTTGGAACAGAAGCTAGTGAATACAGAATGAGACTCACTCTTGTGCTTTAGGAATCTTACCCATGTCCAGTGACTAAAATCATCAACAATAACTAGTCCATACTTCTTTCCATTAACTGACGTTGTCTTAACAGACCCAAACGTCTCTTCCATATCCATGCTAATGTGGCCCAAGCGTCTCTTCCATATCCATTGCTCTTCATGAACAGACATCAGGCATTTTACATTTTGTTCTTTTAGGTATGAAAGATTTATCTTGTAAACATTGTTTTTCCTCTTGCCAGTTAATAGGTTTATTCGATTGTTCTGATTAATTGCTTTACATGTTTTTTGATTGATGATTACATCATAACCGTTATCACTTAATTGACTTATTGATAACAGGTTATGCATTAATCCTTCTACATAGAGAACATCATATATAGAGGGAAGAGTTCCATTACCAATAGTTTCGGAGCCTCTGATTCTTCCTTTTTGATTTCCTCTAAAACCGACGAAGCCATCATCTTTAAGTTCCAGGCTTTGGAACATATACTTTCTTCCCGTCATGTGTCGCGAGCATCCAGAGTCCAGTAACCATGATTGGTTTCTTAACTCTGCTGCATAAGATATCTGCAACATAAACAATCTTATCCTTTCGTACCCAGAATATTTTGGGTCCTTTGTGATTAGTTTTCCCAAAGTTTCTTAGAACTTTGGGTTTTCTAGCATTATTAAAACGTTGTGCTTGTGTATGTTCGTACTGATAAGAAAAAGGAGATTTGGGTTTGTCATTTGTAGAAGATTTATCTTCACTGGGGACATACCATATTCCTCTTTTATTATTCTGACTTACTCCATAAATCATGGATGTCATTCTGCTCATTTCTATCCCATTTTTCAAAAACATTTGAAAAGATTTTTCATATTCATATATCATTGTGTTAAAAGTTTGTGGAGCTTGAGATAATGCTTCTTCAAGTTTTAAACATTGTTTATTTGTGGAGTCTCTTTCTTGTATCAAAGTTTGATTTTCATCTTTTAGTTCTGAAGCATCTATCTCAAGCTTATCACATTCCTCGATTATTCTTTCAAGAACTCCTTTTAAAGCCTTAAATTTTTGTTTATGTTTCTGATATGAGTTTAGAGTTTCAGAAAGGCATTATTCAAGGTCAGAGCGAGAAAGATCAAAAAATACCTCTTCACAATCAGATTCTCCATCTGATGTATTTCTGGAGATGGTAGCCATGAGTGCAACATTTGCCTGTTCTTCAGAGTCTGATTCGGAGGAATTAGATCCACTGTCATCCCAGGAGGCCATCAGTCCCTTTTTGGTTCTGAATGAGATTTTCTTGAAGCCTTCACTTCTGGAGCTTTCTTTCTTTAGCCTGGGACATTCGTTTCTGTAATGACCTGTTTCCTTGCATTCATAGCATGTTATTCCTTTATTTGACTTACCTTTCGAAGTTGATTCTGAGCGATCTCCCTTGGGTCTTGGTCTTATGAAGTTATTATTCCTTTTTTTCCAGACTTGTTTAACTCTTCTGGTAAAAAGAGATAACTCTTCTTCATCGTCAGAGTCTTCCTTTTCAGAGTCGTCATTGTCTTCCTCTTCAACTTGGAAGGCTTTGTTTCTTTCTGGTTTGCGTCTTTCAGATATGGACTTCAATGGTACAGACTTGATCTTCTTTTGAGGCTCATTTTCCTCAAGTTTTATCTCGTGGATTCTGAGTGAACTGAAGAGTTCCTCAAGGCTGATATTGTTCAGATCTTTGGATAACTTTAAAGTTGTGACCATGGGTCTCCATTTCTTTGGTAAGCTTCTGACTATCTTTTTGACATGATCTGCAGTTGTGTAGCCCTTGTCCAAAATTTTGAGTCCTGCAATTAAAGTTTGAAATCTAGAAAACTTTACCTCTACAGATTCATCGTCCTCCATTTTGAAGGCTTCATATTTCTGAATTAGAGCCAGAGCTTTTGTCTCTTTGACTTGAGAATTTCCTTCGTGAGTCATCCTGAGAGAGTCAAGTATTTCTTTAGTTGTTTCCCTGTTGGTGATCTTTTCATATTCATTGTAGAAAATGGAATTTAGTAGTATCGTTATGGCTTTGTGATGGTTTTTGAATTCACGCTTCTGATCATCTGTCATTTTTCTTCTAGGAATGGCAACGCCAGCGTCATTCACAGGTGGTGTGTAGCCAATTGTGACTATGTCCCATAGATTAACATCGTAGCCCAGAAAGAAACTTTCAATTCTATCTTTCCAATAATCAAATTTCTCTCCATCAAAGATTGGAGGTTTAGCATTGTAATTATCTCTTTCATTGGTGTTGCCCATAGGTTTTTCTCACGTTGGATCTCTCTACACTGTTAAGTGTTTGATTTGAAAATCAATAACAAAGCCGAAGCTCTGATACCAATTGAAGGTAGAGAAAAACAAGAAAGGGGGTTTGAATTGTTTTGGAAAATAAAAGTTTTTGATCGTTTAGACATACACAGAGTAAAAACAAATTGACATAGAAATTTATACTGGTTCGCTTGAAATTCAAAGCTACTCCAGTCCACCCGGCCAAGGTGATTCTCCTTCAAAAAGGACTTAATCCATTAATCTTGAAAGATTACACAAACAACTGTCTAAGAGAATAATCCCTTAGCCCTCTCAATTATTCAGACTGCACAAAGTCACTTGAGGAAGTATCTTAGATAAGATTTGTAATGCACAATGCTTCCAATAACAAGAAAATATTACAGAAATATAAGAGCAACAGTTTTCACATAAGAGCAATAACTAGTGAAAGAGTAAAAGAGGATGATTAAGAAATTTGTATTGTTGTGTGTCTTAGTTGTATTTTCTTGTGATGCATTCCGTCCTTTATATAGGAGTTTTACAGGACTGTTGAGTGATGACAGGATCTTGGTCATTGGAGAATGATTATTGTCATTACTCTCCTTGTTTCTTTCTAAAACCGTTTTGGGCACGTCATAATTTTCTTCTAGAAATAGTTTCTTTCTAAAAACAGATTTCTTCATGGTTATGCGTTATGAGCTGGCGAATCCGTATTCAGAGTCTTGTCAATTTGAGTTCGT
The DNA here is from genome assembly GCF_024323335.1 of Lathyrus oleraceus. Taxonomy (NCBI): domain Eukaryota; kingdom Viridiplantae; phylum Streptophyta; class Magnoliopsida; order Fabales; family Fabaceae; genus Lathyrus; species Lathyrus oleraceus. Next base: position 422,591,312 of record NC_066581.1, read on the forward strand.
CTTCAGAGGTTGCTTCTATCTGAATAAGTCAGAGTTTATCTATGATCTTGACTTATTCTTTAACAAAGTTTATGACTTCTTTTTGGCTTTGCGGGTTCCTGCATTGATCAGAGTCAGAACCTTCTGGACGCGTTTCTTCTGAGTGGCATCTAAGCGCTGAATTCTGTATCTGATGATTCGTCTTTCTGATAGTTTGATCAGAGTCCTGCACACTTAAGAAATTTTTTTGTTAGGGTGCCATTTTTGTTTCATCCTTTGTTATCATCAAAATCTTAGAGATAGATTATAGAACCAACTTTGTTCTTATAAGACGCACTTACCAAGATGAAGCAAGAGAAGGATATGTTGAAAGAGCGGTTCCATGCTTTGAGCCGAAAGCATGAGGAGTTGCAACTTGAGTCTAAGGACAAAGATGCACTTATTGAACTTATTGAAGACCGAGCAGTGAAGAGACAGAGAGAGCCAGAGGGACCATCTTCCTCTAGTATGCCTCAACCTTCCGGTGCTTGGGTGGAGATGTGAATGTAATTGTTCCTGTGTTCAAGACCCCGGAGAGGGTAGTAATTCAGTTTGACAGCAGCAGCATTAACAACATTAATAGATCAGTATCGCAGTTGGTAATATGGTTAGCGGGTCCAGTCCCGTACGCATCTGATAGAGTTGTTCCGTATCAGTATAATGCAATAATGTTGGAGAATGGTAAAGAGGTTCCATTGCCTACAACTAGTTCTATTGTGAAGATTGCTGATGTTATGAAGCTGACTCATAGCGGTCTTATTTTTGGGCTTGTTTTCCCAAAGGATGTAGAGAATGTTGGCAAGAGGATTAAGGTGCCTGAAATAGATCTAGTTAGTGCTCCAAAGTGTCTGTCTGGTGAATCCAGCAGTTTGAAGCCTAATGATGATGATAAGGTACTCTGTTTGATTAAGAAGAGTGAATTCAATATGGTGGAGCGACTGCTCCAAACTCCTTCCAAAATTTCAGTGTTGTCTCTGCTTATGAATTCTGAAGCGCACAGAGAAGTATTGCAAAGAGTATCGGAGCAAGCTTATGTGGAACATGATGTGACAGTAGATCAATTTGACCACATTGTGGTAAACATCACTTCCTGCAACAATTTGAGTTTTTGTGATGAAGAACTTCCCGAGGAAAGCATAAATCACAATCTGGAACTACATATATAGATGAATTGCAAGGAGGATGTATTGTAAAATGTGCTAGTTGATATCGGTTCTTCTCTGAACATGCTCCCCAAATCAACTCTGTAGATTATCCAACCAAGGAGCTTCGATGAGATACATTTGTGTGATCGTCAAAGCTTTTGATGGTTCTCGCAAGACTGTTATTGGTGAGGTGGACCTTCCGATGAAGATAGGCCTGAGTGATTTCCAAATTACTTTCCAGGTAATGGATATCCACCCGGCCTATAGCTGCTTGTTAGGAAGGCCATGGATACATGAGGCAAGAGCTGTGACACCCACTCTGCATCAGAAATTGAAATTTGTGAAGAATGGTAAGCTCGTCATTATGGGTGGGGAGAAAGCTCTGTTGGTAAGTCATTTTCCGTCTTTCTCATATGTTGAAGATGAGGATGAGATTGGAACTCCGTTCCAAGCTCTATCTATTGCTGAAGAAAAGAGAGTTGAGGCACTTATGTCCTCTTTTAAAGACGCGCAGAAAATTGTTGAAGATGGTAGTTCTGATAAGTGGGGCAGGATGGTAGAGGTCGCCGAGAACAAGAATTGTGTTGGTTTGGGTTTCCATCAAGGGTCTTCTGCAGTTAAAGTTGAAGATGTGTAACCTAATTTCCGTAGTGGAAGGTTCATTCATGGTAATGGGCAACACTCAACTGTAGTGATTGAGGGGGATGAAGATGAAGACTGCACAAATTTTGTGACACATGGAAAAACTTGCAACAATTGGATCGCTGTCGATGTTCCTATTATTGTTCATCGCTCTAAGTAATTGATTTTATTCATTTTGAAAATCCTTCTCCTATGCCTAAGGGAGATGCGAACATTGTTGGGCATATTTCAAATTGATCATTAATAAAATGCAATTCTATTCATCCACATCTATGATGTTTTATTTTTACTTTTTGCTTTTCTGGAAACGGTAATCACAAAAAACATAAATGAATGAATAATAATTGTCCATCTGCATAATATTTGGTCACAATTCACTTCTTTAAAATCAAAATATCAAATCATTATGCAGGTTGGTTTCTAAACCCATTGAATACAATGATCCTACTCCTCCTACACACTTTGAATTCATTGTGTTTGAGGCAGAGGAAGAAAATGATGAAGAAATATCTGGTAAATTGACTCGTCTACTTGACCACGAGGAAAAAGCCATTTAGTCGTTCGAAGAACAGATTGAGCTAGTCGACTTGGGTTCCGAAGATGATGTGAAGGAAGTCAAGATTGGGTCTCAATTGTGTCCAGAGGTTAGGAAGGGGTTGATTAATCTTCTTCGAGAATATTCGAATGTGTTTTCCTGGACCTATCAAGACATGCCTGGTTTGGATTCTGAGATTGTGGAGCATAGATTGTCGTTGAAGCCAGAATGCCCTCCAGTCAAGCAGAAGTTGAGGAGGACTCATCCTGATATGGAAGTAAAGATCAAAGAAGAAGTGAAAAAGCAGATTGACACCGGTTTCCTTGTTACTGCTGAGTATCCGCAGTGGGTGGCCAATATTGTACCTGTTTCGAAGAAGGATGGAAAAGTCTGTATGTACGTTGATTACAGAGATTTGAATAAAGCTAGTTCGAAAGATGATTTTCCTCTGCCACACATTGATATGTTGGTAGAAAATACATCTAAATTCAAAGTCTTTTCATTTATGGACAGATTTTCCGGATATAATCAGATTCAAATGGCACCCGAGGATATGGAGAAGACCACATTCATTACACCCTGGGGAACATTTTGTTATAGAGTGATTCCCTTCGGTCTAAAGAATGCCGGTGAAACTTACCGGAGAGCTATGACTACTCTTTTTCATGATATGATGCATAAAGAGATCGAAGTCTATGTTGATTATATGATTGCTAAATCCAGTGATGAGGAAGAACATGTTGAGCATTTGTTGAAGCTATTCCTACGTTTGAGGAAGTACAAAATCCACTTGAATCCTAATAAATGTGCATTTGGTGTTCGTTCTGGTAAGCTGTTGGGCTTTATTGACAGCGAGAAGGGTATTGAAGTTGATCTTGGCAAGGTCAAAGCAAGACAAGAGATGCATGCGCCCAAAACTGAGAAACAAGTCAGAGGTTTTCTTGGCCGCTTGAATTAAATCTCTAGATTCATTTCGCATATGACTTCCACATGTGCGCCTATATTCAAGCTTCTTTGGAAAGATCAGTCTTGTGATTGGACTGAAGATTTCCAGAAAGCTTTTGACAGTATCAAGGAATATCTGCTTGAGCCTCCGATTTTGTCTTCTCCTGTTGAAGGAAGACCGTTTATCATGTATCTAAATGTGCTTGAAGAAAGTATGGGTTGTGTTCTAGGTCAGCAAGATGAAACTGGAAAGAAAGAATACGTTATTTACTACCTGAGTAAGAAATTCACCGATTGTGAGACTCGGTATTCTATGCCTGAAAAGACTTGTTACACATTGGCTTGGGCTACTAAGCGTATACGTTAATATATGTTGAATCATACCACTTGGTTAATATCCAAAATAGATCCAATCAAGTATTTTCTGAGAAGCCTTCTTTAACTAGGAGGATTGCATGTTGACAGATGTTGTTATCAGCATATGATATTGAATACTGATCCCAGAAAGCGATCAAAGGTAGTGTATTGGCTGACCGTTTGGCTCACCAACCAATTGAATATTACCAGTTGGTACAGTATGACTTCCCTGATGAACAGATCTTGTACTTGAAAATGAAAGATTGTGATGAACCATTGCTTGAAGAAGGGCTAGAATCTGGTTCCCGTTGGGGCATGGTATTTGATGGAGCTGTTAATCAGTATGTTAATGGCATTGGGGAAGTGATTATTACTCCTCAAGGCACTCATTTTCCGTTTACAGCTAGACTGGCTTTCAAGTGTACAAATAATATGGTTGAGTATGAAGCTTGCATTATGGGGCTTGAACAGGACATTGATCTCAAAATCAAGTATTTGGACGTCTATGGAGATTCAACTTTGGTTGTGAATCAGATCAAAGGTGAATGGGAGACGAATCAACCCGGTTTGCTACCATATAGAGACTATGCGATGAGAATTTCAACTTTCTTTACAAAGGTTGAATTTCATCATATCCCTCGAGATGAAAATCGGATGGCAAATGCTCTTGCAATGTTGGCTTCAATGATTGTGATAATGTTTTGGAATGAAGTTCCTAATTTGATTCTGATGCGTCTTGATAGGCCAACCCATGTGTTTATTGCTGAAGAGGTCAAGGATGAGAAGCCATGGCTTTTTGATATCAAGTGTTTTATCCAAAGTCATATTTACCCGTCTGGGGCATCTTTGAAAGATAAGAAGACGTTGAAGAGATTAGTTGGCAACTTCTACCTGAATGGTGATGTGCTTTACAAGAGAATCTTCAATGTGGTTCTACTCAGATGCGTGGATAGACACGAAGCAAACATGTTGATGACTGAAGTCCATGAAGGTTCCTTTGGTACTCATTCCAATGGACATGTTATGGCTAAGAAGATGTTGAGAGCAGGTTACTATTGGCTGACAATGGAATCTGACTGTTGCAAGTTTGTGAAGAAATGCCACAAGTGTCAAATTTATGCAGATAAAATTCATGTTCCTCCGACAATGTTGAATGTCATTTCCTCTCCATGGCCCTTTTCCATATGGGTAATTGATATGATATGCAGGATTGAGCCCAAAGCTTCGAACGGACATCCTTTCATTCTGGTGGCTAGTGACTACTTCACAAAGTGGGTTCAAGCGACATCGTACGCTAATGTAACCAAGCAAGTTATTGTGAGGTTTATCAAGAATCAGATTATATATCGGTATGGTGTGCCAAGTAAGATCATTAATGATAATAGATCTAACTTGAATAATAATATGGTGGAAGCTATTTGCAAAGACTTTAAGATTGCACACCATAATTCTTCTCCTTACAGACCTAAGATGAATGGGGTTGTTGATGTTGCAAACAAGAACATTAAGAAGATCATCCAGAAGATGGTTGTAACGTACAAGGATTGGTATGAAATGTCCCATTTGCTTTGCACGGGTATCATGCATCCATCCGCACTTCAACAGGGGCAACCCCTTTCTCACTTGTTTAGGAATGGAAGTTGTGCTCCCAGTAGAGGTTGAGTTCCCATCATTGCATGCTTTGATGGAAGCCAAGTTGACAGAAGTTGAATGGTGTCAGACCAGATTTGATCAGTTGAGTTTAATCAAAGAGAAGAGATTAACTGCCATGTGTCATGGTCAGTTATATCAGTAGATAATGAAGAAAGCATTTGATAAGAAGGTCAGACCTCGTGTATTCAGAGAAGGTGATCTTGTGCTCAAGAAAATTCTATCTTTCAAGCCAGATTCCAGGGGAAAATGGGCTCTTAATTATTAAGGCCCATATGTTATTAAGAGAGCCTTTCTAGGCGGTGCTTTAATTCTCACAACTATGGATGGTGAAGAGTTCACTCGTCCTATGAACGCTGATGCAGTCAAGAAAACCTTCGCCTAAAAAGAAAAGAACAGCTCGCTAAGTTGAAAACTCGAAAGGACGGCTTAGGTAAAATTGAGCGTCTCGGTGGATTGAAAACCCGAAAGGGCGATCCAGGCAAAAGTTAGAGACATAAAATAGAAAAATCGTCCCGATAAATTGAGTAGCCATCTTGGGGTAATTTATGCAAAAATTAGGGATTATGGAAAGTAACTGCAAGTTATTGATCTCCAGTCTTGAAGACTTTCTTGAGCATAATGCTTGGTCCTGATTCATCTTCAACCAAATCCAAGAGCACAGTGGATATCAAAGTTTGTAGAAGAATTAGTGGTCATTGTATTCAATGTAGCCCTTTTCCATGTAAATTACCATTTTTCAACTTTTGTAAAGATCTATGGAGTATTGTCATTTAAAAACTACCATCCTATTAAATAAAGTTGAGCTTTTTACCCAATTGTTTCTACTCTTATTTATTCATCTAAATAGAATTAAATTTTATTGCGATCATTTTGAAATTAAAGTTTTAAAATAAAAATCATGTTTTCTTAAATAATAAAAGCAAATACTTTTTAAAGAGCAATCAATTTCAGGAATGACGACAGCAATCCGAGAATAGGTAAGCCTAAAATGCAAAGCATTGTTGGTTTTTTCCAAGAAGTTAGCGTGATCTCTGTTTCTTCCCCATCAACTATTCAATCTCCAGCCGAGTTTTATTGGTTTCCCCAATTGAGTTTGGTATTGCCTCCCTCGAGTTGTAGGCACATTATTGCAGCAGGTTGCATAGATTCGGCAAAAAAATTTTCCCCTCAAGTCGCCATCAGAGTTATCCCTGACGCCTGTTAGCCCTAATTCTAGAGCAATATTTTCTATCCTCTGCAAGGTTGTCTCCCATTTGATATGGTGTTGACCTAAAATTCCCCACAGAGTTGATAGTGCATATTTTCGGAAAACCTTTTCCTCTTCCCCGGCCAGGGTTGAACCTTTGAGGTGGATGATTCTTGTTCATTCCTTTGCAACCTTTTTCTTTCCAGCTGATGCTTCCCTCATGTGAGGATTGGCTGAGTACTGTACTAGTGACGCAACCCAGTGACATTTGTATCCTTTGTGATCATTTTGTCAGCATAATCATCATATATACATATACATTCATATTTTTCATTATTGCATTCGTAATGCACTTTGTGATTCATTGTTTCTCCGATCCTATGCTATGGTGGTATCCCTTTTTTTCCCCACACAAATTTGGTATGTCTGTCCTCTTTCAATTGTAGAGTGTCATCCCCATTAAGCAGAAAGAATTTAACCTTTCTCATTTCCTCACTGAGTTATTTCCTCGTGGATGATTATTATTTTAGCTTCCTCCCCATTTGATTATCTGGATGGAATCACTCCCCCTGAGTTATATGCTCATTGGGTTGATTCTTTGATTGATCGTTTCTTTCTAGATCTTACCTAGATATATGTGTTTGATCCCTTGAGAGTCTATTACCCAGTAACTGGTAATATTCTTCTCAACTTGCAAGTATTTCACTTTTGCCCCAACATCCAACAAAAGTAACCTTTTTCTTCCCAGCGGATTCGTTTTCACGTCTCCCAAGAAGTTTATCCTTGATATGTTCATCCTAACCGATGATGGATACTCTTTCCCTTTTAATTTTATCCTTGATATGTTCATCTTAACCGATGACATATATTCTCGTTTTGATATTCTACCCATTATAAAGGTAGTTGTAATCCCTATTTTATTCTCTAGAAGGTTAATCCTTGATATGTTCATCCAAACCGATGATGGATTTCCTCTTCTTTATGGTTTTCTGCCCAGTAACCTGTAGTTGTAAATCCTGCTTCCCTCAGAGCCTATTCTTGATATGTTCATCTTAACCGATGACGGATACTCTCTTCCTGGTATTTTATCCAGTGACCGATATATATAATTCCTACCTTTTCAGGAAGTTTATCCTTGATATGTTCACCCTAACCGGTAATAGATATTCTTCCTAATGTCCCCATGTGAGTCTATCCTTGATATGTTCATCTTAACCGATGACTGATATTCTTCCCTTTGAGTCTATCCTTGATATGTTCATTTTAATCAGTGATGGATATTCTCTTTTTTTGTGGTCTTCTTCCCAATAACCGGTAGTTGTAAATCCTATTTTTGATTTGGTTCTTTCCTCAGCAAGTCATCCTTGATATGTTTACCCTAACCGATAACGGATGTCCCCCTGACAGATTATGTTATCTCCTTACTGTCGCAATGCGAAAAACAACCGACAGAAAAATATAGAGTCGCCACCGACGCTATTCATCCTATGACGGAAAGGGAGCGCAGGACTAACCTAAGAAAGGGAAAGGAATGGTCTTACGACCAGAGACTACAAGGTACGAGAGTCGGTTACGCAAGGGGAAGGTATTAGCACCCCTCACATCCGCCGTACTCGACGGAATCCACGCTCAAAAGTTAGCTCAAAGGAAAGGAAAAGGGTTGCTGCTAATAAACTGCTCAAAAAAACTGCACAAACTGGAATAATAAACAGGTGAAGGAAGAAAGAAGAAGGAGGAAATGGACTCGGTAGGATGTCGCATCCTGGGCCTACGTAGTTTGTCAGAAACAAACATCAGAGTCAACATAGTTCGGGAAAAGGGAGACATGCTCGCTAAGACATCGCATCTTATGCCTACGTATCTTCTCTATCTAGAGAAGAATCAGAGCACTCGTAGCTCGGCTCACGCACGCCGAAACAAGACACCAAAAAGAGACGCTGAGACGTCAAAATAAACACTCAAAACGAAACAGAATGCCAATACATGGACTTACACCCGACTCCTAACAATGACGAACAAAAGGAAACAGATTGCCAATACATGGACTTACACCCGACTCCAAACAACCCACAAAAGGAAACAGAATGCCAATACATGGACTTACACCCGACTCCTAACAATAGCAAACAGGAAACATAATGCCAATACATGGACTTACGCCTGACTCCTAACCACAACAATCGCTAACCAGCGAACACCAAAGAAAAAAGGTTATCAGAATGAACCCCAGACAAAGTAACCAAATATCCAAAGATGAACCCCAAGTGAATAACCATCATCACGAATGAACCCTGAAGATGAACCCCAATATGAACCCCCAAGTCAATGGCAACCGTCATAAGTGAACCCCAATGTGAACCCCAAATGAATGACAACCGTCATAAATGAACCCCGAATGAGTGACAAACATCACAAATGAACGCCAAAGATGAACCCCAAGTGAATGACAACCGTCACAAATGAACCCCGATATGAACCCCAAATGAATCTCAAAGATAAACCCCATAAGGTATAAACATACCACACACGCCCACGCTGGACAAACAAATACTCACACCAAAACAAAGAAGAGGGTGAACACACACCAACACAACACATCAAAAAAGAAAAAGGGTGCCCGGAGAGATTGCTCACAACCTCTTGCCTACGTATCTCATCTGGTATGAGAATCAGGGCGACGTAGTTCCCCTTAACAGGGGTAAAACACTCTCCTAACCAGAGACCAGGGAGGCAACAAACTAATAGGGAGACTAAGACTCGAGCCTAATAGTTGTCATGCAATCAATATCCCTAAGTTGAGGTCTCTAACCTGCATTCAACTTCCTCAGAAATAAATCATACAACTCTTTACAGAAATGGAGATGAGAAGAGGAAAACAGATAAACACATCACCACAAGTAAACAAACATCACACTCTATATCCATACAAGAGTCCCAAACAATGGGTGGGCTTTAGTCAAGAGGGGTCATATCAACCTCGACAAACAAGCAAAACTGTAAGGGGTAATCTGTAGCTCTTAACCACTAACATTGAACGTCAGGGTGAGCAGATCAAAATGGTAATGAGGATGAGACCTCATGCTCTTAACCCTGGCCAGGGTGGGCTCATGATATAGAAAGCGTGGGGATCCAGAAAGTGGGATCCTATTCCACTTGACAGACTCTGGACAAAAGATTTGGGGTACATGTTCAGAAGCATCAGCACGTAGTGCGAGCATAAAGAACGACACACTGAATAACGGGGGATTGGCTGCTAATCCCTTTTATCCGTCAATTCCCTCTTCTCTTGGAGGTCTTATCAAATATCACATGCCTCTCCTTGGAGGTCTTTGGGCACAATGTTAAACAGACAGAAACAAAGCCTCTGAAGGAGGACTTGCCAGCAAAATACCTGCCAAAAAGGTGACAGGACTTCCAGACTACATGAAGTAAGAAGCTAACTACCTGAGTGGTGTGTCAACCATAATCCAATGCTCAAGCAAGAGCAAAAGCAAGCAAGCAACTAAGGTACCTGTACAAAGACTAAACAGTCAGTACTTCAGTCATACAATCAGAAGACAAGCAGTGAAACCCTCTAACTGCTACACAATTCAAAGCATAAGTGCCTTGGCACTCAAATGAACTCATGAGTTCACCACATCACTTAAAACCTACAAAACAAACATAGGTTAGAACTCAATGCATCTCACAAGGTGAGAGCAAACCCAATCATCAATGATGAGTGTCCAAACCTGAAACACAAAACCAAGTTAGTTTATGTACAAAACTCAACACAACAAAACCCTAGTGCAAAGGCCAAGTTCAAAACCTAACCAAATGACCAAAACAGAACCCATCCTTTCACACATTACACATTCAAACACTCTATCTAATGTCCTCAAAAGGACTAGCATTAAATCAACAATCAAATGCCTCAAATTGCCTATGCCATGCAATGACCAATAAATATGCACAAAATGAACTTCTAACTTAGAAGATTCATATCAAATCAGAAATGTATGCAATGGCTTTGAGATTTTTTATACAAGTTCCTTATGCCATGAATATTCAACATGCAGAAAATCAAATCCAGAATGATGCAAATGCTATATGAACAAAAATGCACCAATTCATTGTCAAAAATGTGACACAAATTGTCACATTACTCTCTATGTGTCAAAAATGATGATAACATGTGAGAAAAAATTCAAACCAGTGACCAATAATTCATATCGTGTGGGAATATCAAGCATGCAAAAAATTGGATCCAATGGCTCAAAAATGAGAATTTCACAATGCATTGAACACAATAGGTCAAAATGGTACCACATGGATTCAAAAATTCACAAATAAAAATCCAGACATCAACAATTCATGAAATTAACATCATAAAAAAGTAGACATCCATCCAAAACCATGAAAAGAAATTGGGATTCAATTGGACAATTTTTATATTTTTTATGCATTTTCTAAAATGAACAAAATAATTGAATTATTAAACAAAAAAGGAGGGAAACAATTAATTTGAATAAACTCTGGAAAAACATGATCCGTTGGATGTGGCGCGCTCAGGAGATCAATGGTCCATGTTCAAAACATGAAACGCACCGTCTCATTTATGACTCAGCAAGCACACTCAGCGGTCAAGGCACGCATGGATTTGGTTAAGGGAACTGTATCCAATCATTCTTCCACGCAGTGGCACACTTAACATCCCAGTCAGCCAAACCCTAGCAATTACAAACGCCGGGCTACAGCTTCGGTCGTCTTCTCCGATGAACCAGCGGTGGCTCCCACGGCGGCGCCACCAAAAAATTTCCAGAAATTTACAATGCCTACATCATTCGAATCCTCTTCCAACACGGAATCCAAATATCAACTCAACTCTTCCTAATCCTTCCTAGATTTTACAGATCGAAGAGAAACATTTTTGAGATCCAAACTTATATTCAACACTACATGCTCAATACTCAACCAAATTCAATTCTAATCATATGTACAAGCTCTACTCAACGAGATCTACACATCTATAACTTAAAATCAGCAAAAGGAGATGATGAAAATTGAGTCACCTTGGAATGAAGGTTCCTGAAATCGCGTCCTCACAAGCTATGAAGCTCCAGATCCACTCCTATGAACTTCTGTTGAAGCTTTGTGCCAAAATAAATGGATGAAACTCCTTGGATCTACCTCAATTTCCAACTTCCATCTTCATGAGAATGCACATGAACTGCTCGAAATCTGGCTGAATTGCTCCAATCAATAGATGAATCTTGCAAAGTGAAGCATGAGGATCAAGATTATGCAAAGATCTTTGAGCTTTGTGTGCAGAAAAATGCAAATCGAAGAGAGAGAAAATTTGGAGAGTTTTTTTGAATTTTGATCTCAAAAGTTATGGCAGTTATGGCTAGGGTTTTGGTTTATATACTTCATGCTAATGACAATGCTAATCACACTTTCCATTGGTTAATCATGATTAATGAGATATGAAGCAAATTGAAAAAATGCAAAATGAACTACCATTCCTATAATACACGTGCAATATCCCATGTTGAGCTTCCAATCCACTTAAAAACATCCAATGGTCAGGATTTGAGTATTTGTTTGCTTGCATCTTATGCCAAAAATGAATGTTGAATATTTTCTTCAATTTGCACATGTGTGAAATAATGAGCATACAAACCTTTCCCATGCATGGCAAAAGCACATTTGAGATGTCTTGAACATGAGAAACACTTTGCAAAAAGAATGAACCAAATTGGAGCATTGTATCAAAAGTTATGCCATTTTGAATTTCCATGCACACCTTGTGATCAAATGACCATAAATCCTCAACCATACATCATATGGACATGAATTAGGACTTTTTGGAAAGGGGAGACAAAGATCTACAACTTTCATGTTCACCAAAAATCCATTTGAAACATCCTTGATATCGTAAAGTCAAGTTGAATGTGGACCAAAAAACTTGCCAAATTTGGAAACTTTGAATTATATGTCACTTTCCATTTTTAGTAACTTTTGCCATGACCTTTGAATCTTCAAGATGAATGTTTAAAATGATGAGTGGACCCCATTTTAAAATGATTGAGGTGTCTCAACTCATTCCCCCACCTCATAGCCCTCAATTGACTACACAGTTGACTTTTTGGTCCTCAGATGACCTTGAAATGCCTTCATCCACTTGAGCCTCTACCACTTGGGGAAATTGCTCAAAAATGAAACCCTAGCTCATGTAAGCTCCTCATAACAATCATGTGATCTTTATCCCAAGAAAATACCTCATCTCTTTGAGAAACCCTAGTGGGAAGAATGGCATTGATTAGGGTTGACCAGAGGTCACAACCCTAATCCAGAGGAACCTGAGGAAGAACTCTGAAACCCTTGATGATGATAGAACCATGATGATGGTAATATATACTTGCAAACAAAATGATGCTCAAGACCTTTAAATAATCAAGAAACCCTAATTGAAGGCCATACCCTTAGATGGTTGATAATCAATTCATAGAGACCCTCAGGCTTGAATCATGTAACTTCTCCATCTTTTGAAAAGATTTTGAAGGATGACCTTCTTATTTCCATATGATATGCAAAATGCAATGCCTAATTCTCTAAAATATGAAATGAAATGTGTCAAACTAGTCTCAAGAAGAGGAGGGCAAATTTTGAGGTGTTACAGCTGCCCCTATTCAATCCACTGTGAACCTGTCGATATGAACAGCCTTGGCTTTCAGATGATCAGAGTGAAGAGTGGTTGAATACAATAAATGTTGGTGTAAGCCCTAGAGGCCAATACTTTTGGTACTTGTATCGAATTATTTATTAATAATAAAAGGCTTTTTCTTTATTATGGTTGATTAATAAAGTCCCTGGAATAGATAGTCCATTTAATATATTAAGTGTGACTTAATCATGAGAACACATTAAACATAAGGACGCTATTCTTAAAGTATCCGTAGTCGAGCTTTAGTGTGAAGTGGGATAACATTAAATCATTAAGACTATTATGTTTGTAGACTGATGATCACATCTCATGGATCATGGATAAAGAGTTATCAAGTCTTAAACATAGGTATGAATATTAGGAGTAATATTTATACCGGATTGACCCGCTATGAGAATACTATATAGAAAGTTATGCAAAGTGTCATAAGTTATTCTCATGGTGATAATAGTGTATACCACTCTTCGACCTGAAACCACTATGGATCCTAGATGTGGAGTCGAGTGCTTTATTGCTGATCCAACGTTGTCCGTAACTGGATAACCATAAAGACAGTTGATGGGTACTCCACAAAGCATGCTGAGGGACATGAGTGTCCTAAATGGAATTTTCCCATCCTTCATAACAGGATAAATGTCTATGGGCCCAATATTGAACTGGACAAGGATGACACGGTCTATGCCTTGTGTTCAATATAGACATAAGGGAAAAAGGGTAATTATACACATAGGTATTATCACAGAAGGTTTTGTCAGATCACATGACATTTTCGTGTCTTGGGTAGCAGTGATGTGTTGCTAGATACCGCTCACTGTTTATTATGTTAAATGCGTGATTTAATATAATTGTCAACGTCACAAAAACCTACAGGGTCACACGCAAAGGACGGATTGATGAGAGATAGAGTAACTAAGGAATACCGTAAGGTACGGTGCCCTTAAGTGAATTATAGAACATCGTAAGGTACGGTGTACTTGAGTAGAATACGAAATATGGTAAGGTACCATGGGCTTAAGTGATTTTGGGCATATTATAAGATATGGGCCAAAATACACTTAAGTGGGCCTTTTAGCTTGAAGCCCACACAAGTGGTTCTATAAATAGAACCCTTGTGCAGAAGCATTCATTGCGGTTGCATTATTTTCGTTTTCTCTCTCTCACTCAAAGCCTTCATTCGTACCAGCTAGCACTGAGATTGAAGGAATCCGTTCGTGTGGGCTGAGTAGAGACGTTGTCATCGTTCAACGTTCGTGATCGCTCCGTGGATCTGCATCAAAGGTTTTGATCTTCATAAGAGATCTGCACCAAAGGTTTCAATCGTCACAAGAGGTAAATATTCTATCACTGATAATGACCATTCGTAAGGATCTCTAAAGGAGAAAATTTTAATTTCCGCTGCGTTTTGGATCACAATTCTCCTTCAATAACAGCCTGAAAATTTGCACCGGAGTGAAGTGAAGTAACAATGCCTGTCAGAATCGGCAAAGAGGTGGTCCTGAAAGAAGAATCCGTCTGGTACGGTGAGAGTCGGTATGAATACCGAAAAAGAATGTTAACCTAGATACCAAAATAAATGGTACACAGAAATAACCATGGCCTGAATGCCGCTCATCAGTCTGAATACTGGAAATGACTTCGATCTGAGCATCGGAAGATATGAGATTATTAATATCGGTCTGAACACCGAGAGACTGGCCTGATTGCCACTTCGGTCTGAATACCGGAAAAATTGGCCTGAATGCCACAAGTTGCATCGACCTGAATGTCGGAAACTTCTTCGATCTGAACATCGAAAAATCTGGCCTGAAAGCCACTTCGGTCTGAATACCGGAAAGCTGGCCCGAATGCCACAAGTTGCGTCGACCTGAATGTCGGAAACTTCTTCGATCTGAACATCGGAAAATCTGGCCTGAATGCCACATCGGTCTGAATACCGGAAAGCTGGCCTGAATGCCACAAGTTGCATTGACCTGAATGTCGGAAACTTTTTCGATCTGAACATCGGGAAAAACTGGCCTGAATGCCACTTCGGTCTGAATACCGAAAAGCTGGCCTGAATGCCACTTCGGTCTGAATACCGGAAAATTGGCCTGAATGCCACTTCGGTCTGAATACCGGAAAATTGACCTGAATGCCACTTCGGTCTGAATACCGGAAAATTGACCTGAATGCCACTTCGGTCTGAATACCGGAAAGCTGGCTGAATACAGGAAAATTGGCCTGAATGCCACTTCTGCTGGGGATTTTCTCTTTGTTATTATTATTATTATTTATTTATTTATTTATTTATTTATTTTATTTTTTTTTGAATCCCCAAAACTTCTTTGATTTTTCTTTCTTGGACCCCTAAACAAATATTTTCCTTTTGCGCGGATGATCCCTGATCACTGCATTTGAACCCCGACAACTTCATGTCACTCTCGCTACCAAACAATGAACCCCGTTCTCCATTTGAACCCCGTTCTTCAGAAGACACTCTGCGTCTCCTTTTCTCCTGGTGGACCCCGATCTCCGCGCTGATCGCCTAACGTTCTCCAATCTTCACTTCCATCTCCGAACGACGGAAATTTTTCCCCCAAGATCGCGCTACTGGGAAATACTGTTGATTCAAAATCACGATGCCGAACTTCTCAGAGTAACCTCTTCACCAACCAGCTAAACCAAATCTCAAATGGTAACCCCGTCTCGAGACTAGTTTATGCTTGCAATGCCGATGCATGAACCTTACAGTGTAATGCTCCATAACCATGGAAATTCTACGCAATTAGTTATGCAATATGCTATGCTTCTCTAAATGATGAATGCATAAAAAGTATCCCCCTCAGGGGACGGCACGAGCAACTCTGCTGAGGAACTCAATATCACTCCAATTTCCAACCCTGCTTGGGATAACACTGATGCCGGGGAAAGAGTAACCCTCAGTGGGGATGACCTCCACTGAACTCGATCCACTTGGGGACTTCACTGGGGAAAAACTACCAACGCACACCCCTACCGAGGAAACAACAACCTTCAGACCTGCTGGGGAAATAACAATCTCAACCCTGCTAGGGGAAACAGCAAACTTCAGGCCTGGCTGCCGAGGAAACACCGACCTTGAACCCGTTGGGGAGATACGGAATATTCGACATGGAACACTCGTCGATTCGTTGAACACTGGTATTCACCATCTAACCACAGTGTCAATTTTCCACTTCCTCGGACTTTAAAGAGTCTTCTTGATTAACCCTCTAGGATCGTCGCAATTCTTTCGTCGTCTTTACACCATTCCTCAACTCCTTGTCCCTGATTGGACCTCAAAGGAATCTTTTGTCAAAAAGAAACGCTTCATACCACAACCTGCAAGTGAGTGAAAATAACCAACAGCACCTGCAAAAGAGATCGTTAGATAAAACGTGCCCCAGGCGTGCCAAAACTTCAACACCCAGGTCACTCAACCTTCCGAATAAGATTTCAGGTTTTTAATCCTATAAACATGCATTGGAAGGGACCCTCATGTCTCAAAATGCAAAGATTCTTATCAAAATAAACGGATGTTTTTGCAATCAAAGCGGTAATGAAAACAAAAACAAAATTATTTGACTGAATATGCATTTTATTGATTGAAAAAAGTGGCTCGTAACTGAGCAATACACAGGAAGCAATCCCTGAAAAGAGGTAATTGCGCACAAAAGGAAAATCTATCCTAATGGCAATGTGAACCCGTGATCTCATCGAGTTCCAACCCGGTTACAAACCATATGTCCTCAAGACTCTCCGCACTTTCTGCCTTCCGAAACAAGACGCTTCCGACCGATCTCCGCTTTCAGATTATCCATGTGCCTTAACCAAAGTACAAACGACCATGCTAGACGCAGTTGTTTGCTTCACTCCCTCTTTTGCCTGGACCGCCCTTTCGGGTTTTCAGTCCACCGGGATACCCTTTTTTGCCCAAGCCACCCTTGTGGGGTTTTCGACCTGCCGGGTGTACAATTTTTTTTTCTTTTTATCCCTAATTTTTGCCCGAACCTTTTTCATTTTTATTTGGTTCGCCGGGATGCCCATTTTTGCCTGGACTATTTTATTCTTACCGTCCAGCGGGTCTCTTATACGAAGTATTTTTTAACTGCGTCCGCATTCACAGGGGATGGAAAATCCTCGCCATCCATGGTCGTCAACAACAAGGCTCCGCCAGAGAAAACCTTCTTGACCACGAATGGACCTTCATAATTGGGTGTCCACTTGCCCCGATTATCGTTCTGAGGAGGAAGGATCCTTTTCAACACCATATCTCCCCCATGGTACACACGAGTTCGCACCTTTCGGTCAAAAGCACGCTTCATTCGCTGCTGGTACAACTGCCCATGACAAATGGCTGCCAGCCTCTTTTCCTCAATCAGGCTCAACTCTTCATACCGAGTCCTTACCCACTCAGCCTCTTCCAATTTCACATCCATCAGGACTCTCAATGACGGAATCTGGACCTTAATTGGTAGCACAGCTTCCATCCCATACACAAGCGAGAAAGGCGTTGCCCCAATAGATGTACGTACTGAGGTTCGATACCCATGCAATGCAAACGGCAACATCTCGTGCCAATCCTTATAGGTCACGGCCATTTTTTGCATAATCTTCTTAATATTCTTATTAGCCGCCTCGATCGCCGCATTCATCTTTGGACGATAAGGAGAAGAATTGTGATGCTCGATCTTGAACTCCCGATACAGTTCTGCCATCATCTTGTTGTTGAGATTAGAACCATTATCGGTGATGTCTCTTTTCAGGAACCTGGCAACAACCTGTTTCGTCACATTTGCATAAGACGCCGCTTCCACCCACTTGGTGAAATAATCAATAGCCACTAATATGAACCGGTGCCTATTCGAAGTCGTAGGCTCGACCTTTCCGATCATATCAATGCCCCACATAGAAAACGGCCACGGAGACGACATCAAACCCAATGGATTTGGAGGCACGTGCACCTTGTCAGCATAAATCTGGCATTTATGACATTTCCGCACGAAGTTGAAACACTGAGCCTCCATTGTCATCCAGTAATATCCAGCCCTTAACAACTTTTTCACCATCGCATTCCCACTGGTGTGGGTACCAAACGACCCCTCGTGCACCTCTTTCATCAATTGGCTTGCTTCTTTTTCATCAACACATCTTAGCAAAACCCAATCAAAATTCCTCTTGTACAAAACCCCATCTTTATTCAGATAGAACGCCATGACCAACCTCCCCAAAGTCTTTCGGTCTTTCTTAGACGCTCCCTCGGGATACTTTTGGGTCTCCAGATATCGCTTGATGTCATAATACCACGGCTTTTCATCATCAGGCGTCGTTTCAATAGCAAACACATAAGCCGGTATATCCAGTCGTCCCACCTCAACACTAGGAACTTGATTCCACCACTGCACTTTAATCAAAGCGGCCAGAGTAGCCAAGGCATCTGCTAAAGGATTTTCTTCCCTCGGCACATGGTGCAATTCCACCTTGGTGAAGAACGTCAACAAACTCCTCGTATAATCCCGGTATGGAATTAAGTGAGATTGATGCGTAAGCCATTTCCCATTAACCTGGTTCACAACCAAAGTTGAATCTCCATAGATAACAAGGTTCTTGATTCGCAAATCAATCGCCTCTTCGACACCCAAGATACAAGCTTCGTATTCAGCCCCATCAAACATCAGAATCCATTCGGACTCGGGGTCAGGCCCCTCCTCCGGGAAAGGTTCCTCACAATCTTTCGATTTGAGAAACATGATGTCCTCATCAGGGAACTCAAATTTCATCGGTTGATAATCCTCAATGGGTTGTTGGGCGAGGTAATCGGACAATACACTCCCCTTTATTGCTTTTTGAGAAGTGTATTGGATATCGTATTCAGTCAAAATCATTTGCCATCTCGCAACCCGTCCGGTCAATGCTGGCTTCTCAAATATATACTTGATCGGATCCATCTTGGAAATCAACAAAGTGGTATGAACCAGCATATACTGTCTCATTCGGCGAGCAGCCCATGCCAAAGCGCAGCAAGTTTTCTCGAGCAGTGAATATCTTGTTTCACAGTCGGTAAACTTTTTGCTCAGGTAATAAATTGCATGCTCTTTTCGACCAGACTCGTCATGTAGCCCCAGTACATACCCCATAGACCCCTCGAGGACTGTCAAGTACAGGATTAACTGTCGCCCCTCCACAGGAGGCATCAGAATCGGAGGCTCCTGCAAATATTCTTTTATTCTTTCAAATGCCGCTTGACAATCATCATTGCACCTGACCGTTTAATCTTTTCTCAACAATTTGAATATCGGTTCACATGTGGCCGTTAGATGAGATATGAAACTTGAAATGTAGTTCAACCTACCTAAGAAACCACGAACCTCTTTTTCTGTTCTCGGTTCAGGCATTTCTTGTATCTCTTTTACTTTAGCAGGATCAACCTCGATTCCCTTTTCACTTACAATAAACCCCAGCAACTTACCGGACCGTACTCCGAAAGTGCACTTATTTGGATTCAACCTCAATTTGAATTGTCTCAACCGGTCAAACAACTTGGCCAAGTCTACCAGATGCCCCTCTTCTGTTTGGGACTTCGCTATCATGTCATCAACATAGCATTCGATCTCATGATGAATCATATCATGAAACAAAGTCACCATAGCCCTTTGATACGTGGCACCGACGTTCTTGAGACCGAATGGCATCACCTTATAGCAAAAAGTGCCCCATGGTGTGATGAACGTTGTTTTCTCCATATCATCTGGCGACATTTTAATTTTATTATAGCCAGAAAAGCCATCCATGAAGGAAAACACCGAGAATTGAGCTGTATTATCTACCAACACATCAATATGAGGTAATGGGAAATCATCTTTCGGGCTAGCTCTGTTCAAATCCCGGTAGTCCACACACATCCTCACCTTTCCATCCTTCTTCGGCACCGGCACAATGTGCGCGACCCAAGGCGGATAATCAGTGACAGCTAGGAAACCAGCATCCAACTGCTTCTGCACTTCCTCTTTGATTTTCATGGCCATCTCGGGTCAAGTTCTGCGCAACTTCTGCTTTACTGGAGGATAACCTTCTCTCAATGGCAACTTATGTACAACGATATTGGTATCCAACCCTGGCATATCTTGATAAGACCAGGCGAAGATATCAACATACTCTTTCAACAGTGCTATCATTCTGCTCTTGACATTCATCTCCAAAGCGGACCCAATTTTCACTTCCTTTCTGACCTCCTCGGTGCCCAGATTGACAACCTCAACTTGCTCCTTATGCGGTTGAATCACCTTCTCCTCTTGCTTCAACAACCTGGCTAACTCCTCCGGCAGTTCACAATCTTCTTCGCCTTCTTCTTCGGCATGATAGATCGGGTTGTCGAAGTCATATAGGGGTGTAACAGAATTGTTATCAATGAGATCCGGAGAATGATCGCATCTGCATGAATGTTGATTCATGCATTGCTTTAGAGTCGGAACAAAACAAATCAAAAGGAAGAAAAATGAAAATAAACATTGCCATTTTTATTTTATTTTTATTAAACTGCAAAAACAAATGAAAAACAGGGAACACCGCTTCTAATGCAAAAAACAATCAGTTTATTAATGATGCAAATGTTGCAAAATGAAACATATGAGGTGGCCCTTAGAATAGACCATTACGTTTTGGGCAAAACCTATGGCTTTCATGCAAACAGAATTAAAAAACAGAAATATTACTCTTCACTTAGAGTGACAGTGATGATCTTTTTGGCCTTCCAGTTCTGGATCTCCATCCCTGGTACATATGGTTTTATCCACAAGTCGAGCTCGCAGTCACTGTCAGTCTCTTCACCCACCGCACAGACGCGATCTGGATCTAGCATTCCAGCACTGGTGAACGTGAACGGTTGGCGACGACCTCTATTCTGTCCAGACGAGCCTTGGCCCGACTGATAACCAATCCCAAACCTGTCCTCTTTCGCCGCAATGTCTATCATTCTTCCCCAACCTGGGGCCTCTCCACTCTTCACCACTTCTACAGCCTGTCTATAAGAAGCAATGGACGGCTTCTTCTCTCTTTCAGCAAAAACGGCATTCTCCACCTTGACGGTTTCAAACGCCTGACTCGGAGTTTCAAATATTTCATCGTCCATTTCCATATATTTGAATGATGACAACTGGCTGACAAAAATATCCTCCTCCCCATACGACTTGCCAGTCCCAGATATACTTTAACTTCTGGTGTAAAGTCGAAGTTACTGCCCCAGCAGCGTGTATCCATGGTCGACCCAACAAGCAACTGTATGCCGGCTGAATGTCCATGACATAGAACACGGACTTGAACACCTCGGGACCAATCTTCACAGGTAGCTCAACTTCCTCAAACACAACCCTCTTAGAGCCATAAAACGCTCTAACCACCGAATCAATCGGCCTCAAAACCACTCCTTCGCAGTCCAACTTAGCCAAGGCCTTCTTAGGCAACACATTGAGTGACGAGCCTGTATCAACTAGAACATGCGAAAGCACAACTCCTTTACACTCCATCGAAATGTCTAGTGCCTTATTGTGATTACGCCCGTCTATAGTAAGATCGAGATCAGTGAAACCTAACCCATGGCTGGCATTGACATTTGACACCACTGTCTCTAACTGATTGACCGTAATCTCCTGCGGGACATAGGCCCTCTTCAAGATTTTTAACAAAGCATCTCTGTGGCCTTTTGAGCTCAACAGCAAAGATAATATTGAAATTTTGGACGGAGTCTGCTGCAAATGATCAACAAGTTTGTACTCAGACTTCTTGATAATCCTTAGAATCTCCTCGGCTTCAGCATCAAGCTCATTCTCCGGCTCAACAGGCGCTGGTGCCGCTTTAGGAGTACCCTCATTCACCACCTGTTTACCTTTTGCCCTGGCTAAAGCCTCGACCTTATCTCTCTGTTCTTTTTCTCCATCCCTACCTTTCAACGTATCGGGCACAAACAACCTCTCGCTGCGAGTGAAACCACTAAGTCCGGCATTATCCACCTTTGAAACGGTGGTATCACTTGCAGCCTGATCTTCCCTCTTTTTTCCATTACAATACACCTCACCACCATAGTCCCACGGCACAACATCATCATTTTCATATGGAATAGGTCCAGGCATCGTGATGGTAACTAGAGCCGCATTTGCCGGCACTGACAAGTGGACAGGATCAAAATAAATGGTTATTGTTGAAACATCCTCCTTCTCCAAATCAACTTTCTCAAATCGGAGACTTCCCTCATCCATCATATTCTGAACCGTCTCCCTCAATATTACACACCCATTTGTAGTGACAGTGCAAGCAGCACAACAATTATCACAACCAGGGAAAACTCCACTCTTCATCAGATGTCTCTTGACCACAGACATTGGAGTCCTCAACTGATCCACATCCGTCACCTTTATTTTCCTCTTATCCTCCGAAATTGCATTCACCCCCATCTGACCATGCGTTGGCATGGGATTAGCATTAACATTTGGCGATGGTGCAAAGTTGATGGCCTTGGAGTCCACCAGGTCTTGAACCACATGTTTAAAGGCCTTACAACCCTCAACATTGTGCCCGGGAGCACCAGAATGGAATTCACACTTGGCGTTCTCATCATAACTGGCAGGCCTCTGATCTGGTCTTAACGGAGCCAACGTCCTCAGCTGAACCAACCGAAGATCCTTCAACTTCTTCAACAGAAAGGCATATGTCACGGGTGGCCTATCAAACTGGAGATCAGACATCCTTCCTCTAACTTGGTACCCGGCCCTTTGTGTTCTCTGCTGAGGTGGTTGTTGTTGTGGTTGTACAGATTGATTACCAGCAGGAATCGTTACTGCAGCAGTGTGCTGGTAGTAATGATCCCTATCGGGTCCCCTTTGGGCATACACAACACTCGATTCACCCTCCTTCTTGCGATGACCATTACCATAGGGCTTCTTTACTCCAGACGACGGAGCATTTCCCTGTATTTTCCCCATTCTCAGCCAGCTTTCAATTCTCTCACCAGCCACTACTATATCTGCAAAGCCGGTAACCGGACATCCCACCATCCTTTCAGCAAAAGTCCCCTGAAGGGTACCCATGAACAAATCTGACATCTCCCGGTCTACCAACGGAGGTTGAACTCTGGCAGCCAACTCTCTCCACCTTTGTGCATACTCTTTAAACCCTTCATTCGGCTTCTGAGACATACCCTGCAACTGGGTACAGCTTGGTGCCATGTCAGCATTAAATTGGTACTGTTTGAAGAAAGCATCCCCCAAATCCTGCCAGCTCTTAATATCTGATGATATCAACTTGGTGTACCACTCAAGAGACCCACCAGATAAGCTATCCTGGAAGAAGTACATCCAGAGCTTCCGATCCATGGTGTAGGCAGATATCTTTCGGACAAAGGCCTGAAGGTGAGTTTCCGGGCAAGAACTCCCATTGTACTTATCAAACGTGGGCACTTTGAACTTCTGTGGAATCACAATCCCCTCAACCAGCCCCATGTTAGTCATATTAATAATCCCAGGAGAGGTATGGCTTTCCAGAGCCCTGATCTTTTCTGCTAGTACCTGAATCTCTTTATTCGGCGGTTGAACACCATATTGACCGAACTGCTCATTCAGCATAGAGAACTGATCCTCTTCCTTATCCTCCACAGCCCCAAAGAAAGGAGGAAACTGAGTGTCCTTCAGAGTGTTGCTCATAGGACCTAGTCCGCCGCCTGCAGCGAAACCAAAACCACCACCATTGTTGAGGACTACACCAGCAGTAGTTTCCTTCCTTCTGGGATCGCCACCATCCCTAGAACCACCAGGACCATTGTTGGAGGTACCCTCTTGATTATTGCCACTATTGGCAACCGAAGCCCGCTCAAGCTTCTCCACTTTATCGGCAAGTGCTTTCTGCCCCAAGGCGAACCCTTGCATGGCGTTGATCAACTCACTCATCTTCTCTTTCAGCTCGAGAATGTCAGTGTTGGATGGATCCATCATTCTGGGTTTATTGTGTCTGGTAAAGTATCTGTGCGGACGAGCTACGTGCAGAGGAATGACTCGGCGTGCGTGAGCAATGATTCCTGAGTCAATCAAACATGTTAGATACTGATACCTGCAAAATAGAAGACGAGTTATTATGATTCATGCATGAATGCAATGTCTATCCATATGAGGAACATTTTGTCCTTCGATCCTGGCTTCATTGAGACGGATAATAATTTGACAGCAACATTCTGACATCAATCATCTGGCTTTGCCGTACAGAACAGACAGTTGTGCTCTAGCAAAGATATCACCCGACCATGTGTGCGTTAAGTGAGTATGACACGGAGAAACAAATAAAGCTTTGAGATCAATCACTGAATGGTAATAACCACTGTATATCAAAAGTGCTCAACACGTGCGAGAGTCATATATCATATCTGATACAAATCAACAGTATAATTCTCCAGAATCGAAAAGAAATACAAGCAAGTGAATTCCGTCAACACGCCTGATGGTAATCCAACACATGATAACAACTGCAATAAAAATCTAATCTGAAGAAGGTCCCACAGAAGCCTCTGCACCACCAACCATCCCGGTAAACTTCATAGCGAACCTGAGCTCAGTATTCTCCTGCTGAAGTCTTCCCACCTCTTTCTGGTGAATCTTCATCTGACGGAAATAATGGTCCCTCTCAGCAAGATAGCGATCTCTCTCGGCCATAATCTTCGCTTTCTCTTCTTCCTTAACCCTCAGCTTCTCTTCCCACTCTGTGGTAAGGGCTTTGGCTCTAGCTTCCCTTTGAGTTTTCACAAGGACTTGTCTCTTCTTTTCATCTTCAATGACTTTCAAAGCTCTAGCCAACTTCTCCTTGGTAAGGCCGTGCTCCGTCGTAGATGACTCTAAAGCTTGGCTGATCTTACGGTAATAGGCGGTGTCTTTCTCAAAACGCTTCACCTCCTGAGCATGTCTTTTAGCCTAGTCTTCCGCTTTCCCCTTGATTTCCTGATTAGCCAGTTGAATTCCAGCAACACTCATTTCTATCTCGGTCTTCTCTGCTTGCAGTTGATCTCTTGCCTTCCTCATCTCAAGAAATTCTTCCATACTGACAGAAGAATGTGGCTCCTCAATCAACGGATACCAAAGATCGCCCACAGGAAATGGCAGGCGAGTGAGCTCAACCCTCTCTCTGAGCCAATCATCAAATGGAGGAAAAGACCTGTTATTAGCTCTACCAAAAGGAATTTTTCCTTTCCTTTGAATGTTGTGCCATGCCTCAGACACTTGCTCCAATAATGACTGATTACCCTTAATCGGGAAGTAGAAAGACTCCTGAATCTCACACTCGAGGGGAGGAACCTCCATAGCAAATCCCATTTGTCTCTTAAGAAGTGTCGGGTTGTAATTAATACACCCTTGAACTCCTATAAGGGGTACATTGGGAAAACTACTGCAACTGTAAATAAAATCTCGTCCAGCCACACCAATGTGAGTCCAAGCTATGTCCTTGGCTCGCAAACCCATTAACTTGGTTTCCCAATTTATAGTATGGTCAAGAAAGACAAAGGCACCCTTGGAAGGCAAATATCCCATGAACCATGTGTATAACAATTGAGCACAACATCTAACCAATCCTCCACGCCGCTTCTCATTCCGATTATGGACCGAATAATAAACATCCTCAATCAAGGTAGGAATGGGATTCTTCTGAGCAAACACCCGGATGGCATTAATATCCACAAAATTCTTCTGATTGGGGAACAGAATAATTCCATAAATGCTTACGGCAAGCAGAGCACAGACAGTCTTCCAATCACCCAAAACAACATGTTCCTTGGCTTTGGCCTCCAAGAAACTCAGATGAAAACCGGGCAACTTTCCTTTCTCCTTCAAACCTTTCTTAATCACTTCCGCGCTCAAATAAAGAGCACGAGAAATCTCAACAATGTCAGGGTCTTCCTTAGTAACATAAAAAGGAATCTGGTTTCTGACCCGAATGCCCAG
This sequence comes from Lathyrus oleraceus, assembly GCF_024323335.1. Classification (NCBI taxonomy): domain Eukaryota; kingdom Viridiplantae; phylum Streptophyta; class Magnoliopsida; order Fabales; family Fabaceae; genus Lathyrus; species Lathyrus oleraceus. Next base: position 422,617,467 of record NC_066581.1, read on the forward strand.
AATGCCGGCATAATCCTCCATAAAAGGTCCCAACAAATAGTTTGGGAAGACAAAACATCTCAAACCCGGATCATAAAACTGGAAAAGAGTATGTAGGGCACTCATATCCCCATCAGTGAGCCTGAAAACCATCTTTATAATACTGCCATAAGCTTCACGGAACATCCTCACATGGTCAGGCGTAATTAATGATATCATACCCTTCAACACACTAATCTCTGGATCAAAGAAACTGTATACAACATCATCTTTTAAGCCGGTCCTCATACCTGGAACAAGGATGTCTCTCAACCAGAATCTCAATCAAGAATGTACCCTGCATATGGATAAACATGAGTTAGATGCGGATGAATGAAAAATGGGAATGATGCAGATGCATGAATGCAATTCACAGTGTCATCCTCCAAGATATCTGAACATCAACTGTGTTGGATTCCGGTCTCAGAATTGATCACAACCATCCAAGGGACTAGGTAACCACAAATCCAACTCGAGGTTCCGAAATAAACAGAACCGGAGGATACATCACCACCATCACAAGAAAGTCACTGAACGGATAGCAACCAGATCATCTGAACAAGTAACCTCAAATCCAACTCAGGGGATCCGAAATAAACGGAACCCGCTAATAAATACTACGGACAGAACTCCGGCGTCTCGGAAATAAATCCATAAATCCAACTTATAAATAGAACCCAAATTACGAACCGAACCAAAGTCACCATCAAAGAGTCGCCAACAGAACCTGTATCTATAGGAATCAAACCCCTCCCCTCACAGGTGAATTCTAATAAGGTCATCCTAAGGCGGATAATGGTCTCGACAATCGGACAAGATACTCAACGGGTTTGCCCTTTCGGGTGTGCCGTGCAGCTCTCATAAGATCATCTAAACCAAAGATCCGGGAAAGAACGGTCACCGAAGTCAACTGCTCAAAAGAGGTAACCCAACCATAGTGGAAACTCCACAAGGAGGGGCTCTCTCAAAAGAACCTCGTCCGGCTGTGGTATGTCATGTCACAACAACATGCTGATCCAACATGTGAGACAACATGAGACCACGTTAATCCTAAGTGTATACTCGGGCTTTGGGTTTTAGCCCCACTCAGAACACCCACCCCCAAATCAGAGGAACCACACCTGTCCAGAATCCAGCACAGTAATAATATGATGCATGCAAACATATATGCAAATATATACAATCACAGTATAATAATCACAAAAGCAATAAATAAGCAGTAAAAGCAACCCAAACTACCCTAAAAACTACACTAGAGAGCGCTAGGATTGACTCGCTTTGGGAAGCTGGACCAGCAAGAGGTCAACAGTTGTCCCCAACAGAGTCTCCAGCTGTCGCAACATGAAAAACAACCGGCGGAAAAATACAGAGCCGCCACCGACGCTATTCATCCTATGACGGAAAGGGAGCGCAGGACTAACCTAAGAAAGGGAAAGGAATGGTCTTACGACCAGAGATTACAAGGTACGGGAGTCGGTTACGCAAGGGGAAGGTATTAGCACCCCTCACGTCCGTCGTACTCGACGGGATCCACGCTCAAAAGATAGCTCAAAGGAAAGGAAAAGGGTTGCTGCTAATAAACTGCTCAAAAAAACTGCACAAACTGGAATAATAAATAGGTGAAAGAAGAAAGAATACGGAGGAAATGGACTCGGTAGGATGTCGCATCCTGGGCCTACGTAGTTTGTCAGAAACAAACATCAGAGTCAACGTAGTTCGGGAAAAGGGAGACATGCTCGCTAAGACATCGCATCTTATGCCCACGTATCTTCTCTATCCAGAGAAGAATCAGAGCACTCGTAGCTCGGCTCACGCACGCCGAAACAAGACACCAAAAAGAGACGCTGAGACGTCAAAATAAACACTCAAAAGGAAACAGAATGCCAATACATGGACTTACACCCGACTCCTAACAATGACGAACAAAAGGAAACAGATTGCCAATACATGGACTTACACCCGACTCCAAACAACCCACAAAAGGAAACAGAATGCCAATACATGGACTTACACCCGACTCCTAACAATAGCAAACAGGAAACAGAATGCCAATACATGGACTTACGCCTGACTCCTAACCACAAGAATCTCTAACCAGCGAACACCAAAGAAAAAAGGTTATCAGAATGAACCCCTAACAAAGTAACCAAATATCCAAAGATGAACCCCAAAGATGAACCCCAAGTGAATAACCATCATCACGAATGAACCCCGAAGATGAACCCCAATATGAACCCCCAAGTCAATGACAACCGTCATAAGTGAACCCCAATGTGAACCCCAAATGAATGACAATCGTCATAAATGAACCCCGAATGAGTGACAAACATCACAAATGAACCCCAAGTGAATGACAACCGTCACAAATGAACCCCGATATGAACCCCAAATGAATCTCAAAGATGAACCCCATAAGGTATAAACATACCACACACGCCCACGCTGGACAAACAAATACTCACTCCAAAACAAAGAAGAGGGTGAACACACACCAACACAACACATCAAAAAAGAAAAAAGGTGCCTGGAGAGATTGCTCACAACCTCCTGCCTACGTATCTCATCTGGTATAAGAATCAGGGCGACGTAGTTCCCCTTAACAGGGGTAAAACACTCTCCTAACTAGAGACCAGGGAGACAACAAACTAATAGGGAGACTAAGACTCGAGCCTAATAGTTTTCATGCAATCAGTATCCCTAAGTTGAGGTCTCTAACCTGCATTCAACTTCCTCAGAAATCAATCATACAACTCCTTACAGAAATGGAGATGAGAAGAGGAAAGTAGATAAACACATCACAACAAGTAAACAAACATCACACTCTATATCCATACAAGAGTCCCAAACAATGGGTGGGCTTTAGTCAAGAGGGGTCATATCAACCTCGACAAACAAGCCAAACTGTAAGGGGTAATCTGTAGCTCTTAACCACTGACATTGAACGTCAGGGTGAGCAGATCAAAATGGTAATGAGGATGAGAACTCATGCTCTTAACCCTGGCCAGGGTGAGCTCATGACATAGAAAGCGTGGGGATCCAGAAAGTGGGATCCTATTCCACTTGACAGACTCTGGACAAAAGATTTGGGGCACATGTTCAGAAGCATCAGCACGTAGTGCGAGCATAAAGAACGACACACTGAATAATAGGGGATTGGCTGCTAATCCCTTTTATCCGTCAATTTCCTCTTCTCTTGGAGGTCTTATCAAATATCACATGCCTCTCCTTGGAGGTCTTTGGGCACAATGTTAAACAGACACAAACAGAGCCTCTGAAGGAGGACTTGCCAGCAAAATGCCTGCCAAAAAGGTGACAGGACTTCCAGACTACATGAAGTAAGAAGCTAACTACCTGAGTGGTGTGTCAACCACAATCCAATGCTCAAGCAAGAGAAAAAGAAAGCAAGCAACTAAGGTACCTGTACAAAGACTAAATAGTCAGTACTTCAGTCATACAATCAGAAGACAAACAGTGAAACCCTCTAACTGCTACACAATTCAAAGCATAAGTGTCTTGGCACTCAAATGAACTCATGAGTTCACCACATCACTTAAAACCTACAAAACAAACATAGGTTACAACTCAATGCATCTCACAAGGTGAGAGCAAACCCAATCATCAATGATGAGTGTCCAAACCTGAAACACAAAACCAAGTTAGTTTATGTACAAAACTCAACACAACAAAACCCTAGTTGATGAGGACATAATCCAAGACATAAATGATACAATGCAAGGCTTAGGAGGTCCTATGACAAGGGCACGTGCAAGAAGAGTCAATGATGCTTTAGTTCACTTCATGATCAAGTCAATAGAATGCATGGGCCAGATTGAAGAAAAAGAGCCCAAGTTTATTCTTATCATCCAAGCATGTGATAAAAGGCCCAATAATGCATAAATAAATAAAAATAAAGGAAATACCAATAACCACACTATAATGGATGAAAATTACAAGAGAAGTGGTAAATAAAGAATTGCCATTATTTTGCCCTTTCAAAAACCCCACTATCTCTTCTTTATTTTGCACTTTCTTTGTAATAACTCAATCCACTATCATGATAATTAGTGGTTGAAACCCTTTTGTTTTCTTAGGAGTTATTTTTTTATCTTAAGCCATTCCTATATAAAGGAGGCATGTATCTTCTTTTTAGAGGAATGAATTTTGGCAAGTTTACACATTGTGTAAGTGAGAGTATTTGCTCTTAGGTTCTGGATTGGACCAAAATTGATCTTATCAAGAAATCCTTTTCTTGTGGTGATCCTCATCCATAGGCTTATCATTCTCTCTTGGATTAGAAAGAGTGTGGCGCCCCTTCTACTTAATTCCATTTCTTATTTCTCTTTTATTTCATATCAATCTCGTTTATTTTATATGCATGTATCAAATTCTGTCGTTCTTTCAATTATAAGGCAGATTACTTCCTCTGAGTCACAAAAGAATTAATATTCCAAAAGTTAACAAAGTTGTTTCAGGAATTTTGAAGGAAATGCATAAGTCTCAAAGGTTAGTTCATATCAACTGGTAATCAGAGCATATTCCAAAAAAAAAGGGCCAAAATGTGGTAAATCGTCTATATTCTTTGTTCTTTCATTATTATCCATTTATCATTATAAAAAAAAATCGAAAAAAAAAAAGAGTTATAAGAAGAAAAAAAATATAAGAAAAGGATCTCACTGTTAAAGATTGTGATTCAAAAAAAAAAAAAAAAAAAAAGAGAAGAGAAAAGTTCTATTTTTTTTTTCTTGCCACACTCTTAAAATTCTCCTTCTTTCCTTTGTTTTAGAGTCTCTTTTTTTTGTTTGCTGTTTTTTGTGTGTTGATTATCATCTGAAATTGATTTCTTTGTGTTGATTCATTTTGGTTTCTCTAAAGAACTAAAAGAGCAAATTGAGTAGTAAAAGGCAGAGTGTTTTTATTAGTAAAAAAAAAGCCAAAAGAAAATAAAAATTGAGTAAAACACGAGTGATTGAGTGTAAACACGTGAGTAGAGTGGTAAGGTCCATTTTTAAACACTTGTTCCTAATTTCACAAATATTTCACAATTATGTCTAGTCCACCTTCACCTAGAACAGCAACTTTAACTGTTCAGATCGCAGCCATGCGTGACAATTTTGAAAGATTGTTAAGAGAACAAGGTGAACAACTTCAACAAAGAATTGATGAGTTGGAAAGGAGGCCCCAAAATTCTAATGATGGTAGTGGCGATGAGGAGGAAAGAAGACGTAGAAGGAGACAAGGGGGAGATAATTTGAGGGGCATAAAAATTAAAGTTCCAACTTTTGTTGGGAAGAGTGACCCGGAGGCATATCTAGAATGGGAGACTAAACTTGAACAAATTTTTAATTGTCACAATTATTCTAACCTTGAAAAAGTGCAGGTTGCTTCTATTGAGTTCAAGGAGTATGCTTTAGTTTGGTGGGATCAATTGACCAAAGATAGAAGGAGGTATGCAGAACGACCAATTGATACTTGGGAAGAGATGAAAAGAATCATGAGGAGAAGGTTTGTTCCTTCCTATTATCATAGGGAATTGCACAACAAATTGCAAAGGCTCACTCAAGGTTCTAAAAGTGTTGAAGAATATTTCAAGGAGATGGAAGTTCTCAAAATTAGAGCTAATGTAGAGGAGGACGATGAAGCAACTATGGCTAGGTTTCTCCATGGTCTAAATCATGACATTAGTGACATAATGGAACTTCATCACTATGTTGAAATGGATGAATTGGTACACCAAGCTATCAAAGTGGAACAACAACTCAAAAGAAAGAGCCAAGCAAGGAGAAATTCCACCACTTTCAATTCTCAAAGTTGGAAGGACAAAACAAAGAAGGAAGGTGCTTCATCATCTAAGGAAGCCACAGTTGAAAACAAAGGTAAAACTATTACATCTTCTTCTTCAAGTGTTTCAACTAACAAAAGTGTTAAGTGTTTCAAGTGTCAAGGCCAAGGACATATTGCATCTCAATGTCCAACAAAGAGAACTATGCTTATGGAAGAAAATGAAGAAATTGTTGAAGAGGAGGATGGTGATTATGATGAGGAGTTTGAAGAAGAAATACCTAGTGGAGATTTACTCATGGTGAGAAGAATGTTGGGAAGCCAAATAAAGGAGGAGGATACAAGTTAAAGAGAAAACCTTTTTCATACAAGATGCTTTGTGCAAGGAAAGGTTTGTTCTTTAATAATTGATGGAGGAAGTTGTACAAATGTTGCAAGCACGCGTCTGGTTTCTAAACTAAAATTGGAAACAAAACCTCACCCTAAGCCTTACAAACTCCAATGGCTTAATGAAAGTGTAGAAATGCTTGTTAATAAACAAGTTGAGATTTGTTTTAAAATTGGAAAATATGAGGATGTAGTGTTGTGTGATGTAGTACCAATGGAAGCTAGTCATTTGTTATTAGGAAGGCCTTGGCAATTTGATAGAAAAGCCAATCATGATGGATACTCCAATAAGTACTCTTTTATGTATCATGATCAAAAGATCAATCTTGTACCGTTAAATCCTAGTGAGGTGAGAGAAGATCAAAGAAAAATGAGAGAAAAATATGATCAAGAAAGAAAAGAAAAAGAAAAAGAAAAAGAAAAAGAAAAAGAAAAAGAAAAGAATGAAAAGAAAAAGAATGATAAAAGAGAAAAGAAACAAAGTTTAATTGCAAAAAAAAGAGATGTGAAAGAAGCAATTGTGTCACACCAGCCTTTGTACTTGCTCTTTTGCAAGGAGGTGCCTTTGCTAACCACTATTTCTAATGAAAAAAATTGCCAAATTGTATTGAGTCTCTTTTGCAGGAATTTAAAGAATTGTTTCCGGAAGAGGTGCCAAGTGGTTTACCACCTATAAGAGGAATTGAACATCATATTGATCTCAATCCAGGAGCATCTTTGCCTAATAGGCCAGCATATAGAAGCAATCCACAACAAACTCAAGAGATACAAAGGCAAGTTGATGAATTGATAAGTAAAGGATGGGTAAGAGAAAGTTTAAGTCCTTGTGCTGTCCCTATTATTCTAGTCCCTAAAAAGGATGGTAGTTGGAGGATGTGCACTGATTGTAGGGCCATTAACAATATTACCATTAAATATAGGCATCCTATTCCTAGACTAGATGATTTGCTTGATGAATTGTTTGGTGCATGCTTATTTTCTAAAATTGATTTGAAAAGTGGATATCACCAAATTAGAATAAGGGAAGGGGATGAATGGAAAACTACTTTTAAAACAAAATTTGGTTTGTATAAGTGGATGGTTATGCCTTTTGGATTAACTAATGCACCTAGTACTTTCATGAGGCTAATGAACCATGTGTTAAGGGAGTTCTTGGGTAAGTTTGTTGTTGTGTATTTTGATGATATTTTGATTTATAGCAAGAACTTAGATGATCATTGCATTCATTTAAAGGTTGTTTTGCAAGTGCTAAGATATGAAAATTTGTATGCCAACCTAGAAAAATGTGTCTTTTGCACCGATCATGTGATTTTCTTAGGTTTCATTGTAAGCTCTAAAGGAGTCCACGTTGATGAGGAAAAGGTGAAAGCCATTCGAGAGTGGCCTTCTCCCAAAAATGTAAGTGAGGTAAGAAGCTTTCATGGTTTGGCTAGTTTTTATAGGAGGTTTGTGAAGGACTTTAGTACCTTGGCAGCACCCCTCAATGAAATTGTTAAAAAGGATGTTGGTTTTAAATGGGGTGAAAAACAAGAGCAAGCCTTTGCTGCCCTAAAGGAAAAGCTCACCCAAGCACCAGTTCTTGCATTGCCTAATTTTTCTAAATCTTTTGAAATTGAATGTGATGCATCTAATGTGGGAATTGGAGCTGTTTTGTTGCAGGAAGGTCATCCACTTGCTTATTTTAGTGAAAAGCTAAAAGGGGCTGCCCTTAATTATTCTACATATGATAAGGAATTGTATTCCTTGGTGAGAGCGCTACAAACTTGGCAACATTACTTGCTGCCCAAAGAGTTTGTCATTCATAGTGATCACGAATCCTTGAAACATTTGAAGGGACAAGGTAAGTTGAATAAGAGGCATGCCAAGTGGGTTGAGTTTCTTGAACAATTTCCTTATGTAATCAAGCATAAGAAAGGTAAATCTAATGTTGTGGCAGATGCACTCTCAAGAAGACATGTCTTGCTTTCTACTCTTGAAACAAAAGTTTTTGGTCTTGAGAATATTAAAGATTTGTATAAAAGTGACCTTGAATTTTCTTCAAAATTTTTAGCTTGTGAGCATACTGCCTTCAATGGGTATTTTAGGCACAATGGCTATTTATTTAAAGAAAAAAAACTATGTGTGCCTAAAGGTTCCATTAGAGAATTACTTGTAAAAGAGGCGCATGAGGGAGGACTAATGGGTCATTTTGGGGTTTCTAAAACTCTAGAATTCTTAAAAGAACATTTTCATTGGCCTCACATGAAAATTGATGTCCAAAATCTTTGTGAAAGATGCATTGTGTGTAAAAAGGCTAAATCAAAAGTTATGCCTCATGGTTTGTATACTCCTTTGCCTATACCTGAATTTCCTTGGATTGACATTTCCATGGACTTTGTTTTGGGGCTGCCTAGAACAAAGAATGGCAAAGATTCTATTTTTGTAGTTGTGGACAGGTTTTCCAAAATGGCACATTTTATTCCATGTAAAAAGGTGGATGATGCGTGTCATGTTGCTGATTTGTTCTTTAAGGAAGTGGTGCGCCTACATGGCTTACCAAGGAGCATTGTCTCTGATCGTGACTCCAAGTTCTTAAGCCATTTTTGGAGGACGTTGTGGGGAAAGGTGGGTACAAAGTTATTATTTTCCACTACTTGTCATCCCCAAACAGATGGACAAACTGAAGTAGTAAATAGAACTCTTTCTACTCTTCTTAGGGTTGTTCTTAAAAAGAATTTAAAAATGTGGGAGGAATGGTTACCTCATGTAGAGTTTGCTTACAATAGGGCTGTCCATAGCACTACACAACATTCACCTTTCGAGATTGTGTATGGTTTTAATCCTTTAACACCTCTTGATTTGTTACCATTGCCTAACACATCTATTTTGAAGCATAAAGATGGGAAAGCTAAGGCTGAATTTGTGAGAAAATTGCATGAACAAGTAAAATTGCAAATTGAAAAGAAAAATAAAAGTTATGCAAAAAGTGCAAACAAAGGGCGAAAGAAAGTTATCTTTGAACCCGGGGATTGGGTTTGGATACATATGAGAAAAGAGAGATTCCCATCACAAAGGAAGTCCAAACTTCAACCTAGGGGAGATGGACCATTTCAAGTACTTTCAAGGATCAATGACAATGCCTACAAAATAGAACTTCCAGGTGAGTATGGGGTAAGTACTACTTTTAATGTGGCTGATTTATCTCCTTTTGATGTAGGTGATGATGGTCTAAATTCGAGGTCGAATTCTTTTCAAGAAGGAGGGAATGATGAGGACATAATCCAAGACATAAATGATACAATGCAAGGCTTAGGAGGTCCTATGACAAGGGCACGTGCAAGAAGAGTCAATGATGCTTTAGTTCACTTCATGATCAAGTCAATAGAATGCATGGGCCAGATTGAAGAAAAAGAGCCCAAGTTTATTCTTATCATCCAAGCATGTGATAAAAGGCCCAATAATGCATAAATAAATAAAAATAAAGGAAATACCAATAACCACACTATAATGGACGAAAATTACAAGAGAAATGGTAAATAAAGAATTGCCATTATTTTGCCCTTTCAAAAACCCCACTATCTCTTCTTTATTTTGCACTTTCTTTGTAATAACTCAATCCACTATCATGATAATTAGTGGTTGAAACCCTTTTGTTTTCTTAGGAGTTATTTTTTTATCTTAAGCCATTCCTATATAAAGGAGGCATGTATCTTCTTTTTAGAGGAATGAATTTTGGCAAGTTTACACATTGTGTAAGTGAGAGTATTTGCTCTTAGGTTCTGGATTGGACCAAAATTGATCTTATCAAGAAATCCTTTTCTTGTGGTGATCCTCATCCATAGGCTTATCATTCTCTCTTGGATTAGAAAGAGTGTGGTGCCCCTTCTACTTAATTCCATTTCTTATTTCTCTTTTATTTCATATCAATCTCGTTTATTTTATATGCATGTATCAAATTCTGTCATTCTTTCAATTATAAGGTAGATTACTTCCTCTGAGTCACAAAAGAATTAATATTCCAAAAGTTAACAAAGTTGTTTCATGAATTTTGAAGGAAATGCATAAGTCTCAAAGGTTAGTTCATATCACTAGTGCAAAGGCCAAGTTCAAAACCTAACCAAATGACCAAAACAGAACCCATCCTTTCACACATTACACATTCAAACACTCCATCTAATGTCCTCAAAAGGACTAGCATCAAATCAACAATCAAATGCCTCAAATTGCCTATGCCATGCAATGACCAAAAAATATGCACAAAATGAACTTCTAACTTAGAAGATTCATATCAAATTAGAAATGTATGCAATGGCTTTGAGATTTTTTATACAAGTTCCTTATGCCATGAATATTTAACATGCAAAAACTCAAATCCAGAATGATGCAAATGCTATATGAACAAAAATGTACCAATTCAATGTCAAAAATGTGACACAAATTGTCACATTATTCTCTATGTGTCAAAAATGATGATAACATGTGAGAAAAAATCCAAACCAGTGACCAATAATTCATATCATGTGTGAATGTCAAGCATGCAAAAAATTGGATCCAATGGCTCAAAAATGAGAATTTCACAATGCATTGAACACAATAGGTCAAAATGGCACCACATGGATTCAAAAATCACAAATAAAAATCCAGACATCAACAATTCATGAAACTAACATCCTAAAAAATTAGACATCCATACAAAACCATGAAAAAAAATTGGGATTCAATTGGACAGTTTTTGTATTTTTCATGCATTTTCTAAAATGAACAAAATAATTGAATTATTAAACAAAAAAGGAGGGAAACAATTAATTTGAATAAACTCTGGAAAAACATGATCCGTTGGATGTGGCGCGCTCAGGAGGTCAATGGTCCATGTTCAAAACATGAAACGCACCGTTTCATTTTTGACTCAGCATGCACACTCAGCGGTTAAGGCACGCGTGGATTTGGTCAAGGGAACTGTATCCAATCATTCTTCCACGCAGTGGCACACGTAACATCCCAGTCAGCCAAACCCTAGCAATTACAGACGCCGGAGCTACAGCTCCGGTCCTATTCTCCGACGAACCAGCGATGGCTCCCACGGCGGCGCCACCAAATCATTCGAATCCTCTTCCAACACTGAATCCAAATATCAACTCAATTCTTCCTAATCCTTCCTTGATTTTACAGATCGAAGAGAAACATTTTTGAGATCCAAACTTATATTCAACACTACATGCTCAATACTCAACCAAATTCAATTCTAATCATATGTACAAGCTCTACTCAACGAGATCTACACATCTATAACTTAAAATTAGCAAAATGAGATGATGAAAATTGAGTCACCTTGGAATGAAGGTTCCTGAAATCGCGTCCTCACAAGTTATGAAGCTCTAGATCCACTCTTATGAACTTTTGTTGAAGCTTTGTGCCAAAAGAAATGGATGAAGCTCCTTGGATCTACCTCAATTTCCAACTTCCATCTTCATGAGAATGCACATGAACTGCTCGAAATCTGGCTGAATTGCTCCAATCAATGGATGAATCTTGCTCAATGAAGCATGAGGATCAATATTATGCAAAGATCTTTGAGATTTGTGTGCAGAAAAATGCAAATCGAATAGAGAGAAAATTTGGAGGGTTTCTTGAATTTTGATCTCAAAAGTTAGTTATGGCTAGGGTTTTGGTTTATATACTCCATGCTAATGACAATGCTAATCACACTTTCCATTGGTTAATCATGATTAATGAGATATGAAGCAAATTGCAAAAATGCAAAATGAACTACCATGCCCATATTACACGTGCAATATCCCATGCTGAGCTTCCAATCCACTTAAAAACATCCAATGGTCATGATTTGAGTATTTGTTTGCTTGCATCTTAAGCCAAAAATGAATGTTGAATATTTTCTTCAATTTGCACATGTGTGAAATAATGAGCATACAAACCTTTCCCATGCATGGCAAAAGTACATTTGAGATGTCTTGAACATGAGAAACACTTTGCAAAAAGAATGAACCAAATTGGAGCATTGTATCAAAAGTTATGCCATTTTGAATTTCCATGCACACCTTGTGATCAAATGACCATAACGCCTCAACCATACAACATATGGACATGAATTAGGACTTTTTGGAAAGGGGAGACAAAGATCTACAACTTTCATGTCCACCAAAAATCCATTTAAAACATCCTTGACATTGAAAAGTCAAGTTGAATGTGGAATTGTATTCCTTGGTGAGAGCGCTACAAACTTGGCAACATTACTTGCTGCCCAAAGAGTTTGTCATTCATAGTGATCACGAATCCTTGAAACATTTGAAGGGACAAGGTAAGTTGAATAAGAGGCATGCCAAGTGGGTTGAGTTTCTTGAACAATTTCCTTATGTAATCAAGCATAAGAAAGGTAAATCTAATGTTGTGGCAGATGCACTCTCAAGAAGACATGTCTTGCTTTCTACTCTTGAAACAAAAGTTTTTGGTCTTGAGAATATTAAAGATTTGTATAAAAGTGACCTTGAATTTTCTTCAAAATTTTTAGCTTGTGAGCATACTGCCTTCAATGGGTATTTTAGGCACAATGGCTATTTATTTAAAGAAAAAAAACTATGTGTGCCTAAAGGTTCCATTAGAGAATTACTTGTAAAAGAGGCGCATGAGGGAGGACTAATGGGTCATTTTGGGGTTTCTAAAACTCTAGAATTCTTAAAAGAACATTTTCATTGGCCTCACATGAAAATTGATGTCCAAAATCTTTGTGAAAGATGCATTGTGTGTAAAAAGGCTAAATCAAAAGTTATGCCTCATGGTTTGTATACTCCTTTGCCTATACCTGAATTTCCTTGGATTGACATTTCCATGGACTTTGTTTTGGGGCTGCCTAGAACAAAGAATGGCAAAGATTCTATTTTTGTAGTTGTGGACAGGTTTTCCAAAATGGCACATTTTATTCCATGTAAAAAGGTGGATGATGCGTGTCATGTTGCTGATTTGTTCTTTAAGGAAGTGGTGCGCCTACATGGCTTACCAAGGAGCATTGTCTCTGATCGTGACTCCAAGTTCTTAAGCCATTTTTGGAGGACGTTGTGGGGAAAGGTGGGTACAAAGTTATTATTTTCCACTACTTGTCATCCCCAAACAGATGGACAAACTGAAGTAGTAAATAGAACTCTTTCTACTCTTCTTAGGGTTGTTCTTAAAAAGAATTTAAAAATGTGGGAGGAATGGTTACCTCATGTAGAGTTTGCTTACAATAGGGCTGTCCATAGCACTACACAACATTCACCTTTCGAGATTGTGTATGGTTTTAATCCTTTAACACCTCTTGATTTGTTACCATTGCCTAACACATCTATTTTGAAGCATAAAGATGGGAAAGCTAAGGCTGAATTTGTGAGAAAATTGCATGAACAAGTAAAATTGCAAATTGAAAAGAAAAATAAAAGTTATGCAAAAAGTGCAAACAAAGGGCGAAAGAAAGTTATCTTTGAACCCGGGGATTGGGTTTGGATACATATGAGAAAAGAGAGATTCCCATCACAAAGGAAGTCCAAACTTCAACCTAGGGGAGATGGACCATTTCAAGTACTTTCAAGGATCAATGACAATGCCTACAAAATAGAACTTCCAGGTGAGTATGGGGTAAGTACTACTTTTAATGTGGCTGATTTATCTCCTTTTGATGTAGGTGATGATGGTCTAAATTCGAGGTCGAATTCTTTTCAAGAAGGAGGGAATGATGAGGACATAATCCAAGACATAAATGATACAATGCAAGGCTTAGGAGGTCCTATGACAAGGGCACGTGCAAGAAGAGTCAATGATGCTTTAGTTCACTTCATGATCAAGTCAATAGAATGCATGGGCCAGATTGAAGAAAAAGAGCCCAAGTTTATTCTTATCATCCAAGCATGTGATAAAAGGCCCAATAATGCATAAATAAATAAAAATAAAGGAAATACCAATAACCACACTATAATGGACGAAAATTACAAGAGAAATGGTAAATAAAGAATTGCCATTATTTTGCCCTTTCAAAAACCCCACTATCTCTTCTTTATTTTGCACTTTCTTTGTAATAACTCAATCCACTATCATGATAATTAGTGGTTGAAACCCTTTTGTTTTCTTAGGAGTTATTTTTTTATCTTAAGCCATTCCTATATAAAGGAGGCATGTATCTTCTTTTTAGAGGAATGAATTTTGGCAAGTTTACACATTGTGTAAGTGAGAGTATTTGCTCTTAGGTTCTGGATTGGACCAAAATTGATCTTATCAAGAAATCCTTTTCTTGTGGTGATCCTCATCCATAGGCTTATCATTCTCTCTTGGATTAGAAAGAGTGTGGTGCCCCTTCTACTTAATTCCATTTCTTATTTCTCTTTTATTTCATATCAATCTCGTTTATTTTATATGCATGTATCAAATTCTGTCATTCTTTCAATTATAAGGTAGATTACTTCCTCTGAGTCACAAAAGAATTAATATTCCAAAAGTTAACAAAGTTGTTTCATGAATTTTGAAGGAAATGCATAAGTCTCAAAGGTTAGTTCATATCACTAGTGCAAAGGCCAAGTTCAAAACCTAACCAAATGACCAAAACAGAACCCATCCTTTCACACATTACACATTCAAACACTCCATCTAATGTCCTCAAAAGGACTAGCATCAAATCAACAATCAAATGCCTCAAATTGCCTATGCCATGCAATGACCAAAAAATATGCACAAAATGAACTTCTAACTTAGAAGATTCATATCAAATTAGAAATGTATGCAATGGCTTTGAGATTTTTTATACAAGTTCCTTATGCCATGAATATTTAACATGCAAAAACTCAAATCCAGAATGATGCAAATGCTATATGAACAAAAATGTACCAATTCAATGTCAAAAATGTGACACAAATTGTCACATTATTCTCTATGTGTCAAAAATGATGATAACATGTGAGAAAAAATCCAAACCAGTGACCAATAATTCATATCATGTGTGAATGTCAAGCATGCAAAAAATTGGATCCAATGGCTCAAAAATGAGAATTTCACAATGCATTGAACACAATAGGTCAAAATGGCACCACATGGATTCAAAAATCACAAATAAAAATCCAGACATCAACAATTCATGAAACTAACATCCTAAAAAATTAGACATCCATACAAAACCATGAAAAAAAATTGGGATTCAATTGGACAGTTTTTGTATTTTTCATGCATTTTCTAAAATGAACAAAATAATTGAATTATTAAACAAAAAAGGAGGGAAACAATTAATTTGAATAAACTCTGGAAAAACATGATCCGTTGGATGTGGCGCGCTCAGGAGGTCAATGGTCCATGTTCAAAACATGAAACGCACCGTTTCATTTTTGACTCAGCATGCACACTCAGCGGTTAAGGCACGCGTGGATTTGGTCAAGGGAACTGTATCCAATCATTCTTCCACGCAGTGGCACACGTAACATCCCAGTCAGCCAAACCCTAGCAATTACAGACGCCGGAGCTACAGCTCCGGTCCTATTCTCCGACGAACCAGCGATGGCTCCCACGGCGGCGCCACCAAATCATTCGAATCCTCTTCCAACACTGAATCCAAATATCAACTCAATTCTTCCTAATCCTTCCTTGATTTTACAGATCGAAGAGAAACATTTTTGAGATCCAAACTTATATTCAACACTACATGCTCAATACTCAACCAAATTCAATTCTAATCATATGTACAAGCTCTACTCAACGAGATCTACACATCTATAACTTAAAATTAGCAAAATGAGATGATGAAAATTGAGTCACCTTGGAATGAAGGTTCCTGAAATCGCGTCCTCACAAGTTATGAAGCTCTAGATCCACTCTTATGAACTTTTGTTGAAGCTTTGTGCCAAAAGAAATGGATGAAGCTCCTTGGATCTACCTCAATTTCCAACTTCCATCTTCATGAGAATGCACATGAACTGCTCGAAATCTGGCTGAATTGCTCCAATCAATGGATGAATCTTGCTCAATGAAGCATGAGGATCAATATTATGCAAAGATCTTTGAGATTTGTGTGCAGAAAAATGCAAATCGAATAGAGAGAAAATTTGGAGGGTTTCTTGAATTTTGATCTCAAAAGTTAGTTATGGCAGTTATGGCTAGGGTTTTGGTTTATATACTCCATGCTAATGACAATGCTAATCACACTTTCCATTGGTTAATCATGATTAATGAGATATGAAGCAAATTGCAAAAATGCAAAATGAACTACCATGCCCATATTACACGTGCAATATCCCATGCTGAGCTTCCAATCCACTTAAAAACATCCAATGGTCATGATTTGAGTATTTGTTTGCTTGCATCTTAAGCCAAAAATGAATGTTGAATATTTTCTTCAATTTGCACATGTGTGAAATAATGAGCATACAAACCTTTCCCATGCATGGCAAAAGTACATTTGAGATGTCTTGAACATGAGAAACACTTTGCAAAAAGAATGAACCAAATTGGAGCATTGTATCAAAAGTTATGCCATTTTGAATTTCCATGCACACCTTGTGATCAAATGACCATAACGCCTCAACCATACAACATATGGACATGAATTAGGACTTTTTGGAAAGGGGAGACAAAGATCTACAACTTTCATGTCCACCAAAAATCCATTTAAAACATCCTTGACATTGAAAAGTCAAGTTGAATGTGGAATTGTATTCCTTGGTGAGAGCGCTACAAACTTGGCAACATTACTTGCTGCCCAAAGAGTTTGTCATTCATAGTGATCACGAATCCTTGAAACATTTGAAGGGACAAGGTAAGTTGAATAAGAGGCATGCCAAGTGGGTTGAGTTTCTTGAACAATTTCCTTATGTAATCAAGCATAAGAAAGGTAAATCTAATGTTGTGGCAGATGCACTCTCAAGAAGACATGTCTTGCTTTCTACTCTTGAAACAAAAGTTTTTGGTCTTGAGAATATTAAAGATTTGTATAAAAGTGACCTTGAATTTTCTTCAAAATTTTTAGCTTGTGAGCATACTGCCTTCAATGGGTATTTTAGGCACAATGGCTATTTATTTAAAGAAAAAAAACTATGTGTGCCTAAAGGTTCCATTAGAGAATTACTTGTAAAAGAGGCGCATGAGGGAGGACTAATGGGTCATTTTGGGGTTTCTAAAACTCTAGAATTCTTAAAAGAACATTTTCATTGGCCTCACATGAAAATTGATGTCCAAAATCTTTATGAAAGATGCATTGTGTGTAAAAAGGCTAAATCAAAAGTTATGCCTCATGGTTTGTATACTCCTTTGCCTATACCTGAATTTCCTTGGATTGACATTTCCATGGACTTTGTTTTGGGGCTGCCTAGAACAAAGAATGGCAAAGATTCTATTTTTGTAGTTGTGGACAGGTTTTCCAAAATGGCACATTTTATTCCATGTAAAAAGGTGGATGATGCGTGTCATGTTGCTGATTTGTTCTTTAAGGAAGTGGTGCGCCTACATGGCTTACCAAGGAGCATTGTCTCTGATCGTGACTCCAAGTTCTTAAGCCATTTTTGGAGGACGTTGTGGGGAAAGGTGGGTACAAAGTTATTATTTTCCACTACTTGTCATCCCCAAACAGATGGACAAACTGAAGTAGTAAATAGAACTCTTTCTACTCTTCTTAGGGTTGTTCTTAAAAAGAATTTAAAAATGTGGGAGGAATGGTTACCTCATGTAGAGTTTGCTTACAATAGGGCTGTCCATAGCACTACACAACATTCACCTTTCGAGATTGTGTATGGTTTTAATCCTTTAACACCTCTTGATTTGTTACCATTGCCTAACACATCTATTTTGAAGCATAAAGATGGGAAAGCTAAGGCTGAATTTGTGAGAAAATTGCATGAACAAGTAAAATTGCAAATTGAAAAGAAAAATAAAAGTTATGCAAAAAGTGCAAACAAAGGGCGAAAGAAAGTTATCTTTGAACCCGGGGATTGGGTTTGGATACATATGAGAAAAGAGAGATTCCCATCACAAAGGAAGTCCAAACTTCAACCTAGGGGAGATGGACCATTTCAAGTACTTTCAAGGATCAATGACAATGCCTACAAAATAGAACTTCCAGGTGAGTATGGGGTAAGTACTACTTTTAATGTGGCTGATTTATCTCCTTTTGATGTAGGTGATGATGGTCTAAATTCGAGGTCGAATTCTTTTCAAGAAGGAGGGAATGATGAGGACATAATCCAAGACATAAATGATACAATGCAAGGCTTAGGAGGTCCTATGACAAGGGCACGTGCAAGAAGAGTCAATGATGCTTTAGTTCACTTCATGATCAAGTCAATAGAATGCATGGGCCAGATTGAAGAAAAAGAGCCCAAGTTTATTCTTATCATCCAAGCATGTGATAAAAGGCCCAATAATGCATAAATAAATAAAAATAAAGGAAATACCAATAACCACACTATAATGGACGAAAATTACAAGAGAAATGGTAAATAAAGAATTGCCATTATTTTGCCCTTTCAAAAACCCCACTATCTCTTCTTTATTTTGCACTTTCTTTGTAATAACTCAATCCACTATCATGATAATTAGTGGTTGAAACCCTTTTGTTTTCTTAGGAGTTATTTTTTTATCTTAAGCCATTCCTATATAAAGGAGGCATGTATCTTCTTTTTAGAGGAATGAATTTTGGCAAGTTTACACATTGTGTAAGTGAGAGTATTTGCTCTTAGGTTCTGGATTGGACCAAAATTGATCTTATCAAGAAATCCTTTTCTTGTGGTGATCCTCATCCATAGGCTTATCATTCTCTCTTGGATTAGAAAGAGTGTGGTGCCCCTTCTACTTAATTCCATTTCTTATTTCTCTTTTATTTCATATCAATCTCGTTTATTTTATATGCATGTATCAAATTCTGTCATTCTTTCAATTATAAGGTAGATTACTTCCTCTGAGTCACAAAAGAATTAATATTCCAAAAGTTAACAAAGTTGTTTCATGAATTTTGAAGGAAATGCATAAGTCTCAAAGGTTAGTTCATATCACTAGTGCAAAGGCCAAGTTCAAAACCTAACCAAATGACCAAAACAGAACCCATCCTTTCACACATTACACATTCAAACACTCCATCTAATGTCCTCAAAAGGACTAGCATCAAATCAACAATCAAATGCCTCAAATTGCCTATGCCATGCAATGACCAAAAAATATGCACAAAATGAACTTCTAACTTAGAAGATTCATATCAAATTAGAAATGTATGCAATGGCTTTGAGATTTTTTATACAAGTTCCTTATGCCATGAATATTTAACATGCAAAAACTCAAATCCAGAATGATGCAAATGCTATATGAACAAAAATGTACCAATTCAATGTCAAAAATGTGACACAAATTGTCACATTATTCTCTATGTGTCAAAAATGATGATAACATGTGAGAAAAAATCCAAACCAGTGACCAATAATTCATATCATGTGTGAATGTCAAGCATGCAAAAAATTGGATCCAATGGCTCAAAAATGAGAATTTCACAATGCATTGAACACAATAGGTCAAAATGGCACCACATGGATTCAAAAATCACAAATAAAAATCCAGACATCAACAATTCATGAAACTAACATCCTAAAAAATTAGACATCCATACAAAACCATGAAAAAAAATTGGGATTCAATTGGACAGTTTTTGTATTTTTCATGCATTTTCTAAAATGAACAAAATAATTGAATTATTAAACAAAAAAGGAGGGAAACAATTAATTTGAATAAACTCTGGAAAAACATGATCCGTTGGATGTGGCGCGCTCAGGAGGTCAATGGTCCATGTTCAAAACATGAAACGCACCGTTTCATTTTTGACTCAGCATGCACACTCAGCGGTTAAGGCACGCGTGGATTTGGTCAAGGGAACTGTATCCAATCATTCTTCCACGCAGTGGCACACGTAACATCCCAGTCAGCCAAACCCTAGCAATTACAGACGCCGGAGCTACAGCTCCGGTCCTATTCTCCGACGAACCAGCGATGGCTCCCACGGCGGCGCCACCAAATCATTCGAATCCTCTTCCAACACTGAATCCAAATATCAACTCAATTCTTCCTAATCCTTCCTTGATTTTACAGATCGAAGAGAAACATTTTTGAGATCCAAACTTATATTCAACACTACATGCTCAATACTCAACCAAATTCAATTCTAATCATATGTACAAGCTCTACTCAACGAGATCTACACATCTATAACTTAAAATTAGCAAAATGAGATGATGAAAATTGAGTCACCTTGGAATGAAGGTTCCTGAAATCGCGTCCTCACAAGTTATGAAGCTCTAGATCCACTCTTATGAACTTTTGTTGAAGCTTTGTGCCAAAAGAAATGGATGAAGCTCCTTGGATCTACCTCAATTTCCAACTTCCATCTTCATGAGAATGCACATGAACTGCTCGAAATCTGGCTGAATTGCTCCAATCAATGGATGAATCTTGCTCAATGAAGCATGAGGATCAATATTATGCAAAGATCTTTGAGATTTGTGTGCAGAAAAATGCAAATCGAATAGAGAGAAAATTGGAGGGTTTCTTGAATTTTGATCTCAAAAGTTAGTTATGGCTAGGGTTTTGGTTTATATACTCCATGCTAATGACAATGCTAATCACACTTTCCATTGGTTAATCATGATTAATGAGATATGAAGCAAATTGCAAAAATGCAAAATGAACTACCATGCCCATATTACACGTGCAATATCCCATGCTGAGCTTCCAATCCACTTAAAAACATCCAATGGTCATGATTTGAGTATTTGTTTGCTTGCATCTTAAGCCAAAAATGAATGTTGAATATTTTCTTCAATTTGCACATGTGTGAAATAATGAGCATACAAACCTTTCCCATGCATGGCAAAAGTACATTTGAGATGTCTTGAACATGAGAAACACTTTGCAAAAAGAATGAACCAAATTGGAGCATTGTATCAAAAGTTATGCCATTTTGAATTTCCATGCACACCTTGTGATCAAATGACCATAACGCCTCAACCATACAACATATGGACATGAATTAGGACTTTTTGGAAAGGGGAGACAAAGATCTACAACTTTCATGTCCACCAAAAATCCATTTAAAACATCCTTGACATTGAAAAGTCAAGTTGAATGTGGAATTGTATTCCTTGGTGAGAGCGCTACAAACTTGGCAACATTACTTGCTGCCCAAAGAGTTTGTCATTCATAGTGATCACGAATCCTTGAAACATTTGAAGGGACAAGGTAAGTTGAATAAGAGGCATGCCAAGTGGGTTGAGTTTCTTGAACAATTTCCTTATGTAATCAAGCATAAGAAAGGTAAATCTAATGTTGTGGCAGATGCACTCTCAAGAAGACATGTCTTGCTTTCTACTCTTGAAACAAAAGTTTTTGGTCTTGAGAATATTAAAGATTTGTATAAAAGTGACCTTGAATTTTCTTCAAAATTTTTAGCTTGTGAGCATACTGCCTTCAATGGGTATTTTAGGCACAATGGCTATTTATTTAAAGAAAAAAAACTATGTGTGCCTAAAGGTTCCATTAGAGAATTACTTGTAAAAGAGGCGCATGAGGGAGGACTAATGGGTCATTTTGGGGTTTCTAAAACTCTAGAATTCTTAAAAGAACATTTTCATTGGCCTCACATGAAAATTGATGTCCAAAATCTTTGTGAAAGATGCATTGTGTGTAAAAAGGCTAAATCAAAAGTTATGCCTCATGGTTTGTATACTCCTTTGCCTATACCTGAATTTCCTTGGATTGACATTTCCATGGACTTTGTTTTGGGGCTGCCTAGAACAAAGAATGGCAAAGATTCTATTTTTGTAGTTGTGGACAGGTTTTCCAAAATGGCACATTTTATTCCATGTAAAAAGGTGGATGATGCGTGTCATGTTGCTGATTTGTTCTTTAAGGAAGTGGTGCGCCTACATGGCTTACCAAGGAGCATTGTCTCTGATCGTGACTCCAAGTTCTTAAGCCATTTTTGGAGGACGTTGTGGGGAAAGGTGGGTACAAAGTTATTATTTTCCACTACTTGTCATCCCCAAACAGATGGACAAACTGAAGTAGTAAATAGAACTCTTTCTACTCTTCTTAGGGTTGTTCTTAAAAAGAATTTAAAAATGTGGGAGGAATGGTTACCTCATGTAGAGTTTGCTTACAATAGGGCTGTCCATAGCACTACACAACATTCACCTTTCGAGATTGTGTATGGTTTTAATCCTTTAACACCTCTTGATTTGTTACCATTGCCTAACACATCTATTTTGAAGCATAAAGATGGGAAAGCTAAGGCTGAATTTGTGAGAAAATTGCATGAACAAGTAAAATTGCAAATTGAAAAGAAAAATAAAAGTTATGCAAAAAGTGCAAACAAAGGGCGAAAGAAAGTTATCTTTGAACCCGGGGATTGGGTTTGGATACATATGAGAAAAGAGAGATTCCCATCACAAAGGAAGTCCAAACTTCAACCTAGGGGAGATGGACCATTTCAAGTACTTTCAAGGATCAATGACAATGCCTACAAAATAGAACTTCCAGGTGAGTATGGGGTAAGTACTACTTTTAATGTGGCTGATTTATCTCCTTTTGATGTAGGTGATGATGGTCTAAATTCGAGGTCGAATTCTTTTCAAGAAGGAGGGAATGATGAGGACATAATCCAAGACATAAATGATACAATGCAAGGCTTAGGAGGTCCTATGACAAGGGCACGTGCAAGAAGAGTCAATGATGCTTTAGTTCACTTCATGATCAAGTCAATAGAATGCATGGGCCAGATTGAAGAAAAAGAGCCCAAGTTTATTCTTATCATCCAAGCATGTGATAAAAGGCCCAATAATGCATAAATAAATAAAAATAAAGGAAATACCAATAACCACACTATAATGGACGAAAATTACAAGAGAAATGGTAAATAAAGAATTGCCATTATTTTGCCCTTTCAAAAACCCCACTATCTCTTCTTTATTTTGCACTTTCTTTGTAATAACTCAATCCACTATCATGATAATTAGTGGTTGAAACCCTTTTGTTTTCTTAGGAGTTATTTTTTTATCTTAAGCCATTCCTATATAAAGGAGGCATGTATCTTCTTTTTAGAGGAATGAATTTTGGCAAGTTTACACATTGTGTAAGTGAGAGTATTTGCTCTTAGGTTCTGGATTGGACCAAAATTGATCTTATCAAGAAATCCTTTTCTTGTGGTGATCCTCATCCATAGGCTTATCATTCTCTCTTGGATTAGAAAGAGTGTGGTGCCCCTTCTACTTAATTCCATTTCTTATTTCTCTTTTATTTCATATCAATCTCGTTTATTTTATATGCATGTATCAAATTCTGTCATTCTTTCAATTATAAGGTAGATTACTTCCTCTGAGTCACAAAAGAATTAATATTCCAAAAGTTAACAAAGTTGTTTCATGAATTTTGAAGGAAATGCATAAGTCTCAAAGGTTAGTTCATATCACTAGTGCAAAGGCCAAGTTCAAAACCTAACCAAATGACCAAAACAGAACCCATCCTTTCACACATTACACATTCAAACACTCCATCTAATGTCCTCAAAAGGACTAGCATCAAATCAACAATCAAATGCCTCAAATTGCCTATGCCATGCAATGACCAAAAAATATGCACAAAATGAACTTCTAACTTAGAAGATTCATATCAAATTAGAAATGTATGCAATGGCTTTGAGATTTTTTATACAAGTTCCTTATGCCATGAATATTTAACATGCAAAAACTCAAATCCAGAATGATGCAAATGCTATATGAACAAAAATGTACCAATTCAATGTCAAAAATGTGACACAAATTGTCACATTATTCTCTATGTGTCAAAAATGATGATAACATGTGAGAAAAAATCCAAACCAGTGACCAATAATTCATATCATGTGTGAATGTCAAGCATGCAAAAAATTGGATCCAATGGCTCAAAAATGAGAATTTCACAATGCATTGAACACAATAGGTCAAAATGGCACCACATGGATTCAAAAATCACAAATAAAAATCCAGACATCAACAATTCATGAAACTAACATCCTAAAAAATTAGACATCCATACAAAACCATGAAAAAAAATTGGGATTCAATTGGACAGTTTTTGTATTTTTCATGCATTTTCTAAAATGAACAAAATAATTGAATTATTAAACAAAAAAGGAGGGAAACAATTAATTTGAATAAACTCTGGAAAAACATGATCCGTTGGATGTGGCGCGCTCAGGAGGTCAATGGTCCATGTTCAAAACATGAAACGCACCGTTTCATTTTTGACTCAGCATGCACACTCAGCGGTTAAGGCACGCGTGGATTTGGTCAAGGGAACTGTATCCAATCATTCTTCCACGCAGTGGCACACGTAACATCCCAGTCAGCCAAACCCTAGCAATTACAGACGCCGGAGCTACAGCTCCGGTCCTATTCTCCGACGAACCAGCGATGGCTCCCACGGCGGCGCCACCAAATCATTCGAATCCTCTTCCAACACTGAATCCAAATATCAACTCAATTCTTCCTAATCCTTCCTTGATTTTACAGATCGAAGAGAAACATTTTTGAGATCCAAACTTATATTCAACACTACATGCTCAATACTCAACCAAATTCAATTCTAATCATATGTACAAGCTCTACTCAACGAGATCTACACATCTATAACTTAAAATTAGCAAAATGAGATGATGAAAATTGAGTCACCTTGGAATGAAGGTTCCTGAAATCGCGTCCTCACAAGTTATGAAGCTCTAGATCCACTCTTATGAACTTTTGTTGAAGCTTTGTGCCAAAAGAAATGGATGAAGCTCCTTGGATCTACCTCAATTTCCAACTTCCATCTTCATGAGAATGCACATGAACTGCTCGAAATCTGGCTGAATTGCTCCAATCAATGGATGAATCTTGCTCAATGAAGCATGAGGATCAATATTATGCAAAGATCTTTGAGATTTGTGTGCAGAAAAATGCAAATCGAATAGAGAGAAAATTTGGAGGGTTTCTTGAATTTTGATCTCAAAAGTTAGTTATGGCAGTTATGGCTAGGGTTTTGGTTTATATACTCCATGCTAATGACAATGCTAATCACACTTTCCATTGGTTAATCATGATTAATGAGATATGAAGCAAATTGCAAAAATGCAAAATGAACTACCATGCCCATATTACACGTGCAATATCCCATGCTGAGCTTCCAATCCACTTAAAAACATCCAATGGTCATGATTTGAGTATTTGTTTGCTTGCATCTTAAGCCAAAAATGAATGTTGAATATTTTCTTCAATTTGCACATGTGTGAAATAATGAGCATACAAACCTTTCCCATGCATGGCAAAAGTACATTTGAGATGTCTTGAACATGAGAAACACTTTGCAAAAAGAATGAACCAAATTGGAGCATTGTATCAAAAGTTATGCCATTTTGAATTTCCATGCACACCTTGTGATCAAATGACCATAACGCCTCAACCATACAACATATGGACATGAATTAGGACTTTTTGGAAAGGGGAGACAAAGATCTACAACTTTCATGTCCACCAAAAATCCATTTAAAACATCCTTGACATTGAAAAGTCAAGTTGAATGTGGAATTGTATTCCTTGGTGAGAGCGCTACAAACTTGGCAACATTACTTGCTGCCCAAAGAGTTTGTCATTCATAGTGATCACGAATCCTTGAAACATTTGAAGGGACAAGGTAAGTTGAATAAGAGGCATGCCAAGTGGGTTGAGTTTCTTGAACAATTTCCTTATGTAATCAAGCATAAGAAAGGTAAATCTAATGTTGTGGCAGATGCACTCTCAAGAAGACATGTCTTGCTTTCTACTCTTGAAACAAAAGTTTTTGGTCTTGAGAATATTAAAGATTTGTATAAAAGTGACCTTGAATTTTCTTCAAAATTTTTAGCTTGTGAGCATACTGCCTTCAATGGGTATTTTAGGCACAATGGCTATTTATTTAAAGAAAAAAAACTATGTGTGCCTAAAGGTTCCATTAGAGAATTACTTGTAAAAGAGGCGCATGAGGGAGGACTAATGGGTCATTTTGGGGTTTCTAAAACTCTAGAATTCTTAAAAGAACATTTTCATTGGCCTCACATGAAAATTGATGTCCAAAATCTTTGTGAAAGATGCATTGTGTGTAAAAAGGCTAAATCAAAAGTTATGCCTCATGGTTTGTATACTCCTTTGCCTATACCTGAATTTCCTTGGATTGACATTTCCATGGACTTTGTTTTGGGGCTGCCTAGAACAAAGAATGGCAAAGATTCTATTTTTGTAGTTGTGGACAGGTTTTCCAAAATGGCACATTTTATTCCATGTAAAAAGGTGGATGATGCGTGTCATGTTGCTGATTTGTTCTTTAAGGAAGTGGTGCGCCTACATGGCTTACCAAGGAGCATTGTCTCTGATCGTGACTCCAAGTTCTTAAGCCATTTTTGGAGGACGTTGTGGGGAAAGGTGGGTACAAAGTTATTATTTTCCACTACTTGTCATCCCCAAACAGATGGACAAACTGAAGTAGTAAATAGAACTCTTTCTACTCTTCTTAGGGTTGTTCTTAAAAAGAATTTAAAAATGTGGGAGGAATGGTTACCTCATGTAGAGTTTGCTTACAATAGGGCTGTCCATAGCACTACACAACATTCACCTTTCGAGATTGTGTATGGTTTTAATCCTTTAACACCTCTTGATTTGTTACCATTGCCTAACACATCTATTTTGAAGCATAAAGATGGGAAAGCTAAGGCTGAATTTGTGAGAAAATTGCATGAACAAGTAAAATTGCAAATTGAAAAGAAAAATAAAAGTTATGCAAAAAGTGCAAACAAAGGGCGAAAGAAAGTTATCTTTGAACCCGGGGATTGGGTTTGGATACATATGAGAAAAGAGAGATTCCCATCACAAAGGAAGTCCAAACTTCAACCTAGGGGAGATGGACCATTTCAAGTACTTTCAAGGATCAATGACAATGCCTACAAAATAGAACTTCCAGGTGAGTATGGGGTAAGTACTACTTTTAATGTGGCTGATTTATCTCCTTTTGATGTAGGTGATGATGGTCTAAATTCGAGGTCGAATTCTTTTCAAGAAGGAGGGAATGATGAGGACATAATCCAAGACATAAATGATACAATGCAAGGCTTAGGAGGTCCTATGACAAGGGCACGTGCAAGAAGAGTCAATGATGCTTTAGTTCACTTCATGATCAAGTCAATAGAATGCATGGGCCAGATTGAAGAAAAAGAGCCCAAGTTTATTCTTATCATCCAAGCATGTGATAAAAGGCCCAATAATGCATAAATAAATAAAAATAAAGGAAATACCAATAACCACACTATAATGGACGAAAATTACAAGAGAAATGGTAAATAAAGAATTGCCATTATTTTGCCCTTTCAAAAACCCCACTATCTCTTCTTTATTTTGCACTTTCTTTGTAATAACTCAATCCACTATCATGATAATTAGTGGTTGAAACCCTTTTGTTTTCTTAGGAGTTATTTTTTTATCTTAAGCCATTCCTATATAAAGGAGGCATGTATCTTCTTTTTAGAGGAATGAATTTTGGCAAGTTTACACATTGTGTAAGTGAGAGTATTTGCTCTTAGGTTCTGGATTGGACCAAAATTGATCTTATCAAGAAATCCTTTTCTTGTGGTGATCCTCATCCATAGGCTTATCATTCTCTCTTGGATTAGAAAGAGTGTGGTGCCCCTTCTACTTAATTCCATTTCTTATTTCTCTTTTATTTCATATCAATCTCGTTTATTTTATATGCATGTATCAAATTCTGTCATTCTTTCAATTATAAGGTAGATTACTTCCTCTGAGTCACAAAAGAATTAATATTCCAAAAGTTAACAAAGTTGTTTCATGAATTTTGAAGGAAATGCATAAGTCTCAAAGGTTAGTTCATATCACTAGTGCAAAGGCCAAGTTCAAAACCTAACCAAATGACCAAAACAGAACCCATCCTTTCACACATTACACATTCAAACACTCCATCTAATGTCCTCAAAAGGACTAGCATCAAATCAACAATCAAATGCCTCAAATTGCCTATGCCATGCAATGACCAAAAAATATGCACAAAATGAACTTCTAACTTAGAAGATTCATATCAAATTAGAAATGTATGCAATGGCTTTGAGATTTTTTATACAAGTTCCTTATGCCATGAATATTTAACATGCAAAAACTCAAATCCAGAATGATGCAAATGCTATATGAACAAAAATGTACCAATTCAATGTCAAAAATGTGACACAAATTGTCACATTATTCTCTATGTGTCAAAAATGATGATAACATGTGAGAAAAAATCCAAACCAGTGACCAATAATTCATATCATGTGTGAATGTCAAGCATGCAAAAAATTGGATCCAATGGCTCAAAAATGAGAATTTCACAATGCATTGAACACAATAGGTCAAAATGGCACCACATGGATTCAAAAATCACAAATAAAAATCCAGACATCAACAATTCATGAAACTAACATCCTAAAAAATTAGACATCCATACAAAACCATGAAAAAAAATTGGGATTCAATTGGACAGTTTTTGTATTTTTCATGCATTTTCTAAAATGAACAAAATAATTGAATTATTAAACAAAAAAGGAGGGAAACAATTAATTTGAATAAACTCTGGAAAAACATGATCCGTTGGATGTGGCGCGCTCAGGAGGTCAATGGTCCATGTTCAAAACATGAAACGCACCGTTTCATTTTTGACTCAGCATGCACACTCAGCGGTTAAGGCACGCGTGGATTTGGTCAAGGGAACTGTATCCAATCATTCTTCCACGCAGTGGCACACGTAACATCCCAGTCAGCCAAACCCTAGCAATTACAGACGCCGGAGCTACAGCTCCGGTCCTATTCTCCGACGAACCAGCGATGGCTCCCACGGCGGCGCCACCAAATCATTCGAATCCTCTTCCAACACTGAATCCAAATATCAACTCAATTCTTCCTAATCCTTCCTTGATTTTACAGATCGAAGAGAAACATTTTTGAGATCCAAACTTATATTCAACACTACATGCTCAATACTCAACCAAATTCAATTCTAATCATATGTACAAGCTCTACTCAACGAGATCTACACATCTATAACTTAAAATTAGCAAAATGAGATGATGAAAATTGAGTCACCTTGGAATGAAGGTTCCTGAAATCGCGTCCTCACAAGTTATGAAGCTCTAGATCCACTCTTATGAACTTTTGTTGAAGCTTTGTGCCAAAAGAAATGGATGAAGCTCCTTGGATCTACCTCAATTTCCAACTTCCATCTTCATGAGAATGCACATGAACTGCTCGAAATCTGGCTGAATTGCTCCAATCAATGGATGAATCTTGCTCAATGAAGCATGAGGATCAATATTATGCAAAGATCTTTGAGATTTGTGTGCAGAAAAATGCAAATCGAATAGAGAGAAAATTTGGAGGGTTTCTTGAATTTTGATCTCAAAAGTTAGTTATGGCAGTTATGGCTAGGGTTTTGGTTTATATACTCCATGCTAATGACAATGCTAATCACACTTTCCATTGGTTAATCATGATTAATGAGATATGAAGCAAATTGCAAAAATGCAAAATGAACTACCATGCCCATATTACACGTGCAATATCCCATGCTGAGCTTCCAATCCACTTAAAAACATCCAATGGTCATGATTTGAGTATTTGTTTGCTTGCATCTTAAGCCAAAAATGAATGTTGAATATTTTCTTCAATTTGCACATGTGTGAAATAATGAGCATACAAACCTTTCCCATGCATGGCAAAAGTACATTTGAGATGTCTTGAACATGAGAAACACTTTGCAAAAAGAATGAACCAAATTGGAGCATTGTATCAAAAGTTATGCCATTTTGAATTTCCATGCACACCTTGTGATCAAATGACCATAACGCCTCAACCATACAACATATGGACATGAATTAGGACTTTTTGGAAAGGGGAGACAAAGATCTACAACTTTCATGTCCACCAAAAATCCATTTAAAACATCCTTGACATTGAAAAGTCAAGTTGAATGTGGAATTGTATTCCTTGGTGAGAGCGCTACAAACTTGGCAACATTACTTGCTGCCCAAAGAGTTTGTCATTCATAGTGATCACGAATCCTTGAAACATTTGAAGGGACAAGGTAAGTTGAATAAGAGGCATGCCAAGTGGGTTGAGTTTCTTGAACAATTTCCTTATGTAATCAAGCATAAGAAAGGTAAATCTAATGTTGTGGCAGATGCACTCTCAAGAAGACATGTCTTGCTTTCTACTCTTGAAACAAAAGTTTTTGGTCTTGAGAATATTAAAGATTTGTATAAAAGTGACCTTGAATTTTCTTCAAAATTTTTAGCTTGTGAGCATACTGCCTTCAATGGGTATTTTAGGCACAATGGCTATTTATTTAAAGAAAAAAAACTATGTGTGCCTAAAGGTTCCATTAGAGAATTACTTGTAAAAGAGGCGCATGAGGGAGGACTAATGGGTCATTTTGGGGTTTCTAAAACTCTAGAATTCTTAAAAGAACATTTTCATTGGCCTCACATGAAAATTGATGTCCAAAATCTTTGTGAAAGATGCATTGTGTGTAAAAAGGCTAAATCAAAAGTTATGCCTCATGGTTTGTATACTCCTTTGCCTATACCTGAATTTCCTTGGATTGACATTTCCATGGACTTTGTTTTGGGGCTGCCTAGAACAAAGAATGGCAAAGATTCTATTTTTGTAGTTGTGGACAGGTTTTCCAAAATGGCACATTTTATTCCATGTAAAAAGGTGGATGATGCGTGTCATGTTGCTGATTTGTTCTTTAAGGAAGTGGTGCGCCTACATGGCTTACCAAGGAGCATTGTCTCTGATCGTGACTCCAAGTTCTTAAGCCATTTTTGGAGGACGTTGTGGGGAAAGGTGGGTACAAAGTTATTATTTTCCACTACTTGTCATCCCCAAACAGATGGACAAACTGAAGTAGTAAATAGAACTCTTTCTACTCTTCTTAGGGTTGTTCTTAAAAAGAATTTAAAAATGTGGGAGGAATGGTTACCTCATGTAGAGTTTGCTTACAATAGGGCTGTCCATAGCACTACACAACATTCACCTTTCGAGATTGTGTATGGTTTTAATCCTTTAACACCTCTTGATTTGTTACCATTGCCTAACACATCTATTTTGAAGCATAAAGATGGGAAAGCTAAGGCTGAATTTGTGAGAAAATTGCATGAACAAGTAAAATTGCAAATTGAAAAGAAAAATAAAAGTTATGCAAAAAGTGCAAACAAAGGGCGAAAGAAAGTTATCTTTGAACCCGGGGATTGGGTTTGGATACATATGAGAAAAGAGAGATTCCCATCACAAAGGAAGTCCAAACTTCAACCTAGGGGAGATGGACCATTTCAAGTACTTTCAAGGATCAATGACAATGCCTACAAAATAGAACTTCCAGGTGAGTATGGGGTAAGTACTACTTTTAATGTGGCTGATTTATCTCCTTTTGATGTAGGTGATGATGGTCTAAATTCGAGGTCGAATTCTTTTCAAGAAGGAGGGAATGATGAGGACATAATCCAAGACATAAATGATACAATGCAAGGCTTAGGAGGTCCTATGACAAGGGCACGTGCAAGAAGAGTCAATGATGCTTTAGTTCACTTCATGATCAAGTCAATAGAATGCATGGGCCAGATTGAAGAAAAAGAGCCCAAGTTTATTCTTATCATCCAAGCATGTGATAAAAGGCCCAATAATGCATAAATAAATAAAAATAAAGGAAATACCAATAACCACACTATAATGGACGAAAATTACAAGAGAAATGGTAAATAAAGAATTGCCATTATTTTGCCCTTTCAAAAACCCCACTATCTCTTCTTTATTTTGCACTTTCTTTGTAATAACTCAATCCACTATCATGATAATTAGTGGTTGAAACCCTTTTGTTTTCTTAGGAGTTATTTTTTTATCTTAAGCCATTCCTATATAAAGGAGGCATGTATCTTCTTTTTAGAGGAATGAATTTTGGCAAGTTTACACATTGTGTAAGTGAGAGTATTTGCTCTTAGGTTCTGGATTGGACCAAAATTGATCTTATCAAGAAATCCTTTTCTTGTGGTGATCCTCATCCATAGGCTTATCATTCTCTCTTGGATTAGAAAGAGTGTGGTGCCCCTTCTACTTAATTCCATTTCTTATTTCTCTTTTATTTCATATCAATCTCGTTTATTTTATATGCATGTATCAAATTCTGTCATTCTTTCAATTATAAGGCAGATTACTTCCTCTGAGTCACAAAAGAATTAATATTCCAAAAGTTAACAAAGTTGTTTCATGAATTTTGAAGGAAATGCATAAGTCTCAAAGGTTAGTTCATATCACTAGTGCAAAGGCCAAGTTCAAAACCTAACCAAATGACCAAAACAGAACCCATCCTTTCACACATTACACATTCAAACACTCCATCTAATGTCCTCAAAAGGACTAGCATCAAATCAACAATCAAATGCCTCAAATTGCCTATGCCATGCAATGACCAAAAAATATGCACAAAATGAACTTCTAACTTAGAAGATTCATATCAAATTAGAAATGTATGCAATGGCTTTGAGATTTTTTATACAAGTTCCTTATGCCATGAATATTTAACATGCAAAAACTCAAATCCAGAATGATGCAAATGCTATATGAACAAAAATGTACCAATTCAATGTCAAAAATGTGACACAAATTGTCACATTATTCTCTATGTGTCAAAAATGATGATAACATGTGAGAAAAAATCCAAACCAGTGACCAATAATTCATATCATGTGTGAATGTCAAGCATGCAAAAAATTGGATCCAATGGCTCAAAAATGAGAATTTCACAATGCATTGAACACAATAGGTCAAAATGGCACCACATGGATTCAAAAATCACAAATAAAAATCCAGACATCAACAATTCATGAAACTAACATCCTAAAAAATTAGACATCCATACAAAACCATGAAAAAAAATTGGGATTCAATTGGACAGTTTTTGTATTTTTCATGCATTTTCTAAAATGAACAAAATAATTGAATTATTAAACAAAAAAGGAGGGAAACAATTAATTTGAATAAACTCTGGAAAAACATGATCCGTTGGATGTGGCGCGCTCAGGAGGTCAATGGTCCATGTTCAAAACATGAAACGCACCGTTTCATTTTTGACTCAGCATGCACACTCAGCGGTTAAGGCACGCGTGGATTTGGTCAAGGGAACTGTATCCAATCATTCTTCCACGCAGTGGCACACGTAACATCCCAGTCAGCCAAACCCTAGCAATTACAGACGCCGGAGCTACAGCTCCGGTCCTATTCTCCGACGAACCAGCGATGGCTCCCACGGCGGCGCCACCAAATCATTCGAATCCTCTTCCAACACTGAATCCAAATATCAACTCAATTCTTCCTAATCCTTCCTTGATTTTACAGATCGAAGAGAAACATTTTTGAGATCCAAACTTATATTCAACACTACATGCTCAATACTCAACCAAATTCAATTCTAATCATATGTACAAGCTCTACTCAACGAGATCTAGACATCTATAACTTAAAATTAGCAAAATGAGATGATGAAAATTGAGTCACCTTGGAATGAAGGTTCCTGAAATCGCGTCCTCACAAGTTATGAAGCTCTAGATCCACTCTTATGAACTTTTGTTGAAGCTTTGTGCCAAAAGAAATGGATGAAGCTCCTTGGATCTACCTCAATTTCCAACTTCCATCTTCATGAGAATGCACATGAACTGCTCGAAATCTGGCTGAATTGCTCCAATCAATGGATGAATCTTGCTCAATGAAGCATGAGGATCAATATTATGCAAAGATCTTTGAGATTTGTGTGCAGAAAAATGCAAATCGAATAGAGAGAAAATTTGGAGGGTTTCTTGAATTTTGATCTCAAAAGTTAGTTATGGCAGTTATGGCTAGGGTTTTGGTTTATATACTCCATGCTAATGACAATGCTAATCACACTTTCCATTGGTTAATCATGATTAATGAGATATGAAGCAAATTGCAAAAATGCAAAATGAACTACCATGCCCATATTACACGTGCAATATCCCATGCTGAGCTTCCAATCCACTTAAAAACATCCAATGGTCATGATTTGAGTATTTGTTTGCTTGCATCTTAAGCCAAAAATGAATGTTGAATATTTTCTTCAATTTGCACATGTGTGAAATAATGAGCATACAAACCTTTCCCATGCATGGCAAAAGTACATTTGAGATGTCTTGAACATGAGAAACACTTTGCAAAAAGAATGAACCAAATTGGAGCATTGTATCAAAAGTTATGCCATTTTGAATTTCCATGCACACCTTGTGATCAAATGACCATAACGCCTCAACCATACAACATATGGACATGAATTAGGACTTTTTGGAAAGGGGAGACAAAGATCTACAACTTTCATGTCCACCAAAAATCCATTTAAAACATCCTTGACATTGAAAAGTCAAGTTGAATGTGGACCAAAAAACTTGCCAAATTTGGAAACTTTGAATTATAGGTCACTTTCCATTTTTAGTAACTTTTGCCATGACCTTTGAATCTTCAAGATGAATGTTTAAAATGATGAATGGACCCCATTTGAACATGATTGAGGTGTCTCAACTCATTCCCCCACCTCATAGCCCTCAGTTGACTGCACAGTTGTCTTTTTGGTCCTCAGATGACCTTGAAATGCCTTGATCCACTTGAGCCTCTACCACTTGGGGAAATTGATCAAAAATGAAACCCTTGCTCATGTAAGCTCATCATAATAATCATGTGATATTCATCCCAAGAAAATACCTCATCTCTTTGAGAAACCCTAGTGGGAAGAATGGCATTGATTAGGGTCGACCAGAGGTCACAACCCTAATCCAGAGGAACCTGAGGAAGAACTCTGAAACCCTTGATGATGGTAATATATCCTTGCAAATAAAATTATGCTCAAGACCTTTAAAGAATCAAGAAACCCTAATTGAAGCCCATACCCTCAGATGGTTGATAATCAATTCATAGAGACCCTCAGGCTTGAATCATGTAACTTCTCCATCTTTTTAAAAGATTTTGAAGGATGGCCTTCTTATTTCCATATGATATGCAAAATGAAATTCCTAATGCTCTAAAATATGAAATGAAATGTGTCAAACTAGTCTCAAGAAGAGGAGGGCAAATTTTGAGGTGTTACACTTACCCAGTAACCAATGTGTCAAACTAGTCTCAACAAGAGGAGGGCAAATTTTGCTGTGTTGAAGATCATTTCTTCCCCAGTTGAGTTTGAGTGCGTATTTCCCCAGTGAGGTCGTCGTTTCCTGCTTGGTTCGAGTATTTCGGCTTTGTTTTGATCTACTCATTTCCCCTGCAGATTTCCCTTTTTACCCCTAGCTTGTCATTCCATATACTTATTTCGTGAAATCCCTCGAGTCCCCCAGCAGTTTTAAAGTCGTAGCCTGGCCTACGCACAACCTAAAATACCCCCCAGAGTCTCTATATCCCCAGTGAGTTTTCCTTACGAAATGCATTATACTCCTGCGGACTTTCGGTCTCTCCGGATTCTTTTCCTTTGTGGCAATATTTTTCCCACAAAGATTATTTTAACATTCATATCATATGCATCATGAGGTCTCTTAGAGACCAAAATTTATTTCTATATGTTATTATTTAAATCCATTCTACTGAGTTGATGCCAAGATTTTAAACTTCATCTCCTCAGCTAGAACGTCCTTAAATAGGGGCAGCTGTAAGACCCCAATTTTGACACAAAGATCCCTCATGTCATCTCATCATATTGCATTGGCATTGGTATCACACCTTGGCATCCTCCTTACCTCTCATTCACTGGGTTTGCATTGGGAAAGATCACCAAGCATAATTTGATTATATCATACTTTGTTTTTTATCATTTACTAACCAAAATACCAAAAATATGTCATTGTATAGTTTAACTTTTTTGCAGGTAGTGTGTATGTTCACCTATGTTCTATCAAGCTCATATCTAGGGTTTAAGACCCTCAACGCAAGAAGCTCAATCAAGAGACAGTTTCCATTTTAATTGCTTTATTTTCATTAAGTCATACTAATTTTAATATGGATCCAAAAAATATGAGACTTTCACCAAAAAATTTCAAAAATTTTCCTCTTTAATTTTCTGAATTAAAATTAGTTTTTGGATCAATATTGATATTATTTTTCGTGATTTAATTGTTTTTGTGCATATTTTTAATTGTTTAAAAATACTTTTGACTTTCCAAAAATTATGAAAGTTTTTGTCCAAGGTCCTTTGGCCTTCATTGACCTAGGATAAATCTCTTGGCCATTTATTCGGTGTTTTGAAGAGATTTTAGGTTTTTGATCAAACATAATTTAATTTAACGCATTTTTAATTGATTTTTAATTGTTTAATTGTAAATAAATTATGTTGAGCTATTTTTATTTACTTGTGAAGTTTGACTATTGTGTTTGGCCCTTGGTCAAGGTTGATTTGAATTTGTTGGATTAAAATCATTAAATTTAGGGGATTGATGAAATGTACATTTCATCTCCCAAAATGAATGAATGATTTTAATTTGATAAAATTCCTCCCATGTCCAATTTGTGTTTATCTCATTTCCCATCCCTTTTCATCTTCAATCCCATTCTATCCCATCCATTCCATTGACCAATGATATCTCTATATCTTAAGGCTAATTGGTTCATAAACCAATACAAGTATGGATGAGATTAGGTTCACCCTTTTTGCCATTTTCTTTTTAAGTGTGGTATGTTTTAGGAGTGTGGTTCATTATACCATATCTCTAACATGCATTAACACTAAAATTTCTCTTGCCCGGCCTCAGATAGTTATGACTTCTACATAAGTCCAATTACGATTGCTTAACATAGCGCTAAATTTTGACCCAAAAGCATAACATTCTAGTAAGTGAGATTGTATGTCTCCCCCCTTTCATGGTATTGTATGGAAACTTGGCCTTTTTTCCATCCTTTGGAAGATGTCTTGGTTCAAAGATCCATGCTTGTGAATAGAGGGTTGAGTGTTCTCCAAAGAATGACTTAAATAATAAAAAGCAAAACTCCACTAACTTCTAATCAACTAACATTTGACTAACTTTTAATTTCAAGTCATTTACTTTATGCAATTTAAATTTAATCCATTTATCATTTGTCATTATACATACCATTTAACTTGTTTATTTTAATGCCATTTTTACTTTGCTCACTTGAGCCATATATTGTGATTATATTGTGATTGTATATACTTGTTTGTGTATTTTGTTTGTGTATTTTGTTTGTGTATTTTGTTTGTGTTTGTAGCCTTTTGACCTTAAGATACTTAATAAACAACAAAAACTCTTAAAAAAATGTTTGTGTGGACTGTTGGATTTGATCTGAGACTTGGACTTAGAATTAGGCAACACTCCCTATGCAAAAGGACTTGGCCAATGCCAACATTTTTGAAACCAAGTTATTGTGATTTGAACTTTCATCTGGTGCAAGTATTGAGATATCTTTTAAGTTCATCTGCTACCTGGTCTTGATGCAAATCTTACTTTGAACCTGTGTCTAATGCCTTATTCTGAGCCATTCAAGGAGTATGTCATCTGATACATGGTGAAGATTATGAAGAAGACTATGAAGTTGCTAACTTGGATGTGGCTATCTTTATTTAATGACCTTCTCTTCATATTGCTTGCTTATTGATATTGCTTGATTCTAAAGACCAAGGGAAGATTGGGTTTCTATATGACATTCTTGTCTATTGTATTGCATCCCATTGGTTAGATCTTTTCAACTCTTAACTTTTAAATTTTTGCTTAGGATTAGTCTTTTCATATCCTCCCACTTCTTTAATTTCAAATCTCCCCCTCTTTTCAAAATCATCTTTTCTTGTGATTTCTAAACTTAGACTCTTTTGTAAACTAGAAACATTGGCATTATACCATTGCAATTTCAAACTCTTTTTTCTTAAACAAACTTGTAAATGAATCTAATCAAATTGACTTAAAATTTCAAAAGACAAAAAGAACTAACACTCATTTAAACTCTTTTAGGCCTTTTGTGCCTCTTTTAAACTTAATTTTTTCTTAAAAGCAATTCACTCACTTTGAAATTGATACCATGAACTACGAGGTTTTGATCCCTCATTTTGTGTTGGTACATAGGCACAAGTCCAAAGGTCTTGTCAAACACAAAAATATAATTAATGAATTCTTTTCTCATCCCCACACTCTATTTATAGCAAACATCTTTATGCCAAAACACATACACATAAAAAAGGGATCCCTAGGAGTACCTAGGACACTTCGGGTGCTAACACCTTCCCTCTGTGTAACCAAGCCCCTTACCTATAATCTCTGGCATTTTGTTAGTTTTGATTTGAAAACTTCTTATCTTTGTCTTTTGTTCTCACTTTTCCCTTTTCCTTTGGAAACAATAAAAGCGCAGTGGCGACTCTAGTTTTATTGACGTTAAGTTTACCCATAGCTTAATGGTCATGAATTTACCGCTACAGGATCCCATTGAGCATAATGGAGGTGGGGGTGCCTAATACCTTCCCATTTCTTAACCGACTCCCAAAACTTTAGTCTCTCCCCTTAAATTATAGTTTTTATCATTATTTAACTGTCCCTTAGGAACAAATAAAGGATGATGGCGACTCTGTAAATTTTCTAGCCGTGACAGTCACATTCTTTTCTGTCCTTTTTTTTCTTAGGAAACAGGTAGTGGGAAAAACTAAGTGTATGTCTATGAATGTGGGGCAACATACGCCTTGTAGCTATCCACTATGAGGGTGTAGGTGATAGATCTCGAAGACGTCTATCCGAGTCATAAATCGGGGGAAAGGATGAGGATTGTACCCTTGGTCGGAGACGATTCTCTATGACTTGGAGTAACCATTCGATCTTGGGACTGGCTAAAAGTTATAACCAAATCTAACTGATCCCCACCAAGGGAATATGCACCACAAAGAGAATAATACATATAGAGGTCAAAGCTAAACACAACAAATAAAACACTACAACAAATATCCTTTATTAAACAAAGTGATAATAAATTACAACAAATCATTTTTTGGGACAAATTTAAATGAGCCATGAAATGCCCATAGGTTAGGAGTAATTTTAGTTATTCCATATCATTCTTAAAGGAGGTCTCATCCAAAATTTCATTGGAAAGATCCAACAAATGTTTATCCAAATTTGCCCGCTCCCTATAAAAAAACCCCCAACTACTTAAAATGAGTGATTTTCTCCTCCTCAAGCTTCATCGCAATTATTTGGGCACTTGAGGATGAGGCCTCCAACACAAGATCCATTTCACGGAAAATTTTATTTTCCTCTTCAAGGAATCCCTCAAGTTCATTCACTCGCCCTGCCAAGGACGCGGGAGACCCATGAAAGTTCACCTCCTCCAAGAAAGGATACATTTGATTTAGGCGTTGGCAAAGCCCGGATGATTCCCCTTGGTGATTATAAGCTTTCGACTAGACGAGTCTGTAACGAGCCTTCATATACTCAACTACCTAAGGAGAAGTTGCTCGCAACAGTTGGAAGGTTAACTCCTCCAACAAGTCTGACTTACTCGTTTTAGAGAGTTTATGCACATGGGCATAGTCTTAGGAAGACACAAAATCCTTTATCTCTTGTGTGATATGTGTCATCCAAGTGAATATCAAGAATTGACCCTGATTGCCTTGACGTTTTAGTGGGAATCCCTCGAACAAGCGCATTACCATAATCCGTTTTAGCCCCAGACAAATCAGTTTTATCATGTTTCTTCTTGATTTGACATTCAAATAATGGTTAAGTAGGTACTTATTTGGGATTCTTCCACATGGGAAGAATATTCAGTCGATCGTACATGTACAACATGATTGACTAGAGTCGAGAAGCTTTATCTCTTCTTCCTCTTGATCCCATTTGAGAGGAAAGGAAAATCGATGAGATAAGCATCACACAAATCAACAAACAATAAACTAGAATGGGGAAAAGGCACATACAAAATTAGTTCTTCATCTCCTCAGCAAATGTAGCACTAACAATATTCTGACAATGTATTTCATCAGCAAAAAATGAAAGTCAAGTCACCTTCATGATCTTATTCACATTAGTAAGAAATTCGTACAAGACATAACATGAGTCAATCGTCTATGTAAAATGGTTTGGGGACCAAGACCGTGTAACCCGGTTGGTACACTTGTCTGGCCCCGAGGAGGAAGGAGGAACAACACAAAGTTCTAAATGAGTAGCAATAGAAATGCTAGTAGCCAAGAAATAGTTTGGCTTAAAGTTCTTCTTACTCTCTGTGTAAACATAGAAGATCTTGTTGTCATCCTGACAGAGGGAAACTAAGCCATAACGAGGTCCTTTCCTTAAAGGAGGGTTGACATAAAAAAGATGAAGAATGGGCTCTTTGAGCTTGAATCCATATGCCCTTAGTATCCGTACTAGTATTGGAACACCCATACAAAATCCCAAGAAACTGGATGAAGTTACGAAGGAAAAATGTGAAGGTGATCCAATACCTCCTTCTCAAAAGTAATCAAAGGAATACAGACACCTATCTTTTGGAATATACATTCAGAAAAACTAATAGAGCAGTTGTCAAATTTGTTGCATATCCTTTTATCAATAGGAATGGCAGAGATTGAACAATCCGAAGAGGATCCCACCTCGAAGGTAGCTTCCCTTACAACAACTTCCTGAGTATATGAGGGAAACTATCATTAGATATGTAGGGTCCACCCAAGAATAATTTCCAAGTTACATCATAAAGCAAATCAGTTTAATCAACAACAATAGATCCCTAAAGGGAAGGTTTTATCTTGAGAGACTGAATGGAGGAACACACATGTCACGCCCTTATCTCAGACCAAACAAGAAGCATGTAGAATTCAACACAAGCTATAAAAGCGCCCCAAATGGAAGTATCACTCAACGGTGATCGCCTTCATTGCCAGAAGAATCCAACCCCAACCCAAATTTATCGTGAAACGCATTTGGGTCAGGGGAGTTCAATTCATATAGGAGGTCTACAAGTTTAGGATTCTTCACTCCCGCAGACGGTGGAGACTCTTTTTCTGTAAGCTCAAAAGCATCGTTAGCAGGTGCATCTCTTGGGTTAACAATAACAACACACATGAAAGACAATGACGTGCCTTTGAAAAGGATGAAGGGAGAAGACAACCCACGAGTAAGGAAGTAGTAAATAAAGTTTGAAACTCCGCAACAATAGACCTGAAGTCTTAGTAGGTGAAACAAAAAGGGACGTTTAGAGCAAAACTCTGCCTTTTATAGGAAAATGAATCGCAAATTAACGGTACAAATTAAAATATGAAGAAGATCTTAAGGCGACGAAGAAATAGTCCCATTAAGGGAATTAAAGAATCAAAAGTATTTGAATAACCTAGGAAGGAGTATCATACCCTTACCTATACCTTAGAGCCACGTGCTTAGAGGGAGTAGTGAAATGTTTCAATAGTGGGAAATCATTTAATGCGCCTCTTACCCACTAATTTTGTATCTAATTCAAGGCGTTTCCACTTCTGACCAATGGTGAACATCATTCTTAGAGGCCGACAACGAATTCTAAGACTTCCCCGACTAATAAACGCCTAACAAGACTTAGAGGAAATTGTTCTGGTCCAGCCAAAGGCCCGAAAATCCAAGGCTCAATGTAATTCCAATCCACTTTAAATGACCCAACATATAAAAGCTTTCAAACGTGATACTTAAGGTACATTTTTCTGGTCTTCATTTTTTACTTCACTCATGTTGAATTCTAACTTGACTTGGGCGTTAGAGTGTTAACCTTGCAGGTCCAACTCACGCCGCCGTATAAGAGATTAACACCACCGATTCAGGATTCATTACCATCAAGATACACTAATTCTGGTTCTTGAACGAAATAAGTTTCTATCACAAATTATTATCTATAGCGTATACTACATGCAAATTATTTGACTTTTAATGTAACTAATAAAAGGAAAAGATATTGAAATTCTTCAAGATAAAAATTAATGAAATATTATGTTAAAGATGATTATAAACACTTATCAAATACAAATTTCTCAATACACTTCATGTAATATTGTATTATACATTCATATATTTTGAGAATTTAACCTACAACCCCCACACTTTAGCCTGACACTCCCTAGTATTTTCATATTGACAAAATGTCATTTTCATTATTTACCTATCTAAATATTACATTTGGTCAAAAAATTACTTTAGACAAGCTATACAAAAAATAAAGTAGTTATAACAAAAAATTTGATACGAAAACTGTCGAAAATGGGTGGAAATTAAGCAATTTTACTGGATATTTACAAAAATGGGGGGAAATTAAGCAATTATTACCGGATTTTTTTTAAAATCAAGTATTTTCTAAAAATTGTTGCATTTTAACCAAAAATTTTAAAATTCCGCTGCATTTATACCTCATATTCTCAAAAAAATCTGAAATTTCTAGGGATTTTTTTTATCAATTTATTTTTAAACACCGATACATTTTTGCTGAATTTTTCCCAAAAATTCGGTAGTTCTTGGGAATCCTATATTGCCTACAACATTTTAAAAAAAACAATCTTGGAAACATAAAAAACTTCCGTAAATTTTGAAAATTCAAGTATATCGAGTTTTTAGTCTATTGTAAAAAAATCGGTAGTTCAAAATGCTTCATTTGTCCGGTCCAGATCCTGATGGTTCCTCTGTAAATTTTATGCAGTTTTTACCACTAATGTTGTATGTTTTACATACATGTTTTATTTTTAACTTGTTCAAAATTTATCGTGTTTTAGATATCTTTGACATTGACAATTTTTCTTTATTTTTTGTAAATGAAAGATATTTCCCTCTCTAGCTGACGTGTTAGCACGAGAACAATGTAAACAAAATGGTATTATTGTTGTTACTGTTCATTCTGATACATCAAATGAGATCAGAGGGAGGAAAGATAAATTGATTATGGGTTGTGAGATAGGATAAAATTACAAAGGGGATGATTCCTCTGATGGAAATTATAGTATGAAAGTTAAATTTCCATTTATGCTAAGATCTATGCTAAATGGTAGTGGTTGGAAGGTGATGGTTAGGTGCGGATTTCACTATCATAAACTAGCTGCAAATTTAGACGGCCATGACATATTGGCCTGTTTAAAAGATGATGAAAGACAGTTTGTGAATGACATGAAAAAATATAATATGGCTCCAATGTACATAGTTGTTGCATTGAAAGATAGAGATCTAGACAATCTCACGAGCGTTACCCAAGCGTACAAGGAAAGATCTACATACAAGACGAGCAAGAGATATCAATTGATTGAAATGTAACATCTGCCGAGTCTTGATCATGAAGAGACATACATGTATTAGACTAGAATGAGGGACAATTCAAATGTTGTTGCTGATAACTTTTGGGCACACTCTGATTCAAAGAATTTGTTGAAAATGTTTCATTTTGTGTTAAATTTATATTTGTACATATAAAATAAACGGGTACTGGATTCTCCAAAAATGGAACTTTTGATTTATTTTATTATGGGAATTTGTTGATTATTAACTGTATATACAAAATAAATAAGTATCAGCTACTGCTACTTGAGATTATTGATGTTAGTTGACGATTTTAGTTGGATGATGATTCCTGATATGGGTTACCTTACTGCTTCTAGATATAACTTCATATTGGTATGTCTTTCCAGGAACCATAACATCACTTTCTTTCCACTAGTGGTGTCTCTACCCACGACTACGAGTAGACATAAGCTTATTGTAGTTGGTTTTGTTAATGAAGGTCATTGGGTTCAGGTGAAGTTGAAACTTGATTTTCTATTGTCTCCTCTCCCTAACCGATGGAGACAGAAATGTAGTGAAGGTGCAAGAGCATAGGAAACAACATATGCGGGACGCATAAGGCATTGAGAAAAAGTAGTTATATAGTCAACAGAATTTGTTTTGTATTGATATTGTATTACATTTTTCATTATATGTATATATTTTATCGGGTTAATTGTTGTAGTCTCTAATTATGTTGTTAAAAACAAAAAGTTAAAAAAAATCACTACCTATCGGATTTTTCAAATATTCAGAAAATTTGGTAGATGTCGGATTTTTCAATATATCTGATACACAACATAGGTTATTGGATTTTGTTTTGAAAATTTTGGTGTTTAATCATACAATTTCCTGAAAACAATGTAATTTTACAAAATTTCTTGAAAATATCCGGTATTCAGAACCCTCTCAAATTTTTGGAGGCCCTATGCAGGTTTTAGTCACAGTTTAATAAGGGCAAAATTAATAGAGATCCTATTTAATTACAATTTAACCTCACAAATATATTATGAGGCCCTATTTAACAATAGTTTAACCTGAAAAATTTGAGGCCCTATGCGATAGCCCGTCTTACATGCCTTCAAGGACGGTCCTGCCATTATTTATTCAAATAAACTGAAAATAAATCCGACATTTTTTTTTGCAATATTTGGCATTTCTTCAAATAATCTTAAAAGTTGAAACATCTGGTAGTTGACGGTACTTTTTTTTAAAAATGGAATTATTTGACAAAGGCATAACGATAAAAACATAACTGACGTGGAGAGGGTTAGGTTAAAGTGTGAGAGCAACATATTACATTTTCATATACTTTGTTCC
The DNA here is from genome assembly GCF_024323335.1 of Lathyrus oleraceus. NCBI lineage: Eukaryota > Viridiplantae > Streptophyta > Magnoliopsida > Fabales > Fabaceae > Lathyrus > Lathyrus oleraceus. Next base: position 422,662,318 of record NC_066581.1, read on the forward strand.
CTTTGTTACTTCTCGATCTGTTCCATGCCAATTTTAGTATGGTAGATTTTGGAGGGAAAGATTTGTAAAAAATTGCAAGGCTATATAATTTGTATGATATGATGATGATAATTGTTCTTTTAAAAAATCATTTAATCCTTGTTACCAATTTTATTCTTTCTTATTCATTAATTTGTTCGAGATGATATAAAATACATAGTGTTTTTATATTTTTGAAGCATAACTTGTATGACATATGAAACATTTGATAACTTTATTTAAAAAAAATTGTGTTTTGTTGAATTTTAAAATGATCTATTACCGAATCGTCATTGTTATCGATCATAAAAAATCTTAATTTTACATATCTTTTTCGAACATTACAGAATCAATATATCCTTAGATATATAGCAAAATGTTACTTAAAGAACTTGAATTTAAATAACTTTGTTATTTTTTAAAAAGATAAGAATCGCTTTATCATTACATGATTTAATATTTGCATCAATTTTTAAAAAAAAAAAATTGATAAACTTTCATTAAGTCCTTTTAACTTTTAAAAGTTCATAAAGTATTTTTAAATCATAAATATCTATGTTATGAATTCTTTAAAGTCCAAATTAACAATTTGAATGGTAAACAAATTTTTAAAAAATATAATTTTACAACATCTTTTAAAAGTTTATATACTTTGTTTTGTAAATATAGTCACTTCAAATCTCAATCTAATACACCACCCTAAATATAAGAATTCAAATCATGTGAAATTTTGTATACTCTATCTCATCAACTATAACTCTATCATCACAGAACTAAGAATTTAGATCATTTTCACACTCATGTAAAATACTATAAAAGATACTAATTTTATTTATACCACATGATAAAGGTTTCAAACTTCCATAAAAAGTTACCATCCAAATCATAAAACTAACACAAGATTTAGTTCTACCGATAACGAAACTAAGCTAAACAAACCAAGCCGAAACATAGGATGTGACAAAACATCACAAATACAATCAGGCACAAAATATAAGAGACTCATGACAAATTTATTTGTAACAAACAAAGACAACAAAACCTTAAGGGTTCTTATAGAACATCTTCATGAGATCAATTTCCTGCTTCAAAGGAACCTCGGGAAAAAACTCCATTGCATACGATCCATAATCATAATTCATAGCTCCTGATCCATTTCCTATTCCATCATCACCACCATTTACTATCATTGGAACATAGCCTTCAATTTCACCTCTTGGAGTAGCAAAACCTTGAGAGCGGAAACCACCTTCAGATCTTCCATTGAAATTGTTGAAGCTTAGTTGATTCCCAATAGTCATCATGCTAATGGAATTCTCCAACTGCTTATTTTTAGCTTCCTTTGCGGCTTCCACTTCAATGATATACTTTTGAAGTGGATTTAGCTTCAAACTTTTACGCCTGTTACGCCTCCTCTTTGCAATTTGGCTGCGCTTAGTGGTGTTCCAGTGGTTCTTGATAGTATTGTCTGTGCGCCCGGGCAATTTCTTTGAAATTTCAGACCACTTGTTCCCAAGTTTCTTGTGAGCTTCAATTAGTATTTTGTCCTCCTCTTGGCTCCATGAGTCCTTCTGCAATCATACAAAACAATTAGTCTTACATCTGAGAGATATTAGAGATTATATATATTAAAATGATTGAAAAGAAAGACACCTTAATATCGGGTCGAAGATGATTATTCCATCTTTCCCTGCATTGTTTCCCGATCCTGCCATTTAGAAACTTAGCAATATGAGACCATTCTCTAGTTCCAAATTGATCCACCAATTGAACAAGAATCCTACAAAAGTAAAAACTAAAAATATTTATTGTTCATCATATGTCAACAATTGATAAAAAATATTAGATACATAAACAAGATAAGATGAATCAAATTGAAAATAAAGTCAATAAATATATCATGAACCAATAAAGTATATAATAAATTCATGCTAGAACTATGAAAAATTGCATAGGAAAGGCGATGCAAATTTTTAATGATTTGATAACCTGTCCTCGTTTTCAGTCCATTGGCCTTTGATTATATTGAGATCTCTATGTTGAGTTTCAACATTCTTGTGAACTCTCCTACGTCGCTTCTTGTCGCTGTGAACGAGTTCATGGTCATTCTCGAGGGATTTGTTTTCAATTCCACCTATGAATGAAATATCTCCTTGAAGATTAGACTTAATTGCTATAGATGGATTTTCATCGTAAACTAGTGATGGTGAAAAAGATGGACCCGCTTGATGTTGAGAAGTTTCACCATGTTGAAAGAGATTTTTCCTTGATAAGTCCCAAATTCCATCGCTAGTGTTAAGGCGGCCATGCATGACTTTCTTTTTGTTGTTATTTGGTGCATATGCCATTGGATTTTGCCAATCGAATTTTTTTTCGTGGAATCCATTGGTTGATGCCTTCTTGTACATTGGAGTTGAGACCATAGAGAACGAGCTAACGGAGGAAGGAACCATATCCGAAAAACTAGAGTCATATCTAGTCTCTTTATGAGCTTGTTCCTCAAATTGAGTGTAGTGATTTTGATACAGAAAGGTGTTAAAATGTGATGGTGAGGGAGAAAAAGTAGAACTTGGTTGCAATGGAACCACTGTGGGGATCTCTGATTTTACACTAGGATTTTTAAGAAAATCCCTAGAAAGGTAAGAAAATTTTCTTGCAAATCTAGGATCGGATTTCATTTCTTAAACAAAGAGAGAAATAAAAAAGAGGAGGAAAGGGGGATTGTTTTTCTTGTAAGAGAGTGGTTGTATGTGATTGTATGCAAATTGTCTGAACAAAGAGTGTGCATAAGGGAGTTGAGGTCCAAGGGTTCTTATAGGCTATACTCTTAGTTCTTGAAAAAAAGAAGAAAGCAATAGTGATTTTACAATACATCTAATAATTGATGTGATAACATCCAACGACTCAAATTCATTGTTCAATGACTCTTCAGCTTCGAAGTAAATAACTCAAATGAGAGAAAGTATTTTATAAAACAAAATTATTTTATTTTGATATTATCTTTATTTTGGTAATTTTTTTATATAAAAAAATTTAAAGGATGAATTTGTTACAAAATTTTGTACTTTATTTGAAAAGGTTTTAAACAAATATAACAAGCCGACGAATAACATGTGATACTTCTATTATTATTATTTGAAATGATTTTAAACAAATAAAAAAAATTATATTTTATTTGTTACAAAATTTTGTATTTTATTTGAAAAGGTTTTAAATAAATATAAAAAATCCACGAATAACATGTGATACTTCTATTGTTATTATTTGAAAAGGTTTTAAACATATATTACAAAATTTTGTATTTTATTTATTACAAAATTTTGTATTTTATTTGAAAAGATTTTAAACAAATATAACAAGCCACGAATAACATGTGATACTTCTATTATTAATATTATTATTATTATTATTATTATTATTATTATTATTATTATTATTATTATTATTATTATTTATATTATTATTATTATTGAAAATAGCATTTCAAATTTTTTAGTACCACAACTTAAGTTAAATTACACCTAAATATAAATAATGTTTTATGCTTATTTATATTAGTTTGGGCTAATTAGGAGGGTTAATACGAGGGAGCATTTTTTACTTTTTTTTTAAGAGCAACACCTTTGTGAGAGTCACACCACATATACACCCAAAATCTTAAGGTCATAGGTGTGTGAGTTCTCCCACTTATAAATGCTCAAGTCTTCATATTTCTAACCAATGCGGGACTTTCCCACACTACTCACACTTGTTATTCTCAACACTCCCCCTCAAGTTTGAGTTTATCCACAATACTCTCCCGCAAACGAAACCTCTTTTTTATTACATAAACTTGTACTACCGTTGACACTCTTCAACAGGACACTCTATCCACGATCATGTGGGGGTACTTTCGATATAAGTGAGTCGGTCCCTTTACTCGAACCAGGCTCTAATACCACTGTTGAGGCTAATTTGGGAGGTCAGCATAAGGGAGCATTTTTTACTTTAGGTATTTTTTTAAGAGAAACACACAACATACTCACCTAAAACCTTAAGATGATAGGTCTATGGATTCTCCCACTTATAAATACTAAAGTCTCCATATTTATAACTAATGTGAGACTTCTCCACACTACTCACATTTGTCCATAATATTCCCCCTCAAACGAAAAGTCTTTTCTTTATCACATACACTTGTATCGTTGTGGACTCTCTTTAACGAGACACTCTACCCACGACCATGTGAGGATACCTTTGATATAAGTGAATTGGTCCCATCACTCGGACCACACTTTGATATCACTATTGGGGATAATTCAGGGGGTCAACATGAGGGATCATTTTTTTAATTTGGGACTTTTCTTTAAGAGAAACACATCTTTGTGAGAGACACACCACACACTCACTCAAAACCTTAAGGTGATAGGTGTGTGGATTCTCCCACTAAAAAATTCTCAAGTCTCCATATTTCCAACCAATGCGGGACTTCCCCATAATACTCACACTTGTTATTCTCGACAATGTAGGTGCGATTTAATTGAAAAAAAGTTATAATAAAGAAATTATATATGTTTAAAATTTAATTTATATATGTTGAAAACTGAAAAAATCTTTAATGCAAATGCTTAATTTGATTTCACCATCAAGATATTTTATAACATTATTTTAGAAAACATTTAAAAGAATATATAAAAGATGGAATAAAAAAATAAATGGTTATATATAATTGAACTAAGGTATTCTTAAAAATATTTTTTTCTAATATTATAAATAAATAAAATATATAATTAAAAACATGTGGCGGTCACCATAGAGAAAAGGTGTTAATTTACAAGTAGATATCATGGATTCTCAATGAGGCATTGTAAAGTTTTCAAAGATTCCATTCTTTATGGTAAAGAAGTTATTATCACCTTCAACGAAGTCCAGATGATTGTGAGATCCAATGAGCTTCCAATGATGAAATATTTGAAGGTTAACAATCTTGGTGAATGGCTTGAGTATTTCAAGAGAAAGGAGTGAGAGTAGATGTAAATCCAAATCCAATGGCTTTTATAAGTCAAGCTTAAAATTATTTATTTATCTTAAATCCATTTTCTTCAAGAAGGATTGTCCCGAGAAGGGGGTAATAATGATTTACTTTATATTGTAGTTTCTCCATATGAGGATGGTTATGAGAGTGTTGGTGTAGTAGTGATGTCGACTTTGGAGACTAAAAAGAGTTAATCATAGACTTAATATGCTCTCATCAGATGTGCTGAATGAAATAATAAAATGAGACTTTGGAGTTGAAAACAGGCGAAGTAATTTGACTCGGTGACAACAAGACTTTTCAAGTTCATGGTATTGGAACCACTAATCTTAAAAATACTTGATAAATGTGAATTCCTTCTACGCATTGTTAGTTAAGTTCCTGAGCTGAGAAAAAATTTATCATCCATAAGCCTGTTTTATGATCTAGGTTATTGCATTATAGTTAAACATGAGGTGTTGAAAAATTTGCATGGTTCATGGATCGTGAATAAAGGGTATAAAATGTGAGGGTTGTATATCTATTCTGTTACACTATTATTGGTCATGCATTATTAGATAGTAAATAATTTAATGAAAAAAACAAGGTATGAAATTTAAGATCATGGAGTTTTAGGGAAGGAATAACTTGCAAAGGCCCGAAGGTTATTTTAGAGAAGTTATATGAGTTTTCTAAGAAAGAAGGAATAAAGAAGCATACAACCATTGCTAACATGTTTCGAGGATCTAGGTTGTCATAGAGTGTTTTGGGTAAGGCTAGTGGTAAAGCAATTTACCTGATCAACAAATGTCTATTCACATGAATTGACTTTAAGACGCCTATGGAGATTTGTAGTAGGAAATATGAAACTTATAAAATTTAGAGGTCTTCAAATATTTTCTATTTGTGCATATCAAAATAGGCTAGATTCATACTAGGATTGTGAATGTATCTTCCTTGGATACCCATAAGGTCTGAAGGGATACAAGATATGAAAGGTGGAACCTGAAGAATAAAAATTAATCATAAGTAAGTATGCTACTTCTGATGATACCTGCAAGGAGAGAAACAGTAAATACCCTAATATGAAAGAATTAGAAACTATAGTGGAGAAGACTGAGTTTGAGATGGAGAGTTCTTATAAGGAGAATATGGATGTGGAGACAGCTAAGGCTCCTGATTCTATTTCTACTCAAGACAATCTACATTGGCTCATAATTATCATTTGACTCGTGATAACATAATTATGGTACATTGTACCACCTCATGGATACAATTGTATTGGCCTTAGTTATTTTACTTTGAACATGGTTGAAGGGTTGCAAGATTTAGAACCAAAGACCTTCATAGATGCATTTTAAAGTAGATGGGGTAAAAAAAGGAGTTAAATGGTAAAAGGATTTTAGTTATGAAGAACCATATTTACAAGCTTGTTAGATATCCAGGTAGAAAAGGTCAGTTGGAGGAAAGTTCTTATATTATGGTTCACGTGTTTTTTATACTTGATAAAATTTCTTGAATATTGATTCAAGATGTGGACAGATCAGTAAGGTGGCTGATGGGTAGTTGGTGGGGGATATGGGGATCAAATGGTCTAAAATACGGGGGGGGGGGGGGGGGGGGGGGGGGGGGGGGGGGGGGGGTGAATAGAATCATCTCCTAAAACAATTTTACAAAATATTTCCATTTACAAAATCAGAGATTTACAAAATGATGCACAAATTATAAGCTTTGAGACAATTATTGATATCATGGGAGAAGATTACAAACGAAAGCGAAAGATAACGACAGTTTTATAAAACATACAATTAAATGTATATTAGAGTTAACTCAAATAATCGATAATCACAACAATTGAGAAAGATGAAGTTGCTTAAATAAGTAATTCAACAGTTATCATAATTCAATTTTCACACACATCTCAAATTGAATTTGATTAATCGAATGATGAATTTAAAAACAAAAGTTCATACAACAATAAACGCAAGAGAGAATATTTTAATTCCAAAAACGAGATGAAGAATTTGATGCAGATGAAAAGAAGTAATGAATCATAAAAATGCAAATAATACGATATGAAAATGTAACACAATAAAATGATATGAATTAAAGAAAATGAGATATTTTTCGCAAAAAAGGTTTATTGATGAAATGAAATGCTTGAACGAAAATTGAAGAGGCACGCACTAAATTTCATATTTAAAAGCTATGATTCGAATTAAGTATACATATGATTCAAATTACGTACTTATGTTTTTTATGAGAAGCCAACTGTGATTCAAATAAGATGGTGGTGTGATTCGAATTAAATAAACCAGTAGCTTTTCAAGAAAAATAAAGGGTGATTCGAATCATGATGTCCTATGATTCAAATCATAAAGCAAAAGTCTTACAAATTTAAATGCATGCACTACTACAAAATAGACCTTTCGTAACACCATGGTACAACGACATTCCTGTTTACAATGGTAATAACTCTTTTTTGGGAACTTTTTTTTGCATTTACTAGAAGACATTTCACTACAGTCATAGTTAACAACCATGGTGAAATGTACCTAGAGTGAAAGGGTTCGAATCCTATCACCAATAATATTCAATTTATTGTGACATAATGGGTATGACCTTGTATATCACCATGGTTCTTATGATCTCTTCTTGGTGCTCTACAATCCTTAGCAAAGTGTCCTGGCTGCTGACAGAGATAACAAAGTCTTGCTCTTTCTGGGCACTGAGTACTCACATGTCCCTCCTTATTGCAATGATAGCACCGAATAATACCTGGATTTTGTAGCTTCTGACCTCCCTTGAAATGTCCTCGAGATTGGTCCCTACCATTCCTTTGGGGTCGGGTGTATGGTTGTTACTGCTTTCCTCTATTATTATGGTATTGATGTCCCTGTTTGAAAAAGTCCTAGTGAGAGAAAATTCTCAACAAATTTATAGAATAACTCTTTTTTTCCACCTGGGTTCTTGATAGTCCTCCAGCAACCCCTTTATGCATACGTCCTTGTTTCATTCGTTCCACCTTCTTACATTTCTCCACTAGAGCTTGGAACTGACGAATCTCCAAGGGCTTCACAGACTCCTTAATTTCATATCTGAGTCCCTATTCAAATCTCCCACACTTATAATTCTTATCCACATTGTCATGGAAATAGCAAAAATGTTTGGTTAGGGAGTCAAATTTGTCAGCATACTCAGCTATAGTCATGCTGCCTTGGTAAAGGTTAAGGAATTAGGCCTCTTTCTCTGATCTAACACTTGATGGGAAATACTTGTCCAGAAATTTTTGTTTGAAAGCATCCCAGTTCAATGCTTCATTATGACTCTCCATTAGCTGTTTCGCACCTCGCCACTAAGATTCAACCTCTTCCCTAAGCAAAAAGGTTGCGTATTCCACCTTCTTAGCATCCTCACAATGGAGTATTTTGAAGATCTTCTCCATCTCCTGTATCCATATATCAGCCTTATCTTGGTCATGTTCCCCATTGAATTTTGATGGATGTTGTCGATTAAAATCAGTCAGTCCTCTCGCAGCAGCAACAACCTCCTCTCTCTGATCCCTTAGTTCCTCACGTTGAGCTCGAATTTCAGCTTGTTGAGCAAAAGTTGCTTCTTGTTGAACACTGGTTGCAGACTGTTGGGCCATAGCCGTGGCCATCGCGTGTATTGCCTGAATAGCGCTTGCCATGTCAGCAACTGGCTGGGGATTTTGTTGATTGGTAGGAGCTCTTCGTGGAGGCATCGTAGCTTCCTACAATGGCACTTGCATTAGAAGGATTTTCAAGATCTCATTCCAACGCTTGGGTTAGAAATATCAGGGTGTCTAAAGTAACCTTCTAGGTGTAAAATTTTATTTTACAACCTCTTCCAAAAATAACGATTCACAATATTAACTTAACATATTAAAATTAAAATAAGTAATTCATGCATCATAATCTTCATAATCATAAGACATACAAGATCGTCCCACCGAAAATTTTTATCCATAGATTATTGCTCTGATACCAATTGTAACATCCCGAAATTTTATCCGAGATATTAGTAATATTTAGATTATTTAAAATTTTATGGATATATATATTTTCTTTGAGTATTTATAAAATAACTAGATCAAGTGAACTTAATTAAAATTAAGAAGTCGTTCAAATATTCCTAGCGGAAAGATCCATGTTCGCAATTCTAAACGAGTTTAAAAGTGCAAAGACTTATTGAAATACAAATAGTGTACCGTCACATTTTATTTATTACTGTAGTGGGGTATTCGTTACCTTTAGATTTATTGACTAAATCAAAAGTAAATCATACAATTCGAGTTGCCACCGCACTTCTATTTATCCAAAGGAAAGGTTAGAAAGCAAACAAAAACCGAGAAGTTTTATCAAATCAAAAACTAATAAAAATGTCAGAGATCTGGGTAAGGGGGTTGGTTATGCAATGGGAAGGTTTTAAGCACCCAAAACATCCTTAGTACTCTAAGAGAGCCCTTTTTACAAATGTTGTAAGGTAGGTTGGTATTTGTGAAAATATGTGTGCAAACATGATTGGGGAGGTGAGAAAAGAATATACAATTTATTTACAATTTTGGGTTTGAATGGATAAACCCATTGCCTACGTACCATCTTAAAAAAGATTAGGATCAAAACCTCGTAGTTCAGGGTAAAAATCTCAAAAGAAATTGGTGAATTGATTGGTCAAAAGCCTTAAGGTCTTTTGTTATCAAAGGGAGAAAACTCAACCTAAAACCACAAATCCACAATGTGAGGAGAGCTTCAACATGCTAGTGAGGGGTTAACCCTATAATAAGCATGGAAGACTTATAGTCGATCACTAAGTATATAGGTGAGTATTATATCAACCTCTAGGTTAAGTCAAACCTAATAGCTAATGTTTATGAAAAGCTTTGGCAAAAGTGGCCATTGGAACCACAAAACAATTGAGTGAGTTGCATTTACATATGAAAAGTATTCACAAAAAAATGTGGTCAAAGTTGACTTAGGATTCAATTCAAAATAAGTGTTATGAAAAGAGTTAAAAAAATCAAAAGCATAGTGCTTAGGTTTTTTAATTTTGAAAACAATGTTAATGTTTGCACACAAAGTATGACATGGGTTAGAGTGGAGAGAAGAAGAGAATGGCTAGGTCCTAAACATGCAAAGATGAAGGAAGGGAAATAAAACCACATTGGAGTTCCCTTCTTGAGATCATAGTGATGATCGAAGTTGTTCCCTTTCCTTTGGAATTAGCAAGCAATAAGAAATAACTCAAGCAATCAAGCAAATATCAATTAAGCTCATAGGAATCTTCCAATTGGATTTTGTATCTCTCACTTTGGATGCTCATGACAATGGTTGTTCTACTTGACAAGTTAGGATCCCTAGCACACAAGAATACACAAATCAAAAAGTTCCACAATACAAATAAAGAATGGACAAGAGTGAGTTTAGAATTAGGATCCTTTCAATTCATCTTCAAGACTAAGCATTCTAAAGGCATGAGGCCTAGTTGCTCTTTCATAATTTTAGCACTCTAAAGGCATGAGGCCTAGTTGCTCTTCAAACTCCATTAGCATAGGTAAGGTCCTAAAATCTAAGTCCTTTGTCCATTTGCATTGGGTTCACACAAACAAAATAAAACAAGCACAATAGTATATACACAATAATGTGCTCAAGTGAGTGATCGCGACTTTATGAGTCGATTTTGGGGTACAAACTGCAAGTGCACAGTTCTATCGCGTAGTTTTAAAAGATATCGATCCCACAGGGACTTATGAATCGATATACCGTTATCTAAGGTTACTTTGTAAAGCTAAGGCAGGTAATGCTTTGATTGTTTGGGGGAAAAGCTAAAACTAAAATAAGATCTGAAATAAATATCTAATAAGCGGATATCGGTATGTAGTTCGTCGTAATTAGGGAATCAATTCTTTGTTGGTTTCTTGGTTTTAAAATAAATCTTTTCAGTTGACGCTATTGATTAAAAGTCTTATCTCAAACTCTCGCTCTGTTGAATAAACTATGATTTTATATTAACGTAGCTGTCACTTATAGTTAAGTCAAAAACCACTTTTTGAAAACAATAGGATCCGTAGAAACTCTTTTTAAGAAAACACTAATCGTTTAAACACCCTTATCTCAAACTCTCGCTCTGTTGACTTAGGTTATATAATTAAATTCAAATGCTTAACTCCCGTCCTCACATTCAATCTTTAAAAATACTTTTTGAAAAAGGTTAGAATTTAATTAACTCTAAAAATTGCTCTCGCCCTGATCTAGAATTAATGTCCAATTTACACTGTCCAGTCAAAAACTCAAACTCTCACTCTATTGCTTTTAACTTCTTTATGTCTTTTACTTTCGTACAAAAACCTTGTTATTAAACCTGTAAATTGAGACCGTAAAAAGAGTGATTTTAATTTTAAACTTAATTAAACCAATTTGGTTTTGATTCCTTCATTCCGCTTACTCTACATACCGATACCTAAGTAAATCAGCCAGACATGCTAAACAGACTTAAATAATTATCATGCATAAACAGATTCATCTCAGGCAAATAATATAAATACACAGTAAAACAGGGCATATATAAATTCAAACAATAATTAAAGAACCTGAGAAATTAAATAGCAGTCTTGAACACTCCACCACAGGCCGGTTGGATTTGTTCTTGGATCCTTCAATCAGGTAGGAAAATAAAAGCGAAGGAATAAAAAAACTAGATTCTAACGTAAGGTTAGATCCGGTAAAAGGTACACAATAGTTTCCGGTGTAGAAACTATTGTGCGAAAAAGAATTAACTAAATGCTAAAAAGGAAAATAGAAATTGCAAGGGAAAACAATATAAAACTCGTACAAGTATTGCTGTAAAAATATGCTTAAGCTGCTGGAAAAGAAAAAAATGTGAAAAAGTGAAAACGGCAAAGAAATCTGGAAAAAGTCTCCCCGAGAGCTTTCCAAAAAGCTCTATTTATACTGATACTTATTGCAACTGCTTCCAAGGGTTTTCCGTAAATATAGCCATTACGTTGTAAAAGGGTCAAGCGTGAAAGTAGCTTCAACGTGGTCTGTTGCGTTCCTGGTGCCAAAAATATAGGGGAATGGTGTGACGTCCGTCACACCATGTGTGACACTCACCATGTGTGACGCTCGTCACAGGAGTGTGCAAAGCGTGACGCTCGTCACAGCCTTTGTGACGCTCGTCACAGGCACATCGCCTGTGCTTTTTGGGCTGGGCTTTGGCTTTTGATATTTGCTTCTTTTCATTCCTTTTTGCACCTCCTTTTCTTCCTTTTTTACTTGTGCTTCAAATAAACCACCTGAGATAAATAGAAAGAAAATATTGCGTAATATCTAATAAAATGAAATAAATTGAAGTAAATAATAATATAATTTAATTAAATTGAGTCCTAGAATGTGATACTATTTCATGTTATCAGTGAGCAAAAGGAAAATTGCATTAACATAAACATGAGCTCAAGTGAGTAAAGGGCAAAAGCAAATGAATTAATGTGCAAGAAATTAAATTGCATTAAAGTAAATTGCAAGAATTAAAGGCTTGAATTAAAGGTTAGTCATTAGTAGTTAGTGTTAGTGTGCCATAAGGAAATTTAGCGCTATGTTAAGCAATCGTAAGTGGACTAATATAGTAGTCACACTTATCTGAGGCCGGTCAATAAAACTATAGGCAACAAACACAAGTTAGAGACCATGACTAGTAAGCCAAACTCCTACAACTTACCATGCCAAAAGAAAAGAAGAATGATCTTGTATTGATTTAGGTATTTTCCTTGACCAAGAAGCAACTTATCCTTAATGCAAAGCAATTCACTTGATCTTTGATCAAGATGAATTTGATTTGAATCAAGAAAGGTTAAGCCCCTCATTTGTCAAGGCTAACCACCAATCTTTAACTCATTGATCAAAAAGAAAAAGAAGAAGAAGAAGAAGAAATGGAAATGTACATAAATGGAATTCAAATAACATAAGCAACACACATTGATCAAACATGAATGAAATCAAAGTCAATCAATGGTAAACAGAAGTGAGATGAAGCTTAGAAGTCAAGAAACAAATAAAATATTTTTGGTATTTTTTTGGAATTAAAATAATACTTGAATTAAAATAAACAAATAAAGTTCAAACTTCAAATCCATTTCAAATCAACTTGGAAAATTCCAAATGGATCATCCTAAGTTCAACAAGGTCAAACAAAGTTTGACAAAAAAATTTCATCATTTTTGGAAACCAGAAACTATTTTTAAACAATTAAAAAAGAAGAAAATATAACATAATTGAACTAAAATCTCAAATAAATCTCTAATCAATTAAGAAATTGATGAGAATATTTTTCATAGATTCATCATCATTCAAAGATGTTAAGAAAATATTTTTGGCATTTTTGAATATTGGAAACTATTTTAAATGAACTAAAATAACCAGAAAAGAGAAAAATCATAAAAAATATTAAATAAACTCATACAAAATATTAAAAACGATTTTCAGAAACTAGAATTAAAAAGGGAAATAAGGCAATTGGTCCCATATTTTTTGGATTAAAAATGAAAGAGTTGTGAATTTTTGAAATAAAATGAAATAAAGAAAATAAAATGAAATAATCAGAAATTGCAAAAATCCTGGCGCGTTGGATCACATTCATTAAATGATGTGACACATCAGATGGATGAGAGATCCGCGCGTATGGTAGGCTCTAGTCAAAGCGAAACCCAAAGCATTTAATAAAGTCATAACATCCAAAGGCTCTGATTAAATCTGGGAATGAGATCAAATGGTCCAGATGCATCCACGCATTGGGGACGGTGGTATACACGACCGTCTTCTCCGGCGAGCAAGCCATCTCCGGCCAGAGATGCAAGTTTTGAAAGCTTCATAAAAATACACGATCCTCATATCAATGGAATGCTGGGGTGATGTACATCACCCCTGTGCCATTGGTTTCTACTCTAGACTCTCTTAGAAGGAGAAATCTGACATAGAAATTCATGGTGTTCAAACTGAACTTGATCAATTCATGAAATTAAATACACAGATCAATTGCCTCTCACATGAGGACTTCAGAGGAACCAACAAACACAAGAAATGAGCAAGATCCAGGGAGTTTCAAATCAAAAAGTTTGAACAACAACCTTTGAAGTGCAGTTTTACAAGGCACGATCTCTTCCAATTCTTTATTGCAATGTGTTCTTGAGATGGCAAAGTAGCTAGGCTTAGGAATTGAAGCTCAATGATCAACCAAGGAAGTTGAAAATTGAACTGAAAAATTGAAGAAGAAAACTCAAAATTCCTTTTAATGGAGGTTAGGATTTCAATTCTGCAGAGTGTTAGGCGCCTTGAGGTTGGATATGAATGAAGTCAGGCATGTGTATTTATAGCAAGAGGTGATGCAAGCAATGGCAAACTCGTGTGCATGTGGAATGAGGGCCTCCATGCATGGGCCTGTACAGGCGCATGGGAGGCCCAAACTTGATGGCAAATGCAAGCTGAAGTGTAATTGAAGTGTTTTGGACGTGCAAATTTCATTGCATTGGCTTGTGCACAAAGTTTCAACATGTTATGCATAAATGGATATAAATCTTCTCCTCTTCGAAAATACACTTTTCCAAATTAAAACATAGGCATGTGGATAATGGTTCGAAAGGTCTTGACATGGGGAACAAATGTCATGTTGAACAAAAATCCATTTTGTGTTGGGAAATTTATGAAAACAGGCCATGAAGTTCAAGGTACAAAACATGTGCATGGAAATTTTGCCAAAAAATGGACAAACTTCAATCCCTTATGTTTTAGTGATGCAAGCCTCAAATGATAAAACCTTCAACATAAAAGTTGTAGATCGTTTCAATAAAATCAATTTGGACTTAAACTTTTCATCATTTGGATTTTTGATGAGAAAGTTATGGGCACTTGAAGTTGGACTTTTTCACATTTCAATGACTTTGGTCCAGAGTGACGTATAATGTTTTGTATTATCACATGTGTTTATTTTAGGATTATGAAATTTTTCCCAACATAAAAATTTAATTATACATCTTAATCTTTCCAATGAATTTTATCCCACCTCCAAATCATGAAAAATGGGGGAGTTAGGTCCTTGGGAAGTTGACCCAAAATTAGAGTTTCAGTCAAAATGACCTATAATGTTTTGAAATGAATGATGACCTTCCAACTTTCAAATCAATTTTTGATGAACATGAAAGTTGTTCATAGGGTTCTTAAGAACAGTTTTTCTCTTTGGGTCATCTTCAATTGACAAACACATCAAAAGTTAGGTCTCAGTGGATTTCAAATAGTCAGATGAAATGATTGATCAACTTCTCAAGTCCAAACTTCAAATCTTAATGAATTGATGATTGAGGACACTCACATAGGAACATATACGCATAAAATGATGAATGAAAGAACTTCCCTTGATTGTATTTGATCATGGTTTGAGGTTGCTTCATGAGCAAGGCACAGTCAATGCACATATGAATTAGGGTTTCCTTGGGAAACAATCCTCAGGCCCTTTGGTTTATCTTGATCAAATTGACAAATTGAGATACTTGGGAGGAATATATGATGATTGAGAGCTTTGTGAACTATTGTCATGCTTGCTTTCATCTTCATCTGGCCACATCAATGAGTATAGGGGCCTCCTAAGAGCCTTGGATCACATGCTTGCTTGAGCTACAAAACAAACACAAGTAGTGACATATTTTTGTGCTTTTGGTTAGTAAACAAAATAAGAAAAACAATAATATACAATTCAAGCATGCTTGGTGGTCTCAAACCAACTCACACAAGTCCCACCCAAGGGTAAAGGAGCCAAGATGCTATGATCATTGAGGCAAATGCAATGTGCAATGATATGATGCCATGAGGGATCTTAGGGTCAAAATTAGGGTCTTACAATTACATAAAATACTAGTATTTTGGAAAACCCTGTTTTCCCCCGTACACGCTTCAAGAAACGTATTCAATAATTTCTTTTTCCTTCAGTACCTAAAATCATAATTGTAAAAGGTTAATTTCCTTATCCATATTGATTCATACTCACCATAAGCAAATATCACAAAATAATAACAAAACTTCACCAATTCAAAATATAATTATTAGTCCTTTCATCTAAAATGTTTTTTTTATATCATATGAAATGGAATATGACTCTGGTGATTACATGACACACACAAATGATCCGGATAAATAAAGCTCATTCCAATGGAAAACTGCCACACATGCTCCTGCCACAAAGGCCAAAATGCGTCAAACTTTCCACAAAGGCCGAAGGAGTCAATCTTGCCACAAAGGCTACTGCCACAAAGGTCGAAAGCGTCAATCTTGCCACAAAGGCTACTACCACAAAAGCCAAAAGAGTCAACTTGCCACAAAGGCTTAACACAATGACACCTCTATACATCCTATATGATGCATGTATCAATGATATAAGAAACCATTCTCCAAAAATACAGGTGACTAGAGACTACCAAAAACTAGTCCTTATCATTATCTATTTTTATTTTCCTTTTATTTTTATAAACTAGTCATTAATAAAGGGATATAATCTTCACAAATTTTAGGGCAATATAATTATATTCATAACATCTATACATTTTGTGACAGTATAGTTATATTTATAATATCTATAAATTTTATGATAATATTAATATATAGGTATCAACTTAATAATATATTACATATCATTTTTTTCAAAATATATGGTGGACAAAATAATGAATAAATAAACATGCAGCAATCCAAACCAATACCACCAAGATCGAAATGAAACTTCGACTTAAATAATATACTTCATTCTTATATATAAATAATTAATAAAACTATCATCACAGGACATATAATACGAATTTTTTTTATTGATTCATTTTAGTAGAAACTGTAAAATTTCTATCACCAAATTAATAATAATAATAATAAAGTCATATTTTCTCACACATTTGTTTTTGGTACAAATTATTTTACTACATCTAATATACTTTTATGCTCAATCATTTCTCCATGTCAATTTCATTTTGAGAAGCTTAATATTATCATGGATTAAGATATGATGTCTTGGAATGAGTTTCATTTTTATTAAAAACAAATGAAGAAATCTAACTAGATCATGAGAAAAAGGAATAGTTCTTACATTACCATACTGGAAAGTTTTATATGCATACTAAATTTTAATTGTTTATCAATATATGAAAATATACATATAGACATTAACATATGGTATCTCATAAACAAGTTACATAGCTAATGAAATGCGAGATAAAAATATATTGAAAACATAATCAATTAAATTTAAAACAAGATCAACAACATACAACTAATACATGAATCATATGAATATATATATATATATATATATAGTTAGATAATAATACCTCTTTTTGTTTATTTTGATTTTTTTATTAGATAAATGTTTCACTATCATTTTACAACATTATCCTATGTAGCATGAGTGTATGGGGAAAAAACCCTTACCTTGTGCGCTTTCTAACTTTGAACGATCAAGTGCTTAATGCAACATTTTATTAAGAACTTCCGTAGAAATACCCAAGATAAGTGGTAGTAAAAAAAGAGTGATGATTTTGTTTATGTATTTTTTTATTTCACATAGATGAGATGAGTTTGTGAGTATTTATAGGAGTGGAAGTTGGGAAATAAGAGGAATATGAGTGACTCCTAATAAAAGAAGCACTAGAGAAAACTAATCAATTAGTTATAAGTTTTAGGATAGTAGAATGTGTATAGTATCATTTTATTAAATTGATTCAATATTACTTTATTCTAACTATTCCATTCCTAGTGCTCATAACACACTTATCTAGAATTGATCATTCTCACTCAAATGATATTTCACATTACTTTTCTATACACTTGTTATGTATCCTTTTGTTTTCCCCACTCATAATTATCATAATTCATATAATAGCATATGCACTACTTAATTCCTTTAAACTTAAATTAGAAAATAATAAGACACATATTCTTTTATTTTAGACCTATTGAATATATTAATTCAAACTTAATTTATGAAATGCTACTAACAATAACACATATATTTTTAAATTTTAGATTGTTTATTTTTCCTTAAACTAATAAATTATTTATTCATTTATTATTGTCACACTAAATTGGATAATTTAAATAAATGGATAAAACATAAGATTTTACTTTTAAAAATATAATAGAGAATTACAATCCTTTCTAAATTAACTATCTTAAGTGAATAAAATATTTGATTTTATTAACTGATAATTTAGTTAAAATAGACAGTGCAATAAACCACTAAATAAATCACTTAAAAATATATGGTTCTAATTATTTAATTAATCAAATAGGATATTATGATTAACCATTTAAATAAAATAAATAACTAAATAACTAGATGAGTCTAGTTAATTACTTAAAATAGAGGGTGTTACACTGTACATAATCATTCTTTGTTTGGGTGCCATCTAGAATCAGTATTGATAACGTCCTATTTAGGTTGTTGAATTGTAAATTAGATTGAGATCTTTGAGGGTTTCTAATAAGAAAACCAAGTCGGGGTTTTCCTTCAATATCAATTAAGGATTTGAAGTTTTTGGACAAGGTTATGCAATTTGGATTCGATCGAGTGAAAGCGTTAAAGATCGAGGGTTTCTTGAAAAGGGGGAGCGTGAGACGGTGGATCATATTGGTAAATCTAAGGTTATAAAAATTCTCAATTTGGATCCGATTGAGTGAAAGGAGTAGCGTGAGACGATGGATCAAATTGGTATTGTTGGGTGAGTTGATCAAGCTCGGATCAAGGGAAAAGAAAATGTTAGAATCAATATCAAACATAGGGTTTGTAGGGTTGGAGTTCAACATTTCTCTTGTAAACAAATTTTGCAAAGTAAGGTTGAATTCCATTATCTTAATTCAAGTTTGAATTGAGGGAAGACGTGCCCATAGTGATGCCGAATTTCATTATCTCAATTCGAGTTCGGATTTTTGTAAACACGTATCTGAGCTTTTCGATAGTGGTTTGGATTAGATGATTCGATCCGGGTCACTTCCTTTAGCCGTTAAAATTTTCAAAACAATTTTTGTTAAACTTTTTACTGGGTGTCGATTCACCTCCCCCCCCCCTAGATCCTTTCCTATTGTCTAACAAGTGGTATCACGAGCTTCAGCTTATTCTTGTTGGTGTAAGCCCTAGACGCCAATACTTTTGGTACTTGGATCGAATTATTTAATAATAATAAAAGGCTTTTTTTATTATGTTTGTTTAATAAAGTCCCTAGAATAGATAGTCCGTTTAATATATCAAGTATGACTTAATCATGAGATCACATTAAACATAAGGACACTATTGTTAAAGTATCCGTAGTTGAGCTTTATTGTGAAGTGGGATAACATTAAAGCATTAAGACTATTATGTATATAGAATGATGATCACATCTCATGGATCATGGATAAGGAGTTATCAAGTCTTAAACATAGGTATGAATATTAAGAGTAATATTTATACTGGATTGACCTGCTATGAGAATACTATATAGAATGTTATGCAAAGTGTCATAAGTTATTCTCATGGTGATAATGGTGTATACCACCCTTCAACCTGAAACCACTATGGACCCTAGATGTAGAGTCGAGTGCCCTATTGCTGATCAAATGTTGTCCGTAATTGGATGACCATAAATACAGTTGATAGATACTCCACGAAGCATGCTAAGGGACATGTGTGACCTAGATGGAATTCGCCCATCCTGCATAACAGGATAAATGTCTATGGGCCCAATATTGAAATGGACAAGGATGACAGGGCCTATGCCTTGTGTTCAATATAGACATAAGGGCAAAAGGGTAATTATACACATAATTATTATCACAAAAGGATTTGTCAGATCACATGACATTTTCGTGTCTTGGGTAGCAGTGATGTTTTGCTAGATACCGCTCACTGTTTATTATGTTAAATACATGATTTAATATATTTGCCAATGCCGCGAAAACATATAGCGTCACACACAAAGGACGGATTGATGAGAGATAGAGTAATTAAGGAATACTATAATGTACGGTGCCCTTAAGTGAATTATAGAACATCGTAAGGTACGATGTACTTAAATAGAATACGAAATATGGTAAGGTACCACACGCTTAAGTGATTTTGTCATATTATAAGATATGGGCCATATACACTTGAGTGGGCTTTTTAGCTTGCAGCCCACATAAGTGGTTCTATAAATAGAACCCTTGTGTAGAAGCATTGTCATACTTGCAATTTCGTTTCTCTCTCTCTCTCTCTCTCTCTCTCTCTCTCACTCAAAGCCTTCATTCGTAGCATCTAGCACTGAGATTGAAGGAATCCGTTCGTGTGTACTGAGTAGAGGCGTTGTCATCGTTCAACGTTCGTGATCGCCATAAGAGGTAACGATTCTATCACTGATCATGCTCATTCGTAAGGATCATTAAAGGAGAAATTTTAAATTCCGCTGCATTTTGGGTCGCCCTTCTCCTTCAATTCTGTGCTTTCAGAGCCACTTACGAAACCATGCATCTGATAGCTATTTATTTTTTGTATTTTCTGTATTAATACGATTAAAAGACAGAATGAATCAAAGAATAAACGAGTAATTAAATTGAGATCGATCAAGGTATATATATGATCTAAGTAATCCTGATGCAAAATACGGTATATATGATATACTGTTTCTGTTTCATTCATTCAAACACTTAATGGTTGTTTTCCTTTGAGCGATCAATGGTCGTTTGCTTCTTGATCTGACATTAGTATGGTGAAGCAATGACGTGTTGATCAATCATACTGAATCAACAATCGAGATGTTTTTGACGGTTTGAAATTGGTGCATTAGGGTTAATGACGGCACAAGGGTTGTGTTGTCAAAGAGTTATGCATTAGGGTTAATGACGGCACAAGGGTTGTGTTGTCAAAAAGTTATGCGATTAAAGTTGTGACTGCGCAAGAGTTGTGCTTTAAAGTATCAAGTGTTGATGCGAAAAACGACGTTGATTTTAAATGAATTGTTCATTAAAATTTTCGGCCTGGGGCGCTGCCCCCTTGACCCCCGTTCGCCGAACGGTCAGCGGAACACCCGTTCCTGCTGACCGGGGTGCGGACCCCCCGCTAACTCTGCGTTGTGTGATCGGTCGCCGAAATTTAATTTGGTTTTAATTAATTAAAAGAATTAAAATTAATAATAATAATAATGTGTTTATTATTATTGTCTTGTGGTGATCGGTTATGGCCTTAGTTTTCCTTTATTTATTTTTTGGGTTTTAAAATACGACCTGCGTGTCGTGCCTCTCTTTTAATCTCTTAATGTAACTTCTTTTCTCATCTCACTCCCTCGTATGTAAAATGAGTTTCTTTTATGTAATATAATGTTATGAAGAAAGAGAAGAATTCAATATCAAAGGAGAACAACCTTGAAGATCTTGCTTGGAGAAGCTTAAATCGTTATTAGGTTAACTTAGGTTCTCTCATTGGCTTGGGAGAACAATTGCGCTAGGGGTCATGACTGTTTCATTATGTATGTATGTTGATGCATGTGAGAAACGATTTATATGATAAATAAGCCGGTGAGATCAGAATAATTACAAATTCCCTTAAATTAAATATTAAGTTTATGCTTTCCAAGTTTTAAGACTCATCAAGACTAGTATCGGATAATGTAGGTTATTCCTACGCGAGGTGCATGTTCTATATTAGTAAGGTGTGATGGGATAATTGTAATATCCAATTGTTAAAACAATGGGTCAAACTTAACTAAACAAATTATAATAAGATTATATATGTTTAGAAGCAAGAGTTGGAAATGATCCATGTGATGGATTGGAATAAGGAATTATTCACCCAACTAAAATATTTGAGAGTTGTATTAGATACAATTGGAAGGAGTTCCAACCTAAATAACATAGTTTTGTGTAATCCGCCTACGCGGACTTAAAACAAAGTGAAATATGGATCTCAACCCACTAGAAAATCTTCCAACGGGATTTTCCGAATCAAATGGTGAGGGTCATTTGTTTTGAGTAAAATAGTGGGAGCATATTTAATTAAAGGCCTAATTAAATATGTTATTGATACTTATATTTTCATTATTTTCATGTAGATTACCATGACAACAAACACCTCTAACAACATTTTAGGATCAATCCTTGACAAGGAAAAATTGTTTGGGACAAATTTTCTAGATTGACACCGAAATCTGAGGATTATCCTCAAACATGATAAAAAGTTGTATGTCTTAGAGAAACCTGTTCCTGAAGAGGAACCTCCTAGTTTTGCACCTAAGGCAGAAAGAGATGCTTATAAGAAGCATGTCAATGATGCCAATGAAACTGTTTGTCTCATGCTAGCTACCATGAACTCAGAGTTGCAAAAGCAACATGAGAACATGGCATCATTCGATATGATCGAACACCTGAAGATGCTCTATCAAGAGCAAGCAAGGCATGAAAGGTTTGAAGTTTCAAAAGCCCTTTTTCAAGGCAAGTTAGCTGAGGGAGCCCCTGTAGGTCCCCATGTGCTCAAGATGATTGGGTATGTGGAAAACCTTGAGAGGTTGGGTTTTCCCCTCGGAAAGGAACTTGCGACTGATTTGATCTTGCAATCGTTGCCAGATAGATTCAGTCAATTTGTCCTAAATTTCAATATGAATGATATAGACAAATCTCTTCCTGAACTGTTAGCCATGTTAAGAACTGCTGAGCAGAATCTGAAGTCAAAAGGAAAGTCCATTCTGATGATCGGAAATGGAAAGAGACAGAACAAAAGGCCCACCAAGCAGGGTGATAAAGGGAAAGGCAAGGAAGTTGCCAAACCCAAACCCATTATTGCTGCTTTGAAGCCTAGTTGAGGCATAGCAAAAGAAGGCACCTGCTTCCATTGCAGTAAGACCAGACACTGGAAGAGAAACTACCCAAAGTACCTGGAAGATAAGAAGAATGAAGTAGAGACTTCAACTTCATGTATTTTTGTTATTGAAATTAATTTATCTACTTTTGCATCATGGGTATTAGATACTGGATGCGGTTCTCACATTTGTACCAATGTGCAGGGACTAAAAAGGAGTAGAGATTTGGCAAAAGGTGAAGTCGACCTACGAGTTGGCAATGGAGCAAAGCTTGCTGCTTTAGCCGTAGGAACTTATGTTTTGACTTTACCTAGTGGTTTAATACTTCAGTTAGAGAACTGTTATTATGTACCTACAATTAGCAAGAATATTATTTTTGTTTCTTGTTTGGACAAGTTTGGCTTTTCATTTATAATAAAGAACAATTGTTGCTCAATTTATTTGAATGATATATTCTATGCTACTGCACAAATGAACAATGGACTATATGTCATTGATCTTGAAATGCCTATTTATAACATCAATACTAAAAGGATGAAACCTAATGAGTTAAATCCAACTTACCTTTGGCATTGTCGATTAGGCTACATAAATGAGAAACGCATTTCCAAACTCCATAAAGATGGACTCTTGGACTCTTTTGATTATGAATCATATGAGACATGCAGATCTTGTTTAATTGGAAAGATGACAAAGTCTCCATTCACAGGAAAAGGTGAAAGAGCTAATGATCTTTTGGCCCTCATACATACTGATGTATGTGGACCACTGAACATACCAGCCAGAGGAGGTTTTCAGTACTTCATCACTTTTACTGATGATTTCAGTAGATATGGTTATGTGTATTTAATGAAACATAAATCAGAGTCCTTTGAAAAGTTCAAGGAATTCAAGAATGAAGTACAAAACCAACTAGGTAAGAATATTAAAACTCTTCGTTCAGATCGAGGTGGTGAGTATTTAAGCCTAGAGTTTGATGACCATCTGAAAGAGTGTGGGATCCTATCCCAACTTACTCCTCCTGGAACACCCCAATGGAATGGTGTATCTGAGAGAAGAAATCGAACCCTGTTAGACATTGTCCGATCCCTGATGAGTCACGCCGATCTTCCAAACACCTTTTGGGGACATGCACTATTGACAGCAGCTTACACACTTAACCGTGTTCCATCCAAAAAGGTTGAGAAGACACCATATGAGATATGGAGTGGTAAGAAACCACATATGTCTTACCTGAAGATTTGGGGTTGCGAAGTTTATGTGAAACCACATATGTCGCTCGAACTGGAGTTTTCCTAGAAAAGGATGTTATTTCTAGAGGAATCAGTGGGAGGAAAGTAGAGCTAGAAGAAATTCAAGAATCACAAAGCATCGATACACCTATGGAGGAATTAGAGAAGGAAATACAAGTAGTTGTGGAAGAGCAACCTGCTCAAGTAGAAGAAGACCAACGTAGGTCAAGCAGGATACGTCACATACCTGAGAGATATGGATATCTCATAACTGATCAAGGTGATGTATTACTCATGGATCAAGATGAGCCTGTGACCTACCAAGAGGCCATAACTGGTCCCGAGTCTGAGAAGTGGCTAGAAGCCATGAAATCTGAAATGGATTCCATGTACACAAACTAAGTTTGGACCTTGGTAGAGCCTCCTGTAGGAGTTAACCCTATAGGATGCAAGTGGGTCTTCTAAAAGAAGACTGACATGGATGGTAAGGTACATACCTATAAGGCAAGACTGGTTGCAAAAGGATATAAACAAATTCATGGGGTTGACTATGATTAAACCTTTTCACCAGTTGCAATGCGTAAATCTGTTTGGATTTTACTTGCTATCGCTGCATATCGTGATTATGAAATATGGCAGATGGATGTCAAAACTGCTTTCCTTAATGGGAATCTTCTTGAGGATGTGTACATGACACGGCCTGAAGGATTTGACATACCAGAAGAAGCCCATAAGATATGTAAGTTACAAAGATCAATCTATGGATTGAAGCAAGCTTCCAGAAGCTGGAATCTTCGTTTTGATGAAACGGTAAAACAATATGGATTCATCAAGAATGAAGATGAGCCTTGTGCCTACAAGAAGGTTAGTGGGAGCATGATCGTTTTCTTGGTATTATATGTAGATGCCATATTACTCATTGGAAACGATGTCCCTACCCTGCAACAAGTAAAGTCTTGGTTGGGGAAATGCTTTTCTATGAAGGACCTAGGTGAAGCAGCCTATATATTAGGAATCAGAATCTATAGAGATAGATCACAAAAACTGCTTGGCCTAAGTCAGAGTACGTACATAGATAAAGTGCTGAGACGCTTTAATATGCATGATTCCAAGAAAGGATTCATACCTATGCAACATGACCTGTGTCTATCAAAAACCCAATCCCCTTCAACTAAAGAAGAAAGGGATCGCATGAATAAGATTCCATATGCATCTGCAATAGGATCTATCATGTATGCCATGTTATGTACTCGACCAGATGTCTCGTATGCTTTAAGTGCAATGAGTAGGTACCAATCTGATCCTGGTGATGCTCATTGGGTAGCTGTCAAGAATATCCTTAAGTATTTGAGAAGGACTAAGGACTCATTCTTGATATATGGAGGTCAGGAAGAGTTGGTTGTAATTGGATACACCGATGCTAGCTTCCAGACAGATAAGGATGACTTTAGATCACAATCTGGTTATGTGTTTTGCTTAAACGGTGGCGTTGTGAGCTGGAAAAGTTCAAAGCAAGATACAGTTGTTGATTCTACAACCGAGGCCGAGTATATTGCTGCCTCGAGTGCAGCAAAGGAAGCTGTTTGGATCAAAAAGTTCGTTAGTGAACTTGGCATAGTTCCTAGCATTGTGGATCCCATTGGTCTCTATTGTGATAACAATGGTGCTATCGCACAAGCTAAGGAGCCTAGATCTCACCAACGATCCAAACACATATTTAGGCGTTATCACCTCATTCGAGAGATAATAGATAGAGGAGATGTGAAAATATGCAGAGTATCTACACTTGACAATATTGCTGACCCACTGACAAAGCCTCTTGCGCAGCAGAAGCATGATGGCCATACTAGATCTATGGGCATTAGGGGAATACCTGATTGGCTCTAGTGCTAGTGGGAGATTGTTGGTGTAAGCCCTAGAGGCCAATACTTTTGGTACTTGTATCGAATTATTTATTAATAATAAAAGGCTTTTTCTTTATTATGTTTGTTTAATAAAGTCCCTAGAATAGATAGGCCGTTTAATATATCAAGTATGACTTAATCATGAGATCACATTAAACATAAGGACACTATTGTTAAATTATCCGTAGTTGAGCTTTATTGTGAAGTGGGATAACATTAAAGCATTAAGACTATTATGTATATAGACTGATGATCACATCTCATGGATCATGGATAAGAAGTTATCAAGTCTTAAACATAGGTATGAATATTAAGAGTAATATTTATACTGGATTAACCCGCTATGAGAATACTATATAGAATGTTATGCAAAGTGTCATAAGTTATTCTCATGGTGATAATGGTGTATACCACCCTTCGACCTGAAACCACAATGGACCCTAGATGTAGAGTCGAGTGCCTTATTACTGATCAAACATTGTCCGTAATTGGATGACCATAAAGACAGTTGATGGGTACTCCACGAAGCATGCTAAGGGACGTGAATGACCTAGATGGAATTTGCCCATCCTGCGTAACAAGATAAATGTTTATGGGCCCAATATTGAATTGGACAAGGATGACACTGTCTATGCCTTGTGTTCAATATAGGCATAAGGGCAAAAGGGTAATTATACACATAATTATTATCACAGAAGGATTTGTCAGATCACATGACATTTTCGTGTCTTGGGTAGAAGTGATGTGTTGTTAGATACCGATCACTGTTTATTATGTTAAATACGTGATTTAATATAATTGCCAATGCCGCGAAAACCTATAGGGTCACACACAAAGGACGGATTGATGAGAGATAGAGTAATTAAGGAATACTGTAATGTACGGTGCCCTTAAGTGCATTATAGAACATCGTAAGGTACGATGTACTTAAGTAGAATATGAAATATGGTAAGGTACCACGCACTTAAGTGATTTTGGCATATTATAAGATATGGGCCATATACACTTGAGTGGGCTTTTTAGTTTGCAGCCCACACAAGTGGTTCTATAAATAGAACCCTTGTGTAGAAGCATTGTCACACTTGCAATTTCGTTTCTCTCTCTCTCTCTCTCTCTCACTCAAAGCCTTCATTCTTAGCAGCTAGCACTGAGGTTGAAGGAATCCGTTCATGTGGACTGAGTAGAGGCATTGTCATCGTTCAACGTTCGTGATCGCCACAAGAGGTAACAATTCTATCACTGATCATGCCCATTGGTAAAGATCATTAAAGGAGAAATTTTAAATTTCGCTGCATTTTGGATCGCCCTTCTCCTTCAATTATGTGCTTTAAGATTCACTTATTATAACTGAAAATAAAGGGGCGTACAATAGAGCGCCAATCTTTACCGGTAAAAATGATGGCTATTGGAAAGCTTGTATGCATATCCATATCAACTCGGGTGATAAGGGTGTATGGAACGTCATAATCCTAATCAAATTACAATGATCAATGGTGAAGTTGTCATCGTACCAAGTGTAAGACCCCAATTTTGGGCCCTAAGATCCCTCATGGCCCACACCATATCATATCATAGCCTCAAGGATCATTGCACACCTTAGTCCCCTCCTAGTGGGTTGATTGCCTTGTGGTTGTTTCTTGATCACCAAGCATACTGTGCATTTGTATATCTTTGCCTTTCATATGTTTATCATTCAAAAAGTACAAAAATATTGTCATCTAACCATGTTACTTGCAGCTGAAGCAGTCATCAGAAATTAGGTCAAAAACAGTCAACAGTCAGTCAAAGCAATGGATGGTGGCCATTCTTGCAGAATTTGGGCACCATAATCATTAATCAAAGGTTCATACAACTTGAGACATCATTTGAAGTCAAGATCTCAAGGAATTAGGGTTTGGAATTCATCAGAAATGCTTCAGTCATCCAAAACCCTAGAAAAGTCAAACTTGGTCAACTGTTGATTTAATCAGTGATTTGATGGATAGAATTGATTTGAAGGAGCTCATTCATGCTTGTACAAGCCTCATCTATCATGTCAAACCTCATCATGGAAGAAAATCAAGTCAAATCAGAAATTTTCCAGAAATAGAAAGTGGACCTGTAATTTCAACTGCCAAAAATGGAAACTTCTTGATCCTCAACTCACATCATGATACAAGCTTCAAATGAATTTTTGCCCAACATGAAAGTTGAAGATTTTGTCTTCCCATTTTCAAAAAGTCCAAGAACTCTCAAATCCCATGTGTGGTTGTCAAGATATGATCAAATCATTTTCACCAATTTTTGAACTTCACAGAGCCATATCTCTCAAACCATAAGGCCAAATTTGGTGGGGTTTTTTCCTACAAACCAAATTTTTCATCCTCTTTCCAAAAATATAAATTTCATGCACCAAAACCCTACCAATCAAAATGGCATTTTTGGACCTTTTTCATTTAAATTCAAAGTTTGACCAAACTTTGACTTTTTGATTCTTTGACTTTTTCTTGATTTGGCCAATTGGGAAATGTTCCATATATCATTTGTGACTTGCTCCAAGCCTAAAATCATGTTCATACCACCATTATGCTATCACTTTGGACCAAAAGGTGTAAACTTGAAAATTGTACAATTGGTCTCATTAAGTAAAAGCAAGGTACAGCAATTCATGAAGCAACAACAAACAGCAAAGCATGTTGGCCCTTAGCAGCCTGTAGCAGGCCCAAATTCGTGCAGACAAACACACCTCCATTTCCACTTATGTACAAACTTGGCAAAATGCATTTTTGATTCATTAAGCAAAACAAGTACAGCAGTTCTGCAGCACACACAAAACAGCATTGGCAAAGGTCATTTGCAGCCTTTTCAAGCCCAATTCGTGCAGCCATTTACACCCTCCAAATGCAATGCTCATAATTAGTAAAATTGGCAAATGACTCCATTAAGGTAAAACCAACTTACCACATGGTTAAGGGATGTTAAACAGTCATATAAAAGTGACTTTTCTGCATTTCTAAACCTAGGGAAGCTGCAGCCACAGACAAAATACACATCACCCTCTCATTCTTGCATTAGGGCAAAAGGGCATTTTCTGCAAAAACCTCAAAAACCCTTAAGCCTTTCCACTTTGTTCCTTCATCTAGACATCCTTTGGAACCCCTTTCGAGCACAACTCATCATCTGTCCAGCCTTCATCATTTTCTGTTTTCCAAAGACCTCTCCCATGGCAGCTTGGAGCTAGAATCGATTCAAGCAAGTTTGAGCTCAATTCCTTCTGGGATACATCATTTGGGACCATCATCTTCATCTGTTTCAGGCCATATCCTCAAAATAACCACTGCACATCAGTTTTCTTCAAAAACAAGTAGGTATTCAACCTCTGCCATTTGCCAAACTATGGGTTGTTTTAGATAGGTTTTTAACTGCTTGTTCCACTGCAATTTGTTTCATGTGATATGGTTATGTCATGGCCAAGAAATTTGGATTTCATGTTGTGTGTCCAAACCTATTTCTGCTCGAGTCACCTTGCTTGCTTTGATTCATTAAAATGTGATGTTATATTATTGTTACTTGATGTATGATGATGCTATTGGTACCTTTGATTTCAATTTCTGGGCATGTGAAAATTTCGATGCATTGATGATGATAAATGAATACTGCTGCTGTTAAACATTGCTCTGCCCAGAAAATTTTCATGTTTGCGCTTGGTTGTTGCTGTAAGGTGTTACCTGAATACCAATATCATGCTATTGTGTGGTTTGGTCGAATCATGATGTTTGATGTTGTTGATGCCATGAAGATAATGAACATTGCTGTTGTTTGTTTTGTTCGGTTTAATGATGATGAATGCATACTGCTATTGCTGAACCCTGTAGCTAGAAACCCTAGGTTTGTCCAAACTTGCATGAGCCGTGTTGATTTGGTGCATGAGGTTGCATGAAGGTTACTACACCAATGCCATGTTTCTGCATGATGCTTTTGAATTTCGTGATTAATGATGAATGTTGGAGATATTATGAATGCCCTGCTATTGTTTATGATGAAAGCATGAAGATGCATGATACATACTGATTGTTGCTGCATAAATCTTGTTGCTGTTTGCTTGAACCTACCCTGTCCAGAAATTCACATGAGTTCATGTTTTGCTCGTTTGTGTTGAGGCTGCATAAGTACCATTGCCATATTGTGTTTTTCTTTCTATTGGAATTTTGCTGTTGGGTGAAGAATATAAGTTTGACCTGCTGCTGCTACAGCCAAGCGCATAAACCTTAGCCATTGCCCAGATTCCTGTTGGCTGCTGTTGTTTGTCTTATTTGCATGAACCATTACCACTTGCTATGCTTTTGTTCTTGGTCGAATTTTGTTTAAAGATGATGTTTACCCCTGCTGTTTTGCTGCCTTAAGCTGCCAAGAAAATCTCATGAATATGTTTATGCTGTTGTTGGTTGATGATGCATGAGGTTGTATGCTTGGTCGAATCATGTTATTTGATGTTGTTGATGATTGCTTGAAGACACCATGAACTTGATGCATAAACTTTGCTGCTGTTATGAACCCGAAACAAGTTTCCAGAAATTTACATGATTTGTGTTTAGGTTTGTTTGTTTGTCCGTTATTGCATGATCATTGTTATGTCCTTGCCCTGCTGTTGGCCATGCCATCGATTGTTGTTGAGTTTTGACGAAGCTACCAATACCATTGCTGCATATGCCCTGCTGATTGAAAACTTTAAACTTGCTCATAAAATCCACATGCTGTTGTTTGTTGTATTTGGTCATGGATGCTGGTTTGTTGTGTGATCATTGTTACATGTTGCTGTTCATTTGTTGTTGGTTTTGATCGTTTGATGAAGCTGAACATGATACCATGAGCCATGCTGTTAGAAACCCTAAGGGTTTATGTGAAAACTCAGAACTTGGAAGCTCATTGGCTGCGTGCACTGTTCCATTGGCTGAGAGCCAATAGGAACATTTCATTTCCTTCCCCAAAACTGTGTCGTTTTGATTAGTGAGCCCAATATTACACTTCTGCCATTCGTTGACTCCTTGTTTGACCCTTTGCCATACCATTTGTTCATCTTGCATCCAATTATTTCCTCATCTTCCACAATTAATTTCTCTTTCAATTTTTATCCAAAAATTATGAAATTTTTTCCTCATGTTCATGAATGTGTCCTCTATTTTATGGTAATTTTTAATTAATTTTCCATTGGCTGGATTTTAATTGATAATTATTTTCCCAACATGTATGCATAAATGATACATTGTGCCATTTCAATTGTGAAATACTCATATTGCATCCAATGAGCCTGAAATTTTTTGTGGTGAAACTAGACACATTGACCTTCATTTCCATATAAAGTTTGTGCATTTATCATTTGTGGATTGAGAGTTATGATTTTCTGAAGTTATGTGTTACATTTGGTGCTATACCATGATCATGTATTTTCCCAATTTTTGTTCACATGTCTCCTGGCCTCCAAATCACTTGAAATTTTGCATGAATGATCCATCACATGTCTAGTTTGTGTATGAATTTTCTTGGAATTAATCATGCTGTTTTCCATTTATTTGAGAATTTTCTTCCATGCTTAGTCATTTGTTGACTTTATGTGATACATGTTGCCAAATCCTTTGTGAAATTCTCATATCTTATTGTATGTCCATGAAATTTCATATGTGATAACTAGACATCTCAAGCTTTGCATTGGTGTTAACCTTATTCATTTCTCTTCTGTTTTCAAATTGATATGATTTTTTGAAGTTGACCCATGCTTGTTGACTTTCATCATGCTTACTTGAATTTGGTTTGACTTCATGATTTTACTTGACTGCCTTCCTCTCATCCAAATGCCATGAAATTTTACATGTCTACCATGCTAGATGTTAGGATTGAGTGTGATTTATTTCATGATTTTTGAGATTGTTTGAGTTGACTTTTGAATGAAGTCTTTGCTGTTGACTTTTGTATGTTTCTCTTGCCATGCTTTGCATCCTCTTGCATATGAAATGACCATGATGCATGATATAATTATGAATCCAATTGAGAATGCTTCTTGAATGTTTAGACTTGGTTTGGGTTGACTTTTCCTTGCTGCCTTGACTTTTTCTTTCATCTTTGACCCTAGGCTAGTCCTAGTGGTCTTCTAAGCTTATGTTGAGTTCATCTGTTTCAGGTTAAGCACCAATGCCTTGAGGATCATTCAAATGTGTTTTAGTTTGATTGTTTAATGTGCTAACCTTTGTCTTGTAGGTGACTCATATACTTGAGTCTTTGTGCCTTGCACAATTGGTCCCTCTGTGGTTGACTATTGGTTCATTTCCTTTTGATTTTGACTGTTGAGCTGTTTACTAATTGGTCTGACTTTTGCAGGTACTTTAGTTGCTTAAGTTCTCTGAACTTGCTTGCTTTGCTATTTAGCATTTGCTTTGAGGTATAATTACTTCTTCTTCATGTAGTCTGGAGACCCGGTCTGTTATTTGACCGGGCAAACTGTCTGAAGTCCTCCTTAAGAGGCAATGCCTGTGTTTGTTTATATTTGTCCCAAGCAGGAAAAGTCCTTCAAGTAAGGCAATTGGTGGAAGGTAGGGATAAGCAATCTATCCCCCACTATTCAGTGTGTCCTCTCTTTGCTCCCATTACATGGTTGAAGCATTGAGATAAATACCCAAGATCTAATCGAGTCAATAATGTGGAGAGAGTTCCTACTTTCTGAACTCCCACACTTTCTTTGATGCTCTCTCTGATCTGAGATAGAAGCAATGAGGCACACCCCTCATTCTCCTTTTCATCTGCTTCACCTTAGCCTCTCAATGGCAAGGTTAAGAGCGACACTTACCTATTACAGTGGATTTTCATAGTCAAACCCTCTTGTGTGAGCCCCCTTTGTTTGGCTATAGAGTGTGCTGTTTGATATTGATTGATTGATTGATTGCTTCATGTGCACTTGTTTGCCTGTATGTTATGCATCTATCATCATCATCAATTGCCATTAGTGCATGATCATCTCATTTGCTTTTATGATGCTATCATTGTTGCTTGCCCATTGAGGACAATTGTAAGTCCATCTCTTTTGGCCTTTGCTCCTGTGATATGGAAGGATAGAGTGCAAGACCTCCTTGGTCACTCATATCTTCTGTCATTGCTTTGTGTGTATGTGAGGATACAGTTATAAGTCCCTGCAAGTTGGCATCTGTTTTCCTATGATCATAATTTGATCTGTTTGTTTGTATGTGAGGATACAACTGTAAGCCCCTGCGAGTTGGCGTTTGTTATCCTAGGATCATACTGTGTATGTTAGAGTAAGTCCAGACAGATTGGCATCTGACATCCATGTTTTACTTTCTCTGTTCATGTGAGGTTGCAACTGTAAGTCCCAGCAAGTTGGCATTTGCATTCCTGTGATCATTTGTTGCTTTTGTTCTTGTATGTGAGGATCCATTGTAAGTCCCTGTAATGTGGCATTGGTTTTCCTATGAGCACCTGTGGAGTTAACCTAAGTCCAGACAGATTGGCAGTTAACGTCCATTTCTAATCTTTGTTTTCTTTTGAGGAGATTAGTGTAAGTCCATTGAGTGGCATCTGATATCCATTTTTATTTTAGGAGACTGGTGTAAATCCATCTATTGGTATCCGGTATCCGCTTTTTATTTCTTTGCCTGTGGAGATTAGTGTAAGACCATTGAGTGGCCTCTGATATCCCATTTTGTTTTAGGAGATTGGTATAAGACCAGTGATTGGCATCCGATATCCGCTTTTGCTTGCTTGGCTTGTTTGTTATTATTAATTGCCATTCCAAAGGACACACTTGAATCATCTCCCATATGATTTCAAGAAGTGAACCTTCTAAGAAGTTTTACTATACATCCTTATCCATTCATCATTCATTATGTCCTAGACTTTTCACACTTTACCTTTCAAACTTGACATAAGTGTTGTGCAAACATTTTCATGTTTTCTAACTAAAAACCTGGACCCAAGTCCTTGACTTTTTTCAAACTCCATTTTCATAACACTTCCTCTGAATCAATCTTAATCATACTCTGACTTCACTTTCATAATCACAATCAATTAACTTCACTCATTCACTTGTTTTGGCTCTGTCCATTAATCTTTTCATGCATTAGCCATAGGCTTCAATTATCATTGTGGTTGATGTAAATCTTGCCTATCCTTAGTGAGTCGACAGTAAGACTTCCGTACTTCAAACAGGGCTAACCCCTCTAGTACGTCGAAGCTATCCTCGCATGGTGGATGTTGTTTTTGGTCGAGTGTTCTCCCATTGATAATGAAAAGCCTCAGTGCTTGTGTTTAAAACTGAATCCACCAACTTTTGGAAATCTTTTAGCCGAACTACGGCGTTCTGATCCTTACCTTTGATGGAAGGTACGTAGGCAACGGGTTCATCCGTTCGAACCCAATACCCAATAAAAATTGTATATTCTTTTCTCATCATCCCAATCATGTTTGCACAAAATTGTTGTCATAACAAATAACAATTTAGCATAACAAGTGTGAAAAGGGCTCCCTAGGAGTACCTAGGACGTAGTGGGTGCCTAACACCTTCCCATTACGTAATTTACCCCTTACCCAGAATCTCTGATCTTTTTATTAGTTTTCTACGTGTAAAACTTCTTAGGCTTTTGTTCGCTTTTTAGCCAGTCCTTTGGATAAATAAAAGTGCGGTGGCGACTCAAAATTTCAATGTATCCCTAGCTTATGATTTAATCGATAGATCATATAGCGACGAATACACCGTCACACCAAGACTGAAAGATCAATGGAATGATAATGATAAGAAATTGTGGTCACATGATTGGAAGGCACAAAATATTCTCATATTTGCATTTGGTGTTGATGAATACTATTTTGTTTCCCATTGTGAAACCACCAAAGCTATATGGGATGCATTAGAAGTTTCCCATGAGGGAACTAATGAAGACAAACAAGCTAAGATCAATACCTTAAATCAAGAATTTGAACAATCTTGCATGAAGCATGGAGAAACCATTGCCGACATGCAAAAGAGGTTCACACATCATGCTTTATGTAGGCCTATTTCCAATAATATTGCTACTAATAATGTTTTGAGGTGTCTTAATAGGAAATGGAAACCTAAGTTCACCGCAATCAAAGAAGCGAATGATCTTAAAACATTTAATCTCAAAACTTTATTTGGCAAGCTAGAAAAACATGATCAAGAACTCACTTGCTTGGAAAAACATGAAAAAAACATGAGAAGAATATAAAGAAGGAGAAAGGTAAAGATGCAGAGGTAGAAAAGAAGTCGATTACTCTAAAGGCTTCAAGTTCAAAACCCTCAACCAATGAGTAAAGTGATTGTGAAACAAGAGACTATGAGAATTCTGATGATGAAGAGATGGGAATGTTCGTCAAAGGGTACCATAGGAATATCAGGAAAAATGGAGTCAAGCACTCCAGCAAGAACCTAATCAAATTTAGAAGGCTATCTAACTCCTCAAAGGAAGATGCTAATAAGAAGGGTAAACTTAGAAGTTCATGCTACAATTATGAAAAAGTCGGTCATTATAGGTCGGATTGTCCTATGATCAAGAAAGACAAAGAGAAAGGTCATAACTAGAAATCTAGAAAGGCTAGAAGAGCCTATGTTGCTTAGGAGAGTGAAAGTGATTCTCCAAGTGATGAAAACTCAAGACCAAGTGTTGAATTAACCAAAGATTTGCTTCATGGACAACAAAAACAAAGAAGAAAAATGTAAGGCATTCTAAGCTTGAATCTATTAATGAATTATCTTGTTTGCAATTAAAAAAGCTTTTGAAAATCTACATATAGAAGTCGTAGACGCTTTTAAAATGTTAGCTTCAAACAAAATAATCTTTTCACACTTAGAAGCTAAAGTTTTAGAAAACGAAAAGAATATGGAAGATCTTAAGCAATTTATGGAACATATTCAAAAAACAAGAATGATGATGAAAAACCTTCATGGTTTGGTTGTGAAACTTGTCACATTTGGAAAACAGAGGTAAATGCTCTTCAAGCTAAATTGGACAAAACATCACAACCAAAGATTACATTTTCTATTGATCCATCAAATTTTAAACGGTCTTCGAACCCTTCATATAAAAAGTAAATATGTTCAAAAGGATTCAAATAGAAAAAGTACATCCCATCATAGCTTATCTTGTCACTATTGTTGCAATAAAGGCCATATTATTGAAAAATGAAAGTTTAGGAGACTTTTTGTTCCTAATGGTGTTTTTTAATGGTTGCCCAAATCCAACCTTGATTTCACTCACTCTCAAGGACCCAATGAAAATTGAGTACCTATTACTCTTGTTTGATTAGAGAGGTTGAATGTCTTGGTTCTATGGAGAAAATGTGGTTTCTCGATAGTGGATGCTCGAGACATATTACGGTGACATATCTGTATTCATTGACTTTGTCCCTGTAAGACCCCAATTTTGGCCCTAAGATCCCTCATGGCCCATATCATATCATATCATGGCCTCAAGGATCATTGCATGCCCTAGCTTCCCTCCTAGTGGGTAGGTTGCTTTGTGAGTGTGGTTCTTGATCACCAAGCATGTCTTGCATTTGTATATCTTTGCTTTTTATATGTTTATTAACCAAAAAGTACAAAAATATTGTCAGTTTAACCTTGTTGCTTGCAGTTGAAGCAATCATCAGCAATTAGGTCGAAGACAGTCAACAATCAGTCAAAGCAATGGATGGTGGCCATTCTTGCAGAATTTGGGCACCATGATCAATAATCAAAAGTTCATACAACTTGGGACATCATTTGGAGTCAAGATATCAAGGAATTAGGGTTTGGAATTCATCAGAAGGTGCTTCAGTCAAGCAAAACCCTAGAAAGTCAAACTTGGTCAACTGTCCATTTAATCAGGGATTTAATGATGGAATTTGGTCTGAGAGGTCTCATTCATGCCTATATAAGCTTCATGTATCATGCCCAACCTCATCATGGAAGAATTCAAAGTCAATCAGAAATTTCCCAAAATAGAAAGTGGACCTGTAATTTCAACTGCCAAAAATGGAAACTTCTTGATCCTCAACTTACATCATGATACAAGCTTCAAATGAATTTTTGCCCAACATGAAAGTTGAAGATCTTGTTCTCCCATTTTCAAAAAGTCCAAGAACTCTCAAATCCCATGTATGGTTTGTAAGATATGATCAATTCAATTTCAAAAATTTGTGAACTTCAACAAGCCATATCTCATGAACCACTTGGCCAAATTTGATGGGGTTTTTTCCTACAAACTCCATTTAATCCCCTCTTTCCAAAAATGCATTCATCATGAACCAAAACCTTGCCAATCAAAATGCCATTTTTGGACTTGACTTTATTAAATTCAAGTGAGTTGCAAAAGTGACTTTTTGAATTAAATATCTTTAGACATTTTGGCCATTTGGGTTCTGTTTAGAAGGTCATTTGCAGCCTGTTTTGAAGCCCAAATTCGTGCACCAGCCACTACACCTCCACACATGAACCAAAACCACCAATTAGCAAAACTTACCATTTAATCAAACTGTGTTTAGTTCTTAATAATGCAACCTTAAACAGAGGTATTTAACCTTATTTGCTGTCCATTTGCCAACCCTAGAGAGAAGCAGCAGCCTTTACAGAACAAAAAAAAACCTTCATTCTCTCTAAACTTGCAATTTTACGATTTACATTTTTCTGCACAAAACTCCCAAAACACCACGAGCCATCTTCATT
This sequence comes from Lathyrus oleraceus, assembly GCF_024323335.1. Taxonomy (NCBI): domain Eukaryota; kingdom Viridiplantae; phylum Streptophyta; class Magnoliopsida; order Fabales; family Fabaceae; genus Lathyrus; species Lathyrus oleraceus. Next base: position 422,700,017 of record NC_066581.1, read on the forward strand.
GTTTCTTCAATTGGACATCATTTGGAAGTGTTTTCGAGCAGCAAACTCCACCTGTGCAGCACTTTTCGAGCTCTGTTTCTTCATGGACCTTCGATGGTGAATCGAGATTTGGAAGTTTCCAAGCATCATTAAGCTAACCTACCTCAAGTATCCATCATTTCACAGCATAAGGAACATCTGTTTGCACTTGTATCATCAAAAGAACCACTGATTCTCCATTTGCTTCAAATTCAAGTAAGTGCTCGACCTTCTTCATTTACCAAATTATGAGCTGCTTTAGATAGATCTTTTAATGCTGAACCCATTGCAACTTGTCTCATTTGATTTGGTTAACTGTGCTGTAAGAAATCTGGATTTACATTTTGGTGACCAAACATGATTGTGCTCGATTTGCTTTGCTTGAAATGATTTGGTGAAAATGGATATTACATTCTTGTTCTATGGTGCTTGCTGACCATGAGTGTATATTCAATTTGTGTTTCTGAAAAAAATCTGGAATCGAGTTTGTTGTTAGAGATGATGAACACATGCTTGCTGTTTCTTAAACCCTAAAACTAGTTTCCAGAAATTCACATGAGCTCGTGATGATGTTTGTTTGTTGTTTGAACTATGATGCTGCATGAATATCAATGCCATGCTGTTTGAAATTCGATTTATGGTGATAACATGAAGTCGCCCTGTTGCTGCTAGAACCCTAGAGATTTTCAAACCCAGAAAATATTTGATATGCTGCATATGTTTGGCTGTTGTTTATGTTGTGATTGCATGAACTGATTCATTGCCATGCTTCTGTGCAATTCTGTGGAAATTCGTTTTTTGATGTCAATGAGCATGAACATGAAATGAGCATTGTTCCATCTAAAACCCTAATGCTGCCCAGAAAACATGAATGCTATTGGCTGTTGTTGTTGGATCTGCTGCATGAGTACTGTGTCATTAAGCCACTAGCCAATCACAACATTTTATTTTGTTGAGCCTAAACGATGCGTTTAGTTAAGTGGATGTGATAATTACCAGAATGCCACGCTGGTCAACCTTTGACTTGTTATTCATGTTACTTTGTTCATGTTTGTTCCAAATTGATGCATCATCTTACCAAAATCATTTCTCATTCATTTCAACTCCAAAAATCATGGAATTTTTTGCATCATGTTCATGAGAATGTCTACTATTTTATCATGATTTTTATTGAATTTTTGGTTGGCTGGATTTTAAATGGATTTAGGTTTCTTGACATGTATGCACATTTTACACCTTTTGCCATTTCTTTTGTGAAATTGTGATGATGTATCCAATGCCCCTGAAATTTTTTGTGCTTAATCAACACTCATTCATGCTTGTTTTGATGTAGAGTTTTTGAATTTATCGTATGTGGTTTGTGAGATATGAATTTTTGAAGTAGGGTGTGACAATTTGTGTCACACCAATGATATGCAAGTTCATGATTTTTGTTGACATGCTTCCTGACCTCCAATTGATATGAATTTTTGCATGAACCTTCTCTTATATGTCTAGTTGATGTGTGAATTTTCCTGGAATTAATTATGGCATTTCCAAATTGTTTGAGATTTTATCCCCTGTTTGACCAAAATGTTGATTTGTGTGATACATCTTGCCATTTCCTTTGTGGAATTCTCATACCTTATTGGATGATCATGAAATTTTACATGGGCATACTAGACATCTTAAGCTTTGCATTGGTGTTGATCCCATCCATTTCTCATCTGTTTTCATTTAGTTATGATTTTTTGAAGTTGATACATGAATGTTTGACTTCTTTGTGCATGCTTGAAATTGTTTTGACTTCCTGATTTTAATTGACCATCTTCCCATGATCCAATTGAGCTGAAATTTTATATGCATGCCATGTTTTGGATTGTGATCGACCCTGAATTATTTGATAATTTTTGGAATTGGTTATGATTGGTTTTGAGCTAAGTCTTTCTGTTGACTTCTTTGTGCATGCTTGAAATTTGCTTTGACCTCATGATTTTCATTGACTGCCTTCTACTTGTCCAATTGTGATGAAATTTTACATGCTTACCATGCTAGGTGTTAGGATTGATCATGAATTATTTGGTGATTTTTGAAAATGTTTGAGTTGAATTTTGATGCAAGTCTTGCTGTTGACCTTTGTATGCCCTCATTTGCCATGCTTTGACTTCTTTTGTCTATAAAATGATGATGATGCATGATATGAACTTGAGACCAATTGTGCTTGCTTCTTAAATGTTTGAACTTGATTTTGGTTGACTTTCATTTGCTGTTTTGACTTTCTCATTTCATTTTGACCCTAGGCTTGTCCTAGTGGTCTTGTTGCTTATGATTGAGTTCATGTTTCAGGTTAAGCTACAAGTGCTTCAAAGAAACCATTGCCTTTTGATTGAGTTTATTTGTTTATCATGAGCTAACCTTTGTTTTGTAGGTTGATTGACTCATATGATTTGAGTCTTGTGCTTAGCACATTGGCCTGTCTGTTTTGATTGTTAATTCTATCTCCTTCTGATTTAAACTGTTGAACTGTGTACTGATCTGTTTGACTATTTCAGGTACCACTTAGTTGCTTAGTTCTTTGAACTTGCTTTGCTTTGCTATTTAGCAATTTGCTTTGAGGTAATCCCTCTTTCTTCATGTAGTCTGGAGACCCGGTCTGTTATTTGGCCGGGCAAACTCTCTGAAGTCCTCCTTAAGAGGCAATGCTTGTGTGTGTTTATATTTGTCCCAAGCAGGAAAAGTCCTTCAAGTAAGGCAATTGGTAGATCAAAGGGATAAGTAGCCTATCCCCTACTATTCAGTGAGTCTTCTCCTTGCTCCCATTACATGGTTGTAGCATCGAGATCAAAACCCAAGATCAATCGAGTCTAATATGTGGAGAGAGTTCCTACTTTCTGAACTCCCACACTTTCTGATATGCTCTCCCTGATCAGGGATAAGAGCAATGAGGCACACCCCTCATATCCTTTCATCTGCTTCACCTTAGCCTCTCAATGGCAAGGTTAAGAGCAAATCTTTGACCCTATTCCAGTTGGCCTCAGTGCCTAACCCTCTTGTGTGAGCCTCCTTGTTTGGCTATAGAGTTTGCTGTTTGATATTCATTGATTGATTGATTGCTTCATATGCACATGTTTGCTTGTATGCTTCATGCATTTATCATCATCATTAATTGCTCATTAATGCACAATCATCTCCTTTGTCTTTGTGATATTGTCATTTGTTGTTTGCCCATTGAGGACAATTGTAAGTCCATTTCATTGGCCATTGTTCCTATGATATGGAAGGATAGAGTGTAAGACCTCATTGGTCACTCATATCTTCTGTTGTTTGGTTTGATTTGTATGTGAGGATGCAGTTATAAGTCCCTGTAAGTTGGCATCTACTTTCCTGTGATCATAATTTGATCTGTTTGATTTGTATGTGAGGATGCAGTTATAAGTCCCTGTAAGTTGGCATCTGCTTTCCTGTGATCATAATTTGATCTGTTTGATTTGTATGTGAGGATGCAGTTATAAGTCCCTGTAAGTTGGCATCTGCTTTTCCTGTGATCATAAGTTGGTTTATCTGTTTGTATGTGAGGTTGCAATTATAAGTCCCTGTAAGTTGGCATTTGCTTTCCTGTGATCATATTGTTGCTTTTGTTCTTGTATGTGAGGATCCATTGTAAGTCCCTGTAATGTGGCATTGGTTTTCCTGTGATCATATGTGGAGTTAACCTAAGTCCAGATAGATTGGCAGTTGACTTCCATTTCTCATCTTTGTTTTCTTTTGAGGAGATTAGTGTAAGACCATTGAGTGGCTTCTGATATCCTGTTCTGTTTTAGGAGACTGGTGTAAATCCATCTATTGGTATCCGGTATCCGTTTTCTGTTTGTGAGATTGGAGTAAGACCATTGAGTGGCATCCGGTATCATCTGTTTGTTTATGTCATTATTGCTTATTGCTATTCCAAAGGACACACTTGAATCATCTCCCATATGATTTCAAGAGGTGAACCTTCTAAGAAGTTTTACAATCTCCATCCATTCATCCTCATTATGTCCTAAACCTTTTCACACATTAATTTCAAACTTGACATAGATATTGTGCAGACATCTTCATGTTTTTTCAAACCAAAAACCTGGACCCCAAGTCCTTGACTTTTTTCAAACTCCATTCTCATAATACTTCTTTTGAATCAATCTTAATCATACTTTGACTTCACTTTCATAATCACAATCAATTAACTTCACTCATTCACTTGTTTTGGCTTCGTCCATTGTTAATCTTTTCATGCATTAGCCATAGGTTTTAATTATCATTGTGGTTGATGTAAATCTTGCCTATCCTTAGTGAGTCGACAGTAAGACTTCCGTACTGAAAACAGGGCTAACCCCTCTAGTACGTCGAAGCTATCCTCGCATGGTGGATGTTGGTTTTGGTCGAGTGTTCTCCCATTGATAATGAAAAGCCTCAGTGCTTGTGTTTAAAATTGAATCCACCAATTTTTGGAAATCTTTTAGCCGAACTACGGCGTTTTGATCCTTACCTTTGATGGAAGGTACGTAGGCAGCGGGTTCATCCGTTCAAACCCAATAACCCAATAACTAACTTGTATATTCTTTTCTCATCATCCCAATCATGTTTGCACAATACTTATGTCATAGCAAATAACAATCTTTTACAACAAGTGTGAAAAGGGCTCCCTAGGAGTACCTAGGACGTAGTGGGTGCCTAACACCTTCCCATTGCGTAATTTACCCCTTACCCAGAATCTCTGATCTTTTTATTAGTTTTCTACGTGTAAAACTTCTTAGGCTTTTGTTCGCTTTTTAGCCAGTCCTTTGGATAAATAAAAGTGCGGTGGCGACTCGAAAATCATTGTATACCTTGCTTATGATTTAATCGATAGATCATATGGCGACGAATACACCGCTACAGAAAAGTGGTGACTCTGCTGGGGAGATCTCACCAGAATCCTTGGTGGTATTGCCTACTTTTCACCCTTGTTGTGCTATATTATTATCTGTTATATGACATATTTTTGTACAATTTGGGATAACTGTATTGATTGTAATGTGTGAATTGCTTGATATACATTTGCTGTTTGCTTTGGTGATCTGTGAGATGAGTTCTGTACCCGAACTCGAGTGCACTCTAGGATAGGAGAATGGCATAGTCTTGTTGACTGGTGTGGAGTATTCCTTAGCCAGTTGACTTGCGAGCCCATTCACTTGGTGGAGGTCATGTTGAACTAATAATGTCACACAAGTTATTTGTGGTTAGGCATTATTCTTTCAATCATGTTCCGCAGAAGCCAAGGACCTTAGTTTACCAAACCCATCTTGGCCTATTTTTAGGACCGTAGTGCGGAGGTCGTTCAGATGTCAGTTCTGACACGATTGTCACGCGATACTACACTCATAAGAGTTTCTCTTGAGAATATTCTTGGAATACGAGTTTTCGTTCCTCCGATAATATTCGAAAGATGGAACGATGATTATGGGAACCTCTGGTAGAACATGTCTGGCAGGTTTAAACCCTAGTACACTCCCTTTGGGTGGTTCTTAACCGAGACTCCATGCTCGTGACTCTCAACAAACCCGTGATTCGTGGTTGAGTCGTTCAAACATTGTTAATATCAATGGATCCCGGATCAGGTGTAAAACCTAAAATCCACCAAAGCGGCTGGTTGATATTAAGAATGTTAGAACCGGTTCATGTACCGTTAATATCAATGGAACTTGGGTGTCGACAAGGTGAAAACCTAAATCCACCAAAATGGATGATTGATATTAGGGATACATATGAGCTTTCCCACGACCTTTGTGTGGTGTGCTTTGCTTGATCCTTGAGTGTGTTTGTTGCATTCATACATTCACGCATTCATCCGCATTCATGTCATCAAAAGAGAAAATTTTCAAGGAACTCAAAGGAGTTTATTTGCAAAAAATTTCAAAAAATGAAAAAACCGGGAAAATTTTTTCACCTCAAAGTTTACAAATAAAACCCTCGGGTTCCTTTGATATAAAAAATAAGCATATGCATAAACACTTCATGCATCATTTGCATAAGCAGGTGTTTTGTTCCGGTCTCCCGTCCTGTGGTCTGACCCTGCGATCTTCATTTATTTTGAAGACGCACTTTGCCGGTATTATACCAGAGCCGATTCTGCCAGATTGATGGATCATCCTGAGCAAGAGAGTTATGAATTCAGAGAGGATTTTGCCAGCCCAAGTGCTTTTAATGGATTTATTCCTGTTGATGGATTTATTCCTGTTGATGGATTTATTCCTGGTTATCCGATCCCGGGCTGGCATTGGCTACTGTTCTGGGGCATTTATTGAGCAAGGTTTGTTCACAAGTGGAGGATTCATCCATGCTGATCAACCTGAAGAAGAGGCTGCTGTTATCTTTGAAGCGGATGCAGAGGACCTGAACAATTTCATCATTCCTGGTGGTGTCTTGCCACAATTGGGTCGCTGTGGATGTTCCTACGGTCATTCATAAGTCAGCGGGATTTGTTCATTTTGTTTGAAACCCTTCTCCCATGCCAAAAGGAGAAGTGATGACATTGTTGGCAGCATTTAATACAATGATGTTTTCATTCAATTAATGCATTGCTTAAACATTTGTTTTTCCTTTGTTTTCACTTTTTGCTTTTGCATGAAATCAGTGATCACAAAAAACCCTGAAAAACAAAAACAACATTTTTCATCTGCATAAATGATTTGCTTGTTTAAATTCAAATGCTTTTCATTATCCAGAATCATTATGCAGGGATTTCTAAACCCATTGAACATAATGATCCAACGCCATCTCCCAATCTTGAATTCCTTGTATTTGAGGCAGAGGAAGATGATGTTGAAGGGGATTCCTGACGAGATTACCCGCCTTCTTGAGCACCAAAAGAAGCTCATTCAGCTGTATCATGAGAATCAGCTAAACAGTCAAACTGGGGCATTACAAATGTAAAAAAAAAAAAAAAAAAAAAAAAAAAAAAAGAGGGTGAAAAAGAAGAAAAAATCAAAAAAACCAGGAAAATTTTTCAAAATTTTTTCCAAAGGAAAAAAGAAAAATTATACCCTCAAAGTCCCTAGTTGACTGATGCTGAATGGATTCATAGTCGTTATGACCAGTTGAATTTGATTGAAGAGAAGCGATTAACTGCCATGTGTCATGGTCAGTTATATCAGCAGAGAATGAAGAAAGCATTCGACAAGAAGGTCAAGCCTCGTGTGTTCAGAGAAGGTGACCTTGTGCTCAAGAAAGTTTTGTCTTTCGCGCCCGATTCCAGGGGCAAGTGGACTCCAAACTACGAGGGTCCATATGTTGTTAAGAGAGCCTTTTCAGGCGGTGCTTTGATACTTACAACAATGGATGGGGAGGATTTCACTCGTCCTGTGAATTCAGATGCAGTCAAGAGATACTTTGCCTAAAAAAAAAAAAGTATATGCAAATAAAAAAAAACAGAATAGCTCGCTAAGTTGAAAACCTGAAAGGGCGGCTTAGGCAAAAATGAGCGTCTCGGTGGAGAACCCGCAAGGGTAATTCAGGCAAAAATTAGAGACTTGAAAAAAAAGAATATATTTGCATCCCGCTAGATTGAGTACCTCACTCTGGGGCAATCTAGGCAAAATTTAGGGATTTGGCAAGTAACTGCATCCTGACAAGACTTTCTGGTTCATCAGTCGTCATTTCGTCAGAAGATTCTCGATTCGTCGTCAACCGAAGCTTCGGATACATCGAGATTCAAATTGGTAGAGAAAGGATCATTATGTTCAATGTAGCCCTCTTCCAATATATATCACTGATTTCAAATTTGTACAGATCTATGGAGTCTTGCCATTTGCAGGCTACCATTCCATCAAATCAATTTGAGCTTTTTATCCAATTATTTGCACTCTTATTTGTTTTAATTCAACAAATGTTTTGCATGTTTTAAATTGATAAAATGTCATTGTTTTAAACAAATCAAATTTTTTCAAAAAAATATTGTTTTAAACAAAGTGAACATCCACAAGATTGAAAGGATACTCAAGAATATCTCAGTGCTCTCCCGAGGGTGGCATGATTTCCAACAGGTAAGACATTCGTTCACACTCCTGGTTTGGTGGTATCTTCTTTCTTCAGATCTTTGTTGAGGTTGTTCCTCAAACAGAGTTATTGTTGGGGTTGTTCCCCAGTACAGTCGCAAGCAGAGTGTTGTTGAAGACTTCGTTTTCTCCAGCAGCAGTTTTCCCCGGCATGGGTGTTTTTCTTGTAGAAGTTTCGGCGGTTGATGGTTTGTCATCTTGGTGCCCCGTCACTTTCTCCAGTGGGTTGTCTGCCCCATACTTTTTTGTCTCCTCAACACAGTCACGAGTAGAGCTGTTGTTGATATCCCTATCGGAGTCGCGAGCAGAGTTGTTATCACTCTTCCCAGTGCCGTTGCCAGTGGAGTTGTCTGTTTCCTCAGCACGATCGCTTTCTTTTTGAAGACTCGGTAAGTCAGCGGTTTGATACCCGGTACTTTACCTTTTCCCCGGCAAAGTCGTCTGCGGAATTGCTGCTATCTCTCCATCAGAGTTATTCTCTTTAGCAGAGCAGGATTTATTTTCCTATTCAGTGGTTGATTTGGGTTGACATCCCAGTATTGCCCCCATCTTTTCCTCAGCTTAGTCTGCAGAGTGTCTGTTGTGGCAGTTTCGCCTGTTGAATTGCTCCTTCAATCCCCAGTATGGTTGGATGATGGCTCTAGCCTCCAGTGAACGGATTGATTTCCTGACTGTTTGTGATCCCCAGTAGAGTGGCTTATATTGCAGAATCTACTTGTTGTGATCAGTTTGCTATGTATATTCTCCCCTAGTGGAGTGGTTCGTTGCAGAATCTACTTGTTTGATCTGTCCTCCCTCAGTGGTTTGTTCCCCAAGAGAGTAGCCGACAGTTTTCCCCAGTAGAGTTTGCTTGTGCAGTTAGATTCTATTTGGATGATATCATTCTCCCTCAGTGGGTTGTTCCCCAGTGGAGTTTTGTGGGTTTGCTTCTACAGCAGCTCGTGCTTATGCACCCTTTTGTTTCTCAGTTGACACTGGGATCCCCTGCAGATATCTTGGGTTTTCTCTTGTTCCCCTACAGATTCGTCTTTGTGGCTGCTTTGCCCGTTGTGACTTTCTGTACCCTGATTGGGTTATTCCCTGATATCTCTGATTCTCTGCTTCTTCAGCAGTACCCGCGGATCTTTGCTTCTCAGCATATAGATCTCCGCAGATTGGCTTTCCAGCTGGTTTTTCCCCTGGAAGTATAATACCGGACGTTTGTTCCTGAACCTGTTTGTGTTAGAATTGTCTGTTTTGTCAGCATTCATCAAACATAAATCACGCATATTCATGCATATTCATAAAACATTCAGATATTCATGTTGCATTTCTTGCCATATATCTTTTGTTCGTCGTGTCTCCTGCTATGGTGATATAGATCTCTTTACAGATCTCCCCAAGCAGATGTCGGGTGTTATAAATCTCTCCATATAGAGTCAACCCCATAAGCAGAAAATATTGTCTTTCCTTCTGCAGTTCCCCACTGAGATATATCCTCGTGGATGACGGTTTCTTCCGTTTCCTCCCAACACATATATTGGGATGGATTTTCCTATTTGAGTTATATCCTCATTAGGACGTGTCTTGATTCAGTCTGTCTTTTCGGATTATTCCCGAATTGGCTATTTGTCAAATGTCTTGTGCTTCCCAGTGGGTTGTTCCCCAGCGGAATGTTTTTGGGCCTCTACCCTCATACCGGTAGTTATAAGTCCTACTTTTCCTGGCTTTCTTGACAGAATTTGTGGTTATACACCTTTTATTCTCCAGCCAGAGCTTTGGTTTTCTACCCTCATACCGGTAGTTGTAAACCCTATTTTCCTGCTCTTCAGCAGTTTGTGGTTTGTTATAAACCCTATTTTGGTTTCCCGTGCGGATTTGTGATTTGTTCTATCCCCACGCGGAGTTGTTGGTCTTCTACCCCGTATTCGGTAGATGTAAACCCTAATTTCGCGGTTATCTTCATCTAGTTCTTGATGTTGATTTTCCTTCGCTTGGATAAGTTGCTCAGATCAGCACTTATATCCCTAGCAAGTCTTTTGTGGATAATTGCCGTATGCTAGCAATTTTATCCCCAGTGGGTCCTTTCACCGTTTGCTAGTGATTTATTCCCCGGATCATTGGTTGTATACCAATACATCCCCAGCTAGTCCCTGTGGATAATTGCCGGATAATTGCCGGATGCTTGCAATTTATCCTCAGCAGATCGCCTTTCATTTACCCTTTTGTTGGTAATGTCTGTTGCTCCCTTTTGATTGGTCATCATTATATACCTAGTTTGGTATCCCGATACCTTTCTTTTCAGTTGATTTATCCTTTATTAACCCAGTAACCGGTTATGGATAATCTTCCATGCGAGTATATTATTCACGGTCTGCCGGTAATGAATAATATATCTCATGCACTCTTCAGTCGAAGCCTTTTGCGTTTCCCCGGTCGAGTAAGATTCGTTATTTCCCGTTGTGGAGTCGAATATTCTTGTTGTTGGATAATTGCCGGATGCTTGCAATTTATCCCTTTGAGTGGTCTTTCGTTTACCCGGATGCTTGGTATCGATTGTCTCTCTATTGTGGTTAGTCACCTATTATATACCCAGTAACCGGTATCTCTGGTGTCTTTTCCTTTCGAGTGTATTATTCACGGTCTGCCGGTAATGAATAATATATCTCATGCGCTCTTTAGTTGGAATCCTTTGTTGATTTTCCCCAACTGAGCAAGATTCGTATTCTTTGTAGAATCGAATATCCATCCTTTAACCAGTTTGTGTTTTGGATGATGAGTGTTTTGGAAGTGAAATCCAATTCACGTTTTCGGTAGATCACCTATTATATACCCAGTAACCGGTATCTCTGGTGTTTCTTACCATGCGAGTATATTATTCACGGTCTGCCGGTAATGAATAATATGTCTCATGCACTCTTTGGGTTTGTGTCCCCAGTTGAGTAAGATTCGTTTTCCCGTTGTGGATTCGAATGCCCATCCTGTAAGTCGATTTGCTTTTTCAAGCCCTCCTTTCGGATGATGAGTGTTTTGGAAGTGAAACGCAATTCACGTTTTCGGTAGATCACCTATTATATACCCAGTAACCGGTATCCCTGGTGTTTCTTACCATGCGAGTGTATTATTCACGGTCTGCCGGTAATGAATAATATGTCTCATGCACTCTTTGGGTTTGTGTCCCCAGTTGAGTAAGATTCGCATTCCTTGTGGAATCGAATGTCCATCCTATAAACAAGTCTGTTGTTCTAGCTTTCTTCAGGATGATGAGTGTTTTGGGAGTGAAAACCAATTCACGTCTTCGGATCTTATCCTATAAACAACCCAGTAACCGGTTCAGGATAATTTTCCTTTCGAGTATATTATTCACGGTCTGCCGGTAATGAATAATATGTCTCGTTTCACTCTTGGGTCAATCCTTTGTTGCTTTCCCCTCAGAGTAAGATTCATATTCTTTGTAGAATCGAATATCCATCCTATAAACAAGTTTGCTTTTCTAGCTCTCTTCAGGATGATGAGTGTTTTGGAAGTGAAATCCAATTCACGCTTTGGTCGGTCACCTATTATATACCCAGTAACCGGTATCCTTGGTGTTCCCTCCTTTCTGCTCCCTATTATGACCTCGGTCCCCCTGTGGAGTCAGATTTTCCTGAGTTTGTTACCCTTATACCGGTAACATCTCATTTCTTTGGTGCTTCCTCAGTGAAGTTTTCTCGTTGCTTCTCCCCAGGAGTCAGCTTGTGTCTCTCCAATGGATTTATTTTCCTTTGGAATTCTCTTTTTCCCCAATGTGAGTCCTTCACTCCCCAGTGAGTTCTCCAGTCTGTTTTCTGTTTTTCCTCCTAACCAGAGTCGTGTCTTGTTCATGCTGTGTCGGTTTTGTTTATCCCCAACTAGAGTCTTGTTAGAGTCTCTGTTCCTGGTGAGTGTATTACTCCGATGGATCGTCTTTTCTTCTGTGTGAATCATATTCCCCACAGAATTTGTGTCTTTTGCATGCATACATTTGCATCATGAGGTCTCTTAGGGACCAAAATTTGTCTCATTATTGTTATTTAAGCCCATTCTACCGCGTCGAGATGAAGATTTCTAAACTTCACTTCTCCGGCTAGAATGACCTTAAATAGGGGCATCTGTAAGACCCCAATTTTGGCCCTAAGATCCCTCATGGCCCATATCATATCATATCATGGCCTCAAGGATCATTGCATGCCCTAGCTTCCCTCCTAGTGGGTAGGTTGCTTTGTGAGTGTGGTTCTTGATCACCAAGCATGTCTTGCATTTGTATATCTTTGCTTTTCATATGTTTATTAACCAAAAAGTACAAAAATATTGTCAGTTTAACCTTGTTGCTTGCAGTTGAAGCAATCATCAGCAATTAGGTCGAAGACAGTCAACAATCAGTCAAAGCAATGGATGGTGGCCATTCTTGCAGAATTTGGGCACCATGATCAATAATCAAAAGTTCATACAACTTGGGACATCATTTGGAGTCAAGATATCAAGGAATTAGGGTTTGGAATTCATCAGAAGGTGCTTCAGTCAAGCAAAACCCTAGAAAGTCAAACTTGGTCAACTGTCCATTTAATCAGGGATTTGATGATGGAATTTGGTCTGAGAGGTCTCCTTCATGCCTATATAAGCTTCATGTATCATGCCCAACCTCATCATGGAAGAATTCAAAGTCAATCAGAAATTTCCCAAAATAGAAAGTGGACCTGTAATTTCAACTGCCAAAAATGGAAACTTCTTGATCCTCAACTTACATCATGATACAAGCTTCAAATGAATTTTTGCCCAACATGAAAGTTGAAGATCTTGTTCTCCCATTTTCAAAAAGTCCAAGAACTCTCAAATCCCATGTATGGTTTGCAAGATATGATCAATTCAATTTCAAAAATTTGTGAACTTCAACAAGCCATATCTCATGAACCACTTGGCCAAATTTGATGGGGTTTTTTCCTACAAACTCCATTTAATCCCCTCTTTCCAAAAATGCATTCATGATGAACCAAAACCTTGCCAATCAAAATGCCATTTTTGGACTTGACTTTATTAAATTCAAGTGAGTTGCAAAAGTGACTTTTTGAATTAAATATCTTTAGACATTTTGGCCATTTGGGTTCTGTTTAGAAGGTCATTTGCAGCCTGTTTTGAAGCCCAAATTCGTGCACCAGCCACTACACCTCCACACATGAACCAAAACCACCAATTAGCAAAACTTACCATTTAATCAAACTGTGTTTAGTTCTTAATAATGCAACCTTAAACAGAGGTATTTAACCTTATTTGCTGTCCATTTGCCAACCCTAGAGAGAAGCAGCAGCCTTTACAGAACAAAAAAAAACCTTCATTCTCTCTAAACTTGCAATTTCACGATTTACATTTTTCTGCACAAAACTCCCAAAACACCACGAGCCATCTTCATTGTTTCTTCAATTGGACATCATTTGGAAGTGTTTTCGAGCAGTAAACTCCACCTGTGCAGCACTTTTCGAGCTCTGTTTCTTCATGGACCTTCAATGGTGAATCGAGATTTGGAAGTTTCCAGGCATCATTAAGCTAACCTACCTCAAGTATCCATCATTTCACAGCATAAGGAACATCTGTTTGCACTTGTATCATCAAAAGAACCACTGATTCTCCATTTGCTTCAAATTCAAGTAAGTGCTCGACCTTCTTCATTTACCAAATTATGAGCTGCTTTAGATAGATCTTTTAATGCTGAACCCATTGCAACTTGTCTCATTTGATTTGGTTAACTGTGCTGTAAGAAATCTGGATTTACATTTTGGTGACCAAACATGATTGTGCTCGATTTGCTTTGCTTGAAATGATTTGGTGAAAATGGATATTACATTCTTGTTCTATGGTGCTTGCTGACCATGAGTGTATATTCAATTTGTGTTTCTGAAAAAAATCTGGAATCGAGTTTGTTGTTAGAGATGATGAACACATGCTTGCTGTTTCTTAAACCCTAGAACTAGTTTCCAGAAATTCACATGAGCTCGTGATGATGTTTGTTTGTTGTTTGAACTATGATGCTGCATGAATATCAATGCCATGCTGTTTGAAATTCGATTTATGGTGATAACATGAAGTCGCCCTGTTGTTGCTAGAACCCTAGAGATTTTCAAACCCAGAAAATATTTGATATGCTGCATATGTTTGGCTGTTGTTTATGTTGTGATTGCATGAACTGATTCATTGCCATGCTTCTGTGCAATTCTGTGGAAATTCGTTTTTTGATGTCAATGAGCATGAACATGAAATGAGCATTGTTCCATCTAAAACCCTAATGCTGCCCAGAAAACATGAATGCTATTGGCTGTTGTTGTTGGATCTGCTGCATGAGTACTGTGTCATTAAGCCACTAGCCAATCACAACATTTTATTTTGTTGAGCCTAAATGATCCAATTGAGCTGAAATTTTATATGCATGCCATGTTATGGATTGTGATCGACCCTGAATTATTTGATAATATTTGGAATTGGTTATGATTGGTTTTGAGCTAAGTCTTTCTGTTGACTTCTTTGTGCATGCTTGAAATTTGCTTTGACCTCATGATTTTCATTGACTGCCTTCTACTTGTCCAATTGTGATGAAATTTTACATGCTTACCATGCTAGGTGTTAGGATTGATCATGAATTATTTGGTGATTTTTGAAAATGTTTGAGTTGACTTTTGATGCAAGTCTTGCTGTTGACCTTTGTATGCCCTCATTTGCCATGCTTTGACTTCTTTTGTCTATAAAATGATGATGATGCATGATATGAACTTGAGACCAATTGTGCTTGCTTCTTAAATGTTTGAACTTAATTTTGGTTGACTTTCATTTGCTGTTTTGACTTTCTCATTTCATTTTGACCCTAGGCTTGTCCTAGTGGTCTTGTTGCTTATGATTGAGTTCATGTTTCAGGTTAAGCTACAAGTGCTTCAAAGAAACCATTGCCTTTTGATTGAGTTTATTTGTTTATCATGAGCTAACCTTTGTTTTGTAGGTTGCTTGACTCATATGATTTGAGTCTTGTGCTTAGCACATTGGCCTGTCTGTTTTGATTGTTAATTCTATCTCCTTCTGATTTAAACTGTTGAACTGTGTACTGATCTGTTTGACTATTTCAGGTACCACTTAGTTGCTTAGTTCTTTGAACTTGCTTTGCTTTGCTATTTAGCAATTTGCTTTGAGGTAATCCCTCTTTCTTCATGTAGTCTAGAGACCCGGTCTGTTATTTGGCCGGGCAAACTGTCTGAAGTCCTCCTTAAGAGGCAATGCTTGTGTGTGTTTATATTTGTCCCAAGCAGGAAAAGTCCTTCAAGTAAGGCAATTGGTAGATCAAAGGGATAAGTAGCCTATCCCCTACTATTCAGTGAGTCTTCTCCTTGCTCCCATTACATGGTTGTAGCATCGAGATCAAAACCCAAGATCAATCGAGTCTAATATGTGGAGAGAGTTCCTACTTTCTGAACTCCCACACTTTCTGATATGCTCTCCCTGATCAGGGATAAGAGCAATGAGGCACACCCCTCATATCCTTTCATCTGCTTCACCTTAGCCTCTCAATGGCAAGGTTAAGAGCAAATCTTTGACCCTATTCCAGTTGGCCTCAGTGCCTAACCCTCTTGTGTGAGCCTCCTTGTTTGGCTATAGAGTGTGCTGTTTGATATTCATTGATTGATTGATTGCTTCATATGCACATGTTTGCTTGTATGCTTCATGCATTTATCATCATCATTAATTGCTCATTAATGCACAATCATCTCCTTTGTCTTTGTGATATTGTCATTTGTTGTTTGCCCATTGAGGACAATTGTAAGTCCATTTCATTGGCCATTGTTCCTATGATATGGAAGGATAGAGTGTAAGACCTCATTGGTCACTCATATCTTCTGTTGTTTGGTTTGATTTGTATGTGAGGATGCAGTTATAAGTCCCTGTAAGTTGGCATCTGCTTTCCTGTGATCATAATTTGATCTGTTTGATTTGTATGTGAGGATGCAGTTATAAGTCCCTGTAAGTTGGCATCTGCTTTCCTGTGATCATAATTTGATCTGTTTGATTTGTATGTGAGGATGCAGTTATAAGTCCCTGTAAGTTGGCATCTGCTTTTCCTGTGATCATAAGTTGGTTTATCTGTTTGTATGTGAGGTTGCAATTATAAGTCCCTGTAAGTTGGCATTTGCTTTCCTGTGATCATATTGTTGCTTTTGTTCTTGTATGTGAGGATCCATTGTAAGTCCCTGTAATGTGGCATTGGTTTTCCTGTGATCATATGTGGAGTTAACCTAAGTCCAGATAGATTGGCAGTTGACTTCCATTTCTCATCTTTGTTTTCTTTTGAGGAGATTAGTGTAAGACCATTGAGTGGCTTCTGATATCCTGTTCTGTTTTAGGAGACTGGTGTAAATCCATCTATTGGTATCCGGTATCCGTTTTCTGTTTGTGAGATTGGAGTAAGACCATTGAGTGGCATCCGGTATCATCTGTTTGTTTATGTCATTATTGCTTATTGCTATTCCAAAGGACACACTTGAATCATCTCCCATATGATTTCAAGAGGTGAACCTTCTAAGAAGTTTTACAATCTCCATCCATTC
This sequence comes from Lathyrus oleraceus, assembly GCF_024323335.1. NCBI lineage: Eukaryota > Viridiplantae > Streptophyta > Magnoliopsida > Fabales > Fabaceae > Lathyrus > Lathyrus oleraceus. Next base: position 422,716,662 of record NC_066581.1, read on the forward strand.
ATCCTCATTATGTCCTAAACCTTTTCACACATTGATTTCAAACTTGACATAGATATTGTGCAGACATCTTCATGTTTTTTCAAACCAAAAACCTGGACCCCAAGTCCTTGACTTTTTTCAAACTCCATTCTCATAATACTTCTTTTGAATCAATCTTAATCATACTTTGACTTCACTTTCATAATCACAATCAATTAACTTCACTCATTCACTTGTTTTGGCTTCGTCCATTGTTAATCTTTTCATGCATTAGCCATAGGTTTCAATTATCATTGTGGTTGATGTAAATCTTGCCTATCCTTAGTGAGTCGACAGTAAGACTTCCGTACTGAAAACAGGGCTAACCCCTCTAGTACGTCGAAGCTATCCTCGCATGGTGGATGTTGGTTTTGGTCGAGTGTTCTCCCATTGATAATGAAAAGCCTCAGTGCTTGTGTTTAAAATTGAATCCACCAATTTTTGGAAATCTTTTAGCCGAACTACGGCGTTTTGATCCTTACCTTTGATGGAAGGTACGTAGGCAGCGGGTTCATCCGTTCAAACCCAATAACCCAATAACTAACTTGTATATTCTTTTCTCATCATCCCAATCATGTTTGCACAATACTTATGTCATAGCAAATAACAATCTTTTACAACAAGTGTGAAAAGGGCTCCCTAGGAGTACCTAGGACGTAGTGGGTGCCTAACACCTTCCCATTGCGTAATTTACCCCTTACCCAAAATCTCTGATCTTTTTATTAGTTTTCTACGTGTAAAACTTCTTAGGCTTTTGTTCGCTTTTTAGCCAGTCCTTTGGATAAATAAAAGTGCGGTGGCGACTCGAAAATCATTGTATACCTTGCTTATGATTTAATCGATAGATCATATGGCGACGAATACACCGCTACAGTCCCAAAGAAGAAGGGTTTCGTCATTTATGGAGACTTTGTTCCCAGGAACAACAAGGGAGAAATACTTAGAAAAGGTAGTGTAGGTAATCCCTCTTCTACTATTGTCTCCGATGTTATGTTAGTTTAAGGTTTTAAACATAATTTCATTATCATTAGTCAACTATGCGACAAGGGCTTTAAAGTTACTTTTACAAATACTTGTTTCCTGTTTGAACATAATTATAAGAAAGATTGTATGTTTAAAGGCTTGAGGGTCAATAACACCTATATGCTTAACTTAGATGATGTACCCTTGATAGGTGTATAGGTAAATTCATGACCATCGAGCTATTAATTAACTCGGCGTCGATAAAATCAGAGTCGCCACTGTGCTTTTATTATTTCCAAAGGAAAAGGGAAAAAAAGTAAGAACAAACCCAAAGATAAGAAGTTTTCAAATCAAAATTAATAAAATGTCAGAGATTACATGTAAGGGGATTGGTTACACAGAGGGAAGGTATTAGCACCCAAAGTGTCTTAGGTACTCCTAGGGAGCCCTTTTTTGTGTGCAAGTGTTTGAGCTGAAACGATGTTTGATAAAAAAAGTGTGAAGGGATGACAAAAACAATTCATTAATTATATGTTGTGTTTTACAAGACCTTCGGTCTTATGCCTACGTACCAACATAAAAATGAGAGATCAAAACCACGTAGTTCATGGTAAAAAATTCAAAGATATTGGTGAATTGGTTTTATCAAAAGTTTAAAAGAAAGAGGGAACAAAAGGCGAAAGACTTGAATGAGATTGTTAGTTCTTTTTGTCTTTTGAAATTAAAGTCAATATGGTTAAGTTTATTTGCAAGATTCATTCAAGAAAAAAGTTTTGAAAATTCAATGGCATAAGGACAAATTTTCTACTCATTAAAACAAGTATAAGTTGAAAACACACACAAATCAGGTTTTGAAATGAGGGAGAGATTTTGAAATTAAAGAAGTGAGAGGAGACGAGGGGACTACGCTAGACAATAATTAAAAGTTAAGAGTTGAAAAGATCTGACTAATGGGAAGCAATTCACAAGACAAGAATGTCGTATAGAAACCCATTTCCTTTGGACTTTTAAGCAAGCAACAAGCATAAGTAATATCCAACCAATTAATATGAAGACCAAGGAATCAAATAAAGATAACCATAACATCCAAGCAAGCACTCCAATAGCAAGCAATCTTCAATGTCTTCAAAATGTATCATATGAAATATTCCTTGTGGCAAACTCATAAAAACAATCATCAAATATAAACAACAAGTTCAAAATAAAAGCTTAAGCACAGTGACAAAATAACAGATGAACCAATAACACTCAAGGTTTACATCATATGAAAGGAACAGTCAATGATAACTCAGTCTCAAATAGTGGCATTCGCCAAGTCCTCAAAGCATAGGGAAGTTACCTATTCTAAGTCCAAAAGTTCATATTAAGTCCATCCGTCCACCAAGATATTTTTTAAGGTTTTTGTTGTTATTAAGTATTTTAAAGTCCTAAGACCACAAATAGAAAAAAGTCAAAAGAATACAATAAGCACAAATGAAATGCCTCAAGTGATCAAAGTGAAAATGACTGAAACATAAACATCTTGCATTAAGTATAAATGGCAATGAATGATAAAGGTACTGAAATTTAAATTGCATTAAGTAAATGACTTAAAAGTAAAGCAATATAATAAAGGGAGTTAGTCAAATGTTAGTGAAGAGTTCAATTTGTTTAAGTCATTCTTTGGAGAACACTCAACCATTCATTCACAAGTATGAAGACATGAACCAAGACATCATCCATGAGAAGGGCTCCAACTTGGATAAATCTACAAGTATGCCACTATCTTTCATAAATGGAAAAAAGGTCAAGTCTTCACACAATTCCATGAAGAATGGGAGACTTACAATCTCACTTACAAGAATGTTATACGTTTTGAGACAACTTTATCTCTATGTTAAGCAATTGTAATTGGACTTATGTAGAAGTCACAACTATATGAGGTCGTGCAATAAAGAAATTGGTGTTAATGCATGTTAGATACATGGTACAAATAACCAAGCTCCTAACACATACCACACATAAAAATATAGTGGGATGAACCTATCTCAATCAGGATCATATTGATTTATCTGACATAAGGTCATTGATGAATCAACTAGCATTTGACATTTGAGAATTCATTGGTCAATGAATGGATTGGGGAAGAAGAGGGATGAATATGAAGAGGGAAAGGGAAATGGGAACCCAAATTGATCATAGGAGGAATTTCATCTGATCAATACTATCCATTCATTTTGAGTGATGAAATATATATTTCATCAACCCCCTAAATCCAATAGTATTGATAAAATGGAAGTTAAAATCAAACATTATCAAGGCCAAACAGAAAGTCAAACATCACAAAGTCAATCAAATGTCTCACCAATAGTTTTAAATAATTAAACCATTAAAAATTAATTTAAAAATGGAATAAAATGCATTTTTAAAAGGACAAAACCTCAAATCACTTATGTAAGACCCCAATTTTGACCCTAAGATCCCTCATGATATCTTATCATTTGCATTGGCTTTGGGATCACACCTTGACATCCTCATTACCCCTCATTCATTGGGTTTGCATCGGGAGAGATCACTAAGCACATTTGATTGTATCATACTTTTTTTTCATTGTTTACTAACCAGATTACAAAAAATATGTCCATGTATAACTTTGTTTCTTTTGTAGGTAGTGTGTGCATCCACCCATGCTCTATCAAGCTCACATATAGGGTTTAAGACCCTTAGTGCAAGAAGATCAATCAAGGAATGGTTCAAAATAGTTCTAAATATCATATATGGATCCACATGTTCTTTATTTATCATTTTGATCTAGAATTCGTCAAAAGTTTGAAGCTTGTTTGCCTTGGAAGCCCTAATTCACCTGGGTATCTTGTATGACTTCCTCAACAAGTTTCTTCAACAATTGGTCAAATATTTCAAGGGAAACTTAATTATATGTCATCCTAGGAATATTTTATCCTCCATGATCCCTAAAAATCAATATAACTTCAAGTTTTCAAGTTTGTTCAAAGAGGTTAACCAGAGAAAGCCAACTTGTCAAAACTGAGGTTCCCTATACCCTATCTCCTACAATATTTCTTATACAAAAATGATTCAAAAATAAAAATTACTCTTTATGACATTCCAAATAACTTTCATGTTGACATAAAGAGTTAGTTTTTCTTGGAAATTCATTTTTTATGTTGAAACATTATAGGCCATTTTGTATGTGCCCTAGGTATGAGGTCAACTCCAAACGACCATAACTTGCTCAATTTTTATGATATAAAGGACATCCAAGTTTCATGATCAATTTCAAGATGTCTTATCCAACGTTTGTTCTTTGAGAAATGTCAAATTCAACTTGCAAGGGCATGTTCCAAGAGGAGACATTATAGGTAATTTTGGGCCATCACCATTGAACAAGCAATTTTCCTCAACTTGTAAAATGCATCACTGCCTCATGCCAAATCCAAAGGATGTCAAATTTGTGACCAAATTGAATATGAATGAAAGAGATACAACTTTGGTAAAGAAACCATTTTAATTTGGAGATAATAGCAAAAGTTATTCAAGGTGGAAGAAGTGGTCATTTGACTTTGTACTTAGAAAATTTCCAACCATGTTTGATTTCTCCAACTTCCACCTCAAAATTTATCATTATCCAATCTCCAAATGGAAAAGTGTTCAAAATCAAAGTTATTCTCCTTGATGCCACCTTTCCAAAAGTTCAAAGATCATTTTATTTGAACAAGAATTGAGGGACCTGTGCATGGCTTGTTTTGGCAACCTTTGAATTTAATTCCAATTACCATTGCATGGCTTCATGATATGATCTCAGCAGGGTTTGTGCATGAATTTGGCGTCAATAAAATCAACATTTTGGGCCTAATGCATGTCCATGCACCCATGCACATCACATTACTATTTTTGGACAAATTATGGAAAGGTGTGAAAAGCAAGTCTCATGCTATAAATACATTGCCTTGCTACTCAAAAGAAGGTTCCCTCTGGCCCAAGCTTTGCATCACTGCCTCCCTAACCTCCATTAAAGGATAAACTTAAAGATTTCACTTGAAATCGAGTTTAAATTCTCATTATATTTTAAGATTGAAACTCCAAGAATCCAAGCCTTTCATTGATCCAGTTCACTTCCTGCAAGCTGTTATAGTCAAGCCAAGGAAAATTGGAAGCAAGATCAAGCTCAATTGAAGCTACCCGAAGGTGAATTTTCTCAAAATTCTCTTCTTTGATTCTCCCTCATTTCTTCAACTATTTTGATTGATTATTGGTTGTCTAAAGTCCTACCAGTCTAGGTAACAAGATTGAGATGCTTTGAGGCCAAATCGGAGCAACTCAGATCATGCACCTCAAACTTCAAGTCCATGTATCTTTCAATATACTTGGAATTGGGTGAAATTGAGGCCAAATTCGAGCTCCTGAGCATTCTTTTTCTTTAAAATAATATACTCACTTTTTATTTTAATGGTGGTTGGTGATGGACTAGTCCGGTAAGGTCCACCGGAGAAGATGCCCGGAGCTAGGGCTCCGGTGCTGTGCAGGAACGTCCTAGGTCATTTGATCATGAACCATGTTCTAATCTCAGCCCTCCATTGTGATTACCACTTGTGTTGCACGTTTGACTCAGGTGTTTGGTGCATTCTGGCGCGTGGCCATCAGATCTGCCACCTCATTTAATGAGGGAGGTCTGATGGCCCTTGTTTTTTTTAATTTCTTTTAATTTCTGATATTATATTTTTATTAGCTAATTTTGTTTAATTCATATCAAATTCATTTTTAATCCAAAAAATATGGGACTATCACCAAAAATCTTTAAATAATTTTCCCTTTCATATTTTGAATTAAAATTATTCCTTGGATTAATTTTGATATTTTTAATGAATTAAATATTTTTGTGCATATCTTTAATTGTTTTAAAATACTTTTGACTTTCGAAAAATCATGAATTTTTTTGTCTATGTTCCTTTGACCTTGTTTAACCTAGGAAAAATCCATTGGCAATTTATTTGGTGTTTTGAAGGGATTTGAGGTTTTATCCGTATTAAAATGCATTTAAATTCACTTTTAACTTTATTCTTAATTGATTAAATGTTTAAAAATTATGTTTATCCATTTTTATGGTCTTTTGATGTTTGACTTTCTGTTTGGGCCTTGGTCATGGTTGATTTGACTTTTGTTTGATCTATACCATTGGATTCAGGGGATTGATGAAATGTATATTTCATCTCCCAAAATGAATGAATGGTATTAATCAGATGAAATTCCTCTCATGATCAATTTGTGTTTTTATTTCCCATTCCCTCTTCATCTTCATCCATATTCTTTCCCAATACTTCATTTGACCAATGATTTCTCTAATGTCTAAATGTTAGTTGGTTCATCAATGACCTTGTGTCAGATGAATCAACACAAGTTTGACTGAGATAGGTCTTCCCCATTTTATTTTAGTGTGTGGTATGTTTTAGGAGTTTGGTTCTTTTTACCAAATCTCTAACATGCATTAACACCTATATTTTTATTTCCCGACCTCAAATTGTTGTGACTTCTACATAAGTCCAATTACGATTGCTTAACATAGAGCTAAATCTGTCCTTCAAGGCATAACATTCTAGTAAGTGAGATTGTAAGTCTTCCATTCTTCATGGTATTGTGTGGGAACTTTACCTTTTTTCCATTCATGAGAGCTAGTGGCATACTTGTTTATTTATCCAAGTTGGAGCCTTCTCATGGATGATGTCTTGGTTCAAGGATTCATACTTGTTGATTTATCCAAGTTCGAGCCTTCTCATGGATGATGTCTTGGTTCGTGGATGATGTTCTCCAAAGGATGACTTAATCAATTAAAACTCATCACTAACATTTGACTAACCATTGGCTACATTTTTTATTAGTGTTGTTTTATTTTCAAGTCATTTACTGTATGCAATTTAAATTTCAGTACCTTTATCATTCATTGTGTAAGACCCCAATTTTGACCCTAAGATCCCTCATGTTATCTCATCATTTGCATTGGCTTTGGGAACACACCTTGGCATCCTCCTTACCCCTCATTCATTGGGTTTGCATTGGGAGAGATCACCAAGCACATTTTATTGTATCATACTTTATTTTTCATTGTTTACTAACCAAAATACCAAAAATATGTCAATGTATGACTTTGTTTCTTTTGTAGGTAGTGTATGCCTCCATTTAAGCCATATCAAGCTCACATCCAGGGTTTGAGACCCTCAGTGCAAGGGTTTAAATCAAGAGATGGTTCACATGGGTTCTAGACATAATATATGGATCTCCATGATCTTCACTTATCATTTTGATCAAGAATTCATCAAGAGTTTGAAGCTTGTTTGCCTTGGAAGCCCTAACTCATATGGGTATCTTGTATGACTAACTAAACAAGTTTCTTCAATATTTAATCAAATATTTCAAGGTATACTTCATATTACCTAATATGATACATATATGATCCTCCATGAGTCCCAAAAATCAAGAAAACATCAAGTTTGTAACTAGGTTCAAAGTGGTTGACCAGAGAAACTCAATTGGTCAAAACTGGGGTTCCCTAGACCCTATCTCCTACAATGTTTGTCGTATGAGAATTATTCCAATAGAAAAGTTACTCTTTATGACATTCCAAACTACTTTCATGTTGACATTAAAAGCTATTTTTTCTTGGAAATTCATTTTTTATGGTGAAAGATTATAGGTCATTATGTCTGTACCCTAGTTAGGAGGTCAACTTCCAAGGACCATAACTTGCTCAAATTTTATGAGATGAAGGCCATACAGATTTCATGATCAATTTCAAGATGTTATCTCCACATTTTATTCTTTCAGAAATGTCAAATTCAACATGAAAGGCAATGTGCCAAGGGGAAACATTATATGTCAGTTTGGGCCATCTCCATTGAACAAGCAATTTTCCTCAACTTCTAAAATGTATAACTCCTTCATGAAAAATCCAAATGATGTAAATTTTTTGACCAAATTGAAGAGGGATGAAATATCTATAACATTGATGAAGGAACGTTTTTCAGTTGAAACTCATAGCAAAAGTTATTCAAGGTAGAAGAAGTGGTCATTTGACTTTGTACTTAGAAAATTTTCAACTATGTTTGACTTATCTAACTTCTACCTCAAAATGCATCATGATCCAAGCTTCAAATGAAAAAGTATTCAACATGAAAGTTGTTCCCCATGGTGTCGCCTTTCCAAAAAGTCCAAGATCACCTCATTTGGACCAAAATTGAAGGACTTGCGCATGGGTGTAATGCATGGTCCCATTTTGGAAACATTTGTGATCAATTTTTATTTCAACATTGCATGGTCCCTTGATTTTGTTTCAGCATCATTTGGAATTTAGTTTGTACCTTTTGACATCATTGATTCGGCATTGTACATGCACATGCAAGCATGCATGAGAACGTTGCTATTTTTAGATTTTGAATGAAAGTGTGTGAAAAGAACTTGGTAGCCTATAAATACATCTCCCTTGAGCGCAGAATGGGGACCCTCTTGCCCAAGCTTTGACTTGCTTCTTCCTTAAACCCCATTGAAAGAATAATCTTGAAGATTTCTTTAGAAATTGAGTTTCAATTGTCATTCTGTTTTGGAATTGAAACTCCAAGAATCCAAGCCTTTTAATCATCAATATCATCTCCTACAAATAGATAGAAGTAAGCCAAGACAAATTTAAAGGAAGATCGAGCCTAATTGAAGCAAATCGAAGGTGAATTTTTAGATTTTTCTCTTCTTCGATTCTTCCTCAATTATTCATAATTTTGTTTGATCTTTGTTGTCTAAAGACCTACCAATATATTTAACAAGATTGAGTTGCTTTGAGGTCAAATCGAAGCAACTCAGTTCATACTCCTCAATTTTGAATTCCACGTGTCTTTCAATATAGTGAGAATTAGAAAGTTTTGAGGGCAGATTTGGACTCCTGGCGTTTTTATTTTAGTGAAGGTTGATGGTGGACTAGTCCGGTGAGGTCCACTTGAGAAGATGACCGAAACCCTAGCTTCGGTGGTGTGTTGGCACTCTCTCATTCCTTTGATCATGTTTCAACGTTTTAATCAGGTCCATTGGTTGGCATGACCATGTTTGCAGCGCGTTTGACTAGTGTGTTTGGTGGACACCACACGCATGGCCATCAGATCTGCCACCTTAATTAATGAGGGATATCTGATGGCCCTTGCTTTTTTGTATTTTCTGATTTTTTGTGTTAATTGCCTTATTTTATTTAATTCATAACAAATCCATTTTTAATCTAAAAAATGATACTTTCACCAAAAAAATTACAATATTTTTCTCTTCCATCTTTTGAATTAAACTTATTTTTTGGATTAGTTTTGGTATTTTTCATGAATTTAATATGTTTGTGTATATTTTTAATTGTTTAAAAATACTTTTGACTTTCTAAAAATTGTGATTTTTTTGGTCTAAGGTCATTTGGCCTTGTTTGACCTATGATAAATCCCTTGGCCATTTATTTGATATTTTGAAGGGATTTGAGGTTTTGTCCATATTAAAATATATGTTAATTCATTTTTAATGTGATTTTTAACTGGTTAAATGTTTAAAAGTATTGTTGAGCCATTTTTAAGGTCTTGTGATGTTTGACTTTCTGTTTGGGCCTTGGTCACGGTTGACTTGACTTTTGTTTGATCAAAACCATTGGATTTAGATGATTGATGAAATGTACATTTCATCTCCCAAAATGAATGGATGGTTTTGATTAGATGAAATTCCTCTCATGATTAATTTGTGTTTCTATCTCCCCCTCCCTCTTCATCTCCACCCCTGTTCTTCCCCATTCCCTCATTTGACCAATGAAATCTCTAATGTCTAAAGACTAATTGATTCATCAATGACCTTGTGTCAGATGAATCAATACAAGTATGACTGAGATAGGTCATTACCATTTTCTTTTAGTGTGTGGTATATTTTAGGAGTTTGGTTCTTTGTACCAAATTTCTAACATGTATTAACACCAATATTTTTATTGCCAGACCTCAGATAGTTGTGACTTCTACATAAGTCCAATTACGATTGCGTAACATAAAGCTAAGTTTGACCCTTAAGGCATAACATTCTAGTAAGTGAGATTGTAAGTCTCCCATGCTTGTTGAATTATCAAGGTTGGAGTCCTTCTCATGGAAGATGTCTTGGTTTAAGGATCCATGCTTGTGAATGAATGGTTGAGTGTTCTCCAAAGAATGACTTAATAAATTAAAAATTAACACTAATGTTTGACTAACCATTGACTAACTCTTGTTAATATTTCCTTACTTTCAAGTCCTTTACTTTATGCAATTTAAATTTCAGTCATTTATCATCCATTGCCGTTTACTTTTCATGTAACTTTTTTATGTTTCAAGCCATTTTCACTTTGCTTATTTAAGCCATATCTGGTGATTGCGTATATTGTTTACTTGATTTTGGTTTTGTTTGTGGTCTAAGGACCTTAAAACATTTAGTAACAAGAAAAACCTTAAAAAACATTTGGAGGACTATTGGACTTGATCTGAACTTTTGGACTTAGGATTATGCAACTTTGTCTGTGTTAAAGAACTTATCCAATGCCAACATTTTGAGACTGAGCTATCTTGAATTATGCCTTCATCTGATATAAGATGTTTTAGTGCCTTTGATTCATCTGCTACTCTGTCTTTGTGCTTAATTGTTATTTTTCTTTTATTGTCTATGTCTGATGTGACTATATTTATTTGATGCCTTGATCTTCAGGATGTCTAGATATTGCTCATTTCTTATTGGTTGATTAAAGTCTAAAGAAAAATGGGTTTTTATATGACATTCTTGTTTGTTGGATTGCATCCCATTGATCAGATCTTTTCAACTCTTAACTTTTAACTTGTGCTTAGAATAGCCTCTACATCTCCTCCCACTTCTTAAATTTTAAAATCTCTCCCTATTTTCAAAAACCTTTCTTTGCTTGTGATTTCAAACTTAAACATTGTTTAATGATTAGAAACTTTGGCCTTATGCCACTGAATTTCAAACTTTTTTCTAAAATCAAACTTGTAAATATACTTAACCATATTGACTCGAATTTCAAAAGGCAAAAAGAAGTAACAACTCCATTCAAATTTTTGGCCTTTTGTGCCTTTTATTATTAAAACTTTAATAAAAGTAATTCACCAACTCAATTGAAAATTTTACCATGAATTACGGGGTTTTGATCCCTCATTTTTATGTTGGTACGTAGACATAAGACCGAAGGTCTTGTCAAACACAAAAATATAATCAATTAATTTTTTTCTTATCCCCACACTCTATATTTTATCAAGCATCTTTTATACCAAAAACATATGCACACATAAAAAAGGGCTCCCTAGGAGCACCTAAAACACTTTGGGTGCTAACACCTTCCCTCTGTGTAACCAACCCCTTTACCTGTAATCTCTAGAATTTTATTAGTTTTGATTTGAAAACTTCTTATCTTTTGGGTTTTGTTCATACTTTTCCCTTTTCCTTTGGAAACAATAAAAGCGCAGTGGAGACTCTGGTTTTATTGACGTTAAGTTTATCCATAGCTTGATGGGCATGAATTTACCGCTACATAAATTAAGTGGCAACTTTGCTGCGGAATAGTTCTCAATGGGTTTAGCCTACTTTTTATGTGTATATATTTGAATATTTGATGTTTGTATATGTTGTTTGTATTATATAATCTATCTGTTATGCTTGGGGATCTCTGTGTGGTGAGATAAGTTCTAACCCGAACTTAACTGCAATTAAGATAGGAGGATGGTATAGTCATGTTCAACTTGTGTGGAGTAGTCCTTAACAAGTTGGCTTGAGACCCATCTACTCAGTGGAGACCTCTTTGGAGTTACGGATGTCACATAAGTTATTTGTGTATAGGCATTACGTTCTCTGATTTGGGGTCTGAGAAGCTGAGGACCGTAGAACATTTAGCCCAACTTGGCATATTTAAGACGTAGTGCGATACTACACTCAGACGAGATTCTCTTGAGAATATTATAGGTTGATGAGTCAATCATCCTAACCTATAATATTCGATAGATGGGATTAAGACTCTTGGCACTTTTGTAGAACATGATTTGCAAGGTTTTATCCTTAGTACACTCCTTTGGGATGGTTCTTAACCTGACTCCATGCTCGTGACTCGTAATAAACCCTTTGATTCTCGATTAATCTATGAGGTCTCATCAATATCAATGGAACTTGGGTGTTGATAAGGTGAAAACCATAATCCACCAAAATGGATGATTGATCTTGATGACGACTTGATCTATCCCAAGATCTTTATTTGTGGTTTCCTTATGTGCGATCCTTTGTTTGTGATTGCTGCATTCATGCATACATATGCATCATAATATTCATCACATAAAAATAAATTTCAAGGAAACCTAGGTCTCATTTGCAAATATTTTCAGACCATGGATTATGGACGAAGGAACACTAAGAAGTACAGTTTCATATGTCCTATTTTGAAAGAACTAAGGAAGTTGTCATCCTCTGTATTAGATCCCTTGGACTTCAAGCAAAGTCATGAGAAGCTTTTGTCTGTGTTATCTAATGATGTGGTTGAAGGACTTCTGAGTGTTTTGGTTCAGTTCTATGATCCTTTTTAGCGGTGTTTCACTTTTCTAGATTATCAACTTGTGCCTACGTTTGAGGAGTATGCCCATCTCTTGGATATACCCACATCCGACAAAGTACCTTTCAGTGGATAAGAGGAGATTCCCATATCTCATGTCGTATATGAAGCTCTTCATTTGAAGAAATTTGAGATTGATGCTCATTTGGGGAAGAAAGGAGGTATTCTTGGGTTGACTTCTGAGTTCCTCATTGGCAAAGCTACTATTTTTGCTCAAGCCAGTAGCATGGATGCTTTTGAAGCTATTTTTGTTCTTCTCATTTATGGTTTAGCTTTATTCCCTAACATTGACAATTTTGTTGATGTTAACGCCATTAAAATCTTCTTGATTGGGAATTCCGTTCCGACTCTATTGGGTAACATGGATTTCTCTTTGCATTTGGGGAATTTTAAAGGTGGTGGGACTATTGTGTGATGTTTTCCTCTTCTATACAAGTGGTTTATTTTGCACTTTCCTCATACGCCTACTTTTGTGGAGAACAAACAATTTCTACGGTGTTCTCAGAGGCTTATGTTTCTAACTAATGATGGTATTGTTTGGTATGATTCTGCACTGGGTAGCTTGGATATTATTGATAATTATGGTGAGTTCTCTAATGTGCCTCTCATTGGTACACAAGGAGGAATCAACTACAACCCAACTTAGGCTCGTCGTTAACTTGGGTTCCCCATGAGAGATTAACCTAATAACACTCAGTTAGAAGGCTTATTTTATCAAAAGGGTAAATATACCAAACTTTTGAAGAAAAGGATGATACATGCTTGGCATAATGTGCATAGGAAAGGAAGATCCGAGCTTGGTCCATGTAACTGTGTAGCTTTGGAAGCTTACACCATTTTGGTGAGGAAGAGAGCCTCGGAGCTCAAGATGCGGTACTCTTGTGAAAGACCTATGTCTATGGTTGTGGCTGAGCCATCAACTCTCCCTAACCAAGATATAGAGAAGTTGAAAGATGCACTCGCCAAAATGAAGCAAGATAGATATATGTTGGAAGAGGGGTTCCATGTTTCAATCAAAAAGCATGAAGAGTTCCAGCTTGAGTGTAAGGACAAGGATGCAATTATTGAGATTATTGATAAACGTGCAGTGAAGAGACAGTGAGAGCCAGAGGGTTTATCCTCATCTAGCATGCCTCATCCCTCCTGTGCTTGGAAGAAGATTATTGATAAGCTAGTTCTTGGGAAAGCTCAGATGAAAACATCCTTTGAGCCCGGAATTTGACGCATTTGAAGGAAGTATGCACCTATGGCCAGATCATCTGATGTAGTTGCTAGGGATCCTTAGGATGATAGTTTCCTTTTCTCTCGTATTTGTATTTTGGTTTCTGAAATTATACTCAGTATAATCCTTCCAATTTTTATGAATAAAAAGAGATTTTATGGTCAATCGAATTGTTTTTATTAATTGGTATTATTTAAATATATATTTGCAAATGAGACTTCATATATTCTTTGAAATTAAAAACAATCAAAACATTACATTACATGCATCAGGTTTCTTCTGCCAAATGTCTTATCAATTCTTCTTCTTTGCATCAATCAAGCTAACTCACTGCTATAATATTCATGCTAATCAACCAAAGAGAATGGATCATCTAGAGCAAGAGAATAAAGAGCTGAAGGATGAGATCTCCAGACTTACGTCGCTAATGGAATCTGTGATTACTGCTCAGAATCAGTCGTCACCGTCTCCTGCAACTCCTCTTCCTCAGAGGACCGTCATTTCTGAGATCCCTTCTTCAACTGTTCCAGTTGCTGCTGCCAGTCAATCCATTCCTGCTATGCCTGCGGGATTCCCTTGGGGAATGCCACCAAATTTTATGCCAGAAGGGTATGCACCCACCTTTGTTTCTCTGCCGGCATCTAGCCTGGTCATGTCAGTGCCACCTCCTATTGTTAACACTCTTCCTCATGTTGAGGACACCATCTATCACTCTGAACCATCTGAAAGCCCGAATGTCTATGAGAAAATCAATGAAATGAAAGATCAATTCCTTGAGCTGTGCAAAGAGTTAAAAACTCAGAGAGGGCAAGATTAGTTTGGGAAGAGTGCTGCTGAACTTTGCTTGGTTCCTAATGTCAAGATTCCAGTGAAGTTCAAGGTCCCAGACTTTAAAAAGTACAAAGGGAATACTTTCCCTCTAAGCCATCTTGTTATGTATGTCAGGAAAAGGTCTACTCAAACTGATAATGATCAGGTGTTGATTCTCTATTTCCAAGAAATTTTGATTGGAGTTGCCTTGAGATGGTATATGGGCCTGGACAATGCAAGTATATGTACTTTCAACGACTTGGGTGAGGCCTTTGTCAAGAAGTATAAGTACAACATTGATATGGCACGAGATAGAGACCACTTAAGGTCTATGTCTCAGAAGGACAAAGACACATTCAAAGAATATGTCCAGATATGGAGAGAATTAGCTGCTCAGATAAGTCCGCCTCTTTAATAGAAGGAGATGACTAAGATTTTCCTGAAGATATTGAGTTTGTTTTACTACGAACGCATGATTGCAAGTGACCCCAATGATTTTATCGAAATGGTAAACATGGGGATGAGGCTAGAAGAAGGAGTCCTTGAAGGACGTTTGATTAAAGAAGAGGCATCAGCCAACAAGAAATATGGGGGAAGTTTCTCTAAGAGGAAGGAAGGAGAAACTAATTCAGTATCAGTGGGGAGGCACATGAGGCCTCATGTCAGGAAGAGTTCTCAATCTCGTCAACATCACCACCAAGTTTCTTCATTAATTCCGGTTTTTTCCAATAATTCCAACAATTTAACAGTTCCAATTCAGCAAGAACAACATCAACAATGACCGCAACAAAGAACCAACTTCAACAAAAACAATCATCATATGCAAAATTTTGAAAGGAACAAGGTCTCCTTTGACCCTATTCCTATCACGTATGTAGAACTATACCATTCCTTGGTACTCAAAAATTTGATCCAGCCAAGAAACACTACACAAATTCCTAAGCCACTACCATGATGGTTCAAGCCCTATCTTCATTGTGATTATCACCAGGGAGCCCCTGGTCATGATATAGAGAATTGTTATCCGTTTAAGTACGAAGTCTAGAAGCTTATCAAGAATGGTATGATGTCCTTTGAGTATAGGGCGCCGAACATGAAAGAAAATTCGTTGCCTCCTCGTGGTAACGCATCTGTGAACATGGTGGACGGTTGTCCCAGTGAGTTCAAAATTTATGATGTCCACTATATTAGAAGATCCTTAGTGGCCATGCATAACGATATTTGCTTGGTTAGTGAATGTGAACATGATCATGATGGTTGTGTAATTTGTAGTGTAAACCCTCGTGGATGTGTTATTGTCAAGAGGGATATTCAAAGGCTGATGGATGAAGGTCTTATCCAAATTTTCATGTCCCGTCATTAGGGCAATGATGTGAACATAATTGTGCTAGTATTCATGACCCCTGAGCGGGTAGTCATTCAGTTTGATAGCAGCAGCAACAATAATGTCAATAGATATGCATCGCCTACTCATCCGATAAAGGTGTGCCATATCAATATAATTCCATTATGATTGAAAATGGTTAAGAGGTTCCTCTACCAGTTGCAGTCTCAGTGGTAAATATTGCAGATATAGCAAAGGTGACCCATAGTGGTTGTGTGTTCAGTCCAGTTTTCCCTGAAGTGATAGAAGATGTTTCTATAGGGAAGAAGGCAGAGATTCCTATAGTGAATCCGGTTAGTGCTCCAATGTGTCAGTATGGTGAATCAAGATAATTTAAGATTAATGATGATGATGAAGTGTTAAGATTAATCAAGAGAAGTGAATTCAACATTGTGGAGCAGCTACTTTACACTCTGTCAAGGATCTACGTGCTATCATTATTGATGAATTCTGAAGCACACAGAGAAGCATTGTAGAAAGTGTTGGAACAGAGCTATGTTGAACATGATGTTACTGTAGATCAGTTTAACCACATAGTTGCCAACATCACTTCTTATAATAATTTGAGTTTTTGTGATGAAGAGCTTCCCGAGGAAGGCATGAATCACAATTTGGCGTTGTATATTTCAATGAATTGCAAAGAGGACGCTTTGTCGAATGTTTTCGTTGACGTTGGTTCGTCGTTGAATGTGTTACCAAAGTCAACTCTAGCAAGACTCTCATATCAAGGTGCCTCGATGAGGTACATTGGTGTAGTTGTCAAAGCATTCGACAATTCTTGTAAAACTGTCATTGGAGAAGTGGACCATCCGGTGAAGATAGATCTGAGTGATTTCCAAATTACTTTTCAAGTAATGGATATCCACCTGGCCTATAGCTTCTTGTTGGGAAGGCCATGGATTCATGAAGTTGGAGTTGTGAAGTCTACTCTTCACCAAAAGCTGAAAATGTGAAGAATGACAAGCTTGTCGTTGTTGATGGAGAGAAGGAATTATTGGTGAGCAATTTCTCATCTTTCACATGCGTTGATGCTGAAGAGGAGGTTGGAACGTTGTTCTAAGCCTTATCTTTTGCATATTAAATAAAGAAAACTGGGGCACCCATCTCTTCTTTGAGATGCGCAAGAGGCTATTAAGGCTGGAAACATTAATTAGTGGGATCGTGTTGTGGATGTCGCAAAAAACAAGCACAGGGCCAGACTTGGATTTCAACCAGGGCCATTCAACTCCAAATTCAAGGTAATGCAACCAGTGTTCCATAGCGGTGGATTCATTCATGTGAATGATCAACACTCAACTGCCATTATTGAAGATAGTGCGCCAACTTCTGTCATTCACCATTCTAAGTAATTTGTTTTATTATCTTGAGAAAAATCCTTCTACTATGCCTAAGGGAGAAATGAACATTGTTGGGCATTTTTATTACTATCATCAATAAAATACAATTTTATTAATCCACATCTATGATGTTTTATTTTTACTTTTTTGCTTTTTCTGAAAATGGTAATCACAAAAAACATAAATAAATAATATTCTTTCTATCTACATAATATTTGTTTGCACTCCACTTCTCTAAAATCAAAATATCAAATCATTATGTAGGTTGGTTGTCAAACCCATTGAATATAATGATCCTAGTCCCTCTCTAAACTTTGATTTCCCTGTGTTTGAAGTTGAGGAAGAGAATGATGATGAAGAAGTATATAATGAGTTATCCCATTTACTTGAGCACGAGGAAAAAGCCATCCAGCCGTTTGAAGAGCAGATTGAACTAGTCAACTTGGGTTCCGAGGATGATGTGAAGGAAGTCAAGATTGGGTCTCAAATGTGTCTGAAAACTAAGAAGGGGTTTATTGAGCTTCTTCGAGATTATTCTGATGTGTTTGCCTTGTTCTATCAATACATGCCTGGTTTGGATTCTGAGATTGTGGATCATAGATTGCCGTTGAAGCCATAATGCCCACCGGTCAAGCAAAAATTGAGAAGAACTCATCCTGATATGGTAGTGGAGATCAAAGAGGAAGTGCATAAGCAGATTGATACTAGTTTTCTTGCTACCTCCGAGTATCCAAAGTGGGTGGCCAATATTGTGCATGTTCCGAAGAAAGATGGAAAAGTATGCATGTGTGTTGATTATAGAGATTTGAACAAAGCTAGTCCAAAGGATGATTTTCCTCTGCCACACATTGATATGTTGGTAGACAATACAACTAAATTCAAAGTCTTTTCCTTTATGTATGGATTTTTCGGTTATACTAAAATCAAAATGGAACCTGAAGATATAGAGAAGACCACATTCCTTACACCTTGGGGAGAATTGTCTTATAGAGTGATGCATTTTGGTTTAAAGAATTCTGGTGGAACGTACCAAAGAGCTATGACCACTCTTTATCAGGATATGATGCATAAAGAGATTAAATTCTATGTTATCTCATCATGCTATCTCATCATATGCATTGGCTTTGGGATCACACCTTGGCACCCTCCTTACCCCTCATTCATTGGGTTTGCATTGGGAGAGATCACCAAGTACATTTGATTGTATCATACTTTGTTTTTCTTATATACTAACCAGAAATCCAAAAATATGTCAATGTATAGTTTGTTGCTTTTCTAGGTTGTGTGTGTGTTCACCCATGCTCCACCAAGCTCATATCTAGGGTTTGAGACACTCAATGCAAGGATATAAATCAAGAGATGGTTTACATTGGCTCTCGACATAATATATGGATCCCCATGGTCTTCACATATCATTTTGATCAAGAATTCATGAAAAGTTTGAAGCTTGTTTTCCTTGGAAGCCGTAATTCATCTGGGTATCTTGTGTGACTTCCTCAGCAAGTTTCTTCAACATTTGATAAAATATTTCAAGGGATACTACATATTACTTCATCTTATGCATATATTATCCTCCATGAGTCCTAAAAGTCAGGAGAATGTCAAGCTAGCAATATGGTTCACGGTGGTTGACCAGAGAAAGTCAACTGGTCAAAACTGGGGTTCCCTAGACCCTATATCCTACCATTTTTGTCATGCGAAAATGATTCCAAGAGCAACGTTACTCAAAATTACATTACAAACAACTGTCATGATGAGGTAAAGAGCTAGTTTTGCTTAGAAAGTCATTTTTTATGGTGAAAGATTATCGCTCATTTTGTTTGAACCCTAGTTAGGAGGTCAACTTCCCAAGACCATAACTTGCTCTATTTTCCTGAGATGAAAGTGATTCAAATTCCACGATCAAAATTAAATATGTATACTTCAAATTTTATGTTTGGAGTAAGTTCAAATTCAACATGAAAATGCATATGCCAAGAAGAGAACATTATAGGTCATTTTGGGCCATTACGATTGAAGAGGTGATTTTCCTCAACTTCTAAAATGCATAACTCCTTCATGCCAAATCCAAATAGGTCAAATTGGTGACCAAATTTAATAGGTTTGAAATATATACAACTTTGATGAAGGAAAGTTTTCCATTTGAAGCCCATAGCAAAAGTTATTCAAGGTGGAAGAAGTGAACATTTGACTTGGTACTTGGAAAATTTTCATATATGCTTGATTTCCCAAACTTGCACCTCAAAATTAATCTTTATCCAATCTTCAAATCAAAAGGTGATAAACATGAAAGTTGTTCCCCTTGATCTAACATTTCCAAAAAGTCTAGAATCATCTCATTTGGATTAATATTGAACGGCTTACGCATGGGTGCAAGGCATGGTACCATTTGGAAGGATTTCATGATCAAACTCATTTCAACATTGCATGGCTTAATGCAATGCTTTCAGTTAGACCTATGCACGATTTTGGACCTTTTCAAATGATTATTTGGGCTTTGCACACGCCCATGCTAGCTCATGAAGGGAGTTGCTAATTTTGGACATTCAAATGAAAGTGGTTGAAAAGCATATGCATTGGCTATAAATAGAGGAGAAATGTGATCAGAACTGAATGAACACCTTACCCAAGCTTTTCCAGAGCAATCCAAACCCTCCATTTCATATAATTCTTGAAGATTTGATTTGAAATAGAGCTTGAACTTCATCTTCTATTTGGAAGTTCAAACTCCAAGAAGTCATTGCCCTTTTCATCTCAATTGGTTTCTACAAGCAAGAGGAAGAGAAATCAAGAAAATCCAGATCAAGATCAAGTGAATTTGAAGCAACTCGAAGGTGATTTTTTAGAAATTTCAACTCTTCGGTTCTCTCTCAATTCTTCATCATTCTTTGTGATTTTTGGTTGGCTTAAGTCCTACCAATGTAGGCAACAAGATTAAGTCGCTTTGAGGTCAAATCGAAGCAACTAAGTTCATGATCCTCAAAATTCAAATCCCTATATCTTTTTATATACTTGGAATTGGAGAAAATTGAGGCTAGATTCGAGCTCCTGAGCATTTTTTATTCAAATTAGTGTATTCATTTTCCATTTTTCATGAAGTTGAGTTTGAACAAGACCGATGGTGATCACTAGAGAAGTTGACAAGAGCTAGGGCTCCGGTGGTGCGTTGGCGAAACCTGGGCCATCTGATCTGATTCATTTGTTTTAAACGTACAACGCATTGACGAAAGAGTATGGTGGAACACGCGCATGTGGCCATCAGATCTGCCACCTCAATTAATGAGGGAGATCTGATGGCCCTTGTTTTTTATCATACTAATGTGGCCCAAGCGTCTATGCCATACCCATTGCTCTTCGTGAACAGACATCAGACATTTCACATTTTGTTCTTTTAAATCAGAAAGATTTATTTTATAAATATTGTTTTTCCTCTTGCCTGTGAATAGGACATAACCATTGTTTTGATTTATGGCTTTACATGTCTTTTGATTAAAGATTACATCATAACCGTTATCACTTAATTGACTTATGGATAACAGGTTATGCATTAATCCTTCTACATAAAGGACATCAGATATAGAGGGAAGAGTACCATTACCAATAGTTCCGGAGCCTCTGATCCTTCCTTTCTGATCTCCTCCGAAGCCTACGAATCCAACATCTTTAAGTTCCAGGCTTTGGAACATAGACTTTCTTCCCGTCATGTGTCGCGATCATCCAGAGTCCAGGTACCATGACTGGTGTTTGAACTTTGCTGCATAAGATATCTGCGACATAAACAATCTTATCCTTTGGTACCGAGAGTCTTTTGGGTCCTTTATGATTAGTTTTCCCAGAGTTTCTTATCACTTTGGGTTTTCTAGCATTATCAAATTTTTGCTCTTGTGTGTGTGTGTAGTGATATGAGAATGGAGATTTAGGTTGGTCATTAGTAGAAGTTTTATCTTCACTAGGATCATACCCAATTCCTCTTCTATTGTTTTGACTGACTCCATAAATCATGGATGCCATAATACTCCTCCCTATCCCATTTTTTAGAAACTTTTGAAAAGCTTTTTCATATTTATAAATTATTGTGTTTGAAGTTTGTGGAGCTTGAGATAACGCTTCTTCAAGTTTTGAGCAATTTTTCTTTGTTGCATCTCTTTCTAATGTCAAAGATCTGTTTTCATCTTTTAGTTCTGAAATGGTTTTTTCAAGTTTGCCACATTCTTCAAATGTTTCTTCAAGAACGCCTTTTATAGCTTTAAATTTTTGTTTTAATTTCTGATATGAGCTGAGAGTTTCAGACAAACATTATTCTAGGTCAGATCATGAGAGTTCAAAAAATACCTCTTCTGATTCAGATTCTTCATCTGAGGTGTTCCTGGATGTGGTGGCCATGAGCGCCACATTAGCCTGTTCATCAGAGTCAGATTCTGATGAGTCAGATTCGCTATCATCCCAGGTAGCCATCAATCCCTTTTTGGTTCTGAGGGAATGTTTCTTAAAGCTTTCTTTTCTAGAACTATCTTTCTTTAACTTGGGACACTCATTCCTGTAGTGACCTGTTTCTTTACATTCATAATAAGTAACATCTTTGTTAGTTTTACCTTTTGAGGTTGATTCTGATCGATCCCCTCTGGGTCTTGGTCTCCTGAAGTTATTATTCCTCTTTTTCCAGAGTTGTTTTACTCTTCTGGTTAGGAGGGGTAATTCTTCTTCATCATCAAAATCTTCCTATTCAGATTCATCAGCATCTTCAGTTTCGGCCTGGAAGGCTTTGTTTCTGTCAGACTTGCGCCTTTCAGATTTGGACTTTAATGCTATAGACTTGTTCTTCTTCTGAGGCTCATCTTCCTCCAGTTCTATCTCATGACTTCTGAGTGAACTGACAAGCTCTTCAAGGCTGATGTTGTTCACATCCTTTGAAAGCTTTAAGGAAGTGACCATGGGTCTCCACTTCTTTGGCAAGCTTCTGACTATCTTTTTGACATGGTCTGCAGTTGTGTATCCTTTGTCTAGTACTTAGAGACCTGCAATAAGAGTTTGGAATGTAGAGAACATTACCTCTACAACTTCGTTATCCTCCATTTTGAAGGCTTCATATTTCTGGATTAGAGCCAGAGCCTTTGTTTCTTTGACATGAGAGTTTCCTTCATGAGTCATCCTCAGGGAGTCGAGTATATCTTTAGCTGTTTCCCTGTTGATGATTTTTTCATTCTCATTGTAAGATATGGCATTGAGAAGTATCGTTCTGGCTTTGTGATGATTCTTGAAATCGTGCTTTTGATCATCTGTCATCTTACTTCTGGGAACTTCAACTCCAGCATCTGTTACAAGAGGTTTGTATCCATCTGTGACGATGTCCTAGAGATCAGCGTCATAGCCTAGAAAGAAACTATCAATTCTATCTTTCCAATAATCGAATTTCTCTCCATCAAAGACAGGAGGCTTAACATTGTAACTGTCTCTTTCATTTGTGTGGACCATAGTTTTTCTCGTTCTGAATCTCTCTACACGGTTAAGTGTTTGATTAGAAAATCAATAACAGAGCCGAAGCTCTGATACCAATTGAAAGTGAGAAAAAAAAGAAAGGGGGGGTTTGAATTATTTTGGAAAATAAGCGCTTTTGCAGAATAAGAACACACAGGATTTTATACTAGTTCGCTTATAACACAAAGATACTCCAGTCCACCCGGCCAAGGTGATTTCGCCTTCAAAAAGGACTTAATCCACTAATCTTGAAAGATTATTACAACCAACGTCTAAGAGAAAGATCTCTTAGTCCTCCCAAGTATACAGACTACACAGAGTCACTTGAGGAACTAAATCAATTTAACAGAAGGAATTTTTAATCTAAAGTGCTTCTAAGATTAAGCGAATATTATAGCAAGTAGAGCAAGTAGGTGTTTTCACGTATGTGCAACAACTCGTGAAAAACTGAGAGAGAGGGTAGAGAATTTCTATGCGTTCAGGTGTGTCTCTCACTGAGGTATGCTGTCCTTTATATAGTGGTGAAAGGACGGTTGTAGTGATGGTAGAATATTTGTCTTTGATTAGAGTTTAATGCCACTACTTCTGTGTTTCTTGCCATAACCAATTTGTCTCCCTGAATAACTTCTTTCCAAACATACTTTCTTTCCATTTGAAGTTGTTGTTTCCGTTACTTATTCTGGATTTGGAGAACCTTCGTCAGAATCTTTGTTATCTCTGTCAATCGGAGATTGAGTTGAAGTTACATCAGAGCTTCTAAGAGTCCTGGTCTTTTAGATCATCAAAGTTGATTCTAGAGGAAGTTTAGAGCTTCTGGTATTCTGATGTCCTGTTTTGCTCAGAGTCAGAACTTCTAGAGCGCGCTTCTTCATAAGATGCTTCTCATCTTCTAGTACTTTGTATCTGATAAAGTGATCAGATTCCTTTGTTCTTGTTCAGAGTCCTGCACACTTAGAGAAATTTCGTTAGGGTGCCATTTTTGGTTTCATCCTTTGTTATCATCAAAATCCTGGAATCTATTGTAGAACTAATTTTGTTCTTACAATCTCCCCCTATTTGATGATGACAAAACAATTTTAATTAATGGATGAAACATTCAGATATAAGAATTTATCAGATCAAATAGAAGTGAGCTCCCCCTGAGATAAGCCTGGGAGTTCAGAAGTTCTTACCAGAGCTTCTATGCAATGATGTTTCTAGATACTCTTCTGCAAATATCTGAGTCTAAAAGGGTTAGATAGATTTTTATTGAATAATATGTTTGCATAGTACTGAAGGATTTAGATATGTTTTCATCAGAGCTGTTTTTATTTCTCCCCCTTTTTGTCAGAATCAAAAAGACTTAGCAAAAATAAAGGAAAGGAAAATATATATACTCAGATATGAGCATAAACAGCAGAAAGCCAAAACTAGCAGAAACATATAGTAACAAGAAAAAAAATCCTAGGTGCCTAAGGGTTAGGAGGAGGAGGCATCCTCTGAAGCAGTTGGGTCAGAAGATTCTGGATGTTGGCGTTGACTGTGTCCTATTGATCCAATCTGGCTCGGACTTCCTTCTGCTCCTTCTGAAGTTCCTCAAGAGTCTTGAGAACCAGAGGGACAAAGGTAGAGGACTCCCCCTGAGTCAGAGCATTTTGTTCTTCAGCACGTCGAGCTTTAGCTTCGGCAGCGGCTTTAGCTTCAGCTTCAGCAGCAGCTTTTGCTTCAGCTTTAGCAGCAGCAGCGTCAGCTAGAGCTTTGGCTTCAGCTTCCTTAACCCTTTGAATTTCTTCTTGCCTTGCTTTTTCTTCTGCTTCCTTTCTGGCCTGTTCCTCAGCTTCTCTAGCTAAGCGCTCCTGTAGTCTAAATTCAACGTCTCTGATGAAGTCGTTTTTGACTTGCTCAGAGAGGCTCTTCATTTTAAAGGCTTCAAAGGTCATCCAGCCAATAACTCTGTTCCAGTGTGTCCTAACAGCTGAAGGATCATCACTGATGCCAGAGTTGATGGTCAGAGACTTGACCTTGTCAACTGATGCTCCTGCAAACAACATAATTACTTCCTCTAGGGTTGGCAGGGAGTTTTGTGGTTCAGATGGTAGAGGTGGAGAAGTGGGAGGGCTTAGGTTGAGAGTTTATGGTTCAACGGAAGTGTTTGGAGGGGGTATGTCAGAGGTGTTTGGGTCAGAGGGTTGAACGTCAGATGGTGTTAGGTTTGGTTGTTCTATGGGTGGTGAGGTTACTGATAACATGAAATAATATCACATTTTTGGACTCGATTTAATTAAATTATATTATTATTTGATTCGATTTATTTCATTTTATTTGATATTACTTGGTATTTCCTTCTATTTATTTCAGGCAATATTATTTGAAGCATACGTGAAAAAACAAAGAAAAGGAGGTGCAAAAAGTATGAGAAACAATTCCACTAAAGCCCAGCCCAAAATTGCCTAAGCGCTGAAGTTGTGACGAGCGCCACGCATGGTGTGACGAGCGTCATGCCCAGCTACCTAGTGTTACGAGCGTAACACATGGTGTGACGAACGTCACACTCCACTCCTATATTTTTGGCTTTTGACGCGCAACAGAGGCACGTAGAGCCTATTCTTCCGTTTGACTCGTTGAAGCGTGAAGGTTACTTACTGAAGGAATTTGTGGGAAACGGTTACAAATCGGAGTAATATAAATAGAGCCAAGGATCCAACCCTGCAGGCTCTCTCGCTCTCGCTCTCGGTCTCTCTCAATTTTCCAGTTTTCGGCACTGCATTTATTTTACTGCCTTTTTAATTCTTTCAGCACTTTACTTTCCTAGCAATTTTTATTTCTTTTCTTTTCCAGTCAATCTTTCAAGCATTCAATTAATTTTCTCACAATAGTTTCTACACCGGAAACTATTGTGTAATTTTTACTGGGTCTAACCTTACGTTAGATTATAGTATTTTATTCCTTCGCCTTTATTTTACTGTCTGATCGAAGATTGTGAAGAACAAATCCAACCGGCTTGTGGTGGAGTGTTCAAACATCGAAGTTAGAGAACAATCAAGATTTCTATTAATTCTACAGGTTCTTTAATTTATTGTTTTGATTTATATATGCTCAGCACTGTTATTTATTTATACTGTCTGTCTGATATGGCTGTATGTAAGCATAATTATTGTTTAGGCTTGTTTAGCGTGTCTGGCTAAATAAACTTTGATATCGGTATGTAAAGTAAGCGGAATGAAGGAATCAAAACTAAGTTGGTTTAAATTTATTTAAAAATACAATCACTCTTTTTATGGTCTCAATTTACAGAATTAACACCAAAGTTTTTGTACGAGAGTAAAAGACATAAAGAAGTTAAAATCAATAGAATGAAAGTTTGAGCTTTTAACTGGACAGTGTAAATTGGACATTAATTTTAAATCAGGGCGAAAGCAATTTTTAGAGTTAATTAAATTCTAATCATTTTCAAAAAGTATTTTTAAAGGTTAAATGTGAGGACGAGAGTTAAGCATTTAAGTTTAATTATATAATCTAAGTCAACAGAGCGAGAGTTTGAGACGAGGGTGTTTAAATGGTTAATGTTTTCTTAAAAAGAGTTTCTATAGATTCTATTGTTTTCAAAAAGTGATTTTGGACTTAACTAATTAGTGACAGCGCACGTTAATATAAAGTCATAGTTTATTCAACAGAGCGAGAGTTTGAGAAAAGACTTTTAATCAATAGTGTCTACTGAAAAGATTTATTTTAAAACTAAGAAACTAACGAAGATTTGATTCCCTAATTACGACGAACTACATACCGATATCCGCTATATTTGATATTTAATCTAGATCTTATTTTAGTTTTACTTTTCCCCCTAATCATCAAAGTATCATCCGCCTTAGCTTTACGAAGTAACCTTAGAAAAACGGTATATCGATTCACAAGTCCCTGTGGGATCGATATCTTTTAAAACTACGCGATAGAACTGTGCACTTGCTGTTAATACCCCAATACTCTCATAAAGTCGCGATCAAGTTTTTGGCGCCGTTGCCGGGGACTTCTATTTAGTCGATGTCGTAACTCTTCTGTTACGCTGTAGAGACTAAGGCTTTTTTTTTCTTTTTTCCTTGTCTTTCGTTGATTTGTATGCCACACACTCGCTCACAAGGCGAACCGTACTACTTACGAATCAACAACGTTGAACGATATCTCCGAGTCTTACGACGAATTCGAGAGTATCGTGCTGCAGACAATCTCCCTCCAATCGAAATTCCTGATCTCAAAAATCTTCTTCCTTCGCCGATACCCGAGATGGAAGAACCATCTCGTGCTCTTCGAGATTACGCCGCTCCATCGCAAGATGAGCCGCATTCGAGTATTGCTCCACCCGCAATCGAAGCAAACAATTTTGAACTTAAGCCTTCGCTGTTACAAGCAGTGCAACAAAATCAATTCTCTGGAAATCCTACCGAGGATCCAAACCTTCATTTATCCGTATTTGTCCAATACGCCGATACTGTTAAAGCTAATGGTGTCACTTCAGAGGCAATTCGACTTCGTATCTTTCCTTTCTCGTTAAGAGATAAAGCTAGAAGATGGCTTCAGTCTCTTCCTTCCAACTCAGTCACCACATGGAATGAGTTGAAGAAAGTATTTCTTGCCCGTTATTTTCATCCAAGCAAAATAGCTATGTTGAGAGCCCAAATAAATGGATTTAAACAGAAAGATAACGAGTCTCTTTTTGAAGCTTGGGAAAGATACAAAGACATGATTAGACTTTGTCCACACCATGGTTTAGAGGACTGGTTAGTAATTCATACCTTCTATAATGGTCTCTTGTACAACACAAGGTTAACAATCGACGCCGCCGCAGGTGGTGCGCTTATGGATAAACCTTACGCCGATGCTTATCAACTTATTGAAAGCATGGCCCAAAACCATTATCAGTGGGGAAGCGACAGAACAATGGTAGAAAAACCTCAAACGAAAAGTGGCATGTACGAGATAAGTAGCCTTGATCATGTTAATGCAAAAGTGGATGCTCTTGCCCAGAAAATTGAAAATCTAAATGTATCACCTCCAGCCACCGTGGTTGCCGTAACTCAAAATTGCGAAGTCTGTGGAATCCAAGGCCACACCCCTACAGATTGTCAACTCCTAACAGGAATCCAAGCAGAGCAAGTGAACTATGCTCAAGGAAATCCCTACTCGCATACCTATAACTCAAACTGGAAGAACCATCCTAATTTCTCATATAAGAGTAATAATGCTTTATACGCACCAGGACAAGCTCCCAGTCAAGCCCCAGCTATACCTCCTGGATATCAAAAACCGACCCCATCTACACCTAACAATAACGTTCCTAGGAAATCCAACTTGGAAATCATGATGGAGAACATCATAGCTTCTCAACAGCAAACCAATAAAGATTTCTTAAACCAGAATGTACACACTAGCGAACAGATAAAACAACTAGCAAGTAAAGTAGATGCCCTGGCTACCCATAACAAAATGTTGGAAACACAAATATCACAGGTAGCTCAACAACAAGCGCCTAGTGCTGCCCCTACTGGTACATTTCCTGGACAGCCCCAACCTAACCCGAAAATCCACGCTCATGCAATTATATTAAGAAGTGGAACAGAGGTAGAAGGACCACCTGATCCAAGGATTGAAAACCAAAACTCTAAAAAGTCAACTGAGGAAGAAAATAAACCTAAGGAAAAGGATGAGAGTAATAACCAAACCGTAGAAAAGAAAGAACCTTATGTACCTCCACCGCCTTATAAACCACCTATCCCTTATCCTCAAAGGCTTATTAAAACCAAAGATGTGGGCCAATTTAAAAAATTCGTTGACCTACTGAAACAATTAAACGTCACAATTCTTTTTACTGAAGCTATTACACAGATGCCCTCGTATGCTAAGTTCTTAAAAGAAATTCTTTCTAATAAAAGGAAACTTGAAGATAGCGAAACCGTTACACTCACTACTGAGTGCAGCGCTATAATCCAGAATATGCCTCATAAACTTAAAGATCCTGGTAGTTTCTCTATACCCTTTCACATAGGAAAATTCGTCATAGACAAAGCTCTATGCGATTTAGGAGCCGGTATCAGTGTTATGCCTTTATCCATATGCAAGAAACTGGAAATGGGAGAATTAAGACCAACTAAAATGTCTGTACAATTAGCAGATCGTTCAGTTAGATATCCTGTAGGAATTCTTGAAAACGTTCCCGTACGCATAGGTCAATTCTACATCCCAACCGATTTTATAATTATGGACATAAGAGAAGATGAAGTTACCCCCATTATATTGGGAAGACCATTCTTAGCATTCGTCGGTGCTATCATAGACGTAAAACGAGGACGACTCACTTTCGAAGTAGGAGAAGAGAAAATTGAGTTCATTCTTTCCCAATTTTTGAAAGCACCTGCAATAGATGACACATGTTACTTCATGGATATTATCGACGAATGCATAAAAGAAACAGAATTAGAAAATGACAAATTGTCCGACTATCGTGTAGAAGACGGACTGAATCATTGTTTAGCAATAACACCGGATCCTACGCAATGCCTCAAGAAACCAAACCTCGACCTGAAAACACTTCCCAAAAATCTGAGATATGAATTCCTAGACTCAGAACTTGAACGACCAGTGATAGTTAATGCAGACCTAGGAAAACTCGAAATCGAAAAACTCCTACATATCTTAAGAAAATATCCAACCGCACTAGGATACAACATCACCGATCTTAAAGGGATAAGCCCTTCTATTTGTATGCATTGCATCATGCTAGAAGAAAACTGTAAAACTTCTAGGGAACATCAGAGGAGACTAAACCTGATCCTGAGCGAGGTAGTGAAGAAGGAAGTAACAAAGTTATTAGAGGCAGGTATCATATATCCTATATCCGATAGCAAATGGGTTAGCCCTGTACACGTAGTACCGAAGAAAGGAGGTATAACCGTTATCGAAAATGAAAAAGGAGAAACTATAACCAAACGAATCGAATCGGGATGGAGAATGTGCATTGACTATAGGAAACTAAACAAAGCAACCCGAAAAGATCATTTTCCTTTACCATTCATAGACCAGATGTTAGAACGATTAGCAAAGCATTCTCATTTCTGCTATCTGGACGGCTACTCAGGCTTCTTTCAAATACCAATTCATCCTGATGACCAAGAAAAGACAACGTTCACATGTCCTTTTGGTACCTTCGCTTATCGACGAATGCCGTTTGCCTTGTGCAATGCTCCTGCAACCTTCCAAAGGTGCATGATGGCAATATTCGCCGATTTTCTCGAAAACATCATGGAAGTCTTTATGGATGACTTTTCCGTATGCGGACAAAGTTTCGAAGAATGTCTTGAAAACCTAGAAAGAGTTCTAGAACAGTGTGTAAAAGTAAACCTAGTACTTAATTGGGAAAAATGTCACTTTATGGTACAAGAAGGAATTGTTTTAGGACACATCATATCAAATAGAGGAATTGAAGTAGACAAAGCCAAAATAGAAGTAATCGAAAACCTTCAACCTCCGAAAACTGTGAGAGAAGTACGAAGCTTCCTAGGACATGCCGGTTTTTACCGACGATTTATTAAAGATTTCTCTAAAGTAACTAAACCTTTAACCGAACTATTAATGAAAGATGTTGAATTCATATTCGACAGTAAATGCTTAGAAGCGTTTCAAACACTTAAACAGGCATTGATCTCCGCGCCCATAATGCAGACTCCGGATTGGAATGAACCATTCGAAATAATGTGTGACGCAAGTGACTACGCCGTAGGTGCTGTCTTAGGACAACGAAAAGATAAAAAACTTTACGTCATATATTATGCAAGTAGAACTCTAGATGAAGCGCAGATGAATTACGCCACGACCGAGAAAGAACTTTTAGCAGTAGTGTTTGCACTAGATAAATTTCGTTCTTACTTGGTCGGAGCTAAAATAATCGTTTACACTGACCACGCTGCCATTAAGTACCTCTTAACAAAAAAGGACGCTAAACCTAGACTCCTAAGGTGGATCTTGTTATTACAAGAATTTGATTTGTAAATCAAAGATAAAAAAGGAACTGAAAACATAGTGGCAGATCACCTTTCTAGACTTGAAAATTTGGAACCGGAAAGAACATCGATCAATGATGACTTCTCGTACGATAAACTTATAGCTAATTTGGGAGAAAATAGAGCTGATGAACAGGTAGAGGCCGCCTTGGCTGTATGCGTTACACCATGGTACGCCGACTTTGTCAATTATTTAGCCGCCGGAATAGTTCCACTTAATTTATCCTACCAGCAAAAGAAACGATTAGTCCATGACTTGAAACATTATTACTAGGACGACCCTTTACTTTTCAAAAGAGGCCCCGATGGTATTTTCCGTCTTTGTATACCTGAAGAAGAGATAGAAAATATAATCCGACATTGTCATTCCGCTCCTTATGGTGGACACGCAAGTACATCCAAGACCTGCTCTAAAATCCTACAAGCCGATCTTTATTGGCCAAACATATGGAGGGATGTACATGCTGCTGTAAAGAAATGTGATAGATGTCAACGCACAGGAAACATATCTAGACGTGACGAGATCCCACAAAAGGGCATTTTGGAAGTAGAGATTTTCGACGTATGGGGAATAGATTTCATGGGACCTTTTCCACCTTCTTTCGGTAACAAGTACATACTCGTGGCGGTTGACTACGTATCAAAATGGATTGAAGCTATAGCTTCTCCAACAAACGATACACGAGTGGTAACTAAACTCTTTAAGAATATAATTTTCCCAAGATTTGGTGTCCCAAGAATAGTCGTTAGTGATGGTGGATCGCATTTCATATCTAAGATACTCGAAAAACTACTATTTAAGTATGGTGTAAGACATCGAGTAGCGACACCTTACCATCCTCAAACCAGTGGACAAGTGGAAGTGTCTAACAGAGAAATCAAACAGATATTAGAAAAAACAGTCGCCACCTCAAGGAAAGACTGGTCATCAAAACTACCCGAGGCTTTATGGGCATATCGAACCGCTTACAAAACTCCCATAGGAACAACCCCATTTAAGCTTATTTATGGTAAATCTTGCCACCTCCCGGTAGAGTTGGAACATAAGGCCTATTGGGCTATTAAAAATTTAAATTTAAACTATAAGACCGCCGGTGAAAAGCGAATCCTTGATATAAACGAATTAGAAGAACTTAGACTAGACGCATACGAAAATGCCAGAATCTACAAGGAAAGAACGAAAAAATGGCATGATAAGCGCATATCAAGGAAAACTTTCAAACAAGGCGATGTAGTCCTTTTGTTCAACTCTAGACTTAAGTTATTCCCAGGAAAACTACGCTCTAGATGGTCAGGCCCTTTCCAAGTTACTAATGTTTTCCCTAGCGGAGCTATGGAAATTAAAGGAAAATCTATGGAAGCATTTATCGTAAACGGGAAGCGTCTGAAACATTATCACTATGATGATAACGATGAAGACTCGCAAGTCCTGCACTTAGACGTATTGTCTCCAAAATCTATAGACTAATATTTGATAGTTTTATGTCGAGCTTGCGACATTAAACAAAGCGCTTCGTGGGAGACAACCCACAATTTTCTCTTTTTCTATTTTTTTATACTATCTTTTCTTTGATTATTCTTTTTGATTTTATTTAGTATTCATTCTTCATTAATTTTATAAAACTTTTCTTCTTCTCTTCTTTCGGCATCTGGCCAAATCCTGACTAAATTCTTGTTTTTCTTTTCTTTAGTTAACACTAACCTGATGGGGCAAATTGATCGTATGGGTATCAAATTCAGAGGGAAAGCTCAGAAACAAAAGTTCGAAGAACTAGCAGAGAGAGAGATGCACCCAAGTTTCTATGCTGATGATTGGGCAATGACTGCCCTTGGACTAAGAGAGAGTGTCATGTATCTGCTGAGTCAAATAAGGTGGGAAACCACACCTATTCGAAGAAAATTTGTCACTTACCGGAGGCTAACTCTAGAATTCCTTAGCTCCCTGATCTACCTACCCAGCCATGGAAAAGGAATAAGCAGAGGTTTCATTCAGTTCAGGATGTTCAACATGGAGTATCAATTTAACATTCAAGACTTTACTAACCTTTTAGGGTTCCCTACCTCTTTTGATACATTCACCATGAGCCAAGAAGACCTTTTTGAATATAGAGAACTTGAACATTTTTGGGGAAGTTTGACGGGAAATGACGACCCTGAGGAACATGAGTTTCTTTCTAGAAACATTCATAACCCAGCATTTCGCTATTTCCACAAAATCCTAGCAGACACTCTCTTTGGGAATAAATCAAACAATACCATAGTATCACGTGACGAACTCTTCATAATATTTTGTGCTTCCCAGAACCGTCCAGTGAATGGCGCCACTTATATGTTGGCAAATTTTGACCGTCTTATTCAGGATGACCGAGCACCAATTCAAATAGGAGGTTTGATAACCATGATTGCTAATGCTATTGGATTGCGCCAACCCATGCTCGACTTGAGCCCTTTTTGTGGCATTGCGCCTATGAGTATACCTTTCCTCTTTAACACTATTTTTATAGGAAATCTCGGGCCTGAAGAGTTTGAGCTTATAATTAACAACCAAGTTCTTTGCCTATTCACCTTGCCTAGTCTGATGACTAGTGTTCATAACCGAAATAACTGGCTCTACAACCTGAACGGAACACCCTCCCCTGTTAGATCGATCGAATCCATCCAAGACTATGAGATTTGTGACGACCCAATTCCTTATGCTGAGTCTGACCCACAAACACCTACTGGATACCATGATGTTACCTCTCCACCTCATCCTATCCCGACCGCAGAGTCGGCTATACCTGATCTTAGACATCATATGCCCGGAACTGATTATAACACCGCCATTCAAGCCTTGATGTCAGAACAAGAAGCCATCAGAAAAGAGTTAACTAATATGGGACATGAATTTATGGGATACATGAGTAGTATGACAAACCAATTTCATGAGTTGCTACACCGTGTGAATTCCTTTGTTCCTCCGGCCAGAGATCCAGCAAGTGGCTAGAAGTTTTTAGTTAATTAGTTTTAGTTTAGGTTATTTATAGTTTTGTTTCACATTACTTTTAATCTTAGTATTTGTTTTTTTCGCATGTTTGTTTTTTCCTTCCAATGTTACATTATGATTATTTTATGAAGCTATTGCATTATTGGTTTATTTTATTTTATGCAATATCTATAATTATCAATAGTGCTCTTTACTGTACGCTACTTACATAGCCTATTAGAGAAAAATATATTTATGCACTATGATGAGTAGTAGAATACATGGTATTTCTAAAATATAGCAATAGTAAAATAAAATAAACATAAGCAAAACAAAATAACAAAATAAAACAAAATAATAAAAACAATTATGAATCACTACGTAAGTTACCGTTGCAAGATGACTGTGTGACGAGCGTCACACAAGCCATCACGGTCGTCACACACATGCCTGTGATACCCGTAACACCTCCCGTCACGAGCGTGACAGTTTCAGAAGAGGTGAACGTTAGTAACCGTTGGGGACACGACCGTTACACCTCTCAACTTTTTACCTTCCCCATTCACTCACCCATTTACTCACATTAATCCACATTTAATTTTTTCTCACCCACTCCCTTTCCAACTTCCAAAACTTTTCCTATAAATACCCACCATACCTTTCTTTCTACATCATTCCAACAAACCACTCTATCAAAATCCATTTTCATCCCTTCTCCTTCTTTCAACCCACTTATCAGTATGGCGGAAAACCAACAATTCGGAAATATCATCTTCCGATCCGAAGATGATATTTATCAACGAGAGCAATTCGAACGATTTCAACAACGAGGTGTCGCCTCTACCAAGTATCCTGATTTAAATTGTTTACAAGAATTAGGATTACTTCAAGGTGTGCAATGGATGCTTCGTCTTGTTGATTTAAACTTTCTTTGCACACACAATCAACCTACTTATCCATCACTCACCTTAGAATTTTTAAGTTCTTATTCCTACTCCACCCCAACCGGTGACATTGAGTACTTAACCGGTACCGCAACTTTCCGCATGTTCAACACCGAGTACTCGCTATCCCAGAACCAATTGAGTGCCATGCTACAATTCCCTATAGAAGGCCAAGTCCACCCGAGAATTCCTCCAAACTCCCAGTGGCATATAAACGCCTTTGACCTCTTTAGAAAAATATCCGGTGTGGAAACCAACAACTGGGATGTACTACTTGCTTTGCATATACATAACCCAATCATCCGGTACTTTATCCGCATCCTGCAAAACACCATTTTTGGTCGACCCAACAACAGCAAAGTCAACACAAAGGAATTATTCTTCCTCCACTGCCTCTTTGCAATGGATACAAAGGTAAACGCTGCCTCCTTCTTATTTCACCATATCCGCTCCCTATGTGCTAGAGGCCGCCAACCTTTTGTGATTGGTGGACTAATCACCACCATAGCACTTGGTTTGAATCTAGGGGACCGACTTCAAAATTTACAATCTCTACCACCCCTATTTATGGATATAAGCTATTGTCGCTCCAGCCGCTTAATCAAAAATAGGGTAGGAGGAAGGTATTATCTTATGGTGAATAACCAAGAAGTCCCAAGCGTTGTTCTGCCCAACATTGCCCTTACAGATGTCACAAATCCCAACCGCTTCATCTACGATCTAAATGCTCCCGAATCTACCGAGCCTACACAAGCAAACCCGCCCCAGGACGAGTTTGAGGAAATGGAGCAAGGTGATCAAGGTCCTGAACAACAATCAGCCCCGCTCAACCCTTTCGATAATGCAACTGGTCCATCCTCCCGACGTCGTCGAAGAAGAAGGCCAGCAACTACTGATGACATCATGGATGCTATTGATGCTATGGAGGCGCAGAATCTCGAAGTGATGCAAATGATGCGCCAGATGCAACAACAACAGGAAGCGAGGAATGCAATAACCGACCAGCGGTTCACTGACTTGCTCAGCAGGTTTGATGACTTGGAAGTATGTCAAAGATCACCGGGTCCAAGAACAAGAGGCGGAAGGCAACATTGACTTTGGGTTTCCCTTTCTCTTTTCCTATTTCTTTTGTTTTCTTTAAAACATTGGGGACATTGTTTCATTTAAGTGTGGGGGGGGGGGGGGAAATGTTGTTTCAGTTATCTTTCTTTCAACATTCATCTTTCAAGTATGTATTTCACTTTTCATTGTTATTTCCCTTTCTGTTATCAATATTAAAAAAAATAAAAATTTATAATATATATTATAAGTTGCGTCCCTAGTGTGAAAAATTTCTATTATCTATTCCCCTAAACTTTCTTGAGCCATAACAAAAATTCAACACACTCAATAAGTATAAAGGTTGCTTATTTTATCAAACTTGAGAAAATTTAGACAAAAACCATTACCGCCCCAACACTCTAAAAACCTCAACATGTTAGATCAGGCTAAGTACCTATTATACCAATCCCTTGAACTTTTAGTTTTATAGTAACCCCGAGTAGTTTATACGAGAAGTCGGTACCATCCTAATAGCAAACTACGTGGAGACCCGATGAATATAAGTGAATGATTCCGAAGACAATATATTAGAAAAAGAAAAGAAAATCAGGAAATGCACTAATTAAGTTAGGTGATCCTTACCCAATCATTTAATCCAAAGGTTGCAGACCCTACAAAAACATTGTATGAACGATCCATTATGAGTTGGTTCAACGGTTTCGGGTGCTGAACTTGGTAGGGCGGACTACGGTCCGATCCCCCGCAATTTGCAATGGACTAAATAACAAATTTATCCAACTTATGTACCAGAACTTCAAGCTAAAAAGGGAATCAAAATCGCTAACCGGTTACTCCACTATGTGCGCGAAAAGATAAAGGGCTTAATGTGATTTCGCTAGAATGAAAACGGGTGAAATAAGAGTAAAAGAATTAGGCTGGCTATAATAGCATGACTCGATCTGGTTTGCATAAGGTGAGGTTGTCTGAGGTTGTAACGGTAGTTGTTGATGTTAAGATTAAGCTCAGGTTATTTCTAAATGAGATTTACTTGCAACCTATTACGACTTGATGTGTGTTTGGAAATTTCATTTGGCTAATACTTTAAACTGATTTCTATACTGTATATTGCTTGAGGACAAGCAAAGATCTAAGTATGGGGGAGTTTGATAACATGAAATAATATCACATTTTTGGACTCGATTTAATTAAATTATATTATTATTTGATTCGATTTATTTCATTTTATTCGATATTACTTGGTATTTCCTTCTATTTATTTCAGCCAACATTATTTGAAGCATACGTGAAAAAACAAAGAAAAGGAGGTGCAAAAAGTACGAGAAACAATTCCACTAAAGCCCAACCCAAAATTGCCTAAGCGCTAAAGCTGTGACGAGCGCCACGCATGGTGTGACGAGCGTCACGCCCAGCTACCTTGTGTTACGAGCGTAACACATGGTGTGACGAACGTCACACTCCACTCCTATATTTTTGGCTTTTGACGCGCAACAGAGGCACATTGAGCCTATTCTTCCGTTTGACTCGTTGAAGCGTGAAGGTTACTTACTGAAGGAATTTGTGGGAAACGGTTACAAATCGGAGTAATATAAATAGAGCCAAGGATCCAACCCTGCAGGCTCTCTCGCTCTCGCTCTCGGTCTCTCTCAATTTTCCATTTTTCGGCACTGCATTTATTTTACTACCTTTTTAATTCTTTCAGCATTTTACTTTCCTAGAAATTTTTATTTCTTTTCTTTTCCAGTCAATCTTTCAAGCATTCAATTAATTTTCTCACAATAGTTTCTACACCGGAAACTATTGTGTAATTTTTACTGGGTCTAACCTTACGTTAGATTATAGTATTTTATTCCTTCACCTTTCTTTTACTGTCTGATCGAAGATTGTGAAGAACAAATCCAACCGGCTTGTGGTGGAGTGTTCAAACATCGAAGTTAGAGAACAATCAAGATTTCTATTAATTTTACAGGTTCTTTAATTTATTGTTTTGATTTATATATGCTCAGCACTTTTATTTATTTATATTGTCTGTCTGATATGGCTGTATGTAAGCATAATTATTGTTTAGGCTTGTTTAGCATGTCTGACTAAATAAACTTAGATATCGGTATGTAAAGCAAGCGAAATGAAGGAATAAAAACTAAGTTGGTTTAAATTTATTTAAAAATACAATCACTCTTTTTATGGTCTCAATTTACAGAATTAACACCAAAGTTTTTGTACGAGAGTAAAAGACATAAAGAAGTTAAAATCAATAGAACAAAAGTTTGAGCTTTTAACTGGACAGTGTAAATTGGACATTAATTTTAAATCAGGGCGAAAGCAATTTTTAGAGTTAATTAAATTCTAATCATTTTCAAAAAGTCTTTTTAAAGGTTAAATGTGAGGACGAGAGTTAAGCATTTAAGTTTAATTATATAATCTAAGTCAACAGAGCGAGAGTTTGAGACGAGGGTGTTTAAATGGTTAGTGTTTTCTTAAAAAGAGTTTCTATAGATTCCATTGTTTTCAAAAAGTGATTTTGGACTTAACTAATTAGTGACAGCGCACGTTAATATAAAGTCATAGTTTATTCAACAGAGCGAGAGTTTGAGAAAAGACTTTTAATCAATATTGTCTACGGAAAAGATTTATTTTAAAACTAAGAAACAAACGAAGATTTGATTCCCTAATTACGACGAACTACATACCGATATCCGTTATATTTGATATTTAATCTAGATCTTATTTTAGTTTTACTTTTCCCCCTAATCATCAAAGTATCATCCGCCTTAGCTTTACGAAGTAACCTTAGAAAAACGGTATATCGATTCACAAGTCCCTGTGGGATCGATATCTTTTAAAACCACGCGATAGAACAGTGCACTTGCAGTTAATACCCCAATAGACTCATAAAGTCGACATCAGTTACTTCAGGTTCAGGTGGAGATTGTTATGGTTGTTGTGAGGCAAGGTTCTGAGTCTGAAGTTGGGCTAGAGTGGGAGAAGAGGGGTCAGAGGGTTCTGTGTCGGATGAGATGGTGAAGTAGGGGGGTGATTCTGGGGAAGAAGATGAAGAGGTGGTTTCATTCATCCTTTCAGCTTCAGATAGGGGTAAGGTGGTAGTGGCAAGGTTTAACTTTTGGAGTGGTTGAGATGTTCTGGTGGTTGAAGTAGGGGTTTCAAATTGAGTGTATATGGGTGTTGGATGAGGGATAGAAGAAGCAATTGACTGTGTTTGTGCAGAGGGAGCAAGAGAGACAGGCTTACCAGAAGGCTCATGCAGAGGTGCTGGAGGTCTTGATCCGGAGGATTCTCCTAGTTTTGCTTTCTTTGCCTGCGATGTCTTCTCAGAGGGACCTCTTTTATGCCTCATGAAGTTCGGAGCCTTATCTGGTAGATCGCTTAAATAGAAGTCTGAGATATCCACTCCTTCATCCTTCAAACCTTGTAGATAAAAGAGGATTACATCTCGGGGGTCTTCCCTTGAGAACAAATAGAGTCCATGGGGGATTTCTCTCTGATCTTTTAAAGCATCCCATGAAGTGTCCAGAGTAGGTCTAACATTGACCTTATCCAGAATCCCCATGCTCTTCAGATTCTTGGCGTTGATAGGTTTTCCAACGTCGATCGCCACATCCTCCATGAGTCTGTGCTTTAACAGATGGTCCACCAGGAGACTTTCAATCAGAAAATCAGAGATTAGCCTTCCCAGAGGGATGTAGGTTCTGGGCTTCATGTGGTTTCTGGTATCCCGCACCGAGTCTCTGAGGTACTTGAAGAGAAGTGCTGGAAGGCAGAGCTTCAGACCCATGTGAATGCAGTACAGAATGCATTTCTGATCTGTGTTGATGTAGTCGGAGGAGTTTGACGCTGGGCGATGATGGATGGTACCCAGAATGATCTTCAGCCAAACCCGGAGGTTCTGAAGTAGCTCCTTTTTCTTGGAGGGATTGCCTTCTGCGTTTTGCTTGAAGATTGTTGGGTTAATCTCTTGGGACAAGTATTTTTCCCTTAGATTGATGTTGTAGACTCTTCTGCCTCCATCCTTTTCCATACCCAGAAGAGCAGCAATAACCTTCTCAGTAATCACAATCTTGACACCCAGAACATAGGAGACGATGAAGTGATCATCAGCGTCAGCAAATCTCCAGAATTCCTTCACAAGATTTGGGTAAACTGGACCATAGAGACGTTGAAAGTAGTTTCCCCAACCTTGTTTGTTGAGTTCTTCAGTGAGGTCTATGCCATTCCTTTTCATATTGTCAAAATCCACCAAGGATTCACATAAGACTTCCAGTTTTTCAAATGGCATTGCAAGGTGAATATGAGGCTCACGATCAAGAATGTGAGGCTCCTTGTAGATTGGTGTCGTGGTGACGCCTGTAACTGTTGGGTTGCTTAAGCTTTGAACTTGTTCGCTTGAACCCATTTGTTGAGAGAAGTTGTACACAACTTGTTGTTGAGCATCCATGATGTTGATGAAGAACTGAGATGAAGATGAAGAACTGCTTGCAGAAATTCCTTGAGAGAACTGAGGTTTTAAGCGTGCGTGAGAGTGAAAAGTGTGCAATGTGTGAAATGAATGTGTTTAAATACCCAAATTAGGGTGCATGCAAAACGACACACAAATCAGAGTTTAACACAAAAACCAAGTTAGCACGTTTGGAGGGAAGAATGATTACAGCTCATAAATGATGTCTAATCCCAACAGCTAGTACACTGCTCGAGGAGATTTCAAGGGACTGTTCCTTGATTACTGCTAGACAGCTGTCTAGAAGTTCCAAGGTCAGACGCAAGGAACTCCACGTGTTTGCTTTATCTGATCTTCAGGAATACCAAAGAAATGGTTCCTGGAGAATTCTAACTCAGATAGCTTCTATCTTGGTAGAAGCATCAAAGTCAGAGGCAGAATCCATTGTGTTTACATCAGAGTCTCATTTTACAACTTCAGAGGCACAGATTATTCAGGGCAGTTTTGAATGTTCAGATTCTCTAAAATAAAGAGGAATCTATCTTCAACTAAGGGTTTAGTAAAGATATCGGCCCATTGATGATGTGTATCAATGAATTTCAATGTTACTACCCCTTTCTGAACATAGTCTCTGATAAAATGATGTTTTATTTCAATGTGCTTAGCTCTGGAGTGTAAAATGGGATTCTTACTTAAACAAATGGCAGCAGTATTATCACAAAAGATAGGAATGTTACTCTCGAAGATTTGCAGATCCTCTAACTAATTCTTCATCCAAAGCATCTGAGTAGTGCACAATGATGCTGAGATGTATTATGCTTCTGCCGTGGAGAGGGCTATGGTTGATTGTCTTTTGCTGGCCCAGGATATCAGATTGTTTCCCAAGAGCTGACAATTTCTAGATGTGCTTTTTCGTTCCAATCTATCTCCTGCGTAATCTGCATCACAATAACCAGAAAGTTTATACTCTGATGTTTTCTCATACATCAGGCCCAGGTTAGGAGTTCCTTTTAGATATTTGAAAATTCTCTTAACTGCTGTTAAGTGAGTTTCTCTAGGATCTGATTGAAATCTGGCACAGAGACAAACACTAAATAGAATATCAGGGCGAGTAGCAGTCAGATAGAGAATGGAGCCTATCATACCACGATAGAGCTTATAACAAACCTTTTTACTGACTTCTTCCTTTTCAAGAATGCAGGTTGGATGCATGGGAGTCTTTGCAGAATTGCATTCAGCCATATCAAATTTCTTCAGAACGTATTTTATGTATTTGCTTTGATGAACGTACGTGACTTCTGAAGTTTGGTTGATTTGAATTCCTAGAAAGAACTTTAGTTCTTGCATTAAGCTCATTTCAAATTCTGCCTGCATTAGCTCAGAGAATTCTTGACATACAAAGGCCTTAGCTGAACCAAAAATGATATCATCAACGTATATCTGGCATATCATGAGATCATTGTTAAGGTTTTTACAGAAGAGTGTGGAGTCAACTTTCCCTCTAATAAAATTATGTTCTAGAAGAAAATTACTTACTCGTTCATACCAAGCTCTGGGAGCTTGTTTAAGTCCATATAAAGATTTCTTAAGTTTAAAGACATGTTCTGGATAATTTGGATTTTCAAAACCTGGAGGTTGGTTGACATACACTTCTTCTGATATATAACCATTAAGGAATGCGCTCTTGACATCCATTTGATATAATTTGATAGAATGATTTATAGCGAATGATACAGTCATGCCAGGAATA
The DNA here is from genome assembly GCF_024323335.1 of Lathyrus oleraceus. Classification (NCBI taxonomy): domain Eukaryota; kingdom Viridiplantae; phylum Streptophyta; class Magnoliopsida; order Fabales; family Fabaceae; genus Lathyrus; species Lathyrus oleraceus. Next base: position 422,758,695 of record NC_066581.1, read on the forward strand.
TGGACAAAAATCTTACCCTGTTGGGGATCGTACCACCCTTGGGAGAGCACTGAGGATCTCCTAAGTATCCTTTCGTCATTGTGAATGTTCACTTTGTTTAAAAACAAATTATAAAAAGTTTTGATTGTTTAAAACAATGATATTTTCTTAATCAAAACATGCAAAACATTTGTTGAATAGAATCAGATAAGAGTGTCAATAATTGGATAAAAGTCTCAAATTTATTTGATAGAATGGTAGTCTGCGAATGGCAAGACTCCATAGATCTTTACAAATTTGAAATTGGTGATATATATTGGAAAAGGGCTACATTGAACATAATGACCATTTCTCCACCAATTATGAATCCGATGTATTTGAAGCTTTGGCTGATAATGAGCAAGGAACTCTGACGGGCGACAGTTGTAGAACAAAGTCTTGTCAGGATGCAGTTACTTGCCAAATCCCTAATTTTTGCCTAGATTGCCCCAGGATGAGGTACTCAATCTAGCGGGATACATATATCATTATTATATATTTTTTGTGTCTCTAACTTTTTCCTAGATCGCCCTTTCGGGTTTTCAATCCACCGAGACGCTCATTTTTGCCTAAGCCGCCCTTTCGGGTTTTCAACTTAGCGAGCTATTCAGTTTTTATTTTTTTAGGCGAAGTATTTCTTGACTGCATCTGAATTCACAGGACGAGTGAAATCCTCCCCATCCATAGTTGTAAGTATCAAAGCACCGCCTGAAAAGGCTCTCTTAACAACATACGGACCCTCATAGTTAGGAGTCCACTTGCCCCTGGAATCGGCCGCGGAAGACAAAACTCTCTTGAGCACAAGGTCACCTTCTCGGAACACACGAGGCTTGACCTTCTTATCAAAAGCTTTCTTGATCCTCTGCTGATATAACTGATCATGGCACATGGCAGTCAATCTCTTTTCTTCTATCAAGTTCAGCTGGTCATAACGACTCTGAACCCATTCAGCATCAGTCAACCTGGCCTCCATCAAGAATCTCATTGATGGGATCTCCACCTCTACTGGGAGTATCGCCTCCATGCCATAAACAAGAGAGAAAGGGGTTGCCCCTCTTGAAGTGCGAACAGATGTACGATAGCCATGCAAAGCGAATGGCAACATCTCATGCCAATCTTTGTACGTAACAACCATCTTCTGGATAATTTTCTTGATATTCTTGTTAGCAGCTTCAACAGCCCCATTCATCTTGGGTCTGTACGGAGAAGAATTATGATGTGCAATCTTGAATTAACTACACAACTCTTTCATCATCTTGTTATTCAAGTTAGATCCATTATCAGTAATGATCTTATCTGGCACACCATATTGGCATATGAGTTGATTCTTGATAAACTTCACGACCACCTGCCTGGTCACATTTGCATACGACGCCGCTTCAACCCACTTGGTGAAGTAATCAATTGCTATGAGAATAAATCTGTGTCCATTGGACGCTTTTGGCTCTATCATGCCAATCATGTCAATTCCCCACATGGAGAAACGCCATGGTGATGAGATCACATTCAAAAGTGTCGGAGGAATATGAATCTTATCAGCATAAATCTGACACTTGTGGCATTTCTTCACAAATTTGCAGCAGTCAAACTCCATTGTCAACCAATAGTAGCCTGCTCTCAACATCTTTCTAGCCATGGCATGTCCATTGGAATGAGTACCAAATGAACCCTCATGGACCTCAGTCATCAACAGGTCTGCTTTGTGTCTATCCACGCATCTGAGCAGAACCATGTCAAAATTTATTTTGTAAAGCACTTCGCCATTGAGGTAGAAACTGCCTGACAATCTCCTCAAAGTCTTCCTATCTTTTACAGATGCCCCAGGTGGGTAAATTTGGCTCTGAAGGAAACACTTGATATCATAATACCACGGCTTATCATCTTTTACTTCTTCTACTGCAAATACATGAGCTGGTCTGTCCAAGCGCATCACGGTGATATTGGGGACTTCATTCCACAATTTAACCACAATCATTGAAGCAAGCGTAGCAAGAGCATCTGCCATCCGATTCTCATCTCGAGAAATATGATGGAAGTCAACCTCAGTAAAGAACGTTGAAATCCTCCTCGCATAATCTTTGTATGGAATGAGGCCAGGCTTATTCGTTTCCCATTCACCCTTAATCTAATTAACAATGAGGGCCGAATCACCATATACATCAAGATGCTTGATCCTTAGACCAATACATTCCTCCAATACCATAATACAGGCCTCATACTCAGCCATATTATTCGTGCATTTGAAAGTTACCCTTGCTGTAAAAGGAATATGCGCGCCCTGAGGAGTAATAATCATGGCCCCAATACCATTTCCATACTGATTTACAGCGCCATCAAACACCATACTCCATCTGGAACCAGGCTCTGGCCCTTCATCAAGTGTAGGCTCATCGCAATCTTTTACTTTCAAATACAGAGTTTCCTCATCCGGGAAGTCATACTGAACTGACTGATAATCTTCAATAGGCTGATGTGCCAAATGGTCAGCCAAGATACTACCTTTAATAGCCTTCTGAGCTCGATACTCAATATCATACTCAGATAACAACATCTGCCAACGGGCAATTCTCCCTGTTAAAGCAGGCTTCTCGAAGATGTACTTGATTGGATCCATTCTGGATATCAACCAAGTCGTATGATTTATCATATACTGGCGTAAGCGCTTAGCAGCCCAAGCCAAAGCACAACATGTCTTTTCAAGCATTGAGTATCGAGACTCACAATCAGTGAAGTTCTTACTCAGGTAGTAAATAGCATACTCCTTCCCTGATTCGTCTTGCTGACCAAGGACACAACCCATCGAGTCTTCAAGAACAGTCAGATACATGATCAAAGGTCTTCCCTCTACAGGCGGAGACAAAATCGGAGGCTCAGACAGATATTCTTTAATACTGTCGAAAGCTTTCTGGCAATCCTCAGTCCAATCATGGGACTGATCTTTTCGGAGGAGCTTGAATATAGGCGCACATGTGGGATATGTATCTGGAGATATAATTTAAGCGGCCAAGAAAACCTCGGACTTGCTTCTCAGTTTTGGGCGCATGCATCTCTTGTATTGCTTTGACCTTTGCAGGATCAACCTCAATACCTCTTTCACTAACAATGAAGCCCAATAACTTGCCAGAACGGACTCCAAATGTACACTTGTTGGGATTCAGACGAAGCTTATATTTCCTCAAACGCTGGAAAAGCTTCAACAAATGCTCTACAAGGTGGTCATAGCTCGTTTATACGTGGCTCCGGCATTCTTCAAACCGAAGGGCATCACTCGATAACAGAATGTTCCCCAAGGTGTGATGAATATTGTCTTCTCCATATCCTCGGGTGCCATTGTAATCTGATTATATCCGGAAAATTCATCCATAAATGAGAAGACTTTGAATTTAGCTGTATTATCTACCAACATATCAATATGTGGTAGAGGGAAATCATCTTTCAGACTAGCTTTATTCAAGTGTCTATAGTCCACACACATCTGAACTTTTCCATCTTTCTTGGGCACAGGCACAATATTGGCCACCCATTGAGGATATGTAGAAGTCACCAGAAACCCTGCATCAATTTGCTTCTGAATCTCCTCTTTGATCTTCACTGCCATATCAGGATGAGTTCTTCTGAGCTTCTGCTTTATAGGCACGCACTCAGGCTTCAAAGGTAAGAAATGTTGCACAATATCAGTATTTAGACCTGGCATGTCTTCATACGACCAAGCAAAGACGTCGACATATTCTCGTAGCAACTTAATCAACCCCTTCTGAACAGATTCTTCCAGAAGTGCCCCAATCTTTACCTCTCGCACACAATCTTCAGACCCCAAGTTGACTGTTTCTAGATTCTCGAGATGCGGCTGAATGATCTTCTCTTCATGCTCAAGTAGACGGGTGATCTCATCAGGAATCTCTTCAACATCATCTTCTTCCGCCTCAAATACAGGGAATTCAAAATTGGGAGATGGTGTTGGGTCATTATGTTTAATGGGTTTAGAAATCAACCTGCATAATGATTTTGGATATAAAAGAGATTTTAGAATTCAAACAAAGCAAATCATTATGCAGATGAAAAGATTGATTTTATTCTTATTTTTAGGGTTTTATGTGATCACAAATTTCATGCAAAAAGCAAAAAGGGAAAATAATTGGAAAAACAAACATTTAACATGAATTTATTGAATGAAAATATCATTGTACTTATGCGCCAACAATGTCATCACTCCTCCTTTTGGCATGGGAGAAGGGTTTTCAAACAAAGTGATTATTACGTTGACTTATGGACAACTGTTGGAATATCCACAGCGACCCAATTGTTGCAGACCCCTCCCGGGATGATGAAATTGCTAGAATCCTTTGTATCTTCTTCTAAAACGGCAGCAGCCTCCTCATCTAGACCAGTGTGGATGAAACCTCCACTCTTGAATAACCCTTGCTTGTTGAAAGTACCAGAAGAAAAACCTATGCCAGCCCGGGACTCGTTGTCTTCTAACTCAATCATTTTTCCTAAACCAGTGGTTGCACCATGCTCAATGGCCAACTTTGCATCTTTGTAGGAAGCAAATGAAGGAGTTCTCTTCTCAATAGGCTCAACTATAGATAAATCTTAGTAAGGAGTTCCAATTTCAACCTCAGCATCTATATAAGAGAAGGAAGACAAATGGCTAACCAGGAGAGCCCTTTTTCCCCCTACCACCACCAGCTTCTTGTTTTTCACAAATTTCAATTTCTGGTGTAGGGTGGACGTCATGGCGCCTGCCTCGTGAATCCATGGTCTGCCTAAGAGACAACTATATGATGGGTGAATGTCCATAACCTGGAAGGTAATCTGGAAATCACTTGGTTCGATCTTGATTGGGAGATCAACTTCCCCAATCACAGTTTTGCGAGACCCATCGAAAGCCTTCACAACTACTCCACTCTGCCTCATGGGAGGCCCTTGATATGATAGCTTTAAGAGAGTGGACTTTGGAAATACGTTCAATGATGACCCAGTGTCCACCAGTATATTGGACATGGCGTGGTCTCTACAACCCATAGATATATGTAATGCCATGTTGTGGTCTCTTCCCTCCTCAGGGAGATCAGAGTCACAAAAACTCAGGTTGTTACAAGCAGTAATGTTTGCAACAATGCTATCGAATTTCTCCAAAGTGACATCGTGATCCACATATGCCACATCCAACACCTTCTGCAGAGCCTCTCGGTGTGGTTCTGAATTTAAGAGTAAGGATAGCACAAATATTTTGGATGGCGTTTGTAGAAGTTGGTCTACAACATTGTACTCGCTCCTTTTGATGAGTCTCAGCATCTCATCACAGTCTTCTTTCTCATTGCCAATCGGGCCAACAGAAGTAGGAGTTTTCAGTACAGAGGAGGGCTTAATAGCAAGTGCCGGATTCGGAGAATTCACAACATTCCCAGTCAAGCGTTCAACAAGATCAACATTAATTTGAGGCTTCGGCGGTGTTGAAAATACACGGCCACTACGGGTCAAACCGCTAACATCGACAATATTCACAACAGAAGAAGAGGGCAAGGACACCTCTTTCCCATTCTTTACTGCTACAGCGTTGTAGTGATAGGGAACTGCCTTTTCAGAAGAGTAAGGCACAGGACCAGCAGGCTTAATGATCAGAGCGGGAGAAGCATTATGCTTGCTACCACTGTACTTGATGATAACAGGCTCGGGTATCCGGAACACTTGGGAAATCACGTTGACCTCAGGCTCATTTTCATCAACATTCCTGTTTTGAAGGATCTCAATGACTCCTTCATCCAGCATTTCTTGAACATCCTTGCGCACCTGGCAACAACCCAATCGGTTAACAGAGCAGACTCAACATCTATCATGGTCATGCTCATAATGATTGTAGTCACACAACAAACGATGCATCTGGACCAGAGACTATTGAATATGACTGACATATTTGACCTTGTATTTTCCAGGGCAACCTTGGACCATGTTGACAGATTTCCCATGTTCAAGCAATGGTTCTTCTTCACATTAGGGCCTACGTCCTCAAAACATAGAATACCACACCTCACAAGGTCTTTAACCTTGGTCTTCAAAGGGTAACAATTCTCCACATCGTGGCCGGGAGCACCAGAATGGTAAACACAATGTAAGTCGGGCTTATACCACCACTAGGGGTTAGCAGGTATAGCCGGTGGGTCTCTCGGAGTAATCAACTTCCTTTCTATCAAAGAGGGATATAACTCTGCGTACGTCATAGGAATAAGATCGAAGGTGACCCTTTTCCTCTCGTAACTCGTGCTGGTTTGATTACTGTTTCGAGGCTGGTAGGCCTGCTACTGCGGTCGGTGCTGTTGTTACTGATATTGCGGATGTGGTTGCTGATTGTTGTTGTGATGCTGGTACTGTTGATTATCTCTAAAAACAGGTGCTATATGAGCCACCTCATGCTGGTTACTGGCGGGACGCACAGTCTTCCTCCTCACAGAGGGTCTTCTTTGTTTCTCATGGGAGATCATAGCATGTGCCTCTCCATCTTCCTTCTTTGCAAACGCCCCATAACGTTTGGCAGAAGAGCCTTCTTCTCTTGTTAACCGTCCTTCACAGACCCCTTCTTCTAGACGCATCCCTATATTCACCATCTCGGTGAAGTCAGAAGGAGCGCTAGCAATCATCCGCTCATAATAAAAAGAACTTAAAGTCTTCAAAAAGATCTTAGTCATCTCTTTCTCTTCTAGCGGAGGCACGATCTGTGTTGCCACCTCTCGCCACCTTTGGGCGTAATCCTTAAATGTTTCTTTATCCTTCTGGGACATGGCTCTCAATTGATCTCTATCGGGAGCCATATCCACGTTGTACTTGTACTGCTTGACGAAGGCTTCGCCGAGATCATTGAAGGATCGGATGTTCGCGCTGTCTAAACCCATGTACCAACGCAAAGCGGCACCGGAGAGACTGTCCTGAAAGTAGTGGATGAGTAGTTGGTCATTATCGGTTTGAGTCGACATCTTCCGGGCATACATGACCAGGTGGCTGAGAGGACAAGTATTTCCTTTGTACTTTTCAAAGTCGGGGACTTTGAACTTCACCGGAATCTTTACGTTGGGAACCAAGCAGAGTTCGGCAGCAGACTTGCCGAAAAGATCCTTCCCTCTAAGAGTTTTCAATTCCTTGCGAACCTCAAGAAATTGATCGTTCATAGCATCCATCTTCTCATAAACATCTGGACCCTCAGACGGCTCAGAATGATAGATGGTGTCGTCTACCCTGGGCAAAGTATGCATGATAGGAGGAGGAACGGCAAGGACCGGGCTAGATGCTGACAGAGAAGCAAAGGTGGGAACAGGACCCTCAGGCATGAAATTGGGAGGCATCCCCCATGGGAACCCGGTTGGCATGGCTGTTGGAACAAAGTGTGCACTGGCATCGGGCACAGTAGAGGAGACAATCTCGAAGATAATTGTCCTCTGGGGAGGAGTTGAAGGTGTCGGAGAAGACTGGCTCTGGGCAGCCATGAATGACTCCATTAGGGTAGTCAATCTGGCCACTTCCTCTTTCAGCTCGCGGTTCTCTTGCTCTAAGTGATCCATCAGTCTTGAAATGTTGGCTCTAGTGTAGTACCGGTGAGTCAGCTTGTCTTCAAAATAAATGAAGGATACAGAGTTAGACCACAGGGCAAGGGACCGGAAACAAAACCTGCTTATGCATATGATGCATGCAATGTTTATGCATATGATTTGTTTTTTATTTCAAAGGAACTTTAGAGTTTTATTTGCAAATTTTGAGAAATACCAAGCATTTTATCACATATGGAAATATCCCATCAAATAATATTAGGGAAAAGAAGTGAAGCATCGTCAATCATATACAAGAGAAAAGGAAAATAATCATCCTATGGATCCCTAGAAACAATCATCCAAAGCTCGGGACACAGGAAGATAAGATGCACGAAGCCTCTTCACCTCCCTCTCGTAGGCTGCCTCCATATCGCCCAACAGAGTCGGAACGGGATTAAGAGTAGAGAAGATCCTAATAGTGTTCACATCCACAAACTTGTCCATGTTGGGGAACAATACCAATCCATAGATGAGAAGTACAAATATGGCTTCAAAGGCATCCTCACTCATGGCCTTCCCATATATAGTAGCTTGAGCAATGAGGAACTCAGAAGGGAGACCTTGAATTCCACCTTTGGTGGTCATATGAGCCCCAACCAAAGATTCATCTATGTGTAACATGTCAGCTATCTCTTGAGAAGTAGGAATACTCTCCAAGCCACTGAACGACAACTAGTCTAGAATAGGTATACCCACAAGGTAAGCATACTCCTCAAGGGTAGGCAAAAGCTGGAAATCCGGAAACGTGAAGCAACGGTACAAGGGATCATAAAACTGCACCAATACACTCACTAATCCTTCATCCACCTGAGTAGTCAGAAGAGGAAGAAGCTTCCCAAAACATAAGATGTCAAATTCCTTAACTCTTTCAAGTCTGGTTGCCTGAAGCTGTACTTCTTTGTATTCCTTCCATGTCTTTCCATGTCTAAATTTTTTGCAAATAGACCTCTTAAGTTCCTTGAAAATTTTCTTATTTATTGATGATATGGATGCAAATGGGTGCATGAATGCATGAATGCAACAATCACACTCAAGGATCAAGCAAAGCACACCAAACAAAGGTCATGGGATGGATCATGTTATCTTTAATATCAATCATCCATTTTTGTGGATTATGGTTTACACCTTATCAACACCCAAGTTCCATTGATATTAAGGATTCATGAACGGATCAACCATGAATCAAGGGTTTGTTGTAAGTCACGAGCATGGAGTTAGGTTAAGAACCACCAAAAAGGGAGTGTACTAGGGTTTAAACCTGCTAAACATGTTCTACAAGAGGTTCCCATAGTCATCATCCCATCTTTCGGATATTATTGGAGAAACGACTACTCGTATTCCGAAAATATTCTCAAGAGAGACTCTTATGAGTGTAGTATCACGTAACAATCGTATCAAATCTTACACTTGAACAACTTTCGCGCTACATCCTACGAATAGGCCAAGATGGGTTTGGTAAACTAAGGTCCTTGGCTTCAAAGGTCTATATTGGAAAAAGTAATGTCTACCTACAACTACTTGTATGACATTATTGATCCCAACATGACCTCCACCAAGTGAATGGGCTTGCAAGTCAACTTGCTAAGGAATAACTCCACACAAGTCGACAAGACTATGCCATTCTCCTATCCTAAGTGTACTCGAGTTCGGGTATAGAACTCATCTCACAAAGATCACCAAGCATACAAGGAATTACTATTCAAACAATTCAATCATTACATACAAAGGTTTTTGTTTTTTGTGAAAATTTATTTGTGCAAACATGATTGAAGGGATGAGAAAAGCGTGTATGTTTATCTAATGTACTACTTACTAAAAGAAGGGTCAAAAGAAAATTATTAGACGGTGTGGCTAGTGATCGAGAGGGGGGGTGAATAGATCACCTCTTTAAAAATTAACGGATTTAACGTTTTATCAGAGTTTTCAAAAATGGCGGAAAAATCAGTCCCGAATCGACTTCCGTCTATTCTGAACCGCTACTAGAAAGCCGGACACACAAGTGTAATTGCTGGATTTTAATGAGAATGACAGAAACAATTCACACCAGAATTCTAACAAATTGAATGCGCTTATCCTTAAATTCTATTTCCAATGAATTTAAATCTAGCTAACCGTTTTATCAAACAGTTGGTGTGTGTGTGATCGTCAATGAACGGCAATGGAGTTTGATTAAAGTTTTCTTGCCACTGCTGTCTTGAAAAAGAAGCAATCACCACACACTAACTGATAATGCGAAAACAGTTTGAAAAACGTAAAGAGGAGTAAGGTAAGAATACGATACGCAGAGATTTGGTAAGGAAGTTCCCCACGTCGTCCTCGCGTGTGGGTACGTCTCCCTCTCAATTTCAAATGAAATTGAGAACTTTGATTATCAATTATTTCCGAATCCGTTGATACAAGGTTTTGATACAAAGACAGAATTCTACAATCTAAGAACCTCTTCTTGTATAAACCTTCACTTGATCTGAGCTCGATCAAGATTTTCCTGCACAAAGTTGCAAACAATTCACCGGTTCCACGACCTGCTTGCGAAATCCCCCGATCTCCAAACGCAACGCTGCGGCTGAATGTGTTCTGCAAATGTGACTCCCAAACCCTCAAGAACACACCAGTTCTTGAAGGACAAACCAGTAGGTTTTTCCTAGAAACCCCCTTCAATCTTCGACTCAGCTAGATCCTCGATCGTTCCACTGCAAACCACAGCTAGATCCTTGATCGTACCACTGAACGTTATCTCGATGCTTCTTTAATCCAAAGAACAAGAATTGTTATGTGTAAATGTTCTTGAAGAAAAGTGATTGAGAAGATGAAGAAGATGAAGTCTCTTTCAGGTTTCTATGTGCTCCCAAAACAATTGCTCCAACACTGCTTTTGATCTGTGTTCAATTGTTTTCCCTCAATGAATTCGTTGCATACATCTGCTTTTGAAAACTGTTCTTATATTCTGCAAAAACAGTTGCTGCTATGACTTAAAACAACTTTGTGTATTGATGCATGGGAGTGTGTATCGATACATACTGTAAGTTGTGTGAATATTTGGTGAAATCAATTACTCATGTATCGATGCATAAGTCGTGTGTATCGATGCATGTGATTTTTACACTGATATGTATCGATGCTTAATGCTCATGTATTGATGCACAGGCAGTCTCAAGTAGTCCTGTATTGATGCAGGAATCGTGTGTATCGATACATAGAGTTTTTGGCCTTCCATGTATTGATGCATGGCTCGTATGCATCGATGCATACTGGACAGAAATTGTTTTTGTGATTAATCACAGGTTACATGTATCGATGCAAAGGCTCATGTATTGATACATACTGATATAAAATGCATTTTAATAGTTATTTTAAGGGAATTTTCAATGTAGATTTATATGTATGTTTATGCAACAGTAAAGTGGGATGAAGGACAAAGTAAGAACACAAATATATCATGTAATGCAATGCACAACTAATTTGGATGATGATCACACAATTTGCTATCATTAAAAGTTAATTCAAGTTAAAGAATTCTTTCACAAACTCCCCCTTTTTGATGATGGCAAATTCTTGGCAAGATGTGTGATACTCCCCCTGAGTTTGTGCATATCTGCATTTTTCTCCCCCTTTGTCAACATCAAAAAGAGGAAGAAACATAGTTATCAGGCAGAAAGTGTAGCAGGGCATGGCAAAAATGGATAATAAGCTATCAATCACAAAGAAAGAAGCTGCAAGTTAAAGAATCATTCACAAAGAATCATTCAAAAAGTATGGGCAATAACAAATAGAGATAAACAGAAATTGAAAAGCATTTTAAAGGTACGGACGAGTTTAAGAGTTACATAAGCTAAGCCGGATATTGTGCAACAAAATGAAACTTGAGCAATATGAAATGAAATGCAGTGAGATGCAAGGATGGTGGGTTAATTTGGATTGTTGCCACCACAAGACTCCTCATCATGTCTGTCAGGATCTCGGTAGCTTGGCGGAGGCGGAGGAGGAGGCATTGTGTCTGGATTTTGGCCCATGAAGGAGTATTGCCTAAATCGATTCTGAACTTCAATGCTTCTAAAGCTGTCCATAATCCCAGGATTTTCACGGCAATCATCCATAAAGCCGGACATTTCGTTGTAGAAAACCTGATGCCATTTAACCAAGTCTTGGTGCCAAGCGTGTTGATTGTGATACATCCGTGTATGCTCATCATGCCAGTCCCCATGCTCGTTGTGCCATTCAGATTGTTGAACATGCCAGTACCGTGCTTCTTCATGGCGTTCTTTGTTGACAATTTCCATCTGTTGAAGCATATGAGTGATGTCCGCATTTGGTGTTGGTGTTGAAGTACCACCGGAGAATGGAGGGGCTGTAGGTTCAGGTACGTAGTTGGTGGGAGACCACCTTCGTGGCACCCACTCACCCCAACCAGTATTGGCCTCAGCTGGAGGCACATCTGTTTCAGGCGCATCCTGCATTTCTTCATCAGGCTGTTCTTCAGCAACATGGATGCGTTCCGAAGGCACATCAAAGTTGTAAATTTTGGTTTTGGATTTTCTTTCGAAGAAATAGAAGCATTTGCGGTCTTTGTCCCACCTATATCCCATATGCGATAGAGTGGCAGAATCAAACTCTTGAGCTGCCGACGGAGATAGGAGAGGCACAATAGGTATTGCAACTTTCCAAAACTTAAGAATTTTCATTATTTGAGAGGCATACCCTAGAGCCACAGTTTTGGAGCTGTCTCGCACATAAAATAGACGTTTTACAAAGTAGTTCGCCCAATTTAAGAGAATTTTATTTTGCAGAATGTAGAGAAGATGTATGCTAGGCCTATCCAACCGAGAGTGGCCACTGTTGGTTGGATGCAGAATGTGTGTAATGATCCAGTGAAGAATACGCGGAGTTTGTTTGATCATACCTGACGTGACGTGTTCGTCCTCACTCAACGGTCTGTCAATCTTTAGGATAGAAGTTGTAAATTCCCTCAGGTCAAATTCAGGATCAAAATGCAGGTCATGCCAGGACTTGACAGCCATCGACGGAAGCGGCATTTGAAATACCGTTTCCCAATCAGCGGCTTCAAAGGTATATGTTCTGACTCCGATAGAACACCGGAACATATAGCCTCTACCTGTTTGTAAACCAGCATAGAAGACCCGGATGAAATCCTCGTGATACTCATCTTTTGTAGATAGAAAGGATCCAAGTCTTTGTGCATGTAGCAGTTCAACTATTTCATTTAGGTGCAGATGGACAACATCTGTTTTATCAAAGATATGAGGTTTCATTACCAACCTGGCTTTGAAGGATTCCTCAAATTCAGCAGTAATGGCAGGATGAAGAATGTCTAAGGCATTTGAAGGAACATCTGGTGGTTGCTGAGAAGTACCGGCTGCTTCCTTTCCCTTTCCTTTTCCTTTGGCTCTGACTGGAATAGTGCGTGGAGGCATGGTGATGTGAGATTTAGGGTTTTACCAAGTTTGTGAGAGAGAGTGAAGATGAGAAGGATTAGGGTTAGCCACTGGTTTTGGGGTTTTTGAGGGCAGATGAGATGAAGTAATGAGATAGGAAATGATATGATTGGCTGATGTGTCGATGCATGAGAGAGAAGGAAATGGCATTTAATTCAGATAACATCAGTATGTATCGATGCAGATAGTCATGCGTCGATGCCTAGTATTCAAAAATGTCATGTGTATCGATACATGCGATGGATGCGTCGATGCCAAGTGTTTACAATTGCCCTGTGTATCGATACATGCGATGGATGCATCGATACATCCTGAAGCAGTTTTTGAAAAAAATTGAATTTTGAATATATGGATCGATGCAGGCTTCGTTTGTGTCGATGCATACTGATGCTGAACCAGTTTTTAATGAATTTTAATGCAGTATGAAGATGCATTATGCACTGTCATGATGATTATGCTCAACAGAGGTTCAGAAGTCAATTTTTAGTGTGCACACAATATGGACAGGAGTATAGGCAATCAAATTTTGTATCAACTAGAGTAAGAACATTTGATGTAACATACATAATCACTTAGCAATAAGAAAATTGTAGACAGGATTGATATTACCTCTGTTGGAGAACTTTTGTGATGGATAATTGACATCTAAAACAGCTCTTATCAACCATGGTGAGGCATAATATAATTAAGAGGTAACATGCTTATGACATCAATTGAGAAAGATCTAGGATTCCCAATTCGCGACGAATGTTGAAGAAAGGCTCCGTTGCCAATGGTTTAGTGAAAATATCAGCAAGCTGATTTTTGGAATCAACGTGCTCAAAGACAACGTCTTCTTTTTCAACATGATCACGAAGGAAATGATGTCTTATCTCTATGTGTTTAGTGCGTGAGTGTAAAACAGGGTTTTTAGTAAGGTTTATGGCACTAGTGTTGTCACATTTGATAGGAATACGTTTGAGTTGAATGTTGAAGTCTTGTAGTTGCTGCTTCAGCCATAAAATCTGAGCGCAACAACTACCGGCTGCAACGTATTCTGCCTCAGCAGTTGACAAAGCCACAGAAACTTGCTTTTTGCTATGCCAACTGACCAAGGAGTTTGAAAACAGGTGACATGTGCCACTTGTGCTTTTCCTATCTGATTTGCAGCCAGCAAAATCAGAATCGGAGTACCCTACTAAGCTACAATCACTTCCTTTGGAGTACCAAAGCCCATATTTAGGTGTTCCGTGAAGGTATCTAAATATGCGCTTTACCGCTTTACGGTGCGATTCCTTAGGATTTGATTGATAGCGTGCACACATACAAACACTAAACATGATGTCAGGCCTAGAAACAGAAAGATACAAGAGAGATCCAATCATACCTCTGAACCTTTTGACATCTACACACTTACCATGCTCATCCTTGTCTAGATTTCCGTTGGTAGGCATTGGGGTGTCAATCGATTTTGAGTCATTCATTCCAAAGCGCTTGAGTAGTTCTCTGCAGTATTTTGTTTGACATACTGCTGTACCCTCATCAAGTTGCTTTATTTGCAGTCCTAGGAAGTAGTTCAGCTCCCCCATTAGACTCATCTCAAATTCTCCCTGCATAACCTTAGAAAATTCTTCGACCAAGTGTATGTTAGTTGAACCAAATATGATATCGTCGACATAAACTTGAACTAAAAGAATGTGCTTCCCTTTGTGTTTAATAAAGAGAGTATTGTCCACTTTACCTCTTGAATATCCATGATCAATTAGGAATTTGCTAAGCCTTTCATACCAAACCCGAGGGGCTTGTTTAAGACCATACAAAGCTCTTTTTAATTTGTAAACATGATCTGGATTTTCAGCATTTTCAAAACCGGGAGGTTGTGAAACATATACTTCTTCATTTATGACACCATTAAGAAAGGCACTCTTTACGTCCATTTGGTAAAGCTTAAAATCCTTAGAACACGCATAGGCAAGCAAAAGACGTATAGCTTCGAGGCGAGCAACTGGAGCATAAGTTTCCTCATAGTCTATGCCCTCCTCTTGGTTATATCCTTGTGCTACTAAGCGTGCCTTGTTCCTAGTAATCACTCCGTTTTCATCAAGCTTGTTTCTAAAAACCCACTTAGTGCCTATGATATGATGATCTCGCGGACGAGGGACAAGTTCCCAAACGTCATTTCTTTTAAATTGATTAAGCTCTTCTTGCATGGCCATTAGCCAAAATTCATCAATCAAGGCCTCTTTGGCATTTTTAGGTTCTACTTGTGAAACAAACGCGAAGTGAGAACAAAAGTTACTTATCTTAGACCGGGTCATTACTCCCTTTGAAATGTCTCCCAAAATGTTGTCGATGGGATGGTCTTTTGAGGATCTCCAAGCTGTTGGAAGGTCATTCACTTCAGCTGTCTTTTCTTCCTCAATTTCTTCATGACTAGTATCTTCCTCCTTCTCATGGGCAGCTGTTTTGGACTGATCAGTTTCCTCAACAGCTTCCTTGAGTATGTCTTCTGTAGATATACCTGCGTCATCGAAAGAAATACCTTTTCCGACATTTTTCGGATAAGACTCATCAAACGAAACATGAACCGACTCTTCAACAGTAAGTAAACGCTTATTATACACTCTATATGCTTTACTTGACATTGAGTAACCAAGAAAAATACCTTCATCTGCTTTTGCATCAAACTTCCCAATGTTTTCCTTACCGTTATTCAAAACAAAACATTTACAACCGAATATGTGAAGATGTGACAAGTTTGGTTTTCTTCCTTTCAAAAGTTCATAAGGAGTTTTGTTTAAAATAGGGCGAATTGAGATTCTGTTTAGAACATAACAGGCTGTGCTAACAGCATCGGCCCAAAAGTATTTTGGTAATCCACCCTCATTAAGCATTGTTCTTGCCAACTCCTCTAAAACACGATTTTTACGCTCCACAACGCAATTTTGTTGTGGAGTGCGAGGGGCTGAAAAGTTATGCTCAATGCCATACTTGTCACAAAACTTCTCAAAGTGATAATTTTGAAACTCACCACCATGATCGCTACGAATTGTAACTATTTTGGAATTCATTTTATTTTGGGACAGATTTGCAAAATTTTTAAAAGCAGAAAAAGTTTCATCTTTGCTATGAAGGAATATAGTCCAAGTGAATCTAGAGTAGTCATCAACTATTACGAAGCCATAGTAATTTCCACCTAGGCTCTTTGTCCTAGAAGGTCCAAAGAGGTCCATATGGAGAAGCTCAAGGGGTCGTGAAGTTGAAATTACATTTTTTGATTTAAAAGACACCCTTGTTTGCTTTCCCATTTGGCACGCGTCACATAGGTGGTCTTTTGTAAATTTTATTTTTGGTAGACCGACTACTAGATCCTTAGATACAACCTTGTTTAGCAAATCGAAGTTAACATGAGCTAAACGTCTATGCCAAAGCCAAGAATCATCATTCAAGGTGACTAGACATTTAGTATTTGTTAAAGGTACATCAAACAAGTCAAGCATATAGATATTGTTTACTCTTACACCCTTAAACACAATGTTTTGTTCAGCATGTTCAATTATGCAGCAAGTTTTTGTAAACGAAACTTTATAGCCCATGTCGCATAGTTGACTTATGCTTAACAAATTGTGTTTAAGTCCCTCAACTAAATGGACATTTGAAATAGTAGTGGTGGAGGGATTACCTACACTACCTTTGCCGAGTATAGCTCCTTTGTTGTTGTCTCCATAGGTAACATATCCCTTTTTCTTCGCCTTGAAGTCTATAAAAAGCGATATGTCACCGGTCATGTGCCTTGAGCAGCCGCTGTCAAGAAACCATCTTCTATCTACGGAGGCAAGGCACTCATCCTACAACATCAAAAGAGAGAAGTTGGTCCCCAATTTTCATTGGGTCCAAGAGGGTAAGTATTAACATGGTTGCCTTTTGGCTTCCATTGATAAATACCTTTAGGGACTAGAAATCTCCTAAATTTGCATTTCTCAATGGTATGGCCAGCATGACAACAATAATGACATAAACCATGATGATGTGTTTGTTGTTTCTTGTTCATTGAATCCTTTAGAATAAAAGAGTATTTTGCATATGGAGGATTCAATGACTTCTTAAACAACTTGGGGTCAACGGCATAAGTAATTTTAGGTTGTAGCGCTTTCTCTAATTTGACCTTAAGAGTGTTTACCTCTTTTTGCCAAACATAACAAGCGTCACAATACCTAACTCTACTACATCCGTCAATGTCAATAGTTTTTGAATTTTCTGCAATACTAGTTTTCAATGCTTCTAAATCAATTTCAGCTTTGTTTACTTTTCCTTCCAAAAAGGAGAAGATATGTTTGTCGGAAGCTAGTCGTTTAAAAGCATCTACAGCTTCGTTATGCAGTTTTTCAAAAGCTATTTTTAATTCCGAAAAAGACATAGAGGAGAAATTATTGTAGTAGACTTGTTTTACCTTTTTGTCATTGTTTTTCTTCTTGTGGTAGGACAGATTTTTAGTGTGAGCCATAAGGCACAGATTTGCAGCTTCATCACCATCACTTGAGCTTTGTGTGCTTGATGAATCACTATCACTTTCCCATGCAATATACGCTCTTCTTTGTTTGCTGTACCCTTTTGGTGAATCTTTTCTTTGGTCCTTATACTTCATAGGGCAATCCGTTTTAAAGTGTCCGGATTTACCACAATTAAAGCATGATCCTCTTCCTCTACTCTTCTTGTTCTCTTCTTGTTTCGAATTTATAGATTGTCTTCGAAATTTCATGAGATTTTTGTCGGAATGTTTGACTCCATTCTTTCGAATGAATCTATTGTATCTTCTTACAAACAGTCGCATTTCCTCATCATCCGAGTCTTTGTCACTACTTGAATCATTGTCGCTTTGCTCTTTTCGTGAGGACTTAGAGCTAGAGGCCACAAGAGCTATTGGCTTCTTCTCTCCCTCTTTGTCTCTTTTCTTCTCCTTTTCCGTCTTACTTTTATTCTCATATTTTTCAAGACTTTCCAAAGCTTGCTGATGTTCTTCCAGCTTTCCAAACAGTGTTGTAATCGTGAGTCTTGTAAGATCGTTGGCTTCCTTGATTGCTGTAACTTTAGGTTGCCACTCCCTGCTAAGACACCTGAGAATTTTATTAGTAGCAATTTCATTGGAAATAGGTTTTCCAAGAGCATTCAATCGGTTAGTTAGATGGGTGAATCTCTTTTGCATGTCGGAGATGGATTCTCCTTGTTTCATGCGAAAGAGCTCAAACTCTTGATTGAGTGTGTTAATGCGGGACTGTTTTACTTCAGTAGTACCCTCATGGGCAACTTCTAAAGCGTCCCACATTTCTTTAGCTGTCGTGCAATGGGATACTCGATAATACTCATCAACACCAAGTGCTGAAATTAACATGTTTCGAGCTCTCCAATCACACAACCACTTTTTCTCATCTTTCTCATTCCAATCATCTTCTGGTTTAGGTACTATGGCGCCAGCCGCATTAGTCATTGTAATTTGAAACGGACCGTTTTCAATGGCAGCCCATACTAACCTATCCACAGAATTTATATGAACTCGCATGCAGTCTTTCCAGTAGCCATAATTTTCACCGTTGAAAATAGGCGCTCTATTATACGCCCCCTTTGGTTCAGAATCCATACTGTTACAGGCAGCCACAGAGCACCAGCGAACCGACGCTCTGATACCACTTGTTAGACGGTGTGGCTAGTGATCGAGAGGGGGGGTGAATAGATCACCTCTTTAAAAATTAACGGATTTAACGTTTTATCAGAGTTTTCAAAAATGGCGGAAAAATCAGTCCCGAATCGACTTCCGTCTATTCTGAACCGCTACTAGAAAGCCGGACACACAAGTGTAATTGCTGGATTTTAATGAGAATGACAGAAACAATTCACACCAGAATTCTAACAAATTGAATGCGCTTATCCTTAAATTCTATTTCCAATGAATTTAAATCTAGCTAACCGTTTTATCAAACAGTTGGTGTGTGTGTGATCGTCAATGAACGGCAATGGAGTTTGATTAAAGTTTTCTTGCCACTGCTGTCTTGAAAAAGAAGCAATCACCACACACTAACTGATAATGCGAAAACAGTTTGAAAAACGTAAAGAGGAGTAAGGTAAGAATACGATACGCAGAGATTTGGTAAGGAAGTTCCCCACGTCGTCCTCGCGTGTGGGTACGTCTCCCTCTCAATTTCAAATGAAATTGAGAACTTTGATTATCAATTATTGCCGAATCCGTTGATACAAGGTTTTGATACAAAGACAGAATTCTACAATCTAAGAACCTCTTCTTGTATAAACCTTCACTTGATCTGAGCTCGATCAAGATTTTCCTGCACAAAGTTGCAAACAATTCACCGGTTCCACGACCTGCTTGCGAAATCCCCCGATCTCCAAACGCAACGCTGCGGCTGAATGTGTTCTGCAAATGTGACTCCCAAACCCTCAAGAACACACCAGTTCTTGAAGGACAAACCAGTAGGTTTTTCCTAGAAACCCCCTTCAATCCAAAGAACAAACCAGTTCTTGATCGTACCACTGAACGTTATCTCGATGCTTCTTTAATCCAAAGAACAAGAATTGTTATGTGTAAATGTTCTTGAAGAAAAGTGATTGAGAAGATGAAGAAGATGAAGTCTCTTTCAGGTTTCTATGTGCTCCCAAAACAATTGCTCCAACACTGCTTTTGATCTGTGTTCAATTGTTTTCCCTCAATGAATTCGTTGCATACATCTGCTTTTGAAAACTGTTCTTATATTCTGCAAAAACAGTTGCTGCTATGACTTAAAACAACTTTGTGTATTGATGCATGGGAGTGTGTATCGATACATACTGTAAGTTGTGTGAATATTTGGTGAAATCAATTACTCATGTATCGATGCATAAGTCGTGTGTATCGATGCATGTGATTTTTACACTGATATGTATCGATGCTTAATGCTCATGTATTGATGCACAGGCAGTCTCAAGTAGTCCTGTATTGATGCAGGAATCGTGTGTATCGATACATAGAGTTTTTGGCCTTCCATGTATTGATGCATGGCTCGTATGCATCGATGCATACTGGACAGAAATTGTTTTTGTGATTAATCACAGGTTACATGTATCGATGCAAAGGCTCATGTATTGATACATACTGATATAAAATGCATTTTAATAGTTATTTTAAGGGAATTTTCAATGTAGATTTATATGTATGTTTATGCAACAGTAAAGTGGGATGAAGGACAAAGTAAGAACACAAATATATCATGTAATGCAATGCACAACTAATTTGGATGATGATCACACAATTTGCTATCATTAAAAGTTAATTCAAGTTAAAGAATTCTTTCACAAAAATGACTCGCACGAACGTCGCATCCACTGCATACGTATCTCATCTGAATATGAGAATTAGAGTCTTTGTAGCTCGGCTACCTAGGGGTTAAAGAGGAGTGTGCTCGGTAAGACATCGCATCTTATGCCTACGTATCTCATCTGGGATGAAAATCAGAGCAAAACGTAGTTCGACCACCTATGGGGTAAGGGTTATGTTTTTTGGGGTGAACGACGTTACTACGCAATCTACCGGATGCTCGACCTTTGGAGACTTACTCGCCTGTAGTAGAAGGAGATAACGTGTGCTTAGGAGAAGAAAAATCAATGAGTTTGGGGTGTTTAGGGATGCTCATGCAAAAAGGCAGTCCTAGATGAAGGAACCGCACTACCTTAAATGACATGCCATGAGAGGCTATACGAAACCTAAGAAATCGGTAACATGAGGGAAAAGTAAAGGGATCGAGAGATCTACCGTACGGATAAAGATCCGAAGTAACATCAATTAAAGAGATAAGAAACCCAGAGATCTCTCAAGCTAGCACCATCAAAGAAAGTGAGTCAGTACAGGTAATCCGAATAAACCTCCAGGTGGTATCCCACAAATAAAGTGGAACACCAGGCAAGCCATCTCTGCAAGAGTCATATGAGCCCTCACAAAACAAAACTCAACAAACAGGTTAGAGAAACAAGATAGGGTAATCAAGAGTTGCCCCCAAATCAAAATGAACCACGTGAATCATGCCATTAAAATTCATAAAAAGCTCACAAAAAGCAACCAAGGGTAGGAGGCCTAAACCTCTTGTCAAACACATGCATCAAAAGGGTATCAAATTCACCCATAATACCTCATACATTCAGAGCATTCAAATTAAAAGCATAAAGTAATGGGAATAAGGCAAACCTGACTGGAGAGACCGATGAAATTGAATGGCACGGTTGGGTTTGCAAAGCACTCTTAGGGTTTATATGAGAGGGAATTGGTTCTTTGCCGATGAGTTCCCTTCAGTCTCTGGAGGTTGCTCTGAACTCTGTTAGCTCTTCTCTGACTATCTTTTTCCTTGCCAGGGTAATAGGAATAGAATGACCTTTTGTTTCACTGAAACTCTGAATTTATAACCTAATTTTTGTGGACCTGTGGGCTCAAATGAGAGAGGCCCAAGTCCAAAATTTTTCTGTTATATTTTATTTATTTATTTATTTATTTTCGTTTTTTTGTTTTTGTTTTTGTTTTTTTTGTTTTTTTTGTTTTTTTTTGTTTTTAAACACGTGGGTTTCGCCTAGCGAGCATGACAGTTCAATAAATTCCTCTGAGCGTAGGTGATTCTGGTGGCTTTTCTTGGGACTCGCTAGGCGACCCATTCTGCTCGCCTAGCGAGCATGACAGCTCATGAACAAACTTTTTCTCCTTCAAGATTAACGTTTTGACTGACGAATAGACCCCATTTGAACCTGTTGGAAGTATGTCAAGCCATTCCCTTGTGTTGACTGATCATCTAAATAGAACCCACAAAGTGTCTTGGATGATACTCAAGCTTCAAACAAAAGATGTTAGTGACACATTTTTGTGCTTTTGGTTAGTAAACAAAAGTAAGAGAAACAATGATGTATAATTCAAGCATGCTTGGTGATCTCAAACCAATCACAAGGAGTCCCACCCAAAGGCAAAGGGAACTAAGATGCTAAAGATCCTTGAGGCAATGCAAATGCAATGTTATGATGCCATGAGGGATATTAGGGTCAAAATTGGGGTCTTACACTTGTGATTTTAAACTTGGACATGTTTTAAATTAGAACCTTTGGCCTTATGCCAATGAATTTTCAAACCTTTTTATTGAATCAAATTTGTAAATAGACCTAATTATATTGACTTAAAATTTCAAAAGCCAAAAAGAATTAACACCCATTCAAACTTTTAGGCCCTTTATGCCTCTTTTGAACTCAACTTTTGATTAAAATCAACCCACCCATTTTGAAATTGTTACTTTGAACTACAAGGGTTTGATCACTCATTTCTATGTTGGTACGTAGGCACGAAACCGAAGGTCTTATCAAACACAAAAATATAATCAATGAATTCTTTTATCATCCCCATAAAAATATACATTAGAGGAGTATGCCCATCTCTTGGGAATACCTGTTTCTAACAAGGTACCTATTAGTGGATTAGAGGAAATTCCCAGATCTCATATCATAGCCGAAGCTCTTCATCTGAAGAAGTCTGGGAGTCAGGCTCATTGGGTGAAGAAAGGAGGAATGTTTGGGTTGACTTATGAGTTCCTCATTAAAAAAGCTAGTGTCTTTTCTCAAGTCGGTAGTGTGGATGCTTTTAAAGTTATCTTTGTGTTGCTTATCTATGGTTTGGCTTTGTTCCCTAACACTGACGGTATTGTTGATGTTAACGCCATTAGAATCTTCTTGATTAGGAATCATGTACCTACTCTGTTGGGTGTGTAAGACCCCAATTTTGACCCTAAGATCCCTCATGCAATTTCATCATAAGCATTATCATTGGGATCATACCTTGGCATCCTCCTTACCCCTCTTTTATTGGGCTTGTTTTGGGAAAGATCACCAAGCATTATGTGATTGTATCATACTTGTATACCATCATTTTACTAACCAGAATACCAAAAATATGTCTTTACATTTGCCTAAATCTTTTGTAGGTAGGGCATGATATCCATTTATCTATCAAGTTAATATCTAGGGTTTGAGACCCTCATGAAAAAGAGCACAACCATGAATTGATCCAATAATGGTTATGAGCATAATATATGAGTTCCATTGATTCCTACATGTTATATTGATGAAATTTTCGTCAAGAGTTTGAGGGTGATTTGCCTTGGAAACCCTAGTTTTACTAGGTATCTTGAGTAACTTCTCCAACAAGCTATCTCATCAATTGATCAAATTTCTCAAGGGACACTTCAAAATTCATCATCTTATGCATATATGATCTACCATGAGCCAAGAAAGTCAAAAGAATTGAAGGTTATCAAGTTGGTTGATGGTGGTTGGCCAGATGAACTCATCTGATCAAAACTTGGTCTCCCTAGACCCTATCTCCTACAATTTTCTCCATATGGAAATTACTCCAAGAGAAACATTACTCTAAATGACATTCCAAACAACTTTCATGTTGAGACCTAGAGCTTGTCTTTCGTGGAAAATCATTTTCTTTGTTGAAACATTATAGGTCATTTTGTCGAAACCCTAATTTGAAAGTCAACTTCCCAAGGCAGTAACTTGATCAATTTTTATGAGATGAAAGATTTACAAGTTTCACAATCAAATTCAAGATGTCTACTTAAACGTTTATGTTTGGAGTGAGGTCTAATTCAACTTTTATGAGCATGTGATATGAGGTTACATTATAGGTCATTTTTGACCTATACCATTGAACAAGTGATTTTTTCAAACTTCAAAGACGCACAACTCTATCATTCTAAATTCAAATGACATGAAATGGGTTACCATTTTGAAGGTCTTTGAAATATCTACAACTTTGATGATGACACTTTTCTTATTTGAAGCTCACATAAAAAGTTAAGCAAGGTGGAATATTGAGATATATGGCTTGACACTTTGAAAAAATTTCAACATGTTGAAATTTCCAAACTTCCACCTCAAAATTCTCCATGTTCCGTACTTCAAATGAAAAAGTGTTCAACATCAAACTCGTTCCCCTTGATCCAAGCTTTCCAAGGAACCCAAGTTCACGCATTTCGGATGAGGTTTGCTAGGTCCGCGCATGGCTTTAATATGGCTGCATAATTGGAAAGAATCAAACTTCAAAACTTCAGTTCAGAATGCCTTTCCATTCAAGCTTCCATTCAGACTTCATTTGGAATCATTTTGGACCTTTTTGCATTGCATCATGGGCTTGTACGTGCCCATGCACTCGTGCCATCAACATTGCTAATTTTGGACAGATTTTTGAAGTGTGCAAATATCATTCATTCATGCTATAAATACATGACCTCTGTGCTCATTTGAATCAGACTTTGCGCGCCAACTTTTCCCCCCATTAAAACCCTCTCATTCTAAAGGAATACATGAGAAATTTCAATTTGAAATTTGAGTTTGAATCTCAACTGTTGGAGATTCAAGAACTCCAGGATCCAACGCCTTGCAACCTCTCTAATCACTTCCTGCTAGCTTCTCAAGTGTGATCAGATTGTGTTTGGAGCAAGCCACATCAAGAACTGCATAACATTGAAGGTATTTTTCAGAAAAACTTCACCTCTTCGATTCTCTCTCAATTCTACTCAATTCTTTTGGATCTTTGGTTGTCTGAAATCCTACCAATGTAGGCAAGAAGATTGAGTTGCTTAGAGGTCAAATCGAAGAAACTCAGTTGACACACCTCAAAATTCAACTCCTCATATCTCTCTATATATGTGGAGTTAGTTGAAATTGAGGTCATATTCAGGCTCTATGCCATTTTTTCTTTCAGATCATGTCCTCCTTTTTTCATTTATGTGATGGTGATGACTGAAATAGTCCGGTGAGCCTCGCCTGATAAGGTGACCGAAGGTCCAGCGACGGTGGTATGCTGGACAGGTTCTGAGCCACATGATCATTTCAAAATGTTTTAATCTCACGTGTCCATTGTGATTACCATCCTTCCAGCGCGTTGACTCGTGTGTTTGGTGGAACGCGCGTTTTAGGCCACTTGATCTGCCACCTCAATTAATGAGGGAGATCAAGTGGCTCACGTTTTTTCACATTTTCTGATTTTTTTTATTCCTTTTATTTTTATTAATTCATATTAATTTTAATATTGATCCAAAAAATATGAGAGTTTCACCAAAAAAATTCAAATAATTTCCTCTTTCTATTCTGAATTAAAATTATTTTTTGGATCACTATTAATATTTTTCATTATTTAATTGATTTTGTGATTATTTTTAATTTTTTTAAAATACTTTTATGTCTTTAAAAATTCTGAAATTTTTTCTCCAAGGTCCATTGACTTTGTTTGACCTATGATAAATCTCATGGCCATTTCTTTGGTGTTTTGATGAGGTTTTAGGAATTTGACAAACCATATTTAATTTAAGTGCATTATTTTAGTCTTTTTAATTTGAATAAATGCCAAATAATTTTGTTGACCAATTGTGATGATTTGTTTGAGTTTGACTTGTGTTGTTGGGCCTTGGTCAAGGTTGATTTGACTTTGTCAAGTTAATATCATTGGATTTAGGGGATTGATGGTATGTACATTCCATCTCCCAAAATGAACGGATGATATTAATTTGGTAAAATCTCTCCTTTGACCAATTTGAGTTTTGATCCATTCCCCTCCCTCTTCATCTCATTCCCCTTCTTTATGCATCCATCTCATTTAGCCTATGATATCTCAAAGTCCTAAGGCTAGTTGATTGAAAAATCAACGTAAGTATGAATCAGATTAGGTCACCTCTTTTCCATATTCTTTTTGTGTGTGGTATGTTTCATTAGCATAGTCCATTATACTATGTCTCTAACATGCATTAACACCAAAATTCTATTGCCCGGCCTCAAATAGTTGTGACTTCTGCATAAGTCCATTTACGATTGCTTAACATAGCCCTAAATTTGTGACGTAAAAGGCATAACATTCTAGTTAGTGAGATTGTAAGTCTCCCCTCTTTCATGGTATTGTGTGGAAACTTGGCCTTTTTTCCTTCCTTTGGAAGATGTCTTGGCTCAAGGATCCATGCTTGTGATAAGTGAGTTGAGTGTTTTCCAAAGAATGACTTAAAAAATGAAAAGAAAAATCAAAACAATACTAACTTCTAACTCATTAACAACTAACTTTTAATTTCAAGCCATTTACTTTAATGCCATTTAATTTTAGTCCTTATTCATTTGACATTATTCATTCCATTCTAATTGTTTATGTTAATGCAATTTTCACTTTGTCCACTTGGACCATATTGTGTGATATATCTTATTTGTGTATACTTTGCTTGTTTGTGTGGTCTTTGACCATTAATTTACATAATAACAACAAAAACCCTAAAAACCTTTTGTGTGGACTGTTGACTTGATCTTGGACAAATGGACTTAGAACTTAGGCAACATTCCTATGCTAAAGGACTTGGCCAATGCCAACTTTCTGTGAAACCAAGTGCTTGCAATTTGAAACTTTATCTGATACATCATTCAAGATCCCTCTGAGTTCATCTGCAACATGATCATTGTGAAGTTGTTATTTTGAACCTGTGAGTTGTGGAATTCATCTGTTACATGGGCTAATTTGAAGAGGATCATGGAGTGGCTAAAGCTTGGATGTAGCTATCTTTATTTGATGCCTTTTATTTTGAAGATTGATATAATTGTGCATTTGTGTGTTGCTTTATTCTAAATGTCCAAGGGAATTCTGGGTTTCTATTGACATTCTTGTCTATTGGATTGCTACCCATTGGTCAGATCTTTTCAACTCTCAACTTTTAATTTTGTGCAGAGGATTAGTCTCTTCATCTTCTCCCCATTTCTTTAATTTCAAAATATCTCCCTCCCTTTTTAAAAATCTTCTTTGATTAAACTTATTTTGTTCTAAACTTTGACCACTTTGCAAAAAGATACAAACTTTGGCCTTATGCCATTGCATTTTCAAACTTCTTTTCTTAAATCAAATTTGTAAATAAACTTAACTATACTTGACTTAAACTTTAAGAAAAGCCAAAAAAGAATTAACTCATTCAAATAATTTTTAGGCCTTTTGTGCCTTTCAAACTTAATTTTTGTAAAAAGCAATGCATCTACTTTGAAATTCGTATCACGAACTACGAGGTTTTGATCCCTCATTTTTATGTTGGTATGTAGGCACAAGTCCAAAGGTCTTGTCAAACACAAAAGTATAATTAATTGCATTCTTTTCTCATCCCCCCATTCTATTTGTTTGTAAACATCATTTTTTTGGTACCAAATCCATATGCACACTAAAAGGGCTCCCTAGGAGTACCTATGACACTTTGGGTGCTAACACCATCCCTCAGTGTAACCAACCCCCTTACCAGTAATCTTTGAAATTTTATTAGTTTTGATTTTAAAACTTCTTACTTTTGGGTTTTGTTCGTACTTTTTCCCTTTTGCCTTGGAAATAATAAAAGCGCGGTGGAGACTCTTGTTATTTAGTGTCTAGCTTATCCATAGCTTGATGATCAGGAATTTACCGCTACAGAAATTAAGTGGCGACTCTGCTGGGGAGTAGTCTCCAGTGGGTTTAGCCTACTTTTTGTGTCTATATATTTATATATATGTGATGTATGTATATATGTATGTGTGATATAATCTTCTTGTTGTGCTTGGTGATCTATGAGTGGTAAGATAAGTTCTAACCCAAGCTTGAGTGCAATTAAGATAGGAGGATGGTATAGTCATGTTCGACTTGTTTGGAGTAGTTCTTAACAAGTTGGCTTGAGATCCAACTGCTCAGTGGAGACTCTTTTGGATTTAGAAATGTCACACAAGTATTTGTGGTTAGGCATTGCTATCTCTAATTTGGGTCCGAGAAGCTGAGAATCGTAGAACATTTACCCCATCTTGGCCTATTTAGGACGTAGGGTGGAGACTGTTCAAGTGTAGACTTGATAACAGTTGTTACGTGATACTACACTCAGACGAGTTTCTTATGAGAATATTTTGGATCGATGAGTCAGTCATCTTAACCTGTAATATCCGATAGATGGAATTAAGACTCTAGGAACTTTTTAGAACATGACATACATGTTTTTATCCTTAGTTCACTCCTTTGGGATGGTTCTTACTCAAACTCCATGCTCGTGACTTACAACAAACCTTTGATTCTTGGTTGATCCAATCGAGTCTTGTCAATATCAATGGAATTTGGGTGTTGATAAGGTGTAAACCATAATCCACCAAAATAGATGATTGATCTTGACAATGACTTGATTCATCCCTTGACCTTTGTTTGCCTTATGTGTGATCCCTTATTTGTGATTGTTGCTTTCATGCATTCATGCGCATCATAACATTCATCAAACGAAATTTCAAGGAACTGAGGTATTATTTGCAAATATTTTTAGACCATGGATTATGGACGAAGGAACACTAAGAAATACAGTTTCAGTTATCCATATTTGAAAGAGTTAAGGAAGCTAGCATCTTTTGTATTAGATCCCTTAGACTTCAAACAACGCCATGGGAAACTTTTGTATATCTTGTATGCTGATGTGGTTGAAGGACTTCTAAGTGTGTTAGTGCAGTTCTATGATCCTCTCTACCGCTGTTTCACTTTCCCAGATTTTTAGCTTGTGCCTACATTGGAGGAGATTCCCCGTTCTAGTATTATTGCTGAAGCTCTTCACTTAAAGAAGTCTGAGATAGAGGCTCATTGGGTGAATAAAGGAGGGTTGTTTGGGTTGCCATCTGATTTCCTCATCAAGGAAGCTACTGCTGTTGCTCAAGCCGGTAGTGTGGACCCTTTTGAAGCTATCTTTGTGCTACTCATTTATGGTTTGGCTTTGTTCCCTAACATTAACGATTTTGTTGATGTTAACGCCATTAGACTTTTCTTAATTGGGAAACTTGTGCCTACTTTGTTGGGTGATATGTATTTCTCTCTGCATCTAAGGAATTCTAAGGGTGGTGGGACGATTGTCTTTTGTATTCCTCTTCTGTACAAGTGATTTATTTTGCACTTGCCTCAGACACCTGCTTTTGAGGAGAACAAACAATGCCTAAGGTGGTCTCAGAGACTTATGTCTCTCATTAATGATGATATAGTTTGGTATGATCCTTCTTTCAGCAGTTTGGAGATTATTGATAATTGTGGTGAATTCTCTAATGTGCCTCTCGTTGGTAAACAAGGAGGAATTAACTACAACCCTGCTTTGGTTCGTCGTCAACTTGGGTTCCCTTTGAGAGAAGATTGTACATGGTTGGCATAACGTGCATAAGAAAGGAAGATCCGAGCTTGGTCCATGAAATTGTGTAGATTTGGAAGCTTGCACTCTTTAGGTGAAGAAGAGAACTTTGGAGTTGAAGATGCCTTATCGATGTGAAAGACCTATGTCAATGGATGTGGTTGAGCCATCAACTCTCCCTAACCATGATATAGAAGAGTTGGAAGATGCGCTCATCAAGATGAAGCAAGAGAAAGATATGTGGGAAGAGCGTTTCCGTGCTTTGAGCAAGAAGCGTGAAGAGTTACAGTTGGAATCTAAGGATAAAGATGCACTTATTGATCTACTTGAAGACCGAGTGACGAAGAGACAAAGAGAGTCAGAGGTTTCATCTTCTAGCATGCCTCAGCCTTCCGTTGCTTGGAAGAAGATTGTTGATCAGCTTGTCCTCGAGAAGACCCAGATGAAAGCTTATTTTGAGGTCGAGATTCGACGCATTCGAAGGAAGTACACACCTTCATCCGGATCATCTGACGTTGTTAAGGATCCTTAGGATGACTAGTCTCTTTTGCTCTTGTATTTTTTCATTTGGTTTCTGAAATTATACTCAATGTAATCCTTTCAATTATATATATGAAAAGAGATTTTTGGTCATATAAAAATTATTGAAATTGTTGATATATATGTTTGCAAATGATATAGTAAGTTCCTTGGAAATAAAAATAAATAAACAAGCATTGCATTTCATGCATCATTTGCATAAGCAGGTTTCTCTTTTGTCAGATGTCTCATTAGTGTTTCTTCTGTGCTTTAGCCAAGCTGACTCATCGGTACAACACCCGCCCCAATCATCTCAAAATTATGGAGCATCTAGAGCAAGAGAATAGAGAGCTGAAGGACGAGATTGCCCGCCTGACTGCCATGATGAAGTCAGTTCTTACTGCTCAGAGCCAATCTTCTCCAACACCTGCAATGGATGCCGTGGACACCATTTATCACTCCAAGCCGTTTGAGGGTTCAAATGTCGACAAGAAAATGGATGAAATGAAGGATCAGTTTCTTGAGCTGCAGAAGGAATTGAAGACGTTAAGGGGTAAGGATTTGTTTGGAAAGAGTGCTGATGAGTTCTGTTTAGTGCCCAATGTCAAGATCTCGGTGAAGTTCAAAGTGCCTGACTTTGAAAAGTATAAAGGGAACACTTGTCCACTCAGTCATCTAGTGATGTATGCTCACAAGATGTCTACTCATACTAACAATGATCAACTGTTGATTCACTACTTTTAGGACAGTCTGACCGGTGCTACACTCCGCTGGTATATGGGATTAGACAGTGCAAGCATTCGTAGCTTCAATGACTTGGGAGAGGCTTTTGTCAAGCAATATAAGTACAACGTGGATATGGCGCCTGATAGAGACCAGCTGAGGTCTACGTCTCAGAAGAATAAGGATACGTTTAAAGAGTATGCGCAGAGATTGAGGGAATTGGCTGCCCAGATCACTCCTCCTTTAGAGGAAAAAGAGATGACAAAGATCTTTCTGAAAACTTTGAGTTCATTTTAATATGAACGAATGATTGCTAGTGCCCCCGGTGACTTTACCGAAATGGTAAACATGGGGATGAGGCTTGAGGAAGGAGTCCGAGAAGGACGTTTGTCGAAGGATGAATCATCTTCGAGTAAGAGGTATGGTAGCAATTTTGGGAAGAAAATGGATAATGAAGCGAATGCAATAAGCAGTGGGAGGCAGAGGAGGTCTCAGATCATAAGGAATCAACCATCCCATCAACATTAACATCAAGTGTCTTTAGTTATCCCTGTGTTTTCTAATCAATAATCAACACCAATTCAACAACCACAACGTCAACGACAACAACCGCAACAACAAACAAACACCTACAACAATAATACCAACAATCATCATCAACAAAAGTTTGAGAGGAAGAATGTCTCTTTCGACCCGATTCTTATGTGGTATGCAGAATTATACCCATCTTTGGTTCTCAAGAACCTAATCCAACCAAGAAACTCGCCGCAGATTCCAAAACCACTTCCATGGTGGTACTAGCCTGAGCTCCATTGTGCTTTTCATCAGGGAGCACTCGGACATGATATTAAGAATTTTTATCCGCTCAAGTATGAGGTTCAGAAGATGATGAAGAGTGGAATGGTGTCCTTCGAGGACCGTGCGCCGAATGTGAAAGCAAATCTGTTGCCCGCTCATGGGAACTCTTCTGTGAATATGGTGGATGGTTGCCCTGGCGAATTTAAGGTTTTTGATGTGCGTTTTATCCGGAGATCCTTAGTGCAGATGCATAAGGACATTTGTTTGGTGAGTGATTGTGAACATGACCATGACAATTGTGTTATTTGTAATATTAACCCGAGGGGTTGTGAAATTATGAAAAGGGACATCCAGCGACTGATGGATGAAGGTGTGATTCAAATTGTTCAATCCCGTCATATAGATGACGATGTGAATGTCATAGATTCCATTTTCAAGCAGCCAGAGAGATTGGTAATTTAGTACGACAGCAACAACAATAACAATGTCAGCAATAAATCAGTATCGCCGTTGGTTATACAGTTAGCGGGCCATGTCCCGTATTCATCTAATAAAGTTGTGCCATATCAGTATAATGCTACAATGGTTAAGGGTGGTCAAGAGGTCCCGTTGCCTAAGACTAGCTCTGTGGTGACCACTACTGATGTTACCAAGGTGTCCCGCAGTGGTCGAGTGTTTGGGCCGTTGTTCCCAAAGGATAACGAAGAATTAATTGTGAGTAAGAAGGTAGAAGTGCCTGTTGTAGATCCAGTTGGTGCTTCAAAGGGTAAGTCTGGCGAATCTAGGGATTTGAAGGCTAACAATGATGATGAGGTACTTCGGTTAATTAAGAGAAGTGAGTTCAATATGGTTGAGCAGTTGCTCCAAACCCTCTCAAAAATCTCAGTGTTGTCTCTGCTCATGAATTCAGAAGCGCACAGAGAAGCACTGCAAAGAGCTCTGGAAGAAACTTTTGTAGAACATGATGTTATAGTGGATCAATTCGATCATATTGTGGCTAACATCACTTCTTGCAACAATCTTAATTTTTGTGATGAAGAACTCCCTCAGGAGGGAAGAAACCATAATTTGGCTTTGCACATTTATATGAATTGCAAAGAGGATGCTTTGTCAAATGTGCTTGTTGACATCGGGTCATCGCTGAATATACTGCCAAAGTCAACTCTGTCAAAACTATCATATCAAGGAGCGCCCATGAGGTATAGTGGAGTAATCGTCAAAGCTTTTGACAGTTCTCGCAAAACGGTTATTGGTGAAGTGGACCTTCCGGTTAAGATAAGTCGGAGTAATTTTCAAATTACTTTTCAAGTAATGGATATCCAACCGGCCTACAGTTGCGTGTTGGGAAGGCCATGGATCCATGAGGTAGGAGTTGTTACCTCCACTTTGCATCAAAAACTCAAATTTGTGAAAAGTGGAAAGCTTGTGATTGTTGGTGGGGAGAAGGCGCTGTTAGTTAGCCACCTGTCGTCTTTCTCTTATGTTGAAGCTGAGGATGAGGTTGGAACTCTGTTCCAAGCCTTATCTATTTCTACTGAAAAGAGAGTTGGGGAACCTATGTCCTCATTGAAAGATGCTAAGAAGATTGTGGAAGAAGACAATGTTGATCAGTGGGGGCGCATGGTAGAGGTCTCCGACAATAAAGGCAGAACTGATTTAGGGTTCTAGAAAGGTTCATCAGCTGCAAGGTCTGAAGATATGAAACTTAGCTTTCGTAGCAGAGGTTTCATTCATGGAAATGAACCACACTTAGATGATGTGCTAGAGGATAACGAAGAGGAAGACTGCACCAATTTTGTGACGCATGGAAAGGCTTGCAACAATTGGACTGCTTTTGATATTCCTGTTATCTTGCATCAATCTAAGTAATTTCTTTTATATATTTTTAAAATCCTTCTCCTATTCCTAAGGGAGAAGTGAACATTGTTTGGGCATTTTCAAAATTGATCATTAATAAAATTAATTCTATTCATCCCCATCTATGATGTCTTGTTTTTACTTTTTGCTTTATTCTGAAAATAGTAATCACAAAAAAACATAAGTAAACAATATAATTGTCCATCTACATAATATTTGGTCACAAATCCATTTCTCTAAAATCAAAATATCAAACCATTATGCAGGTTGGTTCCTAACCCCATTGAATACAATGATCATTCTCCTTCTCCAAATTTCGAATTCCATGTGTTTGAAGCCGAGTAGGAAAATGATGTAGAAGTGAGTGATGAAATATCTCATCTTCTTGAGAAAAATGAAAAAACCATTTAGCCGTTCGAAGAACAGATTGAGTTAGTCAACTTGGGTTCCGAGGATGATGTGAAGGAAGTCAAGATTGGGTCTCGACTGTGTCCAGATGTCAAGAAGGGGTTGAATGATATTCTTTGAGAATATTTAGATGTGTTTGCTTGGTCCTACCAAGACATGCCTAGTTTGGATTATGAGATTGTGGAGCATAGATTGTCGTTGAAGCCAGAATGTCTGCCAGTCAAGTAGAAGTTGAGAAGGACGCATCTTGATATGGCTGTGAAGATGAAAGGGGAAGTGCAGAAACAAATTGATGCCGGATTCCTTGTGACCGTTGAGTATCCGCAATGGGTGGCCAATATTGTGCCTATGCCGAAGAAAGATGGAAAAGTATGCATGTGTGTCGACTACAGAGATTTGAATAAAGCCAGTCCGAAAGATGATTTCCCTCTGCCAAACATTGATATGTTGGTAGACAATACTGCTAAATTCAAAATCTTTTCGTTTATGGATGGATTTTCCGAATATACTCAGATCAAGATGGCACCCGAAGATATGGAGAAGACTACATTCATTACACCTTGGGGAACATTTTGTTATAGAGTGATGCCTTTCGGTCTAAAGAATGCTGGTGCAACTTACCAAAAAGCAATGACTAATCTTTTTCATGATATGATGCATAGAGAGATTGAAGTTTATGTCGATGACATGATTGCTAAATCGATTGATGAAGAGGAACATGTGGAGCATTTGTTGAAGTTATTTCAGCGTTTGAGGAAATATAAAGTCCACTTGAATCCCAATAAGTGTACTTTTGGTGTTTGTTCTAGTAAGTTGTTGGGCTTTATTGTCAGCGAGAAGGGTATTGAAGTTGATCCTGCCAAGGTCAAAGCAATACAAGAGATGACTGCACCCAAAACTAAGAAGCAAGTCAGAGGTTTTCTCGGCCGCTTGAATTATATCTCCAGATTTACTTCCCACATGAATGCCACATGTGCACCTATATTCAAGATTCTTCGGAAAGATCAGTCTTGTGATTGGACCGAAGATTGTCAGAAAGCTTTTGAAAGTATTAAGGAATATTTGCTTGAACCTCCGATTTTGTCTCCACCTATTTAAGGAAGACCGTTGATCATGTATTTGACTGTGCTTGAAGATAGTATGGGTTATGCTCTTGGCCGGCAAGATGAGTCTGGAAAGAAAGAATTTGCAATTTACTACCTTAGTAAGAAGTTCACCGATTGTGAGACTCGGTATTCTATGCTTGAGAAGACTTGTTGCTCATTGGCTTGGGCCTCTAAGCGTCTGCGTCAATATATGTTGAATCATACCACTTGGTTGATATCCAAAATGGATCCGATCAAGTATATATTTGAGAAGCCTGCTTTAACTGGGAGGATTGCCCGCTGGCAGATGTTGTTATCAGAGTATGATATCGAATACCGATCTCAGAAAGCAATCAAAGGTAGGGTCTGGGATGACCATTTGGCTCACCAACCGATTGAAGAGTACTAGTCAGTGCAATATGATTTTCCTGATGAAGAGATTTTGTACTTAAAAATGAAAGATTTTGATGAACCATTGCTTGAAGAAAGGCCAGAACCTGGTTCCCGTTGGGGCATGGTATTTGTTGGAGCTATTAATCAATATGGAAATGGCATTGGGGCATTGATTATTACTCCTCACGGAACGCATTTACCATTTTTAGCTAGATTGACTTTCAAGTGTACAAACAACAAGGCAGAATATGAAGCTTGCATTATGGGGCTTGAAGAGGCCATGAATCTCAAAATCAAGCATTTGGATGTCTTTGGAGACTCAACTTTGGTTGTGAATCAGATTAAAGGTGAATAGGAGACGAATTAACCCAGTTTTATACCATATAGAGATTATGCGAGGAGGATTTCAACTTTCTTTACAAAGGTTGAGTTCCATTATATCCCTCGAGTTGAAAACCGAATGGCAGATCCTCTTGCAACGTTGGCGTCAATGATTATAGTGATATATTGGAATGAAGTTCCGAATTTGTCTGTGATGCGTCTTGATAGGCCAGCTCATGTGTTTGCTGTTGAAGAGATCAAAGACGAGAAGCCGTGGTATTGCGACATCAAATGTTTCCTTCAAAGTCAGATTTACCCGCCTGGGGCATCTTTGAAAGATAAGAAGACTTTGAGAAGATTAACCGGTAACTTCTACTTGAATGGTGATATATTGTACAAGAGAAACTTTGACATGGTTTTGCTCAGATGCGTGGATAGACACGAAGCAAACTTATTGATGACTGAAGTGCATGAAGGTTCCTTTGGTACTCATTCCAATGGACATGCAATGGCAAAGAAGATGTCATGAGCAAGTTACTATTGACTGACAATGGAATCTGACTGTTGCAAGTTTGTAAAGAAATTCCACAAGTATCAAATATATGCTGATAAGATTCATGTTCCTCTGACACTATTGAATGTTATTTCTTCCCCATGGCCCTTCTCCATGTGGGGAATTGATATGATTGGGATGATTGAGCCCAAAGCTTCGAATGGACATCGTTTCATTTTGGTGGCAATTGACTACTTCACAAAATGGGTTAAAGCGGCATCGTATGCAAATGTAACCAAGCAAGTTGTTGTAAGGTTTATCAAGAATCAGATCATATGCCGTTATGGTGTGCCAAGCAAGATCATTACTGATAATGGATCGAACTTGAATAACAATATGGTGGAAACTCTTTGCAAAAATTTTAAGATTGTGCATCATAATTCTTCTCCCTACAGACCTAAGATGAATGGGGCTGTTAAAGCTGTGAATAAGAACATTAAGAGGATTATTCAGAAGATGGTTTTCATATATAAGGATTGGCATGAGATGCTCCCGTTTTCTTTGCATGGGTATCGTACATCCTTCCAATTATCATATATGTCTCCCAAGTATCTCAATTTTCTAATTTGATCAAGATAACCCAAAGGGTTTGAAGATTGTTTCCCAAGGAAACCCTAATTTCATTGTGCTTTGAATGTGCCTTACCCATCAAGCAATCTCAACCTCTGATCAAATTTAATCAAAGGAAGTCCTTTCACTCATCATTTTATGCATATATGATCCTATTTGAGGCCCCTCAATCATTCATTCATCAAGATTGGAAGTTTGGCCTCGAAAAGTTGACCAATCAAGTAATCTAACTAAGCTGAGGTTCAATGAGATATAATATTTTATGTGTTTGCCAAATGAAGATGAACCTAAAAGAAAACATGTTCCTAGTAACCATATGAACAACTTTTATGTTTTGTACTTTAATTTTCCAAGCCATTTTTGATCAATTTGCAAATGCCAAATGATTTTTTTCCCAACATGACTTTTGTTCCTTATTTTAAGAGCTTTCCAACCATTACTCACAATACTCATTTGGCTCTACAATTTGTGAGTTTAAAATTGATTTCCATTAAGGTGCATTTTGGATATTGTATGCTAAAACTTGATATGCAAGATTTCTCCATTCAAAGTGCATGTCCAAATGGCTTTGATGTGATATCAGCAAGTTGCTTCAGCCATCATTGGGCCTTCCACACGCCTACAAAGGCCCATGCAATTCAAATTCCATTTGCCATGCACATGAACAAAGTGTGATGCACAACCACATTCAGCTATAGATAGCACCCTCATGAGCTTTATTTGTTAACCTTTTGGAGATCCCAAGTGCTGCAGAAGTAAAACCATAGCCATCACTAAAGGAATTAATCACTTTTCTTCAATTTTTCAAGCTTGAAATTCAGCATCATTAGCTGAGTTTTAAAGCCAAATTCCTTAGCCTATCACTTCCATCACATTCATATATCAAAGAGGAGCAAGGATCTTGGAGAATTCGTGGCCAGAATTTCATCAATTCAGAGGTATAATCTAAAACTTTTTGGATCTAGAACTCTTAATTCAATGTAGCATTCTTGTATTTCTCTGGTTTTCTGAGGTCCTCACACTTGAGGCAAGCTGTTGGTGCTTTCAGTTCTTCATTTCATGAACATTCAATATGAACACCATGATTTTCTCCTTCACATTTCTCTCAATATATGAAGAGTGAGGGAGATCCATTGGTACAGTGATGATCTCCATCACACGAGCTTCATTTCCATGGCCTTGTTTTTAATTTTCATTAAGATTTATTTTCTGTAAATGGTGGCCGAATTCTGTTGCTTCGCCAAAGAAGACGGTGGTTTCCACCACCACCACCATGTGTCTTGCTCCTTGTCCCTTGGATCTCAATACCACGATCTAATCTTGTTCATTCATTTTGAATACTTCATTTAATTCATGATGTGGTGCGTTTGACTTGTGTGCACCGTGTTTCCTCAAATCTGAACTATTGCCTGATGCCACGTCAATCAATGAAACACATCTGATGGCTGTGCAATTTTTCGTTTATTCCATTTTATTTATATTTTTTGTTATTCCCTTTTATTTTCAAAAATTCATTAAAAATTCATTTGAAGTCAGAAAAATAGGAGACCAATTCCTAATTTTTTCTTAAAAAATATAATTTCATATTATGATTTTTAATTATTTTTGTGACTTCATTTGACATTTATTTTATGAATTACTTGGTTTTTAATGATTTTAATTTATTTTAAAATACTTTCTGACTTTTAAAAAATCCAAAAATATTTTCATAGCATCTATGGATCATGATAAGTCAATGAAAAATAGTCTCAACAATTTCTTGGTTGTTTTGAGATTATTTGAGATTTTAATTAATATTATTCTATTTTTGGTTGTTTTTGATTGTTTTTAATTACTTTCTGATTTCAAAAATTTATGAGAAAATTAGTCAAAGCTTGTTTGAATATGTTGAACCTATGAGAATTTAATTTGACTTTTTTGAAGTTGCTTTGAAATAAATTTGAGGTACCTTTTGGTTTGTTTAATATTTATTTGTATTTTATTTTAATTCAAAAAATGCAAAAAAAAAATATCATTGACTTCTTTACTTGTTATCTTCATTTCTCTTCTGTTTGGAGTTGATTGAGGTTAAATTGATTCAATTTTGATCAAATTCATTGTATCTTGTGGTTTGAAAGTCCTTATGGATCATCACTTAGAAAGATGAATGAATTTGATCAAGGATGAGTTATCCCTTGATCAATTAGGATTGTTTGTTGACTTCTTACCCCCTTCCTTTCATCTTCATCCCTTTCTTTCCATCAATGGCCAATGAGTTAAAGTCTTGAGGTTGGTCTTAACAAAAGAGAAGCTTAACCTTTTTTGATCCAAACCAAACTCAAATTGATCTATGATCAAGTGAGCTATTTTGTGTCAAAGATAGGTTGCTTCTTGGTCAAGCAAATAACCAAAAGTCAATACAAGGCCTTTCCCGTTTTGTTTGGCATGGCAAGTTTATGGAGCTTGGCTTACTAGTCATGATCTCTAACTTGTGTTCTTTGCCTATATTCTTATTGACCGACCTCACATAGGTGTGACTACTACGTTAGTCCACTTACGATTGCTTAACATAGAGCTACATTGTCTTATGACAAGCTAACATAAATCTACTAACTACTAACTTTAATTTGAGCTTTTAATTTCTTGCCATTTACTTTAAATGTCATTTATTTCTTTCTTATTATTCATCTTGATTTTCACTTTGCTCATTTGAGCACATATTTTATGTTTATGTCATTTTTCTTTTGCTCATTAGAGCCCATTATTGTATATAAACCTATTGCTATTTTGTGTTGTTTGTGTTTGTTTTGATGTGAACCAAAATGCAAAAGGAGAAAGGACTTAGAATTAGGACTTACCCATGCTTAAAGGAGTTCAAGAGCAACTAGGCCTCATGCCTTTAGACTGCAAAATTTGTTGAAGAGCAACTAGGCCTCATGCCTTTAGAATGCTAAACACAAAGTTGATCTCAAAGGACTTCTCCTCAAACTTATTCTTTGTCCATTCTATTTATTGTGTTGTGAACCTTTTGATGTTTGCTCTTGTGTGATAGGGATCCCATCTTAAGATTGTGAAAAGAGGATCATCGTCATGAGTAGCCAAGTTAAGAGCCAAGCCGAATGAAGATCCTAGGAGCTTGAATTCAATTATTGATTGCTTGTTTGTGTGCTAAGTCCAAATGAAAGGATCATATTGAGTCATATCTATGACTCTAAGAAAAGGAACTCCAAGGGTTTATCTTTCCCCTCTTATCTTTGTATGCTTTAGAAATAACCCTTCTCTTCTTCTCCCCATTCTAACCAAGCCAAAAATCATTTTTCTAACTTTGACTTTATTTCAAATTAGAAACCTAGGCCTTAAGCCTTCGACTTTGCAAAACCATTTTCATAAATACTAATTTGTAAATAAACGTTAATTCAACTTTGACCTCCTTTTTGTAAATAAATATAACTTGTAAATATAACCCATTTCAAGTTGTTTTGTGGTTCCCATGGCCACTTTGTTAAAATCTTTTCAAAAACATTAGTCATAGGTTTGAGTTATCATAGTGGTTGATGTAAATCTCACCTCATCCTTAGTGTTGGATTATAAGCCTTCCATGCTTATTATAAGGTTAACCCCTCACTAGCATGTTGAAGCCTTTCTCACATGGTGGATTGTTGGTTTAGGTTGAGTTTTCTCCCTTTGATAACAAAAGACCTTAAGGCTTTTGATTAAAATCAATTCACCAATCTTTGAAATTTTTACCCCGAACTACAAGGTTTTGATCCTCCTTTGTGATGGTACGTAGGCAATGGGTTCATCCATTCAAACAACAAAATTTGTAAATATAATCTATACTCTTCTCATCCCTCCAATCTTTTGCACAAATCTTTTCACAAATACCAACCTACAACACATATTTGCAAAAAGGTTTCCCTTAGAGTACTAAGGATGTTTTGGGTGCGTAAAACCTTCACATTTCATAACTAAACCCCTTACCCAGATCTCTGACATTTTTATTAGTTTTTGATTTGAAAAGCTTCTTACTTGGCTTTTGGTCGCTTTTTAGCCTTTAGTTTGGACAAATAAAAGTACGGTGGCGACTCGAATTGTATGTTGACTTTTGGTTTAGTAAATAAACCTAAAGGTAACGAAATCCCCGCTACAGAAAAGTGGCGACTCTACTTTTTTCCTGTATGTGTTGTATGTTTATATTTATTTGTGGCATATTTTTGTGCAAATTTGGGATGAATGTATTGTTTGTAATGTATGAATTGCTTGATATAATAATTACTTGTATGCTTGGTGGTTTCTTGTGAGATGATTTCTATACCCGAACTCGAGTGCACTTATCATAGGAGAATGACATAGTCTTGTTGACTCGTGTGGAGTTATTCCTTAACAAGTTAACTTGCAAGTCCATTCACTTGTCACACGAGTAGTCGTGGTTAGGCATTACTCTTTCCAATAGGAACCCTAGAAGCCAAGGACCTTAGATACCTAGCCCATCTTGGCCTATTTTAGGACGTAGTGCGAAGGTCGTTCAAGTGTAAGACTTGATGCGATTGTTATGCGATACTACACTCATAAGAGTCCCTCTTGAAAATATATTTGGAGGAAAAGTATTTGTTTTGTCCGATAATATCCGAAAGATGAGATGATGACTATGGGGACCTTGTAGAACATGATTTTCAGGTTTAACCATAGTACACTCCCGTTGGGTGGTTCTTAACCGAGACTCCATGCTCGTGACTTACAACAAACCCGTGATTCATGATCGATCCATTCTCGTATATCCTCAATATCAATGGAACTTGGGTGTTGATAAGGTGTAAACCTTAATCCACCAAAATGGATAATTGATATTGGCGATGACTTGAGCCATCCCGTGACCTTTGTGTGGTGTGACTTGCTTGATCCTTGAGTGTGTTTGTTGCATCCATGCATCCATACATTCATTCGCATTCATGTCATCAACAATAAAGATTTTACAAAGAACTTAAAAGGTCTATTTGCAAATTTTTAGACATGGATAAGCAAAGAAGGAATACAAAGAAGTACAGTTTCAGACAACCCGACTTGAAAGAGTTAAGGTGTCTGACATATTATGTATTAGAGCCCTTGGAATTCAAAGCTCTCCATGGGAAGATTCTATATGTTCTTTCTACAAAAGTGGATGAGGGTCTGATGAGTGTGTTGGTGCAGTTCTACGATCCTTTGTGTTGGTGCTTCACTTTTCCGGATTTCCAGCTTTTTCCAACACTAGAAGAGTATGCTTATCATGTGGGTATACCTATTCTACACCGTTTGCTGTTCAGTGGTTTGGAGAAGATTTCGTCTTCTCAAGAGACTGTTGACATGCTTCATGTGGAGGTATCTGACATTGTTGCTAATATGACTACCAAAGGTGGAATTCAAGGTCTCCCGTCTGATTTTCTAATTGACAAAGCTACTTTGTTTGGGAAGGCCATAAGTAAGGAAGCTTTTGAAGCCATATTTGTACTCCTCATCTATGGGCTAGTGTTATTTCCCAACATCGACAACTTCGTGGATGTGAACGCTATTAGGATTTTCTCTTCTCTTAATCTCGTTCCGACTTTGTTGAGTGACACTTACTTCTCTTTGCATATGAGGAATGCAAAGGGTGGTGGTTCCACTGTATGCTGTCTGCATCTGTTGTACAAGTGGTTTATTTCGCACTTGCCTCAGACGCATGCCTCCAAGGAGAACAAGGGATGTCTACGGTGGTCCACGAGACTTATGTCTCTCATTAATGATGATATCTCTTGCTATAATCGTGTTTATGATGGCATCAAGATTATTGATTCTTGTGGTGAGTTCTCCAATGTACCTCTTCTTGGTATATATGGTGGAATTAGCTACAACCTTGCTTTGCCTCGCCGTCAGTTTGGGTTCCCCTTAAAGGATAAGCCTAACAAAATTCTGTTGGAAGGCCTATTCTTTAGAGAGGGTAAAGATCCCTAAAACTTGAAGGATAGGATGGTTCGCGCCTGGCGCATGGTTCAATGGAAGGGAAGAATGAGCTTGGTCCGAAGAATTGTGTTCCTTTGGAACCTTACACCTCTTGGGTAAGGAAGAGAGCCCTCGAGTACCGCATGTCGTACGAATATTCGAGACCTACCCCAATGGTTATGGTTGGGCCTTCAACCCTCCCTAATCAAGGAGTAGAGGAGTTGAGAAACGAAGACCGTTTGCGTGCTTGGGTTCGTGAGCGTGAGGAGCTTCTTCAGTAGCTCAAAGATAAGGATGCAATGATAGAATTTCTAGAGCATCGGGTTATTGATGAGCCTGATGATGTGGTTACTTCTCTCCTACCTCACTCATCTAGGTTTTGGAAGAAGAGATATGATCAGCTCGCCAAAGAGAAGGACGACATGGAAGCACCTTACGAGAGAGAGGTGAAGAGGCTTCATGCGACGTACCTTCTGATCTCGAAGGCTTTAGATGATTGCTTCTAGGGCTCCATAGGATGTTTATTCTCCTTTTCTCTTGTATCATATTTGGTTACCGAGACTGTACTACTTCTTTGGTGTAAAAAGTTTCCAAAACATTTGCGAATAGATCTTTATAAAGTTCCTCTGATAAAAAACAAATCATATGCACAAGCATTGCATGCATCATATGCATAAGCAGGTTTTGGTTCCGAGCCCTTGATGCAGTGGTCTAACTCTTTGCTCTTCATTTATTTTGAAGACAAGCTGACGCACGGGTACAACACCAGAGCTAATCATCGGAAGATCATGGAACACCTTGAACAAGAGAACAAAGATCTGAAAGAGGAGATTGCCCGACTGACTGCCATGATGGAGTCAGTTCTTGTTGTGTAGAGTCAAGCCTCTCCAACTCCTGCAACTCCTCCCGCGAGGACAATCATCTCCAAAGTGGTTACCTCAACAGTGCCTACTGCCACCACCCACTTCGCTCCTATTCTTCCTACTGGATTCCCTTGGGGAATGCCATCCAACTTCGTGCCAGAGGGTTTCGCTCCCACTTTTGCTTCTATGCCGACATCTAGCCCGATCCTGTCTGTGCCACCTCCCATTGTGCACACTTTGTCGCATTTGAAAGATACCATCTATCACTCTGAGCCATCTAAAGGCCCAGATGTTTATGAGAAGATGGATGAGATGAAGAACCATTTCCTTGAGCTGCACAAGGAACTGAAAACACTGAGAGGCAACGATCTATTGGGAAGAGTGTTGCTGAACTATGCTTAGTGCCCAACTTGAAAATCCCAGTCAAATTCAATGTTCCTGACTTTGAGAAGTATAAGGGAAACATGTGTCCACTCAGTCATCTTGTGATGTATGCTCGCAAGATCTCCACCCAGACAGACAATGATCAACGGCTGATTCACTACTTTCAGGATAGCCTGACAGGTGTTGCG
The DNA here is from genome assembly GCF_024323335.1 of Lathyrus oleraceus. Lineage (NCBI taxonomy): Eukaryota > Viridiplantae > Streptophyta > Magnoliopsida > Fabales > Fabaceae > Lathyrus > Lathyrus oleraceus. The sequence goes on from NC_066581.1 coordinate 422,802,517, forward strand.
CTCCGCTGGTATATGGGGCTAGAAAGTGAAAGCATCCGCACTTTCAATGATCTTGGAGAGGCTTTTGTGAAACAATATAAATACAACATGGATATGGCTCCAAGCAGAGATGAGTTGAGGGCAATGTCCCAGAAAAACAAGGAGACCTTCAAGGAATACGCCCAAAGGTGGAGAGAATTGGCAGCTCATATAGTGCCACCCTTGGAGGAGAAGGAGATGACAAAGATCTTCTTGAAGACTTTGAGCTCTTTCTACTATGAGCGCATGATTACTAGTGCTCCCTTAGACTTTACCAAAATGGTAAATACGGGGATGAGGCTAGAAGAGGGAGTCCGTGAAGGACATTTGTCCCGTGATGATAGCAATTCGACAAAGAAATATGGAGGATTTTCCAGGAAGAAGGAAGGGGAGACTCATGCTGTTTCCTCCCACACTAAAAGAAGGCCCTCTGTGAGGAGGAAGGAAGTCCAACCAGTTGTTAACCAACACCAGGTGGCTCAGATAGCTCCTGCTTTAAGAGAATCTCAACAACCACAATAACAACATCGTCAACAACAACAGGCTTACCAGCCTCGCAACAATAACAACAACAACACCAACAATTATGAGAGAAAGAGGGTGACTTTTGACCCGATTCCTATGACCTATGCTGAATTGTATCCTTCCTTAATCGATAGGAAGTTGATAACTCCACGAGATCCTCCTACTGTGCCAGCCAATCCTTAATGGTGGTGCAAGCCCGAACTTCACCGTGTGTATCATTCCGGTGCTCCTGGACATGACATGGAGAATTGCTTTCCGTTGAAGACCAATGTGCAAGACCTTGTGAGAAGTGGGATACTATATTTCGAGGATGTAGGCCCGAATGTCAAGAAGAACCCATTGCCCGAGCATGGGAAGGCGGCTGTCAATATGGTCCAGGGTTGCCCTGGCAAATATAAAGTCCTTTATGTGAATGACATAAGGCAATCCTTGGTAGAGATGCATAAGCTGTTATGTGAGCACAGTCACTATAAGCACAATCATGATAGATGCCAGGTGTGCACTATTAATGAAAGAGGATGCCGAAAGATAAGGAGGGACATCCAAGAGATGCTAGACCAAGGGATGATTGAGATACTTCAGAATCGTAGTGAGGATGAAGTTGATGTTATCACTCCTGTGTTCAAAATTCCTGATCCTGTTGTCATTAAGTATGATGGCAGCAAGAAGAAGGTGGTGCCAAATCTTGTGATCAAGCCAACGGGCCCTGTCCCGTAGGTGTCAGATAAGGCGGTCACGTCCGTTATAACGCTGTTATGCTAGAAAATAGGAAGGAGGTGTCGTTGCCCTCAACCTCTGTCGTAAGAATTTCCGATGTTAGTGGAGTGACCCGTAGTGGTCGTATTTTCTCGGCTCAGCCAAAATCCCATGAAGACATCGTGAAGAGAGATGTTGTTAATCCTGCCAGTCCCGCGGGGACTTCTTCTTCAAATCCTTCTATTCCTACTGTGAAGGGTGTTGACCCTGTTGTTGTCAAAGCTGATAAAGCTCATATCCTGGTTGGCCAGTCTGGCATGTTGAAAGAGGATGATGATGAGATGTTGAGGCTCATCAAGAGGAGTGAGAACAATGTTATGGAGTAGTTGCTTCAAACTCCATCAAAGATATTTGTCTTATCTTTGTTGATGAATTCAGAGCCACACCGTGAAGCATTGCAAAGGGTGTTGGACGTGGCATATGTGGATCACGATGTCACGATTGAGCAGTTTGATAGCATTGTTCCAAATATAACTGCCTGCAACAATTTGAGCTTTTGTGATGATGATCTTCCCGAGGAGGGAAAAGACTACAATTTGGCTTTACATATCTCTATAAATTGTAAAGACGATGCCCTGTCCAATGTGTTGGTGGACACAGGGTCATCACTTAATGTATTGCCAAAATCCACTCTCGCCAAACATTCATATCAGAGGCCTCCCAGGAGGCAAAGTGGAGTGGTAGTAAAGGCTTTTGATGGTTCGCGTAAGATCGTGATTGGTGAATTAGACCTCCCGATCAAGATTGGACCTAGTGATTTCCAGATCACTTTCCAAGTTATGGACATACATCCGTCATACAACTGTTTACTCGGTAGACCATGGATTCACGAGGCAGGTACCGTGACATCCACGCTACACCAAAAGTTAAAGTTCATCAAGAACAAAAAGTTGGTGGTGATAGGGGGAGAGAAGGCTCTCTTGGTCAGCCATTTATCTTCCTTTTCCTACATTGATGTTGAGGATGAGGTTGGAACTCCGTTCCATGCCTTATCTATTGCTGAGCCCTCTAGGAAAGGACTTTCTTGATTTGTCTCCAACAATGACGCGAAGTTGGCCATTGAGCATGATGCAACTAATGGTTTGGGGAAAATGATCAAGATGGAAGATAATAAATCACAGGATGGTATAGGGTATTCTTCCGGTGTTTCTAATGATCTTGGGCTGTTTCAGAGCGGTGGTTTCCTCCACAGCAATGAAGATCAAGAAGTTGTTGCCATCATTGAAGAAGATGAAGAGGAAGACCTCGACAACTTTGTCACACTTGGAGGAATCTGCAATAAATAGGTCGTTGTTGATGTTCCAACAGTTATCCATAAGTTAATGTAATATGTTCATTTTGTTTAAAAACCCTTCTCCCATGCCAAAAGGAGAAGTAAAGACATTGTTGGCATAATTGATTAATACAATGATATTCATTCAATAATCGCATGTTAAATGTTTGTTTTTCAAATTATTTTTCATTTTTGCTTTTCGCACGAAATTGGTGATCACCATAAAACCCTAAAAAAGAGAATAAAATCAATTTTTAATCTGCATAATGATTTGCCATTTTTGAATTATGAAATCTTTATTATACTCAAAATCATTATGCAGGTTAATCAAACCCATTGAACATAATGATCCAACACCATCTCCCAACTTTGAGTCCCCTGTATTTGAGGCAGAAGAAGATGATGTTGAAGAGATTCCTGATGAGATTTCCCATCTACTTGAGCACGAGGAGAAGATCATTCAGCCACATCGTAAGAATCTGGAAACCGTCAACTTGGGGTCTAAAGAATGCATTCGTGAAGTGAAGATTGGGGCACACCTTGAAGAGTCTGTTAAGAAGGGGTTGATTGAGTTGCTACGAGAATATATCGACTTCTTTTCCTGGTCGTATGAAGACATGCCTGGTCTAGATACTGATATCGTGCAACATTTCTTGTCGTTAAAGCCTGAGTGCGTGTCTGTGAAGCAAAAGCTCAGAAGAACTCATCCGGATATGGTAGTGAAGATTAAAGAAGAAGTTCATAAGCAAATTGTTGCGGGGTTTTTGGTGACTTCTACATATCCTCAATGGGTGGCCAATATTGTGCCTGTACCTAAGAAAGATGGAAAAGCTTGAATGTGCATGGATTACCGTGACTTGAATAAAGCTAGCACTAAAGATGATTTTCCTCTATCACACATTGATATGTTGGTAGAAAATACGACTAAATTCAATGTCTTTTCATTTATGGACGGATTTTCCAGTTATAATCAGATTAAAATGGCACTCGTGGATATGCAGAAGACAACATTCATCACACCTTGGGGAACATTCTATTATCGAGTGATCCCCTTCTACTTGAAGAACGCCGGAGCCACGTATCGACGTGCTATGACTACCTTGTTTCATGATATGATGCACAAAGAGGTCGAGGTGTATGTCGATGATATGATTGCCAAGTCGAAAACGGAAGTGGAACATGTAGAACACTTGTTGAAGCTTTTCCAGTGTTTGAGGAAGTATAAACTCCGCTTGAATCCGAGCAAGTTTATATTTGGAGTCCGTTCCGGCAAGTTATTGGGCTTTATTGTCAGCGAGAGAGGTACTGAAGTTGATCCTGCCAAGGTCAAAGCAATACAAGAGATGCCTGCACCCAAAACTGAGAAGCAAGTCTGAGGTGTTCTTGGCCGCTTGAATTACATTTCGAGATTTATATCCCACATGACTGCCACATGTGCGCCTATATTCAAGTTCCTCCAGAAAGATCTGCATCATGATTGGACCGAGGATTTCCAAAAGGCCTTTGACAGTATCAAAGAGTATCTATCTAAGCCTTTGATTCTGTCTCCGCCTGTTGAAGGGAGACCATTGATTATGTACTTGACTGTGCTTGATGATTCCATGGGGTGTGTGCTTGGTCAGCAAGATGAATCAGGAAAGAAAGAATATGCAATATACTACTTGAATAAGAAGTTCATTGACTGTGAGTCTCGATACCTAATGCTTGAGAAGACATGTTGTGCTTTGGCTTGGTATGCCAAGCGTTTACGCCAGTATATGTTGAATCATACAACTTGGTTGATATCCAAAATGGATCCAATCAAGTATATCTTTGAGAAGCCTGCTTTAACTGGGAGGATTGCCCATTGGCAGATGCTGCTGTTTGAGTATGATATTGAGTATCGAGCTAAAAAAGCTATTAAAGGTAGTATCTCGGCTGACCATTTGGCGCATCTACCAATTAAAGATTATCAGTCCTTGCAATACGACTTCCCTGATGAGGAGATTCTGTATTTGAAGATGAAAGATTGTGATGAGCCTACGCTCTATGAAGGGCCAAAACCTGGTTCCCGTTGGGGTATGGTGTTCGATGGCGCTGTCAATCAGTATGGAAATGGTATTGGGGTAATGATTATTACCCCTCAAGGCACACATTTTCCTTTTACAACAAGGCTAACTTTCAAATGCACGAATAATATGGCGGAGTATGAGGCTTGTATTATGGGTTTGGAAGAATGTATTGATCTTAGGATCAAACATATTGATGTTTATGGCAATTCGGCCCTGGTTGTTAATCAAATTAAGGGTGAATGGGAGACGAATCAGATGGCGGATGCTTTCGCTACGCTTGCTTCAATGATTGCTGTCAATTATTGCAATGAAGTCCAAAATATTACCGTGATGCGCTTGGATAGACCAACTCATGTGTTTGCCGTTGAAGAAGTAAAAGATGATAAGCCATGGTATTATGATATCAAGTGCTTTCTCCAAAGTCAGACTTACCTGCCTGGGGCGTCTGTTAAAGATAAGAAGACTTTGAGGAGATTATCTGGAAGTTTCTACCTTAATGGTGATGTGCTTTACAAGAGGAATTTTGACATTGTTCTGCTCAGATGCGTGGATAGACACGGAGCAGATCTGTTGATGACTGAAGTCCATGAGGGTTCATTTGGCACTCATTCCAATGGACATGCAATGACAAAAAAGATGTTGAGAGCATGCTACTATTGGCTGACAATAGAGTCTGATTGCTGCAAGTTTGTGAAGAAATGCCATAAGTGTGAGATTTATGCAGATAAGATTCATGTTCCCCTGCCACTTCTGAATGTTATTTCCTCACCATGGCCTTTCTCCATGTGGGGAATTAACATGATTGGCATGGTTGAGCCTAAGGCATCAAACTGTCACCGTTTTATTCTCGTAGCCATTGATTACTTCACTAAGTGGGTTGAAGCGACATCGTTTGCAAATGTGACCAGGCAGGTGGTTGTGAGGTTTATCATGAACTAACTCATATGCCGGTATGGTGTGCCAGACAAGATCATTACAGATAATGGATCTAACTTGAACAATAAGATGATGAAAGAGTTGTGTAGCGAGTTTAAGATTACACATCATAATTCTTCTCCCTATAGACCCAAGATAAATGGGGCTATTGAAGCTGCTAATAAGAACATCAAGAAGATTATTCAGAAGATGGTTGTTACAGACAAAGATTGGCATGAAATGCTCTCATTTGCTTTGCATGGCTATCGTACATCTGTCTGCACTTCAACTGGGGAAACCCCTTTCTCCCTTGTATATGGCATGGAGGTTGTGCTCCCCGTGGAGGTCGAGATCCCATCAGGAAGAGTCTTGATGGAACCCAAGTTGATTGAGGCTGAGTGGGTTCAGAGTCGTTATGACCAACTGAATTTGATTGAAGAGAAGAGATTAACTGCCATGTGCCATGGTTAGTTGTATCAGCAAAGGATGAAGAAAGATTTTGATAAGAAGGTCAAGCCTCGTGTGTTTCGAGATGGTGACCTCATGCTCAAGAAAGTCTTGTCTTTCGCGCCCGGTTCCAGGGGCAAGTGGACTCCAAACTATGGAGGTCCATACGTTGTTAAGAGAGCCTTTTCAGGCGGTGCTCTGTTGCTCACAACTATGGATGGGGAGGATTTCACTCGTCCTGTAAATTCAGATGCAGTCAAGAAATACTTCGCCTAAAAAATAAAATTAGAATAGCTCGCTAAGTTGAAAATCCGAAAGGGCGACTTAGGCAAAAATGAGCGTCTCGGTGGATTGAAAACCCGAAAGGGCGATCCTGGCAAAAGTTAGAGACATAAAAAAATGGATATATATCCCGCTATATTGAGTACCTCGCCCTGGGGCAATCTAGGCAAAAATTAGGGATTTGGCAAGTAACTGCATCCTGATAATATTTTGTTCTACAAGCTGTCGTCTGCCAAAGATTCTCGCTCAGTCGTCATCAACTGAAGTTTCAAATACAGTGGATTCAGAGTTGGTGAAGAAACAATCATTATGTTCAATGTAACCCTTTTCCATGTATATCACCAATTTCAAATTTGTAAAAATCCATGGAGTCTCGCCATTTGCGGGTTACCATTCTCTTAAATAAATTTGAGCCTTTATCCAATTCTTTGCACTCTTATTTGTTTTTGTTTAACAAACGTTTGCATGTTTTAATTGATAAATATCATTGTATTAAACAAATAAAGTTTTCATAAATAAATTGTTTTAAACAAAATGAACATTCCCAATGACTGAAAGGATAAGTGGGATATCCTCAGTGCTTTCCCAAGGATAGTACGATCACCAAAGGGTAAGAAATTTGTTTATATTCTGAAATTCTTATATCCTCTTCATCAGTATTCAAGTTGTCTCACCAGCGAGCGCAGAAAGAATAATACATCATGAGCATCCCAGAGAGTCTAGAACTAGCATTTGTGTTTTATCAATTATATGGTTGTCATCCCTTTTGTGGACTGACCTAAAATCCCTTATAGATTAATAAAAGTTGATATGCTTTAAGTGGAGAATATTCCTTATCTCTTTATCCTGACTTTCTACTCACGAGGAAGATTTTCTTTCCCAACCTGAGTAAGAATCTCCCGTGGAGTATCCCCATTATGTCGCTTCTCGCTGGAGGAATCATTTCCAATTTCCCCAGCCAGGGTAGTTCTCTCAAGAGCATTTACAGCTTGTCCCCAGTAGGGTTGCCTGATCCGAATTTGATGTTTGTATCTCCTTTGAGTATGAAAATTTCTTCTAGCATTAAGAGTTGGTGGTGAAGATGTTTATTTCCTTCCCAAGTGAAGCAAAATTCTATTTTTCCCCTTTGCCGAGTTTCCTCTCCAATAGATAGAGGGGAGTGTTTTGATTGATGTACATTTGGTTGGTGGTTGTTCCCCATGGAGTTTTACATCATTCCTTGATAAGCTTCCCCAATAGAGCTTCTTCTCATGTGCAGAGTGTTATCTCCTGCAGTTGGAAGCTTTGAGTTTGCCTATTCCCAACTATGGTTAAAGTTTTCCCTTGTTTACTCTTGTTCCAGAGATAATCCCCATCAGAGTTGAGTTCTCTGTTTGATTCTCTTCTTTCGCTGCTCCTGAATACATCTCCTTTGTATCCTCAGTGAGTGTAGCTTTAGGATAGGGTTGGATATCCCCGGTGATTTATTTTCATCCTCTCGGGTTGTTCCCAAGCTGAGTTCTCCAGGAGGCTTTGCCCTTCTTATCGAGACGTTGGCCAAGTGTCTGTTCGTGATTCTTGGACTTGTTTGTGTTAGATATGTCTATATGTCAGCATTAATCATATACAAATCATGCGTATACATGCATAACCACAACATCAGATATTCATGATGCATTATTTGCCATATATCTTTGCTTGTTATCTCCTGCTATTGGTGAAATGTTCTTCCCCAAGCAGATGTTCGTGTCTGATCTCTCCATATAGAGTCAGCCCCATAGGCAGAAAGTGTCTATCTTGCCTTCTTTCTTCCCCACTGAGCTATGTCCTCATGGATGATTATTGTTTCAGTTTCCTCCCTAGTTGTGTATTGGGATGGAATTACTCCCATGAGTTATATCCTCATCGGGTGGAGTCTTGTTTGATTGTGTCTTTCTAGTTTGTTCCTAGATTCATTTCCTTTCTTGTTTTTCCCCTACAGTTCCCTGTGGTTTCAGTTGTTCAATTGCTCAATAACCAGTAATTGTTCATCCTTTCCCCAGCAGATTTTGTGGCCTTCTACCCAGTAATCGGTAGTTGTAAGTCCTATTTTTGTGGTTTTCTACCTAGTAACCTATAGATGTAATCCCCTCTTTGTTGGTTATCTTTACCCAGTAACCGGTATTGATATTCCTTCATTTTTTAGTATACCACCCATTAACCGGTGATATATCTCTTGGATAATCTCTTTTGACAGGAAATGTATCCCTAGCGAGACATCTTTCATTTACCCTTGTTGGGTGATGATTGTTTGTCCTTCTGATTGGTCATCATTTTATACCCAGTAACCGGTACCCCGATGTCCTTTCTTTTCGGTCAATTTATCCTTTATTAACCCAGTAACCGGTTGTGGATAATCTTCCATGCGAGTATGTTATCTATGTTTATAACGGTAATAGATAATATATCTCATGCGCTCATCAGTCGGAGTCTTTTTCTTCCCCAATCGAGTAAGATTCGTATTTCCTTGTGGGATCGAATGTCCATCCTGTAAGTCGAGTTTTATTTTTCAGCCCTCCTTTCGGATGATCTGTGTCTTGGGTATATTCCCAATTCACGCCTGGTTGGTCACCTATTATATGCCCAGTAACCGGTATCCCTGGTGTTCCTTTCTTCTGCTTCCTATTATGACCTTTTGTCCCCTATGGAGTCATATTTTCCTGAGTTGAGATGTGCCTTTTGGGTCCTCCTCAGATGTTTCGGATGATTGATATCTTTCACCCTTATATTCGGTCTTAGATATTCTTTCTCCCTGAGCCTGTTGTTCTCTCACCCAGTAACCAGTGTTTTGATAACATGTCTCTCTTTGAGTTTATTACCCAGTAACCGGTAATATCTCGTTGTTGCTTCCTCAGCGGAGTCCTTTGTGGATGTCCCCGTCTGCGTCCGAATTTTATCAGATGTATCCTTTGTGGATAGTTTTGCTGTATTGGCATATTCCCCAATACATGCATCTTTGCGTCAGCTCGAGTCTTTCCGTCGATTTATTTTTGTGCAATCCCTTCGTGTCGCACAACAAGTTTTCAAGTCGTGGCCTGCTCAAGCATTTTACCCTACTTTCCCCCCAGAGTCTTTGTCTCCCTAGTGAGTGTGTTACTCCTATGGACCTTGAGTTTCTCCCGACATCTTTTCCTTTGTGGCAATTATTCACCATGAAGATTTTATTTTGCATGCATACATTTGCATCATGAGGTCTCTTAGGGACCAAAATTCGTCTCTTTGCTATTATTTAAGCCCATTTTATCTCTTCGAGACGAAGATTTTAACCTTCATATCTCCAGCTAGAATGACCTTAAATAGGGGCATCTGTAAGACCCTAATTTTGACCCTAAGATCCCTCATGGCATCATGTTATTGCACAAGTGCATTGCCTCAAGGATCATAGCAAGTTTGGCTCATTAACCCTATGGTTGGGACTTGTTTGATTGGTTTGAGATCACCAAGCATGCTTGTATTGTATATTATTGCCTTTATTATTTGATTACTAACCAAAAGCACAAAAATATGTCACTAACTCTTTTTATTTTGAAGCTCAAGTGATCATGTGCTCCACAATGCTCCTAGGAGGCTCCTAAGCCCAATGCAATGGCTAGATGAAGATGAGAAAAAGCATGACAATGGTACACAAAGTTCCTAATCATCATATATGTCTCCCAAGTATCTCAATTTGCCAATTTGATCAAGATAACCAAAAGGGTTTGAAGATTGTTTCCCAAGGAAACCCTCATTTCATTGTGTTTTAATTGTGCCTTGTCCATGAAGCAATCTCAACCTCTGATCAAATTTAATTAAGGAAAGTCATTTCAGTCATCATTTTGTGCATATATGAGCCTATTTGAGGCCCCTGAATCATTCATTCATCAAGATTGGAAGTTTGGCCTTGAAAAGTTGACCAGTCAAGTCATCTGACTAAGCTGAGGTTCAATGAGATATAATTTTTGATGTGTTTGTAAAATGAAGATGACCCCAAAAGAAAAAATGTTCCTATGAACCATATTAACAGGTTTCGTGTTTACAAAAATCTATTTTAAGCTTGGAAGTTCATCATTCATTTCAAAACATTATAGGTCATTTTGACTGAAACCCTAATTTTGGGTCAACTTACCAAGGGCATAAATTTCCCAATATTTATGATTTTGAGGTGAGACAAAAGGAATTGGAAAGCTTGAGATGTCTACTTAAAATGTTATGTTGGACAAAATTTCATAATCCTAAAATAAATACATGTGATAATGCAAAACATTATAGGTCATCTTGGACCTAATTCATTGAATTTGAAAAAGTACCCAACTTCAAATTGCCCATAACTTTGTCATATAAATTCCAAATGATGTAAAAGTTGAGTCTAGATTGACCATATTGAAAATATCTACAACTTTGATGTTGGATATGTTTTCATTTGAAGCTTGCATCATGAAAACAAAGGGGTTTGATTAAGCTTGCTTTTGGTGAAATTTTTCAAAGCGATTTGAACATGTATTGCACTTGAATTTTCCAAGCCAGTTTTGATCAATTTGCAAATGGCAAATGATTTTTTTCCCAACATGACTTTTGTTCCTTATTTTAAGAGCTTTCCAACCACTACTCACAATCCTCATTTGGGTATACCATTTGTGATTTTGAAATTTTTTTCCATTAAGGTGCATTAAGGAGCACCTCCCCCACTAGCTCTCTGAGCCGGAGCAGCTCTTTGCTTCCCTTTTCCAGCTGGAGCATCATACGGCTTGCCACGGTTTTGATGTTGCTTGCCTCTACGATCACTGACAACCTTGTAATGAGCATTATTGTCTTCTTCAAATATCCTGCAGCTATCAACCAATTCAGTAAAAATGCGTATCTTCTGATACCCAGCAGCCTTCTTAATTTCAGAGCGCAGTCCGTTTTCAAACTTGATGCACTTTGAAAATTCAGCACCAGCACCAGTGTAATGAGGATAAAATTTGGACAGCTCCACAAATTTTGCAGCATAATCAGTGACAGACATGTTTCCTTGCTTCAGCTCAAGGAACTCAATTTCCTTCTTACCACGAACATCTTACGGATAATACTTCCTCATGAATTCCCTGCGGAATACATCCCAAGTAACGACTTCACCTGCCACGGTCAACCTCTCGTGAGTCTCTAGCTACCAGTCATCAGCTTCGACTGCTAGCATGTGAGTACCATACCGAACCTTCTGAGCTGGAGTGCAATCCATAACACGGAAGATTCTTTCAATCTCTTTCAACCATCCCAAGGCTGCATCTGGATCATGCTTCCCCTTAAACACCGGCGGATTCTCTCTCTGAAAAGTCGCCAAGCTACGTGATCCAGCATCACCACCAGCATTTGGCAAGTTCTGCACAGCTTGTGCCATTGCTTGCATTGCGGCAGCCATTGCAGCGTCATTCCTTCCAGCCATTTCAACTTATCACTACAACACAACTTAAAGTTAGATTGGTAACAATACACAATTGTTAGACAGTAACGACACGACAACTGGCCGGACAGACCGACCTGCTCTGATACCACTAATGTAACACCCTTCTAAAATACCCCAAATATTTAATAACAACAACAAATATATATATATCAGAGTAATCATGCACCAAGGGTGTCACACAACTACTTCAAACCATAATAACTGTCATGCTCTTTATTTAATCAAAATAAACATTTTCTTGCATAATTCGCAGCGGATAGAAATCAAATCAACCATTCAAACATATAACGTTTTACATGGAAAAGTAGTCCACAGCCAACAATAAAACAATTAAAACATCCCGTCCCGATGTTACATCTATCAGAGCATGACCCACTAAAGCGACTACACTAGACTCCAAGCATTAGCTTCTACTCAACTCATTGCTCGTTACCTGAAAAATAGTTGTAAGGGTGAGTTCCTCAATCGATATAACAAACATTATAAATTATCATGTTATGTTAAGTAATTTAACTCATTAATCACCCAATATCAACACAACTCATACACATACTCAAGCTCAATACCACTGATACACATACAACAAACCAACATAATGCAACTCTAATGAGACTCGACTCGTCATGCATGTGGTACCATTCGGAGTAAAACTCCCAACTTAAAATCATTGCCATTTTAGTGGGCATCAAGGCATAAGCCTTCAACTTTCAACTTAAAATTTGCCAATCCAGGGCAACGTGGTGTGAGCAAAGCTCCGACTTAATGCATATGAATGTACATGGCATACACGACTTTAAACTGTCGACAACATAATAATAATAGCAACACAACAATATTTTCAACAAAATCAACTTATAATCAACTTTGGCTCACCAAGCCCACAACTCAGTATTTTCAACAACTTTATCACAACTTATCAACATATTTGTATCAACACTTCATAACATAAATCCAACAAATTACTCATCACAATTAACTATAATAGGCCAATCACTAATTATGTTCACAACATTAAAATTAACAATTTTTCCACACTGCAACAGTGTTAACCGGTTAACGCCCTGGGTTAACCGGTTAACGCAGGACAAAATACACTTTCTGGCAAAACGCAACAGTGTTAACCGGTTAACGCCCTGGGTTAACCGGTTAACGCAGGCAAAACAGCACATTTCCACAAAATATAACAGTGTTAACCGGTTAACGCCCTGGGTTAACCGGTTAACACAGACAAAACAGCAGTTCCTGCGCTAACACAAGGCAGAATGCAGAGTTCTCCGCATTTTCCGCCGTTGGAGGACTTCCGGACCTCCGATTCAACTTCCGTAAAAAGCTACATTATCGGAAAATCACGACACATACAATTATCGATTCAATTTCAGTTTTTCTACAACTTATTCATCACAATTTTCTCAGCATTCTAAATCCCAATTAGGGTCAATTCAACGGCTATCACTACCCATGACATGTTAATCTATAATACCCATTAAACGACGATAAACCCCCCTTACCTGAGTTAATCCGGCGAATCTTTAAGCTCCAATCTCTTCTCTTCTCCAACCTCCTTCCTCTTGCTCTGCCTCTTTGCCCTTTTCCTCTTTCACGATCGCTTCTCTGCTTTTCACGTAAAAACCTTTTTACTCCCAATGGGCTCTTTTCCTTATTTCCAACATATATATATTTTCCAATAATAATAATCCAATAATAATAATAATAAAATTTCCAATTATTTAATTAAATTAATAAATATATTATTAACTCAATTTAAATAATTATTTTATTATTATCGGGGTGTTACACAAATGGCTTTCATGTGATATCAGCAAGTTGCTTCAGCCATCATTGGGCCTTCCACACGCCTACAAAGGCCCATGCAATTCAAATTCCATTTGCCATGCACATGAACAAAGTTTGATGCACAACCACATTCAGCTATAAATAGCACCCGCATGAGCTTCATTTGTTAACCTTTTGGAGATCCCAAGTGTTGCAGAAGTAAACCATAGCCATCACTAAAGGAATTAATCACTTTTCTTCAGTTTTGCGAGCTTGAAATTCAGCATCATTAGCTGAGTTTTAAAGCCAAATTCCTTAGCCTATCACTTCCATTACATTCATAGATCAAAAAGGAGCAAGGATCTTAGAGAATTCGTGGCTAAAAGTTCATCAATTCAGAGGTATAATCTCAAACTTTTTGGATCTAGAACTCTTAATTCAATGTAGCATTCTTGTGTTTCTGTGGTTTTCTGAAGTCCTCACACTTGAGGCAAGCTGTTGATACTTTCAATTCTTCATTTCATGAACATTTAGTATGAACACCATGATTTTATCCTTCATATTTCTCTCAATATAGGAATAGTGAGGGAGATCAATTGGTACAGTGATGATCTCCATCACCGAGCTTCATTTTCATGGCCTTGTTTTTAATTTTCATTAAGATTTATTTTCTGCAACTAGTGGCCGGATTCTGTTGCTTCGCCGGAAAAGACGGTGGTTTCCACCACCACCACCACCACGTGTCTTGCTCCTTGGCCCTTGGATCTCAATGCCACGATTTAATATTGTCTACTCATTTTGAATACTTCATTTAATTCATGATGTGGCGCATTTGACTTGTGTGCACCGTGTTTCCTCAAATCTGAACCATAATCTGATGGCTGTACAATTTTTCGTTTATTCCATTTTCTTTTTATTTTCTATTATTTCCTTTTATTTTCAAAAATTCATTAAAAATTCATTTGAAGTCAGAAAAAGAGGAGACCAATTCCAAAATTTTTTTTGAAAAATCTAGTTGTAAATTATGATTCTTAATTATTTTTGTGACTTCATTTGATATTTTTTTATGAATTACTTGGTTTTTAATGATTTTAATTCATTTTAAAATACTTTCTGACTTTTCAAAAATCCAAAAATATTTTCATAGCATCTATGGATCATGATAAGTCAATGAAAAATAGTCTCAACAATTTCTTGTTTGTTTTGAGATTATTTGAGATTTTAATTCATATTATGCTATTTTTGGTTGTTTTTGATTGTTTGTAATTACTTACTGATTTCAAAAATTTATGAGAAAATTAGTCAAAGCTTGTTTGACTATGTTGAATCTATGAGAATTTAATTGGACTTTTTTGAAGTTGCTTTGAATTAAATTTGAGGTTCGTTTTGGTTTGTTTATTTTTTATTTGTATTTTATTTTAATTGAAAAACTGCAAAAAAAAATATCATTGACTTCTTGACTTGTTATCTTCGTTTCTCTTCTGTTTGGTGTTGATTGAGGTTGAATTGATTCAACATTGATCAAATTCATTGGATCTTGTGGTTTGAAAGTCCTTATGGATCGTCACTTAGAAAGATGAATGAATTTGATCAAGAATGAGTTATCCCTTGATCAATTGGGATTGTTTGTTGACTTCTTACCCCCTCCCTTTCATCTTCATCCCTTTCATTCCATCAATGGCCAATGAGTTAATGTCTTGAGGTTGGTCTTGGCAAATGAGAAGCTTAACCTTCTTTGATCCAAACCAAACTCAACTTGATCTATGATCAAGTGAGTTATTTTGTGTCAAAGATAGGTTGCTTCTTGGTCAAGCAAATAACCAAAAGTCAATACAAGGCCTTTCCCCTTTTGTTTGGCATGGCAAGTTTATGGAGCTTGGCTTACTAGTCATGATCTCTAACTTGTGTTCTGTCCCTATATTCTTATTGACCAACCTCAGATAGGTGTGACTACTACATTAGTCCACTTAAAATTTGCTTAACATAGCGCTACATTGTCTTATGACAAGCTAACATAACTCTACTAACTACTAACTTTAATTTGAGCTTTTAATTTCTTGCCATTTACTTTTAATGTCATTTATTTGTTGCTCATTATTCATCTTGATTTTCACTTTGCTCATTTGAGCACATATTTTATGTTTATGTCATTTTTATTTTGCTCATTGGAGCCCATTATTGTATATAAACCTATTGCTTTTTTGTGTTGTTTGTGTTTGTTTTGATGTCAACCAAAATGCAAAAGGAGAAAGGACTTAGAATTAGGACTTACCCATGCTTAAAGGAGTTCAAGAGCAACTAGGCCTCATGCCTTTAGAATGCAAAATTTGTTGAAGAGCAACTAGGCCTCATGCCTTTAGAATGCAAAAAATTTTGAAGAGCAACTAGGCCTCATGCCTTTAGAATGCAAAATTTGTTGAAGAGCAACTAGGTCTCATGCCTTTAGAATGCTAAACTCAAAGTTGATCTCAAAGGACTTCTCCTCAAACTTATTCTTTGTCCATTCCCTTTATTGTGTTGTAAACCTTTTGATGTTTGCTCTTGTGTGATAGGGGTCCCATCTTAAGATTGTGAAAAGAGGACCATTGTCATGAGTAGCCATGTTAAGAGCCAAGCCGAATGGAGATCCTAGGAGCTTGAATTCAATCATTGATTACTTGTTTGTGTGCTAAGTACAAAGGAAAGGAGCATCTTGAGTCATATCTATGACTCTAAGAAAAGGAACTCCAAGGGTTTATCTTTCCCCTCTTATCTTTGTATGCTTTAGGAATAACTCTTCTCTTCTTCTCCCCATTCTAACCAAACCAAAAATCATTTTTCTAACTTTAACTTTATTTCAAATTAGAAACCGAGGCGTTAAGCCTTTGACATTTCAAAACCATTTTCATAAATAATCATTTGTAAATAAACTTTAATTCAACTTTGACCTCCTTTTTCTAAATAAATCTAACTTGTAAATATAACCCATTTCAAGTTGTTTTGTGGTTCCCATGGCCACTTTGTTAAAATCTTTTCAAAAAAATTAGTCATAGGTTTGAGTTATCATAGTGGTTGATGTAAATATCACCCCATCCTTAGTGTTGGATTATAAGCCTTCCATGCTTATTCTAGGGTTAACCCTTCACTAGCATGTCGAAGCCTTCCTCACATGGCGGATTGTTGGTTTAGGTTGAGTTTTCTCCCTTTGATAACAAAAGACATTAACGCTTTTGATTAAAATCAATTCACCAATCTTTGAAATTTTTACCCCGAACTACGAAGTTTTGATCCTCCTTTGTAATGGTACGTAGGCAATTGGTTCTTCCATTCAAACAACAAAATTTGTAAATAGGATCTATTCTCTTCTCATCCCTCCAATCTTTTGCACAAATCTTTTCACAAATACCAACCTACAACACATATTTGCAAAAAGGGTTCCCTTAGAGTACTAAGGATGTTTTGGATGCGTAAAACCTTCCCATTTCATAACCAACCCCGTTACCCAGATCTCTGACATTTTTATTAGTTTTTGATTTAAAAAACATCTTACTTGGATTTTGTTCGCTTTTTAGCCTTTCCTTTGGACAAATAAAAGTGCGGTGGCGACTCGAATTGTATGTTGACTTTTGGTTTAGTCAATAAACCTAAACATAACGAAAACCCCGCTACAGAAAAGTGGCGACTCTGTTGGGGATAGAAATTCCACTCCAGTGGGTTAGCCTACTTTTTGCTTGTATGTGTTGTATGTTTATATTTATTTGTGGCATATTTTTGTACAAATTTGGGATGAATGTATTCTTTGTAATGTCTGAATTGCTTGATATATTAATTACTTGTATGCTTGGTGGTTTCTTGTGAGATGAGTTCTATACCCGAACTCGAGTGCACTTGGCATAGTCTTGTTGACTTGTGTGGAGTTATTCCTTAACAAGTTAACTTACAAGTCCATTCACTTGGTGGAGGTTTTTATTGGGATCACTAATGTCTCATAAGGAGAAAGAGACGTTTAAAGAGTATGCTCTAAGATGGAGGGAACTTACTGCTCAGATTAATCCTCCATTAGAAGAGGAAAAGATGACGAAGATTTTTCTGAAGATCCTGAGTTAGTTTTATTACGAACATATGATTTCCAGGGCCCAAGTGACTTTACCGAAATGGTAAACATGGGGATGAGGTTAGAAGAGGGAGTCTATGAAGGACGTCTCTGTCTAAGGAAGAAGCATCATCCAATAAGAAGTATGGGAGTGGTTTCTTCAAGAGAAAGGAGGGGAAACCAATTTAGTATCTGTGGGGAGGAAGAGGAAGCCTCATATCAGAAGGAGTTCTCAACCATGTCAACATCACCATCAAGTTTCTTCAGTGATTCCTGTATTTTCCAACAATTCCAATAATCAATCAGTTCCGATTCAACAACAACAACGTTAACAACAACCGCAACAAAGAACCAACTACAACAACAACAATAATCAACAACAAAAATTTGAGATGAAGAAGGCCTCTTTTGACCCTATTCCTATGTCCTATGAAGAATTGTATCCATCCTTGGTCCTCAAGAACCTAATTCAACCCAGAAATCCACCTCAAATCCCCGACCCACTTCCATGGTGGTTCACACCTGAACCCCGTTGTGCCATTCACCAGGGAGCCCCTGACCATCACATTGAGAACTGCTATCCACTGAAGTATGAGGTACAAAAGCTTGTGAAGAATGGGATGGTGTCCTTTAAGGACCTTGTGCTTAATGTGAAAGCTAATCCATTGCCCGCTCATAGTAATGCTTCAGTCTACATGGTAGATGGTTATCCTAGGGAGTATAAG
This sequence comes from Lathyrus oleraceus, assembly GCF_024323335.1. Classification (NCBI taxonomy): domain Eukaryota; kingdom Viridiplantae; phylum Streptophyta; class Magnoliopsida; order Fabales; family Fabaceae; genus Lathyrus; species Lathyrus oleraceus. The sequence continues at coordinate 422,820,794 of NC_066581.1, forward strand.
ATTTATGATGTCCGCTTTATCAGAAGATCCATAGTGACAATGCATAAGGATATTTGTATGGTTGGTGAATGTCAGCATGACCATGATGGTTGTGCAATTTGTAGTGTAAACCCTCGAGGATGTGTTATTATCAAGAGGGATATTCAGAGGTTGATGGATGAAGGTCTTATCCAAATTTTCTAGTCCCGTCACTTGGGAGATGATGTGAATGTGATTATTCCTGTATTCAAGACCCCTTAGCGGGTAGTAATCCAGTTTGATAACATCATCAACAACATTAATAGATCTGTATCACCGTTAATAATACAGTTAACGGACCCCGTCCCATATGCATCTGATAAATTTGTGCCTTATCAGTATAATGCCACAATGGTGGAAAATGGTCAAGAGGTTCCTTTACCCGTAGTAGATTTTGTGGTGAATATAGTTAATATTACAAAGGTGACCTGTAGTGGTCGTGTCTTCGGTCCGGTCTTTCCGAAGGAGGTAGAAGATGTTTCAGCCAGTGGCAAGGTGGATATTTCAGTGGTAAATCCAGTTAGTGATCCAGTGTGTCAGTCTGGTGAATCCAATAAACTAAAGACTAATGATGACGATGAAGTTCTGAGGTTGATCAAGAGGAGTGAGTTTAATGTGGTGGAGCAGCTGCTCCAAACCCCGTTGGATATTTCAGTGTTGTCTCTATTGATGAATTCTGAGCACACAGAGAAGCGTTGCAGAAGGTGCTAGAGCAATCCTATGTGTAGCACGATGTTACCGTGGATTAGTTTGACCACATTGTTGCTAACATCACTTCTTGCAATAATCTGAGCTTTTGTGATGAAGAACTTCCTGAGGAAGGCAGAAATTACAACCTAACACTCCATATTTCGATGAACTACAAAGAGGACGCACTGTCTAATGTATTGGTCGATGTTGTTTCTTCTTTGAATGTGCTTCTAAAGTCAAATATTTCAATACTTTCTTATTTAGGCGCCCCTATGAGGTACATTGGTGTGATTATCAAACCGTTCGATGGTCTCGAAAAACTGTCATTGGTGAAGTGGACCTTCCAGTCAAGATAGTTCCGAGTGAGTCTCAAATTACTTTCCAAGTAATGGATATCACCCAGCCTATATCTGTTTATTAGGAAGGCCATGGATTCATGAAGCGGGGGTTGTGACATCTACTCTACACCAAAATCTTAAATTTGTGAAGAACGACAAGCTTGTCATTGTTGGTGGAGAGAATGCGCTCTTAGTAAGCCATCTGTCATCCTTTTCTTATGCGGAAGTTGAGGATAAGGTTGGAGTGTTGTTCCAAGATTTGTCTATTGCTGAAGTGAAGACAAATGGGGCACCCATGTCTTCTTTGAAGAATGCTCAGAAAGCCATTGAGACTGGCAACACTGATTAGTGGGGTCGTGTGGTAGAAATTGCTGAGGAAAAGAATAGGGTTGGATTGGGATTTCAACTAGGGATGTCCAACGTTAAAGCTAAAGATGTTTGAAATTCTGGTGTAGTCAGTATTCAGATGTTCTACTTCAAGTCATGACATCTGATCTAACATTGTACCTATTACAGCAAGACAGTTATTACCCTCTGTACTAATGTGCATCTTTTCACAGTGTCACAACCTCTCCTTCTATGTCATCCTAGAATGGAGGGACACCTAGTTATGTGCACCTTATCATTCACTTCTGTTGTTTTCCTACACAGATATCAGCAAGATGTCTCAATCCTGTTTTGGACATTATCTGTTACATTGTTCCAGTTTGTTGGTCATGTACTTGTATTTCCTAAATTAAAGGTCGTAACAAGTTAAACTAATCTCCACTTATTAAGGAGCTCACAAATAGATTATTTGCCAGGTTCATTAATTGTAGCTTAGTTGTTAGTTTCCTAGATTTTAGATCAGCTGGTGGATTCCTGAAGAATAGCCTGAGAAAAATCCTGAAACAGAAAAACTAACCATCCAACAATGTAGCATACGCAGTCAGGAGTGAATGTCACAACATTCCGTTTGACATCCAAGTCCAGAACCATATGCTAAGTCTGCTTGGTTCCTGAAAACAGACTGTGCTAAATTTGTTGTACTGTAAAAGACCAACCAGTCTCTACTTCAGTATCAGCTTACTGGAAGAACTGTCAAGACATCCAGTTTGACAGTTTCACAATGATCTTTTGGCCAGGTCTGTTATGCTTTTGAACTCCAGACTTCACTACATACTGTACTGAAATCAACAGCTTATTAAACAGTATGTGCTGTTGTTGATGAATGTCAAAACATTCGGATTGACATTCCAACAGAAGGCTATGTATCAGGTCTGCTATTATCTTAATGAACAGACTGGAATACTAGCTTAGTTATGGCAGACATGATTTATCATACAGAAGGAAAACAAACACAGGAAGTTGTTAACCCAGTTCAGTCCAACATGACCTACATCTGGGGGCTACCAAGCCAGGAAGAAGATCCACTATTAGTAGTATCAATTCAGAGTTAAACTCACCCGTTTACAACTCATCACTTAATCCCTACCCAATGCAATCTATACCTAGGAACTCCTAGATAGAAACCTCCAGTTTCCATTCCTATCACTACAAATACAATGTAATGTGCAAACACCTTGAACTTGCTTCACAGCTTCATTCAAGAACATAATCACTCTTGCCTACAGGCTTTGAGTAACAAACACTCTCAGGTTTACCACTGAGAAACACATGGTAACCTTCCCACATATTGGGAGGTTTACCTTACACACACCCCTAAAAATTCATTCTAAGAGGCTTACAAAGACTAGATTACAATCAGCTATTTATAACCTAATCACCCAACTGGATTTGGGCCTTCAGAAAGTTGCAGCAGACTTGTTCTTTGCTGTTGCAACTTCAACAGAAAAATTCTGCTACAAACAAGGTCTTCAAGTTCCTAAACTCTCTCCATATATATCTCCATATTTAGAGCCTATATATATTCTGATTTAGTCTTCAAGACCTCCACAAGGGAGTTAGGATATTCACCAGATATCCTTGCTGATCCCATGAAATATACTGAATTAATTAATTCAGTTTCCTACACATGTGCGATGTCACAGACCTGATGTCGTGACATCGTACATGACATGTTGGTCCAGATGTTGAATTTCTTCAACCCAACATATTAAAACAACAAAGATGATTACATTATTTGTTTTCTAAAATTACTGCCAATCCTTAGGAATCAACAATCTCCCCCTTTGGCAAATTTTAGCTAAAACAAATAAACAATACACTGGACAAAACATCCCAATTTGGGAATGATCTTCATCTCCGTCATTGGCTCCACCACCACAAACACCAAAGTTGGTGTACATGGGGAAGAAGAGGGACAATACTCAGTTGTACCAGAACCCTTCCCCTCAACCGGAGAGCTTCTAGAAGAATATGTAATGCTGAGTACATAGACAATGTAACTCAGATCACAAGGCACAACTGTCTTCTTAACTCAGATCACAAGACACAAGTGGAAACCCCAGTTGGTGGATTTTGTGCCTGATGCCAACTTCTGTTTGCTGCCACCTCCACAGTTGGCTTTCTTCTGGTACATTCTCAACCCCAGGACTATATTTCTCTCCCCCTTTTTAGCTAAACATTTGTAAAGGCACCCTTCACAAAACCAGATCCAGGCGCAGCTTGCCCAAACCTTAATATACCCCATGATTCTGAGAGTGGAGTGTTTTTCTTGTGAGAGGAAGAGGGCCATGCATCCTTTAAATAGTCCTGCCCGTGCCTAGGAATTTGCTGAGAAACAGTCAGAGAATCACCAACAAAATTTCAGACTATCTTTGAATACCTTTTATAGCTCTTGACAGTTTCTTTTCCAAAACAGCCATTCCAGTGCATGGAGACCATTCCATATATGCAGTCAGACACGTTGCACGCGATGTCTTAACATTCCTGCATTCAGCCAGTATTCAACATTTCCCAAGACCTCTGTCATACCTCCAGTAGAGACTTGACACCTAGCACTGCTACAACCAACTTTTCACACTTCAGTTGATGGTTACTCCCCCTGTACCACACAGCTGTAGCCATCAGGCTTATTCTGGTTTATCAGACTTAGCCACATCACCCTCATAATTCCTACTGACTTTAAAATTCAGGAGGAATTAACAGCAATGTCCAGGGCAATGTCATGACATCCGGTCAGACATTCTTCTGCTCACTCAGCCTTGACATACATCACAACATCCTGATAACTACCTAGTCATCTGGGAACACATAGACCACAAGCTTGGTGATTGCTTGCAGCACAAAGGCACAACTCCCCCTATCATGGACAACCTTCTCTCTGGGAGGTCACACATATCCAACATGGTTGGACCTTCACCTTCTTCTTGATTCAAAAAGAACTCAACCCACTTGATGAATGGAAAACATAAGACTCATCTTCATGTCTTCAAGAGCGCACCCTCTGTTCAACCCTCTTGGTTGAACACATCCACACTCTGTGTCAATCTCTCTTCTAACCAGAATAGAAAGCCATTTCACAAAATGTTCTAACATTCGTTAGGACATCCTTCACACATAACAGGGAACACCATCTGATAGTCTTCAAATATCACTGAGTCACCAGCTTGATCAAGAAGAACCCAGACATAAATTGGGACATATGCCTTTTCATCCCATTACATGAGTGATACCAGAACTCCTACCACAAGCTCCAAGGGATGAATGGAAACACCTCCTTTAGTCTTCAACTTACTACTTTTCTGCTCAAAAGTAATTTGTCTCAGACTTTCCTCAAGAATAACCAGCTGCCTTATGTTGATTATCTTGATTCTTCGAACTCACTTCTGAGATAGACCAACTTCCACTGGTTGATTACCTCCTTCATGAATTCTCATATGAAAAGGTCAAATGCTGCTTTTTGACCTCCCCAAGTTTATCAGACTTCTCCCAAAGATATTCTGACCTTCCAAGTGAGACTTGAACTTCAAGCTACATGTTGAACAAACCTTAGCTCTTCTAAGACATGCACATGTACCATCCTTTCTATCCAGCAACTCCAAAGTACTGCTACGAGGACGACCTTTTTGAAGTATCCAATCTACAACCCTGTAGACCCTTCTATCTCAAGTTGATGTGCCACTTCACCAACTAAGAGTCTGATGTTGAGCCAAATGTCATAACATTGTGTTTTGACATCTACCTGTTGAATTCAGCTCCTTCTTCTGCCACTTGAAAGAACTTCCTCCCTTCACAGAACTAGAGTTCAATGTTCTCATAGACTTGATTGTGGAACCAAGTTTGAGTAAACAACCTCCATCCTGCAAGTTTGCAGTTAAGTCATCCAAGCTCACACCTTGATGAATCCCTGCTTCTTTTCCAAAGACATCAGACACTCTGATGCATGAGTCTTCAGAAGGACCAGTTGGAAACTAACCCTTCAGCTCTGCCAAGGATTCCACTTCCTAAAGCAAGGCTGTTTCCATGAGGTTAAGAATGCTGCCACTTGTTCTTAACTCCACAGTGTGCATTAGCCAATGCACTTCCTCACCTAGATCAGAAATAAACTGATCCAAGTAACCACCATCAAGACTGTGATGCCTTCTTCTTCTTGTACACACCAAGGCTGAACATGTTTCTTGCTAGGAAACCTTTCCAGAGATCATATGCTTTTGCTGCCACCAACGAGCTAGATCATACCCCAATGTACTATCCTTCCTGTGATTCTGCACAGGGTCTTGAAGAAGGGATGTTCCAACATCTTTAAGAACATCAGTTATCTTGAGCTCCAAGGATAATCAATTAAATACTTGTACTTGACACAAGTAGACATTGATCTTAAATCCTTTCCCAATTATCCTTTCAGATACTTCCACCATAAGAATACTTTGAAACTACTCTTCTAGTGTCAACATCTTCTGCTTGCAAGCACCTTAGTAGTCTTTAGACTCTTTCCAGATTAGATTCACCCTTAGGAATGAGAGAGATGAATCCTTCCTTGCAAATGTGTCACACAACAACCAGAACCCATGTGACACAGGTCAACAGCCAACCAGATCCTAGGCTGACCAAACGTGAGGAGGTTAACCAAAACTCCCCCTCAGCTTAACAATCATGGAAACTCCACACCAATATCCATGCATTGTACACAAATGTCTCAATATGACATCCACCATCCCTTACCAGAGGCAACTAACTCCTCCAATCACACCAATCAGACTTCAGCTGACCATAAGTACTAGTGAGATACACCACACCTGTCAATAGTAGATATGCATTGCCAGAGCATATTACCTCGACCAACATCTGAATCTTCATATTCTCACTCCTAGTAAGAACTGCCACTTCTGAACGTGGTGTTTGAATACCAAGATTCATGGTTCCAACCCCCTTAAATGATATCACAATCAGGTTACCCCATTATTGACTGCTAACATCCAGGAGACTTGTCTTCCAACACACCATAGTACTTCAGGGAACAACTATCCAATCCTGATCACATTGTAGGAAGATGCATAACAGCAGGAGATTGCACAAAGTCACATCTCAACCAGCTCAACATCTAGGGATGACCTTCTTGAGCACACACCCAGTTGACCCTGCTCTTGTCAACTTAGCACACACAGATGTCTCCTCTTCCAGGTCAGGAGTAGGTTCCAAACAGAATTATCCCTTTGTTTGAACCCTACAAACATCTGCTCTTCAACCAGTAGCTGCATACTTGTTGAACAACATGTTCTAACATCACATAGAACATTGGTTCCACCTCCTTGGAACAACCCTTCCTTGAAGGTCTTCAAGGTCTTCATATACACTACTCAAGAGAGTAAGAGAATCTGTGATTAAGTGACTCTTACCATCCTGAAGTGAGAACGTCATGATGAGTGGACTTGAGGAGACTCAAGTATCTTTGACATCTTCAGTAGATTCTGATGAGATCTTGAACACAGCAGCCTTTCATCCACTTGAAGGGAAACTACATCAGAGTTTGAGTTTTGCGATGTATTATGCAGCGGAAATCATAATACAACTCAACCTATGAACACACACTTCACCAGATTGGCCTCCAAGACCATACCAGGGTTGAATGTGATTTAGTACTGGCACAGCTGTCCCACACACAGGCCAATAGCCAACCTCCAGAGACAGGTACACACCATTCCTGTCATGAACAGTCCATCCACCTACTTCAAGGGACCATTCAGGGAATTACAGAACCTTACACAGGTTCCAGCATCAGTACTAACATAACTCCTTGCCAGCTACCAGAAAGTATCACCCATGGATCTCATCCAGACACAGAACAGGATGCCTGCTCTGATACCAATTGAAATTCTGGTGTAGTCAGTATTCAGATGTTCTACTTCAAGTCATGACATCTGATCTAACATTGTACCTATTACAGCAAGACAGTTATTACCCTCTGTACTAATGTGCATCTTTTCACAGTGTCACAACCTCTCCTTCTATGTCATCCTAGAATGGAGGGACACCTAGTTATGTGCACCTTATCATTCACTTCTGTTGTTTTCCTACACAGATATCAGCAAGATGTCTCAATCCTGTTTTGGACATTATCTGTTACATTGTTCCAGTTTGTTGGTCATGTACTTGTATTTCCTAAATTAAAGGTTGTAACAAGTTAAACTAATCTCCACTTATTAAGGAGCTAACAAATAGATTATTTGCCAGGTTCATTAATTGTAGCTTAGTTGTTAGTTTCCTAGATTTTAGATCAGCTGGTGGATTCCTGAAGAATAGCCTGAGAAAAATCCTGAAACAGAAAAACTAACCATCCAACAATGTAGCATATGCAGTCAGGAGTGAATGTCACAACATTCCGTTTGACATCCAAGTCCAGAACCATATGCTAAGTCTGCTTGGTTCCTGAAAACAGACTGTGCTAAATTTGTTGTACTGTAAAAGACCAACCAGTCTCTACTTCAGTATCAGCTTACTGGAAGAACTGTCAAGACATCCAGTTTGACAGTTTCACAATGATCTTTTGGCCAGGTCTGTTATGCTTTTGAACTCCAGACTTCACTACATACTGAACTGAAATCCACAGCTTATTAAACAGTATGTGCTGTTGTTGATGAATGTCAAAACATTCTGATTGACATTCCAACAGAAGGCTATGTATCAGGTCTGCTATTATCTTGATGAACAGACTGGAATACTAGCTTAGTTATGGCAGACATGATTATATCATACAGAAGGAAAACAAACACAGGAAGTTGTTAACCCAGTTCAGTCCAACATGACCTACATCTGGGGGCTACCAAGCCAGGAAGAAGATCCACTATTAGTAGTATCAATTCAAAGTTAAACTCACCCGTTTACAACTCATCACTTAATCCCTACCCAATGCAATCTATACCTAGGAACTCCTAGATAGAAACCTCCAGTTTCCATTCCTATCACTACAAATACAATGTAATGTGCAAACACCTTGAACTTGCTTCACAGCTTCATTCAAGAACATAATCACTCTTGCCTACAGGCTTTGAGTAACAAACACTCTCAGGTTTACCACTGAGAAACACATGGTAACCTTCCCACAGATTGGGAGGTTTACCTTACACACACCCCTAAAAATTCATTCTAAGAGGCTTACAAAGACTAGATTACAATCAGCTATTTATAACCTAATCACCCAACTGGATTTGGGCCTTCAGAAAATTGCAGCAGACTTGTTCTTTGCTGTTGCAACTTCAGCAGAAAAATTCTGCTACAAACAAGGTCTTCAAGTTCCTAAACTCTCTCCATATATATCTCCATATTTAGAGCCTATATATATTCTGATTTAGTCTTCAAGACCTCCACAAGGGAGTTAGGATATTCACCAGATATCCTTGCTGATCCCATGAAATATACTGAATTAATTAATTCAGTTTCCTACACATGTGCGATGTCACAGACCTGATGTCGTGACATCGTACATGACATGTTGGTCCAGATGTTGAATTTCTTCAACCCAACATATTAAAACAACAGAGATGATTACATTATTTATTTTCTAAAATTACTGCCAATCCTAAGGAATCAACAATGTTCAACCGAGTCTCTGGAGTGGAGGGTTCATTCATGGTAATGAGCAACACTCAGCTGCTGTGATCTAGGATGATGTAGACGAAGATTGCGCCAACTTTGTGACGCATGGCCAGACTTGCAACAATTAGGTTGTTGTTGATATTCCTGTTGTTGTTCACCGCTTTAAGTAATTTGTCGTTCATTAGAAAAATCCATCTCCAATGCCTAAGGGAGAAGTGAACATTGTTAGGCATTTCAATTATCATTAATAAAATGAAATTTTATTCATCCACATCTATGATGTTTTATTTTTACTTTTTTATTTTCTGAAAGTAAGGGTTGTGTGCTTGGTCAGCAAGACGAAACTGGAAAGAAAGAATATGCAATTAACTACCTCAGTAAGAAATTCACCGATTGTGAGACTTGATATTCTATGCTTGAAAAGACTTGTTGCGCATTGGTTTGGGCTGCTAAGCATCCGTGTCAGTATATGTTGAATCATACCACTTGGTTGATATCAAAAATGGATCCAATCAAGTATATTTTTGAGAATCCTGCCTTAACTGGGAGGATTTCCCGTTGGCAGATGTTGTTATCCGAGTATGATATTGAATACCGATCTCAAAAAGCTATCAAGGGTAGTGTCTTGGCTGACCATTCGGCTCACCAACCAATTGGAGATTATCAGTCAATGCAGTATGACTTTCATGGCGAAGAGATTTTATACTTAAAGATGAAAGATTGTGATGGACCATTGCTTGAAGAAGGGCCAGAACCTGGTTCCCGTTGGGGCATGGTGTTTGATAGAGCTACTAATCAGTATGGTAATGCCATTGGGGCAATGATTATTACTCCTCAAGGCAGTCATTTTCCGTTTACATCCAGATTAACTTTCAAGTGTACAAACAATATGGCTGAGTACGAAGCTTGCATTATGGGGCTTCAAGAGGCCATTGATCTTAGAATCAAATATCTTGACGTCTATGGAGATTCAACTTTGGTTCTAAATCAGATCAAAAGTGAATGGGAGACGATTCAACCCGGTTTGATACCATATAGAGATTATTCAAGGAGGATTTCAACTTTCTTTACAACGGTTGAGTTTCATCATATCCCTCGAGATGAAAATCGGATGGCAGATGCTCTAGCAACATTGCCTTCAATGATTATGGTGAAATTTTGGAACAAAGTTCCCAGTCTGACTATGATGCGTCTTTATAGGCCAGCTCATGTATTTGTTGTTGAAGAGGTCAAAGATGAAAAGCCATGGTATTTTGACATCAAGTGTTTCCTCTAAAGTCAGATTTACACGGCTGGGGCATCTTTGAAGGATAAGAAGACTTTGAGAAGATTAGTTGGCAACTTCTACTTGAATGGTGATGTGCTTTACAAGAGAAACTTCGATATCGTTTTGCTTAGATGCGTGGATAGACACGAATCAAACTTATTGATCACTAAAGTCCATAAAGGTTCCTTTGGTACTCACTCCAACGGACATGCTATGGCTAAGAAAATGTTGAGAGCAGGTTACTATTGGCTGACAATGGAGTCTGATTGTTGCAAGTTTGTGAAGAAATGCCACAAGTGTCTAATTTATGTAGATAATATTCATGTTCCTCAAACAATGTTGAATGTCCTTTCCTCTCCATCTCCCTTCTCCATGTGGGGAATTGATATGATTGGCATGATTGAGCCTAAAGCTTCAAACGGACATCTTTTCATTTTGGTGGCTATTGACTACTTCACCAAGTGGGTTGAAGCAGCATCGTATGTGTAAGACCCCAATTTTAACCCTAAGATCCCTCATGTTATCTCATCATATGCATTGGGATCACACCTTGGCATTCTCCTTACCCCACATTCATTGGGTTTGCATTGGGTGAGATCACCAAGCACATTTTGATTGTATCATACTTCTTTTCTTCTTTATTTACTAACAAAAATACCAAAAATATGTCAATGTATATTTTGTTGCTTTTGTAGGTAGTGTACATGCTCACCTATGCTCTATCAAGCTCATATTTGGGATTTGAGACCCCCAATGTAAGGAGCTCAATTAAGAAATGATTTAATATGGATCTAAGTATCATATATGAATCCCCATGATCTCCACATGCTATTTTGAACAAGAAATCATTAAGAATTTGGAGTTGGTTTACCTTGGAAACCATAATTCATCTGGGTATCTTGTGTGACTTCTTCAACACGTTTCTTCTACAATTGATCAAATATTTCAACGGATACTTCACATTACATCATCTTATGCATATATGATCCTCCATGAGTCCCAAACGTCAAGATAATGTCAAGCTAGCATGTTGTTCATGGTGGTTGACCAGAGGAAGTCAACTGGTCAAAAATGGAGTTCCCTAGACTCTATCTCCTACAATTTTTGTCATATGAAAATGATTCTAAGAGCAAAGCTACTCTAAATGACATTCAAAACAACTTTCGTGTTTAAGTAAAGAGATATTTTAGCTTGGAAAGCCATTTTTTAATGGTGAAAGATTCTGGGTCATTTTCTCTAAACCTCAATTTGGAGGTCAACTTCCCAAGACCATAACTTGCTCAATTTTTATGAGATGAAAGTGTAAGACCCTAATTTTGACCCTAAGATCCCTCATGCAATTTCATCATAAGCATTAGTATTGGGATCATACCTTGGCATCCTCCTTACCCCTCTTTCATTAGGTTTATTTTGGGAGAGATCACTAAGAACTTTGTGATTATATCATACTTGTATTTTAACATTTCACTAACCAAAATACCAAAAATATGTCTTTGTAGTTGTTTAACTCTTTTGTAGGTAGGGCATGATCTCATGAATTCATCAAGATCACATCTAGGGTTTGAGACCCTCATGAACAAAGAGCACAACCAAGAATCGATTCAATAATGGTTATGAACATCATATATGAGTCCTAATATTCTCTATATATTATATTGATCAAGTTTTCTTCAAGAGTTTGAGGGTGATTTGCCTTGGAAACCCTAGTTTGACTAGGTATCTTGAGTAACTTCTCCAACAAGCTATCTCACCAATTGATCAAATTTCTCAAGGTACACTTCAAAATTCATCATATTATGCATATATGATCTACCATGAGCCAAGAAAGTCAAGAGAATTGGAAATTAGCAAGTTGGTTGATGGTGGTTGGCCAGATTGATTCATCTGATCAAAACTGGGTCTCCCTAGACCCTATCTCCTACAATTTTCACCATCTGAAAATGATTCCAAGAGCAAACTTACTCTAAATGACATTCTAAACATCTTTCTGTTGAGACCTAGAGCTAGTTTTGCTTGGAAAATCATTTTCTATGTTGAAACATTATAGGTCATTTTGTCTAAACCCTCATTTGAAACTTAACTTCCCAAGGCCATAACTTGCTCAATTTTTATGAGATGAAATATTTCCAAGTTGCACAATCAAATGTAATGATTTTTCCAAACTTCAAAAATGCATAACTCTATCATTTCAAATCCAAATGACATGAAATTGGTGGCCATTTTGAAGGTATTTGAGAGAACTAAAAATTTGATGAAGACACTTTTCTCATTTGAAGCTCATAGAAAAAGTTAAGCAAGGTGGAATATTGAGACATATGGCTTGACACTTGGAAACATTTTGATATGTCAAAATTTTCCAAACTTCCACCTCAAATTTATCCAAGTTCCAAGATCCAAATTTAAAAGTGTTGAACATGAAAGTTGTTCCTCTTGATCTCACCTTTCCAAAGAGCTCAAATTCATTCATTTTGGACATGAAATGCATAAGCTGCACATGGATTAAACAGGGTGATATGACTTGGAAAGGATCAAGCTTCAAACATCAATGAGCATTTGCCTTGCAATTCAAGCATGGTTCAGAGCATCTGACATTAATTTGTGGACCTCAAGCAATCATTTCATGGGCCTATGCGCGCCCATGCACCATTGATCACCATTTGCCAAAATTGGAAAGTAATTGGAAGTGTGCAATTATCAACAACTTCAGCTATAAATAGAGCTTCAATTGCTCAGAAATAAACACACATTGGCGCCAACTTTGATCCCCCATTTCAAACCCTCACATTGCAAAGGATAAGCCTGAAAAATTCTCTTGAATTTGAGCTGGAATCTCCACTATTTTGGAATTCAATTCTCCAGGAGTCCATAGATTTGTAACCATTCAATCCTTCTCCAGTAAGAAAGTGGAGTGAGACCAAGCACAAGCAAGATCAAGATCCATTGAATCCAGACCTACATTGAAGGTATTTTCCAGAATTTTGAACTCTTCGATTCTCTCAAACTCTTGCTCAATTCCATTGATTCTTGGTTGTCTGAAGTCCTACCAATGTAGGCAAGAAGATTGAGTTGCTTTGAGGCCAAATCGAAGCAACTCAGTTCATGTACCTCAAACTTCAACTCCATGTATCTCTCAATATACTTGGAGTTGGAGTGAATGGAGGTCAGATTCGAGCTCAGTGCCATTTTTTTCTTTAAGATCACCTCCTTGTTTTTAATTTTGGTGATGGTTCATGGTGGACCAGTCTAGTGAGGTCCACCGGAGAAGATGACCAAAGCTCTGGCTCCGGCGATGAGTTGGCAAAGCTCTGAACCACATGATCCGTTCCTTTTGTTTTAATCTTGATAATTGGTTTTAAATACCACATGTGCAGCGCTGTTGACTCAAGTCCATGTGGAACGCGCGCTAGGGACCATCTGATATGCCACCACAATTAATGAGGGAGATCAGATTGTCCACGTATTTTTGATTTTCTGAATTTTTATTTTAATTGCATTATTTTCAATAATTCATATTAAATTCAATACTGATCCAAAAAATATGGGACTTTCACCAAAAAAATTGAAATATTTTTCTCTTTCATATTTTCAATTAAAATTACTTTTTGGATCATTATTAATATTTTTCATGAACTAATTGATTTTGTATTTGTTTTTAATTGTTTAAAAATATTTTTAAATGTCCAAAAATTATGAAATTTTTTCTCCAAGGTCCATTGACCTTGTTTGACCTATGATAAATCTCATGGCCATTTATTTGATATTTTGATGAGATTTTAGGAATTGGACAAACCACATTTAATTTAAATGCACTATTTTATTATTTTAAATTGAATAAATGCCAATTATTTTTGTTGACAACTTGTATTGACCTGTTTGAGTTTGCTTATTGTTGTTGGGCCTTGGTCAAGGATGATTTGACTTTGTCAAATTAATATCATTGGATTTAGGGGATTGATGGAATGTACATTCCATCTCCCAAAATGAATGAATGATATTAATTTGGTAAAAGTACTCCTTTGACCAATTTGTGATTTCATTCATCCCCTTCCCACTTCATCTCATTCCTCTTCTTAATTCATTCATTCCATTTGGCCTATGACATCTCCAAGTCCTAATGCTAGTTGATTGAAAAATTAACATGATTATGGATGAGATTAGGACACACCTTTTGCATATTTTTTGTGTGTGGTATGTTTTATGAGCATAGTTCATAATACTATGTCTCCAACATGCATTAACACCAAAATTCTATTACCCCGCCTCAAATAGTTGTGACTTCTACATAAGTCCAATTACGATTGCTTAACATAGCGCTAGTTAGTGAGATTGTAAGTCTCCCCTCTTTCATGGTATTGTATGGAAACTTTGCCTTCTTTCCTTCCTTTGGAAGATGTTTTGGTTCAAGGGTCCATACTTGTGATAAGTGGGGTGAGTATTCTCCAAAGAATGTCTTGAAATGAAAAGAAAAAGAAAAACAATACTAACTCTTAACCTACTAACTACTAGCTTTTAATTTCAAGCTTTTACTTTAATGTAATTTACTTTTAGCACTCTATTTCATTTGCCATTGTACATATCATCCTAATTGTTTATGTTAATGTAATTTTCACTTTGTCCATTTGGACCATATTGTGTGATATATTTTGTTTGTGTATACTTTGCTTGTTATGTGGTCTTTGACCATTAATGTACATAATAATAACAAAAACCCTAAAAAAACTTTTGAGTGGACTGTTGGCTTGATCTTGGACAATTGGACTTAGAATCTAGGCAACCTCCTTTGCTAATGGACTTGGCCAATGCCAAATTGTTGAAAGAACCAAATGCTCGAAATTTGAACTTCATCTGATGCATCTTTGAAGACCTCTTAGTTCATCTGGAACTTGATTATTGTGAAACTGCTATTTTGAACCTGTGACTTGTGGAATTCAACTGTTTCATGGGCTATTTTGAAGAAGAGCATGAAATGGATAATCTCTGATGAGGTCATCTTTATTTGATGCCTTGCTCTTCAAGATGTTATAATTATGCATTTGTGTGTTGCTTGATTCTAAATAAGTCCAAGGGATTTCTGGTTTTTTCTTGACATACTTTTCTATTGGATTGCTACCCGTTTGGTCAGATCTTTTCAACTCTAAACTTTTAATTTTGGACATAGGATAGTCTCTTCATCTTCTCCCCATTTCTTTAATTTCAAAATCTCTCCCTCCACTTTTAAAAATCTTCTTTATGTGAAGTACTCTTGTTCTAAACTTTGACCACTTCGCAAAAAGATAGAAACTTTGGCCTTATGCCATTGCATTTTCAAACTTCTTTTCTTAAATCAAACTTGTAAATAAACTTAACTATACTTAACTTAAACTTTCAAAAATCCAAAAAGAACTAACTCATTCAAATCATTTGAGGCCTTTGTACCTTTCAAACTTAAATTTTGTTAAAATCAATGAACCCATTTTTGAAATGTGTATCACGAACTACGAGGTTTTGATCTCTCATTTTTATGTTGGTACGTAGGCACAAGTCCGAAGGACTTGTCAAACACAAAAATATATAATTAATGAATTCTTTTCTCACCCCCCCCCCCCCCATTCTATTTCTTTGTAAACATCACATTGTACAAAATATATATGCACACAAAAAGGGCTCCCTAGGAGTACCTAGGACACTTTGGGTGCTAACACCTTCCCTCTGTGTAACCAACCCCCTTACATGTGATCTCTGACTTTTATTAGTTTTTATTTGAAAACTTCTTATTTTTTGGGTTTTGTTTGTACTTTTTCCCTTTTCCCTTGGTAAAAATAAAAGCGCGGTGGCGATTCTTGTTTTTTGATCTCTAGTTTATCCATAACTTGATGATCATGAATTTACCGCTATATAAATTAAATGGCGACTCTGCTGGGGAGTATTCTCCAGTGGGTTTATCCTACTTTTTGTTTGAATATATTTGTATATATGTGATGTTTGTATATATATATATATATATATATATATATATATATATATATATATATATATATATTATATATATATATTATATATATATATATATATATATATTATATATATATATATATGTGTGTGTGTGTGTGTGTGTGTGTGTGTGTGTGTGTGTGTGGTGTGTGTGTGTGTGTGTGTGTGTGTGTGTGTGTGTGTGTCTGTGTGTGTATGTATGTATGTGTGATATAATCTGCTTGTTGTGCTTGGTGATCTCTGAGTGGTGAGATAAGTTCTAACCCGAACTTGAGTGCAATTAAGATAGGAGGATGGTATAGTCATATTTGACTTGTGTGGAGTAGTCCTTAACAAGTTGGCTTGAGATCCATCTGCTCAGTGGAGACTCCTTTGGATTTGGAAATGTCACACAAGTATTTGTGGTTAGGAATTACTATTTCTAATTGGGTCTAAGAAGCTGAGGACCTTAGAACATTTAACCCATCTTGGCCTATTTAGGATGTAGTGCGGAAACTGTTCAAGTGTAGACTTGATAACAGTTGTTACGCGATACTACACTCAGACGAGTTTCTCTTGAGAATATTATGGGTCGATGAGTCAGTCATCTTAACCTGTAATATCCGATAGATGAAATTAAGACTCTGGGAACTTTTTAGAACATGATCTACAGGTTTTTATCGTTAGTTCACTTCTTTGGGATGGATCTTACCCAGATTTCATGCTCGTGACTTGCAACAAACCCTTGATTCTTGGTTGATCCAATCAAGTCTTGTCAATATCAATGGAACTTGGGTGTTGATAAGGTGTAAACCATAATCCACCAAAATGGATGATTGATCTTGACAATGACTTGATTCATCCCTTGACCTTTGTTTGCCTTGTGTGTGGTCCCTTATTTGTGATAGTTGTATTCATGCATTCATGCGCATCATAACATTCATCACACGAAAATTTCAAGGAACTAAGGTATCATTTGCAAATATTTTCAGACCATGGATTATGGACGAAGGAACACTAAGAAGTACAGTTTCAGATGTCCCGAGTTGAAAGAGTTAAGGAAGCTAGCATCTTTTATTTTAGATCCCTTGGACTTCAAACAACGTCATGGGAAGCTTCTGTCCATTTTGTCTGCTGATGTGGTTGAAGGTCTTTTGAGTGTGCTAGTGCAGTTCTATGATCCCCTCTACCATTGTTTCACTTTCCCAGATTTTCAGCTTGTGCCTACCTTGGAGGAGTATTCTCATCTTTTGGGGATACCTGTTTCTAGTAAAGTGAATTTTAGTGAATTGGAGGAGAATCCCCGATCTAGTATTATTGCTGAAGCTCTTCACTTGAAGAAGTCTGAGATAGAGGCTCATTGGGTGAAGAAAGGAGGGTTATTTAGGTTGCCATCTGACTTCCTTATCAAGGAAGCTACCACTTTTGCTCAAGCTGGTAGTATGGACACTTTTGAAGCTATCTTTGTGTTGCTCATTTATGGATTAGCTTTGTTCCCTGACATTGATGACTTTTCTTGATTGGATTTCCTGTGCCTACTCTTGTTGGGTGATATGTATTTCTCTTTGCATCTAAGGAATTCTAAAGGTGGTGGAACGATTGTCGGTTGCATTCCTCTTCTGTACAAATGGTTTATTTCGCACTTGCCTCAGACACCTACTTTTGTGGAGAACAAACAATGTCTAAGGTGGTCTCAGAGACTTATGTCTCTCACTAATGATGATATAGTTTGGTATGATCCGTCTTTAAGCAGTTTGGAGATTAACTACAACCCTACTTTAGCTCGTCGTCAACTTGGGTTCCCCTTGAGAGACAAACCCAATAACATATTGTTAGAAGGTCTTTTCTATCTAGAGGGTAAATATCCCCAACATTTGAAGCATAATATTGTGCATGCTTGGCATAATATGCATAGGAAGGGAAGATCCGAGCTTGTTCTGCGCAATTGTGTAGCTTTGGTAGCTTACAATCTTTGGGTGAAGAAGAGAGCTATGGAGTTAAAGATGCGTTATCCTTGTGAAAAACCTAAGTTTATGGTTGTGGTTGAGACATTAACTCTCCCTAACAAAGATGTAGAGGAGTTGGAAGACGCGCTCGCCAAGATTAAGCAAGAGAAAGATATGTGGGAAGAATGTTTACGTGCTTTGAGCAAGAAGCATGAAGAATTGCAAGTGGAGCCTAAGGACAAAGATGCACTTATTGAGCTACTTGAAGACCGAGTGACAAAGAGACAGAGAGAGCCAGAGGTTTCATCTTCTAGCATACCTTAGCCTTCCGTTGCTTGGCAGAAGATTGTTGACCAGCTTGTCATCGAGAAGACTCAAATGAAGGCTTCTTTTGAGACCGAGATCTGTCGCATTCGAAGGAAGTACGCGCCTTCAACCAGATCTTCTGACATTGTTGTTAGGGGTCCTTAGGATGACTAGTCTCCTTTTCCCTTGTATCTTTTTATTGGTTTCTAAAATTGTACTCAGTGTAATCCTTCCAATTTATATAAATAAAAAGAGATTTTTGGTCATATCAAATTGTTGCAGTTACCATTTAAATATTATATATTTGCAAATGATATAGTAAGTTCGTTGGAAATAAAAAAATAATCAAGCATCGCATTTCATGCATCATTTGCATAAGCAGGTTTTTGCCAGGTGTCTGATTGGTGTTTCTTCTGTGCTTTAGCCAAGCTGACTCACCGATATAATACTAGAGCGAATCATCAGAAAGTTATGGAACATCTGGAGCAAGAGAACAAGGAGCTAAAGGACTAGATCGCCCGTCTGACTGCCATGATGGACTCAGTTCTTGCTGCTCAAAGTCAAGCTTCTCCAACGCCTGCAACTCCTCCCGCGAGGACTGTTATTTCAGAGATGGTTACCTCTACCGTTCGTGCTGCCAACGCCCACTTCGCACCGAACCTTCCTGCCGGATTCCCATGGGGAATGCCACCTAACTTTGTGCCAGAAAGCTTTGCGCCTACTTTTGCTTCCATGTCGGAATCTAGCCCGGTCATGCCCGTGCCACCTCCCATTGTGCACACTTTGCCTCGTGTAGAGGATACCATCTATTATTCTGAGCCGCTTGAGGGTCCGGATGTTTATGAGAAGATGGAAGAAATGAAAGACCAATTTCTTGAGTTGCGCAAGGAATTAAAGACGTTGAGAGGTAAAGATATGTTTGGGAAGAGTGCTGCTGAATTGTGTTTGGTACCCAATGTTAAAATCCCAGTGAAATTCAAAATGCCTGACTTTGAAAAGTATAAGGGGAACTCTTGTCCGCTCAGTCATCTTGTAATGTATGCCCACAAGATGTCAACTCAGACAAATAAGGACCAATTGCTTATTCACTACTTCTAGGATAGCTTGACTGGTGCTGCACTCCATTGGTATATGGGGTTGGATAGTGCAAGCATCCGCACTTTCAATGACTTAGGAGAGGCTTTTGTGAAGCAATACAAATACAATGTCGACATGGCGCCGGATAGAGACAGGTTGAGGTCTATGTCTTAGAAGGACAAAGAGACATTCAAAGAATACACGCAAGGATGGAGGGAGTTGGCTGCCCAGATCACTCATACTTTGGAGGAGAAGGAGATGACAAAGATCTTCTTGAAAACCTTCAGTTCATTTTATTCTGAACGCATGATCGCTAGTGCCCCCAGTGATTTTACCGAAATGGTAAATATGGGGATGAGACTTGAAGAAGGAGTCCGTGAGGGACGATTGTCAAAAGATAAGGCGTCAACGAGTAAGAGGTATGGCAGTAGTTTCAACAAGAAGAAGGACAGTGAGACAAATGCAATTTCCAATGGGAGGCAGGGGAGGCCTCATATCAGAAGAAATCCACCACCCCGTCAACATCATCATCATCAAGTATCATCAGTAATTCCGGTATTTTCTAATCAACAAGCAACGCCAATTCAACAACAACAACAACAACATAAACGACAACAAAAACAACCGCAACAAAGAACAAACACCTAAAACAACAACAATACCAACAACAATCATCATCAGCAGAACTTTGAGAGGAAGAAGGTCTATTTTGAACCGATTCCTATGTCGTATGCAGAGTTGTATCCCTCTCTAGTTCTCAAAAACTTTATTCAACTGAGGAACCCACCGCAGTTCCCAGAACCACTTCCTTGGTGGTATAAACCTGAGCTTCGTTGTGCTTTTCATCAGGGTGCACCTGGGCATGATATTGAAAACTGCTATCCGCTGAAAGATGAGGTTCAAAAGCTTATGAAAAGTGGTATGGTGTCCTTTGAGGACCCCGCGCCAAATGTGAAAGCTAACCCTTTGCCCGCTCATGGGAACTCTTTAGTTAATATGGTGGATGGTTTTCCTGGAGAATTCAAGGTTTTTGATGTCTGGTTTATCTGAAGATCTTTGGTGTTGATGCAAAAAGATATCTGTTTGGTGAGTGACTGTGAACATGACCATGATGGTTGTGTTGTTTGTAGCGTAAAACCAAGCGGGTGTGATGTAGTGAAAAGGGACATCCAGCATCTGATGGATGAAGGCATGATTCAGATTGTTCAATCCCGTCATGTAGATGATGACGTCAATGTCATAATGCCTATTTTCAAGCAACAAGAGCGATTGGTAATTCAATATGATAGCAGCAACAATAAGAATGTCAGTCAAAGATCAATATCGCCGTTGGAAATACGGTTAGCAAGCCCAGTCCCGTATTCATTTGATAACGCTATACCGTACCATTACAATGCTACAATGATAAATAATTATCAAGAGGTCCCGTTACCTACAACTAGTTTAGTGGTGAGCATTGCCGAAGTAGCGAAGGTGACCCGCAGTGGTTAAGTGTTTGGACCGGTGTTCCCGAGAAATAAAGAGGAGACGATTGTTGGTAAGAAGGCGGAGGTGCCTAATGTAGATCCAGTAGGTTGTTCAAAAGATATGTCTGGTGAATCCAGCAACTTGAAAGCCAATGATGATGATGAGGTACTCCGATTGATAAAAAGGAGTGAATGTAATGTGGTTGAGCAGTTGCTCCAGACTCCCTCAAAAATCACAGTTTTGTCTCTTCTTTTGAATTCCGACACACACAGAGAAGCACTACAGAGAGTTATTGAACAGGCATATGTAGAGCGGGATGTTACTATGGATCAATTTGATCACATTGTGGCTAACATCACTTCATGCAATAATCTGAGCTTCTGTGATGAAGAACTCCCCGACGAGGGAAGAAATCATAACCTGGCTTTGCATATTTCAATGAAGTGTAAGGAAGATGCTTTTTCAAATGTGCTTGTTGACATCGGTTCGTCACTCAATCTACTTCCGAAGTCAACTTTGTCAAAGTTATCTTACCAAGGAGCGCCCATGAGGTATAGTGGAGTAATCATCAAAGCCTTTGACGGTTCGCGAAAAACAGTAATTGGTGAAGTGGACCTTCCAGTCAAGATTGGTCCGAGTGATTTTCAGATTACTTTTCAAGTAATGGATATCCACTTGGCCTACAACTGTTTGTTGGGAAGGACATGGATTCATGAGGCAGGAGATGTTACCTCCACTCTGCACCAGAAGCTCAAATTTGTCAAGAATTGCAAACTTGTGATTGTTGGAGGAGAGAAAACGCTATTGGTTAGCCATCTGTCATCTTTGTCGTATGTAGAAGCTGAGGATGAGGTTGGAACTCGGTTCCAAGCTTTATCTGTTGCTGCTGAGAAAAGAGTTGGGGCACCTATGTCCTTGCTGAAAGATGCTCAGAAGATTGTTGAAGAGGGTGTTGTTGATCAGTGGGGGCGCATGGTAGAGGTCTCCGACAGCAAAGGCAGAACCGGTTTGGGGTTCCAGAAAGGCTCATCGATTGCAAGATCTGAAAATATGCAACTCAGCTGCCGTAGCGGAGGGTTCATTCATGGCAATAAACAACACTTAGCTGATGTGCTAGAGGATAGCGAAGAGGAAGACTGCACCAACTTTGTAACGCATGGAAAGACATGCAACAATTGGACTGATGTTGATATTCCTGTTATTTTGCATCGATCTAAGTAATTTTTTTTATATTTTAAAATCCTTCTCCTATGCCTAAGGGAGAAGTGAACATTGTTTGGGCATTTTTAATTGATCATCAATAAAATTAATTATATTCATCCACATCTTTGTTGTTTTGTTTTTACTTTTTGCGTTATTCTGAAAATGGTAATCACAAAAAACATAAAGAAACAATATAATTGTCCATCTGCATAATATTTGGTCACAAGTTCACTTCTCTAAAATCAAAATATAAAATCATTATGCAAGTTGGTTCCTAACCCCATTGAATACAATGATCCTTCTCCTTCTCCAAATTTTGAATTCCCTGTGTTTGAGGGCGAGGAGGAAAGTGATGTAGAAGTGAGTGATGAATTATCTCGTCTTCTTGAGCAAGATGAAAAGATTTTTTAGCCGATTGAAGAACAAATTGAGCTAGCCAACTTGGGTTCCGAGGATGATGTGAAGGAAGTCAAGATTGGGTCTCGATTGTGTCCAAATGCTAAGAAGGGGTTGATTGATCTTCTTCGAGAATATTCAGATGTGTTTTCTTGGTCCTATCAAGACATGCCTGGTTTGGATTTTGAGAATGTGGAGCATAGATTTCCGTTAAAGCCAGAATGCCCGCTAGTCAAGCAGAAGTTGAGAAGAACGCATCCTGATATGGCAGTGAAAATCAAAGAGGAAGTGCAGAAGCAGATTGACATCGGTTTCCTTGTGAACGTTGAGTATCCGCAATGGGTAGCCAATATTGTGCATGTACCGAAGAAAGATGGAAAAGTCTGCCTGTGTGTTGACTATAGAGATTGGAATAAAGCCAGTCCGAAATATGATTTCCCTCTGCCACACATTGATATGTTGGTAGACAATACTGCTAAATTCAAAGTCTTTTCATTTATGGGTGAATTTTCCAGATATAACCAAATCAATATGGCACCCGAAGATATGGAGAAGACCACATTCATTACACCCTGGGGAACATTCTGTTATAGAGTGATGCCTTTCGCTTTAAAGAATACTGGTCCAACTTACCAGAGAGCAATGACTACTCTTTTTCATGATATGATGCATAAAGAGATTGAAGTTTATGTCGATGACATGATTGCTAAACCGATTGATGAAGAGGAACATGTTAAGCATTTGTTGAAGCTATTCCAGCGTTTGAGGAAGTATAAACTCCGCTTGAATCCCAATAAGTGTACTTTTGGTGTTCGTTCTGGTAAGTTGTTGGGCTTCATTGTCAGCGAGAAGGGTATTGAAGTTGATCCTGCCAAGGTTAAAGCAATACAAGAGATGCCTGCGCCCAAAACTGAGAAGCAAGTCAGTGATTTTCTCGGCCGCTTGAATTATATTTCCAGATTCATTTCCCACATGACTGCCACATGTGCGCCTATGTTCAAGCTTCTTTGGAAAGATCAGTCTTGTGATTGGACCGAAGACTACCAGAAAGCCTTTAATAGTATCAAAGAATATCTGCTTGAGCCTCCAATTTTGTCTCCACCTGTTGAAGGGAAGACCGTTGATCATGTATTTGACTATGCTCGAAGATAGTATGGGTTGTGTTCTTGGTCAGCAAGATGAGACTTGAAAGAAAGAATTTGCAATTTACCACATCATTAAGAAGTTCACCGACTGTGAGACTCGGTATTTAATGCTTGAGAAGACTCGTTACGCATTGGCTTGGGCTGCTAAGCATCTGCGTCATTATATAATGAATCATACCACTTGGTTGATATCCAAAATGGATCCAATCAAGTATATATTTGAGAAGCCTGCTTTAACTGGGAGGATTGCCTGTTGGCAGATATTGTTATCAGAGTATGATATCAAATAGCGATTTCAGAAAGCAATCAAAGGTAGTACCTTGGTTGACCATTTCGCTCACCAACCAATTGAAGATTATCAGTCAGTGCAGTATGATTTTCCTGATGAAGAGATTTTGTACTTGAAAATGAAATATTGTGATGAACCATTGCTTGAAGAAGGGCCAGAACCTGGTTCCTGTTGGGGCATGGTATTTGATGGAGCTGTTAATCAATATTGAAATGGCATTGGGGCAGTGATTATTACTCCTCAAGGTACGCATCTACCATTTACAGCTAGATTGACTTTAAAGTGTACAAACAACATGGCAGAATATGAAGCTTGCATTATGGGGCTTGAAGAAGCCATGGATCTCAGAATCAAATATTTGGATGTCTTCGGTGATTCGGCTTTGGTTGTGAATCAGATCAAAGGAGAATGGGAGACAAGTCAACCTGGTTTAGTACCATGTAGAGATTATGCAAAGAGGATTTCAACCTTCTTTACAAAGGTTGAGTTTCATCGTATCCCTCGAGATGAGAACCGGATGGCAGATGCTCTTGCAATGTTGTTGTCAATGATTGTAGTGAAGTATTGAAATGAAGTTCCCAATTTATCTGTGAAGCGTCTTGATAGGCCAACTCATGTGTTTGGTGTTGAAGAGATTAAAGACGAGAAGTCGTGGTATTACGACATCAAATGTTTCCTCCAAAGTCAGATTTACCCACCTGGGGCATCTTTGAAAGATAAGAAGACTTCGAGAACATTAGCCGGTAATTTCTACTTGAATGGTGATATACTATACAAGAGAAACTTTGACATGGTTTTCCTCAGATGCGTGGATAGACACGAAGCAGACTTGTTGATGACCGAAGTGCATGAAGGTTCCTTTGGTACTTATTCCAATGGACAAGCAATGGCGAAGAAAATGATGCGAGCAGGTTACTATTGGCTGACAATGGAATCTAACTGTTGCAAATTTGTGAAGAAGTGTCACAAGTGTCAAATTTATGCTGATAATATTCATGTTCCTCCGACACTATTGAATGTTATCTCTTCCCCATGGCCTTTCTCCATGTGGGGAATTGACATGATTGGGATGATTGAGCCCAAAGCTTCGAATGGACATCGTTTCATTTTGGTGACAATTGACTACTTCACAAAATGGGTTGATGCGGCATCATATGCAAATGTAACCAAGCAAGTCGTTGTAAGGTTTATCAAGTATCAGATCATATGCCATTATGGTGTGACAAGTAAGATCATTACTGATAATGGATCAAACTTGAGTAACAATATGGTGGAAGCTCTTTGCAAAGACTTCAAGATTGCACATCATAATTCTTCTTCTTATAGACCCAAGATGAATGGGGTTGTTGAAGCTGCGAATAAGAAAATCAAGAAGATTATCCAGAAGATGGTTGTGACGTATAAGGATTGGCATGAGATACTCCCATTTGCTTTGCATGGGTATGGTACATCCTTCCGCACTTCAATAGGGGCAACCTCTTTCTCTCTTGTATATGGTATGGAAGCAGTGTTCCCCGTAAAGGTTGAGATTCCTTCATTGCATGTGCTCATGGAAGCCAAGTTGACTGAAGTTGAATGGTGTCAGACTAGGTTTGACCAGTTGAATTTAATTGAAGAGAAGAGATTGACTCCCATGTATCATGGTCAGTTCTATCAGCAGAGGATGAAGAAAGCTTCTGATAAGAAGGTCAAACCGCGTGTATTCAGAGAAGGTGACCTTGTGCTCAAGAAGATTTTACCGTTCACGCCAGATTCAAGAGGAAAATGGACTCCTAATTATGAAGGCCCATATGTTGTTAAGAGAGCCTTTTCAGGTGGTGCATTGATTCTTACAACTATGGATGGTGAAGAGTTCACTCGTCCTGTGAATGCAGATGCAGTCAAGAAATACTTCGCCTAAAAAAGAAAAGAATAACTCGCTAAGTTAAAAACCCGAAAAGGCGACTTAGGAAAAAATGAGCGTCTCGGTGGATTGAAAACCCGAAAGGGCGATCTAGGCAAAAATTAGAGACATAAAACAGAAAGAATTTCCCGATAAGTTGACTACCCCTCCTTGGGGCAACTTATGCAAAAATTAGGGATTATGGGAAGTCACTACATTCTGCTGATCTTCAGTGTTTTAAAGACTTGTTTGAGCACAAGGGTTGACATCAGTTCATCATCCCAGCAGCGGTCAAGAGCACAGTGGATATCAAGATTTGGTAGAGGGATTAAGGATCATTTGTATTCAATGTAACCCTTTTCTATGTAAATTACAATTTTTGACTTTGTAAAATCTATGGAGTCTTGTCATTTACAGACTACCATTCTATTAAATAAAGTTGAGCTTTTATCCAATTGTATTTACTCTTATTTACTTCAGCCAATAGTTTTAAATTTTATTATGATCATTTTGAAATTAAATTTTTCAAAAAATTAAGTTTTATTTAAAATATAAAAGCAAGAATTTTTCCAAAGCAAGTAAAAGGAATATCAACAGCATTTCAGTAAAAAGCAAGTCCTTAAGTGTGAAACATCTGTGGTTCCCCAAGCAGTTAACTCTTTGGGTAACCCTAGACGTTTGTGTTGATTCAGTTCCTCGGCGGAGTGTTTGATCCTCAGTGGACCTTCTTTCTTTGTCCCCAGCTGAGTTGGTTGATTCAGATACCATGCGGCGTATCGTTTCACCCAACAGATTTTCGGCTTTCCCCAACGGAATTTGTATTTCCTCAGCAAGTGGATCATCATGTTTGATCTTCCCCCAGTAGATCACTTTGGTGTCCCCACCAATCGCCATTTAGGTTTGCCCCCAGTCAGAGTTTCCTCCTGGTTCTTGAGCAGCTTTTGTTGATCATTTCTCTGTAGGGTTATCTCCCATTTTATGGTGTTGACCTAAAATTCCCCACAGATTGGATGTTCTATCCTCAGCAGATCTCCTCCTTCCTCAGCTACGGTTGAGCCCTTGGGATGTTGATCTCTCTGTTCTCCGGCTGTTGTCTCCATTTTGTGTGGATGGACCGAATATTGTACCGGTGGTTCAATTTCTTTGCGACACATTTGTATCCTATGCGATCGTTTTGTCAGCCTAACCATATATATACATAAACATTCATATAAGTTCATAATTGGCATATCTCGCATCTTCATTTTTGATTTGATTGAGATTCTTATTCTCTGTTATGGCGATACCTTATCCCCATACCAAATTTGATGTATGTCCTCTTTCAATTGTAGAGTGTCAGCCCCTTAAGCAGAAAGACTTTAACCTTTCTCTGTTTCCCCACTAAGTTTGTTTCCTCATGGATGGTTGTTATTTCAGTTTCCTCTCCAGCAAATTTTCTGGATGGGATTACTCCCCTTGAGTTATGTCCTCATTGGGTTGAGTCTTGATTGACCATTTTCTTTCTAGCTCTTACCTAGATAGATATTTTGGTCCCCTAAGAGTCTATTACCCAGTAACTGGTAATATTCCTCTTAGTTTGCAGTTTGTTACTTCTTGCCCAAATACCCGGCAAAAGTACCCTTTTTCTCCTCAGTGGAATCCCCAGGAAATATATCCTTGATATGTTCACCTTAACCGATGATGGATATCTTTTCTTCCCTCGCAGAGAGTTTATCCTTAATATGTTCACTTTAACCAGTGACGTATATTCTCACTTTTGGTATTCTAACTAGTAAAAAGTTAGTTGTAATCCCTATTTTGTTCCTCAGAGAGTTAATCCTTGATATGTTCATCTTAATCGATGACGGGTTTTCTTCTCATTGTTGGTCTTCTACTCAATAACCGGTAGTTGTAAATCCTACTTTTCTTTGTGCGGAGTTTATCCTCAATATGTTCACTTTAAACAGTGACGGGTATTCTCACTTTTGGTATTCTATCCTGTAACTGATAGATGTAATCCCTATTTTTTTTACTCCCCTTTTCAAAGTTTATCCTTGAAATGTTCATCTTAACCGGTGACGAATTTTCTCTTTGATTGGTCTTCTACCCAGTAATCGGTAGTTGTAAGCCCTGCTTTGTCCCCTCGCAAAGATAATCCTTGATATGTTCATCCTAACTGGTGACGGATTTTCTCTCCGACGGTTTTCTATCAAGTTTTTGAAAGATGTAATTCCTCCCTTTTTGTTCAGTTGGTATATCCTTGATATGTTCATCCTAACCGATGATGGGTATCCTCCTTGACATTTCCAGACAAGTCTATCCTTGATATGTTCATCCTAACCGATGACGAATTTTCTTCCCTCTTGAGTTTATCCTTGATATGTTCATCCTAACCGATGACAGATACTCTCACCCTTGGTCTTCTGCCCAGTAACTAATAATTGTAAATCCTATTTTCTGCAGTTTTCCCCAACAAGGTTATTCTTATCCACTAACCGGTAATGAATACTCCCTCCTGGCATTTCCTCAGCGGGTCATCCTTGATATGTTCTTCTTAACCGATGACGGATGTTCTCTCTGTAAGATCTTTATTATCTCCTTACCCAGTAACAGGTAGTAGATAATAGATTTCTGCTCCTCCTGTGTTGAAATTTTATTTCTCCCTAGTTGAGTTGAGTGTGCATTTCCTTAGTAAAATCGTTGTTCCCCTGCATGATTCGAGTACCTCAGTTTTATCCTGACTTTTTCGTATCCCCTGCAGATGTTTGTTTCCCCGACTGAGTCTTTCCATTTTTTATATGGATTTCCTTGTGCCCTCCAGAAGTTTTAAGTCGTAGCCTAGCCTACGCATAAGTCCTTTTTATCCCCTCAGAGTCTCTGTCTCCCCAGTGAGTTTTCCTCACGGAATGCATTATACCCCAAAAAGAATTTACTTTTGCATTCATAACATATACATCATGAGGTATCTTAGGGACCAAAATTTGTTTCTATATGTTGTTATTTAAGCCCATTCTACTGAGTCGACATGAAAATTTTAACCTTCACCTCCTCAGGTAGAATGTCCTTAAATAGGGGCAGCTGCAAGACCCTAATTTTGACCCTAAGATCCCTCATGCAATTTCATCATAAGCATTAGTATTGGGATCATACCTTGGCATCCTCCTTACCCCTCTTTCATTGGGTTTATTTTGGGAGAGATCACTAAGCACTTTGTGATTATATCATACTTGTATTTTATCATTTCACTATCCGAAATATCAAAAATATGTCTTTGTAGTTGTCTAACTCTTTTGTAGGTAGGGCATGATCTCATTAATTCATCAAGATCACATCTAGGGTTTGAGACCCTCATGAACAAAGAGCACAACCATGAATCGATTCAATAATGGTTATGAACATCATATATGAGTCCTAATGTTCTCTACATTTTATATTGATCAAGTTTTCTTCAAGAGTTTGAGGGTGATTTGCCTTGGAAACCCTAGTTTGACTAGGTATCTTGAGTAACTTCTCCAACAAGCTATCTCACCGATTGATCAAATTTCTCAAGGGACACTTCAAAATTCATCATATTATGCATATATGATCTACCATGAGCCAAGAAATTCAAGAGAATTGGAAATTAGCAAGTTGGTTGATGGTGGTTGGCCAGATGGAATCATCTGATCAAAACTGGGTCTCCCTAGACCCTATCTCCTACCATTTTCACCATATGAAAATGATTCAAGGATAAAAATTACTTTAAATGACATTATAAAAAACACTCATGTTGAAACATTATAGGTCATTTTGTCTAAACCCTAATTTAAAAGTCAACTTCCCAAGGCCATAACTTGCTCAATTTTTATGAGATGAATGATTCACAAGTTGCACAATCAAATTCAATGTGTCTACTTTAAGTTTGATGTTTGGAGTGGGATCTGATTCAACTTTTTTGAGCATGTGATATGAGGTTACATTATAGGTCAATTTTGACCTATACCATTGATCAAATGATTTTTCCAAACTTCAAAAATGCATAACTCTATCATTTTAAATCCAAATGACATGAAATTGGTGAATATTTTGAATGCCTTTGAGAGAGCTACAACTTTGGTGAAGACACTTTTGTCTTTTGAAGCTCTTATAAAACGTTAAGCAAGGTAGAATATTGAGACATATGGCCTGACACTTAGAAAACTTTTGATATGTCAAAAATTTACAAACTTCCACCTCAGATTTCTCCAAGTTCCAAGCTCCAAATGAAAAAGTGTTGAACATGAAATTTGTTCCTCTTGATCTCACCTTTCCAAAGAGCTCAAATTCATTCGTTTTGAACATGAAATGCATAGGCTGCACATGGCTTAAACAAGGTGATGTCACTTGGCAAAGATCAAGCTTCAAACATCAATGAGCATTTGCCTTGCAATCCAAGCTTAGTTTAGAGCATCTGATATTCATTTGTGGACCTCAAGCAATCATTTCATGAGCCTATGTGCGCCCATGCACCATTGCATCACTATTTTCCAAAATTGGAAAGTAATTGGAAGTGTGCAATTATCAACCATTTCAGCTATAAATAGAGCTTCAATTGCTCAGAAATAAACACGCATTCGCGCCAACTTTGATCCACCATTTCAAACCCTCACTTTGCAAAGGACAAGCCTAAAAAATTCTCTTGAATTTGAGCTTGAATCTCCGCTGCTTTGGAATTCAATTCTCCAATATTGATATTTTTCATGATTTAATTATTTTTGTGCAAATTTTAAATTGTTTAAAATACTTCTGACTTTTCAAAAATAATAAAAAAAAATCTCAAAGGTCCTTTGACCTTGTTTGACCTATGATATATCTCTTGGTCATCTATCTGGTGTTTTGAAGAGATTTTAGGTTTTTGATCAAACATAATTTAATTTAATGCATTTTAATTTTATTTTTAATTGTTTAAATTGTGTAGAAATTGTGTTGAGTTATTTTAATTGACTTTTGAAGTTTGACTATGTGTTTGGGCCTTGGTCAAAGTTGATTTGACTTTTGTTGATAAAATCATTGGATTTAGGGTATTGATGAAATGAATATTTCATCTCCCAAAATGAATGAACGATTTTAATTTGATAAAATTCCTCCGATGACCAATTTGTGTTTGTCTCATTTCCCCTCCCTTTTTATCTTCAATTCCATTCTATCTCGTCCCTCTCATTAACCAATGACATCTCAATATCCTAAGGCTAGTTGGTTCATCAATAACCTTGTGTTAGATGAACCAATACATGTATGGATGAGATTAGGTCCATCCTTTGATCATTTTCTTTTTGTTTGTGGTATGTTTTATGAGTATGGTTCATTATACCATATCTCTAACATGCATTAACACCAAAACATTTATTGCCCGACCTCAGATAGTTGTGACTTCTACATAAGTCCAATTACGATTTCTTAACATAAAGCTAAATTTTGACACAAAAGGCATAGCATTCTAGTAAGTGAGATTGAAGTTTCCCCCCTTTCATGGTATTGTATGGAAACTTGTCCTTTTTTCCTTCCTTTGGAAGATGTACTGGTTCAAGAATCCATACTTGTGAATAAAGGGTTGAGTGTTCTCCAAACAATAACTTAAACAATTGAAAAGAAAAACTCCACTAACTTCTAATCAACTAACATTTGACTAACTCTTTTAATATCAAGTCATTTACTTTATGCAATTTAAATTCAATTCATTTACCATTTCATTTGCTATTATACATATCATTTAACTTGTTTATATTAATGCCATTTTCACTTTGCTCACTTGAGCCATATGTTGTGATTGTATATATTTGTTTGTGTATCTTGTTTGTGTTTGTGGTATTAGGACGTTAAAATACTTAATAAACAACAAGATACCCTAAGAAATGTTTGTGTGGACTTTTGTATTTGATCTAAGCCTTGATCTTAGAATTAGGCAACATTCCCTATGCAAAAGGACTTGGCCAATGCCAACATTTCTGAAACCAAGTTCTTGTGATTTGAACTCTCATCTGATGCAAGTATTGGGCTCTTCATGAATTCATATGCTACATGGTCTTGATGCAAAATGTTACTTTGAACTTGCGTTTAATACCTTATTCTGAGCCATTCAAGGAATTCATCTGGTACATGGGGAAGATTGAAGAAGACTGTGAAATTGCTTGTTTGGGATGTGGCCATCTTTATTTGATGCATTGCTCTCCATATTGCTTGCCTATTGATATTTCTTGATTCTAAAGCCCAAAGGATAAGTGGGTTTCTATATGACATTCTTGTCTATTGGATTGCATCCCATTGGTCAGATCTTTTCAACTCTCAACTTTAAATTTTTGCATAGGATTAGTCTAATCATCTCCTCCAATTTCTTAAATTTGAAAATCTCTCCCCCATTTTAAATCTTTTTTGCTTCTATTTCTAAACTTAGACTTTATTGCAAATTAGAAACCTTGGCCTTATGCCATTGCATTTTTGAACTCTTTTCTTAAATCAAGCTTGTAAATGAACTTAATCATATTGACTTAAAATTTGAAAAGACAAAAAGAAATAACACTTGTTCAAACTCATTTAGGTCATTCGTGCTTCTTGAAAATTAAAACTTTTGTTAAAAGCAATTCACTCACTTTGAAATTGATACCACAAACTACGAGGTTTTGATCCCTCATTTTTATGTTGGTACGTAGGCACAAGTTCGAAGGTCTTGTGAAAGACAAATATATAATTGATTCCTTTCTCATCCCCACATTCTACTTATTGCAAACATCATTTTATACCAAAACACATACACACAGAAAATAGGGCTCCCTAGGAGTACCTAGGACACTTTGGGTGATAACACCTTCCCTCTGTGTAACCAACCCCCTTACCTGTAATCTCTGGAATTTTATTAGTTTTGATTTGAAAACTTATTATCTTTGGGTTTTGTTCGTACTTTTGCCTTTTCCTTCGGAAACAATAAAAGGGTGGTGGCGACTATGGTTTTATTGATGTTAAGTTTTTCCATAGCTTAATGGTCATGAATTTACCGCTACAGAAATTAAGTGGCGACTCTGTTGGGGAGTAGTCCTTAGTGGGTTTAGCCTACTTTTTTATGTGTATATAATTGTATATTTTATGTTTGTACACTTGTTTGTATGATATAATCTGCTTGTTGTGCTTGGTGATCTCTGAGTGTTGAGATAAGTTCTAACCCGAACTTGAGTGCAATTAAGATAGGAGGATGGTATAGTGATGTTCGACTTGTGTGGAGTAGTCCTTAACAAGTTGGTTTGAGACCCATCTACTAAGTGGAGACCCTTTTGGAGTTATGAATGTCACACACGTCATTTATGAATAGGCATTACTCTCTCTGATTTGGGGTATGACAAGCTGAGGATCGTAGAACATTTAACCCAACTCGGCCTATTTAGGATGTAGTGCGGAGACTCTTCAAGTGTAGACTTGATAACAGTTGTTACGTGATACTACACTTAAACGAGTTTCTCTTGAGAATATTATGGGTTGATGAGTCAATCATCTTAACCTATAATATCCGATAGATAGAATTAAGACTCTGGGAACTTTGTAGAACATGATCTACAGGTTTTTATCCTTAGTACACTCCTTTGTGATGGTTCTTAATCTGACTCCATGCTCGTGACTCATAACAAACCCTTGATTCTTGGTTGATCCAATAAAGTCTTGTCAATATCAATGGAACTTGGGTGTTGATAAGGTGAAAACCATAATCCACCAAAATGGATGATTGATCTTAACAATGACTTGATTCATCCCTTGACCTTTGTTTATTTTCCTTGTGTGTGATCCCTTATTTGTGATTGTTACAATCAGGCATTCATACATATCATGACATTTATCACACGAAAAATAACTTCAGGGAACTGGGGTTTTATTTGCCAATATTTTCACACCAGGGATTATGGACGAAGGAACACCAAGAAGTACAGTTTCAGATGTCCCAATTTGAAAGAGCTAAGGAAGTTATCATCTTTTGTATTAGATCCTTGGACTTCAAGCAACGTCATGGGAAGCTTCTATCTGTATTGTCTATTGATGTAGTTGAAGGACTCTTGAGTGTGTCGGTTGAGTTTTATGATCCTCTCTATCGTTGCTTCACTTTTCCCGATTATTAGCTTATGCCTATGTTGGTGGAGTATGCCCATCTCTTGGGAATACCTATTTCTGACAAAGTTCCTTTTAGTGGATTGGTAGAGATTCCCAAATCTCGTATTATAGCTGAAGTTCTTCATTTGAAGAATTCATAGATTAAGGCTCATTGGGTGAAGAAAGGAGGAATGTTTGGGTTGACTTATGAGTTTCTCATTGGGAAAGCTACTGCCTTTGCTCAAGCCGGTAGTATGGATGCTTTTGAAGCCATCTTGTTGCTCATATATGGGTTAGATTTGTTCCCTATCATTGACGATTTTGTTGATGTTAACGCCATTAGAATCTTCTTGATTGAGAATCCTGTGCCTACTTTGTTAGGTGATGTGTACTTCTCTTTGCATATAAGTAATTCTAAAGGTGGTGAAACTATTATGTGTTGTGTTCCTCTTCTATACAAGTGGTTTATTTCGCACTTGCCTCAGACGCCTGCTTTTTTGGAAAACAAACAATGTCTACGGTGGTCTTAGAGACTTATGTCCCTCACTAATGATGATATTATTTGGTACGACTCTGGATTGAGTAGCTTGCATGTTATTTATAGTTGTGGTGAATTCTCTAACGTGCCTCTCATTTGTACACAAGGAGGAATTAACTACAACCCTGCTTTGGCTCGTCGTCAACATGTGTTCCCCTTGAGAGAGAAACTTAATAATACTCAGTTAGAAGGTCTTTTCTATCAAGAGGGTAAATATCCCCAATATTTGAAGCAGAAGATAATGCATGCTTGGGATAATGTACATAGGAAAGGAAGATCCGAGCTTGGTCCGTGCAACTGTGTAGCTTTGGAAGCTTACACTACTTGGGTGAAGAAGAGAGCTTTGGAGTTGAAGATGCCTTATGCTTGTAAGAGACCTATGTCTATGGTTGTGATTGAGCCATTAACTCTCCCTAACCAAGATGTATAGGAGTTGGAATACACACTCACCAAGATGAAGCAAGAGAATGATATGTGGGAAGAGAGGTTCCATGCTTTGAGTAGAAAGCATGAGGAGTTACAGCTTGAGTCTAAAGACAAAGATGCACTTATTGAACTTCTTGAAGACCGAATAATGAAGAGACAGAGAGATCCAGAAGGTCCATCTTCCTCTAGTATGCCTTAGCCTTCCGGTGCTTGGAAGAAGATTGTTGACCAGCTTGTCCTTGAGAAGGCTCAGATAAAGACTTCTATTGAGTCAGAGACTCGACGTATCCTAAGGAAGTTTGCGCCTGCAACCAAATCATCCGAAATTATTGCTAAGGGATCCTTAGGATGATTAGTTTCCTTTTCTCTTGTATTTGTATTTTGGTTTCTGAAATTGTACTCAGTGCAATCCTTCCAAATTATATGAATAAAAGAGATTTTTAGGGTCAATCAAATTGTTATTCTTGTTATTGTATATATTTGCAAATAAAACAGTATGTTCCTTGAAAATAAAAACAAACAAAAACATTGCATTTCATGTATCGTTTGCATAACGGGTTTTCTTCTGCCAGATGTCTTATTGGTTATTCTTATGTGCTTCAGTCAAGTTGACTCACCGATACAACACTCGCGCTAATCAACCAACAATCATGGAACATTTGGAACAAGAGAACCGAGAGTTGAAGGATGAGATTTCTCGTTTGACTGCCATGATGGAGTCTGTTTTATATGCTCAGAATCAGTCTTTTCTAACGCCTGTAACTCACCTCCTCAGAGGATTGTCATTTCAGAGGTTGCTACCTCAACTGTGCCTGCCACTCAGTTTGCTCCAACTATGCATGCTGGATTCCCGTGGGGAATGCCACCAAACTTTGTGCCTGAAGGGTTTGCACCTACATTTTCTTCTATGCCCGTATCTAGCCCGATCATGTCTGTTCCGCCTCCGGTTGTTAATATCTTGCCTCGCGTTAAGGACACTGTCTACCATTCTCAGCCGTCCGAGGGCCCTGATGTTTATGAGAAGATGGACGAAATAAAGGATCAGTTCCTTGACTTGCAAAAGGAATTGAAGACATTAGGAGGAAAAGATTTGTTCAGTAAAAGTGTTGCTGAACTTTGCTTAGTGCCGAATGTCAAAATCCCGATGAAGTTCAAAGTCCCTGAGTTTGAAAAGTATAAGGGAAATACTTGTCCACTTAGCCATCTTGTCATGTATGCCAGGAAAATGTCAATGCAAACTGATAATGATCAGTTATTGATTCACTATTTCTAAGATAGTTTGACTGGTACCGCTCTGAGGTGGTACATGGGGTTGGATAGTGCAAGTGTTCGCATATTCAATGATTTCGATGAAGCTTTTGTGAAGCAGTACAACTACAATGTGGATATGGCTCCCGATAGAGACCAGCTGAGGTCCATGTCTCAGAAGGACAAATAGACATTTAAAGAGTATTCCTATAGGTGGAGAGAGCTTGTTGCTCAGATCAATCCTCCGTTGGAAGAGAAAAATATGAGCAAGATTTTCCTTAAGACCCTGAGTTCGTTTTATTACGAGGGCTTGATTGCTAGTGCCCGCAGTGATTTTACCGAAATGGTGAACATTGGGATGAGATTAGAGGAAGGTGTCCGTGAGGGACGTTTGTCTAAGGAAAAGGTATCATCGATCAAGAAATATAAAGGCAATTTCACTAGAAAGAAGGAAGATGAAACCAATGCAGTATCAATGGGGAGGCAGAGGAGGCCTCCTGTTAAAATAAATTTGTAACCACGTCAGTATCATCATCAAGTTTCATCTGTTATTCCAGTATTTTCAAACAATCAATCAGTACTAGTTCAATAACAACGTCAACAACAGCCACAACAAAGAACCAACAACTACAACAACAACACCAACAACAAAATTTTGAGAGAAAGAATGTCTCTTTTGACCCTATTCCTATGTCATACGCAAAACTTTATCCATCTTTGGTTCTCAAGAACCTCCTCCAACCAAGAAATCTGCCTCAAATTCCAAAACCACTTCCATGGTGGTACAAGCCAGAACTCCGTTGTGTCTTTCATCAAGGAGCTCCCGATCACGATATTGAAGATTGCTACCCTTTGAAGTACGGGGTCCAGAAGTTAGTGAAGAGTGGGATGGTGTCCTTTGAGGACCGTGCGCCAAATGTGAAAGTTAAGCCATTTCCTGCTCATGGTAATTCCTCTGTTAATATGCTAGATAGTTGTCCCGGAGAGTTCAAAATCTATTATGTCTGCTTTATCAGAAGGTCCTTGGTAGCAATGCATAAGGACATTTGCATGGTGAATGATTGTGAGGATAACCATGATGGTGAAACCCTCGAGGGTGCGTCATTGTCAAGAAAGATATCCAAAGGCCGATGGATGAAGGTATGATTTAGATTTTCCGGTCCCGTCACTTGGGTGACTATGTGAATATTATAGTACCAGTGTTTAAGACCCTGGAGCGGGTAGTGATTCAGTTTGACAGTAGCAACAGTAAAAACGTCAATAGATTGGTATCACCGTTAGTGATACTATTAGCGAGCCCTGTCCCGTATGCATCCGATAGAGCTGTTATGTATTAGTATAATGCTACCATGTTGGAGAATGGTCAAGAGGTTCCGTTTCCTACGACCAATTCTGTTGTGAACATTGCAGATATAGAGAAGGTGACCCGTAGTAGTCGTGTTTTTGGACCTATCTTTCCAAAAGAGATTGTAGGAAATGGTGGTAAGAAGGTTAATGTACTCGCAGTGAATCCGGTTAGTGCTCCAAAAGAACAGTCTGGTGAATTCAACAATTTGAAGCCTAGTGATGATGATAAGGTACTGAGATTAATAAAGAAGAGTGAATTCAATGTGGTGGAGCAGTTGCTCCAAACTCCTTCAGAAAATTCCAGTGTTGTCTCTGCTTATGAATTCTGAAGCGCACCGAGAAGCATTGCAAAGAGTTTTGGAGCAAGTTTACGTAGAGCACGATGTAATTGTGGATCAATTTGACCACATTGTGGCTAACATTACTTCCTACAACAATTTGAGTTTTTGTGATGAAGAACTTCCAGAGGAAGGCAGAAATCACAACCTGGCGCTGCACATATCGATGAACTGTAATGAAGATGTATTGTCAAATGTGTTGGTTGATACCGGTTCTTCTCTGAATCTTATCCCCAAGTCAACTCTGTCTAATGGCGTGATTGTCGAAGCATTTGATGGTTCTCGCAAAAATGTTATTGGTGAAGTGGACCTTCCAGTAAAGATAGGTCCGAGTGATTTCCAAATTACTTTTCAAGTGATGGATATCCACCCAGCCTATAGCTGCTTGTTGGGAAGGCCTTGGATACATAAAGAT
This sequence comes from Lathyrus oleraceus, assembly GCF_024323335.1. Classification (NCBI taxonomy): domain Eukaryota; kingdom Viridiplantae; phylum Streptophyta; class Magnoliopsida; order Fabales; family Fabaceae; genus Lathyrus; species Lathyrus oleraceus. Next base: position 422,859,120 of record NC_066581.1, read on the forward strand.
GGAGCTGTAACATCCACTCTACACCAGAACTTGAAATTTGTGAAGAATGGCAAACTTGTCATTGTGGGTGGAGAAAAAGAACTATTGATAAGTCACTTGTCGTCTTCTTCGTATGTGGAAGCTGAGGATAAGTTTGGAACTCCATTCCAAGATCTATCTGTTGTTCAAAGACGCGCAAAAGATTATAGAAGATGGTAGTACTGATCAATGGGGCCGAATGGTAGAGGTCGTCGAGAACAATAATAGGGCCGATGTGGGATTTCAATAAGGGTTGTCTTATGTAAAAGTTGAAGATATGCAATCGAGTTTCTGTAGCGAAGGGTTCGTCCATGGTAATGAACAACACTCAGTTTCCGTAATCGAGGGTGATGAAGATGAAGACTACGCCAATTTTGTGACGCATGGAAAGGCTTGCATCAATTGGATCAATGTTAATGTTCTTGTTATTGTTCGTTGCTCTAAGTAATTGTTTTATTATTTTTGAAAATCCTTCTCCTACGCCTAAGGGAGAAGTGAATGTTGTTGGGCATATTACAAATTATCATCAATAAAATGCAAGTTTATTCATCAACATCTATGATGTTTTTATTTTTAATTTTTGCTTTCCTGAAAATGGTAATCACTTAAAACATAAATAAATAAATAATAATTCTCCATCTGCATAATATTTGGTCACAATTCACTTATTTAAAATCAAAATATCAAATCATTATGCAGGTTGGTTTCTAAACCCATTGAATACAATGATCCTACTCCTTCTCCAAACTTTAAATTCCCTGTATTTGAGGCTGGGGAAGAAAGTGATGAAGAAGTGTCTGATGAATTGTCTCGTCTACTTGAGCACGAGGAAAAAGCCATTCAGCCATTTGAAGAGCAGATTGAGTTAGTCAACTTAGGTTCCGAGGATGATGTGAAGGAAGTCAAGATCGGGTCTCAACTTTGTCAGGAGGTTAAGAAGGGGTTGATTGATCTTCTTCAAGAGTACTCAGATGTGTTTGCTTGGTCCTATCAAGATATTCCTAGTTTGTATTCTGAGATTGTGGAGCATAGATTTTTGTTGAAGCCATAATGCCCTCTAGTCAAGTAGAAGTTGAGGAGGACTCATCCTGATATGGCAGTGAAGATCAAAGAAGAAGTGCAAAAGCAGATTGATATGGGTTTCCTTTTTACTGCTGAGCATCCGCAGTGGGTGGCCAATATTATGCTTGTTCTGAAGAACGATGGAAAAGTCCATATGTGTGTCAATTATAGAGATTTGAACAAAGCTAGTCCGAAAGATGATTTCCCTATGCCACACGTTGATATGTTGGTAGACAATACAACTAAATTCAAATTATTTTCAATAATGGACGGATTTTCCAGATATAATCAGATTAAGATGGCACCAGAAGATATGAAGAAGACCACATTCATTACACCTTGGGGAACACTCAATTATAGAGTGATGCCTTTCGGTTTAAAGAATGCTGGTGCAACATGCTAGAGAGCAATGACCACTATTTTTCATTATATGATGCATAAAGAGATCGAAGTCTATGTTGATGACATGATTGCTAAATCCAGCGATGAAGAAGAGTATGTTGAGCATTTGTTGAAGCTATTCCAGCAGTTGAGGAAATACAAACTCCGCTTGAATCCCAATAAGTGTACTGTTGGTGTTCATTCTGGTAAGTTGTTGGGTTTTATTGTCAGCGAGAAGGGTATTGAAGTTGATCCTGCCAAGATCAAAGCAATACAAGAAATGCATGCGCTCAAAACTAAGAAGCAAGTCAGAGGTTTTTTGGGCTGCTTGAATTATATCTCAAGATTCATTTCGCACATGACTGCCATGTGTGCACCTATATTCAAGCTCCTTCATAAAGATCAGTCTTGTGATTGGACTAAGGATTACCGTAAAACTTTTGATAGTATCAAAAAGTATCTACTTGAGCCTCCGATTCTGTCTCCGCCTGTTAAAGGAAGACCGTTGATCATGTATTTGATTGTGCTTGATAAGAGTATGGGTTGTGTTCTAGGCCAACAAGATGAAACAAGAAAGAAAGAATATGCAATTTACTACCTCAGTAAGAAATTCACCGACTATGAGACTCGGTATTCTATGCTAGAAAAGACTAGTTCCGCATTGGCTTGGGCTGCTAAGCATCTACGAAAGTATATGTTGAATCATACTACTTGGTTGATATCCAAAATGGATCCAATAAAGTATATTTTTGAGAAGCCTGCTTTAATTGAGAGGATGGTCCGTTGGCAAATGTTGTTATCCGAGTATGATATTGAATACCGGTCTCTGAAAGCGATCAAAGGTAGTGACTTGGCTGACCATTTGGCTCACCAGGCAATTGAAGATTATCAGTCAGTGCAACATGATTTTCCTGATGAAGAGATCTTATACCTAAAGATTAAAGATTGTGATGAACCATTGCTTGAAGAAGGGCCAGAGCCTGGTTCCAGTTAGGGCATGGTATTTTATGGAGCTATTAATAAGTATGGTAATCGCATTGGGGCAGTGATTATTACTCCTCAAGGCACCCATTTTCCATTTACAGCTAGATTGAATTTCAAGTGTACGAATAATATGGATGAGTAAGAAGCTTGCATTATGGGGCTTAAGGAGGCCATTGATCTCAGAATCATGTATTTTGACGTCTATGAAGATTCAAAATAGGTTGTGAATCAGATCGAAGGTGAATGGGAGATGAATCAACCCGATTTGATACCATATAGAGATTATGCGAGGATAATTTCAACTTTCTTTACAAAGGTTGAGTTTCGTCCTATCCCTCAAGATGAAAACCAGATGGTAGATGCTCCTACAATGTTGGGTTCAATGATTATGGTAAAATTTTGGAATGAAATTCCCAATTTGACTGTGATGCATCTTGATAGGCCCACTCATGTGTTTGTTGTTGAAGAGATCAAAGATGAAAAGCCGTGGTATTTTGATATCAAGTGTTTTCTCTAAAGTCATATTTACCTGCCTGGGGAATCTTTGAAAGATAAAAAGACTTTGAGAAGATTAGATGGTAACTTCTACCTGAATGGTGATATGTTGTACAAGACAAACTTCGATATGGTTTTGCTTAGATGCGTGGATAGACACGAAGTAGACATATTGTTGACTAAAGTCCATGAAGGTTCCTTTGGTACTCATTCCAATGGACATGCAAGGGCTAAGAAAATGTTGAGAGCAGGTTACTATTGGCTGACAATGGAATCTGACTGTTGCAAGTTTGTGAAGAAATGCCACAAGTGTCGAATTTATGCAGATAAAATTCATTTTCCTCCGACACTTTTGGATGTCATTTTCTCCCCATGGCCCTTCTCCATGTATGGATTTGATATGATTGGCATGAATGAGCCCAAAGCTTCAAACAAACATTGTTTATATTCTGGTGGAAATGCATTACTTCACAAAGTGGGTTGAAGCAACATCGTATGTGAATGTAACCAAGCAAGTTGTTGTGAGGTTCATCAAGAATCAGATTATATGACGTTATGGTGTGCCAAGAAAGATCATTACTAATAATGGATCTAACTTGAACAATAATATGGTGGATGCTCTTTGCAAAGACTTTAAGATTGCACATCATAATTCTTCTCCTTAAAAACCTAAGATGAATGGGGTTGTTGTAGCTGCAAATAAAAATATTAAGAAGATCATCCAGAAGATGGTTGTGACCTACAAAGATTGACATGAGATGCTCCCATTCGCTTTGCACGGGTATCGTACGTCCATCCGCACTTCAACAGGGGCAACGCCTTTCTCACTTGTTTATGGCATGGAAGTTGTGCTCCCAGTAGAGGTTGAGATCCCATCATTGCGTGTCTTGATGGAAGCCAAGTTGAAAAAAGCTGAATGGTGGCAGACCATGTATGACCAGTTGAATTTGAGTGAAGAAAAAAGGTTAACCGCCTTGTGTCATGGTCAGTTTTATCAGTAGAGAATGAAGAAGGCATTTGATAAGAAGGTCAAACCTCGTGTGTTTAGAGAAGGTGACCTTGTGCTCAAGAAGATTTTATCTTTCAAACCAGATTCTAGGGGAAAATGGACTCCTAATTAGGAAGGCTCATATGTTGCTAAGAGAGCCTTTTCATGTGGTGCTTTGATTCTTACAACTTGTGATGGTGAAGAGTTCACTCGTTCTGTGAATGTCGATGTAGTCAACAAATACTTTGCCTAAAAAGGAAAAGAACAGCTCACTAAGTTGAAAACCCGAAAGGGCGGCTTAGGCAAAAACGAATGTCTCGGTGGATTAAAAACCCGAAAGGGCGATCCAGGAAAAAATTAGAGACATAAAACAGAAAAATTATCCCAATAATTTAAGTACCCCACCTTGGGGTATTTTTATGCAAAAATTAGGGAGTATGGCAAGTAACTGCATCCTATTGATCTTCAGTCTTGAAAACATTCTTGAGCACAACGTTTGATTCAGATTCATCTTCAACCAAAGCCAATAGCATAATGGATATTGAAGTCGATATAAGGATTAGTGGTCATTGTATTCAATGTAGCCCTTTTCCATGTAAATTACCATTTTTCAACTTTTGTAAAGATCTATGGAGTCTGGTCATTTACAGACTACCATTCTATTAAATAAAGTTGAGCTTTTATCCAATTGTTTCTACTCTTGTTTATTTCAGCTAAATAGAATTAAAATTTTATGATGATCATATTGAAATTGGATTTTTTAAATCAAAATCGTATTTTCTTAAATAATAAAAGTAGTTACTTTTTAAAGAGAAATTGATCTCATTTAAGGCATATCAACAGCGGTCTAAGAACAGGTGAGCCCTAAAATGCGAAACATTGTTGGTCTTCCCCAAGCAGTTGGTGTAGTCTCTATTTCCTCTCCAGCAACATTTCAACATCTCCAACCGAATCTTGTTGATATCTCCAATCGAGTTTGCATTCGCCTCCCTTGATTTGTAGGTGCATTTCCTCACCAGTTTGCATATCCAGCACCAGATTCTTGTTTCCCCTCGAGTCTCCAGCGAATTTCATTTAACACTGATTATAGAGCATTATGTCTGATTCTCTGTAAGGTTGTCTCCCATTTAATATGGTGTTGACCTAAAATTCCCTGTAGAGTTGATAATGTAGTTTCTCAACAGATCTTCCCTCTTCCCCAGCTAGGGTCAAACCTTTGAGATGGTTGATTCACATTCTCCTTTACCTCTCATTCTCTAGTTTATTCCCTCCTATTGAGATTGGATGAGTATTGTATCAATGATTCCAACTAGTGACATTTGTAACCTTCGCGATCGTCTTTGTCAGCATAATCATTAATCATATATACATATACATATACATTCATATATTCCATTTTCATATCATTATTGCACTTTTGATTCATTATTTCTCTGATCCTCTACTATGGTGGTATCCTTCCCCCAATTTGTGAGTATTTTACTTTCCCCCAATACCCGATAAAAGTAATTTATTCTCTTTTCTCCCGAGCGAATTCATTTTCACGTTTCCTCAGGAAGTCTATCATTGATATGTTCATCATAACCTATGACGGATATTTTCTTCCCCTGCTTTGAGTTTATCCTCGATATGTTCATCCTAATCGATGAAGGATATTCTCGTTTTGGTATTCTACCTAGTAAAAAGATAGCTGTAATCCCTATTTTTTCCCAAAGGGTTAATCCTTGATATGTTCATCCTAACTGATAACGGGTTTCCTCCTCTTTACAGTCTTCTGCCCAATAACCGATAGTTGTAAATCCTGCTTCCCCTTACGGAGTCTACCCTTGATATGTTCATCCTAACCAGTGAAAGATATTTTCTTTTCGGTATTCTATCCAGTATATGATATATATAATTCCTTTTTCTCCCCTCGTAGTCTATCCTTGATATGTTCACTTTGACCAGTGACGAATATTCTCTCTTTTGGTATTCTGTCAAGTAACTAATAGATGTAATTCCTACTTTTCCTCCGAGAGTCTATTCTTGATATGTTCATCCTAACTGATGATAGATATTCTTCCCTTTGAGTCTATCCTTAATTTGTTCACTTTAACCAGTGGCGGATATTCTCTCTATATGGTCTTCTGCCCAGTAAGCGGTAGTTGTAAATCCTATTTTGGCTTTTCCCCAGCAGGTTATTCTTACCTAGTAACTGGTAATGAATACACCTTCTGTTTGCCCTTTACGACTCATCCTTGATATGTTTACCCTAATCGATAATGGATGTCCTCTCTGTCAGATTTTGTTATCTCCTTACCCAGTAACCGGTAGTGGATAATATACTTCTGTTACTCCTGTGTTGAAGTTCATTTCTTCCCCAGTTGAGTTTAAGTGCGTATTTTTTAAGTGAAATCTCCATTTCCTGCTTGGTTCGAGTATTTCAACTTTGTTCTTATTTACCCGTTTCCCCTGCAGATTTTCCTTTTCTCCTTGATTGAGTCTTTCCATTGATTTACTTTCATGGAATCCCTTTTGTCCCCCAGCAGTTTTAAGTCGTAGCCTGGCATATGCACAACCTTTTATCCCCTAGAGTCTCTATCTCCCCGGTGAGTTTTCCTTATGGAATTCATTATGCTCTTGAAGACTTTCAGTCTCTCCGGATTCTTTTCCTGTATGGCAACATTTTCCCCACAAAGATTATTTTAACATTCATATCATATGCATCATGAGGTCTCTTAGGGACGAAAATTTGTTTCTATTGTTGTTATTTAGGTCCATTCTACTGAGTCGATACTAAGATTTTAACCTTCATCTCCTCATCTAGAACATCCTTAAACAGGGGCAGTTGTTAGACACCAATTTTGACCCTAATATCCATCATGTTATCTCATCATATGCATTGGGATCACACCTTGGCATTCTCCGTACCCCTCATTCATTGGGTTTGCATTGGGAGAGATCATCAAGTACATTTTGATTGTTTCATACTTTGTTTTTTCTTAATTTACTAACCAAAATACCAAAAATATGTCAATATATAGTTTGTTGCTTTTGTAGGTAGTGTACATGCTCACCTATGCTATATCAAGCTCATATCTGGGGTTTGAAACCCCCAATGCAAGGAGCTTAATCAAGAAATGATTTAATATGGCTCTAAGTATCATATATTAATCCCCATGATCTCCACATGTTATTTTGATCAAGAAATCATCAAGAAATTGGAGTTGGTTTTCCTTGGAAACCCTAATTCATCTAGGTATCTTGTGTGACTTCTTCAACAAGTTTCTTCAACAATTGATCAAATATTTCAAGGGATACTTCACATTACATCATCTTATGCATATATGATCCTCCATGAGTCCCAAAAGTAAATATAATGTCAAGATAGCAAGTTGGTTCATGGTGGATATCTAGAGGAAGTCAACTGGTCAAAACTGGAGATCCCTAGACCCTCTGTCCTATAATTTTTGTCATATGAATATGATTCTCAAAGGAAGTCAAATGGTCAAAAATGGAGTTCCCAAGATCATAACTTGCTCAATATTTATAAGATGAAATCCATTCAAATTGCATGATCAATTTAAAGATGTCTAATTTAACTTTGATGTTTGGAGGAAGTTCAAATTCAACTTGCAAATGCATGTGCCAAGAGGAAACATTATAGGTCATTTTGGGCCAATACCATTGAACAAGTGATTTTCCTCAACATCCAAAATGCATAAATCCTTCATGAAAAATCCAAATGAGGTCAAGTTTGTGACAAAATTGAATAGGTTTGAAATAGCTACAACTTTGCTGAAGGAACGTTTCTGATTTGAAGTCCATAGAAAAAGTTACTCATGGTGGAAGAAGTGAACATTTGACTTGGGACTTAGAAAATTTTCAAATATGTTTGATTTACCAAATTTCCACCTCAAAATTCATCATGATCCAAGCTTCAAATGAAAAAGTGTGTAGCATGAAAGTTGTTCCCCTTGATCTCACCTTTCAAAAAATTCCAACATCATCTCATTTGGATCAAAATTGAGGGACATGCGCTTGGCTTCATTATGGGAAGTGTTTTGACAAGATTGGATTTCAAATGTTCAAATTCTTTTGCATGCTTACACATGATGCATTCAGTACTCTTTGTACACGAATTGGAAGTGGATTGCATCATTCTCAAGGCCCAAATCATTGCACATGCACCCATGCAACGACATTTCTAAAGTTGTCCAATTTTTAAGTGGTGCAAATATCAAGTGCATTCCCTATTTAAACAAGCTTAAGGCTTCAAATTCATCATCAACACCTTGCCCAAGCTTTGCTAGAACAATTCAAACCCCCACTGCCATAGAATTTCTGAAGGTTTCTCTTGAAATTGAGCTTGAACTTCATCTTTTGTTTGGAAGTTCAAACTCCAGAAATTCACTTCCCTTTTCATCTCATTTGTTTTATGCAAGCAAGAGGAGGAGAAAGCAATCAAATCCAGATCAAGATCAAGTGGAATTAGATCAACTTGAAGGTGATTTCTCATAAACTTCTTGTCTTTGATTCTCTCTCAATTATTCACCATTCTTGTTTTTTTTGGTTTTCTGGAGTCCTATCAATGTAGGCAAGAAGATTAAGTTGCATTGAGGTTAAATCGAAGCAACTCAGTTCACTATCCTCAAAATTCAAATCCCTGTATCTTTTTATATACTCGGAATTGGACAAAATTGAGGCCAAAATCGAGCTTCCGAGCATTTTTTATTTAAATCCATGTCTTGTTTTTTCATTTTGGTGATGGTTGAAGGTGGACCAGTCGGATGAGGTCCACTGGAAAAGAAGACCGGAGCTCAGGTTTATACCACCAGGGAAGCGGTTTTGGGATTTGCGGTGGGTTCCTCGGTTGAATCAAGTTTTTGAGGACCAGAGGCGGATACAACTCTCCATACGACATAGGAATCGGGTCAAAAGAGACCTTCTTCCTCTCGTAATTCTGCTGATGATGATTGTTGTTGGTATTTCTGTTGTTGTAGGTGTTCGTTCTTTGTTGCGGTTGTTGTTATTGACGTTGATGTTGTTGAATTGGTGTTGTTTGCTGATTGGAAAATACCACAATTAATGATGATACTTGATGATTATGATGTTGGCGGGGTGGTGGATTTCTTATGATTTGAGGCCTCCTCTGCCTCCCACTGGAAATTGCATTCGTCTCACTGTCCTACTTCTTGCTGAAACTACTCTCATACCTCTTACTTGTTGACGCCTCATCTTTTGACAAACGTCCTTCACGGACTCCTTCTTCAAGTCTCATCCCCATATTTACCATTTCGGTAAAATCACTGGGGGCACTAGCGATCATACGTTCATAATAAAATGAACTCAGGGTTTTCAAGAAGATCTTTGTCATATCCTTCTCTTTTAGAGGAGGAGTGATCTAGGAAGCCAACTCCCTCGATCTTTGCGCGTACTCCTTGAATGTCTCTTTATCTTTCTGAGACATGGACCTCAGTTGGTCTCTATCCGGCGCCATGCTCACATTGTACTTATATTGCTTCACAAAAGCCTCTCCCAAGTCATTGAAAGTGCGGATGCTTGCACTATCCAACCCCATATACCAACGGAGTGCAACACCAATCAAGCTATCCTGGAAGTAGTGAATAAGCAATTGGTCATTATCCGTCTGAGTTGACATCTTACGGGCATACATCACAAGATGACTGAGCGGACAAGAGTGCCCCTTATATTTTTAAAAGTCAGGCACTTTGAATTTCACCGGGATTTTAACATTGGGTACCAAGCGTAATTCAACAGCACTCTTCCCAAACAGATCTTTACCTCTCAGCTCAAGAAATTGGTCTTTCATTTCGTCCATCTTTTCATACACATCCAGACCCTCAGACGGCTCAAAATGATAGATGGTATCCTCCATGCAAGGCAAAGTATGCACAACTGAAGGTGGCACGGACATGACAGGGCTAGATGCCGGCATGGAAGAAAATGTAGGCGCGAAGCCTTCTGGCACAAAGTTGGGTGGCATTCCCCACAGGAATCCGGCAGGCAAGTTCGGTGCGAAGTGGGCGGTAGCAGCAGGCACGGTAGAGGTAACCACTTCTGAAATAACAGTCCTCGCGGGAGGAGTTGCAGGTGTTGCAGAAGCTTGACTATGAGCTGGAAAAACTGACTCCATCATGGCATTCAATCGGGCGATCTCGTCCTTCAGCTCTATGTTCTCTTGTTCCAAATATTCCATAATTCTCAGATGATTGGCCCTGGTGTTGTACCGGTGAGTTAGCTAGGCTAAAGCACAGAAGGAACACCAATTAGACACTTGGCAAAAACCTGCTTATGTAAATGATGCAGGAAATGCAATGCTTGATTATTTTTATTTCCAAGGAACTTACTATATCATTTGCGAATATATAATATTTAAATTTGCAATTACAACAATTTGATATGACCAAAAACCTCTTTTTATTTTATATAAATTGGAAGGATTACACTGAGTACAATTTCACAAACTAAATAAAAAGATACAAGAGAAAAGGAGACTAATCATCCTAGGATCCCTAACAACAGGGTCAGAAGATCTGGCTTTAGGCGCATACTTCCTTCGAATGCGACGGATCTCGGTCTCAAAAGAAGCCTTCATCTGAGTCTTCTCGAGGACAAGCTGGTCAACAATCTTCTTCCAAGCAACGGAAGGCTGAGGCATGCTAGAAGATGAAACATCTGGCTCTCTCTGTCTCTTCGTCACTCGGTCTTCAAGTAGCTTGATAAGTGCATCTTTGTCCTTAGACTCCAACTGCAACTCTTCAGGCTTCTTACTCAAAGCACGAAAACGCCCTTCCCACATATCTTTCTCTTGCTTCATCTTGACGAGCACGTCTTCCAACTCCTCTACATCTTGGTTACGGAGAGTTAATGGCTCAACCACTACCATAGACATAGGTCTTTCAGAAGGTTAAGGCATCTTCAACTCCATAGCTCTCTTCTTCACCCAAAGAGTGTAAGCTTCCAAAGAAACACAGTTGCACGGACCAAGCTCGGATCTTCCTTTCCTATGCACATTATGCCAAGCATGCACAATCTTCTACTTCAAATGTTGGGGATCTTTACCCTCTTGATAGAAAAAACCTTCGAACAACATGTTATTAGGTTTGTCTCTCAAGGGGAACCCAAGTTGACGACGAGCCAAAGCAGGGTTGTAGTTAATTCCTCCTTATGTACCAATGAGAGGCACAGTAGAGAATTCACCACAACTATCAATAATCTCCAAACTGCTTAAAGACGGATCATACCAAACTATATCATCATTAGTGAGACCACCGTAAACAATATTTGTTCTCCACAAAAGCAAGCGTTTGGGGAAAGTGCGAAATAAACCACTTGTACATAAGAGGAATGCAACAGACAATCGTTCCACCACCTTTAGAATTCCTTAGATGCAAAGAGAAATACATATCACCCAACATAATAGGCATGGGATTCCCAATCAAGAAAAGTCTAATGGCGTTAACATCAACAAAACCGTCAATGTTATGGAACAAAGCTAATCCATAGATGAGCAACACAAAGATAGCTTCAAAAGCATCCATACTACCAGCTTGAGCAAAAGTGGTAGCTTCCTTGATGAGGAAAATAGATGGCAATCCAAATAACCCTCCTTTTTTCACCCAATGAGCCTCTATCTCAGACTTCTTCAAGTGAAGGGCTTTAGCAATAATACTAGACCAGGGAATCTCCTCCAATCCACTAAAAAGCACTCTACTAGAAACAGGTATCCTCAAAAGATGAGAATACTCCTCCAAGGTAGGCACAAGCTGATAATTTGGGAAAGTGAAACAATGGTAGAGAGGATCATAGAACTGCACCAATACACTCAAGAGTCCTTCAACCACATCAGTAGACAAAAGGGACAGAAGCTTTACTTCTTAGTGTTCCTTCGTCCATAATCCATGGTTTTAAAATATTTGCAAATGATACCTTAGTTCCTTGAAATTTTCGTGTGATGAATGTTATGATGCACATGAATGCATGAATGCAACAATCACAAATAAGGGATCACATACAAGGCAAACAAAAGGTCAAAGGATGAATCAAGTCATTGTCAAGATCAATCATCCATTTTGGTGGATTATGGTTTTCACCTTATCAACACCCAAGTTCCATTGATATTAACAAGACTTGATTGGATCAACCAATAATCAAGGGTTTGTTGCAAGTCACGAGCATGGAGTCTGGGTAAGAACCATCCCAAAGGAGTGGACTAAGGTTAAAAACCTGTAGATCATGTTCCAAAAAGTTCCCAGAGTCCTAATTCTATCTATCGTATATTACAGGTTAAGATGACTGATTCATCGACGCATAATATTCTCAAGAGAAACTCGTTTGAGTGTAGTATCGCGTAACAACTGTTATCAAGTCTACACCTGAACAGTTTCAGCTTCTCAGGCCCAATTAGAAATAGTAGTGCCTAACCACAAATACTTGTGTGACATTTCCAAATCCAAAGGAGTCCCCACTTAGCAGATGGATCTCAAGTCAACTTGTTAAGGACTACTCCGTACAAGTCGAACATGACTATACCATCCTCCTATCTTAATTGCACTCAAGTTCAGGTTAGAACTTATCTCACCACTCAGAGATCACCAAGCACAACAAGCAGATTATATCACACATACATATATACAAACATCACATATATACAAATATATTCATACAAAAAGTAGGCTAAACCCATTGGAGATTACTCCCCAGCAGAGTCGCCACTGAATTTCTAAAGCGGGAAATTCATGATCATCAAGCTATTGACAAGCTAGAGATCAATTAACAAGAGTCGCCACCGCGCTTTTATTATTTCCAAGGGAAAAGGGAAAAAATACGAACAAAACCCAAAAAATAAGAAGTTTTCAAATAAAGACTAATGAAAGTCAGAGATCACAGGTAAGGGGGTTGGTTAAACAGAGGGAAGGTGTTAGCACCCAAAGTGTCCTAGGTACTCCTAGGGAGCCCTTTTTGTGTGCATATGTATTTTGTACAAAGTGATGTATTTAAACAAATAGAATGGGGGGGGGGGGGTGAGAAAAGAATTCATTAATTATATTTTTGTGTTTGACAAGTCCTTCGGACTTGTGCCTACGTACCAACATAAAAATGAGGGATCAAAACCTCGTAGTTCGTGATACAAATTTCAAAATGGGTGCATTGATTTTAACAAAATTTAAGTTTGAAAGGCACAAAGGCCTAAAATTATTTGAATGAGTTAGTTCTTTTTGGATTTTTGAAAGTTTAAGTCAAGTATAGTTAAGTTTATTTACAAGTATGTCAATGATAACCCAGAATTGCCTTGGACTTTTAGAATCAAACAACACACAAATGCACAATTATATTATCTTGAAGAGAAATGCATCAAATAAAGATGGCCACATCCAAGCTTATCCATTCCATGATCTTCTCCAAAATAGCCCATGCAACAAATGAATTCCACAAGTCACGGGTTCAAAGTAGCAGCTTCACAATGATCATGTTGCAGATGAATCCTAGATAGATCTTCAAAGATGTATCAGATGAATTTCAAATTGCAAGCACGTGGTTCTTCAACAAGTTGGCATAGGCCAAGTCCATTAGCATAGGTAGTTTGCCTAGATTCTAAGTCCATTTGTCCAAGATCAAGCCAACAGTCCACACAAAAGTTTTTTTTAAGGTTTTTGTTATTATTATGTGCATTAATGGTCAAAGACCACAAAAACAAGCAAATTATACACAAACAAAATATATCACACAATATGGTCCAAATGGACAAAGTGAAAATTGCATTAACATAAACAATTAGAATGATATGAATAATGTCAAATGAAATAGAGTGCTAAAAGTAAATTGCATTAAAGTAAAAGCTTGAAATTAAAAGTTAATAGTTAGTAAGTTAGAAGTTAGTATTATTTTACTTTTGCTTTTTCATTTCAAGACATTCTTTGGTGAACACTCAACCCACTTATCATAAGCATGAATCCTTGAACCAAAACATCTTCTAGAGGAAGGAAAGAAGGCCATGTTTCCAAACAAAACCATGAAAGAGGGGACACTTACAATCTCACTAACTAGAATGCTTACGCCTTTTATGTCACAAATTTAGTGCTATGTTAAGCAATCGTAATTCGACTTATGTAGAAGTCACAACTATTTGAGGTCGGGCAATAGAATTTTGGTGTTAATTCATGTTAGAGACATAGTATTATGAACTATGCTCATGAAACATACCACACAAAAAAAATATGCAAAAGGTGTGGCCTAATCGCGTCCATACTCATGTCAATTTTTTAATCAACTAGCATTAGGACTTTGAGATGTCATAGGCCAAATGGAAATGAATGAATGAAGAAGAGGAATGAGATGAAGTGGGAAGGGGATGAAAGAGATCACAAATTGGTCAAAGGAGGACTTTTACCAAATTAATATCATTCATTCATTTTGGGAGATGGAATGTACATTTCATCAATTCCGTAAATCCAATGATATTAACTTGACAACGTCAAATCAACCTTGACCAAGGCCCAACAACAATAAGCAAACTCAAACAAATCAATACAAATACTCAATAAAATTTAATTTCCATTTAATCAATTAAAAATAATTAAATAGTGCATTTAAATCAAATATGTTTTGTCCAATTCCTAAAATCTCATCAAAACACCAAAGAAATGGCCATAGATTTATCATAGGTCAAACAAGGTCAAAGGACCTTAGAGAATTTTTTTTATAATTTTTGGACATTTAAAAATATGTTTAAATAATTAAAAACAAATGCAAAATCAATTAATTCATGAAAAATATTCATAATGATCCAAAAAATGATTTTAATTCAGAATATGAAAGGGAAAAATATTTGAAATTTTTTGGTGAAAGTCCCATATTTTTTGGGATCAATATTGAATTTAATATGATTTATTGAAGAAAATGTAATTAAAATAAAAATTCAGAAAATCTAAATTACGTGGACCATCAGATCTCCCTCATTAATTGAGGTGGCAGATCAGATGGTCCAAAGCGCGCTATCCACCATGGACCTTAGTCAGCGCGTGGCAAATCTAGTATTCAAAACCAACGCTCAGGATTAGAACAAAACACATGATCATGTGGTTCAAATGCTAGCCAACTCATCGCCGGAGCCAGAGCTCCGGTCATCTTTTCCGGTGGACCTCACCGGACTGGTCCACCATGAACCATCACCATAATGAAAAACAAGGACATGATCTTGAAGAAAAAATGGCACTGAGCTCGAATCTGACCTCCATTCACTCCAATTCCAATTATATTGAGAGATAAGTGAAATTAAAATTTGAGGTACATGAACTGACTTGCTTCGATTTAACCTCAAAGCAACTCAATCTTCTTGCCTATATTGGTAGGACTTCAGACAACCAAAGAATCAATAGAATTGAGCAAGAATTTGAGAGAATCGAAGAGTTTAAAATTTCTGGAAAATACCTTCAATGAAGGTTTGAATTCGATGGATCTTGATCTTGCTTGTGCTTAGTCTCACTCCACTTGCTTGCAGAAGAAGGATTGAATGGTTAAAAAATAGTGGATTCCTAGAGAATTGAATTCCAAAATAGTGGAGATTCAAGCTCAAATTCAAAAGAATTTATCAGGCTTATCCTTTGAGAATTAAGGGTTTGAAGTGGGGGATCAAAGTTGGCACCAAATCCGCCCATACTGATCTTACTGACCATCTTCAACAATCTTCAATGCATATTTGAATGAGGACATGGGTGCCCCAACTCTCTTTTCCTTAGAAATAGATATGGCTTGGAACAGAGTTCTAACCTCATCCTCAGCTTCACATAAGGGAAAGATGACAGGTGGCTGACCAACAACGCCTTCTCCCCGCCAACAATAACAAGCTTCCCATTCTTGACAAACTTCAGCTTCTGATGCAACGTTGAAGTAACGGCTCCTGCAAAATGAATCCATGGCCTTCCCAATAGACAACTGTAGTCCGGGTGGATATCCATTACTTGAAAAGTAATTTGGAAGTCACTCGGACCTATCTTCGCTGGAAGGTCCACTTCGCCAATCACAGTCATGCGCGAACCGCCAAAAGCTTTGACAATTACGCCACTATATCTCATAGGCGCTCCTTGGTATGACAACTTGGTCAAAGTCTACATTAGAAGTACATTCAATGAATACCCGGTGTCTACTAACACATTCGACAGAGCGTCATCTATACAATTCATTGAGATATGTAGAGCCAAGTTATGATTTCTACCCTCCTCGGGGAGTTCTTCATCACAGAAACTGAGGTTATTGCAGGAAGTGATGTTAGCCACAATATGATTGAACTAATCCACCGTAACATCATGTTCCACATACGCTTGCTTGAGAACCTTCTGTAGTGCTTCTTTGTGTGCTTTTGAGTTCATTAACAGAGACAATACTGAGATCTTCGAGGGGGTTTGGAGCAACTGCCCCATCATGTTAAATTCACTATTCTTGATTAGTTTGAGTACCTCATCATCATCATTAGGCTTCAAGCCGCTAGATTCACCAGACTGACACCTTGGAGCACTAACAGATTCTACCACTGGTACATCAACCTTCTTACTACCAGATACATCTTCCACCTTCTTTGGGAACACCGGCCCAAACACACGACCACTGCGGGTCACTTTGGTTACATCAGCTATGCTTACAACATAACTGGTCGTAGGCAAAGGAACCTCTTGACCATTCTCCAACATAGTAACATTATACATATATGGGACAACTTTATCGGATGCATACGGGACTAGACCCGCTAACCGTATAACCAACGACGATACCGATCTATTGTTGATGTTGTTACTGCTGCTGTTATCATACTGAATAACCACTCTTTCAGGAGGTTTGAAAACATGGACTATAACATTGACATCATTATCTATATAACGGGATTGAACAATCTAAATCAAGCCTTCATCCATCAAACTTTGGATGTCTCTCTTCACAGCCACGCAACCTCTGGGATTGACACTGCAAATAGGACAACCATCATGATCATGCTCACAATCGCTAACCAAGCAAATATCCTTGTGCATCGTCACCAAGGACCTTCTTATGAAGCGTACATCAAATACCTTGAACTCGCCAGGACAACCGTCCACTATATTAACAGATGAATTCTTATGGACAGGTAGTGGGTTAACTTTGACATTTGGAGCACGGTCCTCGAAGGACACCATTCCACTCTTAACTAGCTTCTGGACCTCATACTTGAGGGGGTAGCAATTTTCAATATCGTGACCGGGAGCTCCTTGATGAAAAGCATAACGGAGTTCCGGTTTGTACCACCATGGAAGTGGTTTAGGAATTTGAGGAGGGTTTCTTGGTTGCAACAGGTTCTTGAGAACCTAAAACAGATATAACTCTGCATAAGTCATCGGAATTGGGTCAAAAGAGACCTTCTTCCTCTCAAAATTTGTTAGCTGATGATTGTTGGTATTGCTATTGTTGTAGGTGTTTGTTTGTTCTTGTGGTTGTTGTTGTTGACGTTGTTATTGAACTGGTGTTGACTGATTAGCTGAAAAGACCTAGATTACTGATGATACTTGATGATTATGTTGATGGGGTGGTGTATTTCTTCTTTCTTGAGGACTCTTTTGCCTCCCAACTGAAACTGCATTAGCCTCAATCTCCTTCTTCTTACTGAAATTGTTGTCATACCTCTTGCTAGATGACAGATCCTCTCTAGATAACTGTCCTTCTCGGACACCTTCTTCGAGCCTCATCCCCATGTTCACCATCTCGGTAAAATCACTAGGGGCACTAGAGATCATCCGCTCAAAGGAAGGGTGATCTGAGCGGTAAGCTCTCTCCATCTTTGCGCATACTCCTTGAATGTCTCCTTATCCTTCTGAGAGAATGATATCAACTAGTCTCTATATGGAGCCATATCAACATTATACTTGTATTGCTTCATAAATGCTTCACCCAAATCATTGAGCATGCAGATGCTCGCACTATCCAATCCCATGTACCACCTCAGAGCGGCACCGGTCAAGCTGTCTTGAAAATAATGGATCAGCAATTGATCATTATTGGTTTGAGTAGACATCTTTCTGGCGTACATCACCAAATGACTGAATGGACAGGCATTCCCCTTGTATCTTTCAAAGTCAGACACTTTGAACTTCACCGGAATCTTCACATTTAGAATCAAACAAAGTTCTGTAGCACTCTTCCCAAACAGATCCTTACCCCTCAAAGTTTTCAATTCCTTACGTAGCTTAAGTAATTGGTCCTTCATCTCGTCCATCTTCGCGTACACATCAGGGCCCTCAGACGGCTCAGAATGATAGATGGTGTCTTCAACATTGGGTAGAGTATGCACAACTTGTGGCGGCACAGACATGACCAGGCTAGATGTCGGTATGGAAGCAAAGGTAGGCGCAAAACCTTCAGGCACAAAATTCGGAATCATTCCCGACAGGAATCCGGCAGGCATGTTGGGTGCAAAGTGAGCAGCGGTTGCAGGAACGGTAGAGGTAACCACCTCTGAAATGATAGTCCTCTGAGGAGGAGGAGTTACAGGCGTTGGAGAAAACTGGCTCTGAGCAGCTAGGACTAACTCCATCATAGCAGTCAGACGGGAAATCTCATCTTTCAGGTCTTTGTTCTCTTGTTCAAGATGCTCCATAATCCATGAGTGATTGGCACGATTATTGTATCGATGAGTCAGCTTGGCTAAAGCACAGAAGAAACACCAATGAGACATCTGGTGAAAGAGAACCCTGCTTATGCGAATGATGCATGAAATGCAATGCTTGATTGTTTTTTATTTTCAAGGAACTTACTATATTATTCTAAAATACATGTATATTTAACAATAATTATAAAAATTAGATATGACCATAAAGACCTCTTTTATATATAATTGGAAGGATTACACTGAGTACAATTTTAGAAACCAAATAAAAATACAACAGAAAAAGAGACTAGTCATCCTAAAGATCCCTAACAACATGTCAGAAGATCTGGCTGTAGGCACGTACTTCCTTCGAATGCATCGGATCTCAGTCTCAAAAGAAGCCATCATCTGAGTTTTCTCGAGAACAAGTTGATCAGCAGTCTTCTTCAAAGCGACGAAAGGATGAGTCATACTAGAGGAAGATGAAACCTCCGGCCCTCTCTGTCTCTTTGCCACTCGTTCTTCAAGTAGCTCAATAAGTGCATCTTTGTCCTTAGACTCAAGCTGCAACTCCTCATGCTTTTTGCTCAAAGAAAGGAAACACTCTTCCCGCTTATCTTTTCCTTGCTTCATCTTGGCGAGTGCGTCTTCCAACTCCTTTACATATTGGTTAGGGAGAGTTAATGGCTCAACCACAACCAAAGACATAGATCTTTCACAAGCATAAGGCATCTTCAACTCCAAAGCTCCTTTTTCACCCAAAGAGTCTAAGCTTCCAAAGCTACACAATTGCACGGACCAAGCTCGGATCTTCCCTTCCTATGCACATTATGCCAAGCAAGCATAATCTTCTACTTCAAATGTTATGGATCTTTACCCTCTTGATAGAATATACCTTCTAACAAAGTGTTATTAGGTTTATCTCTCAAGGGGAACCCAAGTTGACGACGAGCCAAAGCAGGGTTGTAGTCAATTCCTCCTTGTGTACCAATGAGGGGTACATTAGAGAATTCACCACAACAATCAATAATCTCCACGCTACTCAGTGAAGAATCATACCAAACTATATCGTCATTAGTGAGAGACATAAGTCTCTGAGACCACCTTAGACATTGTTTGTTCTCCACAAAAGTAGGCGTCTGAGACAAGTGCAAAATAAACCACTTGTACAGAAGAGGAACACAACAGACGATCGTTCCACCACCCTTAGAAATTCTCAAATGCAAAGAAAAGTACATATCACACAACAAAGTAGGCACAAGATTCAAAATCAATAAAATTCTAATGGCATTAACATTAACAAAATCGTCAATGTTAAGGAACAAAACCAATCCATAGATGAGAAACACAAAGATGGCTTCAAAAGCATCAACACTACCAGCTTGAGCAAAGGCGGTAGCTTCCTTGATGAGTAACTCAGAATCAATCCAAACAACCCTTCTTTCTTCACCCAATGAGCCTTTATCTTAGACTTCTTCAAGTGAAGAACTTCAGCAATAAGATGAGATTTGGGAATCTCTTCCAATCCACTAAACGACACTTTGTCAGAAACGGGTATTCCTAATATATGGGCCAAAGTAGGCTAAACCCACTGGAGCCTGTTCCCCGACAGATTCTCCACTTAATTTCTGTAGAGGTAAATTCATGATCATCAAGCTATAGATAAGCTAGACGTCTCCAAAACCAGAGTCGCCACCGCGCTTTTACTGTTTCCAAAGGAAAAGTTCGAACAAAACCCAAAAATAAGAATTTTTCAAATCAAAACTAGTAAAAAGTCAGAGATTACAGGTAAGGGGGTTGGTTACACAGAGGGAAGGTGTTAGCATCCAAAGTGTCCTAGGTACTACTAGGGAGCCCTTTTTTGTGTGCATATGTTTTTTTATATAAATGATGTTTGCAAATAAAAAGAGTGTGGGGATGAGAAAAGAATTCATTAATTATATTTTTGTGTTTGACAAGACCTTCGGACTTGTGCCTACGTACCAACATAAAAATAAGGGATCAAAACCTCGGAATTCGTGGTATCAATTTCAAAGTGAGTGCATTTCTTTTAACAAAATTTTAAGTTTAAAAGGCACAAGCGCCTAAAAATGGTTTGAATGAGTGCTACTTCTTTTTTGGCTTTTGAAATTTTAAATCAAGTACAGTTAAGTTTATTCACAAGTTTGATTAAGAAAAGGAGTTTGAAAATGCAATGGCATAAGGCCAAAGTTTCTAATTTGCAATATGGTCTAAGTTTAGAAAAAAAACAAGCACACGCAAAGAAGATTTTTTTAAAAAAAGGGGAGAGATTTTGAAATTAAAGAAGAGGGGAGGAGATGAAGAGACTAATCCTAAGCATAAATTTAAAATTTATGAGTTGAAAAGATCTGACCAATGAGCTGCAATCCAATAGATAAGAATGTCATATAGAAACCCAAATTTCCCTTGGACTTTTGAATCAGGAAACAAACAATACACAAATAGCAAGTTGAAGAGCAAGGTATCAAATAAAGATAGTCGACATCCAAGCTTAGCAACTCCATGATCTTCTTCAAAATTTCCCATGTATCAGATGACTTCAGAGAGGACATGAGACATTGGTTCAGAATAACAGCTTCACAATGATCATGTTGCAGATGAACCCAAACGGATTTTCAATATTGTAACAATGAATGTTCACTTCAAAAGTACTTGGTTTCATGAAAGTTGGCATTGACCAAGTCCTTTGCATAGGGAGTGTTGCCTAAATTCTAAGTCCAATAATCTCAGATCAAACCTACATTCCACACAAAATGTTTTTTAGGGTTTTTGTTCTTATTATATACATTAAGGTCAAAAGACCACATAATCAAACAAGTATATACAAACACAATATATCACAAAATATGGTCCAAGTGGACAAAGTGAAAATAACATAAAAGTAAACAACTTGAATGGTATGAATAATGGCAAATGAATAAGGCTTAAAAATTAAAGTGTAATAAAAATAAATGACTTGAAATTAAATGTTAGTTGTTAGTGAATTAGAGGTTAGTATTGCTTTTGCTTTGCTTTTGTTTAAGTCATTCTTTGGAGAAAACTCAACCCACTTATCACAAGCATGGATCCTTGAACCAAGACATCTTCCAAAGGGAGGGAAAAAGCCAAGTTTCCACACAATACCATGAAAGAGGGGAGACGTACAATCTCACTAACTAGAATTTTATGCCTTTTGTGTCAAAATTTAGCGTTATGCTAAGCAATCGTAATTGGACTTATGTAGAAGTCACAACTATTTGAGGTCGGGCAATAGAATTTTGGTGTTAATGCATGTTAGAGACATAGTATAATGGACTATGCTCATGAAACATACTACACACAAAAAGATTATGCAAAGTGGGGGACTGTAAGACCCCAATTTTGAGCCTAAGATCCCTCATGAGATTTCATCATAAGCATTAGCATTGGGATCATACCTTGGTATCCTCCTTACCCCTTTTCAATTGGTTTATTTTGAGAGAGATCACCAAGCACTTTGTGATTATATCATACTTGTATTTTATCATTTCACTAACCAAAATACAAAAAATATGTCTTTGTATCTATCTAACTCTTTTTATAGGTAGGGACATGATATCCTTGATTCATTGATCACATATAGGGTTTGAGACCCTCATGAACAAAGAGCACAATCAAGAATTGATTCAAGAATGGTTATGAGCATCATGTATTAGTCCCAATTGTTTCTACATGTTATATTGGTCAAGTTTGCTTCAAGAGATTGCGGGTGATTTGCCTTGGAAACCCTAGTTTGACTAGGTATCTTGAGTAACTTCTCCAACAAGCTATCTAACCTATTGATCAAATTTATCAAGGGACCCTTCAAATTTCATCATATTATGCATATAGGATCTACCATGAGCCAAGAAAGTCAAGAGAATTTGAAATTGGCAAGTTGGTTGATGGTGGTTGGCCAAATGAATTCATCTGATCAAAACTGGGTCTCCCTAGACCCTGTCTCCTAAACTTTTCACTATATGAAAATTATTACAAGAGAAAACTTACTCTAAATGACATTATAAACAAATTTCATTTTGAGACCTAGAGCTAGTTTTGCTTGGAAAATCATTTTCTATGTTGAAACATTATAGGTCATTTTGTCTAAACCCTAATTTGAAAGTCAACTTCCCAAGGCCATAACTTGCTCAATTTTAATGAGATGAAATATTCCCAAGGTGCAAAATCAAATTCAATGTGTCTACTTCAACTTTTATGTTTGGAGTTAGAGCTAATTCAACTTCTTTGTACATGTGATATGACGCTACATTATAGGTCACTTTTGACCTATACCATTATTCAAGTGATTATGTCAAACTTCAAAAATGCATGACTCTATCATTTCAAATCAAAATGACATGAAATTGGTGACCATTTTGAATTATTTTAAGAGATATACAACTTTGATGAATACACATTTCTCATTTGAAGCTCATATAAAAAGTTAAGCAAGGTGGAATATTTAGACATATGGCTTGACACTTAGAAAATTCTCAGTATGTCAAATTTTTCCAAACTTCCACCTCAAATATCTCCAAGTTCCAAGCTCCAAATAAAGAAGTGTTCAACATCAAACTTGTTTTTCTTGATCTCACCTTTCTAAAGAGCTAAAATTCATGCACTTTGGATGAGAAATGCATAGGTTGCACATGGCTTAAACAGGCTGGTATCATGTGTCATGAATCAAACTTCAAACAACAATGCTCAATTGCCTTGCAATCCAATCCAACTCCAATGAATTTGAACTTCATTTTGGACTTTTGGACAATTATTTCATGGGCCTATGCGCGCCCATGTAACTTGCTTACCTCATAAATATCATTTGAATGAGTGTGCAAATATCATTTGAATTCTCTATAAATTGAAGCTCTTGTGATCAGAATTAACACCCACACTGCGCCAACTTTGATTCCCCACAGAAAACCCTTCATACCAAGAGGATAAACCTGAAAAATTCTGTTGAATTTGAGCTTGAATCTCCACTGTTTTGGAATTCAATTCTCCAGGAGTCCATTGATTCTAAGCCATTCCACTCCTCTTCCGCAAGCAATTGAATTGAAGAAAAGCATGATTTAGATCAAGATCTAGCAAGCTCAGACCTCCATTAAAGGTAATTTGCAGAAAATTTGATCTCTTCGATTCTCCTTGTTTCTTGCTCAATTCTACTAATTATTATGGTGGCTGAAGTCCTACCAATGTAGGCAAGGTGTTTGAGTTGTTTTGATGCTGAATCGAAGCAACTCAGATCATGAACCTCATTTTTCAATTCCACATATCTCTCGATATAGTGTGAATTGGAAGAAATGGAGGTGATATTCGTGCTCAGTGATGTTTTCTCTTAAAAATCATGTCCCTGTTTGAAATTTTAGTGATGGTTGATGATGACTAGTCCAACGAGGCTCGCCGGAGAAGACAACCGGAGCTCTGGCTCCGGTGATGATGTGTTTGTGGTCTAGACCGTGTGATCCGTTTCTCATGTTATAATCTCAGTCGTTCCTTGTAAATACCATGTTTGCCACGCAGTTGACTCATGTGTTGGTGGAACGCGCGCTGTGGATCATCAGATATGCCACCTCAATTAATGAGGGAGATCTGATGGTCCACGTATTTTTGCATTTTCTGATTTTTCTTTTAATTCCATTTTCTTCAATAATTCATAATAAATTTAATATTGATCCAAAAAATATGGGACTTTCACCAAAAAATTTAAAATATTTTTCTCTTTCATATTCTGAATTAAAATTATTTTTTGGATCATTATTTATATTTTTCATGAATTAATTGATTTTTCATTTATTTTTAAATGTTTAAAAATATTTTAAAGTGTCCAAAAATTATGACATTTTTTATCCAAGGTCCTTTGACCTTGTTTGACCTATGATAAATCACATGACCATTTATTTGATGTTTTGATATGATTTTAGGATTTGGACAAAACATATTTGAGTTTAATGCTTATTTTAATATTTTTAATTGAATAAATGTCATTTTAATTGTGTTGACCATTTGGATTGACTTATTGGAGTTTCTCATTTATTGTTGGGCCTTGGTCAAGGTTGATTTGACTTTGTCAAGTTAATATTATTGGATTTAAGGGATTGATGGAATGTACATTCCATCTCCCAAATGAATGAATAATATTAATTTGGTAAAAGTCCTCCTTTGACCAATTTGTGATCTCATTCATCCCTTTCCCTCTTCATCTAATTCCCCTTCTTCATCCATTCATTTCAATTGGCCAATGACATATCAAAATCCTAATGCTAGTTGATTGAAAGATTAACATGAGTATGGATGATATTAGACCACACCTTTGCATATTTTTTGTGTGTGGTATGTTTAATGAGCATAGTTCTTAATACTATGTCTCCAACATGCATTAACACCAAAAGTTTATTGCCCGGTCTCAAATAGTTGCTTCTACATAAGTCCATGCTCGTGACTTGCAACAAACCCTTGATTCTTGGTTGGTCCAATCAAGTCTTGTTAATATCAATGGAACTTGGGTGTTGATAAGGTGTAAACCATAATCCACCAAAATGGATGATTGATCTTGACAATGACTTGATTCATCCCTTGACCTTTATTTTGCCTTGTGTGTGATCCCTTATTTGTGATTGTTGCATTCATGCATTATATGTGCATCATACCATTCATCACACAAAATTTCAAGGAACTATGGTATCATTTGCAAATATTTTCAGACCATGGATTATGGACGAAGGAACACTAAGAAGTACAGTTTCATATGTCCCGACTTAAAAGAGTTAAGGAAGCTAGCATCTTTTGTGTTAGATCCCTTGGACTTCAAATAACGTCATGGGAAGCTTCTGTCCGTCTTGTCTGCTGATATAGTGGAAGGATTGTTGAATGTATTGGTGTAGTTCTATGATCCTCTCTACCATTGTTTCACTCTCCCAGATTTTTAGCTTGTGCCTACCTAAGAGGAGTATTCTCATCTTCTGGGGATACCTGTTTCTAGTAGAGTACCTTTTAGTGCATTGGAGGAGATTCCCTGATCTAGTATTATTACTGAAGCTCTTCACTTGAAGAAGTCTGAGATAGAGGCTCATTGGGTGAAGAAAGGAGGGTTATTTGGATTGCCATCTGTTTTCCTCATCAAGGAAGCTACCACTTTTGCTCAAGTCGGAAGTGTAGATGCCTTTGAAGCTATCTTTGTGTTGCTCATCTATGGATTAGCTTTGTTCCCTAACATTGACGATTTTGTTGATGTTAACGCCATTAGACTTTTCTTGATTGGGAATTCTGTGCCTACTTTGTTGGGTGATATGTATTTCTCTTTGCATCTAAGGAATTCTAAAGGTGGTGGGACTATTGTCTGTTGCACTCCTATTTTGTACAAGTGGTTTATTTCGCACTTGCCTCAGACGCCTACTTTTGTGGAGAACAAACAATGTCTAAGGTGGTCTTAGAGGCTTATGTCTCTCACTAATGATGATATAGTTTTGTATGACCTATCTTTAAGCAGTTTGGAGATTATTGATAGTTGTGGTGAATTCTCTCATGTGCCTCTCATTGGTACACAAGGAGGAATTAACTACAATCCTGCTTTGGCTCGTCGTCAACTTGGGTTCCCCTTGAGAAACAAACCTAATAACATGTTGTTAGAAGGTCTTTTCTATCAAGAGGGTAAAGATCCCCAACATTTGAAGTAGAAGATTTTGCATGCTTGGCATAATGTGCATAGGAAAGGAAGATCCGAGCTTGGTCCGTGCAACTGTGTAGCTTTGGAAGCTTACACTCTTTGGGTGAAGAAGAGAGCTTTGGAGTTGAAGATGCCTTATCCTTGCGAGAGACCTATGTCTATGGTTATGGTTGAGCCATTAACTCTCCCTAACCAAGATGTAGAGGATTGGAAGACGCACTCATCAAGATGAAGCAAGAGAAGGATATGTGGGAAGAGAGTTTCCATGCTTTGAGCAAGAAGCATAAAGAGTTGCTATTGGAGTCTAAGGACAAAGATCCACTGATTGAGATACTTGAAAACCGAGTGACGAAGAGACAGAGAGAGACAGAGGTTTCATCTTCTAGCATGCCTCAGCCTTCCGTTGCTTGAAAAAAGATTGTTGACCAGCTTGTCCTCGAGAAGACTTAGATGAAGGCTTCTTTTGAGACCGAGATTCGTCGCATCCGAAGGAAGTACGCGCCTTCAGCCAGATCTTCTGACATTGTTGTTAGGAATCCTTAGGATGACTAGTCTCCTTTTCTCTTGTATCTTTTATTTTGGTTTCTGAAATTATACTGAGTGTAATCCTTCCAATTTATATAAATGAAAAGAGATTTTTGGTCATATCAAATTATTCCAATTTCCATTTCAATTTTTATATATTTGCAAATGATATAGTAAGTTCCTTGGAAATTAAAATAATCAAGCATTGCATTTCATGCATCATTTGCATAAGCAGGTTTTTTCCAGGTGTCTGATCAGTGTTCTTCTGTGCTTTAGCCAAGCGGACTCACCGGTACAACACCAGAGCTAATCATTCAAAGATCATGGAACACCTTGAGCAAGAGAACCGAGATGGAGCCAGTTCTTGCTGCCCATAGCCAAGCTTCTCCAACTCCTGCAACTCCTCCCGCGAGGACTGTCATCTTTGAAGTGGTTACCTCTACTGTGCATGTTGCCATCGCCCACTTTGCTCTGAATCTGCCTGCTGGATTCCCTTGGGGAATGCCACCTAATTTTGTGCCAGAGGGTTTCGCTCCCACTTTTGCTTCCATGCCGGCATCTAGCCCGATCATGTCTGTGCCACCTCCCGTTGTGCACACTTTGCCGCGTGTAGAAGACACCATCTATCATTTCGAGCCGTCTGAGGGCCCGGATGTCAATGAGAAGATGGATGAGATGAAGGACCAATTCCTTGAGCTGCGTAAGGAACTGAAAATGCTGAGAGGCAAAGATCTGTTTGGGAAGAGTGTTGCTGAACTGTGCTTAGTGCCCAATGTGAAAATCCCAGTCAAATTCAAAGTGCCTGACTTTTAGAAGTATAAGGGAAATTTGTGTCCACTCAGTCATCTTGTGATGTATGCCCGCAAGATGTCGACCCAGACAGATAATGATCAACTGCTGATTCACTATTTCCAGGGTAGCCTGACAGGTGTTGCGCTCCGTTGGTACATGGGGTTATATAGTGCAAGCATCCTCACTTTCAGTTATCTAGGAGAGGCTTTCGTGAAACAGTATAAATACAACGTGGATATGGGGCCAGATAGGGAACAACTGAGGTCCATGTCTCAGAAAGATAAGGAGACATTCAAAGAGTACGCCCATCGTTGGAGGGAGTTGGCTGCCCAGATTACTCCTCCTTTGTAGGAGAAGGAGATGACGAAGATCTTTCTCAAAACCCTGAGTTCATTTTACTATGAACGCATGATTGCCAGTACCCCCAGTGATTTTACCAAAATGGTAAACATGGGGATGAGACTTGAAGAGGGGGTCCGTGAGGGACGATTGTCAAAAGAGGAGGCGTCAACTAGCAAGAAATATGGGAGCAATTTTAGTAAGAGGAAGGAAAATGAAACAAATGCAATAAGCAGTGGGAGGCAGAGGAGGCCTCAAACCAGAAGAAATCTACCATCCCGACAACATCTTCATCATCAAGTATCTTCCATTATTCCAGTGTTTTCAAATTAGCAAACAACATCAATTCAACAACAACAACAACATCAGTATCAAAATCAACGTCAACAACACCAACCGCAACAAAGAACGAACACCTACAACAACAACAATTCCAACGACAATCATCACCAGCAACAGAATTTTGAAAGGAAAAAGGTCTCCTTTAACCCGATTCCTATGTCATACACAGAGCTGTCCCCATCTTTAGTCCTCAAGAATTTGATTCAACCGAGGAATCCACCGCAGATCCTAGAACCACTTCCATGGTGGTATAAACCTGAACTTCGCTATGCTTTTCACCAGGGTGCACCTGGGCACGATATTGGGAACTGTTATCCGCTGAAATATGAGGTGAAAAAGCTTATGAAGAGTGGCATGGTGTCTTTTGAAGACCGCGCTCCTAATGTGAAAGCTAATCCTTTGCCCGCTCATGGGAATACCTCGGTGAACATGGTTGACGGTTGTCCTGGTGAATATAAAGTTTTTGATGTCTGTTTCATCCGTGGGTCCTTGGTGCAGATACACAAGGACATCTGTATGGTGACTGATTGCGAACATGATCACGAAGGTTGTGATATTTATAGTGTGAACCCAAGAGGGTGCGTTGTTGTGAAAAGGGACATCCATCGTCTGATGGATGAAGGTATGATCCAGATTTGTCAATCCCGTCATGTAGAGGACGATGTTAATGTCATTGTTCCCGTTTTTAAACAAATAGAGCGGTTGGTGATTCAGTATGATAGCAGCAAGAACGTCAGCAATAGATCAGTTTCACCGTTGGTAATACGGTTGGAGGGCTCAGTCCCGTATGCATCTGATAAGGTTGTACCATATCAATACAATGTTACGATGATAGAGAAAGGTCAAGAGGTCATGTTGCCTATGACCAGTTCAGTAGTGAGCATTGTAGATGTTCCGAAGGTTACCCGCAGTGGTCGAGTTTTTGGACCAGTTGTTGCTAAGAATAAGGAAGAATTGATTGTTGGTAAGAAGGCGGAGGTGCCTAGTGCAAATCCTGTTGGTTGTTCAAGAGATAACTCTGGTGAATCCAGCAACTTGAAAGCCAATAGTGATGATGATGAGGTACTCCGACTGATCAAAAGGAGTGAATTCAACGTGGTTGAGCAATTGCTCCAAACCCCCTCTAAGATTTTCTAATTGTCTCTGCTTTTAAATTCTGAAGCGATAGAGAAGCACTCCAGAGAGTTCTAGAACAGGCATACGTGGAGCAAGATGTTATTGTGGCTCAATTTGATCATATTGTATCCAACATCACTTCATCCAATAATTTGAGATTTTGCGATGAAGAACTCCCTAGGGAGGGAAGAAATCACAATTTGGCTTTGCACATCTCGATTAATTGCAAAGAAGATGCTTTTTCAAATGTACTAGTTGACATTGGATCGTCACTCAATGTGCTTCCAAAGTCAACATTGTCAAAGTTATCGTACCAAGGAGCTCCCATGAGATACAGTGGAGTAATTGTCAAAGCCTTCAATGGCTCGTGCAAGACAGTCATTGGAGAAGTGGACTCTCCAGTCAAGATAGGTCTGAGGGATTTTCAGATTACTTTCCAGGTAATGGATATTCACCCGGCCTATAGTTGTTTATTGGGAAGGCCATGGATTCATGAAGCAGGAGTTGTTAGTTCCACTCTACACCAAAAGCTCAAGTTTGTCAAGAATGGCAAGCTAGTGATTGTGGGAGGTGAGAAAGCATTGTTGGTTAGCCATCTGTTATCTTTTTCATATGTGGAAGCTGAGGATGAGGTTGGAACTCCGTTCCAAGCATTATCTATTGCTGCTGAGAAGAGAGTTGGGGCACCTATGTCCTCTCTGAAAGATACGCAGAAGATTGTCGAAGAAGGTCCTGTTGATCAGTGGGGGCGCGTGGTAGAGGTCGCCGACAACAAAGGAAGAACTGGTTTGGGGTTTCAGAAGGGCTTGTCAACTGTTAGATTTGAAGAGATGCAACTCAGCTTCCGTAACGGAGGGTTCATTCATGGGAATGAACAACACTTAGCTGATGTGCCAGAGGACAATGAAGAGGAAGATTGCACCAACTTTGTGACGCATGGACAAACATGCAACAATTGGAGTGTTGTTGATATTCCTATTATTGTGCATCGATCTAGGTAATTGCTTTTATATTTTAAAATCCTTCTCCTATGCCTAAGGGAGAAGTGAACATTGTTTGGGCATCTTAAATTGATCATCAATAAAATTAATACTATTCATCCATATCTTTGATGTTTAGTTTTTACTTTTTGCTTATTTCTTAAAATGGTAATCACAAAAGACATAAATAAACAATATAATTGTCCATCTGCATAATATTTGGTCACAAATTCACTTCTCTAAAATCAAAATATCAAATCATTATGCAGGTTGGTTCCTAACCCCATTGAATACAATGATCCTTCTCCTTCTCCAAATTTTGAATTCCTTATGTTTGAAGCCGAGGAGGAAAGTAATGTAGAAGTGAGTGATGAACTATCTCGTCTTCTTGAGCAAGATGAGAAGATTATTCAGCCGTTTGAATAGCAGATTGAGCTAGTCAACTTGGGTTCGGAGGATGATGTGAAGGAAGTCAAGATTGGGTCTCGACTTTGTCCAGATGCTAAGAAGGGGTTGATTGATCTTCTTCGAGAGTATTCAAATGTGTTTTCTTGGTCCTATCAAGACATGTCTGGTTCGGATTCTGATATTGTGGAGCATAGATTGTCGTTGAAGCCAGAATGCCCGCCAGTCAAGCAGAAGTTGAGAAGAACATATTCTGATTGGGCTGTGAAGATCAAAGAGGAAGTTCAGAAGCAGATTGATGCCGGTTTCCTTGTTATAGAGTAATGCCTTCCTGTCTAAACAATGTTGGTGCAACTTACCAGAGAGCAATGACTACTCTTTTTCATGATATGATGCATAAAGAGATAAAAGTATATGTCGATGACATGATTGCTAAATTGATTGATGAAGAGGAACATGTTGAGCATTTGTTGAAGCTATTCCAGCGTTTGAGGAAGTATAAACTCCGCTTGAATCCCAATAAATGTACTTTTAGTGTTCGTTCTGGTAAGTTGTTGGGCTTTATTGTCAGCGAGAAGGGTATTGAACGAGATCCTGCCAAGGTCAAAGAAATACATGAGATGCCTGCGCCCAAAATTGAGAAGCAAGACAGAGATTTTCTCGGCCGCTTGAATTATATTTCCGTATTCATTTCCCACATGACTGCCACATGTGCGCCTATATTCAAGCTTCTTCAGAAAGATCAATCTTGTGATTGGACCGAAGATTCCCAGAAAGCATTTGATAGTGTCAAGGAATATTTGCTTGAACCTCCGATTTTGTCTCCACCTTTTGAAGGAAGACCGTTGATCATGTATTTGATTGTGCTAGAAGATAGTATGGGTTGTGTTCTTGGTCAACAAGACGAGACTGGGAAGAAAGAATTTACAATCTACTACCTCAGTAAGAAGTTCACCAACTGTGAGACTCGGTATTCAATGCTTGAGAAAACTTATTGCGCATTGGCTTGGGCTGCTAAGCGTCTGCGTCAATATATGTTGAATCATACCACTTGGTTGATACCCAAAATGGATCCAATCAAGTATATATTTGAGAAGCCTGCTTTAACTGGGAGGATTCCCCATTGGTAGATGTTATTATTAGAGTATGATATCGAATATCGATCTCAGAAAGCGATCAAAGGTAGTATCCTGGCTGACCATTTGGCTCACCAACCAATTGAAGATTACC
Source organism: Lathyrus oleraceus (assembly GCF_024323335.1). NCBI lineage: Eukaryota > Viridiplantae > Streptophyta > Magnoliopsida > Fabales > Fabaceae > Lathyrus > Lathyrus oleraceus. The sequence goes on from NC_066581.1 coordinate 422,891,075, forward strand.
AGTCAATGCAGTATGATTTTCCTGATGAAGGGATTTTTTACTTGAAAATGAAGGATTATGATGAACCATTGCTAGAAGAAGGGCCAGAACCTGGTTCCTGTTGGGGCATGATAATTGATGGAGTTGTTAATCAATATGGAAATGCCATTGGGGCAGTGATTATTACTCCTGAAGGCACGCATCTACCATTTACATCTAGATTAACTTTCAAGTGTACAAACAACATGGCAGAATATGAAGCTTACATTATGGGGCTTGAAGAGGCCATGAATCTCATAATCAAATATTTGGATGTCTTCGATGATTCAGCTTTGGTAGTGAATCAGATCAAAGGAGAATGAGAGACAAATCAACCCGGTTTGATATCCTATAGAGATTATGCGAGGAGGATTTCAACTTTCTTTACAAAGGTTGAGTTTCATCATATCCCTTGAGATGAAAACCGGATGGCAGACGCTCTTACAAAGTTGGCATCACTGATTGTAGTGAAGTATTGGAATGAAGTTCCCAATTTATCTAAGATGCACCTTGATATGCCAGCTCATGTGTTTGCCGTTGAAGAGATCAAAGATGAAAAGTAGTGGTATTACGACATCAAGTGTTTCCTCCAAAGTCAGATTTACCCGCCTGGGACATCTTTGAAAGATAAGAAGACTTTGAGAGGATTAGCCGGTAATTTCTACTTGAATGGTGATGTACTGTACAAGAGAAACTTCGACATGGTTTTGCTCAGATGCGTGGATAGACACGAAGCAAACTTGTTTATGACCGAAGTGCATGAATATTCCTTTGGTACTCATTCCAATGGACATGCAATGGCGAAGAAGATGTTGTGAGCAGCTTACTATTGGCTGACAATGAAATCTGACTATTGCAAGTTTGTGAAGAAGTGCCACAAGTATCAAATTTATGCTGATAAGATTCATGTCCCTCCGACTTTATTGAATGTTATCTCTTCCCCATGGCCCTTCTCCATGTGGGGAATTGATATGATTGGGGTGATTGTACCCAAAGATTCAAATGGACATCGTTTCATTTTGGTGGCAATTGACTACTTCACAAAATGGGTTGAAGCGGCATCATATGCAAATGTAACCAAGCAAGTTGTTGTAAGGTTTATCAAGAATCATATTATATGTCGTTATGGTGTTCCAAGTAAGATCGTTACTGATAATGGATCGAACTTGAATAACAATATGGTGGAAGCTCTTTGCAAAGACTTCAAGATTGCACATCATAATTCTTCTCCCTATAGACCCAAGATGAATCGGGTTGTTGAAGCTGCGAATAAGAACATCAAGAAGATTATCCAAAAGATAGTTTTCATGTATAAGGATTGGCATGAGATGCTCCCATTTGCTTTACATGGGTATCGTACATCCGTCCGCACTTCAACAGGGGCAACCCCTTTCTCTCTTGTTTATGGTATGGAAGCAGTGTTCCCCGTAGAGGTTGAGATTCCTTCATTGCATGTGCTCATGGAAGCCAAGTTTACTGATGCTGAATGGTGCCAGACTAGGTTTGACCAGTTGAATTTGATTGAAGAGAAGAGGTTAACTGCCATGTGTCATAGTCAGTTGTATCAGCAAAGGATGAAGAAAGCTTTTGATAAGAAGGTCAAACCTCGAATATTCAGAGAAGGTGACCTTGTGCTCAAGAAGATTCTATCGTTCAAGACAGATTCCAGAGGAAAATGGACTCCCAATTATGAAGGCCCATATGTTGTTAAGAGAGCCTTTTCAGGCGGTGCATTGTGATCGCGACTTTATGAGTCGAATTTGGGGTACAAACTGCAAGTGCACAGTTCTATCGTGTAGTTTTAAAAGATATCGATCCCACAGGGACTTATGAATCGATATACCGTTATCTAAGGTTACTTCGTAAAGCTAAGGCAGGTAATACTTTGATTGTTTGGGGGAAAAGCTAAAACTAAAATAAGATCTAAAATAAATATCTAATAAGCGGATATCGGTATGTAGTTCATCGTAATTAGGGAATCAATTCTTTGTTGGTTTCTTGGTTTTAAAATAAATCCTTTCAATTGACACCATTGATGAAAAGTCTTATCTCAAACTCTCGCTCTGTTGAATAAACTATGATTTTATATTAACGTAGCTGTCACTCATTAGTTAAGTCAAAAACCACTTTTTGAAAACAATAGAATCCGTAGAAACTCTTTTTAAGAAAACACTAATCGTTTAAACACCCTTATCTCAAACTCTCGCTCTGTTGACTTAGGTTATATAATTAAATTCAAATGCTTAACTCTCGTCCTCACATTCAATCTTTAAAAATACTTTTTGAAAAAGATTAGAACTTAATTAACTCTAAAAATTGCTCTCGCCCTGATCTAGAATTAATGTCCAATTAACACTGTCCAGTCAAAAACTCAAACTCTCGTTCTATTGCTTTTAACTTCTTTATGTCTTTTACTTTCGTACAAAAACCTTGTTATTAATCCTGTAAATTGGGACCGTGAAAAGAGTGATTTTAATTTTAAACTTAATTAAACCAACTTGGTTTTGATTCCTTCATTTCGTTTACTCTACATACCGATACCTAAATAAATTAGCCAGACATGCTAAACAGACTTAAATAATTATCATGCATAAACAAATTCATCTCAGGCAAATAATATAAATAAACAGTGAAGCAGGGCATATATAAATTCAAACAATAATTAAAGAACCTGAGAAATTAAATAGCAGTCTTTAACACTCCACCACAGGCCGTTTGGATTTGTTCTTGAATTCTTCAATCAAACAGAAAAATAAAAGCGAAGGAATAAAAAAACTAGATTCTTACGTAAGGTTAGATCCGGTGAAAGGTACACAATAGTTTTCGGTGTAGAAACTATTGTGCGAAAAAGAATTAACTAAGTGCTGAAAAAAGAAAATAGAAACTGCGAAGGAAACAATATAAAAGTTGTAAAAGTAATGCTGTAAAAATGTGCTCGTACTGCTGGAAGAGAAAAATTGCGAAAAAGAGAAAACGGCGAAGAAGCGTGGAACCTCCAGTGTTTTCCGTAAGGTTACTATTTATATTGGTCACTTGTTGTAATTGTTTCCAAAGGCATTCCGCGTTAAAGGTCTTCACGTGGCGAATGGTCAGGCGTGCAAATAGGACTCAACGTCTCTGAAGCCAAAAATATAGGAGAATGGTGTGACGTCCATCACACCATGTGTGACGCTCGTCACAACCTTTGTGACGCTCGTCACAGGCACATCGCCTGTGCTTTTTGGGCTGGGATTTGGCCTTTGATATTTGCTTCTTTTCATTCCTTTTTGCACCTCATTTTCTTCCTTTTTTTACTTGTGCTTCAAATAAACCACCTGAGATAAATAGAAAGAAAATACCGCGTAATACCTAATAAAATGAAATAAATTGAAGTAAATAATAATATAATTTAATTAAATTGAGTCCTAGAATGTGATATTATTTCATGTTATCAAACTCCCCCATATCTTTGCTTGTCCTCAAGCAAAATACAGTATAGAACTTGTTTTAAAAATTTTAGCCAGATGAAATTTCAAAACACACATCAATTCGTACTAGGTTGCCTGTAAACCTTGTTTAGAAGTAACTTGAGTTTAATCTTGACATCAACAACCACCTTCACAACCTCAGATAACCCCACCTTATGCAAACCAGTTCGAGTAATGCCATTATAGCTATCCTAGTTCCTTTACTCTTATTTCACCCGTTTTCATTCTAGCGAAATCACATTAAGCCCTTTATCTTTTCGCGCACATAGTGGAGTAACCGGTTAGTGATTTTGATCCCCTTTTAGCTAGAAGTTCTGGTACATAAGTCGGATAACTTTGTTATTCAGTCCATTGCAAATTGCGGGGGATCGGACCGTAGTCCGCCCTACCAAGTTCAGTACCAGATACCTGCTGAACCAACTCATAATGGATCTTTCATATTATGCTTTTGTATGATCTGCAACCTTTAGATTAAATGATCTGGTAAGGATCACCTAACTTAATTAGTGCATTTCCTGATATATATATGTATATATATATTTTTTTTATGTTACTTTGGGAATCATTCACTTATATTCATCGGCTCTCCACGTAGTTTGCTATTAAGATGGTGCTGACTTCTCGTATAAACTACTCGGGGTTACTATAAAACTAAAAGTTCAAGGGATTGGTATAATAGGTACTTATCCTGATCTAACATGTTGAGGTTCTTAGAGCGTTGTTATGGTAATAATTTTTGTCTTGATTTCACTCAAGTTTTATAAAATAAGCGACCTTTATACTTATTGGGTGTGTTAAATTTTTGTTATGGCTCATGAAAATTGAGGGGAATGGATAATAGAAAGTTTTCACACTTGGGACTTAACTTAAAATAAATCTATATTATAAGAAATATTATTTTATTTTATATATATATATATATATATATATATATATATATATATATATATATATATATATATATATATATATATATATTTATAAGGGAAATAACAATGAAAAGAAAGATACATACTTGAAAAAGAAAAAGGAGGATAGAAAGAACACGGTTTTCCCCCCATACTTGAATGAAACATTGTCCCCAATGTTTTAAGGAAAAGAAATGAATTACAAAAAGAAAGGAAAAAAAACTAAAGTTAATTCTGCCTGCCGCCTCTTGTTCTTGGACCTGGTGATCGTTGACGTACTTCTATGTCGTCAAATCTGCTGAACAACTCAATGAACCGCTGATCGGTTATGGCATTCCTCTCTTCCTGTTGTTGTTGCATTTGGCGCATCATTTGCATCATTTCGAGATTCTGTGCTTGCATACCATCAATAGCATCCATGATGTCGTCGTTGGTTGCCGGCCTTCTTCGTCGACGACGTCGTGAGGATGGGCCAGCTGCATTATCGGAAGGGTTGAGCGGGACTGATTGGAGTGCAGGAGCGTTATCACCTTGCTCCATTTTTTCGAACTCGTCGGTAGACGGGTTTGTATGTGAAGGCTCGGTAGCTTCGGGAGCATTCATATCATAGAGGTGGCGGTTGGGATTGGTGACATCGGTTAAGGCAATGTTGGGTAGAACAACGCTTGGGACTTCCTGGTTATTCACCATAAGGTAATATTTTCCGCCTACTCTGTTCTTTATTAGGCGGCTGGACCGACAGTAGCTTATATCCATAAATAGGGGAGGTAAAGATTCTAAAGTTTGGTGTCGGTCCCCTAGGTTTAAGCCAAGTGCTATGGTGGTGATTAATCCACCAATTACAAAAGGTTGACGGCCTCTAGCACATAAGGTGCGGATATGATGAAATAGGAAGGAGGCGGCGTTTACCTTAGCATTCGGTTCGAAGACGCATTCGAGGAAGAATAGTTCCTTTGCGTTGACCTTGCTGTTGTTCGGTCTTCCAAAAACTGTGTTTTGTAGGATGCGGATAAAGTACTGGATAGTTGGGTTATGTATATGGGGAACAAGGAGCTCTTCCCAGTTGTTGGCATCTACACCGGAGATTTTCCTAAAGAGGTCGAAAGCGGCAACTGTGTTCCAGTTTAGGTTTGGAGGGATTTTGGGGTAGACTTGACCTTCTATGGGGAATTTTAGCATGGTACTCAATTGGTTTTGGGATAGGGAGTACTCGGTGTTGAACATACGGAAGGTTGCGGTACCGGTTAAGAATTCGTCCTCACCGGTGGGAGTGTTGTACGCATAGGAACTTAAAAATTCTAAGGTTAGGGATGGGTAGGTGGGTTGATTATGCGTGCATAGAAAGGTTAAATCAGCAAGACGGAGCATCCATTCTATACCTTGAAGTAATCCTAATTGTTGTAAACAAGTTAAATCAGAATACCTGGTAGAGGTGACATCTCGTTGTTGGAAACGCTCGAATTGCTCCCTTTGATGGTTATCATCTTCAGATCGGAAGATGATGTTTCCAAAATTTTGATTTCCCGCCATACTGATGAATGAGTTGGAAGAAGTAATTAGGAAAGAAAAGAAAATATATTTGATTGTATAGAATAGTTGTGATGTAGGAAGAAAGGTATGGTGGGTATTTAGAGGAAAAAATTTGAATTTGGAAAGGGAGTGGTTGAAAAGTAAAAAGGTGTAGGGTTGTAAAAAGGAAAAATGGGGAAGGTAAAAAGGTGTAGGGTTGTGAAAAGGAAAAATGGGGAAGGTAAAAAGGTGTAGGGTTGTAACGTTCGTCTCCAACGGCTTTGTAACGTTCACCTAGCCAGCAACGTGTTACGGTCGTTACAGAGGCATGACGGGCGTCACAAGCACTTGGCGTGACGTCCGTGATAGGTTGTGTGACGCTCGTCACACAGTCTTTTTGGCATGGTTTTTGCTTGCGTTCTTCATAATGATTTTGGTAATTTATTTTTATTTATTTATTTTATTTTGCTTCAGATTATTTTATTCTGCTATTGAAATTTCCCTGCATGCTATTCTACTTTGTGTAATAGTGCATAAATATATTATATTTTTAATAATTTATGTAGGCAGCAACAGTAGAGAGCATTTTTTTTTATAGATATTGCATAATTCATAATAAAATAGGATAATTCAATAGCTTCATAAAATAATCATAATGTAACATTGGAGAGAAAAAAAACAAAAATGCGAAAGAGAAACAAATACGAACATAATTTGAAATAACATTAAATAATAAAATTAACTAAAACTAGATAACTAAGAAAAACGACTTCTATCCATCTGCACGATCTCTGGCCGGAGGAGCAAAGGAGTTAATACGGTATAGCAACTCGTGAAACTGATTTGTCATACTGTTCATGTGTCCCAGAAATTCGTGTCTCATGTTAGCGAACTCTTCTCTGAGGGCTTCTTGTTCTGACATCAAAGCTTCAATGGCGGTGTTATAATCAGTTCCGGGCATATGATGTCTAAGGTCGGGTATTGCCGATTCTTCGGTCTGAACAGGTTGAGGAGGAGGATCAATATCATAATAACCAGATGGTGTCTGAGGGTCTGATTCAGCATAAGGAATCTGGTCATCACAAATCTCATAGTCCTGGATGGATTCAGTGGATCTAGCAGGAGAGGGGGTTTCGTTCAGATTGTAGAGCTAGTTATTGCGGTTATGAACACTAGTCCTAGGATCGGGCATGGTGAATAGGCAAAGAACTTGTTATTAATTATAAGCTCAAACTCGTCAGATCCTAGGTTTGCTATAAACATAGTGTTGAAGAGGAAGGGTATACTCATAGTAGTAATGCCACAAAAAGGGCTTAAGTCAAGCATAGGCTGACGTAATCCGATAGCATTACCAATCATGGTTGTCAAGCCGCCTATTCGAATTGGTGCTCGTTCATCTTGGATAAGGTGGTCTAAATTTGCCAACATAAAAGTAGCACCGTTTACTGGACGGTTCTGGGAAGCACAAAATATGATGAAGAGTTCATCACGTGAAACTGTGGTACTGTTTGGCTTCTTCCCAAATAAGGTGTGGGTGAGGATCTTATGGAAATAACGAAAGGTCGGGTTATGTATGTTTCTAGAGAGAAACTCATGTTCCTCGGGATCGTCATTTCCAGTCAAGCTTCCCCAAAATTGTTCAAGTTCTCTATATTCAAAAAGTTCTTCTTGGCTCACTGTGAATGTGTCAAAGGATGTAGGGAAACCTAAAAGGTTGGTAAAGTCTTGAATATTAAATTGGTACTCCATGTTAAACATTCTAAACTGGATAAAACCTCTGCTTATTCCTTTCCCATGGCTGGGTAGATAGATCAGAGAACTAAGGAATTCTAGAGTCAGTCTCCGGTAAGTGACAAATTGTCTACGGATAGGAGCGGTTTCCCACCCTATCTGACTCAGCAAATACATGACACTTTGTCTTAGTCCAAGGGCAGTCATTGCCCAGTCATCATCATACAGACTAGGTAGCATCTCTCTCGTGGCTAGTTCCTCAAACTTTTGTTTCTGAGCTGTTCCTCTAAATTTGATACCCATACGATCAATTTGTCCCATCAGGTTAGTGTTAGCTAGAGAAAAGAAAAACAAGAGTTTTAGTCAGGATTTGGCCAAATGCCGAAAGAAGAAGAGAAAAGTTTTTAATAAATAAAAATAAATTAAGAATGAATACTAAACAAAAATTAAAAGAATAATTAAGGAAGAAATAGAAAATAATAATAGAAAAAAATAAAATATTTGTGGGTTGTCTCCCACTAAGCGCTTTGTTTAATGTCGCAAGCTCGACATAAAAACTATCAATTATAATCTATAAGTTCTGGAGGCATTTCGTCTAAGTGCAAGACTTGCGAATCTTCATTGTTTTCTGCATAGTGATAATGTTTTAGACGTTGCCCGTTTACGGTAAATGGTTCCATAGATTTGCCTTTAATTTCTACTGCTCCACTAGGAAAAACATTGGTGATTTGAAAAGGACCTGACCATCTAGATCGTAGTTTTCCCGGGAATAACTTTAGCCTGGAGTTAAATAAAAGGACTATATCGCCTTGTTTGAAGATTTTCCTTGATATGCGCTTGTCATGCCATTGTTTTGTTCTTTCTTTGTAGATTCTGGCATTTTCGTAAGCGTCTCTTCTGAGTTCCTCTAATTCGCTTATATCAAGGATTCTCTTTTCACCGGCGGCTTTATAGTTTAAATTTAGATTTTTAATAGCCCAATAGGCTTTATGTTCTAATTCTACCGGGAGGTGACAGGATTTTCCATAAATTAACTTAAATGGGGTTGTCCCTATGGGAGTTTTGTAAGTAGTTCGGTAGGCCCATAAAGCTTCTGGTAATTTCAATGACCAGTCTTTCCTTGAAGTGGCGACTATTTTCTCTAATATCTGTTTGATTTCTCTGTTAGACACTTCCATTTGCCCACTGGTTTGAGGGTGGTAAGGTGTCGCTACTCTATGTCTTACGCCATACTTAAGCAGTAGTTTTTCGAGTACCTTGGATATGAAATGCGATCCACCATCACTGACTACTATTCTTGGGACACCAAACCTTGGAAATATTATATTCTTAAAGAGTCTAGTTACTACTCGTGTGTCGTTTGTTGGAGAAGCTATAGCTTCAATCCATTTCGATACGTAGTCAACTGCCACGAGTATGTATTTGTTACCGAAAGAGGATGGAAAAGGTCGCATGAATTCTATTCCCCACACGTCGAAAATCTCTACTTCCAAAACGCCCTTTTGTGGCATCTCGTCATGTCTAGATATGTTTCCTGTGCGTTGACATCTGTCACATTTCTTAATAGCTGCATGTACATCCTTCCATATATTTGGCCAATAAAAACCGGCTTGTAGGATTTTAGAGCAGGTCTTGGATGTACTTGCATGTCCACCATAAGGAGCGGAGTGACAGTGTTGGATTATATTTTCTACCTCTTCTTCGGGTATACACCGACGGAAAATACCATCGGGGCCTCTTTTAAAAAGTAAGGGGTCATCCCAGTAATAGTTTTATGTCATAGAAGAATCGTTTCTTCTGCTGGTAGGATAAGGTAGGTGGAACTATTCCGGCAGCTAAATAATTGACGAGGTCAGCGTACCACGGTGTAACAGATATAGCTAAGGTGGTTTCTACCTGTTTATCAGCGTTATTTTCTTCCAAAGTAGCTATAAGTTTATCGTACGAGAAATCATCGTTAATCGATGTTCTTTCCGGTTCAAGGTTCTCAAGTCTAGAGAGGTGATCTGCTACTACGTTTTCAGTTCCTTTCTTGTCTTTGATTTCCAAATCGAACTCTTGTAGCAACAGGATCCACCTTAGGAGTCTAGGTTTAACATCCTTTTTTGTTAAGAGGTATTTGATAGCAGCGTGGTCAGTGTAGATGATTATTTTGGCTCCGACCAAGTAAGAACGAAATTTATCTAGCGCAAACACTACTGCTAGAAGTTCTTTCTCGGTTGTGGCGTAATTCATTTGTGCTTCATCTAGAGTTCTACTTGCGTAATATATAACGTGAAGCTTTTCATCCTTTCGTTGCCCTAAAACAGCACCTACAGCGTAATCACTAGCATCACACATTATTTCGAATGGTTCATTCCAATCTGGTGTCTGCATTATGGGCGCGGAGATCAGTGCTTGTTTAAGCGTTTGAAATGCTTCTAAACATTTATTGTCGAATATGAATTCAGCATCTTTCATTAATAGCCCGGTTAAAGGTTTAGTTATTTTAGAGAAGTCTTTAATGAATCGTCGGTAAAAACCGACATGTCCTAAGAAGCTTCGTACTTCTCTCACAGTTTTCGGGGGTTGTAGATTTTCGATTACCTCTATTTTGGCTTTGTCTACTTCAATTCCTCTGTTCGAGATGATGTGTCCTAAAACAATTCCTTCTTGTACCATAAAGTGACATTTTTCCCAATTAAGTACTAGGTTTACTTTTACACATCGCTCTAGAACTCTTTCTAGGTTTTCAAGGCATTCTTCAAAGCTTTGTCCGCATACGGAAAAGTCATCCATAAATACTTCCATGATGTTTTCTATAAAATCGGCGAATATTGCCATCATGCACCTTTGGATGGTTGCAGGAGCATTACACAAGCGAAACGGCATTCGTCTATAAGCGAAGGTACCGAAAGGACACGTGAACGTTGTCTTTTCTTGGTCATCAGGGTGAATCGGTATTTGAAAGAAACCTGAGTAACCGTCTAGATAGCAGAAATGAGAATGTTTTGCTAATCGTTCTAACATCTGGTCAATGAATGGTAAAGGGAAATGATCTTTTCGGGTTGCTTTGTTTAGTTTCCTATAGTCAATGCACATTCTCCATCCCGATTCGATTCGTTTGGTTATAGTTTCTCCTTTTTCATTTTCAATGACTGTTACACCTCCTTTCTTTGGTACTACGTGTATAGGACTAACCCATTTGCTATCAGATATAGGATATATGATACCTGCCTCTAATAACTTGGTTATTTCCTTCTTCACTACCTCACTCAGGATCGGGTTTAGTCTCCTCTGGTGTTCCCTAGAAGTTTTACAGTCTTCTTCTAGCATGATGCGGTGCATACAAATAGAAGAACTTATTCCTTTAAGATCGGTGATGTTGTATCCTAGTGCGGTTGGATATTTTCTTAAGATATGCAGGAGTTTTTCTGTTTCGAGTTTTCCTAGGTCAGCATTAACTATCACTGGTCGTTCAAGTTCAAAGTCTAGGAATTCATATCTCAGATTTTTGGGAAGTGTTTTCAGGTCTAGGGTTGGTTTCTTAAGGCATTGTGTAGGATCCGGTGTTATTGCTAAACATTGGTTAAGTTTGTCTTCTACAAGATAGTCAGATGATTTGTCTTTTTCTAACTCCGTTTCTTTTATGCATTTATCGATGATATTCATGAAGTAACATGTATCTTCTATTGCAGGTGCTTTCAAAAATTGGGAAAGAATGAACTCAATTTTCTCTTCTCCTACTTCAAAAGTGAGTCGTCCTCGTTTTACGTCTATGATCGCACTGGTAGTTGCTAAGAACGGTCTTCCCAGTATAATGGGTGTAACTTCATCTTCTCTAATATCCATAATTATAAAATCAGTTGGAATGTAGAATTGACCTATGCGCACTGGAACGTTTTCAAGAATTCCTACAGGATATTTGACGGAACGATCTGCTAGTTGCACAGACATTTTAGTTGGTCTTAATTCTCCCATTTCAAGTCTCTTGCATATGGATAAAGGCATAACACTAATACCGGCTCCTAAATCGCATAAGGCTTTGTCAATGACAAATTTTCCTATGTGACAGGGTATAGAGAAACTACCTGGGTCTTTAAGTTTAGGAGGCATATTCTGGATTATAGCGCTACATTCAGCGGTAAGTGTAACTGTTTCGCTATCTTCAAGTTTCCTTTTATTAGAAAGAATTTCTTTTAAAAACTTGGCATATGAGGGCATCTGCGTAATAGCTTCTGTAAACGGAATTGTGACGTTTAATTGTTTTAGTAGGTCAACAAATTTTTTGAATTGGCCCGCATCTTTGGTTTAAATAAGCCTTTGAGGGAAAGGGATAGGTGGTTTATAAGGTGGTGGAGGTACATAAGGTTCCTTCTTTTCTACGGTTTCCTTATTACTCTCTTCCTTTTCCTTAGGTTCACTTTCCTCCTCAGTTGACTTTTTAGAGTTTTGGTTTTCTATCCTTGGGTCAGACGGTCCTTCCACTTCCGTTCCGCTTCTCAGTATAATTGCATGAGCGTGGCTTCTTGGGTTAGGTTGGGGTTGGCCAGGAAATGTACCAGTTGGGGCAGCAGTAGGCGCTTGTTGTTGAGCTACTTGTGAAATTTGTGTTTCCAGCATTTTGTTATGAGTAGCCAGGTGTCGCATCGCGCGAAAAACCGGCGGGAAAACAAGAACAACAGAGCCGCCACCGTGCGTTATTTATCCCAAAAGAGGGAAAGGAAACGCTCAGAGTAAACCTGGGAAAGAACATGGTCTCGCGACCAAAGAGAATGGGTTCGGGAGTCGGTTATGCGAAGGGAAGGTATTAGCACCCCTACGCATCCGTAGTACTCTACGGGATCCGCGCACAAAAGGAAGGAATATGGTTGCTAAACACTGCTCAAACACACACACACTGGCTGAAAGAGACGAAGAAACTGACTGAAACTGACTCGGCAGGATGTCGCATCCTGGGCCTACTTAGTCTATCAGGCATAGACATCAGAGTCGAAGTAGTTCGGACTGGGGAAACGACACATGCTCGCTAGGATATCGCATCCTATGCATACGTATCTTCTCGGACGAGAGAAGAATCAGAGCATTCGTAGCTCGGCTGACACGCACACAAACAAACACAAACACAGGCAAACGTGGAGCCCGAATGCCAATCACTGGACTTACATCAGCATCCGAACCAAAACACGCACAAGAGGCAAATATGGAGCCCAAATGCCAATCACTGGACTTACATCAGCATCCGAACCAAAACGCACGCACACTGGAACCTAACTGCCACTCGATGGACTTACATCGGCTTCCAAGCACACAACAACACAACAGGTTGATAGGGAGTCGGGGACTCAGCCTATAACTGTCAAGCACACACTCAAACAGACAGACAGCAAATTGCTAAGGAGTCAGGCACTCGAGCCTAGCAATTGTCAGACAACACACATAAAAAGAAAAAGGGCGCCCGGAGAGATCAGCTCAATCTCCTGCCTACATACTTCATCTGGTATGAAGATCAGGGCGATGTAGTTCCCCTACGCAGGGATAAAGGACCTAGCCTAACCAGATAACAGAGGGAGACACAACTAGGGAGACTACGACTCGAGCCTAGATGTTATCATGCAAGATCATCCCTAAGTTAAGGTTTCTAGCTAAACGGCACAAGGGCCAACCTATCCTAAGCATGGCTCACACAGGAAGCAAGCCACACACACACTTAACTTGCACAGGAAGCAAGCCAAGCAAAACCTAACTTGCACAGGAAGCAAGTCTAAACTAATCCTAACTTGCACAGGAAGCAAGTCAAACAATCCTATCTTGCACAGGAAGCAAGTCAAACAATCCTATCTTGCACAGGAAGCAAGTCAAACAATCCTACAAGCACAGATAGCACACGCTATACACAAACAAGTGGCTCAAACAAGGGTTAGGTTTTAGTCAAGGGGTCATATCAACCTCGACAAACAAACCTCTGGAACTGGGTGAATGTTGCTCTTAACCTTGCCATTGAGGGGCTAAGGTGAAGCAGATGAAAGGATGAAGTGAAGATGAGACTTCACAGCTCTTATCCCTGGCCTGGGAGAGCTTAAGACAAGAATGTGTGGGTCCAGAAAGTGGGAACCCTTCTACACATTTAAAACTGACTCAACTGTACAATTGTACAAGATCTTGGGTTTGTATCTGCAATGCATCAACACAGTGGTGTGAGCAAAGCAGATGACACACTGAATAGTGGGGGATAGATTGCATATCCCTACCTTCCACCAATTGCCTCTTCGCTTAGGAGGACTTTGACTCTATGCAGGGACAAAAGTTAAACATCCACAAACATTGCCTCTTAAGGAGGACTTCAGACAGTTGCCTGGCCAAGTAACAGGCCAGGTCTTCCAGACTACATGAAGTAAAAGAGACATACCTCAATGCAAATTGCTTATACAAGCAAAGCAAAGCAAAAAGTTCACAAGGAACTAAGCAACTAAAGCACCTGAAACAGTCAAGCAGATGTTAGTATGCAACTTCAAACAAAACAAACAGAAACAGACAACAACAGTCCATTAGAAGCACATGGATGTGCAAGGCACAAGGCTATGTGCATGTGAGCCAAGCCACCTACAAAACAAATAGGTTAGACAATGATACTTGAGTAAGCTCAATCAAAAGAATTGGTCTTAATGGCCATTTGATGGTCAACCTGAAATCACAAACTCAAAGGTGAGTAACAGGACCACTAGGGCTAGCCTAGGGTCAAAAGTGAATGAGAAAGTCCAAACAGCAAGGGGTAAGTATCCAAAATCATGTTCAAACAATTAGGAAAAAAAACCAATTGGGTTCACATTCATATCAATCATCATCATCATTTCATGAACCATTTAGGTCAAAACATGGCAAACAGAAGCTCACAGAAGTCAACAGAAAGACTTGCATCAAAAGCAATCTAAACATTTTCCAAAAATCACCAAATAAATCATGATCAACCCTAACACATAGCATGGTAAGCATGTCAAATTTCATCCCATTTGGACAAGTGGAAGGCAGTCAATGAAAATCAGAAAGTCAAAGCCATTTTGAACATGCTCAAAGAAGTCAACCAAACATGCATCAACTTAGAAAAATCATAAGTCAATAATGGTGTATGATAAATGAATGGGATCAAAACCATGGCAAAGATGAGGATGTCTAGTTATCACATGTCAAATTTCATGTCCATCTAATAAAGTATGAGAATTTCACAAGTGAAATGGGAACATGTGTCACACAAAGTCAACATTTGACTAGGCAGGGAGGAAAAATCTCAAACAAATGGAAAATAGTTCAAATAAATCCAATAAAATTCACAAGTCAACTAGACATACAAGAGTAGGTTTATGCAAAATTTGGGGTCATTTGGATGTAAGGAAGCATGGCAATGAAAATCATGAAGTTGGTCATCAATGGTGTGACACAAATTGTCACACCCTAATTCAAAAAATCATATCTTACAAACCACACATGATAAATTCACAAACTTTATACCAAAATCACCATGAATGTGTCTAGATTAAGCACAAAAAATTTGGGAGCCATTGGATAAAGCATCATCATTTCACAAATGTTTTGGCAAAGTGTACAATATTTGGTCACATGTCACAAACTCTAAGGCCATTTAAAAACCACTCATCCGAAAATTCTGGAAAAAATAATGATAAAAAGTAGAGATCATGATGAACATAACACAAAAATCCCATTGAATTTGGATCAGAAATGGGCAAGTTATGATTTTTGGAAGATGGATGAAATAATTGAAGAAAATAAAATGAAATGATAAAACGAGAATGGCATAATTGTAATATTTGGCTCCACTTAACTAAACACGGTCGTTTTGGCCTTAAAAATGAAATAATTTCATTGGTTGGTGAGTGAAAAGCCAGGCAACACGAAAATGGGGAGAAATCTGGGAAAATTGGGATTAGGGTTTGTGTTCAAAAATCATAATTTCACAATCTTGCCCAAAAATCAAAATTGAATACATGGAAATGATCAGCATGGCAAGGTCAACATGAATCCACCATTGATTTTCATTAAAACCACACAAAAATCAAGAATCGAGCAAAAACACATTTCAACATTAAACTTCCAAACAATGTATCTTCATGGATAAGCATTCATTTCCAAAAGTGAAAGTATCACTAAACTCAGCATTGAAAGACCTATTCAAAACATGTCATGGTTTTTGAAATAGAGAGGGTCGAAATTTTACCTATTTTTGAAGCAGAATGAGAAACAGTTGTTGTTTGGTCTTTGAAGCTCAAAACAGCTGCTGCAAAAGTCTTCTAGTGATGGATGATAATTGGTGAGGTTAGCTTTGCTTTGTGGATGCTTGGAGAGAAATTCAATGTTCAACCTCTTTGATGATGAACCAACAAAACAAGGTCAAGGTGTTTGGAGTTTGAGTGAATGAACTTCTATATCATGCTGGTTATGTTTTGAAGTTTTTGACAGGATCCTTGGAATGCAAATAGCACGGGCAGTTTTGAATGAGTGTTGTTATGCAGTGTGTTGGAACTGTGGAGTTTTTGGCAGAATTTTCAAATGCAAATAGCAGGTTGTGTTATGTTGGCAAAGTTTGGAAATGATGAAAAATAGAGATGAACCCAAACTGTCATGGTTGGCAAGGCAATGTTTGGAGTTGGACAGGAAAATGGGAATGCAGGGCAAGGCTAGGTTTTGTTTTGACAGCAAAAATGAAGAGATACTGTTATCAAAGCAGGGCAGGGTTTGTTACTTTTTGTTGGTTTGGACTGTTTAGAACAAATGCCAGTGAGAAGGATTTTTAGAGAGTGAGAGAACCAATGCCTCCTGCTGTATGATGTGTTTGATGCTGCTGCTGGTTTTGTTCAATGGGAGTTTGGACTGAAAATGCAGACACAAACTGAATGCAGCTCTTGGATTTTGTGAGATTAGCAAGACAGGTTTTTTTGTTCTTCTTTAATTTTTACAGGTTTTGGAAGAAATGGCCAAGGGTGTGTGGTTTGTGGCTGCTCATTCTGGTTTGGTTTTGACAGAAAAAGGTGAGGAAAAAAAAAGGTATTTTGTATTGTGCAGCCTTGGCTCTTAACAGTTTTTGACCGAAAAATTCGAATGCCCCCACAGCCAGGTCAGGTTTTTAGAGGATATGAACAAATGGCTTTTGCTGCTATTACTGTCCTCCCATGACAGAAAAAATTGCCTGAATTCTGCTGTCTTGTATGCCAAGCATGGTCTATGGTTTTTGTGGGATGGGGTTGTACTTGCTCTGCACATTTCAAGCAGCCAGGGTATGGCCTCCTGTTGGTCTTGGCTGCACAATTAGGCTTCACATTGTGTTTCAATTGACAGCAAATCATGCCTCTCCATGCTGTTTGCTGTTGCTTCAATTTTGAGGAGGAAAAGGCTAAGTGAGAGGATGAGGATTTGTGTGGTTGGAGGCTGCCAGTAGCATTTCCAAAGGATGAATAGGTGTACTGTTATGCAAAGCCAAGCCCAGTTTATCATGAGTTTTTGGCAGATCTCTCAAATGCAACAGCAAGGTGCCTCTTTCTTTGAGAGTCAAACATGCTTCTTCTACTGTCAAATGGTTTTGGTCTGCTACTAGGGATGGCCATGACAGAAAATGGTGATGATTTTGCTGTCATGGTACAAAGCATGGCCATGTGGGATATGGTTGTTGTAAACATGTACTTTGGCCAATGTTCAAGTAAGCTAGCAAGGCCTTTTTTTTTGTGGTTTTTATGCTGCTAAATGAAGCTTCAAAATGACAGCAAATGATGGTTTAGATTTCTGTTTCCATAGTACAAATCATGGTATGGTGGAATGTATGGACAAGCATGGTTGAATTTGTACTTTCCTTACAATTCAAGCAACCAAGTATGGATTCATGATGGGTGCAAGTACTGCATACTTTGACTTTGCAAACACATTCTAAATGACATTTATGAGCTGTTCCAATTGGCCAAATGTTGAAAAAATGTTTAAATCAAAAAGTCAACTCTTGGTCAAACTTACATTTAAATGAAAAAGGTCAAAATATGCCATTTTGATTGGTGAAGTTTTGGCACATGAAATTTATATTTTTGGAAAGAGGGGATCAAATGTGACTTGTAGGAAAAAACCCCACCAAAATTGGCCAAACGGTTTGAGAGATATGGCCCTTTGAAGTTCAAGATTTTCTGAAATCGATTCGATCATAACTTGCCAACCACACATGGGAATTGAGAGTTCTAGGACTTTTTGGAAACGGGAGAACAAGATCTTCAACTTTCATGTTGGGCAAAAATTCATTTGAGGCTTGTATCAAAACGTAGGTTGAGGATCAAGACTTTCCATTTATGGCAGGTTTCAGTTACAGGCCCAGTTTCCATTTCGGGAAATTCATGATCTGGCTTCAACTTCCTCCATGATGGTGTTTGGCATGATATATGATGACTATTTGGACATGAATGAACTCTCACAAACCAATTCCAATCATCCAATCACTGATTAAACAGACAGTTGACCAACAGTTGACTTTTAGGGTTTCTGACTGATTGTGCATTGACTGATGATTTCCAAACCCTGATTCCTTGAGAACTTGACTTCAACTGATGTCCCAAGTTGTATGAACTCTTGATTATTGATCATGGTGCCCAAATTCCACAAGAATGACCACCATCCACTGCTTTGACTGACAGTCGACTTTTTAGGGTTTTTGACTGTCTGTGTATGAACTGATGATCTCCAAGTCTTCAACCCTTGACCAAAATACTTCAAATAGACCTCCAAGCCATGTGAACTTGTTGGACAAACCCCAAGGCCTTGGTTCAATGAGAAATTCCTTTGCTTGCTTGGTTGACTGATCAGGAGATTAGTTTGACCTAATTCTTGATTGCTTGCTCTTGAGGCAACTGAGGGACAATGCAAATGCTATGCAATGGATCATGATATGCTATGACCTAATATGAAAATGTATGTATAATGGTAGGTGCAAATTTGAGGTGCTACAGCTGCCCCTATTCAATCAGCTGGGAACCCGAACGGATGATAGCAACGGCTGTCAGACTTTCAGGGTAAACAGGGATTGAATACCAAAGAACCGTAGAATTTGCACCGTACTGGATATGATACAAGAAGAACCACGTCATTTACCGATGACGCCTGCAATCGACAGCTTCAGAAAAGCAAAACCATTTACCGATGGTTAGAAACTGGAATCTTGATATTTACCGATATCAACTTCGGCACAACCATTTACCGATGGCGGCTGGGGAAAACAAACTTCTGAAAAGCAAAACCATTTACCGATGGTTAAAACTGGGACTTTGATATTTATCGATATCAACTTCAGCACGACCATTTACCGATGGCTGCTGGGAAACAGATTTTGATGTAGAAAGGAAGCAAGACCATTTACCGATGGTGGCTTCAAAGAAACTTGACATTTACCGATGTCAACTTAGCAAAACCATTTACCGATGGCTGCTGTTACTGGGAGCTCGATATTTACCGATATCGAAGAAAACGGGGCCATTTACCGATGGCGTCTCCACTTGGGGAGAAACAAACTCTTTGTGATGATACCAGACAAGACGTTTACCGACGACTTCTGGGGATTTTGATTTTATTAACAATAAAACAAAGAATGACCAGACATTTACCGATGACTGGGATGAGACACGATGTTTACCGACATCGAAAGATGATGTTTACCGACATCAAAAAGAATGACCAGACATTTACCGATGACTGGGATGAGAAACGATGTTTACCGACATCGAAAGATGATGTTTACCGACATCAAAAAGAATGACCAGACATTTACCGATGACCGGGAATGAGAAATTAATTGGGGAGATACAAATATTTGCAACTGGAAACCAGATAGGACATTTACAGATGACTCTACTGGGGATTTCTAGCTGGGGATTATCAGACCTTTACCGATGACTGCAGAAAAGACTCGATGTTTACCGACATCGAAAGATGATATTTACCGACATCAAAAAATGACCAGACATTTACCGATGACTGGGGTGAAAACCCGATGTTTACAGACACCGAAACAATGGTGTTTACCGACACCAAAAATGATGACCAGAAATTTACTGATGACTGGAGAGAATACTCGATGTTTACAGACACCGAAGCAATGGTGTTTACAGACATCAAAAAAAAGATGGCCAGACATTTACTGATGACTGGAGAGAATACTCGATGTTTACAGACACCGAAACAATGGTGTTTACCGACACCAAAAATGATGACCAGACATTTACTGATGACTGGGGAGAATACTCGATGTTTACAGACACCGAAACAATGGTGTTTACCGACACCAAACAAAGAAACACACGCGGGCGCTAGCATGACACTTACTGGTATCACAAGAACGACATCTGAGATATGTCAAGGCAAGGTTGACCACTTGCTGGGGGTCTCACTGAGGAAAAACAAACTTTCTGTCACCATCGGGTGAGGAAATAAACCTCTGTGGGGAATAAACAATTCTGAATGCTGTCAAGAGCAACTGTAGCAGTCTTGCTGTACTGGTTGAATGAAATGATCCACCTCTGCCGGGGATACGGTCTGGTGAAGTTAACACATGAATGCATATGTTTGAATTTTTCTATGGCGTAATGCTCCATATTGAATGGGAATGCTACGCAATTTTTTGAGGATGCAATGATTACTACATGCAAAATGCAAATGAATCCTGGCTAGGGAGCCGAAATGATCAGATACTCTGACTCTGTGGGGAGACTCCTCTTGGGGAAATAATCTGCGGGGAACTCTGCTTGAGGAATGGCGAAACGACTTCACACTCATGTTGAAGAATAGCACTTGCTGCTGGGGAAAGGTAAACTCCGCCGGGGATATCCTCCAGTCCACAGGTAGGATAAACGTTGGAGATAAATTTCAATGAACCTGCCTCACTCGGGGAGGAAATCAGCAAATACAGACCTGCTGGGGATAGGCAATCCTTAGATCTGTTGGGGAATAGAAGGTGCTATCCACAGACGTCTTCGCGGGGGAACACAACTCTGATAGCTTCCAAACTTGCTTGGAGAAAATATCTGCTGAGGAAACGTCCTCACAGATGACAATCTGAAAAAAACAGCACAACAAAATGCCCCCAGGGGATACATGGACAAGATACGCTCAAGTGTCCTCAACATTCAAAATGATTTTCAAATGTTTTACCCTTCTGCACGTTATTGTGTAGCCTCCACGTTCTTATATGCAATGCTTATCAAAAATTCGGACATTTTGCAAACAAAACAGTAAAAATAAAAAAGAAAAAGCTATTTATCTGAATAACGACTTTTTATTGATTGAAAATGTGCCTGAAGAGGCAAATACATTGGGAAGCAATTCCTAGAAAGAGGTAATTGCGCACAAAAAGGAAAAATCTATCCTAATGGCAATGTGAACACGGCATCCACTATTTCCCAATTCTGTTATAACTCACAGATCATCAGTTTTCCTCCCAACTCCTTGCTTTCTGAGAAGAATGACTGGACGGATCACATCTTTCGAGATGGCAGACGATAAAGCTTGATGAAGTACAGACAACTCAGACTGTAGTCTTCGCTTTAATCCCTAACTTTTGCCTGGATCGCCCTTTCGGGTTTTCAATCCACCGGGATACCCATTTTTGCCTAAGCCGCCCTTGCGGGTTTTCGACTTACCGGGTGTACAATTCTTTTCATTTTATCCCTAATTTTTGCCCGAACCTTTTTTATGTTTTTTGGTTCGCCGGGATGCCCTTTTTTTGCCTGGACTCTTTTTTTGTCCAGCGGGTCAATTTATGCGAAGTATTTTTTGACTACATCTGAGTTGACAGGAGACGGAAAATCTTCACCATCCATAGTTGTAAGCATCAAGGCCCCACCGGAGAAGACCTTCTTCACAACATACGGACCTTCATAATTAGGAGTCCACTTGCCCCTGTTATCTGCACCGGGAGGGAGGATTTCTTCAAAACTAGATCACCGATCTGATAGCTTCGAGGACGCACTTTCTGATCAAAGGCTCGCTTCATCCTTCGCTGATACAACTGTCCATGACATACAGCTGCTAGCCGTCTCTCCTCGATAAGGCTCAACTCGTTAAACCTTGTTCGAATCCACTCGGCTTCGTCCAGCTTGACATCCAACAAAACTCTCAGAGAAGGAATCTCCACTTCAACAGGTAGAACAGCTTCCATACCATACACAAGGGAGTAAGGGGTTGCCCCGGTCGACGTACGTACTGAGGTACGGTACCCATGCAAAGCGAAAGGCAGCATCTCATGCCAATCCTTGTACGTAACGACCATCTTCTGCACAATCTTCTTGATATTCTTGTTTGCCGCTTCTACAGCACCATTCATCTTCGGTCTGTAGGGAGAAGAATTGTGATGTTCAATCTTGAAATCTTTACAAAGCTCTTTCATCATCTTGTTGTTGAGATTCGAACCATTGTCAGTGATGATTCTCTCAGGAACTCCATAACGGCATATGATTTCTTTCTTGATGAACCGGGTAACCACTTGTTTGGTAACGTTAGCATAGGAAGCTGCTTCCACCCATTTGGTGAAATAGTCAATCGCAACCAAGATGAAGCGATGTCCATTCGAAGCAGTAGGCTCAATCTTCCCAATCATATCAATGCCCCACATGGCAAACGGCCAAGGCGAATTCATGATATTTAGGGGGCTTGGTGGTACATGCACCTTATCAGCATAGATTTGACACTTATGGCACTTCCGAGCATACTTGAAACAATCGGATTCCATAGTCATCCAATAATAACCCGCTCTCAACAATTTCTTAGCCATTGCATGTCCGCCGGCGTGAGTACCGAAGGAACCTTCATGCACTTCCTGCATTAACATGTCTGCTTCGGGTCTGTCCACGCATCTGAGCAAGACCATGTCAAAGTTTCTCTTATACAACACATCATCCTGATTCAAATAGAAGCTTCCAGCTAGCCTCCTCAGGGTTTTCTTGTCATTCTTCGACGCACCTTCAGGATACTCCTGAGTCTTGAGGAAATTCTTGATGTCATAATACCACGGCTTCTCATCACCCACAACAGTCTCGGCTGCAAACACATACGCAGGTCTCTCGAGTCGATTCACTTCAATATGTGGCACATGATTCCACCAATGAACTTTGATCATAGACGACAAAGTAGCCAAAGCATCAGCCATTTGATTCTCATCCCGGGGGACATGATACAACTTCACTTTCTTGAAGAACGTCAGTATTCTTCTGGTGTAGTCTCTTTACGGAATCAAATGCGGCTGATTCGTATTCCAATCTCCATTGACCTGGTTGATCACTAGAGCAGAATCTCCAAAAATGTCAAGTGTTTTGATCCTCAGATCAATGGCTTCTTCTATCCCCATGATACAAGCCTCATACTCAGCTTCGTTGTTGGTGACGTCAAACGTCAATCTGGCAGAAAAAGGTATATGAACACCTTTGGGATTGATCAATACTGCCCCAACACCGTTACCGTTCATATTCACAGCCCCATCAAACATCAGCGTCCATTTGTCATCCGGGTCCGGTCCTTCCTCGACAAGAGGCTCTTCGCAATCTTTCATCTTGAGGTACATGATGTCTTCATCAGGGAATTCAAACATCATAGGCTGATAATCTTCAATCGGTTGTTCGGCGAGGTAGTCTGACAGAATACTACCTTTGATGGCCTTCCGAGACGTGTACTGAATGTCATACTCTGTTAAGATCATCTGCCAACGGGCAACGCGTCCGGTGAGAGCCGGCTTCTCAAAGATGTACTTCACTGGATCCATCTTAGAAATCAACAAGGTAGTATGGTTCAACATATACTGTCTCAGTCGGCGAGCAGCCCAGGCCAAAGCACAGCAAGTTTTCTCGAGCAGTGAATATCTGGTTTCACAGTCGGTAAACTTTTTGCTAAGGTAGTATATGGCATGGTCTTTTCGACCAGACTCGTCATGCTGTCCCAATACACACCCCATCGAGTTCTCAGTCACTGACAGGTACATTATCAGAGGTCTCCCTGGAACTGGAGGTATAAGGATTGGAGGTTTCTGTAGGTACTCCTTGATTTTGTCAAAAGCTTTCTGACAGTCATCGTTCCACTTGATCGCTTGATTCTTTCTAAGCAGTTTGAAAATTGGTTCACATGTAGCAGTTAGATGAGATATGAACCTTGCAATGTAGTTCAATCTCCCTAAAAACCCACGGACTTGCTTCTCCGTTTTCGGTTCAGGCATCTCTTGAATAGCTTTGACTTTTGCTGGATCAACCTCAATCCCTTTCTCACTGACAATGAAGCCTAAAAGCTTCCCTGATCTCACCCCAAACGTACACTTGTTCGGATTCAACCTCAGCTTGAACTTTCTCAACCGGTCAAACAGCTTCTGCAAATTAACCAAGTGCTCCTCTTCTGTCTGCGACTTCGCGATCATATCATCTACGTACACTTCAATTTCTTTGTGCATCATGTCATGAAAAAGAGTCGTCATTGCCCTCTGATAGGTAGCACCAGCATTCTTTAGCCCAAATGGCATCACTTTATAGCAGAACGTGCCCCAAGGTGTAATGAATGTCGTCTTTTCCATGTCCTCTGGCGCCATCTTGATCTGATTATATCCGAGAAACCATCCATGAAAGAGAATACCGAGGATTGAGCCGTATTATCAACCAATACATCAATGTGAGGTAATGGGAAATCATCTTTCGGACTCGCTCTATTCAAATCCCGGTAATCGACACACATTCTGACTTTGCCATCCTTCTTCGGCACAGGAACGATGTTGGCCACCCATGGGGGATAACTTGTAACAGCCAAAAAACCTGCATCCCACTGCTTCTGAACCTCTTCCTTGATCTTAGTTGCCATGTCAGGACTTGTTCTACGAAGCTTCTGCTTGACCGAAGGACATCCTTCTCTAAGAGGTAATCGATGCATCACAATGTCTGTATCTAAACCAGGCATATCTTGATACGACCAGGCGAACACTTCCACATATTCTCTCAGCATCTCAATCAGCCTCCTCTTGACAGAGTCCTCTAAAGCAGCCCCAATCTTGATTTCTCTTTTGGCGTCTTCAGTACCCAGATTAATAGTTTCCAACTCCTCCTGATGAGGTTGGATGACCCTTTCCTCCTGCTTCAGTAATCTGGCCAATTCTGCAGGGAGTTCACAGTCTTCCTCACTCTCCTCTTCAGCTTGGTAGATGGGATTATCGAAATCATACTGAGCCATAACAGAACTGTTCATAGTGAATGCCATAAGATCGCTTCTGCATGTTTGATGCTTTGTTTTAGAAAAAGAGTTCAATAAAGTCACAAAAACAAAAAACATTGCCATTTTTATTGTTTTGAAAAAAAAGTGAAAACAGAAAACAGAAAGACAGGGATCACAAAATTTGTTCAAAAAATGTCCTTCATTAATGATAATCATTAAAACATGATGAGGCCCTACAAAATGAATCACTACGCCTTGGGCAGAACGTAGGATTTTCATGCAAAATGACAAAACAACAGAAAATTACTCTGTCAGAAGAGTAACTTGAACCACTTCTTCAGCCGTCCAGTTGTTGATAGACCCCCCTGGTGCACACGGGCGAACCCAGTTGTCCAAATCACAATCACTGTCACAGTCTTCACTACCGGTTGCAGAGACGTCGCCATGATTCATCAGCCCAGCGCTGGTAAAGGTACTCGGACCCGCTTGACCATTCTGCTCTGCTCGAAGAGGCTCATAACCAACACCAAATTTGTCTTCTTTAACCGGCAAATCCACCATCTTGCCCCAGCCTTCAGCTTTTCAGAATCAACAACCTCCTTAGCCTGCTTGTAAGAAGTGATTGAAACACCTGGCTTCCTCTGCTCAGCGTACGCCACTTTCTCAAGAGCCACAGTCTCAAACGCCTGGCATAAGGTTTCGTGGATCTCGCCATCCACCTCAACATATTTGAACGAGGATAGATGACTCACCAGAATCTCTTCTTCACCGCACACAGTCACAATCTGACCGTTCCAGACATACTTGAGCTTTTGATGGAGAGTCGACGAGACTGCCCCTGCTGCATGAATCCATGGACGCCCCAATAAACAACTATAGGCGGGCTGGATGTCCATAACATAGAAGATGATATCAAAAACCTCAGGACCTATCTTCATAGGCAAGGTAACTTCCCCACACACAGAACGTTTGGATCCGTCGAAAGCACGAACGATCAGGTCACTGGGAGTAAGCACAGACCCTTTCGCATCAATCTTCCTCAGAATCTGCTTAGGCAACACATTCAGCGACGACCCGGTATCTACCAATACGTGAGACAACACTGCCCCCTTGCACTCCATGGTGATGTGCAAGGCTTTGTTATGGTTTCGCCCTTCAGGTGGTAAGTCCAAGTTGGTAAAACCTACACCATGTCTGGTGCTCACATTGGCCATCACACCCTCCAGTTGATTGACAGAAATCTCTTGAGGCACGTAAGCCAGATTCAACATCTTCAGCAAGGCGTTACGGTGTGCCTCAGAGCACATCAACAGTGAAAGTATAGAAATCTTGGACGGAGTTTGATTCAACTGATCTACAATCTTGTAGTCACTTTTCTTGATTATCTTCATAAACTCCTCCACGTCTTTCTCAAATGAGCCCTCGGGCGCTTCCTTCTGAACAGGCTCTTCCTCAACCACAGCTTGTTTACCCTTTGCTCTGGCGAGAGCCTCAGCATTATTGTCCCTCAAAGGCTGCGGTGCGAACAGACGACCGCTTCTGGTAAAACCTCCTGGACCCCCTACATTATCCACAGTCGGACCAATAGTTGCAGGAACTCTATTCGGTAAACCAATTATCACTGGAGTTTGACTCACTGGTCTTGTCTGACTTTCAACCCTTCTGTAACTGCGGTGAGCATTATCATACTTCCACGGCACGGCTTTACTATTCTCAACAACCCTTCTTTCAGACGCCACGATAGTAGTTGGAACACTGATGGTTACAGGCACGGGAATGGTAACTGGGGTACCATTTGCTGCAGGTGCACTGACAACCTTTGTCCACGTTCTTCAGACGGTTTAAAGTAAATGGTGACAGTTGACGCTGTTCCACGATCTTTTACAGCCCTACAGAATTGCAAACAACCTTCATCCATCATACCCTGGATACCGGTCCTCAACTGGTCGCAGCCATTCTCAGATTCCGCACAGCCCAAACAATCTTCATCACAGCCCGGGTAGACACCCCCATTCAGCAGACGACCCTTCACAACTAGCAGAGAAGTCTGAACATCATCAACATTAACAACCAGATCTTCAGCTTCTTTCCCTTCAATATTGTTCACTCTATGCCCACCATGCTGAGGCATAGGGTTGTTTACGACATTAGGCACTGGAGCGAAGTTGATTGCCTTGGCATCGATCAAATCTTGAACCTTGTGCTGGAGAGCTCGACATTTCTCAGTATGGTGGCCTGGTGCCCCAGAATGAAAGTCACAACGGGCGTTGGCGTCGTATCCAGGAGGCAATACCGTAGGCGGAGCCATTGTACGCAACTCAATCATCCCCAACCTGAGTAGTTCGGGTAGTAGCTCTGCGTAAGACATAGGCAGAGGATCAAATTTTCTATCAGCCTGTAACTTCTGCCTAGGCTGGAAAGGACGCTGTTGTTGTTGTTGATGTTGTTGCGGTTGTTGAACTCTTTGTTGTTGTTGACGAGGTTGGGGTGCCGGAATGGTTACTGCGGCAGCTTGACGGTATTCAATTCTATTCTGATCTCTGCGGTGTTGAACAACATTAGTTTCACCCTCTCTTCGACGAGGTGCCCCAACAAACGGCTTCCTAGAAGAAGAGGAACCAGCATCTTGAATCTTCCCAGTTTTAATCAAACTCTCAGTCCTCTCTCCACAAATGACGACATCAGAAAAACTACCGAATGGGCAGCTCCCCATCCGGTCCATAAACACACCTTGAAGAGTACCAATAAACATATCTGTCAACTCCCTCTCCAGCATAGGGGGTTGAACTCTAGCAGCCAGTTCACGCCACCTCTGAGCGTACTCCTTGAAGCTTTCATTGGATTTCTGACATAGACTCTGCAGCTGAGTCCGGCTAGGTGCCATGTCCATGTTGTGCTTGTATTGCCTCAAGAAGGCCTCACCCAGATCTCTCCAGCAGCGGATAGAATCTCTTTTCAATTCCATGTACCAGTCCAGAGAAGCCCCAGATAGACTATCTTGGAAAAAATACATCCACATCTTTTCATCATCAGTATACGCAGAGATCTTTCGATAATAAGCCTGCACATGGGTGCGAGGGCAAGAAGTACCGTTGTATTTATCGAAGGACGGTGCTTTGAACTTGTGAGGGATTCTCAAACCTTCAACCAATCCCATATTGGTAACATCAAAACCGAGGGAATTTTGACATTCCATAGCACGGATCTTCTCAGCAAGAGCTTCAACTTTACGGTCTCTCTCATTAATCCTTCCCAGAACGTCCTCGTCTTCACTGAGCAGAGAGAACATATCCTCTTGTCTGTCAACAATCGGAACAGGATTACGGGCCGGAGCACGGACTACTCTGGCATTAGCGGTATCTGGAACAATAGGTTGACCGTTGATTCGAATACCTCCCAACTCATCACCTACAGCATAATTGTTGACGGGTACAGCAGCAGCAACATTGTTATCATTGACCGGGCCTCCCTCTGGCGGAGCATGGTTGATCGGTGGATTTGCAGCTTCTTGTCTCTGAACCATAGCTCGAAGTTCTTCTTGACCTTGCGCAACCCCTTGCATCATATTCATAAATTGGGCCATGCTAGCCTTCATCTCAGCCAACTCAGCTTGAAATTGATCCATACTTCTCTGTTGATTCAGTCTTGTTGAGTAGCGGTGCGGACGTTGATCAGCTATCCTGCCTGAACAGGAACCAAGAGTGAGAAGTCACGATCAAGAACACCTGTTATGCAAAATGATATGAGTATGATGCTAATGATGTGTATGATGCACATGATATGCCCATTTCTCAGGCATTCAAAGAGCCTGACCCATCCTGAAAAGATGGCAACCTGCAGCAACAAGAGAACAAATAGATACAAGGGAATGCTGACATCCTTATACATACATAAGGGTGAAAAGGCATACAACCAATGTCAACAGAATATCTGAATAAACAACGTACAAAGAAAAAGAATCCCATCCAACAAGCCTGGAGGTGATTCTTAACAAAAAGATCCAAGAGATGGCTTACACGCAAATGAATCCCATCCAACAAACCTGGAGGTGATTCTCAACAAATACAATCAGAGATACAAACTAAGACAGACGGTCTTCCGGAATGAGGGTCTTCAGGTAATGGCACTGGTCTATCAACAGTGTGCATTCTGAACATTCTGGTAGAGGGGTGATCTTCTCTTTCAATTGTCTTCTCAGCTCCAAGACTTCTCCTCCAAGGTGGTTCTCTGACGCTTGTCTCAAGTCTACTTCCTTCTTCAACTGGGTATCTTTATCTCTGAGTTGCTTCTCCAAATCTCTGATCTTCTTCTGGTAGCTGATTTCTGACCTCTGCAGCCTCAGACATTCCCTATGCTCCGCATCTAACATAGACTCCATCTCCTCATATGACCTCTTCTTACCTCTTGCTCTGCTAGCATCTTCTCCTTGCACTTCCCTGAGTTGATGGGCCATGTGCAACCTATCAGCTTTAGCTTTGTACAACTCCATATGGGTGTCCTGCTCCTTCTCCCTCAACCGACGACTCTCCATCAGAGCTTGCTTATAGTGCTCAGCAGGCACACTATCAGCAAGAATCAAAGGTGGTTGCTCTTGCAACGGTTCCATCCTATCGTAGGGTAGCAACAAAGTTTCCACTCTCTTCTTTACCCAATCAGTGTAATCAGGCATGGCTATGGCAAACTTCTTCCCTAAGACGGATCCATCTCTGACACCAATGGACTTCCAAGCTCTTCCAATCTGCTCCAACCGAACAGGGTCATCCTTCTTCTCAAAGTACACACTCTCGGCTATCTCAGCTTCACGTGGTCTTCTACTCATAACAAAACCTAACTGGCGAAGAGAAAGAACTGGATTATAATTTATACAACCCTTGGTCCCCACGAGTGGCACATTCCGGAATTCTCCACAGCTCATAATAACATTCTTCACATTCATCCGGTAAGATTGCCATCTGATGTCATAAGAGGTGAGCGACATGACCCTCTGAGTCCACTTCAGAGTGCTCTGGGTATCCACAAACGGTCCACTGGCTGGCAGAAGAGACATGAACCATTTGAACAGAAGAGGTAGACAACACCTGATGGCTCCACCCTTACCATGCCTGCTGTGGACGGCATAGTAAGTATCTGCTAGAAGAGTAGGGATTGGATTCCCTCTGATGAAAATGCTGATAGCAGTGAAGTCAATGAAATTTGGCATACTGGGAAATAGGATGATTCCATATATCAAGGCGGCAAGCTGTGCGTGAAAAGCTTCCCAATTTCCCTTCTCTGCTTCATCTCTGGCTACTCTCAGAAGAAACTTCAACGGCAGACCCACAACTCCCCCACTGGGCTTCCAATTATCACAAACTTCCTTAACACTCAACCGAAGAGCTCTGGCAACAACCTTAAAGTCAACCTTCTTTGGTACGTCCAAGAAAGGAACCTGATGCTGAATCGGGATGCTCAACAGTATAGAATACTCCTCGAGAGTAGGTGCTAACTGGTAATCTTGGAACGTGAAACATCTAAGCTCCGGGTCATAGAACTGAAGAAGTGTCTGCAACGGCACTGGGTCAACTACTGTCTTCAACACTGTCAGGATATCCCCATACTGATTCACGAAACCCCCCAGACGATCACTGGTCACAAGACTGCCCAACTCAATCAGAGGCGTTAAAGGCTCCCGGTGAAAAACGTAGATACAAGTCTTCCGCTTCAACTCTGGGACTGTTGCCATCTCTATCAGTGAACAAGCTCTGGAATGTACCTGAGAAATGATATGCATGCAGGGATTAGTTTTTTTCTTTTTTTTTCTTTTTTTTTTTTTTTTTTTTTTTTTTGCGTTTCTTTTTGAAAATAAATATGCTATGATGCACATGATGCAGACACAACTGGCTGGCGGTGCATCTCTGATCACAAAGTCGAAGCTTCGGTCTAAACTCAGAACCCAAATCCAACTTGAAACCCAAGGTCAACTGAATATACTGTTGTCTGAACCCAAAGTCACCAACAGAACCATAAGTCACCAACAGTACCTGTAATGATGAACCCTTCCCCACTCACGGGTGTAGTCTAGGCCAGGGTAAGGTCAAGAGAAACGCAGGATAAACAACCCTTTCAAGAATATCATCCTGTGCACACCCGATGTATGCACCGATAATACCCCATCAGAGTCTGAACTGCTCGTGATATCAATGTTCCGCTAAGTGGCGTACACCACCCGCTTCCCATGAATCACTCTATTCCTAGGTTTCCTAGATTTCACTCATAGCCTGGGTATTGGGCCTTTTACCTCAACTGACTCCCCCCCACACAGAGAGAAACAAACAACCAGCCAGGTGAACAGATGAATAAATGCAAACATTAATGCAAACATAAATGCAAACAATAGACAATGAATGCAAACAGTAAATAATGAATGCAATAAATAAACACAGCACAAAGCAACCAAAACCCTAACCTAGAGAGCGCTAGGAGAGACTCGCTCAGGGAAGATGGACCAGCATAGGTCAACTTCTCTATAGTTCCCCAGCAGAGTCGCCAGCTGTCGCATCGCGCGAAAAACCGGCGGGAAAACAAGAACAACAGAGCCGCCACCGTGCGTTATTTATCCCAAAAGAGGGAAAGGAAACGCTCAGAGTAAACCTGGGAAAGAACATGGTCTCGCGACCAAAGAGAATGGGTTCGGGAGTCGGTTATGCGAAGGGAAGGTATTAGCACCCCTATGCATCCGTAGTACTCTACGGGATCCGCGCACAAAAGGAAGGAATATGGTTGCTAAACACTGCTCAAACACACACACACTGGCTGAAAGAGACGAAGAAACTGACTGAAACTGACTCGGCAGGATGTCGCATCCTGGGCCTACTTAGTCTATCAGGCATAGACATCAGAGTCGAAGTAGTTCGGACTGGGGAAACGACACATGCTCGCTAGGATATCGCATCCTATGCATACGTATCTTCTCGGACGAGAGAAGAATCAGAGCATTCGTAGCTCGGCTGACACGCACACAAACAAACACAAACACAGGCAAACGTGGAGCCCGAATGCCAATCACTGGACTTACATCAGCATCCGAACCAAAACACGCACAAGAGGCAAACATGGAGCCCAAATGCCAATCACTGGACTTACATCAGCATCCGAACCAAAACGCACGCACACTGGAACCTAACTGCCACTCGATGGACTTACATCGGCTTCCAAGCACACAACAACACAACAGGTTGATAGGGAGTCGGGGACTCAGCCTATAACTGTCAAGCACACACTCAAACAGACAGACAGCAAATTGCTAAGGAGTCAGGCACTCGAGCCTAGCAATTGTCAGACAACACACATAAAAAGAAAAGGGCGCCCGGAGAGATCAGCTCAATCTCCTGCCTACATACTTCATCTGGTATGAAGATCAGGGCGATGTAGTTCCCCTACGCAGGGATAAAGGACCTAGCCTAACCAGATAACAGAGGGAGACACAACTAGGGAGACTACGACTCGAGCCTAGATGTTATCATGCAAGATCATCCCTAAGTTAAGGTTTCTAGCTAAACGGCACAAGGGCCAACCTATCCTAAGCATGGCTCACACAGTAAGCAAGCCACACACACACTTAACTTGCACAGGAAGCAAGCCAAGCAAAACCTAACTTGCACAGGAAGCAAGTCTAAACTAATCCTAACTTGCACAGGAAGCAAGTCAAACAATCCTATCTTGCACAGGAAGCAAGTCAAACAATCCTATCTTGCACAGGAAGCAAGTCAAACAATCCTACAAGCACAGATAGCACACGCTATACACAAACAAGTGGCTCAAACAAGGGTTAGGTTTTAGTCAAGGGGTCATATCAACCTCGACAAACAAACCTCTGGAACTGGGTGAATGTTGCTCTTAACCTTGCCATTGAGGGGCTAAGGTGAAGCAGATGAAAGGATGAAGTGAAGATGAGACTTCACAGCTCTTATCCCTGGCCTGGGAGAGCTTAAGACAAGAATGTGTGGGTCCAGAAAGTGGGAACCCTTCTACACATTTAAAACTGACTCAACTGTACAATTGTACAAGATCTTGGGTTTGTATCTACAATGCATCAACACAGTGGTGTGAGCAAAGCAGATGACACACTGAATAGTGGGGGATAGATTGCATATCCCTACCTTCCACCAATTGCCTCTTCGCTTAGGAGGACTTTGACTCTATGCAGGGACAAAAGTTAAACATCCACAAACATTGCCTCTTAAGGAGGACTTCAGACAGTTGCCTGGCCAAGTAACAGGCCAGGTCTTCCAGACTACATGAAGTAAAAGAGACATACCTCAATGCAAATTGCTTATACAAGCAAAGCAAAGCAAAAAGTTCACAAGGAACTAAGCAACTAAAGCACCTGAAACAGTCAAGCAGATGTTAGTATGCAACTTCAAACAAAACAAACAGAAACAGACAACAACAGTCCATTAGAAGCACATGGATGTGCAAGGCACAAGGCTATGTGCATGTGAGCCAAGCCACCTACAAAACAAATAGGTTAGACAATGATACTTGAGTAAGCTCAATCAAAAGAATTGGTCTTAATGGCCATTTGATGGTCAACCTGAAATCACAAACTCAAAGGTGAGTAACAGGACCACTAGGGCTAGCCTAGGGTCAAAAGTGAATGAGAAAGTCCAAACAGCAAGGGGTAAGTATCCAAAATCATGTTCAAACAATTAGGAAACAAAACCAATTGGGTTCACATTCATATCAATCATCATCATCATTTCATGAACCATTTAGGTCAAAACATGGCAAACAGAAGCTCACAGAAGTCAACAGAAAGACTTGCATCAAAAGCAATCTAAACATTTTCCAAAAATCACCAAATAAATCATGATCAACCCTAACACATAGCATGGTAAGCATGTCAAATTTCATCCCATTTGGACAAGTGGAAGGCAGTCAATGAAAATCAGAAAGTCAAAGCCATTTTGAACATGCTCAAAGAAGTCAACCAAACATGCATCAACTTAGAAAAATCATAAGTCAAGAATGGTGTATGATAAATGAATGGGATCAAAACCATGGCAAAGATGAGGATGTCTAGTTATCACATGTCAAATTTCATGTCCATCTAATAAAGTATGAGAATTTCACAAGTGAAATGGGAACATGTGTCACACAAAGTCAACATTTGACTAGGCAGGGAGGAAAAATCTCAAACAAATGGAAAATAGTTCAAATAAATCCAAGAAAATTCACAAGTCAACTAGACATACAAGAGTAGGTTTATGCAAAATTTGGGGTCATTTGGATGTAAGGAAGCATGGCAATGAAAATCATGAAGTTGGTCATCAATGGTGTGACACAAATTGTCACACCCTAATTCAAAAAATCATATCTTACAAACCACACATGATAAATTCACAAACTTTATACCAAAATCACCATGAATGTGTCTAGTTTAAGCACAAAAAATTTGGGAGCCATTGGATAAAGCATCATCATTTCACAAATGTTTTGGCAAAGTGTACAATATTTGGTCACATGTCACAAACTCTAAGGCCATTTAAAAACCACTCATCCAAAAATTCTGGAAAAAATAATGATAAAAAAGTAGAGATCATGATGAACATAACACAAAAAATCCCATTGAATTTGGATCAGAAATGGGCAAGTTATGATTTTTGGAAGATGGATGAAATAATTGAAGAAAATAAAATGAAATGATAAAACGAGAATGGCATAATTGTAATATTTGGCTCCACTTAACTAAACACGGTCGTTTTGGCCTTAAAAATGAAATAATTTCATTGGTTGGTGAGTGAAAAGCCAGGCAACACGAAAATGGGGAGAAATCTGGGAAAATTGGGATTAGGGTTTGTGTTCAAAAATCATAATTTCACAATCTTGCCCAAAAATCAAAATTGAATACATGGAAATGATCAGCATGGCAAGGTCAACATGAATCCACCATTGATTTTCATTAAAACCACACAAAAATCAAGAATCGAGCAAAAACACATTTCAACATTAAACTTCCAAACAATGTATCTTCATGGATAAGCATTCATTTCCAAAAGTGAAAGTATCACTAAACTCAGCATTGAAAGACCTATTCAAAACATGTCATGGTTTTTGAAATAGAGAGGGTCGAAATTTTACCTATTTTTGAAGCAGAATGAGAAACAGTTGTTGTTTGGTCTTTGAAGCTCAAAACAGCTGCTGCAAAAGTCTTCTAGTGATGGATGATAATTGGTGAGGTTAGCTTTGCTTTGTGGATGCTTGGAGAGAAATTCAATGTTCAACCTCTTTGATGATGAACCAACAAAACAAGGTCAAGGTGTTTGGAGTTTGAGTGAATGAACTTCTATATCATGCTGGTTATGTTTTGAAGTTTTTGACAGGATCCTTGGAATGCAAATAGCAGGGGCAGTTTTGAATGAGTGTTGTTATGCAGTGTGTTGGAACTGTGGAGTTTCTGGCAGAATTTTCAAATGCAAATAGCAGGTTGTGTTATGTTGGCAAAGTTTGGAAATGATGAAAAATAGAGATGAACCCAAACTGTCATGGTTGGCAAGGCAATGTTTGGAGTTGGACAGGAAAATGGGAATGCAGGGCAAGGCTAGGTTTTGTTTTGACAGCAAAAATGAAGAGATACTGTTATCAAAGCAGGGCAGGGTTTGTTACTTTTTGTTGGTTTGGACTGTTTAGAACAAATGCCAGTGAGAAGGATTTTTAGAGAGTGAGAGAACCAATGCCTCCTGCTGTATGATGTGTTTGATGCTGCTGCTGGTTTTGTTCAATGGGAGTTTGGACTGAAAATGCAGAAACAAACTGAATGCAGCTCTTGGATTTTGTGAGATTAGCAAGACAGGTTTTTTTGTTCTTCTTGAATTTTTACAGGTTTTGGAAGAAATGGCCAAGGGTGTGTGGTTTGTGGCTGCTCATTCTGGTTTGGTTTTGACAGAAAAAGGTGAGGAAAAAAAAAGGTATTTTGTATTGTGCAGCCTTGGCTCTTAACAGTTTTTGACCGAAAAATTCGAATGCCCCCACAGCCAGGTCAGGTTTTTAGAGGATATGAACAAATGGCTTTTGCTGCTATTACTGTCCTCCCATGACAGAAAAAATTGCCTGAATTCTGCTGTCTTGTATGCCAAGCATGGTCTATGGTTTTTGTGGGATGGGGTTGTACTTGCTCTGCACATTTCAAGCAGCCAGGGTATGGCCTCCTGTTGGTCTTGGCTGCACAATTAGGCTTCACATTGTGTTTCAATTGACAGCAAATCATGCCTCTCCATGCTGTTTGCTGTTGCTTCAATTTTGAGGAGGAAAAGGCTAAGTGAGAGGATGAGGATTTGTGTGGTTGGAGGCTGCCAGTAGCATTTCCAAAGGATGAATAGGTGTACTGTTATGCAAAGCCAAGCCCAGTTTATCATGAGTTTTTTGGCAGATCTCTCAAATGCAACAGCAAGGTGCCTCTTTCTTTTGAGAGTCAAACATGCTTCTTCTACTGTCAAATGGTTTTGGTCTGCTACTAGGGGATGGCCATGACAGAAAATGGTGATGATTTTGCTGTCATGGTACAAAGCATGGCCATGTGGGATATGGTTGTTGTAAACATGTACTTTGGCCAATGTTCAAGTAAGCTAGCAAGGCCTTTTTTTTTGTGGTTTTTATGCTGCTAAATGAAGCTTCAAAATGACAGCAAATGATGGTTTAGATTTCTGTTTCCATAGTACAAATCATGGTATGGTGGAATGTATGGACAAGCATGGTTGAATTTGTACTTTCCTTACAATTCAAGCAACCAAGTATGGATTCATGATGGGTGCAAGTACTGCATACTTTGACTTTGCAAACACATTCTAAATGACATTTATGAGCTGTTCCAATTGGCCAAATGTTGAAAAAATGTTTAAATCAAAAAGTCAACTCTTGGTCAAACTTACATTTAAATGAAAAAGGTCAAAATATGCCATTTTGATTGGTGAAGTTTTGGCACATGAAATTTATATTTTTGGAAAGAGGGGATCAAATGTGACTTGTAGGAAAAAACCCCACCAAAATTGGCCAAACGGTTTGAGAGATATGGCCCTTTGAAGTTCAAGATTTTCTGAAATCGATTCGATCATAACTTGCCAACCACACATGGGAATTGAGAGTTCTAGGACTTTTTGGAAACGGGAGAACAAGATCTTCAACTTTCATGTTGGGCAAAAATTCATTTGAGGCTTGTATCAAAATGTAGGTTTGAGGATCAAGACTTTCCATTTATGGCAGGTTTCAGTTACAGGCCCAGTTTCCATTTCGGGAAATTCATGATCTGGCTTCAACTTCCTCCATGATGGTGTTTGGCATGATATATGATGACTATTTGGACATGAATGAACTCTCACAAACCAATTCCAATCATCCAATCACTGATTAAACAGACAGTTGACCAACAGTTGACTTTTAGGGTTTCTGACTGATTGTGCATTGACTGATGATTTCCAAACCCTGATTCCTTGAGAACTTGACTTCAACTGATGTCCCAAGTTGTATGAACTCTTGATTATTGATCATGGTGCCCAAATTCCACAAGAATGACCACCATCCACTGCTTTGACTGACAGTCGACTTTTTAGGGTTTTTGACTGTCTGTGTATGAACTGATGATCTCCAAGTCTTCAACCCTTGACCAAAATACTTCAAATAGACCTCCAAGCCATGTGAACTTGTTGGACAAACCCCAAGGCCTTGGTTCAATGAGAAATTCCTTTGCTTGCTTGGTTGACTGATCAGGAGATTAGTTTGACCTAATTCTTGATTGCTTGCTCTTGAGGCAACTGAGGGACAATGCAAATGCTATGCAATGGATCATGATATGCTATGACCTAATATGAAAATGTATGTATAATGGTAGGTGCAAATTTGAGGTGCTACACCAGGGCATCTAATTTACTTGCTAGTTGTTTAATTTGTTCGCCAGTGTGTACATTCTGGTTTAGGAAATCTTTATTGGTTTGCTGTTGAGAAGCTATAAAGTTTTCCATCATGATTTCCAAGTTGGATTTCCTAGGGGCGTTATTGTTAGGTGTAGATGGGACCGGCTTCTGATATCCCGGAGGTATAGCTGGGGCTTGCTTTGGAGATTGTCCAGGTGCGTATAAAGCATTATTACTCTTATATGAAAAATTGGGATGATTCTTCCAATTTGAGTTATAGGTGTGCGAGTAGGGGCTTCCTTGAGCATAGTTTACTTGCTCCGCTTGGATTCCTGTTAGAAGTTGACAATCTGCAGGAGTGTGACCTTGGATTCCACAGACTTCGCAATTCTGAGTTATGGCTACCACGGTGGCTGGAGGTGATACATTTAAACTTTCAATTTTCTGGACCAAAGCATCCACTTTTGCATTAACATGATCAAGGTTACTTATCTCGTACATGCCAGTTTTCGTTTGAGGTTTTTCTACCATTGTTCGTTCGCTTCCCCACTGATAGTGGTTTTGAGCCATGCTTTCGATAAGTTGGTAAGCATCAGCATAAGGTTTGTTCATCAGCGCACCACCTGCGGCGGCGTCTATTGTTAACCTCGTGTTGTACAGGAGACCATTATAGAAGGTATGAATTACTAACCAGTCCTCTAAACCTTGGTGTGGACAAAGTCTCATCATGACTTTGTATCTTTCCCATGCTTCGAAAAGAGACTCGTTATCTTTCTGTTTAAATCCATTTATCTGGGCTCTTAACATAGTTGTTTTGCTCGGCGGAAAATATCGAGCAAGAAAAACTTTCTTCAACTCGTTCCATGTGGTGACTGAGTTGGAAGGAAGAGATTGAAGCCATCTTCCAGCGCTATCTCTTAACGAGAAAGGAAAAAGACGAAGTCGAATTGCCTCTGAAGTGACACCGTTAGCTTTAACAGTATCAGCGTATTGGACAAATACGGATAAATGAAGGTTTGGATCCTCGGTAGGATTTCCAGAGAATTGGTTCTGTTGCACTGCCTGCAACAGTGAAGGTTTAAGTTCAAAGTTGTTTGCTTCGATTGCGGGTGGAGCAATACTCGAATGCGGCTCATCTTGCGATGGAGCGGCGTAATCTCGAAGAGCACGAGCTGGTTCTGCCATTTCGGGTATCGAAGGGAAAATATTTTTGAAATCGGGAAGTTCAACAGGAGGGAGATTGTTTGCAGCACGATATTCCCGAATTCGTCGTAAGACTCGGAGATATAGTTCGATATCATTGATTCGTAAGTAGAACGGCTCGCCTTGTGAGCGAGTGTGTGGCATACAAATCAACGAAAGAAAGAAAAGAAAAAGAAAAGCCTTAGTCTCTACAGCGTAACAGAAGAGTTACGATATCGACTAAATAAAAGTCCCCGGCAACGGCGCCAAAAACTTGATCGCGACTTTATGAGTCGAATTTGGGGTACAAACTGCAAGTGCACAGTTCTATCGCGTAGTTTTAAAAGATATCGATCCCACAGGGACTTATGAATCGATATACCGTTATCTAAGGTTACTTCGTAAAGCTAAGGCAGGTAATACTTTGATTGTTTGGGGGAAAAGCTAAAACTAAAATAAGATCTAAAATAAATATCTAATAAGCGGATATCGGTATGTAGTTCGTCGTAATTAGGGAATCAATTCTTTGTTGGTTTCTTGGTTTTAAAATAAATCCTTTCAGTTGACACCATTGATGAAAAGTCTTATCTCAAACTCTCGCTCTGTTGAATAAACTATGATTTTATATTAACGTAGCTGTCACTCATTAGTTAAGTCAAAAACCACTTTTTGAAAACAATAGAATCCGTAGAAACTCTTTTTAAGAAAACACTAATCGTTTAAACACCCTTATCTCAAACTCTCGCTATGTTGACTTAGGTTATATAATTAAATTCAAATGCTTAACTCTCGTCCTCACATTCAATCTTTAAAAATACTTTTTGAAAAAGATTAGAATTTAATTAACTCTAAAAATTGCTCTCGCCCTGATCTAGAATTAATGTCCAATTAACACTGTCCAGTCAAAAA
Source organism: Lathyrus oleraceus (assembly GCF_024323335.1). Classification (NCBI taxonomy): domain Eukaryota; kingdom Viridiplantae; phylum Streptophyta; class Magnoliopsida; order Fabales; family Fabaceae; genus Lathyrus; species Lathyrus oleraceus. The sequence continues at coordinate 422,930,873 of NC_066581.1, forward strand.
CTCAAACTCTCGTTCTATTGCTTTTAACTTCTTTATGTCTTTTACTTTCGTACAAAAACCTTGTTATTAAACCTGTAAATTGGGACCGTGAAAAGAGTGATTTTAATTTTAAACTTAATAAAACCAACTTGGTTTTGATTCCTTCATTCCGCATACTCTACATACCGATACCTAAATAAATTAGCCAGACATGCTAAACAGACTTAAATAATTATCATGCATAAACAAATTGATCTCAGGAAAATAATATAAATAAACAGTGAAGCAGGGCATATATAAATTCAAACAATAATTAAAGAACCTGAGAAATTAAATAGCAGTCTGGAACACTCCACCACAGGCCGGTTGGATTTGTTCTTGAATTCTTCAATCAAACAGAAAAATAAAAGCGAAGGAATAAAAAAACTAGATTCTAACGTAAGGTTAGATCCGGTGAAAGGTACACAATAGTTTCCGGTGTAGAAACTATTGTGCGAAAAAGAATTAACTAAGTGCTGAAAAAAGAAAATAGAAACTGCGAAGGAAACAATATAAAAGTTGTAAAAGTAATGCTGTAAAAATGTGCTCGTACTGCTGGAAGAGAAAAATTGCGAAAAAGAGAAAACGACGAAGAAGCGTGGAACCTCCAGTGTTTTCCGTAAGGTTACTATTTATATTGGTCACTTGTTGTAACTGTTTCCAAAGGCATTCCGCGTCAAAGGTCTTCACGTGGCGAATGGTCTGGCGTGCAAATAGGACTCAACGTCTCTGAAGCCAAAAATATAGGAGAATGGTGTGACGTCCGTCACACCATGTGTGACGCTCGTCACACAAGTGGATAAAGCGTGACGCTCGTCACAACCTTTGTGACGCTCGTCACAGGCACAACGCCTGTGCTTTTTGGGCTGGGCTTTGGCCTTTGATATTTGCTTCTTTTCATTCCTTTTTGCACCTCCTTTTCTTCCTTTTTTTACTTGTGCTTCAAATAAACCACCTGAGATAAATAGAAAGAAAATACCGCGTAATACCTAATAAAATGAAATAAATTGAAGTAAATAATAATATAATTTAATTAAATTGAGTCCTAGAATGTGATACTATTTCATGTTATCACATTGATTCTTACAACTATGGATGGTGAAGAGTTCACTCGTCCTCTAAACGCAGATGCAGTCAAGAAATACTTCGCCTAAAAAAAGAAAAGAACAGCTCGCTAAGTTTAAAACCCGAAAGGGCGGCTTAGGCAAAAATGAGCGTCTCAGTGGATTGAAAACCCGAAAGGGCGATCCAGGAAAAATTAGAGAAATAAAACAGAAAAGAATTTCTCGATAAGTTGAGTACCCCACCTTGGGGCAACTTATGCAAAAATTAGGGATTATGGCAAGTAACTGCATTCTGCTGATCTTTAGTGATTTTGAAAGACTTGTTCCAGCAGCGGTCAAGAGCACAGTGGATATCAAGATTTGGTAGAAGGACTAAGGGTCATTTGTATTCAACGTAACCCTTTTCCATATAAGTTACCATTTTCAACTTTGTAAAAATCTATGGAGTCTTGTCATTTACAGACTACCATTCTAATAAATAAAGTTGAGCTTTTATCCAATTATTTCTACTCTTATTTACTTCAGCCAATAGTTTTAAATTTTATCATGTTCATTTTAAAATTAAACTTTTAAATCAAAATCAATTTTTCTTTAAAATATATAAGCAAGAACTTTTCCAAAGCAAGTGAAAGGAATATCAACAGCATTTTAGTGAAAAGCAAGTTCTTAAGTGCGAAGCATCTGAGGTTCCCCAAGCAGTAACTCTTCTGGTATCTCTAGGCATCAGTGTTGATTAAGTTCCCCGGTAGAGTGTTTGTACACCAGTGGAGCTTCTTTATTTATCCCCAACTGAGTTGATTAATTCAAATCCCCAACGGCGTGTCCTTATCCCCAACAGAATTTCGGCCTTCCCAACGGAGTTCGTATTTTCTCAGCAGGTAGATCGTCATCAGAAGATGTTTGATATCTCCCCAGTATCTCGCTTTGGTGTCTCCACTAATCTTCGTATCTTTTCTCCCAGTCAGTGTAAGACCCCAATTTTGTCCCTAAGATCCCTCATGGCATCATAACATTGCATTTGGCATTGCCTCAAGGATCATTAGCATCTTGGTTCCCCTTGCCTTTGGGTGAGACTCCTTGTGAGTGGTTTGAGATCACCAAGCATGCTTGAATTGTATATCATTACTTTTCTCATTTTGTTTACTAACCAAAAGCACAAAAATATGTCACTAACATCTTTTGTTTATAGCTTGAGCAATCACAAGGTCCAAAGTTTCTAGGAGATCATTGGTACAAAGACAAGGTCAAGAAGAGATGATAGCAAGCATGGTAATGGTTCCCAAAACTCTCATTCATCAAATATGCCTCCCTCGTACCTCAATTCATCATTTTGATCAAAGCAAGTCAAAGGGCTTGAGGTCTTGTTCTTCAAGGAAACCCTAATTCATCTGTGCACCACAATGCCTTGCTCCTGAAGCAACCTCAACCCATGATCAAATACAATCAAGGGAAGTTCTTTAACTCTTCATTTAATGCATATTTGAACTTATTTGAGTGTCCTCAAACATCAATTCATTAAGATATGGGTTGTGGACTTGAGAAGTTGATCAGTCAATTCATCTGACTATTTTGAAATGCACTGAGACCTAACTTTTGATGTGTTGGTCAAATGGAGATGGTTCCAAAAGAAAACATGTTCTTAAGAACAATATGAACAACGTTCATGTTCATCAAAAATTGATTTGAAGCTTGGAAGGCCATCTTCCATTTCAATACATTATAGGTCATTTTGACTGAAACCCTAATCTTGGGTCAACTTCTCAAGAACATAACTCATTCTTTTTTTATGATTTAGAGGTGGGATCAAATGAATTGGAAAGCTTATGATGTCTAATTCAAATGTTATGTTGAACAAAATTTCAAAATCTCAAAGTAAATACATGTGATAATGCAAGACATTATAGGTCCTTTTTGATCAAATGCATTGAAAGTCAAAAAAGTCCAACTTCAAGTGCCCATAACTCTTTCATCAAAAATCTAAATGATGCAAAATTTAAGTCCATTTTGATTGTCTTGGAAATATCTACAACTTTGATGTTGGAAGTGTTTTCACTTGAAGCATGCATCATCAAAACAGAAGGGTTTGAAAATTGGCCAATTTTAGAAACCTTGCCTTGACATGTCACGCACCTTACACTTTAAACTCAGATTTCATAAATTTCGACATTTCAAATAGATTTTTGCCCAACATAACAATTGTTCCTTACATCAAAACCTTTCCAACCATTACTCACATGATCATGTTTGGATTTTTTAATTGGGACTTTCGAAGAGATGAATGTTTAGGTACAAATGAGGAATTCACTTGAAATCTTGGTACATAAGCAATTGCCTTGCAAGACACACGTCCAATTTCATTTGGCTGATGCTCAGAATTCATTTGGCATCGTTTTTGGGCCTTGTGCATGATCATGCAAGCCCATGCAATGAAGCTCCACATGCCATGCACACTGATTGATCACATTCTCCTTGGCACTTCTCCTATAAATAGAGACCTCATTCCATTCATTTCACACACTTGATTTAACCTGAAATGCTGCAGAATTCTCTCCATAGCCATCACTAAAGAAGCACTGTCATTTTTCTCAAATTTTTCAGATCTGAAATTCAACTTCATTTGGTTGAATTCTTAGATCTTATGCTTCTAAACCTTCATCATTCATCTCATTGAACTTCTGTTTTGGTAAAGCAAGCAAAGAATCAAGTCCAATTCTCCAGAAATCAAGCTTACTCTTCAACTGGTATTTTCTTCGAATCTCTCATTTCTGTGATCTATTTGCTTGGCCAAAATGTTTTCTGAAGTCCTCACTTGAGAGGCAAGCTAGTGGTAGCTTCAATTTTGCTTTTCCTTGATCTGCATTTTGCATACCTGAATCTTCCACCTCAGATTTCTCCATTTATAGGAATCTTAAGTGTGATTCAAGGTTACAGGGGTGATGTACATCACCCCATCTCCATTTTGGTATAAGGATCGTGCATTTTCATTAAGGTTTGAAAACCTGCAAAATTGACCGGATTCTGGAGGCTCACCGGAGAAGAAGGTGGCTCCGGTGACCGCCTGTTGCCAGTTTGAATCCTGGTCGTTGGATGTGTTTCCCAGATCGAATCCTGACCATTGCTTGTTATGACTTTTCTTTGGTCTCCATGTGATTGCATTGACCGTGGTTTACCATGAGCGCGCGCCTCTGGATCCATGGATCTGCCAGCTCAATTAATGAGCTCAGATCCAAGGGCTCTCGTTTTTCCCAATTTCTAATTTCTGTTTTTGTTTTATTAAATTCCATTTTATTTCAAAAATCAATATCTCTTTCATTTTTAATCCAAAAATTATGGGACCAATTGCATTAGTCTCCAAATAATTTCTAGTTTCTATTTTTGATTTTTATTCTTTTTTATTTTGTCATTTGATATTTTTTGTGAATTTTCTCTTTTCTGGTTATTTTTAATTCATTTTAAATAGTTTTTGATATTCAAAAAATGCAAAAATATTTTCCTAACCTATTTGAATAATGATGGATCTAGGAAAAATATTCTCATCAATTTTTAAATTTATTTGAGATTTATTTGAGATTTTAGTTCAATTAAGTTATTTTTATTCATTTTTAATTGATTAAAAATAGTTTCTGACTTTTAAAAATGCTGAAATTTTTTGTCAAACTTTGTTTGACCTTGTTGAACTTAGGATAAATTACTTGGATCTTTCATGGTTGATTTGAAGTGATTTTGAAGTTTGAACTTTCTTTTATTTTTAATTCAAGTTTATTTTAAATATTATAAAATGCCAAAAATAGTTTATTCATTTCTTGACTCCCAATCTTCATCTCACTTTTGTTTTTGATTGTTTGACCTTGACTTTCAATGCTATTGGTCAACATATGAGGATTGGTACATTGTATTTCATTTAATGCACTTTAATTTTGCCATTTCCATTTCACTTATCCATCTTCTCCTTCTTCTTCTTCTACTTCTTTTCTTCTTGATCAATGAGTTGAAGGTTGATAAGTTAGCATTGGTTAGGGAGATTTAATCTTCCTTGATTCAAATCTAATTCATCTTGATCAATTGATCAAGTGAATGGCTTTGCATTAAGGATAGGTTGTCTTCTAAATCATTCAAAGGCTTAAACCAATACAAGATCAATTCTCATTTTCTTTTTGGCATGGCAAGTTGTTGGAACTTGGTTCACTAATCAAGACTTCTAACTTGTGTTGTTGCCTATATTATTATTGACCGGCCTCAGATAGTTGTGACTTCTACATAAGTCCAATTACGATTGCTTAACATAGCGCTAAATTTGCCTTATGGCACACTAACCACTAACACTAACTATTGACAATTAACATTTATTTTATGCAATTTACTATTCTTGCACATATTATCCATTTTCTTTTCTCTTTGCTCACTTGAGCACATGTTTATGTTAATGCCATTTGCCTTTTGCTCACTTGAGCACATAATTGTGTATATATTATTGTGCTTGTGTTTTTTTGTTTTGATTGTTGTGGACCAAATGCAAAGAAATGGACTTAGTGTCGCAACGCGAAAAACAACCGGCGAAAAATATACAGAGCCGCCACTGACGCTATTCATCCTATGACGGAAAGGGAGCGCAGGACTAACCTAAGAAAGGGAAAGGAACGGTCTTACGACCAGAGATTACAAGGTACGGGAGTCGGTTATGCAAGGGGAAGGTGTTAGCACCCCTCACGTCCGCCGTACTCGACGGGATCCCCGCTCAAAAGATAGCTCAAAGGGAAGAAAAGATTGCTGCTATTAAACTGCTCAAAGAAACTGCACAAACTGGACTGATAAACAGGTGGGGAAAAGAAAGAAGACGGAGGAAGTGGACTCGGCAGGATGTTGCATCCTGGGCCTACGTAGTTTGTCAGAAACAAACATCAGAGTCGACGTAGTTCGGGGAAAGGAGACATGCTCGCTAGGACATCGCATCCTATGCCTACGTATCTTCTCTATCCAGAGGAGAATCAGAGCACTCGTAGCTCGGCTAACGCACGCTGAAACAAGACATCAAAACGGGACGCTGAGACTTCAAAAGAAACACCCAACAGGAAACAGAATGCCAATACATGGACTTACACCCGACTTCCAACAATAACAAACAGGAAACAAAATGCCAATACATGGACTTACACCCGACTCCTAACAACAACAAAAGGAAACAGAATGCCAATACATGGACTTATATCCGACTCCTACCAATAACCAACAAAAGGAAACAGACTGCCAATACATGGACTTATGTCCGACTCCCAACAATAACAAACGCTAACCAGGAAACACCAAAGAAAAAAAAGTTATCAGAACGAACCCCAACAAAGTAACCAGATATCCAGGGAATAAGCTCCCGATACGTACAACCAATCACCACAAATGAACCCCAAAGATGAACCCCAATATGAACCCCGAGTAATAACAACCATCACAAATGAACCCCAATATGAACCCCAAATGAATGACAACCGTCATAAATGAACCCCGAGATAAACCCCAATATGAATGACAACCGTCATAAATGAACCCCGAGATGAACCCCAAATAACAACAATCGTCACAAATGAACCCCAAATAACAGAAGAAACCCCCAAGGTATGAACATGCAACACGCACACACTGAACAAACAGGTACTCACACCAAAGAAAACAAACAAAGGGTGAACAAACAGAGACTCAAAAAAAGAAAAGGGTGAACAAACACACGAAAACAACACAGCAAAAAAGAAAAAGGGTGCCCGGAGAGATTGCTCACAACATCCTGCCTACGTATCTCATCTGGTATGAGAATCAGGGCGACGTAGTTCCCCTTAACAGGGGTAAAACACTCTCCTAACCAGAGACCAGGGAGACAACAAACTAATAGGGAGACTAAGACTCGAGCCGAATAGTTGTCATGCGATCAAATATCCCTACATCGAGGTCTCTAACAAGAATATGACTCAACCTGGACGCGAGTCAACTCAGGTCTAAACTCTACATACGTTCAACTTCATCCGAAGCTAATCGTACGACTCCTACAGAAAAGGAGATGAGAAAAGGAAAGCAAATAAACACACCAACACAAGTGAACAAGCATCACACACTATATCCATACAAGAGTCCCAAACAATGGGTGGGCTTTAGTCAAGAGGGGTCATATCAACCTCGATAAACAAGCCAAACTGTAAGGGGTAATCTGTAGCTCTTAACCACTGACATTGAATGTTAGGGTGAAGCTGATCAAAGTCTAAATGAGGATGAGACCTCATGCTCTTAACCCTGGCCTGGGTGAGCTCATGACACAGAAAGTGTGGGGATCCAGAAAATGGGATCCTTTTCCACTTGACAGACTCTGGACAAAAGATCTGGGGCACATGTTCAGAAGCATCAGCACGTAGTGCGAGCATAAAGAACGACACACTGAATAACGGGGGATTGGCTACTAATCCCTTCTATCCGTCAATTGCCTCTTCTCTTGGAGGTCTTATCAAATATAACATGCCTCTTCTTGGAGGTCTTTGGGCACAATGTTAAACAAACACAAACAGAGCCTCTGAAGGAGGACTTGCCAGCAAAATGCCTGCCAAAAAGGTGACAGGACTTCAGACTACATGAAGTAAGAAGCTAATTACCTGAGTGGTGTGTCAACCATAATCCAATGCTCAAGCAAAAGCAAAAGCAAGCAAGCAACTAAGGTACCTGTACAAAGACTAAACAGTTAGTACTTCAGTCATACAACCAGAAAACAAGCAGTGAAACCCTCTAACAGTTACACAATTCAATGCATAAGTGCCCAAGCACTCAAATGAACTCATGAGCTCACCACATCTCTTAAAACCTACAAAACAAACATAAGTCAGAACTCAAATCATTTTGTATCTCACAAAGTGAGAACAAATCCCACCATCAATGATAAGTGTCCAAACCTGAGACAAAAGACCAAGTTAGTTCATATACAAAACCCTAGTACAAAGACAAGATTCAAAACCTAACCAAATAACCAAACCATAACCCAATCTTCTACACATTATACCTTCCAACACTCCATCAAATGTTCTCAAAAGGACCAGCAACCAATCAACAACCAAGTGCCTCAACTGGCCTATGTAATGCAATGACCAAAAATATGCACAAAAATGAACTTCCAACTTAGAAAATTCATATCAAATCAGAAATGCATGCAATGACTTTGATATTTTTGGTATAAGTTTCTCATGCCATGAATGTTCAACATGCAAAATATCAAATCCAGAATGATGCAAATGCTATGTGAACAAAAATGCACCAATCCATTGTCAAGAATGTGACCCAAATTGTCACATTTTCTCTATGTGTCAAAAGTGATGATAATATGTGAGAAAAAATCCAAACCAGTGACCAATAATTCATGTCATGTATGAATGTCATGTATGCAAAAAATTGGATCAGAAGGTTCAACATAGAGAATTTCACAACACATTGAATACACTATATCAATTTGGCACCACATGGATTCAAAAATTCACACATAAAAATCCAGACATCAATAATTCATGAAATTAACATCATAAAAAAGTAGACATCAATACAAAACTATGAAAAAAATTGGGACTCATTTGGACTATTTTTGCAATTTTTATGAATTTTCTAAAATGACTAAAATAATTGAATTATACAAATGAAAATGGAGGGAAATAATATTATTCAAATTAAATCCAGAAAATCATGAACCATCAGATCTGGCGCGCGTTTGGATCAATGGCTCAGGTTCAAATGAATGAAACGCTGCGTTTCATTAAACACAATCATCAGCCCAATCATCAGCCCAATCATCAGTCCACGCACGTGTGGCTTTGGTCAAAACACCCTCACCCAATCACATGTCCACGCATGAGCCACATGGATCCACATCATCCAAAGCCCTAACACACACAGACGCCAGAGCTACAGCTCCGGTCGTCTTCTCCGGCGAGACGCGCGGTGGCGCCGCCCAATTTTTTTCCAGAATCTCACAAGACCGGTACCATTCGACTCGTCTTCCAACGTAGGTTCCAAATATCACCTTAGTTTTCTCTAATTCCTCCTAGGTTTTGCAGATCGAAGAGAAACATTTTCTAGATCCAAACTTCCATTCACCATAACATCTTCAATTCTCACTCAATTTTAATTCTAAGCATATGTACATGATCTACACATCAAGATCTACAAGTCTATAACCTAAAAATAGCAAAAGGAGAGGATGAAATTTGCATCACCTGGAAATGGAGCTCTCAGAATACGCGATCTCTCAAGCTCTACTGCTCCAGATCAACCTCCTTGAACTTCCTTTAAAGCTTTGTGCAAGAAGAACTGGCTGAAACCTCTTGAATATGCTTCAATTTCCAACTTCCATTGCCATGAGAATGCTCTTGATGTACTCGAATTCTGGCTGAATTGCTCCAAACAGTGGATGATTCTTGCTCAGTGAAGCATGAGGATCAAGAATATGCAAGAATCTTTGAGGTTTGTGTGGAGAAAATGGAAATTCTAAGAGAGAGAAATTTGAGAGAGTTCTTCCAATTCTAGATCTGAAATGTTTGTTAGGGCAGTTATGATTAGGGTTTGGTTATTTATATTCCTTGCTAATTACACTGATAATCATATTAGCCATGTACTAATCATGATTAGTGAATTATGAAGCCAAATGCAAAAAATGAAAAGTGAGCTCTCATGGCCATAATCCACGTGTAACCTCCCATGTTAAGCTTCTAATTCACTCATGAACAACCAAGGGCTAGGATTGAAATGTTATTTTGCTTGGATCTTAAGCCAAAAATGAATGGTGAAGATTCACTTCAATTTGAACATGTGTGAAATAATGAACATACATTCCCCTCTCATGCATGGCAATGGCTTATTTTCACTCAAATATGGCCCATGAAGAATGCTGAATTGAAGCCTTGCCTTGATTCTTTGTAAATTTTGACTTGTAGCATGATATTATCCTTTGAACAAATGTGAAATAATGTGACTTTTGGCCATGACTCCTCTTGCACAATTGAGTCAAATAATGTCAATTTGAGATGCCTTGAACATGAGAAGCATTTTGCCAAAAGAATGAACCAATTTGGAGCATTGTATCAAAAGTTATGCCATTTTGAATTTCCATGCACACCTTGTGATCAAATGACAATAACTCCTCAACCATTCATCATATAGACATGAATTAGGACTTTTTGGGAAGGGGAGACAGAGATCTTAAACTTTCATGTTTACCAAAAATCCATTTGAAACTCCTTTGATATTGAAAAGTCAAGTTGAAAGTGGACCAAAAACTTGCCAAATTTGGAAACTTTGAATTATAGGTCACTTTCCATTTTTAGTAACTTTTGCCATGACCTTTGAATCTTCAAGATGGATGTTTAGACTGATTAATTGACCCCATTTGAACATGATTGAGGTGTCTCAACTCATTTCCCCACCTCATAGCCCCCAGTTGACTGCACAATTGACTTTTGGTCCTCAAATGACCTTGAAATGTCTTGATGATGACTTGAGCCATGATGATGGTGATATCCTTGCAGATAAAATGATGCTCAAGACCTTTGAAGAATCAAGAAACCCTAACTGAAGCCCTTGCCCTTAGTTGGTTGATGATCAATTCATAAAAACCCTCAGGCTTGAATCATGTAACTTCTCCATCTTTTGAAAAGACTTTGGAGGATGACCTTCTTATTTTCATATGAGATGCAAAATGCAATGCCTAATGCTCTAAAATAAGAAATGCAATGTGTCAAACTAGTCTCAAGAAGAGGAGGGCAAATTTTGAGGTGTTACAGCTGCCCCTATTCAATCCACTGGAGACCCGAAAGAAGATAGCAGCGGCTTTCGCACTTTCGAGGTATCAAGGGATTGAATACAATAACAGCCTGAAAATTTGCACTGGAGTGAAATGAAGTAACAATGCCTGTCAGAATCGGCAAAGCGGTGGTCTTGAAAGAAGAATCCGTCTGGTACGGTGAGAGTCGGTCCGAATACCAAAAAAGAATGTTAACCAGGATACCAAAATAAATGGTACACAGAAGTAACCATGGCCTGAATGCCACTAGTCAGTCTGAATACTGGAAATGACTTCGATCTGAGCATCGGAAAAGCGGGCCTGAATGCCACTTTGGTCTGAATACTGGAAAACTGGCCTGAATGCCACAAGTTGCATCGACCTAAATGTCGGAAACTTCTTCGATCTGAACATCATAAAATTGTCTTGGATGCCACTTCGGTCTGAATACCGGAAAGCTGGCCTGAATGCCACTTCGGTCTGAATATCGGAAAATTGGCCTGAATGCCACTTCGGTCTGAATACCGGAAACCTGGCCTGAATGCCACAAATTGCATCGACCTGAACGTCGGAAACTTCTTCGATCTGAACATCGGAAAATTGGCCTGAATGCCACTTCGGTCTGAATACCGGAAAAACTAGCCTGAATGCCACAAGTTGCTTCGACATGAATGTCGGAAACTTCTTCGATCTGGACATCGGAAAATTGGCCTGAATGCCACTTCGGTCTGAGTACCGGGAACCTGCATGCCTGTCAGCATCAGCAGAAATAAGGAAAATGATAATTGAGGCGGTGCGCGGGCCAACTACCCCTGCTGGGAATAATAAAAATAAGCCACGAACAGGCTGCCCCTATTCAATCCACCGTGAACCTGTCGATATGAACAGCCTCAGCTTTCAGATGATCAGGGTGAAGAGTGATTGAATACCAAGAACAAACGAACAATTTGCACTCCGCTTGGAATTATTATTATTTTTTGCTTTTCTTGAACCCCAAAACTTCTCTGATTTTTTTTTCCTTGGACCCCTACACAAATATTTTTTCCTTCGCGCGGATGATCCCTGATCACCGCTTTTGAACCCCGACAACTTCGTGTCACTCTTGCTGTCAAACAATGAACCCCGTTCTCCATTTGAACCCCGTTCTCCAGAAGACACTCTGCGTCTCCTTTTCTCCTGGTGGACCCCAATTTTCGCGCTGATCGCGTAACATTCTCCAATCTCCATTTCCATCTCCGCCCGACGGAATCTCTTCCTCCAATATCGTGCTACTGGGATATACTGTGTTGATTCAAAATCACGATGCCCAACTCCTCAGAGTAACATCTTCACCAACCAGCTAAACCAACTCTCAAACGGTAACCACGGCTTGAGACTAGATTATGCTTGCAATGCCGATGCATGAGTTTTACAGCGTAATGCTCCATAACCATGGAAATGCTACGCAATTTGCTATGCAATATGCTATGCTTCTCTAAATGATGAATGCATAAAAAGTATCCCCCTCAGGGGACGGCACGAGCAACTCTGTTGAGGAACTCGATATCACTCCAATCTCTAACCCTGCTTGGGATAACACTGATGCCGAGGAAAGAGTAACCCTCAATGGGGATGACCTCCGCTGAACTCGATCTGCTTGGCGACTTCACTGGGGAAAAACTACCAACGCACACCCCTACCGGGGAAACAACAACCTTCAGGCCTGGCTGCTGAGGAAACACCGACCTCGAACCTGCTGGGGAAATACGAAATCTTTCGACATGGAACACCCATCGACTCGGCGAACATTGGTATCCACCATCTAACCACAGTGTCTATTTTCCACCTTTGAGAGCTCCCAGACTCATCCTGTCTTTTCCGACTCATCACCTTGTATCCTCGACTTCTCCCTACTTCGACCTCCTTAGATTCGTGCCAACTTTCCAATTCTTCATACTTTGAAGAGTCTTCTTGATTAACCCTCTAGGATCGTCGCACTTCTCTCGCTGTCTCTACACCATTCTTCAACTCCTTGTCCCTGATTGGACTTCAAAGGAATCTTTTGTCAAAAACGCTTCATATCACAACCTGCAAGTGAGTGAAAATAAACCAACAGCACCTGCAAAAAAGATCGTTAGATAAAACGTGCCCCGGGCGTGCCAAAATTTCAACATCCAGGTCACTCAACCTTCCGAATAAGATTTCAAGTTTTCAATCCTATAAACATGCATTGGAAGGGACCCCTATGTCTCAAAATGCAAAGATTCTTTATCAAAATAAACTGATGTTTTTGCAATCAAAACGGTAATGAAAACAAAAACAAAATTATCTGACTGAATATGCATTTTATTGATTGAAAAAGGTGGCTCGAAACTGAGCAGTACACAGGAAGCAATCCCTGAAAAGAGGTAATTGCGCACAAAAGGAAAATCTATTCTAATGGCAATGTGAACCCGTGATATTATCAAGTTCCAACCCGGTTACAACCCATATGTCCTCAAGACTCTCCGTACTTTCTGCCTTCTGAAACAAGGCGCTTTCGACCGATCTCCGCTTTCAGATTATCCATGTGTCTTAACCAAAATATAAACGACCATGCTAGACGCAGTTGTTCGTTTCATTCCCTCTTTTGCCTGGATCGCCCTTTCGGGTTTTCAGTCCACCAGGATACCCTTTTTTTCCCAGGCCGCCCTTGTAGGGTTTTCGACCTGCCGGGTGTACAGTTTTTTCCTTTTTATCCCTAATTTTTGCCCGAACCTTTTTTTTCATTTTTTTCTAGTTCGCTGGGATGCCCATTTTTGCCTGGACTATTTTATTCTTTTCGTCCAGCGGGTCTCTTATACGAAGTATTTTTTAACTGCGTCCGCATTCACAGGGGATGGAAAATCCTCGCCATCCATGGTCGTCAACAACAAGGCTCCGCCAGAGAAAACCTTCTTGACCACGAATGGACCTTCATAATTGGGTGTGCACTTGCCCCGACGATCGTTCTGAGGAGGAAGGATCCTTTTCAACACCATATCTCCCACATGGTACACACGAGGTCGCACCTTTCGGTCAAAAGCACGCTTCATTCGCTGCTGGTACAACTGCCCATGACAAATGGCTGCCAGCCTCTTTTCCTCAATCAGGCTCAACTCTTCATACCGAGTCCTTACCCACTCAGCCTCTTCCAATTTCACATCCATCAAGACTCTCAATGACGGAATCTGGACCTCAACTGGTAGCACAACTTCCATCCCATACACAAGTGAGAAAGGCGTTGCCCCAATAGATGTACGCACTGAGGTTCGATACCCATGCAATGCAAACGGCAACATCTCGTGCCAATCCTTATAGGTTACGACCATTTTTTGCACAATCTTCTTAATATTCTTATTAGCCGCCTCGACTGCCCCATTCATCTTTGGACGATAAGGAGAAGAATTGTGATGCTCGATCTTGAACTCCTGGCATAGTTCCACCATCATCTTGTTGTTGAGATTAGAACCGTTATCGGTGATGATTCTTTCGGGAACCTCATATCTGCAAATCATGTCTCTTTTCAGGAACCTGGCCACGACCTGTTTCGTCACGTTTGCATACGACGCCGCTTCCACCCACTTGGTGAAGTAGTCAATAGCCACTAATATGAACTGGTGCCCATTCGAAGTTGTAGGCTCGATCTTTCCGATCATATCAATGCCCCACAGAGCAAACGGCCACGGAGACGACATCAAACACAACAGATTTGGAGGCACGTGCACCTTGTCAGCATAAATCTGGCATTTATGACATTTCCGCACGAAATTGAAACACTGAGCCTCCATTGTCATCCAATAATATTCAGCCCTTAGCAACTTTTTCACCATCGCATTCCCACTAGCGTGGGTACCAAACGATCCCTCGTGCACCTCTTTCATCAATTGACTTGTTTCGTTGTCATTGACACATCTGAGCAAAACCCAATCAAAATTTCTCTTGTACAAAACCCCATCTTTATTCAGATAGAATGCCATGGCCAACCTCCTCAGAGTCTTTCGGTCCTTCTTAGACGCTCCCTCGGGATACTCTTGGGTCTCCAGATAACGATTGATGTCATAATACCATGACTTTTCATCATCAGGCACTGTTTCGACAACAAACACATAAGCCGGTCTATCCAGCCGTCCCACCTCAACACTAGGAAATTGATTCCACCACTGCACTTTAATCAAAGCAGCCAGAGTAGCCAAAGCATCTGCTAAAGGATTTTCTTCCCTCGGCACATGATTTAATTCCACCTTGGTGAAGAACGTCAACAATCTCCTCGTATAATCCCGGTATGGAATTAAGTGGGATTGATGCGTATACCATTTTCCGTTAACCTGATTCACAATCAAAGTTGAATCTCCATAAATAACAAGGTTCTTGATTCGCAAATCAATCGCCTCTTCGACACCCAAGATACAAGCTTCATATTCAGCCACATTGTTGGTGCATTCAAATGTCAGCCGGGCAGCAAAAGGAACGTGGGATCCCTTCGGTGTAACCAAAATAGCACCAACTCCACTTCCATTCATGTTAACGGCCCCATCAAACATCAGAATCCATTCGGACTCAGAGTCAGGCCCCTTCTTCGGGATAGGTTCCTCACAATCTTTCGATTTAAGAAACATGATGTCCTCATCAGGGAACTCAAATTTCATCAGATGATAATCCTCAATGGGTTGTTGGGAGAGGTAATCAGACAATACACTCCCCTTTATTGCTTTTTGAGAAGTGTACTGGATATCGTATTCAGTCAAAATCATTTGCCATCTCGCAACCCGTCCGGTCAATGCTGGCTTCTCAAAAATATACTTGATCGGATCCATCTTGGAAATCAACAAAGTGGTATGAACCAGCATATACTGTCTCAGTCGGCGAGCAGCCCATGCCAAAGCACAACAAGTTTTCTCGAGCAGTGAATATCTTGTTTCACAATCGGTAAACTTTTTGCTAAGATAGTAAATTGCATGCTCTTTTCGACCAGACTCGTCATGCTGCCCCAGTACACACCCCATAGACCCCTCAAGGACTGTCAAGTACAGGATTAACGGTCTCCCCTCCACAGGAGGCATCAGAACCGGAGGCTCCTGCAAATATTCTTTTATTCTTTCAAATGCCACTTGTCAATCGTCATTCCACCTGACCGTTTGATCTTTTCTCAACAACTTGAATATGGGTTCACACGTGGCTGTTAGATGAGATATGAACCGTGAAATGTAGTTCAATCTACCTAAGAAACCACGAACCTCCTTTTCTGTTCTTGGTTCAGGCATTTCTTGTATCGCTTTTACTTTAGCAGGATCAACCTCGATTCCTCTTTCACTCACAATAAACCCCAACAACTTACCGGACCGCACTCCAAAAGTGCACTTATTCGGATTCAACCTCAATTTGAATTGTCTCAGTCGGTTAAACAACTTGGCCAAGTCTACCAAATGCCCCTCTTCTGTTTGGGACTTCGCTATCATGTCATCAACGTAGCATTTGATCTCATGATGAATCATATCATGAAACAAAGTCACCATAGCTCTTTGATACGTGGCACCGGCGTTCTTGAGACCGAATGGCATCATCTTATAGCAAAAAGTGCCCCATGGTGTGATGAACGTTGTTTTCTCCATATCATCTGGCGACATTTTAATTTGATTATAGCCAGAAAAGCCATCCATGAAGGAAAACACCGAGAATTGAGCTGTATTATCTACCAACACATCGATGTGAGGTAATGGGAAATCATCTTTCGGGCTAGCTCTATTCAAATCCCGGTAGCCCACACACATCCTCACCTTTCCATCCTTCTTCGGTACCGGCACAATGTTCGCGACCCAAGGCGGATAATTAGTGACAGCTGGGAAACCAGCATCCAACTGCTTTTGTACCTCCTCTTTAATTTTCATGGCCATCTCTGGTCGTGTTCTGCGCAACTTCTGCTTTACTGGAGGACACTCTTCTCTCAATGGCAACTTGTGCACAACGATATTGGTATCCAACCCTGGCATATCTTGATAAGACCAGGCGACGATATCAACATACTCTTTCAATAATGCTACCATTCTACTCTTGACATTCACCTCCAAAGCAGCCCCAATTTTTTCTTCCTTTCTGACCTCCTCGGTGCCCAGATTAACAATCTCAACTTGCTCCTCGTGCGGTTGAATCACCTTTTCCTCTTGTTTCAACAACCTGGCTAACTCTTTCGGCAGTTCAAAATCTTCTTCGCCTTCTTCTTCGGCATGATATATCGGGTTATCGAAATCATATAGGGGTGTAACAGGATTGTCATCAATGACATCCGGAGAATAATCGCATCTACATGAATGTTGATTCATGCGTTGCTTTAGAGTCGGAACGAGAGAAATTAACAGGATGAAAAATGAAAACAAACGTTGCCATTTTTATTATTTTTTAACTGCAAAAATAAATGAAAAACAGAGAACACCGTTTTTAATGCGAAAAACATCCGTTTATTAATGATGCAAATTATCGCCAAATGAAACACATGAGGTGGCCCTTACAATGAACCATTACGTTTTGGGCAAAACGTATGGCTTTCATGCAAACAGAATTAACAAACAGAAATATTACTCTTCACACAGAGTGACAGTGATGATCTTTTCGGCCTTCCAGTTCTGGATCTCCATTCCTGGTACGCACGGTTTTATCCACGAGTCGAGCTCGCAATCATTGTCAGTCTCTTCACCCACAGCGCAGATACGGCCTGGATCCTCAGCAATTACATTCACCCCCATCTGACCATGTGTCGGCATGAGATTAGCATTAACATTCGGCGATGGTGCAAAATTGATGGCCTTGGAATCCACCAAGTCTTAGACAACATGCTTAAAAGCTTTACAACCCTCAATATTGTGCCCGGGAGCACCAGAATGGAAATCACACTTGGCGTTCTCATCATAACTTGCAGGCCTCTGATCTGGTCTTAACGGAGCTAACGTCCTAAATTATACCAACCCGAGGTCCTTCAACTTCTTCAATAGAAGGGCATATGTCATGGGCGGCCTATCAAACTGGCGATCTTCCATCCTTCCCCTAACTTGGTACCCAGCCCTTGGTGTTCTCTGCTGAAATGGCTATTATTGTTGTTGCTGTTGTGCGGGTTGATTATCAGCGGGAATCGTTACTATAGCAGTATGCTGGTAGTAATGATCCCTACCGTGTCCTCTTTGAGCATACACAACACTTGAGTCACCCACTTTCTTGCGTTGACCATTTCCGAAGGGCTTCTTCAATCCAGACAACTCAGCATTTCCTTGTATCTTTCCCATTTTTAGCCAGCTGTCAATCCTCTCACCAGCCACTACTATATCTGCAAAACCGGTAACTGGACATCCCACCATCCTTTCAGCAAAAGTCCCCTGAAGGGTACCCATGAATAAATCCGACATCTCCCGATCTACCCACGGAGGTTGAACTCTGGCAGCCAACTCTCTCCACCTTTGTGCATACTCTTTAAACCCCTCGTTCGGCTTTTGAGACATACCCTGCAACTGGGTACGACTTGGTGCCATGTCAGCGTTGAATTGGTACTGTTTGAAGAAAGCATCCCCCAAATCCTGCCAGCTCTTAATATATGATGATCTCAACTTGGTGTACCACTCAAGAGACCCACCAGATAAGCTATCCTGGAAGAAGTACATCCAGAGCTTCCGATCCATGGTGTAGGCAGATATCTTTCGGACAAAGTCCTGAAGATGAGTTTCCGGGCATGAACTCCCATTGTATTTATCAAACGTGGGCACTTTGAACTTCTGTGGAATCATAATCCCCTCAACCAGCCCCATATTTGTCACGTTAATAGCCCCAGGAGAGGTATGGCTTTCCAGAGCCTTGATCTTTTCTGCTATTACCTGAATCTCCTTGTTCTGCGGTTGAACACCATACCGACCGAACTAAAGGTGAGAAAAACAAGAAAGGGGGGTTTGAATTGTTTTAGAAATTAAAAGCTTTTTCAAAATAAAGACCACACAGAATTTTATACTGGTTCGCTTATAACACAAAGCTACTCCAGTCCACCCGGCCAAGGTGATTTCGCCTTCAACAAGGACTTAATCCACTAATCTTGAAAGATAGTTTACAACCAACGTCTAAGAGAGTGATCTCTTAGTCCTCTCAAGTATACAGACTGCGCAGAGTCACTTGAGGAAATAAAACAACTTAAATAAAACAAAGTTTGTAATCTAAAGTGCTTCTAGGATAAAGCAAATATTACAATTGTGATAGCAAATAGAATGTTTCACGTATGAGCAAAAGCTCGTGAATGATTGAGAGAGAGAGAGAGAATATTTCAGTGTATACTTGCGCGCTTCTCAATGTTGTTTGCTGTCCTTTATATAGGAGTGAAAGGACCGTTGAAAATGATGGCAGATAATTTGTCTTGAATAGGAATTAATGCCATAATTTCTGTTGTTTCTTGCCAAAACAACTTTGTCTCCCTGAATAACTTCTTTCTAGAAATAGATACTTTCTATTTAAATTTGAAGTAGACGTTACTCTTTCTGAATTTAGGAAATCCATTATCAGTCTACGTGACTCTGGGAATCTTGAAATCTTGCTATGTTGATTCAGAGCTTCTGATGTTGATCTTTTAGAGTTCTGATGATGTCTTCAGATGACGCTGAGAGCTTCTGGAATTGATATACCGTTGTTCAGAGTCAGAACTTCTAGAGTGTATTCCTTCTTCAGATGCTTCTGATATTCTGCTGTTTTGCTCAGAGTTGGAACTTCTTGAGCGTGTTTCTGCTTCAGATGCTTCTGATCTTCTGGTAATTTGTATCGGATATGATTCTGTATCTGATAACGCAATCAGATTCCTTTCTTTTGTTTAGAGTCCTGCACACTTAGAAACTTTTCGTTAGAGTGCCATTTTTGGTTTCATCCTTTGTTATCATCAAAATCTTGGAATCTGTTGTAGAACAATTTTTGTTTTTACAATCTCCCCCTTTTTGATGATGACAAAATAAACTCAAATAGCAGATGAAACATAAAAAATATCAGATCAGAACAGATAGAAGTGGGCTCCCCCTGAGATAGGTTAGGGAGTTCAGAAGTTCTTACCAGAGCTTCCAAGCAATGAAGTTTCTCGATACCTTCTGCAATTTCTTAAGTCCAGTGTAAGATGAATTTATTTTTAAGAAATAATATGTTGCAGAGAGCTTAAGGTATTAGGCAATATTTCATCAGAGCTATATTCGATTTCTCCCCCTTTTTGTCAGAATCAAAAAGACTTAAACAAAAATTAAAAAAAAACATTATATTCAGATAATGGAACAGCAGAGACAATGGCAAGAAAGCAAACAAGCAAACATCAAAACAAGGAAAACAAAGCAACAAACAAAAAAACCTAAGTGCCTAAGGGTTGGGAGGAGGAGGCATTCTCTGAAGCAGTTGAGCCAGCATGTTCTGAATGTTGTCGTTGACGGTGTCCTGTTTGTCCATTCTGGCTCTGAGTTCCTTCTGGTCTTTCTGAAGTTCTTCAAGTGTCTTGAGAACCATGGGAATGACAGAAGAGGACTCCCCCTGAGTCAGTGCACTATGTTCTTCAGCAGCTCTGGCTTTAGCTTCTGCAGCTGCCTTTGCTTCAGCTTCAGCAGCAGCAGTAGCAGCATCAGCTAGAGCTTTAGCCTCAGCTTCCTTGGCCCTTTGGATTTCTGCTTGTCTAGGTCTTTCTTCTTCTTGCCTCCTGGCTTCTTCTTCAGCTTCTCTGGCAAGTCTCTCTTGTATTCTTGCCTCAGCATCTCTGATGAAGTCGTTTCTGACTTGCTCAGAGATGTGCTTCAGCTTGAAAGCTTCAGAAGTCATCCAGCCAATGACTATGTTCCAGTGTGTCCTTACAGAGTCAAGATCATCACTGATGCCAAAGTTAATGGTCAGAGACTTGACCTTTTGTACCGAAGCCCCTGCGAACAACATTATGGCTTCCTCAAGGGTAGGCAAGGAATGTTCAGGTTCAGATGTTTGGGGTGGAGAGTTTGGAGGGCTTAAGTTTAGTGTTTGAGGTTCAGGTTCAGGTTCAGGTTCAGAATCAGATTCAGATTCAGATTCAGATTCAGATTCAGCGGAAGGGTTTGGAGGGATAGTGTCAGAGGTATGAGGGTCAGAGGGTTCAACTACAGAAAGAGTGATGGTTGGTTGTGGTGAAGTTATTTCAGGTGGAGGTTGTGTTGGTTGGTGAGAGGCAAGGTTTTGAGCCTGAAGTTGGGCTAGGGTTGGAGAGGATGGGTCAGAGTGTTCTGTATCGGAGGAAATGGTAAAGTAGGGAGGTGATTCTGGGGCTGTGGATGAGGAAGTGGTTTGATTTAAATCTTCAGCTTCTGAACGTGGTAAAGAGGTATGGGCAAGATTGAATTTTGGTAAAGGTTGTGAGGTTCTGGTTGTAGAAGGTGGGGTTTCAGAGGAGGTGTAGATAGGTGTTGGGAGAGGAATAAAGGAAGCCAAAAGAGGTTCAAAGGGAATAGTAGGGGCAGACATACCAGAAGTTTCTTGCAGAGGCGCTGAAGGTCTTGATTCAGATGTTTCTCCTAGCCTTGCTTTCATTGCTTTTGAAGACTTCTTTTCAGAGGGACCTCTTTTGAACTTGACGAAGTCTGATTCTGAATCTAGCATATCGTCTAGTCTGAAGTCAGAGATGTCTCCTCCTTCATCCTTCAGACGCTGCATATAGTGGAGGATTGCTTCTCTGGGTTCATTCTTGTAAAACCTTGCAAGACCATGTGGTATCTTCCTCTGATCTTTTAAAGCGTCCCAGCAGGTGTCCAGCGTAGGTTTGACTTGAATCTTCTTCAGAATTCCCATGCTCTTCAGATTTCTGGCGTTCAGAGGCCTTCCGGTATCTATAGCCAAATCTTCCATGAGTTTGTTCTTCTCCAGATGATCTACAAGCCCATTTTTGATCAGAACATCAGATAGAAGTCTTTCCAGAGGGATGTAGGTTCTGGGTTTCATGTTGTTTCTGGTCTCCCGTACAGAATCTTTGAGATACTTGAAGAGTAGTGCAGGGAGGCAGAGCTTCAAACCCTTGTGAATGCAATACAAAATACACTTCTGATCTGTATTGATGTAGTCAGAGGAGTTTGATGCTGGGCGGTGATGAATTGTTCCCAGAATGATCTTGAGCCACACCCTGAGGTTCTGATGAAGTTCTTTGTTCTTTGATGGATTGCCTTCAGTGTTGAGTTTGAAGATGGTGGGATTGATTCCTTGAGTAATGTATTTTGCCCTAGGATTGATGTTGTAAATCCTTCTTCCTCCAGCTTTCTCCATGTTCAGCAGTGAGGCAATTGACTTCTCAGTAATCACTATCTTGACTCCCAATACATAGGAGACTATGAAATGGTCGTCAGCGTCAGCAAATCTCCAGAATTCTTTGATGAGGTTTGGGTAAACAGGGCCATAGAGCCGTTGAAAGTAGTTTTCCCAACCTTGTTGACGAAGTTCTTCAGTTAGGTCTACTCCATTCCTCTTCATGTTGTTAAAATCCACAAGTGATTCACACAACACATCCAGTTTATCAAAGGGAGTTACCAGGTTGATATGAGGCTCACGATCAAGAACATGGGGTTCCTTGTATACTGGAGTGATGGTTACGCCTGTAACGATTGGAGTGGGAATGCTTGTGCTTTGGGTTGTGTTGTTGGATTCCATTTGTTGAGAATAGTTGAAAACTGATTGTTGTTTAGCATCCATTGATGAAGAAGAACAAGATGAAGATGAACTGCTTGCAGAAATGCTTCAGAGAACTGGTTTGAGAAAGTGAGTGAGAGTGAAAAGTGTGTGAAGTGTGAGAGGAGTGTTTAAATACCCTAAACAAAAACGCATGCAAAACGACATATAAAACAGCGTTAGCACGAAAATCAAGTTAGCACGCTTAGAGGGAGAAATGATTAAGGCTCATAAATGAATGTCTAATCCCAACAGTATGCACACTGCTCGAGGAGATCTCAAACGTCTGCCCTTTGAATTTCTTCTGGACAGCTGTCTAGAAGTTCCAAGGTTAGACGCTAAGTGCTCCACGTGGTTTGATGTATCTGATCTTCAGAAATACCAAAGGATTGGTTCCTGGAGATTTCTAACTCAGATATCTTCTTAACTTGGTAGAAGTATCAGAGTCAGAGACAGAAGCTCATTTGTTTATGTCAGAGTCTCATTTTACATCTTCAGAGGCACAATTTATTCAGGGCAATTTTGAATGTTCAAATTTTCTAAGATAAAAAGAAATCTATCTTCAGCTAAAGGCTTAGTAAATATATCTGCCCATTGATGATCTGTATCAATGAACTTCAATGTAACTATCCCTTTCTGAACATAGTCTCTGATAAAATGATGTTTTATTTCAATGTGCTTAGCTCTGGAGTGTAGACTGGGATTCTTACTTAGACAAATGGTAGCAGTATTATCACAGAAGATAGGAATGTTACTCTCGAAGATTTGCAGATCTTCTAACTGATTCTTCATCCAGAGCATCTGAGTTGTGCACAGTGATGCTGAGATGTATTCTGCTTCTGCAGTTGATAGAGCGATAGTTGACTGTCTTTTGCTGGCCCAGGATATCAGATTATTTCCTATGAGCTGGCAGTTTCCAGACGTGCTTTTTCGTTCCAGTCTATCTCCTGCATAATCTGCATCACAGTAACCCGAAAGTCTATACTCTGATGTTTTCTCATACATCAGGCCAAGGTTAGGAGTTCCTTTCAGATATTTGAGAATTCTCTTAACTGCTGTTAAGTGAGTTTCTTTAGGATCTGATTGGAATCTGGCACAGAGACAGACACTAAAGAGAATATCAGGTCGAGTAGCAGTCAGATAGAGAAGAGAGCCTATCATACCTCGATAGAGCTTCTGACAAACCTTTTTGCTTACTTCTTCCTTTTCAAGAATGCATGTTGGATGCATGGGAGTTTTTGCAGAGTTGCATTCAGCCATGTCAAATTTCTTCAGAACATCTTTTATGTATTTGCTTTGATGAATGTACGTGATATCTGAAGTTTGATTAATTTGAATTCCTAAGAAGAACTTTAGTTCTTGCATTAAGCTCATTTCAAATTCTGCCTGCATTAACTCAGAAAATTCTTGACAAATAGAGGCGTTAGCTGAACCAAAAATGATGTCATCCACGTATATCTGGCATATCATGAGATCATTGTTAAGGTTCTTACAGAAGAGTGTGGAGTCAACTTTCCCTCTAATAAAATTGTGTTCCAGAAGAAAATTACTTAACCGTTCATACCAAGCTCTGGGAGCTTGTTTAAGTCCATATAAAGATTTTTTAAGTTTAAAGACATGTTCAGGAAATTTAGGATTTTCAAAACCTGGTGGTTGGTTGACATACACTTCTTCTGATATATAACCATTAAGGAATGCGCTCTTGACATCCATTTGATATAATTTGATAGAGTGGTTTATAGCAAAAGATACAAGAAGACGAATAGATTCTAACCTTGCAACTGGAGTAAAGGTTTCATTGTAGTCAATACCTTCTTGTTGACTGTAACCTTGAGCTACCAGTCGAGCTTTGTTTCTGACGACTTCTCCTTTCTCATTCAGCTTGTTTCTGAATACCCATCTGGTTCCAATAACGTGAGTGCCTCTGGGCTTAGGAACAAGATCCCAGACGTCATTCTTTATGAATTGATCTAGCTCTTCTTGCATGGCTGACACCCATTCGTTATCTTGAAGTGCTTCATCACAGGACGTAGGCTCGATCAGAGAAACTAGTCCCAGAGGAGTCTCTTCAGAGGTCCTGAAGGTAGATCTGGTTCTGACAGGTTCGTCTTTGTTGCCCAGAATCAAATCTTCAGATACGTTGATGCGACTTTTAGCTTTCTTTGGGATTTCTGGGGATTTAATTTCCTCAGAGTTCTGAGTGGCAGTTGCTTCTGGAGCTTTATCAGATCCTGCAAGAGTGATTTCTAAATCTGCAAAAATTTTAACTAGCTTTGACTTTTCAGGGTCAAGCTTATCATCAAATCTGACATGAATTGATTCTTCCACAATTTTGGTTTCTGTATTGTATACTCTGTAGCCTTTAGAGCGTTATGAGTATCCTAACATAATGCCTTTCTATGCTTTGGAATCAAACTTGTTCAGATGTTCTTTAGTGTTTAAAATAAAGCAAGAACATCCAAATGGATGAAAATATGAAATGTTTGGTTTCCTTCCTTTACACAGTTCATAGGGAGTCTTATCCAGAATAGGTCTTATGGAGATTCTATTCTGAATGTAACACGATGTATTTACAGCTTCGGCCCAAAAGTGCTTTGCCACATTAGTTTCATTGATCATAGTTCTGGCCATCTCTTGGAGTGTCCTATTCTTCCTCTCTACAACTCCATTTTGTTGTGGAGTTCTAGGGCAGGTGAAATCATGGGACATTCCATTAGAGTCAAATAATTCCTCAAAGGATTTATTTTCAAATTCCCCACCATGATCACTTCTGACTCTGATAATCTTAGAGTCAAATTCTTTTTGCACTTTGGAGCAGAAACTAGTGAATACAGAGTGAGACTCACTCTTGTGCTTTAGGAATTTCACCCATGTCCAGCGACTGTAATCATCAACAATGACTAGTCCATACTTCTTTCCATTGACTGATGCTGTTTTCACAGGACCAAATAAGTCAATGTGGAGAAGTTCCAGAGGCTTAGAGGTAGTAACAATAGTTTTCTTTTTGAAAGATGTTTTTGAAAATTTTCCTTTCTGACATGCTTCACATAGAGCATCTGAAGAAAACTTCAGTTTAGGTAGGCCTCTGACTAACTCGAGTTTATTTAGCTGAGATAGTTTTCTCATGCTAATGTGGCCCAAACGTCTATGCCATACCCATTGCTCTTCGTGAACAGACATCAGACATTTAACATTTTGTTCTTTTAAATCAGAAAGATTAATTTTATAAATATTGTTTTTCCTCTTGCCCGTGAATAGGACTGAACCATTATTTTGATTTATGGCTTTACATGTTTTTTGATTAAAGATCACGTCATAACCGTTATCACTTAATTGACTTATGGATAACAAATTATGCATTAATCCTTCTATGTAAAGAACATCAGATATAGAGGGAAGAGTACCATTACCAATAGTTCCGGAGCCTCTGATCCTTCCTTTCTGATCTCCTCCAGCGTCTTTAAGTTCCAGGCTTTGGAACATAGACTTTCTTCCCGTCATGTGTCGCGAGCATCCAGAGTCCAGGTACCATGACTGGTGTTTGAGCTTTGCTGCATAGGATATCTGCAACATAAACAATCTTATCTTTTGGTACCCAGAGTCTCTTGGGTCCTTTCTGATTAGTTTTCCCAGAGTTTCTTATAACTTTGGGTTTTCTAGCATTTTCAAATTTTTGTTCTTGTGTGTGCGTATAGTGATATGAAAACGGAGATTTAAGTTGGTCACCAGTAGAAGTTTTATCTTCCTTAGGATCATACCCAATTCCCTTTTTATTGTTCTGACTGACTCCATAAATCATGGATGCCATGACACTCCTTCCTATCCCATTTTTCAGAAATTCTTGAAAGGCTTCTTCGTATTTATAAATTATTGTATTTGAAGTCTGTGGAGCTTGAGATAACAGTTCTTCCAGTTCTAAACGATTTTTTTTCGCTGCATCTCTTTGTAATGTTAAGGATCTGATTTCATCCTCTCGTTTTAGAATTGTCATCTCAAGTTTGCCACATTCTTCAAATTTTGCTTCAAGACAGCCTTTTATATTTTTAAACTTTTGTTTTAATTTCTGATATGAGCTAAGAGTTTCTGACAAGCATGATTCTAGATCAGATCGAGAGAGTTCAAAAAATACATCTTCAAATTCTTCATCTGAGTTGCTCCTGGATGTGGTAGCCATAAATGCCACATTGGCCTGTTCATCAGAGTCAGATTCTGATGAGCCAGATTCACTATCATCCCAGGTAGCCATTAGTCCTTTCTTTGTCCTGAAGGTATTTTTCTTGAAACTTTCTTTTCTGGGATTGTCTTTCTTTAGCTTGGGGCATTCATTCCTGTAGTGACCTGTTTCTTTACATTCATAACAAGTAATATCTTTGTTAGTTTTACCTTTTGAGGTTGATTCTGATCGATCCCCTCTGGGTCTTGGTCTTCTGAAGTTATTGTTCCTCTTTTTCCAGAGTTGTTTAACTCTTCTGGTCAGGAGGGACAATTCTTCTTCCTCATCAGAATCTTCTTGTTCAGAGTCATCTGTATCTTCTGTCTCGGCCTGGAATGCTTTGGTTCTGTCAGATTTGCGTCTTTCAGATATGGACTTTAATGCTACAGACTTGTTCTTCTTCTGAGGTTTGTCTTCCTCTAGTTCTATCTCATGGCTTCTGAGAGAACTAAGAAGCTCTTCAAGACTGATATTGTTCAGATCCTTAGACAGCTTCATAGCAGTGACCATGGGTCTCCACTTCTTTGGCAAGCTTCTGACTATCTTTTTAACGTGGTCTGCAGTTGTGTACCCTTTGTCTAGAACTTTGAGACCTGCAATGAGAGTTTGGAATCTAGAGAACATTACCTCTATGGCTTCGTCATCCTCCATTTTGAAGGCTTCATATTTCTGGATAAGCGCCAGAGCCTTTGTTTCTTTGACCTGAGAGTTTCCTTCATGAGTCATCCTCAGAGAGTCAAGTATGTCTTTGGTTGTTTCTCTGTTGGTGATCTTTTCATACTCGTTGTAAGATATAGCATTGAGAAGTATGGTTCTGGCCTTGTGATGATTTTTGAAGACACGCTTCTGATCTTCTGACATCTTACTTCTGGGAACTTCAACTCCATTTTCTGAGACGCGAGGTGTGTATCCGATTGTGACAATGTCCCAGAGGTCAGCATCATAACCCAGAAAGAAACTTTCAATTCTATCTTTCCAGTAATCGAATTTCTCTCCATCAAAGACTAGAGGCTTAGCGTTGTAACTATCTCTTTCATTGGTGTTGGCCATTGTTTTTCTCGTTCTGGATCTCTCTACACTGTTAAGTGTTTGATTAGAAATTCAATAACAGAGCCGAAGCTCTGATACCAACTAAAGGTGAGAAAAACAAGAAAGGGGGGTTTGAATTGTTTTAGAAATTAAAAGCTTTTTCAAAATAAAGACCACACAGAATTTTATACTAGTTCGCTTATAAAACAAAGCTACTCCAGTCCACCCGGCCAAGGTGATTTCGCCTTCAACAAGGACTTAATCCACTAATCTTGAAAGATAGTTTACAACCAACGTCTAAGAGAGTGATCTCTTAGTCCTCTCAAGTATACAGACTGCGCAGAGTCACTTGAGGAAATAAATCAACTTAGATAAAACAAAGTTTGTAATCTAAAGTGCTTCTAGGATAAAGCAAATATTACAATTGTGATAGCAAATAGAATGTTTCACGTATGAGCAAAAGCTCGTGAATGATTGAGAGAGAGAGAGAATATTTCAGTGTATACTTGCGCGCCTCTCAATATTGTTTGCTGTCCTTTATATACGAGTGAAAGGACCGTTGAAAATGATGGCAGATAATTTGTCTTGAATAGGAATTAATGCCATAATTTCTGTTGTTTCTTTCTAAAACAACTTTGTCTCCCTGAATAACTTCTTTCCAGAAATAGATACTTTCTATTTAAATTTGAAGTAGACGTTACTCTTTCTGAATTTAGGAAATCCATTATCAGTCTACGTGACTCTGGGAATCTTGAAATCTTGCTATGTTGATTCGGAGCTTCTGATGTTGATCTTTTAGAGTTCTGATGATGTCTTCAGATGACGCTGAGAGCTTCTGGAATTGATATACCGTTGTTCAGAGTCAGAACTTCTAGAGTGTATTCCTTCTTCAGATGCTTCTGATATTCTGCTGCTTTGCTCAGAGTTGGAACTTCTTGAGCGTGTTTCTGCTTCAGATGCTTCTGATCTTCTGGTAATTTGTATCTGATATGATTCTGTATCTGATAACACAATCAGATTCCTTTCTTTTGTTTAGAGTCCTGCACACTTAGAAACTTTTCGTTAGAGTGCCATTTTTGGTTTCATCCTTTGTTATCATCAAAATCTTGGAATCTGTTGTAGAACAATTTTTGTTTTTACACGAACGACTCATTCAGCACAGAGAACTGATCCTCTTCTTTATCCTCCACAGCCCCAAAGAAACGAGAAAACTGAGTTTCCTTCAGAATGTTGCCAACATGACTCGGGCCATTGCCTGCAGCAAAACCAAGACCACCACCATTATTGATAACTACACCACCAATGGTTGCCTTCTTTCTGAGATCAACACCACCCCTAGAACCACCGGGACCATGGATGGAGTTACCCTCATGACTATTGCCATTATTGACAATCGAAGCCAGCTCAAGCCTCTCCACCTTCTCGGCGATTGCTTTCTGCTCCATGGCGAAACCTTGCATGGCGTTGATCAACTTACTCATCTTCTCTTTCAACTCGAGAATGTCAGCGTTGTATGGATCCATCAGTTTGGGGTTTTTTGCGTCTGGTAAAGTATCTGTGCGGACGAGTTACGTGCAGAGGGATGACTCTGCGTGCGCGAGCAATGATTCCTGTCACAATCAAACATGTTAGAAACCGACACCTGCAAAATAGAGGACAAGTTATTATGATTCATGCATGAATGCAATGTCTATCCTAATGAGGAGCATTCTGTCCTTCGATCCTGGCTTCATTGAGACGAATAATAATCCGACAGCAACATTCTAACATAAATCATCTGGCTTTGCCGTACAAAACAGAAAGTCGTGCTCTAGCAAAGATATCACCCGACCATGTGTGTGTTATGTAAGTGTAGCACGGAAAAGCAAATAAAGCTTTAAGATCAATCACTGAATGATAATAACCATTGCATAACAAAAATGCACAACACGTGCGAGAGTCATACATCACATATGATACAAATCAACTTTACAATTCTCCAAAATCATAAAGAAATATGAGTAAATGAATTCTTTCAACAGGCCTGACGGTAACCCAAAACATGATAACAACTGCAATAAAAGTCTAATCTGAAGAAGGTCCCACAGAAGGCTCTGCATCATCAACCATCCCGGTAAACTTCATAGCGAACCTGAGCTCAGTGTTCTCCTGCTGAAGTCTTCCCACCTCTTTCTGATGAATCTTCATCTGACGGAAATAATGGTCCCTCTCAGCAAGACAATGATCTCTCTCAGCCATAATCTTTGCTTTCTCTTCTTCCTTAACTCTTAGCTTCGCTTCCCACTCGGTGGTAAGGGCTTTGGCTCTAGCTTCCCTCTGAGTCTTCACGAGTACTTGTCTCCTCTTTTCATCTTCAATGACTTTCAAAGCTCTAGCCAACTTCTCCTTGGTAAGGTCGTGCTCCTTCGTAGATGACTCTAAAGCTTGGTTGATCTTACAGTAATAGGCGGTGTCTTTCTCAAAACGCTTCACCTCCTGAACATGTCTCCTAGCCTGGTCTTCTGCTTTCCCTTTGATTTCCTGATTAGCAAGTTGAATTCCAGCAACACTCATTTCTAACTCAGTCCTCTCTGCTTGCAGTTGATCCCTTGCCCTCCTCATCTCAAGAAATTCTTCCATACTGACAGAAGGGCGTGACTCCTTAATCAACGGATACCAAAGATCACCCACAGGAAATGGCAGGCGAGTGAGCTCGACCCTCTTTCTGAGCCAATCATCAAATGGAGGAAAAGACCTATTATTAGCTCTACCTAAAGGAATCTTGCCTTTCCTTTGAATTTTACGCCATGCATCTGACACTTGCTCCAACAATGACTGATTACCCTCAATTGAGAAGTAGAAAGACTCCTGAATCTCACACTCGAGGGGAGGAACCTCCTTAGCAAGTCCCATTTGTCTCTTAAGAAGCGTCGGGTTGTAATTAATACACCCTTGAACTCCTATAAGGGGCACATTGGGGAAACTCCCACAACTGTAAATAAAGTCTCGTCCAGCCACATCAATGTGAGTCCAAGCTATGTCCTTGGCTCGCAAACCCATCAACTTGGTTGCCCAATTTACGGTATGGTTAAGAAAGACAAAGGCACCCTTGGAAGGCAGATATCCCATGAACCACTTATATAACAATTGAGCACAACATCTAACCAATCCTCCACGCCGCTTCTCATTCCGATTATGGACCGAATAATAAACATCCCCAATCAAGGTAGGAATCGGGTTCTCCTGAGCAAACACCCGGATGGCATTAATATCCACAAAATTCTTCTGATTAGGGAACAGGATAATTCCATAAATGCTTACGGCAAGCAAAGCACAAACAGTCTTCCAATTACCCAAAACAACATGTTCCTTGGCTTTGGCCTCCAAGAAACTCAGATGAAAATCGGGCAACTTTCCCTTCTCCTTCATACCTTTCTTGGTCACTTCCGGGCTCAAATAAAGAGCACGAGAAATCTCAACAATATCAGGTTCTTCCTTAGTAACATAAAAACGAATCTGGTTTCTGACCCGAATGCCCAGAATACCGGCATAATCCTCCATCAAAGGTCCCAACAAATAATTAGGGAAGACAAAACATCTCAAACCCGGATCATAAAACTGGAGAAGAGTATGGATGGCGTTAATATCCCCATCTGTGAGCCTAAAAACCATCTTCGTTATACCGCCATAAGCCTCACGGAACATCCCCACATGGTCAGGCGTAATCAATGCTATCATACTCTTCAGCACGCTAATCTCTGTATCAAAGAAACTGTAGACAACATCATCTATTAAGTCGGCCCTCATACCTGGAACAAGGATGTCTCTCAACCAGAATCTCAATCAAGAATATACCCTACATATGGATAAACATGAGTTAGATGCGGATAAATCCAAAATGGGAATGATGCAGATGCATGAATGCAATTCATAGTGTCATCCTCCAAGACATCTGAACACCAACTGTACTAGACTCCGGTCTCAGAACTGATCACAACCATCCAAGGGACTAAGTAACCATTAATCCAACTCGGGGAATCCGAAATAAACGGAACCGGAGGATACATCACCATCATCACTGGAAAACCACTGAACGGATAGCAACAATATCATCTGAATAGATGACCCCAAATCCAACCCGGGGAATCCGAAATAAACGGAACCCGCTCATAAATACCACGGACAGAACTCCGGTGTGTCAGAAATAAATATCCATAAATCCAACTCATAAATAGAACCCAGATCCTGAACCGAACCAAAGTCACCATCAAAGAGTCACCAACAGAACCTGTATCTGTAGGAATCAAACCCCTCCCCTCACAGGTGAATTCTAATAAGGTCATCCTAAGGCGGATAATCGGTCTCGACAATCGGACGAGATACTCAACGGGTTTTCCCTTTCGGGTGTGCCGTGCAGCTCTCATAAGTTCATCTAAACCAAAGATCCGAGAAAGAACGGTCACCGAAGTCAATAGCTCAAAAGAGATAATCCCAACCATAGTGGAAACTCCACAAGGAAGAGCTTCTCTCAAAAGAACCTCGTCCGGCTGTGGTATGTCATGTCGCAACAACATGTTAATCCAACATGTGAGGAAACATGAGACCACGCTAATCCTAGGTGTATACTCGGGCTTTGGGTTTTAGCCCCACTCAGAACACCCACCCCCAAATCAGAGGAACCACACCTGTCCAGAATCCAATACAGTGATTACATGATGCATGCAAACATATATGCAAATATATAATCACAGTATAATAATCACAAATGCAATAAATAAAGCAGTAAAAGCAACTCAAACTACCCTAAAAACTACGCTAGAGAGCGCTAGGATTGACTTGCTTAGGGAAGATGGACCAGCAAGAGGTCAACAAGTATTCCCCAGCAGAGTCGCCAGCTGTCGCAACGCGAAAAACAACCGGCAGAAAATACACAGAGCCGCCACCGACGCTATTCATCCTATGACGGAAAGGGAGCGCAAGACTAACCTAAGAAAGGGAAAGGAACGGTCTTACGACCAGATATTACAAGGTACGGGAGTCGGTTACGCAAGGGGAAGGTGTTAGCACCCCCCACGTCCGCCGTACTCAACGGGATCCACGCTAAAAAGATAGCTCAAAGGGAAGAAAAGGTTGCTGCTAATAAACTGCTCAAAGAAACTGCACAAACTGGACTGATAAACAGGTGGGGAAAAGAAAGAAGACGGAGGAAGTGGACACGGCAGGATGTTGCATCATGGGCCTACGTAGTTTGTCAGAAACAAACATCAGAGTCGACGTAGTTCGGGGAAAGGAGACATGCTCGCTAGGACATCGCATCCTATACCTACGTATCTTCTTTATCCAGAGGAGAATCAGAGCACTCGTAGCTCGGCTAACGCACGCTGAAACAAGACATCAAAACGGGATGCTGAGACTTCAAAAGAAACACCCAACAGGAAACAGAATGCCAATACATGGACTTACACCCGACTCCCAACAATAACAAACAGGAAACAGAATTCCAATACATGGACTTACACCCGACTCCTAACAACAACAAAAAGGAAACAGAATGCCAATACATGGACTTATATCTGACTCCTAACAATAACCAACAAAAGGAAGCAGACTGCCAATACATGAACTTACATCCGACTCCTAACAATAACAAACAAAAAGGAAACAGAATGCCAATACATGGACTTATATCCGACTCCCAACAATAACAAACGCTAACCAGCAAACACCAAAGAAAAAAAAGTTATCAGAACGAACCCCAACAAAGTAACCAGATATCCAGGGAATAAGCTCCCGATATGTACAACCAATCACCACAAATGAACCCCAAAGATGAACCCTAATATGAACCCCGAGTAATAACAACCATCACAAATGAACCCCAATATGAACCCCAAATGAATGACAACCGTCATAAATGAACCCCAAGATAAACCCCAATATGAATGACAACCGTCATAAATGAACCCCGAGATGAACCCCAAATAACAACAATCGTCACAAATGAACCCCGAGATGAACCCCAAATAACAGAAGAAACCCCCAAGGCATGAACATGCAACACGCACACATTGAACAAACGGGTACTCACACCCAAGAAAACAAACAAAGGATGAACAAACAGAGACTCAAAAAAAAGAAAAGGGTGAACAAACACACGAAAACAACACAACAAAAAAGAAAAAGGGTGCCCGGAGAGATTGCTCACAACCTCCTGCCTACGTATCTCATCTGGTATGAGAATCAGGGCGACGTAGTTCCCCTTAACAGGGGTAAAACACTCTCCTAACCAGAGACCAGGGAGACAACAAACTAATAGGGAGACTAAGACTCGAGCCGAATAGTTGTCATGCGATCAAATATCCCTACACCGAGGTCTCTAACAAGAATTTGACTTAACCTGGACGCGAGTCAACTCAAGTCTAAACTCTACATACGTTAAACTTCATCCGAAGCTAATCGTACGACTCCTACAGAAAAGGAGATGAGAAGAGGAAAGCAAAAATAAACACACCAACACAAGTGAACAAGCATCACACACTATATCCATACAAGAGTCCCAAACAATGGGTGGGCTTTAGTCAAGAGGGGTCATATTAACCTCGACAAACAAGCCAAACTGTAAGGGATAATCTGTAGCTCTTAACCACTGACATTGAACGTTAGGGTGAAGCTGATCAAAGTCTAAATGAGGATGAGACCTCATGCTCTTAACCCTGGCCTGGGTGAGCTCATGACACAGAAAGCGTGGGGATCCAGAAAGTGGGATCCTTTTCCACTTGACAGACTCTGGACAAAAGATCTGGGGCACATCTTCAGAAGCATCAGCACGTAGTGCGAGCATAAAGAACGACGCACTGAATAACGGGGGATTGGCTACTAATCCCTTCTATCCGTCAATTGCCTCTTCTCTTGGAGGTCTTATCAAATATAACATGCCTCTTCTTGGAGGTCTTTGGGCACAATGTTAAACAAACACAAACAGAGCCTCTGAAGGAGGACTTGCCAGCAAAATGCCTGCCAAAAAGGTGACAGGACTTCAGACTACATGAAGTAAGAAGCAAACTACCTGAGTGGTGTGTCAACCACAATCCAATGCTCAAGCAAGAGCAAAAGCAAGCAAGCAACTAAGGTACCTATACGAAGACTAAACAGTTAGTACTTCAGTCATACAACCAGAAAACAAGCAGTGAAACCCTCTAACAGTTACACAAATCAATGCATAAGTGCCCAAGCACTCAAATGAATTCATGAGCTCACCACATCACTTAAAACCTACAAAATAAACATAAGTCAGAACTCAAATCATTTTGTATCTCACAAAGTGAGAATAAATCCCACCATCAATGATAAGTGTCCGAACCTGAAACAAAAGACCAAGTTAGTTCATGTACAAAACCCTAGTACAAAGACAAGATTCAAAACCTAACCAAATAACCAAACCAGAACCCAATCTTCTACACATTACACCTTCCAACACTCCATCAAATGTTCTCAAAAGGACCAGCAACCAATCAACAACCAAGTGCCTCAAATCAGAAATGCATGCAATGACTTTGAGATTTTTTGTATAAGTTTCTCATGCCATGAATGTTCAATATGCAAAATATCAAATCCAGAATGATGCAAATGCTATGTGAACAAAAATGCACCAATCCATTGTCAAGAATGTGACACAAATTGTCACATTTTTCTCTATGTGTCAAAAGTGATGATAACATATGAGAAAAAAATCCAAACCAGTGACCAATAATTCATGTCATGTATGAATGTCATGTATGCAAAAAATTGGATCAGAAGGTTCAACATAGAGAATTTCACAACACATTGAATACACTATATCAATTTGGCACCACATGGATTCAAAAATTCACACATAAAAATCCAGACATCAACAATTCATGAAATTAACATCATAAAAAAGTAGACATCAATACAAAACTGTGAAAAAAATTTGGGACTCATTTGGACTATTCTTGCATTTTTTAAGAATTTTCTAAAATGACTAAAATAATTGAATTATACAAATGAAAATGGGGGGAAATAATATTATTCAAATTAAATCCAGAAAATCATGAACCATCAGATCTGGCACGTGTTTGGATCAATGGCTCAGGTTCAAATAAATGAAGCACTACATTTCATTAAACACAGTCATCAACCCAATCATCAGTCCACGCACGCGTGGCTTTGGTCAAAACACCCTCACCCAATCACATGTCCACGCATGAGCCACATCGATCCACATCATCCAAAGCCCTAACACACGTAGACGCCGGAGCTACAGCTTCGATCGTCTTTTTCCAAAATCTCACAAGACCTGTACCATTCGACTCGTTTTCCAACGTAGGTTTCAAATATCACCTTAGTTTTCTCTAATTCCTCCGAGGTTTTACAGATCGAAGAGAAACATTTTCTAGATCCAAACTTTCATTCACCATAACATCTTCAATTCTCACTCAATTTTAATTCGAAGCATATGTACATGATCTACACATAAAGATCTACAAGTCTATAACCTAAAAACAGCAAAAGGAGAGGATGAATTTGCATCACCTGGAAATGGAGCTCTCTAAATACGCGATCTCTCAAGCGCTACTGCTCCAGATCAACCTCCTTGAACTTCCTTTGAAGCTTTGTGCAAGAAGAACTGGTTGAAACCTCTTGAATATGCTTCAATTTCCAACTTCCATTGCCATGAGAATGCTCTTGATCTGCTCAAATTCTGGCTGAATTGCTCCAAACAGTGGATGATTCTTGCTCAGTGAAGCATGAGGATCAAGAATATGCAAGAATCTTTGAGGTTTGTGTGGAGAAAATGGAAATTCGAAGAGAGAGAAATTTGAGAGAGTTCTTCCAATTCTAGATCTGAAAAGTTTGTTATGGCAGTTATGATTAGGGTTTGGCTATTTATATTCTTTGCTAATTACACTGATAATCATATTAGCCATGTAGTAATCATGATTAGTGAATTATGAATCCAAATTCAAAAAATGAAAAGTGCGCTCTCATGGCCATAATCCACGTGTAACCTCCCATGCTAAGCTTCTAATTCACTCATGAACAACCAAGGGCTAGGATTGAAATGTTATTTTGCTTGGATCTTAAGACAAAAATGAATGGTGAAGATTCACTTCAATTTGAACATGTGTGAAATAATGAACATACATTCCCCTCTCATGCATGGCAATGGCTTATTTTCACTCAAATATGGCCCATGAAGAATGCTGAATTGAAGCCTTGCCTTGATTCTTTGTAAATTTTGACTTGTAGCATGATATTATCCTTTGAACAAATGTGAAATAATGTGACTTTTGGCCATGATTCCTCTTGCACAATTGAGTCAAATAATGTCAAATTCAGATGCCTTGAACATGAGAAGCATTTTGCCAAAAGAATGAACCAATTTGGAGCATTGTATCAAAAGTTATGCCATTTTGAATTTCCATGCACACCTTGTGATCAAATGACCATAACTCCTCAACCATTCATCATATGGACATGAATTAGGACTTTTTGGAAAGGGGAGACAAAGATCTTCAACTTTCATGTTCATCAAAAATCCATTTGAAACCCCTTTGATATTGAAAAGTCAAGTTGAATGTGGACCAAAAACTTGCCAAATTTGGAAACTTTGAATTATAAGTCACTTTCCATTTTTAGTAACTTTTACCATGACCTTTGAATCTTCAAGATGGATGTTTAGACTGATTAATAGACCCCATTTGAACATGATTGAGGTGTCTCAACTCATTTCCCCACCTCATAGCCCTCATTTGACTGCACAATTGACTTTTGGTCCTCAGATGACCTTGAAATGTCTTGATGATGACTTGAGCCATGATGATGGTGATATCCTTGCAGATAAGATGATGCTGAAGACCTTTGAAGAATTAAGAAACCCTAACTTGAATCATGTAACTTCTCCATCTTTTGAAAAGACTTTGGAGGATGACCTTCTTATTTTCATATGAGATGCAAAATGCAATGCCTAATGCTCTAAAATAAGATATGCAATATGTCAAACTAGTCTCAAGAAGAGGAGGGCAAATTTTTAGGTGTTACACTTAGTTTATAGGACTTTCCATATGCAAAGAATGGAGAATTGGACTTAGATTCTAGGACTTTCTTATGCAAAATTGGAGTAAATGGACCTTAATGATGAAGATGGATTAGAAGGACCAAATCTCTAAACTCACTCTTGTCCATTCTTGATTTACTTCATGGAACTTTTGATGTGTGTGTTTTTGTGCTAGGGAATTCTACTTGAGCTTAATTGAAGGACCATTGCCATTATCATCCAAAGTGAAAGATACAAGATACATTGATGATCACTTCTGAGACTTGTTTGATTGCTTATGCTTCGTGATTGCTTATTCCAAAGGACGAGAGCTACTTGGATCGTCAATATGATCTCAAGAGAGGAACTCCTTGTGTGGTTTTGTTCTCTTTCCCCTCATCTCTTGTATGATTAGGACTTTAGCCCTTCTTCTTCTTCTCTCCACTCTAACCCAAGCCAAAACTTTTTGTGCAAACATTTAATTGTTGTTTTTCAAACATTAGAAACCTAAGCCTTATGCTTTTGATTTTCAAACTTTCTTTTCATAACACTTATTTTGAATTGAATCTTTAAGTCAACTTTGACCATTTTTGTACATACTTCTAATTGGTAAATATAACCCATTCAAATGTCTTTTTGTGGTTCCAATGGCCACTTTCTTAATCAAATCTTTCATAACCTTTAGCTATTAGGTTTGAGTTATCCTTGAGGTAGATGTAATACTCACCCATATCCTTAGTGATGGACAATGAGTCTTCCATGCTTATTATAGGGTTAACCCCTCACTAGCATGTTGAAGCTATCCTCACATGGTGGATTTGTGGTTTTAGGTTGAGTTTTCTCCCTTGGATAACAAAAGACCTTAAGGCTTTTGGACCAATCAATTCACCAACTCATTTTGAGATTTTTACCCCGAAATACGAGGTTTTGATCCTAATCTTTTTATAAGATGGTACGTAGGCAATGGGTTTATCCATCCAAACACAAAATGTAAATAAACTTGTACATTCTCCTCTCATCTCTTCAATCATGTTTGCACAAACAAAAATTCACAAAAGCAACAACCTTTACAACAAGTGTGAAAAGGGCTCCCTAGGAGTACCTAGGATGTTTTGGGTGCCTAATACCTTCCCATTACATAACTAACCCCCTTACCTAGATCTCTCATCTCTTTTACTTGTTTTTGTTAAAACTATTAGGTTTTTGTTCGCTTTCTAACCATTCCTTTGGATAAATAGAAGTGCGGTGGTGACTCGACTTATATGATTTACCTTGGATTTAGTCAATATCTCTAATGGTAACGAATACCCCGCTACAGAAAAGTGGCGACTCTGCTGGGGATACATTATTTGCCTAGTGGGTTTTGCCAACTTTTTATGCTTGTTGTATTGTATTATTTTGTGACATATTTTTGTGCGATTTGGGATTACTGTATTGTATGTAATGATTGATTTGCTTGATATTAATTCCTTGTATGCTTGGTGATCTTTGTGAGATGAGTTCTATACTCGGACTCGAGTGCACTTAGGATAGGAGAATGGCGTAGTCTTGTTGACTTGTGTGGGGTTATTCCTTAG
The DNA here is from genome assembly GCF_024323335.1 of Lathyrus oleraceus. Classification (NCBI taxonomy): domain Eukaryota; kingdom Viridiplantae; phylum Streptophyta; class Magnoliopsida; order Fabales; family Fabaceae; genus Lathyrus; species Lathyrus oleraceus. Next base: position 422,970,264 of record NC_066581.1, read on the forward strand.
CAAGTTGACTTGCAAGTCCATTCACTTGGTGAAGGTCATGTTGGGATCAATAATGTCACACAAGTAAGTTGTGGTTAGACATTACTCTTTCCAATATAGATCTTAGAACCCAAGGACCTTAGTTTACCAAGCCCATCTTGGCCTATTTTTAGGATGTAGTGCGAAAGTCATTCAAGTGTAATATTTGATACGATTGTTACGCGATACTACACTCATAAGAGTCTCTCTTGAGAATATTTTTGGAATACGAGTAGTCGTTTCTCCGATAATATCCGAAAGATGGGATGATGATTATGGGAACCTCTTGTAGAACATGTCTGGCATGTAAACCCTAGTACATTCACTTTGGGGTGGTTCTTAACCTAAACCCCATGCTCGTGACTTGCAACAAACCCTTGATTCATGGTTGATCCGTTCATGTATCCTTAATATCAATGGAACTTGGGTGTTGATAAGGTGTAAGCCATAATCCACCAAAATGGATGATTGATATTAAGGATAATATGATCCATCCCATGACCTTTGTTTGATGTGCTTTGCTTGATCCTTGAGTGTGATTGTTGCATTCATGCATTCATGCACTCATTTGCATCCATATCATCAATAATGAAGAAAATTTTCAAGGAACTTAAAGGGTTTATTTGCAAAAATTTTAGACATGGAAAGGCAAAGAAGGAATACAAAGAAGTACAGCTTCAGACAGCCAGATTTGAAAGAGTTAAGGAATCTGACATCCTATGTATTAGATCCTTTGGGTTTCAAAGCTCGTTTTGGGAAGCTTCTTCCTCTTCTAACTACTCAGGTGGATGAAGGGTTGATGAGTGTATTGGTGCAGTTTTATGATCCTTTGTACCGTTGCTTCACGTTTACAGATATTCAGCTTTTGCCTACGCTTGAGGAGTATGCCTCTCTTTTGGGTATACCTATTTTAGACCAGTTGCCATTCAGTGGCTTGGAGAGTATTCCTACTTCTCAAGAGATAGCTGACATGTTGCACATAGATGAATCTTTGGTTGGTGCTAATATGACTACCAAAGGTGGAATTCAAGGTATCCTTTCTGAGTTTCTCATTGCTCAAGCTACTGTATATGGGAAGGCCATGAGTGAGGATGCCTTTGAAGCCATATTTGTACTTCTCATCTATGGATTGGTATTGTTCCCCAACATCGACAAGTTTGTGGATGTGAACGCTATTAGGATTTTCTCTACTCTTAATCCCATTCCGACTCTGTTGGGTGATGCCTATTTCTCTTTGCATATGAGGAATGCAAAGGGTGGTGGTGCCATTGTGTGATGTTTGCCTCTGTTGTATAAGTGGTTTATTTCTCACTTACCACAGACGGTCGCCTTCAAGGAGAACAAGGGATGTCTACGGTGGTCCACGAGACTTATGTCTCTCACAAATGATGATATCTCTTGGTATAACCGTGTGTATGATGGTGTGTAGATTATCGACTCTTGTGGTGGGATTAACTACCACCATGTTTTGGCGCGTCGTCAGCTTGGGTTCCCCCTAAAGGATAAACGTAATAACATTCTGTTAGAGGGTGTGTTCTTTCAGGAGGGTAAAGATCCCCAAGGCTTGAAGGGTAGAATGGTACGCGCTTGGCGCAAGATTCATAGGAAAGGAAGGAAAGAATTGGGTCCTTAGAATTGTGTTGCTATGGAGTCGTACACTGCTTGGGTTAGGAAGAGAGCGTCCGAGTATCTCATGCCTTACGAGTATCTGAGACATACCCCTTTGGTTATGGTTGGGCCTTCAACCCTCCCTAACCAAAGAGTAGAGGATTTGAGAGATGAAGACCGTTCACGTGCTTGGATCCGTGAACGCGAAGAGTTACTTCAACAAATGAAGGAGAAGGATGCTTTGATAGATTTTCTCGAACATCAGGTTATTGATGATCCTGATGATGCATGGATTTCTCTACTTCCTCAGTCTTCCAAGTTTTGGAAGAGGAAGTATGATCGACTCGCCAGAGAGAACGCGGATATGGAGGCAGCCTACGAGAGGTAGGTGAAGAGACTTCGCGCATCCTACCTGCCTTTGTCCCGAGCTTTAGATGATTGTTTCTAAGGATCCATAGGATGATTATTTTCCTTTCCTCTTGTATATGATTGACAATGTTGTACTTCTTTTCCCTGATATTATTTGATGAGATATTTTCATATATGATAAATGTTTAATATCTCCAAAATTTGCAAATAAAACCCTAGAGTTCCTTTGAAATAAAAACAAGTCATATGCACAAGCATTGCATGCATCATGTGCATAAGCAGGTTTTGTTCTCGGCTTCTTGTCCTGTGGTCTAACTCTGTGTTCTTCATTTATTTTGAAGACAAGCTGACTCACTGGTACTACACCAGAGCCAACATTTCAAGACTGATGGATCACCTAGAACAAGAGAATCGCGAGCCGAAAGAGGAAGTGGCAGATTAAGTGCTTTGATGGAATCATTCTTGGCTGCCCAGAGCCAGTCCTCTCCGACACTTTCAACTCCTCCCCAGAGGACAGTCATCTCTAAGATTGCCTCCTCGACTGTGCCTGCAGCCAATGCACACTTTGTTCCAACGGCCATGCCATCCGGGTTCCCGTGGGGGATGCCTCCTAATTTTATGCCTGAGGGTCCTGCTCCTACCTTTGCTTCTATGCCGGCATCTAGCCCGGTCCTTGCTATTCCTCCTCCTGTCGTGCATACCATGCCCAGGGTAGACGACACCATCTATCATTCTGAGCCATCTGAGGGGCCAGATGTCTATGAGAAGATGGATGCTATGAATGATCAATTTCTTGAGCTTCGTAAGGAATTGAAAACTCTCAGAGGAAAGGATCTTTTCGGCAAGTCTGCTGTCGAACTCTGCTTGGTTCCTAATGTAAAGATTCCTGTGAAATTCAAGGTCCCTGACTTTGAAAAGTACAAAGGAAATACTTGTCCTCTCAGCCACCTGGTCATGTATGCCAGGAAGATGTCCACTCAGACCGACAACGACCAGTTGCTCATCCACTACTTTCAGGACAGTTTGTCCGGTGCCGCTCTACGTTGGTATATGGGTTTAGACAGTGCAAACATCTGATCCTTCAACGATCTTGGCGAGGCCTTCGTCAAGCAGTACAAGTACAATGTGGATATGGCTCCCGATAGAGATCAATTGAGGGCCATGTCCCAAAAGGACAAGGAAACATTCAAAGAAAACGCCCAGAGGTGGCGAGAGTTGGCAGCACAGATCGTGCCTCCGCTAAAAGAGAAGGAAATGACCAAGATCTTTCTGAAGACCTTGAGTTCATTCTTTTATGAGCGGATGATCGCTAGCGCTCCTTCTGACTTCACCGAGATGGTGAATATGGGGATGTGTTTAGAAAAAGGGGTTAGAGAAGGGCGTTTAACCAGAGAAGAAGGCTCTTCTGCCAAACGTTATGGGGCGTTTACGAAGAAGAAAGATGGAGAGGCACATGCTGTGACCTCCCATGTAAAACCAAGAAGACCCTCAGTGAGGAGGAAGACCGCGCATCCCGCCGGTAACCAGCACCAGGTGGCTCATATAGCACCTGTTTCTAGAGACAATCAACAATATCAATAATATAGCAACAATCAGCAACCACATCCTCAATATCAGCAACAACAGCACCGACCGCAGCAGCAGGCCTATCAGCCACGAAACAGTAATCAAACCAGCACAAGTTACGAGAGGAAAAGGGTCACTTTCGATCCTATTCCAATGACGTATGCAGAATTATATCCCTCTCTGATAGAAAGGAAGTTGATTACTCCGAGAGACCCACCGACTATACCTGCTAACCCCCAGTGGTGGTATAAGCCTGAATTACATTGTGTTTACCATTCTGGTGCTCCAGGCCATGACATGGAGAATTGTTACCCTTTGAAGACCAAGGTTCAAGACCTTGTGAGGTGTGGCATTCTATGTTTCGAGGACGTAGGTCCTAATGTGAAGAAGAACCCATTGCCCGAGCATGGGAAATCTGTCAACATGGTCCAGGGTTGCCCTGACAAGTACAAAGTCAAATATGTCAGTCATATTCGATAGTCCCTTGTCGAAATGCATCGTCTGCTATGTGATTACAGTCATTATGAGCACGACCATGATAGATGCCGAGTATGCTCTATTAATCGATTGGGTTGTCGCCAGGTGCGCAAGGATATTCAGGAAATGCTGGATGAAGAAGTCATTGAGATTCTTCAGAATAGGAATGTTGACGAAGATAAGCCTGAGGTCAACGTAATTTCCCCAGTATTCCGGATGCCCGAGCCTGTTATTATCAAGTATGATGGTAGCAAGCAGAAGGCTTCTCCTGTTCTTATCATTAAGCCTGTCGGTCCAATACCGTACTCTTCCGAAAAAGCAATTCCCTTTCGCTACAACGCTGTTGCTGTAGAAGATGGGAAAGAGGTGTCTTTGCCATCCTCCTCTGTGTGTTAACATCGCGGATGTTAGTGGTTTGACCCGCAGCGGTCGTGTGTTTTCAGCACCTCCCAAGCCCTAAGTTGATGCTAGTTTTGTTGAACGCCCGATTGGGAATGCGGTGAGCACCCCGAATCCGGCACCTGCTGTTAAGCCCTCCTCTACATTGATAACTCCTACTTCTGTTGGCCCGAGCGGCAATGAGAAAGAAGACTATGATGAGACGCTGAGGCTCATCAAGAAGAGTGAGTACAATGTTGTAGACCAGCTTCTACAAACACCATCCAAGATATCGGTGTTATCTTTGCTCTTGAATTCAGAACCACATAGAGAGGCACTGCAGAAGGTATTGGATGTGGCATATGTAGATCATGATGTCACAATAGAACAATTCGATAGCATTGTTGCAAACATTACCGCCTGTAACAACTTGAGTTTCTGTGACTCTGATCTCCCTGAGGAGGGAAGAGACCACAACTTGGCATTATACATATCTATGAACTGCAGAGACGACGCCATGTCCAATGTACTGGTGGACACTGGGTCATCACTTAATGTATTGCCAAAAACCACTCTCTCGAAACTATCTTATCAAGGGCCTCCCATGAGGCAGAGTGGAATTGTTGTGAAAGCTTTCGATGGGTCACGTAAAATGGTGATTGAGGAAGTGGATCTCCCAGTCAAAATCGGACCGAGTGATTTCCTGATTACCTTCCAGTTTATGGATATCCACCCGTCGTATAGCTGTCTCTTAGGCAGACCATGGAATCACGAGGCAGGCGCCGTGACATCCACCCTACACCAAAAACTGAAATTCGTGAAGAATAAGAAGCTGGTAGTGGTAGGGGGAGAAAAGGCTCTCCTGGTGTAAGACCCCAATTTTGTCCCTAAGATCCCTCATGGCATCATATCATACCATATCATTGCCTCAAGGATCTTTGTGCACCTTTGCTTCCCTCCTAGTGGGTGGGTTATCTTGTGAGTGTGATTCTTGATCACCAAGCATGTCTGGCATGTGTATATCATTGCTTTTCATCTGTCTATTAACCAAAAGTACAAAAATATTGTCATCTAACCATGCTACTTGCAGATGAAGCCAATTAGGTCAAAACAGTCAAATCAGCCATTGAGCAATAGATGGTGGCCATTCTTGAAGAATTTGGGCACCATGATCATTTATCAAGAGTTCATATGGGTTGTGACATCATTTTGAATCAAGATATCAAGTGGTAGGGGCTTGGAATTCATCAGAACTTGGTTCAGTCAACCAAAACCCTAGCAAAGTCAACTGAAGTCAACTTTGGTCAACTGTGCATTTAATCAGTGATTTGATGATGGGAATTGATCTGAGAGGTCTCATTCATGTCCATATAAGCCTCATATAACATGTCAAACATCCACAGTGAAGAATTTGGGGTCAGATGATAAATTTCCAAAAATAGAAAGTTGACCTGTAATTGGAATTTGCCAAAAATAGAAAGTTCTTCTCCTCAAAATTACATCATCATACAAGTTTCAAATGAATTTTTGTCCAACATGAAAGTTGAAGATCTTGTTCTCCCATTTCCAAAAAGTCCAAGAACACTCATTTCTCATGTGTGGTTGGTAAGTTATGATCAAATCATTCTCAAACATTTTTAAACTTCAAGGTGGCATAACTCCTAAACCATTTGGCCAAATTGAGTGAGGTTTTTTGCTACAAGTCATATTTGATGTGCTCTATCCAAATCCTTCATCACATTTTACCAAAACTCAACCAATCAAAATGGCCTTTTTGAAGTGGCTTGAATTAAAAATGAGGGAGGTGAAAAATGACCTTTCAAAATAATCATTTCCAATGCATTCTATCAATTGAAAGTGTTCAGAAATTGCATTTTTGATGTGCTGAAAGCCCATTTTCGTGCATTTACATGCACCCCATGCAACTTGAGTTGGTTTTTAGCAAATTGGTAAAACACTTCATTTTAAGCTAATTCCATTATCATTTGCACTAACCAATATTAAGGACATTAAACAGAGTATATATTTCACTTTTCTGGTAGAGAAACCCTAGCCACTCTTTCACAAACAGATCAAAAAAACCCATTTGCTCTCAAAACTCTCTTTTTCCTCATCTGAACTTTTTCTGAAAAAATCTTCAAAGAGCTCGAGCTTGGTTTGATTGTTTCATCATATGCCATCCTTTTGGAAGCTGTAGCAAGCATCAAATCTCAGCTGTAAAGCCTCTCATACCACTGTTACATTAAAGCTTCATCCATGGCAGATCTTGATTGGAGCTGTTTCAAAGGTTGTTGAGCTAAAATTCATTCTCCATTCATCAATACAAACCTCCTTGTACATCTGTTTCAGCCTTTTGCAACCAAACAACCACTGTATCATCACTGTGCTCCAAATCAAGTAAGATTTCGAATCTCTTTATTTTCAAAATCATGCTATGCTTTAGAAAGAACTCTCCATGCTGATTATTTTGAAACTTGAATCATGGAAAATGGTTGAATATTGAGAGAGATACATGGATTCAAAGTTGTGTTGTCAAATATGTTTTTGCTTGGTTCTTTCTTGTTAGCATGAGTTAGCGAAAATTATGGTTGGATTTGTGATGAGCATGTTGAGATGTTTCGAATGTTATGCTTGTTTTCCAAAACTGGAACCAAAAGTTCATCACCATGGATGAACAAGATGAACATGTACTGTAGCACACAAAACCCTAATTTTATAAAAACCCAGAAACGTGTTTTGGTTGCTGAAATCGCGTTTTGCATGTTTGCTCACTGTTGTATTGCCATGCACGAATCATCGCTTGCCACCTCCTTAAGTGAAACGCAGAGTTTCACTTAAGGGGCCAATTATTTACCATATTGCCACTGCCGGTTTAATATTTATTTAAATCATTTCCTTTTTGCAATATTTATTTCATTTTCATTGCCAATCTTCCAAAAATCATAAGTGCTTCAATTTTAATCCAAATTTGATGGGATTTTTTATGGATTACTCCTCTTGATCTCTAGTTTTTTATGATAAGTTTTCCAGATTTTTTGCATGTGAGGATTTTAAAATGTGCTAGGGTTTATTCATGTTGTCCATTTTATGTATGTCTTGCCAAATTGCTTGTGAAATGATGATACATAATCCAATGCCTTTGAAATTGTTTGTGCTTAAACTAGACATGTTCATGGTGATTTTGGTGTAGAGTTTGTGAATTTATCATTGCTGGTTGATGAGATATGATTTTTTGAATAGAGGTGTGACAATTTGTGTCACACTATTCATGTCTAACTTCATGATTTTAATTACCATGCTTATTTAACACAAATTGGACTGGATTTTTGCATGAATCTACTTATGGATGTTGAGAATACATGTTAATTTTTCTGGAATTATTGATGGAATTTCCTATTTGTTTGGAATTTTCTCCCCTGTTTGGTCATTTGTTGACTTTTTGTGACACATGTTTGTATTTGATTTGTGAAATCGTCATGCTTTATTGGATGGATGTGAAATTTGACATGTGAATTGTACACATCTTGAAGTTTATCATGGTTTTGATCCCATTCATTTATCATGTGTTGTCACTGTTTTATGATTTATTGAAGTTGATGCATGTTTTGATGCTTTGCATGAGTTTGTTTGAACTTGCTTTGACTTTCGGATTTTTCATTGACCTACTTCCTTTGATCAAAATGAGCTGAAATTTGGTATGCTTATCATGTTATGGATGATGTTTGAGCATGAATTATTTGAGGATTTATTGAAATGTTTGTGATTGGATTTGAGCTGAGTCATTCTGTTGACTTCTATGAGCTTCTATATGACATGTTTTGACCTAATTTGTTTGTGAAATGATAATGATGAATGATATGAATGTGAAACCACTTAGGTTTGCTTCTTGATTGATTTGTCTTGATTTTGGATATCTTTCACTTGCTGTTTAGGACTTTTTATCTCCTTTTGACCCTAGGCTTGTCCTAGTGGTCTTGTCACTCATGTTTAAGCTTGGTTTTTCAGGTTAAGCAACAAATGCTTCAAAGAGATCAATACAAGTTGAATGAGTTTGATTGTTTATCATGAACTAACTTGTTTGTTTTGTAGGTTGCCTAGCTCACTTTTTATGAGCTTGTTGCTTTGCACATATGCTTGACTGTATTGTCTGTTGGCTTATGCTGTTTTGTTTTAACTTTGTGTCTGGTATACTAATTGTGCTTGACTGATTTCAGGTACTTTAGTTGCTATTAGTTCCTTGTGAACTTTGCTTTGCTTTGCTTGATAAGCAATTTGCATTGAGGTATAATTTCCTTACTCCATGTAGTCTGGAAGACCTGGCCTGTTACTTGGCCAGGCAACTGTCTGAAGTCCTCCTTAAGAGGCGATGTTTTTGCTTGTTTACTTTTGTCCCAAGCAGGAAAAGTCCTTTGAATAAGGCAATTGGTAGACAAAAGAGATATGTAACCTATCTCCTACTATTCTGTGTGTCACTCACCTTGCTCACACTGCTTGTGTTGATGCATAGTGAGTAAAAACCCAAGATCTATAGAGTCTAACTTGTGGAGAGAGTTCCTACTTTCTGAACTCCCACACCTTCTATCATTTGAAGCTCTCCCTGACCAGGGATAAGAGCATGAGGCACACCCCTCATATCTTTTCATCTGCTTCACCTTGGCACTCAATGTCAAGGTTAAGAGCACCATTAACCCTATTCCAGTTGGCTTCAATGCCTAACCCTTTGTATGAGCCTAATTGCTTGGTTATAGTGTGTGCTGAATGCCTTTGATTGATTGATTGCTTACTTCATATGCACATGTTTGCTTGCATGCTTTGTACATTTATCATCATTAATTGCTCATTAGTGCATGATCATTTCATATTGTCTTTATGACATATCCTTGTTGTTTGCCCATTGAGGACAATTGTAAGACCATTCATTGGCCATTGTTCCTATGATATGGAAGTGAGTATAAGACCATTTCATTGGCCACTCATCTTCTCCTTGCTTGATGCATTTGCTTGTTTTATGTGAGGATGCAATTGTAAGTCCGTGTAATTTGGCATTTGTTTTCCTATGATCATATGTTGGAGGTTAGAGTAAGCCCAGATAGATTGGCATCTAACATCCAAATGTCTTGTTTTGCTTTGTTGGAGATTGGTATAAGTCCAGATAGATTGGCATCCGGTATCCACTTTTTATTTCTTTGTCGAGGAGATTGGTATAAGTCCATAGAGTGGCCTCTGATATCCAGTTCTGTTTTAGGAGATTGGTATAAGCCCAATAATTGGCATCCGGTATCCGCTTTTGTTGACCTTTCTTGCTTGCTTGTTTATTATTGCTTATTGCCTATTCCAAAGGACACACTTGAATCATCTTCTATATGATTTCAAGAGGTGAACCTTCTAAGAAGTTTTACACTCCATCTTCGTCCATTCATCCCTCTTTGTCCTAAACCTTTTCACACATTATTTTCAAAACTTGAGATAAATATTGTGCAAACATCTTCATGCTTTTAAATTAAAAACCTGGACCCAAAGTTCTTGACTTTTTCAAACTCCATTTCATAATACTTCTTTTGAATCAATCTTAATCATACTTTGACCCTCCTTTTGTGAATAATCATAATCAATTAACTTCACCCATTCAATTGTTTTGTGGCTTTGTCCATTCTTGTTAAGTTTTCATACATTAGCCATATGTTTGATTTATCCTAGTTGGTTGATGTCAATCTCACCTATTTGTCCTTAGTTGATTGAATTGTAAGTCTTCCTCGCTTATTATAGGGTTAACCCCTCACTAGCAAGTTGAAGCTGTTCTCACATGGTGGACTTGTTGTTTGTATAAGGTTGAGTTTTCTCCCGTGGATAACGTAAGACCTTAAGGCTTGTGTTTAAAATTGAATCCACTAACTTTTGGAAATCTTTTGGCCGAACTACGGTGTTTTGATCCTTACCTTTGATGGAAGGTACGTAGGCAACGGGTTCATCCGTTCGAACACAAAAACAATAAAAATTGTATATTCTTTTCTCATCATCCCAATCATGTTTGCACAATAAATATTTCATAACAAATAACAATTTAGTACAACAAGTGTGAAAAGGGCTCCCTAGGAGTACCTAGGACGTAGTGGGTGCCTAACACCTTCCCATTGCGTAATTTACCCCTTACCCAGACTCTCTGATCTTTTTATTAGTTTTCTACGCGTAAAACTTCTTAGGCTTTTGTTCGCTTTTTAGCAAGTCCTTTGGATAAATAAAAGTGCGGTGGCGACTCGAATTCATTGTATGCTTTGCTTATGGTTTAATCAATAAATCATATAGCGACGAATACACCGCTACAGAAAAGTGGCGACTCTGCTGGGGAGAAATCCCTGGTTGTATTGCCTACTTTTCACCCTTGTTGTGTGATATATTATTATTTGTTATATGACATATTTTTGTACCATTTGGGATAACTGTATTGATTGTAATGTTTGAATTGCTTGATATACAATTGCTGTTTGCTTTGGTGATCTGTGAGATGAGTTCTATACCCGAACCCGAGTGCACTCTAGGATAAGAGAATGGCATAGTCTTGTTGACTGGTGTGGAGTATTCCTTAGCCAGTTGACTTGCGAGTCCATTCACTTGGTGGAGGTCATGTTGAATTAATAATGTCACACAAGTTATTTGTGGTTAGGCATTATTCTTTCAATCATGTGCCGCAGAAGCCAAGGACCTTAGTTTACCAAGCCCATCTTGGCCTATTTTTTTAGGAACGTAGTGCGGAGGTCGTTCAGATGTAAGTTCTGATGCGATTGTTACGCGATACTACACTCATAAGAGTTTCTCTTGAGAATATTTTTGGAATACGAGTATTCGTTCCTCCGATAATATTCGAAAGATGGAACGATGATTATGGGAACCTCTGATAGAACATGTCTGGCAGGTTTAAACCCTAGTACACTCCCTTTTGGGTGGTTCTTAACCGAGACTCCATGCTCGTGACTCTCAACAAACCCGTGATTCGTGGTTGAGTCGTTCAGACAACCTTAATATCAATGGAACCTGGGTGTTGATCAGGTATAAAACCTAAATCCCCCAAAAAGGATGGTTGATATTAAGGATGTTCGAGCCGGTTCATGTACCGTTAATATCAATGGAACTTGGGTGTCGATAAGGTGAAAACCTAAATCCACCAAAATGGATGATTGATATTAGGGATACAATGAGCTTTCCCATGACCTTTGTTTGGTGTGACTTGTTTGACCCTTAAGTGTGATTGTTGCATTCATGCATTCATGCATTCATCTGCACTTCATGTCATCAAAAAAGAAAATTTTCAAGGAACTTAAAGGGTTTTATTTGCAAAATTTTCAGACATGGAAAGACCAAAAAGGCATACAAAGAAGTACAACTTTAAACAGCCCGATGTAAAAGAGTTAAGGAATCTGACATCTTATGTATTAGATCCCTTGGGTTTCAAAGCTCGCTATGGGAAGTGTAACACCCCGATAAAAATAAGATAATTATTTAAAATAAGTTAATAATATATTTATTAATTTAATTAAATAATTGGAATTATTATTATTGGATTATTATTTTATTGGAATAAAAGTTGGAATTTAGAAAAGGTCCCATTTAGTAAAAAGGTTTATTTTTCACGTGAAAAGGAAAAAGGGACAGAAAAGTGGAAAAAGGGCAAAGAGAGCAAGAGAACAAGGGTTGAAGGAAGGAAAAGCTTGAAGCTCAGAGATTTGCCGGATTAACTCAGGTAAGGGGGGTTTATCATCGTTTAATGGGTATTATGGGATAACATGTAATGGGTAGTGATAAACCATTGATTTGACTCTAATTGGAATGATGCATGATGAAATTGTGAACTTTTGGATGGACGAAATTTGGATTATAATTGAAGGAAATTCGTTGGAATTAGATGTAATAATGTTAGAATTTGTGAAATCGAATAAGGTATGATTCGTGTTAGATGATATGAACGAATACTGTGTAAAATTGGACTGTGGGAGGTTGGATCTGAGGAATCTCGTGGTAGAGAAAACCATAGCAGATCTGGAAATCTGGTTTCTGTTCATACGCGTATGGCACTAGGCAATACGCGTATGAGATGGTATGGTACGCGTATGGCACTAGGCAATACGCGTATGGATGAGGAAGATGATGTTTTGAACGTGGTTTGGTCTCTGTTGGTACGCGTATGGGGAAGTGGTACGCGTAGCATACGCGTATGAGATAGGTGGTACGCGTATGGGATTGGCTGAGAATTGGGCCATACGCGTATGGGACTAGGCAATACGCGTATGGGCAGGATTGTGATTTTCCTGAGTTGTTGTTGTGCAGTTTTTAGCTGTTCAGCTGAGTAACGTAATTCAGCTGATGTATGATATATTAGGGATCATTTCCCGTTGTTTTTGAGTAGTATAGGTATTAGTAAAGTGTGCTTATACTGTGGTTGTTCTTTGGCATGATCTGATATGCTTATGTGATAAAATACTGATGATGTGTGATGGTATGCATGATCCTGTGAATGTATTAGTTATGTGTGCATTTGTGAATAGACTGTTTTATGGCTTAGAGTGTGAGCATATGTCTATTCTTGAATTGTGGTTGATGATTTAGCATTGTTAGGTGATTAGCATGCATATTGTGGCCTTTATGGTGGTAGCTAATTCCCATGGTGAGGAATTAGTGAGTTAGTATTGTGGATTGTTGTTGATGTTTGCATGCTAGGTGATTAGCGTGCATATCATAGCCCTTGGGGTGGTAGCTAATTCCCATGGTGAGGAATTAGTGAGTGAGTCGCTAGGTCTCAAATGAGTGGGACTAGTGAGCTTGGTAGCCGTACCTGGATTTGGTCGGTGAGGTTGAACTATATGTTCACGAATAGTCGGTACCGCATGCATGGAGTCTCATTGCATAATGTATGTATGTATGGCGTATAATATGAATGGATGTATTCCAATATTATACGTGTGTTTTATGGTTGTGTTGAGTTTGAGTATGATGATTATGAGTTGATATTGTCGTTGCTGAATATGTGTGATCTGATTAGGGTGATGATATGTGTTAAATTACTTAGCATTACATGATATTTTATAATGCTTATTATATTGATTGAGGAACTCACCCTTACAACTATTTTTCAGGTAACGAGCAGTGATTGAGTAGAAGCTAGTGCTTGGAGTCTAGTGTAGTCTCCTTAGTGGGTCATGCTCTGATAGATGTAACATCGGGACGGGATGTTTTACCTTGTTGAATAATTGTACATGTAATGTGTTACATGTTTTGCTTGATTGATTTCATTTCTATCCGCTGCGTATTGTGCAAATGTTTTATGTTTTGAATTAATAAAAGAGCATGACAGTTATTTGGTGAATGGTGTGAAATGATTGTGTGACACCCTTAATTGCATAATTACTCTGATTTATATTTGTTGTTTTAAATTAAATATTTGGGGTATTTTAATAGGGTGTTACATTAGTGGTATCAGAGCATAGTCGGTCGAGTCGAGTCGTAATTATTATGTTCCCCTGTACGGGATAGGTGTTGTGTAACCCTATCAGTACTTATTGTTTAGCTTGTTGGGTTTTCAGAATAGAGATGGCTGGAAGAGGTAGAGACGATGCTGCGATTGCTGAGGCTCTGGGTATGCTAGCTGGAGTACTTGGAGGGAATCCGAATGTTGTAGGAATGGGAGCTGCTCGTCAACTGAGTGAGTTCCAGAAGAACAATCCTCCAATGTTCAAGGGAGCATACGATCCAGATGGTGCTCAGAAGTGGTTGAAGGAGATTGAGAGGATCTTCTGAGTGACTGAGTGTGCCGATAACCAGAAGGTCAGGTTCGGTACGCATATGCTGTTAGAGGAAGCAGATGATTGGTGGGTTGCTACCCGCACTGAGTTGGAAGCTGCTAGGAGTGCTGAGATCACTTGGGCGGTGTTCAGAGAGAGATTCCTGAGGAAGTACTTTCCAGAGGATGTCAGAGGAAAGAAAGAGATAGAGTTCTTAGAATTGAAGCAGGGCAACCGGTCTGTTACTGAGTATGCTGCTAAGTTCACAGAGCTGTCGAAGTATTACACTCCCTATAACGAGGCTACTAGGGAATTTTCAAAATGTGTGAAGTTTGAGAACGGGTTACGTCCCGAGATCAAGCAGGCTATTGGGTATCAGCGGATTAGAGTGTTTTCTGATTTGGTTGACTGTTGCAGGATTTTTGAACAGGATACCAAAGCTAGAGCAGAGAGCTATCAGCAAAGGGTTGATAGGAAAGGCAAGAATCAGAATGATCGTGGGAAACCGTATGCAGTTGGCAAAGGTTTCCAGAGGCAGAGTGGGATGAAGAGACCTAGTGGGGGAGACTCCAGTGCTCCTGCTAAGTGTTACAGGTGTGGTCAGGCTGGACATCGTATCCATGAGTGTACCAGTACTGAGAAGTAGTGTTTTAAGTGTGGAAAAGGTGGTCACTTGGCTGCAGAGTGCCGGTTGAAGACTGTGACTTGTTTCAACTGTGGAGAGGTGGGTCATATCAGTCCACAGTGTCCTAAGCCGAAGAGAGAGAACCAGTCGGGAGGCAAGGTCTTTGCTTTATCGGGTTCTGAGACTTCTGCAGATGATCGTTTGATCCGAGGTACGTGTTATATTAATGGCTTTCCTCTTGTAGCTATTATTGACACCGGTGCGACTCATTCCTTTATATCTTTGGATTGTGCTGTGAAACTTAAATTAGAGATATCTGAGATGCATGGTAGTATGGTGATTGATACTCCTGCGAAGGGTTCAGTGACTACTACTTCAGTTTGTTTAAATTGTCCTTTGAGTATTTTTGGTAGAGACTTTGGAATGGACCTTGTGTGTCTTCCACTAGTGCAGATTGATGTTATCCTGGGTATGAACTGGTTGGTGTTTAACCGAGTTTATATCAACTGTTTTGATAAGACTGTGATTTTTCTTGAGATTGAGGAAGGAAAGAGTCTGTTTCTATCAGCAAGGCAGGTGAATGAGGCAGTAGCAGATGGGGCAGAGTTGTTCATGCTGTTAGCTACTATGGAGGCTAAAGATAAACTGGTGATTGGCGATCTAGCCGTGGTGTGTGATTTTCCTGATGTGTTTCCTGAAGAAGTGAATGAATTACCGCCAGAGCGTGAAGTTGAGTTCTCGATTGATTTGGTACCTGGTACTAGGCCGATATCGATGGCTCCGTACCGTATGTCTGCTGTTGAGTTAACCGAATTGAAGAATCAGTTGGAAGATCTGTTGGATAAGAAATTTATTCGTCCGAGTGTGTCGCCATGGGGTGCACCAGTGTTATTGGTTAAAAAGAAAGAAGGTACTATGAGGTTGTGTGTGGACTACAGGCAACTGAATAAAGTGACGATCAAGAATCGGTATCCTTTGCCGAGGATTGATGATTTGATGGATCAGTTGGTTGGTGCGAGTGTGTTCAGCAAAATAGATTTGAGATCGGGGTATCATCAGATACGTGTGAAAACTGAGGATATTCAGAAGACTGCTTTCAGAACAAGGTATGGACATTATGAATATTCTGTAATGCCTTTTGGTGTGACTAATGCGCCTGGAGTATTTATGGAGTATATGAATAGGATTTTCCATCCGTATCTAGACCAGTTTGTTGTGGTGTTTATTGACGATATTTTGGTGTATTCGAAATCTGAAGAAGAGCATGCTGAGCATTTGAGAATGGTTTTAAGAGTTCTACGAGAAAAGAAGTTATTTGCTAAACTGTCTAAGTGTGAATTTTGGTTAGAAGAGGTTAGTTTTCTTGGTCATGTGATTTCAAGAGGTGGTGTTGCTGTTGATCCTTCTAAGATAGAAGCGGTATCTAAGTGGGAAGCTCCGAAGTCAGTTTCTGAGATAAGGAGTTTTCTTGGACTTGCAGGTTATTATAGGAAGTTCATTGAAGGATTTTCTAAGTTGGCGTTACCGTTGACGACGTTGACTAGAAAGGGGCAAGCGTTTGTTTGGGACTCAAAATGTGAAGAAGGTTTCCAAGAGTTAAAGAGAA
This sequence comes from Lathyrus oleraceus, assembly GCF_024323335.1. NCBI lineage: Eukaryota > Viridiplantae > Streptophyta > Magnoliopsida > Fabales > Fabaceae > Lathyrus > Lathyrus oleraceus. The sequence continues at coordinate 422,986,681 of NC_066581.1, forward strand.
GGTTAACTACTGCTCCTATTCTGATATTACCAAGTCCGTCGGAATTATTTGAGGTTTACTGTGATGCTTCATTGTTGGGTTTGGATGGTGTGTTGATGCAGAATAAGCAGGTTATAGCTTATGCTTCGAGACAACTGAGGGTTCATGAGAGGAACTATCCGACACACGATTTAGAGTTGGCAGCCGTGGTATTTGTTCTGAAGTTATGGAGGCATTACTTGTACGGGTCAAGATTTGAGGTTTTCAGTGATCATAAAAGTTTAAAGTATTTGTTTGATCAGAAAGAGCTGAATATGAGATAGAGAAGATGGTTAGAGTTTTTGAAGGATTATGACTTTGGTTTGAATTACCATCCGGGTAAAGCAAACGTAGTGGCTGATGCATTGAGTCGGAAATCATTGCATATGTCTATGTTAATGGTTAAGGAATTGGATTTAATTGAGCAGTTTAGAGACTTGAGTTTGGTGTGTGAGAGTACTCACAATAGTGTTAAATTGGGAATGTTAAAGTTAACAAGTAGTATTCTGGATGAGATTCGAGAGGGTCAGAAATCCGATGTGCTTTTGGTTGACAAGTTGACTCTAGTGAATCAAGGTCAAGGTGGTGAATTCAAAGTTGATGAGAATGGTGTTTTGAAATTTGGTAATCGGGTGTGTATTCCTGATGTTACCGAACTTAAGAAGAGTATTCTTGAAGAGGGACATCGTAGTAGCCTGAGTATTCATCCTGGAGCTACGAAGATGTATCATGATTTGAAAAAGTTATTTTGGTGGCCGGGAATGAAAAGAGAAATTGCAAGTTTTGTTTATTCTTGTTTGACTTGTCAGAAGTCAAAGATTGAGCATCAGAAGCCGTCTGGTTTACCGAGAACGATTAAGAATTTTGAAGCCATTTGGGTGATTGTTGACAGATTGACAAAATCGGCTCATTTCATTCCGATCAGAATGGATTATTCGTTAGAGAGATTAGCCGAGTTGTATATTGAGAAAATTGTAAGTTTGCATGGTATTCCGTCGAGTATTGTTTCGGACAGAGATCCTAGATTTACATCGAAGTTCTGGGAAGGTTTGCAGAGGGCTTTGGGAACTAAGCTGAGATTGAGTTCTGCATATCATCCGCAGACTGATGGTCAGACTGAGAGGACGATTCAGTCACTAGAGGATCTTTTGAGGGCTTGTGTTTTGGAAAAGGGAGGTGCTTGGGATTGTTATTTACCTTTGATTGAGTTTACCTACAACAATAGTTTTCATTCGAGCATTGGTATGGCACCGTTTGAAGCTTTGTATGGTAGGAGATGTCGGACACCTTTGTGTTGGTATGAGTCCGGTGAGAGTGCTGTGGTTGGACCGGGGATTGTTCAACAAACTACGGAAAAGATTAAGATGATTCAGGAGAAGATGAGGATTGCTCAGAGTCGTCAGAAGAGTTATCACGACAAGAGGAGGAAGTCACTTGAGTTTCAAGAGGGAGATCATGTGTTTCTTCGTGTTACTCCGATAACTGGGGTTGGTAGAGCTTTGAAGTCGAAGAAGTTGACACCTCGATTTATTGGTCCTTATCAGATTTTGGAGAGGATAGGGGAGGTAGCCTATCGTATCGCTTTACCGCCGTCACTTGCGAATTCGCATGAGGTTTTTAATGTGTCTCAGTTGAGGAGGTACATTCCTGATCCGTCGCATGTGGTCCAAGTAGATGATGTACAGGTGAGAGATAACCTGACTGTTGAAACATCACCTATGAGGATCGAGGATCGAGAGTTGAAGCAGTTGCGGGGTAAAGAGATTGTTTTAGTAAAGGTAGCTTGGGGAGGACCAGCAGGTGGCAATGTGACTTGGGAACTTGAGAGTCAGATGAAGGAGTCTTATCCGGAGTTATTCGCTTGAGGTATGTTTTCGAGGACGAAAACTCTTTTAGTGGGGGAGAGTTGTAACACCCCGATAAAAATAAGATAATTATTTAAAATAAGTTAATAATATATTTATTAATTTAATTAAATAATTGGAATTATTATTATTGGATTATTATTTTATTGGAATAAAAGTTGGAATTTAGAAAAGGTCCCATTTAGTAAAAAGGTTTATTTTTCACGTGAAAAGGAAAAAGGGACAGAAAAGTGGAAAAAAGGGCAAAGAGAGCAAGAGAACAAGGGTTGAAGGAAGGAAAAGCTTGAAGCTCAGAGATTTGCCGGATTAACTCAGGTAAGGGGGGTTTATCATCGTTTAATGGGTATTATGGGATAACATGTAATGGGTAGTGATAAACCATTGATTTGACTCTAATTGGAATGATGCATGATGAAATTGTGAACTTTTGGATGGACGAAATTTGGATTATAATTGAAGGAAATTCGTAGGAATTAGATGTAATAATGTTAGAATTTGTGAAATCGAATAGGGTATGATTCGTGTTAGATGATATGAACGAATACTGTGTAAAATTGGACTGTGGGAGGTTGGATCTGAGGAATCTCGTGGTAGAGAAAACCATAGCAGATCTGGAAATCTGGTTTCTGGTCATACACGTATGGCACTAGGCAATACGCGTATGAGATGGTATGGTACGCGTATGGCACTAGGCAATACGCGTATGGATGAGGAAGATGATGTTTTGAACGTGGTTTGGTCTCTGTTGGTACGCGTATGGGGAAGTGGTACGCGTAGCATACGCGTATGAGATAGGTGGTACGCGTATGGGATTGGCTGAGAATTGGGCCATACGCGTATGGGACTAGGCAATATGCGTATGGGCAGGATTGTGATTTTCCTGACCTGTTGTTGTGCAGTTTTTAGCTGTTCAGCTGAGTAACGTAATTCAGCTGATGTATGATATATTAGGGATCATTTCCCGTTGTTTTTGAGTAGTATAGGTATTAGTAGAGTGTGCTAATACTGTGGTTGTTCTTTGGCATGATCTGATATGCTTATGTGATAAAATACTGATGATGTGTGATGGTATGCATGATCCTGTGAATGTATCAGTTATGTGTGCATTTGTGAATAGACTGTTTTATGGCTTAGAGTGTGAGCATATGTCTATTCTTGAATTGTGGTTGATGATTTAGCATTGCTAGGTGATTAGCATGCATATTGTGGCCTTTATGGTGGTAGCTAATTCCCATGGTGAGGAATTAGTGAGTTAGTATTGTGGATTGTTGTTGATGTTTGCATGCTAGGTGATTAGCGTGCATATCATAGCCCTTGGGGTGGTAGCTAATTCCCATGGTGAGGAATTAGTGAGTGAGTCGCTAGGTCTCAAATGAGTGGGACTAGTGAGCTTGGTAGCCGTACCTGGATTTGGTCGGTGAGGTTGAACTATATGTTCACGAATAGTCGGTACCGCATGCATGGAGTCTCATTGCATAATGTATGTATGTATGGCGTATAATATGAATGGATGTATTCCAATATTATACGTGTGTTTTATGGTTGTGTTGAGTTTGAGTATGATGATTATGAGTTGATATTGTCGTTGCTGAATATGTGTGATCTAATTAGGGTGATGATATGTGTTAAATTACTTAGCATTACATGATATTTTATAATGCTTATTATATTGATTGAGGAACTCACCCTTACAACTATTTTTCAGGTAACGAGCAGTGATTGAGTAGAAGCTAGTGCTTGGAGTCTAGTGTAGTCTCCTTAGTGGGTCATGCTCTGATAGATGTAACATCGGGACGGGATGTTTTACCTTGTTGAATAATTGTATATGTAATGTGTTACATGTTTTGCAGGATTGATTTGATTTCTATCCGCTGCGTATTGTGCAAATGTTTTATGTTTTGAATTAATAAAAGAGCATGACAGTTATTTAGTGAATGGTGTGAAATGATTGTGTGACACCCTTAATTGCATAATTACTCTGATTTATATTTGTTTTTTTAAATTAAATATTTGGGGTATTTTAATAGGGTGTTACAGGAAGCTTCTGCCTCTGCTGACTACTCAGGTTGACGAAGGGTTGATGAATACTCTGGCTCAGTTTTATGATCCGCTGTATCATTGCTTCTCATTTCCGGACTTCCAGCTGTTGCCAACTTTGGAGGAGTATTCTCATCTTATTGGGATTCCGATTCTGGATCAAGTGCCGTTCAGTGGCCTAGAGAGTATTCCAACTGCTCGAGAGATTGCCAGTTTGTTGCACATAGATGAAGATCTGATTAGGGCTAATCTGACTACCAAAGGCGGAATTCAGGGTTTTCCTTCCGAGTTCCTCATTGATCAAGCTACCTTTTATGGGAAGGCCATGAGTGAGGATGCCTTTGAGGCTTTGTTTGTGCTGCTCATCTATGGATTAGTGTTATTTCCCAACTTCGACAAGTTCGTGGACATGAACGCCATTAGGATCTTCTCAGTTCTTAATCCCGTTTCGACTTTGTCGGGCGATGCCTATGTCTCTTTGCATCTGAGGAACACAAAGAGTGGAGGAGTTATTGTCTGTTGTCTACCTTTGCTATACAAGTAGTTTATTTCGCACTTGCCGCAGACAGTTGCTTTCAAGGAGAACAAGGGATGTCTACGGTGGTCTCAGAGACTTATGTCTCTCACCAATGATGATATCACTTGGTATGATCGCGTGTATGATACCATCCAGATCATTGACTATTGTGGTGAATTCCCTAATGTGCCTCTTCTTGGCACATGTGGTGGGATCAGTTACAATCCCATTCTCGCGCGACGTCAGCTTGGGTTCCCCCTGAAGGATAAACCTCATAACATTCTGTTAGAAGGTGTGTTCTTCCAGGAGGGTAAAGATCCCCAAGGCCTGAAAGCCAGATTTGTCCGTGCTTGGCGCAGTATTCACAAGAAGAGTAGGAACGAGTTGGGTCTAAAGAACTGCATTGCTTTGGAGCCATACACCTCTTGGGTCAGACAGAGAGCTGCCGTGTACTTGATGCCGTATGATCATCCGAGACCTACACCGTTGGATGTGGCTGGGCCTTCAACCCTCCCTACCCAACGTGTAGAGGAGTTGAGAGAAGAAGACCTTTCACGTGCTTGGATCCGTGAAAGAGAAGAATTGCTTCAGCAGCTTAAGGAGAAGGACGCTATGATTGAGTTCCTCGAGCATCGAGTGATCGACGATCCGAACGACACTTGGACTTCTCTGCTTCCTCAGTCTTCCAAATTCTGGAAGAGGAGGTATGATCGACTTGCAAAGGAGAAAGCAGACATGGAAGCGGCCTATGAGAGAGAGATCAAGAAGCTGTGTACTTCTCGTCTTCCAGCATCCCGAGCTTCTAGGGATCCATAGGATGTTTATTTTCCTTTTCTCTTTGTAATGATCAAAAATGTTGTACTTCTTTATCTCGATATATTGAATGAGATATTTTCCATGAGAAATTAAAATGCTTTAATCATTCAAAATATTGCAAATAACACCCTAAGGGTTCCTTGAAAAAAACAAAGCATCTGCACAAGCATTTCATGCATCATTTTTGCATAAGCAGGTACCCTTTGTTTCTGGTCTTCTTGTCCTAACTCTGTTCTTCATTTATTTTGAAGACAAACTGACTCACCGGTATTATACGCGAGTCAATTCTGCGAGAGTCATGGAGCAGCTAGAACAAGAGAACGGAGAATTGAAAGAAGAGGTCGCCAGACTTGGCGCTTTGATGGAGCAACTCCTCGCTGCTCAAAATCAACCTTCTCCACCTCCTGCAACTCCTGCCCAGAGGACGGTTATTTCAGAGGTCTCCACTTCGACTGTGCCAGCCAGTGCTCAAATGCCCAATGCTATGCCAGCCGGGTTCCCTTGGGGAATGCCTCCAGGTTTTATGCCTGATCTTCCCGCGCCAACCTTTGCTCATATGCCGGCATCTAGCCCGGTCCCTGTTCCCGCTCCTCCTGTCGTGCATACCATGCCAAGGGTAGACGACACCATCTATCACTCCGAGCCATCTGAGGGCTCAGATGTTCATGAAAAGATGGACGCCATGAACGACCAATTCCTTGAGTTGAGAAAGGAATTGAGGACTCTTCGAGGAAAAGATTTATTCGGCAAGTCTGCTGCCGAGTTGTGCCTTGTTCCCGGTGTGAAGATACCGATTAAATTCAAAGTACCTGACTTTGAAAAGTATAAAGGGAACACCTGTCCACTCGCTCACCTGGTCATGTACGCCAGGAAGATGTCTACCCAGACTGATAATGATCAGCTTCTGATTCATTATTTTCAAGACAGTCTGTCCGGTGCCGCGCTCAGATGGTACATGAGCTTGGACAATGCCAATATCAGATCCTTCAACGACCTTGGCGAAGCTTTCGTCAAGCAATATAAGTACAACGTCGATATGGCGCCTGACCGAGATCAACTCAGGTCCATGTCGCAGAAAGACAAGGAAACGTTCAAGGAGTACGCCCAGAGGTGGCGAGAGCTGGCAGCTCAGATTACTCCACCGCTTGAGGAGAAGGAAATGACCAAGATCTTTTTGAAGACTCTTGGCTCATTCTATTATGAGCGGATGGTAGCAAGCGCTCCTTCTGATTTCACCGAGATGGTGAACATGGGGATGCGTCTCGAAGAAGGTGTCCGCGAAGGACGATTGGCGAAGGATGAGAGCTCTTCCTCTAAACGATATGGAGCGTTTAAGAGGAAGGATGGGGAAGCACATGTTGTGCAATCCCATCCCAAACACAGAAGACCCTCTGCTCAGAGGAAGCCTGCACGTCGTGCCGGTCATCAGCACCAGGTGGCTCATATAGCACCTGTATTCAAAGACAATGCTCAGCAACATCAGCAATATCAGCATCAACAACAATATCAACAACCTCAGTATCAGCAGCAACATCGTCCACAGCAACAGGCTTACCAGCCTCGTGGCAGTACAACCAATCAAGCTAATTTGAATTATGATAGGAAAAAGATCAGCTTCGATCCAATTCCTATGACATATGCAGAGCTTTATCCTTCCTTGTTGGAAAGAAAATTGGTTTCTCCCAGGGATCCTCCTGCCATTCCTGCAAATCCACAATGGTGGTACAAACCAGATCAACATTGTGTTTACCATTCCGGTGCTCCAGGCCACAACATTGAAAATTGCTACCCACTCAAGACTAAGGTTCAAGACCTTATGAGATGTGGAATCTTGAGCTTTGAAGATTCAGGCCCGAATGTCACCAAGAACCCATTGCCTGCGCATGGGAAATCTGTTAATATGGTTCAGGAATGCCTTGGGGAGTACAAGGTCAGATATGTGAGCCACATTAGGCAGTCGTTGGTTGAATTACATCGTTTGCTGTGTCAGTACAGCTACTTGGAGCATAACCACGACAAGTGCCACGTCTGCTCGGTTAACCGCTTGGGTTGCGATCAAGTGCGAAGAGAACTCCAAAAGTTGTTGGACGAAGGAACCATTGAGATTATGCAGAATCGCAATGTTGACGAAGACGAGCCTGAAGTGAATGTGATTTCACCAGTGTTCAAGCTGCCCGAGCATGTTGTTATCCGCTATGATAGCAGCAAGCCGAAGGCTTCCCCTTCTTTGGTCATTAAACCTGCAGGCCCTGTGCCTTACTCTTCAGACATAGCCGTACCATTTAGATATAATCCTGTCGCTGTGCAAGATGGGGTGGAAGTGCCTTTGCCTTCAACTTCTGTGACCAACGTCGCTGACGTAAGTGGGTTGACCCGAAGTGGTCGTGTGTTTTCTGCGCCTCCTAAGGCTGTTGCTTCTGATACTGTTGAGCGTCCGGTTGGGACCGCTGTTAATAGTCAGACTCAGGCACGTGGTGTTGCCAAACCATCCTCCTCTGTACAAAAAACTCCCGTTTCTTCAGTTGGCCCGAGTGGCATTGTAGATGAAGAATCTGATGAGATGCTGAAGCTCATCAGAAAGAGTGAGTACAACATTGTAGACCAGCTTCTACAAACGCCATCCAAGATTTCCATTCTTTCTCTGCTGCTGAATTCAGAACCCCATAGGGAGGCTCTGCAGAAAGTCTTGGATTTGGCGTACGTCGATCACGACGTCACCATTGAGCAATTTGATAGTATTGTTGCAAACATCACCGCTTGCAACACTTTGAGCTTTTGTGACGCTGATCTCCCTGAGGAGGGAAGAGACCACAACATGGCTTTACATATCTCCATGAATTGCAAATCTGATGCAATGTCCAATGTGCTGGTGGACACTGGATCTTCTCTAAATGTATTTCCAAAGACCACACTCTCTAGATTGTCATATCAAGGTCCTCCTATGAGGCAGAGTGGGGTTGTTGTGAAAGCATTCGATGGGTCGCGCAAGACCGTGATTGGGGAAGTTGATCTCCCTATCAAAATTGGACCAAGTGATTTCCAGGTTACCTTCCAGGTAATGGATATCCACCCATCTTATAGTTGTCTCTTAGGCAGACCATGGATTGACGAGGCTGGCGCCGTGACATCCACCCTACACCAGAAGTTGAAGTTTGTCAAAAATAAGAAATTGGTTGTGGTAGGGGGAGAAAAGGCTCTCCTGGTTAGCCGTCTGTCTTCTTTCTCGTACATTGACGTTGAGGATGAAGTTGGAACTCAGTTCCAAGCTTTATCTATTGATGAACCAATCGAGAAGAAGTCTCCTTCATTCACTTCCTACCGTGATGCAAAGCTGGCCATTGAGTGTGGTGCAGTTGCTGGATTAGGGAAGGTGATTGAACTTGAAGACAATAGATCCCGGGCTGGCATTGGCTACTGTTCTGGGGCATTTAATGAGCAAGGTTTGTTCACAAGTGGAGGATTCATTCATGATGATCAACCTGAGGAGGAAGCTGCTGCTATCTTGGAAGAGGATGCAGAAGACGTGAACAACTTCGTTATTCCTGGTGGTGTCTGCCACAATTGGGTCGCTGTAGATGTTCCTACAGTCATCCATAGATCAGAGTAATTGTTCACTTTGTTTAAAACCCTTCTCCCATGCCAAAAGGAGAAGTGATGACATTGTTGGCAAAGCATATATACAATGATGTTTTCATTCAATTAATGCATTGTTAAACATTTGTTTTTCCTTTGTTTTCACTTTTTGCTTTTGCATGAAATCAGTGATCATAAAAAACCCATAAAAACAAGAATAAAAGCAATCCTTTTTTCATCTGCATAATGGTTTATTTGTTTAAATTCTGAAGTTTTTCATTAACCAAAATCATTATGCAGGTTGATCCTAAAACCCATTGAACATAATGATCCAACGCCATCTCCCAATTTTGAATTCCCTGTATTTGAGGCAGAAGAAGATGACGTTGAGGGGATTCCTGATGAGATTACCCGTCTCCTTGAGCACGAAGAGAAGATCATTCAGCCGCATCTCGAAGACTTGGAAACAGTCAACTTGGGGTCTGAGGATTGTGTTCGTCTGGTGAAGATTGGGGCACTTCTTGAAGGGTCTGTCAAGGAAGATTTGATCAGTTTGCTACGAGAATATTCAGATATCTTTGCTTGGTCCTATGAAGATATACCGGGTTTAGATACAGATATTGTGCAACATTTCCTGCCTTTGAAGCCTGAGTGCGTGCCTGTGAAGCAGAAGCTCAGAAGAACTCATCCAGATATGGCAGTGAAGATCAAAGAGGAAGTTCAGAAGCAAATTGATGCGGGGTTTCTGGTGACTTCTACATATCCTCAATGGGTGGCCAATATTGTGCCTGTTCCTAAGAAGGACGGAAAAGTCCGTATGTGCGTTGATTATAGAGATTAGAATAGGGCTAGCCCGAAAGATGATTTTCCTCTACCACACATTGATATGTTGGTAGACAATACAGCTAAATTCAAAGTCTTTTCCTTTATGGACGGATTTTCCGGATATAATCAAATCAAGATGGCACCTGAGGATATGGAGAAGACAACATTCATCACACCTTGGGGAACATTCTGTTATCGAGTGATGCTCTTCGGTTTGAAGAACGCCGGAGCCACGTATCAACGAGCTATGACTACCTTGTTTCATGATATGATGCACAAGGAGATAGAGGTCTATGTTGATGATATGATTGCTAAGTCCCGAACGGAAGTTGAGCATATTGAGCATTTGTTGAAGCTTTTTCAACGTTTGAGGAAGTTCAAACTTCGCCTGAATCCAAACAAATGTACATTTGGAGTCCGTTCTGGCAAATTGTTGGGTTTTGTAGTAAGTGAAAGAGGTATTGAGGTTGATCCTGCAAAGGTCAAAGCAATACAAGAGATGCCTGCACCCAAAACTGAGAAGCAAGTCCGAGGTTTTCTTGGCTGCTTGAATTACATTTCCAGATTTATATCCCACATGACTGCCACGTGTGCGCAGATATTCAAGCTTCTTCGGAAAGATCAGTCTCATGATTGGACCGAGGATTGCCAGAAAGCTTTCGACAGTATCAAAGAATATCTGTCTGAACCTCCGATTTTGTCTCCGCCTGTGGAAGGAAGACCTCTGATCATGTATTTGACAGTTCTTGAAGACTCGATGGGTTGTGTACTCGGTCAACAAGATGAATCAGGGAAGAAGGAATTTGCTATATACTACCTCAGTAAGAAGTTTACTGATTGTGAGTCTCGGTACTCTATGCTTGAGAAGACGTGCTGTGCTTTAGCTTGGGCTGCTAAGCGTTTGCGCCAGTACATGATAAATCATACAACTTGGTTGATATCCAGAATGGATCCAATTAAGTATATCTTCGAGAAGCCTGCTTTAACTGGGAGGATTTCCCGTTGGCAGATGTTATTGTCTGAGTATGATATTGAGTATCGAGCTCAAAAAGCTATCAAAGGTAGTATCTTGGCTGACCATTTAGCACACCAGCCAATCGAAGATCATCAGTTTGTTCAGTATGACTTCCCTGATGAGGAGATTCTGTATTTGAAGATGAAAGATTGCGATGAGCCTACACTTGATGAAGGTCCGGAACCTGGTTCTAGGTGGACGATGGTGTTTGATGGCGCTGTTAATCAATATGGAAATGGAATTGGGGCAGTGATCATTACTCCTCAAGGTTCACACATTCCGTTTACAGCAAGGCTAACTTTCAAATGCACGAATAATATGGCGGAGTATGAAGCCTGTATTATGGGACTTGAAGAATGCATTGATTTGAGAATCAAGTATCTTGATGTGTATGGTGATTCGGCCCTGGTTGTTAATCAGATCAAGGGAGAATGGGAGACGAATCAACCTGGTCTCATTCCGTACAGAGATTATGCAAGAAGAATTTCAACATTCTTCACAGAAGTTAAATTTTATCACATTCCTCGAGAGGATAATCGGATGGCAGATGCGCTTGCTACGCTTGCTTCCATGATTGTGGTCAGATGGTGGAATGATGTCCCCAATATTACTGTGATGCGCCTGGATAGACCAGCTCACATATTTGCAATCGAAGAAGAGAAAGATGACAAGCCTTGGTATTTTGATATCAAGAATTTCCTCCAGAACCAGGCATACCCGCCTGGAGCATCTGTGAAAGATAGGAAAACTTTGAGAAGGTTGTCAGGCAGTTTCTACCTCAGTGGTGAAGTGCTGTATAAGAGAAATTTCGATATGGTTTTGCTCAGATGTGTGGATAGACACGAAGCAAACCTATTGATGACTGAGGTCCATGAGGGTTCATTTGGTACTCATTCCAATGGACATGCCATGGCTAAGAAGATGTTGAGAGCAGGCTACTATTGGCTGACAATGGAGTCTGACTGTTGCAAGTATGTGAAGAAATGTCACAAGTGTCAAATTTATGCGGATAAGATTCATATTCCTCCGACACTTCTGAACGTGATTTCATCACCATGGCCTTTCTCTATGTGGGGAATCGACATGATCGGCATGATTGAGCCGAAAGCGTCCAACGGACACAGGTTTATTCTCGTAGCAATTGATTACTTCACCAAATGGGTTGAAGCCGCTTCGTACGCGAATGTAACCAGACAGGTGGTTGTGAAGTTTATCAAGAACCAGTTGATTTGCCGCTATGGTGTGCCAGAGAGGATCATTACTGATAATGGATCTAATCTGAATAACAAGATGATGGATGAGTTGTGCGCTGAATTCAAGATTGCACACCATAATTCCTCTCCCTACAGACCTAAGATGAATGGGGCTGTTGAAGCTGCTAATAAGAATATCAAGAAGATTATCCAGAAGATGACTGTCACGTACAAGGATTGGCATGAGATGCTGCCATTTGCTTTGCATGGATATCGTACATCTGTACGCACTTCAACGGGGGCAACCCCTTTCTCTCTTGTTTATGGCATGGAAGCTGTTCTCCCAGTAGAGGTAGAGATCCCATCAATGAGAGTCTTGATGGAAGCCAAGTTGACTGATGCTGAATGGATGCAGAGTCGTTATGACCAGTTGAATTTGATTTAAGAGAAGCGGTTAACTGCCATGTGTCATGGTCAGTTATATCAGCAGAGAATGAAGAAAGCATTCGATAAGAAGGTCAAGCCTCGTGTGTTCCGAGAAGGTGACCTCGTGCTCAAGAAAGTTTTGTCTTTCGCGCCCGATTCCAGGGGCAAGTGGACTCCAAACTACGAGGGTCCATATGTTGTTAAGAGAGCCTTTTCAGGCGGAGCATTGATGCTTACAATAATGGATGGGGAGGATTTCACTCGTCCTATGAATTCAGATGCAGTCAAGAAATACTTTGCCTAGAAAAAAGTATATGCAAATGAAAAACAGAATAGCTCGCTAAGTTGAAAACCCGAAAGGGCGGCTTAGGCAAAAATGAGCGTCTCGGTGGAGAACCTGCAAGGGTAATCCAGGCAAAAATTAGAGACTTGAAAAAATAAAATATTTGCATCCCGCTAGATTGAGTACCTCACTTTGGGGCAATCTAGGCAAAAATTAGGGATTTGGCAAGTAACTGCATCCTGACAAGACTTTCTGTTTCACCAGCTGTCATTTCGTCAGAAGATTCTCGATTCGTCGTCAAACTGAAGCTTCGAATACATCGAGATTCAAATTGGTAGAGAAAGGATCATTATGTTCAATGTAGCCCTCTTCTAATATATATCACTGATTTCAAACTTGTACAGATCTATGGAGTCTTGCCATTTGCAGGCTACCATTCCATCAAATCAATTTGAGCTTTTTATCCAATTATTTGCACTCTTATTTGTTTCAATTCAACAAATGTTTTGCATGTTTTAACTGATAAAATATCATTGTTTTTAAACAAATCAAATTTTTCAAAATTTGCTGTTTTAAACAACGTGAATATTCACAAGGTTGAAAGGATACTCAAGAATATCTCAGTGCTCTCCCAAGGGTGGCATGATCTCCAACAGGTAAGACATTTGGTTCATATTCTTGGTTTGGTTGTATCTTCTTTCTTCAGATCTTGTGGTGGGGTTGTTCCCCAGCATAGTTGCAAGCAGAGTGTTGTTGAAGACTCAGTTTTCTCCAGCAGCAGTTTCCCCAGTAGAGTTGCTTATGCAGTTGGATTCTACTTGGATGATGTTTTTCGCCTTCAGTGGGTTGTTCCCCGGAGTTGTTTGGAGTTGCAGAACTTTTGTTCCTCAATTGATGCTGAGATCCCCTGCGGATCTTCGAGATTTTCTCTTGTTCCCCAACAGATTCGTCTTGGTGGTTGTTTTGCCCGTTGTGACTTTCTGTACCCTGGTTGGGTTGTTTGCTGATCCATCACTCAGAGATTTGGTGTTTCTCGATATCTCTAATCCTCTGCTTCTCCAGCAGTACCCGCAGATCTATGCTTTATAGCATGTAGATCTCCGCAAATTGGCTTTCCGGTTGGTTTTTCCCCTGGAAGTATAATACCGGGCGTTTGATTCCTGGACCTGTCTGTGTTAGATATGTCTGTTTTGTCAGCATTCATTAAACATAAATCACGCATCTTCATGCATATTCATAAACATTCAGATATTCATGTTGCATTTCTTGCCATATATCTCTTGTTGTTTGTTTCCTTGCTATGGTGGTGCAGATCCCCAATAGATCTCCCCTAGCAGATGTCGGGTGTTAAATCTCTCCATATAGAGTCAACCCCATAAGCAGAAAGTGTCTGTTATCTTTCCTTCTGCGGTTCCCCACTGAGATATATCCTCGTGGATGGCGGTTTCTTCCGTTTCCTCCCCAACATATATATTGGGATGGATTTTCCTATTTGAGTTACATCCTCATTAGGACGTCTTTTGATTCAGTCTGTCTTTTTGGATTATTCCCGGATTGGCTATCTGTCAATTGTCTTGTGCTTCCCAGTGGGTTGTTCCCCAGCGGAGTTTTTTCGGGCCTCTACCCTTATACCGGTAGTTGTAAGTCCTATTTTCTTTGCCTTTTCAGCGGAATTGGTGGTTATATACCTTTTATTCCTCGGCAAGAATTGTTTGTTTTCTACCTAGTAGGGGGTAGTCGTAAATCCTATGTTTCTTACTCTCCAACAGAGTTTGTGATTTGTTATAAACCTTTTTTTTGGTTTCCCGTGTGGATTTGTGATTTGTTCTATCCCCACGCAGAGTTTGGTTTTCTACCCCGTATTCGGTAGATGTAAACCCTAATTCATGGTTATCCCCATCAGAGTATGGCTATTACCCCGTATCCGATAATTGTAAGTCCTATCTCTTTTTTCCCCTAACAGAGTAACCTTTGTGGTTCGTCCTGATTGTAAGTGGATTCCTGTTGTTGTGGTTTTATCCCTAACAGAGTTGGTGTCTCCCTGTGGTGATTTCTATCCCCAGTTGAGTTTGTGGTCTTCTACCCCGTATTCGGTAGTTGTAAATCCCAAGTGTTGATGTTTCTCCCCAGCGGAGTTTGTGCCTTGTGGTACAGTTGGATAATTGCCGGATGCTTGCAATTTATCCCCAGCGGGTCCCTTCACCGTTTGTCAGTGGTTGCGTTCCCCGGATAGTTGATTGTCATCAATATATCCCCAGCTTGTCGTTGTGGATAATTGTTGTTTATGCAATTCATCCCCGGATCATTGATTCTCACCAGTGAATCCTCAGCAGATCGCCTTTCATTTACCCTCTTGTTGGTAATGTCTGTTGCTCCTTTTGATTGGTCATCATTATATACCTAGTTTGGTATCCCGATACCTTTCTTTTCGGTTGATTTATCCTTTATTAACCCAGTAACCGGTTGTGGATAATCTTCCATGCGAGTATGTTATTCACGATCTGCCGGTAATGAATAATATATCTCATGCACTCTTCAGTCGAAGCCTTTTGTGTTTCCCTGGTCGAGTAAGTTTTGTTATTTCCCTTTGTGGAATCGAATATTTGTTGTTGGATAATTGCCGGATGCTTGCAATTTATCCCTTTGAGTTGTCTTTCGTTTACCCGGATGCTTGGTATCGATTGTCTCTCTTTTTGGTTAGTCACCTATTATATACTTTGGTATCTCTGGTGTCTTCTCCTTTCGAGTATATTATTCACGGTCTGCCGGTAATGAATGATATGTCTCATGCGCTCTTTAGTTGGAATCCTTTGTTGATTTTCCCCAGCTGAGCAAGATTCGTATTCTTTGTAGAATCAAATATCCATCCCTTAACCAGTTTGTGTTTCGGATGATGAGTGTTTTGGCATATATACCAATCCACGTTTTCGGTAGATCACCTATTATATACCTTGGTATCTCTGGTGTTTCTTACCATGCGAGTTTATTGTCTACGTTCTGACGGTAATAGATAATATATCTCATGCGAGTTTTCTTATCCACGGTTTGCCGGTAATGGATATTATATCTCATGCACTTTTTGGGTTTGTGTCCCCAGTTGAGTAAGGTTCGTTTTCCCGTTGTGGATTCGAATGTCCATCCTGTAAGTCGTTTTGCTTTTTCAAGCCCTCCTTTCGGATGATGAGTGTTTTGGCATATATACCAATTCAAGCCCTATTATGACTTTGGTCCCTTGTGGAGTCAGATTTTCCTGAGTTTATGTACCTTTTCCAGGTCTTTCTCAGATGTTGGTTGATTGATATCTCTCACCCTTATACCGGTCTTAGATATTCATTCTTCCTGAGTTTGTTACCCTTATACCGGTAACATCTCATTCTTTGGTGCTTCCTCAGTGGAGTTTCCTGTTGCTTCTTCCCAGGAGTCAGCTTGTGTCTCTCCAATGGATGTTTTTCCTTTGGAATTTTCTTTTCCCCAGTGTGAGTCCTTCACTCCCCAGTGAGGTCTCCAGTCTGATTTATGTTATTGCCCTAATCAGAGTCGTGTCTTGTTCACGCTGTGTCAGTTTTGTTTTTCCCCAACTTGAAGTCGTGTCCTGCTCACGCATTCTTTTTCTTTTACTATCCCCAATGAGAATCTTGGTAGAGTCTCTGTTCCTGGTGAGTGTATTACTCCGATGGATCGTCTTTTCTTCTGTGTGAATCATATTCCCCACAGAGTTTGTGTCTTTTGCATGCATACATCTCCATCATGAGGTCTCTTAGGGACCAAAATTTGTCTCATTACTGTTATTTAAGCCCATTCTACCGCGTCGAGATGAAGATTTCTAAACTTCACTTCTCCGGCTAGAATGACCTTAAATAGGGGCATCTGTAAGACCCCAATTTTGTCCCTAAGATCCCTCATGGCATCATATCATACCATATCATTGCCTCAAGGATCTTTGTGCACCTTTGCTTCCCTCCTAGTGGGTGGGTTATCTTGTGAGTGTGATTCTTGATCACCAAGCATGTCTGGCATGTGTATATCATTGCTTTTCATCTGTCTATTAACCAAAAGTACAAAAATATTGTCATCTAACCATGCTACTTGCAGATGAAGCCAATTAGGTCAAAACAGTCAAATCAGCCATTGAGCAATAGATGGTGGCCATTCTTGAAGAATTTGGGCACCATGATCATTCATCAAGAGTTCATATGGGTTGTGACATCATTTTGAATCAAGATATCAAGTGGTAGGGGCTTGGAATTCATCAGAACTTGGTTCAGTCAACCAAAACCCTAGCAAAGTCAACTGAAGTCAACTTTGGTCAACTGTGCATTTAATCAGTGATTTGATGGTGGGAATTGATCTGAGAGGTCTCATTCATGTCCATATAAGCCTCATATAACATGTCAAACATCCACAGTGAAGAATTTGGGGTCAGATGATAAATTTCCAAAAATAGAAAGTTGACCTGTAATTGGAATTTGCCAAAAATAGAAAGTTCTTCTCCTCAAAATTACATCATCATACAAGATTCAAATGAATTTTTGTCCAACATGAAAGTTGAAGATCTTGTTCTCCCATTTCCAAAAAGTCCAAGAACACTCATTTCTCATGTGTGGTTGGCAAGTTATGATCAAATCATTCTCAAACATTTTTGAACTTCAAGGTGGCATAACTCCTAAACCATTTGGCCAAATTGAGTGAGGTTTTTTGCTACAAGTCATATTTGATGTGCTCTATCCAAATCCGTCATCATATTTTACCAAAACTCAACCAATCAAAATGGCCTTTTTGAAGTGGCTTGAATTAAAAATGAGGGAGGTGAAAAATGACCTTTCAAAATAATCATTTCCAATGCATTCTATCAATTGAAAGTGTTCAGAAATTGCATTTTTGATGTGCTGAAAGCCCATTTTCGTGCATCTACATGCACCCCATGCAACTTGAGTTGGTTTTTAGCAAATTGGTAAAACACTTCATTTTAAGCTAATTCCATTATCATTTGCACTAACCAAGATTAAGGACATTAAACAGAGTATATATTTCACTTTTCTGGTAGAGAAACCCTAGCCACGCTTTCACAAACAGATCAAAAAACTCATTTGCTCTCAAAACTCTCTTTTTCCTCATCTGAACTTTTTCTGAAAAAATCTTCAAAGAGCTCGAGCTTGGTTTGATTGTTTCATCATATGCCATCCTTTTGGAAGCTGTAGCAAGCATCAAATCTCAGCTGTAAAGCCTCGCATACCACTGTTACATTAAAGCTTCATCCATGGCAGATCTTGATTGGAGCTGTTTCAAAGGTTGTTGAGCTAAAATTCATTCTCCATTCATCAATACAAACCTCCTTGTACATCTGTTTCAGCCTTTTGCAACCAAACAACCACTGTATCATCATTGTGCTCCAAATCAAGTAAGATTTCGAATCTCTTTATTTTCAAAATCATGCTATGCTTTAGAAAATACTCTCCATGCTGGTTATTTTGAAACTTGAATCATGGAAAATGGTTGAATATTGAGAGAGATACATGGATTCAAAGTTGTGTTGTCAAATATGTTTTTGCTTGGTTCTTTCTTGTTAGCATGAGTTAGCGAAAATTATGGTTGGATTTGTGATGAGCATGTTGAGATGTTTCGAATGTTATGCTTGTTTTCCAAAATTGGAACCAAAAGTTCATCACCATGGATGAACAAGATGAACATGTACTGTAGCACACAAAACCCTAATTTTATAAAAACCCAGAAACGTGTTTTGGTTGCTGAAATCGCGTTTTGCATGTTTGCTCACTGTTGTATTGCCATGCACGAATCATCGCTTGCCACCTCCTTAAGTGAAACGCAGAGTTTCACTTAAGGGGCCAATTATTTACCATATTGCCACTGCCGGTTTAATATTTATTTAAATCATTTCCTTTTTGCAATATTTATTTCATTTTCATTGCCAATCTTCCAAAAATCATAAGTGCTTCAATTTTAATCCAAATTTGATGGGATTTTTTGTGGATTTCTCCTCTTGATCTCTTGTTTTTTATGATAATTTTTCCAGATTTTTTGCATGTGAGGATTTTAAAATGTGCTAGGGTTTGTTCATGTTGTCCATTTTATGTATGTCTTGCCAAATTGCTTGTGAAATGATGATAGATAATCCAATGCCTTTGAAATTTTTTGTGCTTAAACTAGACATGGTGATTTTGAAGTAGAGTTTGTGAATTTATCTTTGCTGGTTGATGAGATATGATTTTTTGAATAGAGGTGTGACAATTTGTGTCACACCATTCATGTCTAACTTCATGATTTTAATTACCATGCTTATTGAACTCAAATTGGTCTGGATTTTTACATGAACCTACTTATGGATGTTGAGAATACATGTTAATTTTTCTGGAATTATTGATGGCATTTCCTTTTTGTTTGGAATTTTCTCCCCTGTTTGGTCATTTGTTGACTTTTTGTGACACATGTTTGTATTTGATTTGTGAAATCCTCATGCTTTATTGGATGGTTGTGAAATTTGACATGTGAATTGTAGACATCTTGAATTTTATCATGGTTTTGATCCCATTCATTTATCATGTGTTGTCACTATTGTATGATTTTATGAAGTTGATGCATGTTTTGATGCTTTGCATGAGTTTGTTTGAACTTGCTTTGACTTTCTGATTTTTCATTGACCTACTTCCTTTGATCCAAATGAGCTGAAATTTGGTATGCTTATCATGTTATGGATGATGTTTGAGCATGAATTATTTGAGGATTTATTGAAATGTTTGTGATTGGATTTGAGCTGAGTCATTCTGTTGACTTCTATGAGCTTCTATATGACATGTTTTGACCTAATTTGTTTGTGAAATGATAATGATGAATGATATGAATGTGAAACCACTTAGGTTTGCTTCTTGATTGATTTGTCTTGATTTTGGATATCTTTCACTTGCTGTTTAGGACTTTTTATCTCCTTTTGACCCTAGGCTTGTCCTAGTGGTCTTGTCACTCATGTTTAACCTTGGTTTTTCAGGTTAAGCAACAAATGCTTCAAAGAGATCAATACAAGTTGAATGAGTTTGATTGTTTATCATGAACTAACTTGTTTGTTTTGTAGGTTTCCTAGCTCACTTGTTATGAGCTTGTTGCTTTGCACATATGCTTGACTGTATTGTCTGTTGGCTTATGCTGTTTTGTTTTAACTTTGTGTCTGGTATACTAATTGTGCTTGACTGATTTCAGGTACTTTAGTTGCTATTAGTTCCTTGTGAACTTTGCTTGATAAGCAATTTGCATTGAGGTATAATTTCCTTACTCCATGTAGTCTGGAAGACCTGGCATGTTACTTGGCCAGGCAACTGTCTGAAGTCCTCCTTAAGAGGCGATGTTTTTGCTTGTTTACTTTTGTCCCAAGCAGGAAAGGTCCTTTGAATAAGGCAATTGGTAGACAAAAGAGATGTGTAACCTATCTCCTACTATTCTGTGTGTCACTCACCTTGCTCACACTGCTTGTGTTGATGCATAGTGAGTAAAAACCCAAGATCTATAGAGTCTAACTTGTGGAGAGAGTTCCTACTTTCTGAACTCCCACACCTTCTATCATTTGAAGCTCTCCCTGACCAGGGATAAGAGCATGAGGCACACCCCTCATATCTTTTCATCTGCTTCACCTTGGCTCTCAATGTCAAGGTTAAGAGCACCATTAACCCTATTCCAGTTGGCTTCAATGCCTAACCCTTTGTATGAGCCTAATTGCTTGGTTATAGTGTGTGCTGAATGCCTTTGATTGATTGATTGCTTACTTCATATGCACATGTTTGCTTGCATGCTTTGTACATTTATCATCATTAATTGCTCATTAGTGCATGATCATTTCATGTTGTCTTTATGACATATCCTTGTTGTTTGCCCATTGAGGACAATTGTAAGACCATTCATTGGCCATTGTTCCTATGATATGGAAGTGAGTATAAGACCATTTCATTGGCCACTCATCTTCTCCTTGCTTGATGCATTTGCTTGTTTTATGTGAGGATGCAATTGTAAGTCCGTGTAATTTGGCATTTGTTTTCCTATGATCATATGTTGGAGGTTAGAGTAAGCCCAGATAGATTGGCATCTGACATCCAAATGTCTTGTTTTGCTTTGTTGGAGATTGGTATAAGTCCAGATAGATTGGCATCCGGTATCCACTTTTTATTTCTTTGTCGAGGAGATTGGTATAAGTCCATAGAGTGGCCTCTGATATCCAGTTCTGTTTTAGGAGATTGGTATAAGCCCAATAATTGGCATCCGGTATCCGCTTTTGTTGACCTTTCTTGCTTGCTTGTTTATTATTGCTTATTGCCTATTCCAAAGGACACACTTGAATCATCTTCTATATGATTTCAAGAGATGAACCTTCTAAGAAGTTTTACACTCCATCTTCGTCCATTCATCCCTCTTTGTCCTAAACCTTTTCACACATTGTTTTCAAAACTTGAGATAAATATTGTGCAAACATCTTCATGCTTTTAAATTAAAAACCTGGACCCAAAGTCCTTGACTTTTTCAAACTCCATTTCATAATACTTCTTTTGAATCAATCTTAATCATACTTTACCCTCCTTTTGTGAATAATCATAATCAATTAACTTCACCCATTCAATTGTTTTGTGGCTTTGTCCATTCTTGTTAAGTTTTCATACATTAGCCATAGGTTTGATTTATCCTAGTTGGTTGATGTCAATCTCACCTATTTGTCCTTAGTTGATTGAATTGTAAGTCTTCCTCGCTTATTATAGGGTTAACCCCTCACTAGCAAGTTGAAGCTGTTCTCACATGGTGGACTTGTTGTTTGTATAAGGTTGAGTTTTCTCCCGTGGATAACGTAAGACCTTAAGGCTTGTGTTTAAAATTGAATCCACTAACTTTTGGAAATCTTTTGGCCGAACTACGGCGTTTTGATCCTTACCTTTGATGGAAGGTACGTAGGCAACGGGTTCATCCGTTCGAACACAAAAACAATAAAAATTGTATATTCTTTTCTCATCATCCCAATCATGTTTGCACAATAAATATTTCATAACAAATAACAATTTAGTACAACAAGTGTGAAAAGGGCTCCCTAGGAGTACCTAGGACGTAGTGGGTGCCTAACACCTTCCCATTGCGTAATTTACCCCTTACCCAGACTCTCTGATCTTTTTATTAGTTTTCTACGCGTAAAACTTCTTAGGCTTTTGTTCGCTTTTTAGCCAGTCCTTTGGATAAATAAAAGTGCGGTGGCGACTCGAATTCATTGTATGCTTTGCTTATGGTTTAATCAATAAATCATATAGCGACGAATACACCGCTACACCTGGTTAGCCACTTGTCTTCCTTCTCATATATAGATGTTGAGGATGAAGTTGGAACTCCTTTCCAAGCTTTGTCTATTGCTGAGCCTATTGAGAAGAGAACTCCTTTATTTGTTTCCTATAAAGATGCAAAATTGGCCATTGAGTGTGGTGCAACTACTGGTTTAGGGAAAATGATTGAGCTAGAAGACAACAAGTCTCGGGCTGGCATAGGCTTTTCCTCTGAGGTTCACATAAAACCCCAAAAAAGAAAATAAAATCAATCTTCCATTTGCATAATGATTTGCCCTGTTTGATTTCTAAAGCTTTTCATATCCAAAATCATTATGCAGGTTGATCAAACCCATTGAACATAATGATCCAACACCATCTCCCAATTTTGAATTCCCTGTATTTGAGGCGGAAGAGGATGATGTTGAAGAAATTCCTAACGAGATTGCCCGTCTACTTGAGCATGAAGAGAAAATCATTCAGCCGCATCTTGAGAATCTGGAAACAATCAACTTGGGGTCTGAGGATTGTGCTCGTGTGGCGCATCCTGCGAAAAAACAACCGGCGAGACTCGAATAAAAACACAACACAGAGCCGCCACTGCGCGTTATTTATCCCAAGATAGGGAAAGGAAACGCTCAGAGAAACCTGGAAAGGACGTGGTCTCGCGACCAAAGAGAAAGGGTAAGGGAGTCGGTTACGCAAGGGGAAGGTATTAGCACCCCTCACGTCCGTCGTACTCGACGGGATCCACGTTCTAAAATAAAGAATAAGTTGCTAAAACATCACACACACACACGGGGACGCAGGTGGGGTTAAGAGAAGGGAGCTCGATAGGACGTCGCATCCTATGCCTACATATCTTGTCTGGAACAAGAATCAGAGCCACTGTAGTTCGGCTTACGCACGCCAAACAACACAAAACGCACAAACAGATGGCAAACATGGAGCCTGACAACCACTCGATGGAATTACGTCAGCATCCGAACCAAAACACACTCTAAAGGGCAAACGTGGAGCCCGACAGCCAATCATTGGACTTACGTCGGCATCCGAACCAAAACACACAGTCAGATAACAGGTAAACACACGCAAAAAAGAAAAAGGTTGCCCGGAGTGGTCTCGCACGACCACCTGCCTACATACCTCGTCTGGAACAAGGATCAGGGCGATGTAGTTCCCCTGAAAGGGACTGAATTACTAGCCAGAAACCAGGGAAAGACACACTACTAGGGAGCTGGACTCGAGCCTAGTGTTGTCATGCATCGTTACCCTAAGTTCAGTTTTCTATCCTACTTGCATAAGCAAACTACTCCTATCCAGGAAAGAAGCAAGCATACAAGCATACAAAATAACTCAAGCATACATCAAATGAGAACAAGCATCTCAAACAGATATCCACATAGCACGCACTATAACCAAACAAGTGGGCTCACACAATAGGTTTGACTGCCTCAGCAAGTCATATGTACGGGCTGTGTTTGCTCTTAACCTTGCCATTACGAGGCTAAGGTGAAGCAGATGAAAGGTGAAGTGAGGATCAGACCTCACAGCTCTTATCCCTGACCAGGGAGAGCTTCTGACAAATGAGCATGGGTCCAGAATGGGGGAACCCTTCTATACTCAGAGACTCTGACACAATGCGCACTGCACAAGATCTTGGGCTTGTGATCTCAATGCTACAACCATGTAATGGGAGCAAGGAGAAGACTCAACTGAATAGTGGGGGATAGATTGCATATCCCTACCTTCCACCAATTTCCTTAATTAAGGACTTTACCTGCTTAGGCACAATATTAAACAATCACAAACATCGCCTCTTAAGGAGGACTTCAGACAGTTTGCCCGGTCAAATAACAGACCGGGTCTCCAGACTACATGAAGTTAGGAAGTTATACCTCAATGCAAGTTGCTTAAGCAAAGCAAAGCAAAAGTTCACAAGGAACTGAGCAACTAAAAGTACCTGGAAACAGTCAAACACAGTTAGTACTCAGACAGACAAAAATAAACAGCAAGTATTAATCAGTCAGACTATACAAACTAATGCACAACAAAGGCAAGCTATGAGCTCAAGCCCAATCTTCACAACCTACAAAACAAAGTTATGTTAGTGTACAAACATCAAACAACATCAATTGAATTGACTTGGATCATTCTCCATAAGCATTGCACCTTTTCATCCTGAAAACTCAATCAAATGTTAGAAACTAGACCACTAGGCCAAGCCTAGGGTCCAAAGGAAAGAAAAATTCCTAAACAGCAAGGGATATCCAACCAAACTCAAATTAATGTCAAACAAAAGCCAACACAATTAATCCCATGTCCATATCATTCATCATGTTCATTTTATGCACAAAACAAATCAAATTAGGTCAAATGGAACATCACACATCCAAACAGAACTATTGCATTCAAATCCATATCAAAACAAATCCAAAAAATCTCAAATAAATTACACCTAAACAGGACATAATCAAGGTCCAGCATGTCAAATTTTAGCTTAATTGGACAAAGGAAACCATGTCAATGAAAATCAACAAAAACAGACACAATTATATGAGCCAAATCACAACATCAACACATGCATTCACTTCAAAAATTCACAAGTCAATGAAAACAGTAAAGAAATGACTGGGACCAAAAGCATCATGTTCTATCATGTGTCTATAACCAGCAAGCCAAATTTCATGTTCATTCAATACCATATGAGCATTTCACACAAGATCTACTAACATATGTCACACAAGCTTGCACATTTGACCAATAGAGATGAAAAATAGCAATCAATTTGAAAATACAATGGAAAAATCCAGAAAAATACACATAGCATATCAACATGTTAATGAATATCCATGCAAAATTTCATTCTATTCTAACAAGTCTAGGTCATTCAGAGAAATCCAGCAAGTTGACATAATGAGGTGTGACACAAATTGTCACACCTAAGTTCCAAAATTCATAACTCAATCACCAGGAATCCAAAATTCATGAAATTTACATGTAAATAACCATCAACCAGTCTACAATTATCACAAAAAATTTCAAGAATTTATTTCACAGCATGAGGATTTCACAATCAAAATGGCAAAATGTATCAAAAATGCACACATGTTAATCAACCCTAGGTCAAACTAAATTCTCTCCAAGCACAACTTCCAAAAATAGGTCAACAAAATTCTACAGGGAATTAGGAAGTCATAGAAAAAATCCTCACATTTTTCTGATTTTTTATTAATTTTTTATGAATTTTTTAAAGTGGAAATGAATTTTTAAGAATTTTTTAGAATTAAATGAATTAACCAATGGCACTATGGTAAATACCTAAGCGCGGGAGCGGCAAACTCCTTATTTGAATTTTCAAACGAGATTTTGGATCAAACAGCCTAATCTTCATCGTTTTCGCTCAGAATTTCCAGGACCACCTGAACACGAAGAACATGAAATCTCCACCAAAACTCACAAACGAATAGTCGTTGGAACCGTCTCAACATGAGGAATCCAAATATCAACCTAATTTTGTCCAATTCTTCCTATGTTTTCTAAATCGATGGAGTTAGGGTTTGGTATCGTATCTTCAAATCAAGATTTCACACGCTACAGTTATCCATTTGCAAAACCAATCATATCACTACGATCTACATTCTATGCTCTACAAAACGCATCGAACAATTAAACAAATCTTGAGATTCGAAAAAATTGAACCTGGAAATCGCAGTGATGAAACTGATGCTCTTTGCGTGCTTTCTCCACAAACAGATGTAGTAGTGTGATAAGGAAAGTGAATGATGTGCTCAGGTTCGAACAAATCAGCTCCTAGTGCATGAAAACTCGATTTGCCATTGATGAGTGCACTTTGGACAGTCACGATTTGCACCTCTTTTCGCTCCAACTTCCACAAACAGTTGATGATGATGATGAAAGGAATTTGCAGCAACAAGAAATTCGAAGATTGATCAAGAAATGAGAGAGTTCTTGCCAATTTTGGTTTTGGTGTTCTTGAGGAATTTGAGAGAATTGGATGAATTTGAGATCTGATTTTGGGATGTGTGTCCTTCTGTTATGATTAGATGATGATTATGTTTATATACTTCACCTTAATCCAAGCTTAATTACAATCATTAGCCAAATGGAAGGGGTTAGTGAAAATGGTTAATTTCCAGTAAGGGCAAAATTGCCATTTCCACATGCCAGCTCATTGCCACCTTATGGACAGCTCACACACTCTCAAAATGACATGTGTGAGCTGTTGCAACTTGTTTCATTCTCATTGGATGTGTATTTTGGAAATTCACTATGTGATGGTTATGCATTCAATTGTTCAAGTTCATTCCAATAGCCAATTTCCAAACCACAAGGCCTATGCATGTTATGATGATTCCAACAAGTTTCAAATACCATTTATGAGGTGTTGCAAAAATCCCCACTCAAAAATTCCAATTATTTCACAAGTTGGACAATTTTGCCCCTGGTCCATTTTAACTGTCCAGTTGAAATTTGACTCTTTGCATTGGCCACTTTTGAGAAAATCCAATTATGCAACATGAAAGTACATGTCAAATGGAGTTTGTGCATATAAAGAACTTGCAATTTGGACAATCCATGTGGAAATTATGGCCTCCTGATTATGGGTCATTTTTGAATTTCACTGAGTCATAATTTTCCAACCATACATGGGAATTTCAAGTTCTTGGACTTTTTAGAAAGGTGAGAACAAGATCTACAACTTTCATGTTGAACAAATTTTCATTTGAAGCTTCCTTGGACACGTGGTCTTGAGGTCAAAAACTTTCCATTTTTGGAAACTTCAATTACAAGTCACTTTCTATTTTTGGCAGTTTTTGTCCTGACTTGATTTTCTTCATTCTTAAGCTTTGAAATGTCATATAACACTTGTTCCAACATGAATGAAGTGTATCCAACTCATTTCCACCTCCAAATCCATCAAACCATGTACAGTTGACCACAGTTGACTTTTTCAACTGATAGATGAATTTGGCAATGCATTGATCCAACTGAGCTCCAATCTTCTGATGAAATGGCCCAAGGATGAAACTCTAGCCTCAATAATCTCAATACAACCAAATAATGATCCTCATCTCCATCATAAACCCCTCCTCCTGATCATGCCCTGACTGGCCCAATGCAACTGATTAGGGTTGACCAGTGGTCAAAACCCTAATCTCAAGGAATCTGCCTCCAATCACTTGATGAAATCAAACCATGATGATGATGACATATCATTGCAAACAAGATGAAGACCACTATCCTTTGAGAATCATAAAACCCTAATTCACAGCCCAATCCTCAGATGGCCAATGATCAATCAATAAACCCTAGGCTTGCACTCTGACTTCCTCATCTTCTGATCAAGACTTGGGAGAATGATTTGCACAATGTAACCACATGATATGCAATATGCAATGCCTAATGACCTAAAATGATATGCAATATGTTAATGCTAGTCCCAAGAGAAGAGGGCAAATTTTGAGGTGTTACATCGTGAAGTGAAGATTGGGGCACTCCTGGAAGAATCTGTCAAGAAGGGGTTGATTGAGTTGCTACGAGAATATGTTGATGTCTTTGCATGGTCATATGAAGACATGCCAGGTCTAGATACAGATATTGTGAAACATTTCTTACCTTTAAAGCCTGAGTGCGTGCCTGTGAAGCAGACGCTCAGAAGAACTCATCCTGATATGGCAGTGAAAATCAAGGAGGAAGTTCAGAAGCAAATTGATGTGGAGTTTCTGGTGACTTCTACATATCCTCAATGGGTGGCCAATATTGTGCCCGTGCCTAAGAAAGATGGAAAAGTCCGGATGTGTGTGGACTATAGAGACTTGAATAAAGCTAATCCAAAAGATGATTTTCCTCTACCACACATTGATATGTTGGTAGACAATACAGCTAAATTCAATATCTTCTCGTTTATGGACGGATTTTCCGGATATAACCAAATCAAGATGGAACCCGAGGATATGGAGAAGACAACATTCATCACACCTTAGGGAACATTCTGTTATCGAGTGATGCCCTTCGGTTTGAAGAACGCCGGAGCCACGTATCAACGAGCTATGGCCACCTTGTTTCATGATATGATGCACAAGGAGATCGAGGTATATGTTGATGATATGATTACTAAGTCAAGAACGGAAGTTGAACATGTAGAGCACCTGTTGAAGCTTTTTCAGCGTTTGAGAAAGTACAAGCTTCGTCTAAATCCCAACAAGTGTACATTTGGAGTCCGTTCCGGCAAGTTATTGGGCTTTATTGTTAGTGAAAGAGGTATTGAGGTTGATCCTGCAAAGGTCAAAGCAATACAAGAGATGCCTGCACCCAAAACTGAGAAACAAGTCCGAGGTTTTCTTGGCCGCTTGAATTATATTTCCAGATTCATATCCCACATGACCGCCACATGTGCGCCAATATTCAAGCTCCTTCCGAAAGATCAGTCCCATGATTGGACCGAGGATTTCCAGAAAGCTTTCGACAGTCTTAAAGAGTATCTGTCTGAACCTCTGATTCTATCTCCGCCCGTAGAAGGAAGGCCTTTGATCATGTATCTGACTGTTCTTGAAGACTCAATGGGTTGTGTCCATGGTCAGCAAGACGAATCAGGAAAGAAGGAGTATGCCATTTACTACCTGAGTAAGAAGTTCACTGATTGTGAGTCTCGATACTCAATGCTTGAGAAGACATGTTTTGCTTTGGCTTGGGCTGCTAAGCGCTTACGCCAGTATATGTTGAATCATATGACTTGGTTGATATCCAGAATGGATCCAATCAAGTACATCTTCGAGAAGCCTGCTTTAACTGGGAGGATTTCCCGTTGGCAGATGTTGTTATCTGAGTATGATATTGAGTATCGAGCTCAGAAGGCTATTAAAGGTAGTATCTTGGCTGACCACTTGGCACATCAGCCTATTGAAGATTATTAGTTAGTTCAGTATGACTTCCCAGATGAGGAGATTCTGTATTTGAAAATGAAAGATTGCGATGAGCCTACACTCGATGAAGGACCAAAGCCTGGTTCTAAATGGAGTATGGTATTTGATGGCGCTGTAAATCAGTATGGATATGGTATTGGGGCAGTGATTATTACTCCTCAGGGCACACATATTCCTTTTACAGCAAGGCTAACTTTCAAATGCACGAATAATATGGCTGAGTATGAGGCCTGTATTATGGGTTTAGAAGAGTGTATTGATCTAACGATCAAGCATCTTGATGTATATGGAGATTCGGCCCTCGTTGTTAATCAGATTAAGGGTGAATAGGAAACGAATCAGCCAGGTCTCATTCCATATAGAGATTATGCGAGAAGGATTTCAACGTTCTTTACTGAGGTTGACTTTCATCATATTCCTCGAGATGAGAATCGGATGGTAGATGCTCTTTCTACACTTGCTTCAATGATTGTGGCAAAACTTTGGAATGAAGTCCCTAATATCACTGTGATGCGCTTGGACCGACCAGCTCATGTATTTGCAGTAGAAGAAGCGAAAGATGATAAGCCATGGTATTATGACATCAAGTGTTTCCTTCAGAATCAGGTTTACCCGCCTGGGGCATCTGTGAAAGATAGGAAGACTTTGAGGAGATTGTCAGGCAGTTTCTACCTCAATGGCGAAATAATTTATAAGAGAAATTTTGACATGGTTCTGCTCCGATGCGTGGATAGACACGAAGCAGACCTGCTAATGACTGAGGTCCACGAAGGTTCGTTTGGTACTCATTCCAATGGACCAGCCATGGATAGAAAGATGTTGAGAGCAGGCTACTATTGGATGACAATGGAGTCTGACTGCTGCAAATACGTGAAGAAATTCCATAAGTGTCAAATTTACGCGGATAAGATTCATATTCCCCTGACACTTTTGAATGTGATTTCATCACCATGGCCCTTCTCCATGTGGGGAATTGACATGATTGGCATGATAGAGCCGAAAGCGTCCAACGGGCACAGATTTATTCTCGTAGCAATTGATTACTTCTCCAAATGGGTTGAAGCGGTGTCATATGCAAATGTGACCAGGCAGGTGGTAGTGAAGTTTATCAAGAATCAACTCATATGCCGTTATGGTGTGCCAGATAAGATCATTACTGATAATGGATCTAACTTGAACAACAAAATGATGAAAGAGTTGTGTAGTGAGTTCAAGATCGCGCATCATATTTCTTCTCCTTACAGACCCAAGATGAATGGGGCTGTTGCAGCTGCTAATAAGAATATCAAGAAGATTATCCAAAAGATGGTTGTCACGTACAAAGATTGGCATGAGATATTGCCATTTGCTTTGCACGAATATCGTACATCTGTCTGCACTTCAATAGGGGCAACCCCTTTCACTCTTGTTTATGGCATGGAGGTTGTACTCCCAGTAGAGGTGGAGATCCCATCAATGAGAGTCTTGATGGAGGCCAAGTTGATTGATGTTGAATGGGTTCAAAGTCGTTATGACCAGCTGAATTTGATAAAAGAGAAGAGATTGATTGCCATGTGCCATGGTCGGTTATATCAGCAGAGAATGAAGAAAGCTTTTGATAAAAAGGTCAAGCCTCGTGTGTTCCGAGAAGGTGACCTTGTTCTCAAGAAAGTCTTGTCTTTCACGCCCGATTCCAAGGGCAAGTGGACTCCAAACTATGAAGGTCCATATGTTGTTAAGAGAGCCTTTTCAGGCGGTGCTTTGATACTTACAACTATGGATGGGGAGGATTTCACTCGTCCTGTGAATTCAGATGCAGTCAAGAAATACTTCGCCTAAAAAATAAAAACATAATAGCTCGCTAAGTTGAAAACCCGAAAGGGCGGCTTAGGAAAAAATGAGCGTCTCGGTGGATTGAAAACCCGAAAGGGCGGTCCAGGAAAAAGTTAGAGACATAAAAAAATGAATATTTGTATCCCGCTAGATTGAGTACTTCACCCTGGGGAAATCTAGGCAAAAATTAGGGATTTGTCAAGTAACTGCATCCTGACAAGACTTTGCTCTACAACTGTCATCCGTCGCAGATTCTTGCTCATTCGTCATCAATTGAAGCTTCAAATACATCGGATTCATAATTGGTGAAGAAATGGTCATTATGTTCAATGTAGCCCTTTTCCAATATATATCACCAATTTCAAACTTGTAAAGATCTATGGAGTCCTGCCATTTGCAGACTACCATTCCATTAAATAAATTTGAGCCTTTTATCCAATTATTTGCACTCTTATTTATTTCTATTCAACAAATGTTTCGCGTGTTTTAAATTGAGAAAATAT
Organism: Lathyrus oleraceus; assembly: GCF_024323335.1. Lineage (NCBI taxonomy): Eukaryota > Viridiplantae > Streptophyta > Magnoliopsida > Fabales > Fabaceae > Lathyrus > Lathyrus oleraceus. The sequence continues at coordinate 423,017,807 of NC_066581.1, forward strand.
CATTGTTTTGAATAAACAATTTTTTTTTATAACTTGTTTTTAAACAAAGTGAACGTTCATTACGACAAAAAGATACTTAGGAGATCTCCAGTGCTCTCCCAAGGATGGTATGATCTCCAACAGGGTAAGACATTTGCTCCTATTCCTGGCACAACTATATTTTTCTTCCTCCGGAGCCCTGAGTGGTATGCTTGTTGAGATATTCACCACTTTCCCCTTCAGCAGGAGAACAACCTTTCCTCCTCAGCAGATGTGATTTCTTTGGTGGGTCCGATACTTGGTGGTTGTTCCCCAGATTCCCTTTATCCCTCGGATGAATTCCCCAGTAGAGTTGCTTATGTGGCAGATTCTACCTGTGCAATAAACTCTTTCCCCAGCTGTGACTGATAGTTCATCCCCTACGGAGGTCTTTGCTTTCTGGTATCTATGATTCCCGACAGATTGATTACTCTCCGGTGGTCCTGGCTTCCTCTCTTGAGATGTAGTACTGGATGTTTGTAGTCCTCTGAAGCCTGTTTGTGTTAGAAATGTTTGTTTGTCAGCATCCATCATACATTAACCACACGCATGTGTGCATATGATTTTCGAACATTTGGATATTCATATTGCATTTCTTGCCATATATCTTTTGTTTGTTATCCTCTGCTAGTTGGTAATATATTTCCAAGCAGATGTCGGTGTCTGATCCCTCAAAGTAGAATCAGCCCCTGAAGCAGAAAGTGTTTACCTGTTTTTCCGCATTCCCCACTGAGTTATATCCTCGTGGACGACGGTTGTTTTCGCTTCCTCCCAACACATATATTGGGATGGGTTCCCCTATTGAGTTATATCCTCACTAGGACGAATCTTGATTCAGTTTGCCTCTTCGGTTTGATCCTAAATTGGCCTCTTGCGACTGTTTCCTGTGCTTCCCCGTGGTGTAAATGAATAATTGCTCAGTAGCCAGTAATTATTCATCTTATCCCCGACGAAGTCTGTGGTTTTCTACCCTTATACCGGTAGTTGTAAACCCTATTTTCTCCCCTTTGCAGAGTTAACCTTTTTGTTCATCCTAAGTTGATGACGGTTACTGTTCCGTGGTTTTCTACCCAGTATCTGGTAGATGTAATCCCCTCCTTGACGGTTATCACTATCCAATATTCGGTGGTGATATTCCCTCTTTCTTTTGGATAATTGCTCTGATTAGACAATTTGTCCCCAGCAAGCCTCTTTCATTTAGCGATTGTCGGTAATGTTTGTTGCACCCCTTGATTGGTCATCATTATATACCTAGTTTTGGTATCCCGATGCCTTTCTCTTTGTCGGTCGAGTTATCCGTTATTAACCCAGTAACCGGTTGTGGATAATCTTCCATGCGAGTATATTATCTACGTTCTGACGGTAATAGATAATATATCTCATACACTCTTTGGTCGAAGCTTGTTGTTCTTCCCCAGTTGAGTAAGATTTATATCCTTGTTTTGGAATTGAATGTCCATCCCTTAATCGAGTTTGCTTTTTGCCCTCTTTTCGGATGATGAGTGTTTTGGGAATATTCCCCAATTCACGCTTCGGTTGGTCACCTATTATATGCCTAGTAACTGGCATCCCTGGTGTTCCTTCCTTTTGCTCCCTATTATGACTTTTTGTCCCCTGTGGAGTCAGATTTTCCTAAGTTGAGATATACCTTTTTTAGGTCTTCCTCAGATGATTTGGTTGATTGATATGTCTCACCCTTATACCGGTCTTAGATACTCATTCTTCCCGAGCATGTTGTTCTCTCACTCTTATACCAGTGTCCAGATCACACGTCTCTTTGAGCTTATTACCCCATAACAGGTAATACCTCATCCCCTTGCCTCCCCAGGAGAGTGTTGTTGGAATCTTCCTCACCTCAGTCCGGATTTTTATCCGAAGTATCCATTATGGATAATGTTGCTGTGTTGGCATATTCCCAACACATGCACCTTCGAGTCAGCTCGAGTCTTTCCATTGGATTTACTCCCGTTGGAATCCTGTTCCCCATGTTTTGAGTCGTAACCTGCTCACGCGTTTTCACCCTTTACTCCCCACAGAGTCTCGGTCTCCATAGTGAGTGTATTACTCCTTTGGATTTTTAGCCTCTCCGGGTTTTCTTTTTCTTCTTTGTGGATACATATCCCCATTGAGTTTATCCTATTTTCATGCATACATTTGCATCATGAGGTCTCTTAGGGACCAAAATTCGTCTCTTTGTTATTATTTAAGCCCATTCTACCCCGTCGAGACGAAGATTTTAACCTTCACTTCCCCGGCTAGAATGACCTTAAATAGGGGCATCTGTAAGACCCTAATTTTGTCCCTAAGATCCCTCATGGCATCATAACATTGCATTTGGAATTGCCTCAAGGATCATTAGCATCTTGGTTCCCCTTGCCTTTGGGTGAGACTCCTGGTGAGTGGTTTGAGATCACCAAGCATGCTTGAATTGTATATCATTACTTTTCTCATTTTTTTTACTAACCAAAAGCACAAAAATATGTCACTAACATCTTTTGTTTATAGCTTGAGCAATCACAAGGTCCAAAGCTTCTAGGAGATCATTGGTACAAAGACAAGGTCAAGAAGAGATGATAGCAAGCATGGTAATGGTTCCCAAAGCTCTCATCCATCAAATATGCCTCCCTAGTACCTCAATTCATCATTTTGATCAAAGCAAGTCAAAGGGCTTGAGGTCTTGTTCTTCAAGGAAACCCTAATTCATCTGTGCACCACAATGCCTTGCTCCTGAAGCAACCTCAGCCCATGATCAAATACAATCAAGGGAAGTTCTTTAACTCTTCATTTCATGCATATTTGAACTTATTTTAGTGTCCTCAATCATCAATTCATCAAGATATGGGTTGTGGACTTGAGAAGTTGATCAGTCAATTCATCTGACTATTTTGAAATGCACTGAGACCTAACGTTTGATGTGTTGGTCAAATGGAGATGGTTCCAAAAGCAAAAGTGTTCTTAAGAACAATATGAACAACTTTCATTTTCATCAAAAATTGATTTGAAGCTTGGAAGGCCATCTTCCATTCCAATACATTATAGGTCATTTTGATTGAAACCCTAATCTTAGGTCAACTTCTCAAGAACATAACTCATTCATTTTTTATGATTTTGAGGTGGGATCAAATGCATTGGAAAGCTTAGGATGTCTAATTCAAATGTTATATTGAACAAAATTTCCACATAACACCTTACACTTTAAACTCAGATTTCATAAATTTCCACATTTCAAATTGATTTTTGCCCAACATAACATATGTTCCTTACATCAAAACCTTTCCAACCATTACTCACATGATCATGTTTGGATTTTTTAATTGGGACTTTCGAAGAGATGAATGTTTAGGTAGAAATGAGGAATTCACTTGAAATCTTGGTACATAAGCAATTGCCTTGCAAGACACACGTCCAATTTCATTTGACTGATGCTCAGAATTCATTTGGCATTATTTTTGGGCCTTGTGCATGATCATCCAAGCCCGTGCAATGAAGCTCCACATGCCATGCACACGGATTTATCACATTCTCCTTGCCACTTCCCCTATAAATAGAGACCTCATTCCATTCATTTCACACACCTGATTCAACCTGAAATGCTCCAGAATTCTCTCCATAGCCATCAATAAAGAAGAACTCTCATTTTTCTCAAATTTTTTAGATCTAAAATTCAACTTCATTTGGTTGAATTCTTAGATCTTATGCTTCTAAACCTTCATCATTCATCTCATTGAACTTCTGTTTTGGTAAAGCAAGCAAAGAATCAAGTCCAATTCTCCAGAAATCAAGCTTACTCTTCAACTGGTATTTTCTTCGAATCTCTCATTTCTGTGATCTATTTGCTTGGCCAAAATGTTTTCTGAAGTCCTCACTTGAGAGGCAAGCTAGTGGTAGCTTCAATTTTGCTTTTCCTTGATCTGCATTTTGCATACCTGAATCTTCCACCTCAGATTTCTCCATTTATAGGAATCTTGAGTGTGATTCAAGGTTACAGGGGTGATGTACATCACCCCAACTCCATTTTGGTATAAGGATCGTGCATTTTCATTAAGGTTTGAAAACCTGCAAAATTGACCGGAATCTGGAGGCTCACCGGAGAAGAAGGTGGCTCCGGTGGCCGCCTATTGCCAGTTTGAATCCTGGCCGTTGGATGTGTTTCCCAGATCGAATCCTGACCATTGCTTGTTATGACTTTTCTTTGGTTTCCATGTGATTTCATTGACCGTGGTTTACCATGAGCGCGCGCCTCTGGATCCTTAGATCTGCCAGCTCAATTAATGAGCTCAGATCCAAGGGCTCTCGTTTTTTCCAATTTCTAATTTCTGTTTTTGTTTTATTAAATTCCATTTTATTTCAAAAATCAATATCTCTTTCATTTTTAATCCAAAAATTATGGGACCAATTGCATTAGTCTCCAAATAATTTCTAGTTTTTATTTCTGATTTTTAATCTTTTTTATTTTGTCATTTGATATTTTTTTGTGAATTTTCTCTTTTCTGGTTATTTTTAATTCATTTTGAAGTTTGACATTTCTTTTATTTTTAATTCAAGTTTATTTTAAATATTAAAAAATGCCAAAAATATTTTATTCATTTCTTGACTCCCAATCTTCATCTCACTTCTGTTTTTGATTGTTTGACCTTGACTTTTAATGATATTGGTCAACATATAAGGATTGGAACATTGTATTTCATTTAATGCACTTTAATTTTGCCATTTCCATTTCACTTATCCATCTTCTCCTTCTTCTTCTTCTACTTCTTTTCTTCTTGATCAATGAGTTGAAGGTTGATAAGTTAGCATTGGTTAGGTAGATTTAATCTTCCTTGATTCAAATCTAATTCATCTTGATCAATTGATCAAGTGAATAGCTTTGCATTAAGGATAGGTTGTCTTCTAAATCAATCAAAGGCTTAAACCAATACAAGATCAATTCTCATTTTCTTTTTGGCATGACAAGTTATTGGAACTTGGTTAACTAATCAAGACTTCTAACTTGTGTTGTTGCCTATATTATTATTGACCGGCCTCAGATAGTTGTGACTTCTACATAAGTCTAATTACGATTGCTTAACATAGCGCTAAATTTTCCTTATGGCACACTAACCACTAACACTAACTATTGACAATTAACATTTATTTTATGCAATTTACTTTTATGCAATTTACTATTCTTGCACATATTATCCATTTGCTTTTCTCTTTGCTCACTTGAGCACATGTTTATGTTAATGCCATTTGCCTTTTGCTCACTTGAGCACATAATTGTGTATATATTATTGTGCTTGTGTTTTTTTGTTTTGATTGTTGTGGACCAAATGCAAAGAAATGGACTTAGTTTCTAGGACTTTCCCTATGCAAAGAATGGAGAATTGGACTTAGATTCTAGGACTTTCCTTAAGCAAAATTGGAGTAAATGGACCTTAATGATAAAGATGGATTAGAAGGACCAAATCTCTAAACTCACTCTTGTCCATTCTTGATTTACTTCATGGAACTTTTGATGTGTGTGTTTTTGTGCTAGGGAATTCTACTTGAGCTTAATTGGAGGACCATTGCCATGATCATCCAAAGTGAAAGATACAAGATACATTGAGGATCACTTATGAGACTTGTTTGATTGCTTATGCTTTGTGATTGCTTATTCCAAAGGATGAGAGCTACTTGGATCATCAATATGATCTCAAGAGAGGAACTCCTTGTGTGGTTTTGTTCTCTTTCCCCTCATCTCTTGTATGATTAGGACTTTAGCCCTTCTTCTTCTTCTCTCCACTCTAACCCAAGCCAAAACTTTTTGTGCAAACATTTAATTGTTGTTTTTCAAACATTAGAAACCTAAGCCTTATGCTTTTGATTTTCAAACTTTCTTTTCATAACACTTATTTTGAATTGAATCTTTAAGTCAACTTTGACCATTTTTGTACATACTTCTAATTGGTAAATATAACCCATTCAAATGTCTTTTTGTGGTTCCAATGGCCACTTTCTTAATCAAATCTTTCCTAACCTTTAGCTATTAGGTTTGAGTTATCCTTGAGGTAGATGTAATACTCACCTATATCCTTAGTGATGGACAATGAGTCTTCCATGCTTATTATAGGGTTAACCCCTCACTAGCATGTTGAAGCTATCCTCACATGGTGGATTTGTGGTTTTAGGTTGAGTTTTCTCCCTTGGATAACAAAAGACCTTAAGGCTTTTGTACCAATCAATTCACCAACTCATTTTGAGATTTTTACCCCGAACTACGAGGTTTTGATCCTAATCTTTTTATAAGATGGTACGTAGGCAATGGGTTTATCCATCCAAACACAAAATGTAAATAAACTTGTACATTCTCCTCTCATCTCTTCAATCATGTTTGCAGAAACAAAATTTCACAAAAACAACAACCTTTACAACAAGTGTGAAAAGGGATCCCTAGGAGTACCTAGGATGTTTTGGGTGCCTAATACCTTCCCATTACATAACTAACCCCCTTACCTAGATCTCTGTTCTCTTTTACTAGTTTTTGCTAAAACTATTAGGTTTTTGTTCGCTTTCTAACCATTCCTTTGGATAAATAGAAGTGCGGTGGCGACTCAACTTGTATGATTTACCTTGGATTTAGTCAATATCTCTAATGGTAACGAATACCCCGCTACAGTCAGAGTTTCCTCCTTCTTTTTGAGCAGTTGTTTGTGTGTTCCCCAGTAGGGTTGTCTCCCATTTTATGGTATTTACCTAAAATTCCCTACGGTTTGGATGTCTTTATCCTCAGCAGATCTCCTCCTTCCCTAACTTGGATTGCTTTTGAGATGTTGATCTCTCTGTTCTTCAGCAGTTTGTCTCCATGATTTGTGGATTGACCGAGGTTGTACCAGTGGTTTAATTTCTTTGCGACACCTCTATATCCTTCGTGATCGTTTTGTCAGCATAATCACCATATATACATATACATATACATTCATATAATTTCATGATTTTTGCATATCTGGCATATTTGATTTGTTTGAGAGTTTCATTCTCTGTTATGGCAGTACTTTATCCCCATACCAAATCTGGTGTCTGTCCTCTTTCAATAGTAAAGTGTCAGCCCCTAAGCAGAAAAGACTTTAACCTTTCTTTGTTTCCCCACTGAGCTTGTTTCCTCGTGGATGATTGTTATTTCGGTTTCCTCTCCAGCAAAAATTTCTGGATGGAATTACTCTCCTAGAGTTATGTCCTCATTGGGTTGAGTCTTGATTGACCGTTTCCTTTCTAGCTCTTACCTGGATGGATATTTTGGTCCCTTAAGAATCTATTACCCAGTAACTGGTAATATTCTTCTTAGTTTGCGGTTTGTTACTTCTTGCCCAATACCCGACAAAAGTACCCATTTTCTCCCCAGTGGAGTCCTCGGAAGTATATCCTTGACATGTTCATCTTAACCAGGTGACAAATATCTTTCTTTTCCCTGCAGAGTTTATTCTTGATATGTTCACTTTAATCAATGACGAATTTTCTCTTCTTTGGTATCCTACCCAGTAACAGGTAGTTGTAATTCCTACTCTTTTGTTCCCTAGAGAGTTAATCCTTGATATGTTCATCTTAATCGATGAAGGATTTTCTTCTCGTTGTTGGTCTTCTACCCAATAACCGGTAGTTGTAAATCCTATTGTTCCCTTTAGCAGAGTCTATCCTTGATATGTTCACTTTAACGAGTGACAGATTTTCTCTTCTTTGGTATTCTATCCAGTAACTGATAGATGTAATCCCTATTTTCTCCCTTTTCAGAGTCTATCCTTGATATGTTCACTTTAACTAGTGACAGATTTTCTCTTTGATTGGTCTTCTACCAAGTAACCGGTAGTTGTGAATCCTGCTTTGTCCCCTCGCAGAGTTAATCCTTGATATGTTCATCCTAACCAGTGACGGGTTCTCTCTCCGACGGTTTTCTATCCAGTTTTCAATAGATATAATTCCCCTTTTGTTGTTTAGTTGGTATGTCCTTGGTATGTTCATCCTAACCGATGACGGGTATCTTCCTTGACATCCCCAGGCAAGTCTTTCCTTGATATGTTCATCTTAACCGATGACGTATTTTCTTCCCTGTCGAGTTTATCCTTGATATGTTCATCCTAACCGATGACGGATACTCTCACCTTTGGTCTTCTGCCTAGTAACTGGTAGTTGTAAATCCTATTTTTATGCAGTTTTCCCCAGCAAGGCTATTCTTACCCAGTAACCGATAATGAATATTCCTTCTGGCTTTTCCTCAGCGAGTCATCTTTGATATGCTCATCTTAACCGATGACGGATGATCTCCCTGTCAGATCTTTATTATCTCCTTACCCAGTAACAGGTAATAGGTAATAGAGTTATGCTCCTCCTGTGTTGAAGTGTAACTCTTCCATAGTCGAGTCGAGTGCGCATTTCCTTAGTGAAATCTCTTACCCATGCATGAGTCGAATACTTTAGTTTTATCCTGACTTATTCGTATCCCCACAGATGCTGTTTTTGTTCCCCCGGCTGAGTCTTTGCATTTTGTATGGATTCCCTCGAGTTCCCCAGTAGTTTTAAGTCATAGCCAAGCCTACGTATAACTTCTTTTATCCCCTTAGAGTCTATGTCTCCCCAGTGAGTTCTCCTTATGGAATGCATTATGTTCCTGCGGACTTTCGGTCTCTTTGATTTCTTTTCCTTTGTGGCAATATTTCCCCACAAAGTGTTAACTTTTTCATTCATATCATTCGCATCATGAGGTCTCTTAGGGACCAAAATTCATTTCTCTATGTTGTTATTTAAGCCCATTCTACTGAGTCGAGCCAAATATTTTAACCTTCACCTCCTCAGTCATAATGTACTTAAATAGGGGCAGCTGTAAGACCCTAATTTTCATCCTAAGATCCCTCATGAGATTTCATCATAAGCATTAGCATTGGGATCATACCTTGGTATCCTCCTTACCCCTTTTCATTGGGTTTGTTTTGGGAGAGATCACCAAGCACTTTGTGATTATATCATACTTGTATTTTATCATTTCACTAACCAAAATACCAAAAATATGTCTTTGTATCTATCTAACTCTTTTTGTAGGTAGGGACATGATATCCTTGATTCATTGATCACATCTAGGGTTTGAGACCCTCATGAACAAAGAGCACAATCAAGAGTTGATTCAAGAATGGTTATGAGCATCATGTATGAGTCCCAATTGTTTCTACATGTTATATTAATCAAGTTTGCTTCAAGAGTTTGAGGGTGATTTGTAAGAACAAAATTGGTTCTACAATAGATTTCTAAGATTTTGATGATAACGAAGGATGAAACCAAAAATGGCACTCTAACGAGATTTTTTCTAAGTATGCAGGACTCTGAACATTCATGCAGGACTCTGAATAGTAACAAAGGATTCTGATCTCTTATCAGATACAAACACTTGTCAGATACAAAGGTCTAGAGGATCAAACGCCGCTAAGGAAGAAGTACGTCCAAGAAGTTCTGATTCTGATCAAAGAAAGACAACAAAAAGAACCAGAAGCTCGAACAAATTACTGGTCGTAGACTCTAATACTTAAGAAGACTAGTACTCTAAGAAGCTCTGATAAATTCTGACGTGATCATCCTCTGAAGAATAACTCTGGTACATCACAACTCTGATGAAGATTCACAAGTCCAGAAAGCATAACGGAAATAAATCTCACTATGGAAAGAAAATATTATTAGAAAGATTTGAAATGGCAGACAAAATGGTTATAGCAAGAAACACAAAAGTAATGACATTGAATACTCATCAAAGACCAAGATTCTGTCATCACTCCAACGGTCCTTCTCACTACTATATAAAGGACAGTCTACCTCACTGAGAGACACACCTGCAACGCACAGAAAATTCATTCATATTCTCTCTCATTATTCACGAGCTACTGCTCTTACGTGAAAAACTCTTGTTCTAATACCTTGCTGTAATACTTGCTTACTCTTAGAAGCACATTACATTACATATCTATTTTGCTTAAATTGTTTTTGTTCCTCAAGTGACTCTGCGCAGTCTGTATACTTGAGAGGGCTAAGAGATTATTCTCTTAGATGATTGGTTGTGTAATCTTTTAAGATTAGTGGATTAAGTCCTTTTTGAAGGCGAAATCACCTTGGCCGGGTGGACTGGAGTAGCTTTGTTTTCTAAGCGAACCAGTATAAAATTTTGTGTGTTCTAATTTTTGAAAAAGCTTTTAATTCCTAAAACAATTCAAACCCCCATTTCTTGTTTTTCTCACCTTCAATTGGTATTAGAGCTTCGGCTCTACTATTGATTTTCTAATCAAACACTTAATAGTGTAGTGAGATCCATAGTGAGAGAAACTATGGCCAACACCAATGAAAGAGATAGTTACAACGCTAAACCTCTAGTCTTTGATGGAGAGATTGAAAGTTTCTTTCTGGGCTACGACGCTGATCTCTGGGACATTGTCACAATTGGTTACATATCACCTGTAACAGATGTTGGAGTTGCTATTCCCAGAAGCAAAATGTCAGATGATCAGAAGCATGAATTCAAGAACCATCACAAAGCCAAAATGATACTTCTCAATGCCATTTCCTACAATGAGTATGAAAAAATCACCAACAGGGAAACAGCTAAAGAGATACTTAACTCCCTGAGGATGACTCACGCAGGAAACTCTCAAGTCAAAGAAACAAAGGCTCTGGCTCTAATCCAGAAATATGTAGCCTTCAAAATGGAGGACGATGAAGTTGTAGAGGTAATGTTTTCTAGATTCCAAACTTTAATGGCAAGACTCAAAGTGCTAGATAAAGGATATACAACTGCGGACCATGTCAAGAAGATCATCAGAAGCTTGCCAAAGAAATGGAGACCTATGGTCACAACCTTAAAACTATCAATGGATCTGAACAACATCAGCCTTGAAGAACTTGTCAGTTCACTCAGAAGTCATGAGATAGAACTAGAGGAAGATGAGTCTCAGAAGAAGATCAAATCTGTAGCACTAAAGTCCAAATCAGAAAGACGCAAGTCTGATAGAAACAAAGCCTTCCAGGCTGAACAAGAAGACATTGATGACTCTGAAAAGGAAGATTCTGACGATAAGGAAGAATTATCCCTTTTAACCAGAAGAGTAAAACAACTCTGGAGAAAAAGGAATAATAACTTTAGAAAACTAAGATCCAAAGGAGATCGATCAGATCCAACTTCAAAAGGTAAATCTCACAAAGATATAACTTGTTATGAATGTAAGGAAACAAGTCATTACAGAAACGAATGTCCTGAGTTGAAGAAAGAAAGCTCCAGAAAAGAGAACTTCAAGAAAAGTTCCTTTAGAACCAAAAAGGGACTGATGGCTACCTAGGATGATAGTGGATCTGATTCATCAGAATCAGACTCTGCTGAACAGAAAAATATGGCACTCATGGCTACCACCTCCAGGAATGCTTCAGATGGAGAATCTGAATCCGAAGAGGTATTTTCTGATCTTTCTCGTTCTGACGTTGAATCATGCATATCTGAAACTCTAAACTCATATCAGAAACTTAAACAAAAATTTAAAGTTGTAAAAGAGGTGCTTGAAGAAACCCTCGAAGAATATGGTAAACTTGAGATAACAGTTTAAGAACTAAAAGATGAAAACCGAACCTTGACATTAGAAAGATATTCCACAAATAAATAATTCTCAAAACTTGAAGAAGCGTTATCTCAAGCACCACAAACTTCAAACACAGTAATTTATGAATATGAAAAATCTTTTCAAAGTTTCTGAAGAATGGGATAGAGAGAAGCAGAATGACATCCATGATTTATGGGGTCAGTCAGAACAACAGAAAAGGAATTGGGTATGATCCTAGTGAAGATAAAACTTCTACTAATGACAAACCTAAATCTCCATTTTCCTATCACTATACACATACACAAGCACAACGTTTTTATAATGCTAGAAAACCCAAAGTGTTAAGAAACTCTGGAAAAACTTATAACAAAGGACCTAAAAGATTCTGGGTACCAAAAGATAAGATTGTTTGTGTTGCAGATATCTTATGCAGCAGAGTTAAAACACCAGTCATGGTACCTGGACTCTGGATGCTTGCGACACATGACGGGAAGAAAGTATATGTTCCAAAACCTGGAACTTAAAGATGCTGGATTCGTAGGAAATCAAAAAGGAAGGATCAGAGGCTCCGGAACTATTGGTAATGGTACTCTTCCCTCTATATCTGATGTTCTCTATGTAGAAGGATTAATGCATAATCTGTTATCAATAAGTCAATTAAGTGATAAAGGGTATGACGTAATCTTCAATGAAAAACATGTAAAGCAATAAATCAGAACAATGGAATAGTCCTATTCACTGGCAAGAGGAAAAACAATATTTATAAAATAAATCTTTCAGATTTAAAAGAACAAAATGTAAAATGTTTAATGTCTGTTCATGAAGAGCAATCGGTATGGCATAGACGTTTAGGCCACATTAGCATGAGAAAGCTATCTCAACTAAATAAACTCGAGTTAGTCAGAGGTCTACCCAAGCTGAAGTTTTCTTCTGATGCTCTATGTGAAGCATGTCAGAAAGGAAAATTTTCAAAATCATTTTTTAAAAGGAAAAATATTGTTTCTACCTCTAAGCCTCTGGAACTTCTTCATATTGATTTGTTTGGTCCTGTGAAAACAGCATCAGTCAATGGGAAGAAATATGGACTAGTTATTGTTGATGATTTTAGTCGCTAGACATGGGTAAAATTCTTAAAGCACAAGAGTGAGTCTCACTCTGTATTCACTAGCTTTTGTTCCAAAGTGCAAAACGAATTTGACTCTAAAATCATCAGAGTCAAAAGTGATCATGGTGGAGAATTTGAAAATAAATTTTTTGAAGAATTATTTGACTCTAATGGAATATCCCATGATTTCTCCTGTCCTAGAACTCCACAACAAAATGGAGTTGTAGAAAGGAAGAATAGGACACTCCAAGAGATGGCCAGAACCATGATCAATAAAACAAATGTGGCTAAGCACTTTTGGGCTGAAGTAGTAAATACAGCGTGTTATATTCTTAATAGAATCTCTATAAGACCTATTATGGAGAAGACTCCCCATGAACGGTGTAAAGGAAGAAAACCCAACATCTCTTATTTTCATCCTTTTGGATGCTCTTGCTTTATTCTGAATACTAAAGAACATCTGAATAAGTTTGATTCAAAAGCACAAAAAGGTATTATGTTAGGATACTTAGAACGCTCTAAAGGCTACAGAGTATACAATACAGAAACCAAATTTGTGGAAAAATCAATTCACGTCAGATTTGATGATATGCTTGACCCTAAAAAGTCAAAGCTAGTTGAGAAACTTGCAGATCAGGAGATTACTCTTGCAGGTTCAGACGAGAAGATCAAAGCACCAGAAGTATCTGATATACAATGTTCAGACGGAACTAAAGCCCTAGTGATCCAAAAAAATCTAAAAGTCGCCCCAACATATCTGAAGAGTTAATTCTGGGAAACAAGGATGAACCTATCCAAACTAGGTCAACCTTCAAGGTACCTGAAGAAACCCCTCTGGGACTAGTTTCTCTGATCGAGCCTACTTCCTGTGATGAGGCACTTCAAGATGACGACTGGGTTCTAGCCATGCAAGAAGAGCTAGATCAATTCTCAAAGAACGACGTTTGTGATCTTGTTCCTAAACCCAAAGGCACTCACATTATTGGAACCAAATGGGTGTTCAGAAACAAGCTAAATGAGAAAGGCGAAGTCGTCAGAAACAAAGCTCGACTAGTGGCTCAAGGGTACAATCAACAAGAAGGCATTTACTACAATGAAACCTTTCCCTAGTCGCCGGGTTAGAATCTATTCGCTTACTTGTTTCATTTGCTGTAAATCACTCTATCAAACTTTATCAAATGTATGTCAAGAGCGCATTTCTTAATGGCTATATATCAGAAGAAGTATATGTCAATCAACCTCCAGGTTTTGAAAATTCAAATTGTCCAGAACATGTTTTTAAACTTAAGAAATCTTTATACGGATTAAAACAAGCTCCTAGAGCTTGGTATGAAAGACTAAGTAATTTTCTTCTCGAACATGACTTTATCGGAGGGAAAGTTGACTCTACACTCTTCTGTAAAAACATTAATAATGACCTCATGATATGCCAGATATATGTTGATGATTTCATTTTTGGTTTAGCTAACTCCTCTATATGTCAAGAATTCTCTGAGCTAATGCAGGCAAAATTTGAAATGAGCTTAATGCAAGAACTAAAGTTCTTTCTAGGAATTCAAATCAATCAAGCTTCAGAAGTCACCTATGTTCATCAAAGTAAATACATAAAAGACATTCTGAAGAAATTCGAAATGGCTGAATGCAAACCTGCTAAGACACCTATGCATCCAACTTGCATTCTGGAAAAGAAGAAGTTAGTCATAAGGTTTGTCAGAAACTCTATCATGGTATGATAGGCTCTCTTCTCTATCTGACTATTACACGTCCTGATATTCTGTTTAATGTTTGTCTCTGTGCCAGATTCCAATCAGATCCTGGAAAATCTCATTTAACCGCTGTTAAAAGAATACTCAGATATCTGAAAGGAACTCCTAACATGGGCCTGATGTATGAGAAAACATCAGAGTATAGACTATCTTGTTATTGTGATGCAGATTACACAGGGGGAAGAATAGAACGAAAAAGTACATCTGGAAATTGTCAGCTCTTGGGAAAGAATCTGATATCCTGAGCCAGCAAAAGACAATCAACCATAGCCTTGTCCACTACAGAAGCAGAATATATTTCAGCATCATTATGCACTACTCAGATTCTCTGGATGAAGAATCAACTAGAGGATCTTCAAATCTTTGAGAGTAACATTCATATCTTTTGTGACAATACTGCTGCCATCTATTTAAGTAAGAATCCTATTTTGCACTCCAGAGCTAAACACATAGAAATAAAACATCATTTTATTAGAGACTATGTTCAGAAAGGGGAAGTAATATTAAAATTTATTGATACAGTCCATCAATGGGCTGACATCTTTACCAAACCCCTTGCTGAAGATAGATTCTCCTTTATCTTAAAGAATCTGAACATTCAAAGTTGTCCTGAATAAAATGCGCCTCTAAGATAGAAAAATAAGATTCTGATATAACTAGTTGGATTCTGTATCTAACTCTAATACTACTACCAGTTAGAAGTCATCTGAGTTAGAAATCTCCAGGAACCAACCCTTTGGTGTTCCTGAAGATCAGATAAAGTAACACGTGGAGCATCATGCGTCTAACCTTGGAACTTCTAGACAGCTGTCTAGCAGTAATCAAGAAATAGTCTCTTGAGATCTCCTCGAGCAGTATGCTGATTTTGGGATTATACATCATTTATGAGCTGTAATCGTTCTCCCTCTAACGTGGGTACTTGGTTTTTGTGCTAAAGTCTATCTTATGTGTCATTTTGCATGCGCCCTAATTTGGGTATTTAAACGCTTCTTTTCACAATTGCACACTTTTCACTCTCAAACACTCATAACCCTCTCGTTAAGTTTTCCTCTCTCTCTCTCTCAAGGCATTTTTGCAGTGATTACTCAAGTTCTTCAACCTTCACATCAAGTTCATCAACAATCTTCATGGATTCTCAACAATAGTCTGTGTATAACTTCTCTCAACAGATGAACTCAAATGAACAAGCTCTAAGTTCAAGCCATCAAAACCCAGCAGTCACGGCATCATCTCCACTCCTATTTACAAAGAACCTCACATTCTTGATCGTGAGCCTCATATCCATCTTGCAACACCCTTTTAAAAGCTGGAAGTGTTGTGTGAAACATTGGTAGATTTTGACAACATGAGAAGCAATGGTGTCGACCTCACTGATAAATTGAAGAAGCAGGGGTGGGAAAACTACTTCCAACGTCTCTATCGCCCAGTCTATACAAATCTCGTAAAAGAATTCTGGAGGTTTGCTGATGCTGACGATCACTACATTATCTCCTACGTTCTAGGAGTCAAGATGGTCATCACATAAAAATCAATTACTGCCCTTCTGGGCATGGAGAAGGCTGGACGAAGATGCATTAACAACATCAATCCCAGGGCAAAGTATATGTCCCATGAGATAAACCCTACAATCTTTCAACGGAGTGTTGAAGGAAAGCATTCCAGGAACAAGGAACTGCATCAGAACCTTCGGGTATGGCTGAAGATCATCCTAGGCAGCATCCATCATCTCCCAGCCTCCAACACCTCAGATTACATCAACACAAACCAGAAATGCATTATGTACTTCATTCACAAGGGTCTAAAGCTCTGCCTTCCTGCACTCCTCTTCAACCTTCGCCCATATACACAAACTCTGAAAATCTTCCCTCAACCTCCAGACCATCTAACCAACCTTCTCAAAAATTCAACCTTGCCACCATATCTCTACCTGTTTCAGATGCAGAAATGCTGAACGAAACCACTTCACCCTCCTCATCACCATCTCCACAATCCCCATCGTACTACACTCTCTCATCGGACACTGAACCTTCTGACCCTCACTCCCCAACTCTGGCTCAGCTTCAACACCGTGCTCTGGCCTCTCAACAGCCAACACACTCTAGCCCTGAACCAGAAGTTACCTCTCCACCCCCAGAAAACCCAAACACAACCACCTCTAACCCTCCACCATCCGAGCAAATACACTTTTAACCACAACCATCCCAACCACAACACTCTGAAATAACCCAACCAACTCCTTCCACTGACCCACAAACTCCCACACTTAAGTTAAGCCCCCCCACTTCTCCACCCCAAGCCTCTGAACCAGAAAACACCCTACTGAACCAGAAGTTGAGGCCAAACCTATAGTTGATGTTGCTGCTGCTACTGCTAAAGCTGAGGCAAAAGCCAAAGCTGCCGCTGAAGAAGCAGCCTGTCTTGCTGAAGAGTCTGCTTCCAGAGTCAGAAATGATGCATTGACTCAGGGGGAGTCCTCCACCTTCGTCCCTCTGGTACTGAAGACCCTTGAAAAGCTGCAGAAAGAACAACAGGTAGTTCGAGCCAGACTGGACCAACAGGATTCTGCTAATGACAACATTCAGAACATGCTGACCCAGCTGCTCTAGAGGATGCCTCCACCTCCAAACCCTTAGGCACCTAGGTTTTTTTTGTGTTCTTTCTGATTTGCTTGTTGCTTTTATCTGATTTTCTTGTTGTTTTCTACTTCTATGTTTGCCTTCTGCGTTTCTGGCCTCTGTAATTGCTATCTGTTAATATCAATCTTTTGCTCATATGTGTTTGCTAAGTCTTTTTTATTCTGACAAAAAAGGGGAGAACTAAAAAGAGTTATGATGAAAACATATCTAATTTCTTTCAAACTCTGCAAACATTATGACTTAAAGATATGCAGGAAAGTAACTAGAAACACCAA
This sequence comes from Lathyrus oleraceus, assembly GCF_024323335.1. Taxonomy (NCBI): domain Eukaryota; kingdom Viridiplantae; phylum Streptophyta; class Magnoliopsida; order Fabales; family Fabaceae; genus Lathyrus; species Lathyrus oleraceus. The sequence continues at coordinate 423,035,186 of NC_066581.1, forward strand.
ACCATGGAAGATCCGATAAGAATTTATGAACTCCCAAATCTAACTCAGGGGGAGCTCACTACAATCTGATCTAAGAATCTTTTCTAAAAATGTTTCATCTCTAAATTAAATTGTTTTGTCATCATCAAAAAGGGGGAGATTGTAAGAACAAAACTTGTTCTACAATAGATTTCTAAGATTTTGATAATAACAAAGGATGAAACCAAAAATGGCACTCTAACGAGATTTTTTCTAAGTATGCAGGACTTTGAACATTCATGCAGGACTCTGAACAGTAACGAAGGATTCTAATCTCTTATCAGATACAAAGTGCTAGAGGATCAGACGCCGCTAAGGAAGAAGTACGTCCAAGAAGTTCTGATTCTGATCAAAGAAAGACAACAAAAAGAACCAAAAGCTCCAACAAATTACTGGTCGTAGACTTTGATACTTAAGAAGACTAGTACTCTGAGAAGCTCTGATAAATTCATACGTGATCATCCTCTTAAGAATAAATCTAGTACATCATGACTCTGATGAAGATTCACAAGTCCAGAAAGCGCAACGGAAATAAATCTCACTATGGAAAGAAAATATTTTTAGAAAGATTTGAAACGGCAGACAAAATGGTTATAGCAAGAAACACAGAAGTAATGACATTGAATACTCATCAAAGACCAAGATTTTTTCATCATTCCAACGGTCCTTCTAACTACTATATAAAGGACAGTCTACCTAACTGAGAGACACACCTGCAATGCACAGAAAATTCATTCATATTCTCTCTCATTTTTCACGAGCTACTGTTCTTACGTGAAAAACTCTTGTTTAATACCTTGATGTAATACTTGCTTACTCTTAGAAGCACCTTACATTACATATCTATTTTGCTTAAATTGTTTTTTTTCCTCAAGTGACTCTGCACAGTTTGTATACTTGAGAGGGCTAAGAGATTATTCTCTTAGACGATTAGTTGTGTAATCTTTCAAGATTAGTGGATTAAGTCCTTTTTGAAGGCGAAATCACCTTGGCCAGGTGGACTGGAGTAACTTTGTTTTCTAAGCGAAATAGTATAAAATTATGTGTGTTCTAATTTTTGAAAAATCTTTTAATTCCTAAAACAATTCAAACCCCCCTTTCTTGTTTTTCTCACCTTCATGATTTTCCCTGGAAACTCTAGTTTGACTAGATATCTTGAGTAACTTCTCAAACAAGCTAACTCACCTTTGATCAAATTTATCAAGGGACACTTTAAATTTCATCATCTTATGCATATATGATCTACCATGAGCCAAAAAAAGTCAAGAGAATTACAAATTAGCAAGTTGGTTGATGGTGGTTAGCCAGATGAATTCATCTTATCAAAACTGGGTGTCCCTAGACACTATCTCCTACAATTTTCACCATATGAAAATTATTCCAAGCGGAAACTTACTCTAAATGACATTATAAACAACTTTCATGTTGTGTTCTAGATCTATTTTTGCTTGGAAAATCATTTTCTATGTTGAAACATTATAGGTCATTTTGTTTAAACCCTAATTTGAATTTCAACTTCCCAAGGCCATAACTTGCTCAACTTTTATGATATGAAAGATTTCCAAGTTGCACAATCAAATTAAATGTGTCTACTTCAACTTTGATCTTTGGAGTGAGAGATAATTCAACTTCTTTGTACATGTGATATGAGGCTACATTATAGGTCACTTTTGATCTATACCATTGATCAAGTGATTTTGCCAAACTTCAAAAATGCATAACTCTATCATTTCAAATTCAAATGACATAAAATTGGTGACTATTTTGAAGGTCTTCGAGAGAGCTACAACTTTGATGAAGACACTTTTCTCATTTGAAGCTCCCATAAAAAGTTAAGAAAAATGGAATATTGAGACATATGGCTTAACGCTTAGAAAATTTTCAATATGTCAAATTTTTGCAAACTTCCACCTCAAATATCTCCAAGTTCCAAGCTCCAAATTAAAACATGTTAAACATCAAACTTGTTCCTCTTGATCTCACATTTCCAAAGAGCTAAAATTCATGCATTTTGGATGAGGAATGCATAGGCTGCGCATGGCTTAAACAGGCGGGTATCATGTGTCATAGATCAAACTTCAAACAACAATGCTCAATTTCCTTGCATCCCAATAAGTGTACTTTTGGTGTTCGTTCTGGTAAGTTTTTGGGCTTTATTGTCAGCGAGAAGGGTATTAAAGTTGATCCTGCTAAGGTCAAAGCAATACAAGAGATGCCTGTCCCCAAAACTAAGAAGCAAGTCAGAGGTTTTCTCGACCGTTTGAATTATATTTCTAGATTAATTTCCCACATGACTGCCAGATGTGCACCTATTTTCAAGCTTCTTCGAAAAGACCAGTCTTGTGATTGGACCGAAGACTGCCAAAAAGCATTTGATAGTGTCATACCCCAAAATTTGCCCGTCGATATTACAAAGCTTTCCTCCGACTTGTTCTGCAAGGCACTGACATCAAATGAACAAAAGCCCAGCTCACAACAGGCCCAATCCAAAAGTGGCCCAAACTAGCTTGCTCGCTAGGCGAGCCCTTCCTTCGCCTAGCGAACACCTCATCATGACCCTCGCCCAGCGAAGCGTCAGGTCCAGAAAAAAGCCCAAAACTAGCTTGCTCGCTGGGCGAGCAATTCCTTCGCCTAGCGAAGCTTGCGAAAGTCTGAAGTTTTGGACCTCATTTTAAGCCCATTAGGTCACCACCACTACTACTATAAATACCAGCTCTTCAGCCACGAAAAGGACAGACAGACGGACGGACACCGAAACGGAGAGACCAAGACGAAAGACGGAAACCCTGGTGCAAAACCCTGCTAACCTGAAGGCCGCCCATCCGCGCCGAAACTACCGCCGCCCAACTCAATCCGGCCTCCAAGCAACCAGTCCCTTTCAATCTCGCAATTGCACACAGGTTTGCGTATCACCGCTGTTTTACGTTTCCAATTGATATTCTTTACATACATGATGCATTCCGATTAAAGTTTTGATATGTAATTTGATTTCGTATGTGAATATAAGTATGAACATCCTGTATAATTGTGTATGCTATGCCTGTGATCAAATGCCATAAGAGTGCAGGTTTTCGGAAGTCATGCTGCTGTCAAACTCCAAACCGTGGCCGCTCGCTAGCTCATCGCTAAGCGAGCCTGCAGCGAGCCTTCGCTGAGCCTTCGCTAGGCGAAGCAGAGGCGAACGGGACAGTGGCTGCTTTGTCTCTTTGCTGTTCTATCTTCTGTTTATCTAATTGCGATTTTTGCATCACTTGGCCTGAACTCATAACTGTTACGTCTATTTTATGGTGCAATTGTCAGATCATATTTTATCTTAATGCTCTAACCCGTGTGTTGAATGGTGTAAAAGCTTCCATATCCCCAATGAAGCGGCCGGCTAGGTACTCCACTTTACGAGTGGGAGACCTTCGTGGAGATGGATTCTAAATTACTTCACTTTAATGTGAAGATTCATATCGATTGCCTAATTAATTTTAATGTATTAATTTTTAATGTATTGATTTTAATGTGTTGATTTTAATGTGGAGATTCATCATAATTACCTAATGAACGTTAAAATATGCCTTTAAATAAATGATATCGGACCTCTCTTTATTACCCCACGATTACGTAATACGATCATGTCCCGCGAATGTGGGGATACACTTAGCAATGGCCCTTCGATTAAATCATCATAAAATAAATCATAGTCCCTCGGATGTTGCCTTCGAATATATGATTTTGTCCCTCGATGACCCTTCGGTGTAGCCTACGGTTAAATGATGATAGTCCCTTCGAATGCTGAGGTATCCTCACAATTGTTGCCTTCAATGACCAGTCGATGACCCTATGATGACCCTTCTACATCCAAAGGATAAAACTACTTACTTCTCAATAGTAAGGACAGTTTTACCCTCATAAGGATAGGAAATGCCCGGAAAGACCTCAGATAGGTATAACCCTTAATTGCTCATTCATAACCTAAAATATTCTTTCTCACCTCGCACATTTCAAACATCTTTTTTTAGAAAATCACCACTTAGCATACATCCGTACTAGGATCATTGCCGAGTTATATTTTTCTAAACAACTTTCAAAATCAAATGAGATAACCACTTTGTATACATTCATACAAGAATCATTACAAAGTTAAATTCTCCTTTTCAAAACATTTACTACACACTTTTTCAAACTAGAAAACATAAATGATTGAGCAATTAAGAGCCCGTGGATAACCACGGATACAAAGGGTGCTAACACCTTCCCTTTGTATAACGTACCTCCCGAACCTAAGAATCTAAATTAAGGTCTTTCCTGTTCTTTTCCACCTTTCCTTATGGGATAAAAGAAAAGTCGGTGGCGACTCTTGCTAACCGCGACATTGCGATTAAAAATCCATAAAGTCAGTTCACCGTATGACAGAACTGGCGACTCTGCTGGGGACATAGAGAGAGGTCTACCTTAAAAAAATCATTTATGTTTTCGGATTGTTCCTTCTTTTAAGGGTATTGTTTGAGTGAAAGATCCTACACCCGGATCTAGTGTACCTTAGGTAAGTAGCAATAGATCATCGCGACTATCCGGCGTATACTAGAATGGTTAAAATGATAGCTACGGTTAATGTGACACTTTGGATGTCCTGATGTTCCTCATGTTCACTTGGGGAAAAATTTGGCATTCGCGTGGTGTCATCAAAGCATTAACCAGACCTCTAGAACCCTAATTGACTTATCCTAGCCATTAGAAAGTAGTGAGATAACTGGCTTCGGTTCCGACTGAGGTTGGTTGATACTCGATACTACACTCTTTGAGATTGGACTTTAGGGAAGCTTCGGTCAACCACTTGGCGTTGCACTGAAGTGGACTTAAAGAAAGGTCGATGATCTGAGATCCTTCTAGAACCCGGTTACTACTCTAGGACAGGTTGAACCAACCAAACTTCAGTGGGGAGGGTACTTACCTATGGAACTCATGCAAGCCTTAAAACCTAGGAATGATTGTTGTGTGACATGCTTGTGCTTGCATAACATCATAACATCATAACATCATAACATCATAACATCATGGTACTAACCGTTTCAAGGACTTAGGAATTTAGCTTTGCTCTGTTAAACAGGTTATGGCTTCCAGGAAGACTATCCGGATCAATCTTGTAACGATCTCTCCTCAACTCAGGGATTTAGTGTCAGAACTTCCCGATCATGCTCAGTTCAATAAGAAACATGGGCATCTCCTCAATTTGGTTACCACTGGTTTCAAAGAAGATATGATGAGAGTTCTATTCCAGTTCTTCGATCCTAAACATCATTGCTTCACCTTCCCAGATTATCAGTTGGTACCCACATTAGAAGAATTTTCCAAGCTGCTTGGGATACCTATCCTTGATCAAATACCTTTCAGTGGTCTGGAAAAGATTCCGAAGTCTGAAGAAGTTGCCGCAGCTCTACACATGACAAAGTCTGATATTGAGACCAATTGGGTAACACGGAGTGGAATGAAAGGTTTACTTGCCAAATTTCTGATAAGTAAGGCCCGAGAATTCCTAAAGGTTATGAATGTCCGTGCTTTCGAAAATGTTCTAGCATTGCTAATCTATGGTTTGGTGTTGTTCCCTAATCCAGACCAGTTCATAGACATGAATGCTATTAAGATATTCCTCACTCATAACCATGTGCCTACCTTGCTTGGAGATATCTTGCATTCCCTTCACACTCGTACTATGAGAAGGCAAGGGACTCTCATGTGCTGCGTACCTTTGTTGTCTAGGTGGTTTATTTCACACCTTCCCCAAGCGGTCTTAAGGGATGATCAAAACCTGAAATGTTCTCAAAGGATAATGGCACTCTCCCATTCAGACATTCGGTGGTGTTCTAACCTCAGAGAAAATGTTATCGTCATCGACCGTTGTGGAGAATTCCCTAATGTACCACTCATGGGGATAAGAGGAGGTATTACTTATAATCCTGCCTTAGCCCTACGTCAGTTTGGGTATGCTCGAAGAGATGGTCCACATGAAATGATTATTCAAGGTATAGTGTTTGACTATGACAATGACTCTCAAAGTCTCCGCCAAAGGTTTGTACGAGCTTGGGGCATGGTGAAAAAAAGCACTTTAGGAAAGAAAAATTCTATTCCTATGGAGCCTTATCTCAGATGGGTACGCGCCAGAGCTCGTGAACTTGTCATGCCATATCCTGCAGTCGGACCATTGATTGTTGTATCAGAGGTCGAAGGAGGTACTTCCCAGATCATTTCTTACCCAGATATGCCTACCGATGTTGAGGAATTGAAAAGATCCTGGACCCAGTTGAGAGAGGAGAGAGATACTTTCGAAGCTCAGTTCAATGCAGAAAGGAAGAAGGTATTAGAGCTCACCAGCCAGCTTAATGAGGAACGAAGACTCAATGCATATCTCCGCCCAAAAAGAAGTCGCCCCTGGGAGACTTGAGCTTTCATTGTATTTTTATTCCTTTTGTAATGAACATCGATCAAAAAAATTAGCAATAAACATTTCTCTCTTGTTGGCGATTTACGCAAAGTTAAATTCCAAAAGTCCTTGAAAACATTTCATACATTGCATCGCGTAACATAGCATTGCATAACAGGTATTCCATAGGACCATATTCTCACGGTCTGCCTCTTACACAGAAAAATGGATCTCGAGCAAACTGTCAAAGATCTCCAGACTCAGAATGCTCAATTCAAGGAGATGATGCTAAGCTTATCCAAGGGGCAGGAGGAACTGAAGGCTCTTTTGGTCGAAAAGAAGAAAGACAAGAAAGCTGTGAGTTTCATTAACCCGGGAAGAAGGCGTAAAGGACAGGCTACGGGAATCAAATTTGGAATCCCGAATGGCCCAGAAGAGGGGGCGGAGAATGATTCAGAGGAAGAGAATGCTGATTTCTCCAACCCTGAGGACGACGATGAAGAGTATGAAAATGAACAGTACTCTCCAAGAGATGATAAGTACAAGTTGCTGGAAGAACGTATGCTAGCTTTGGAGGGTCAGAAGGCACCTGGTCTGGATTTCGAAAGTTTGGGTCTGGTCTCCGATGTGACCATCCCTCGTAAATTCAAAATCCCCACTTTCACTAAGTACGATGGCGCGTCCTGTCCTCAGATGCATCTAAGGGCTTATGTGAGAAAGATTCAGCCGCATACCCCTGATAGGAAGCTGTGGATCCACTTCTTCCAAGAAAGTCTGTCTGGCACACAGTTGGAATGGTATTATCAGCTCGAGAGTTCTGACATCCGCACCTGGACTGATTTAGCGACAGCTTTCTACAAACAGTACCAGTATAATTCTGAGCTAGCACCTACTCGGTTACAGCTGCAGAATATGGCTATGGGATCTAGAGAAAGTTTCAAAGAGTATGCTCAGAAATGGAGAGATTTGGCCGGCAGGGTCAAACCCCCTATGACTGACCGAGAATTAGTAGACCTGTTCATGGGTACCCTGACTGGCCCATTCTACAGCCACCTACTGGGGAGTTCTTCATCCGGTTTCACTGAACTTATACTGACAGGTGAACGGGTGGAGAGCGGCATTCGAAGTGGAAAGTTACAGGCAGCTACTTCTACAAGCAGTAAAAAGTCCTACCATGGGAAGAATGAATCGAATGCTGTGTATGGTCAAAAGAATTATAATAAGAAAAATGGTGACCACGCCATTGGAGCAGTGACGATCGCAGCCCCGCCCGCTCAAAACTTCCAGCAAAGACAAGACAGACCAAGAAGGCAGTTTACCAAGCTCAATATGACTTTAGCACAAGCACTGCAAAGTATGCTAAAGGTAAACTTAATCACTCTCAGAGGTCCTCCTGCAAATGTCAACACTGCTTCGCCTCGTTATAATCCCAATGCCAGGTGTGCATATCACTCCGATAGCCCCGGGCATGATACAAACGACTGTTGGTTGTTGAAGAACAAAATTCAGGATATGATCGACGCTGGGGAAATTGAATTCGAGCCTCCGGAGACTCCTAATGTCATCACTGCTCCTATGCCTAATCATGACAAGGCTGTTAATGCTCTCGATGACGATTCTCTCATTACTACTGTAGCGGACTTAACATCTCCTCTCCCGATCATAAAGAGGAATTTATTGCAAGCTGGTTTATTTCCAGGTTGTACTGAAGATTGCAATCTCTGCATACTCTGGCCCGAGGACTGTTGGAAATTGAAGAATGGTGTTCAACGGCTGATGGACGATCGTACAATTCTCTTTGAAAGGGTTTCTAAGACGGAAAACCCTATTGAAGAAGTATCTGTGATTGCAAGGTCCAAAGTTCCAGTGAAGATTACTGCTCCCAGAGTACCTGTGAGGATTATTGCTGAGCCCAAAGTAGCCCCCCTAATCATCACTGCCCCTGGCCCAGTACCGTATTCTTCAAGAAAAGCCATTCCGTGGAACTATGGAGGTGATGTTTATATCCATGGCGTAAAGCAAGTTGGTGATTCTACTAATCCTAATGACATTGTTGGGACTAGTAAAGTCACTCAAAGCGGAAGGATCTTCTCTCCAGAGATCTTACCTCCAGTTCCCGAAAACCGAGGAAAGGAACCAGTCAACCCTTCTCAGTCAGAGATACCGATCAAAGCTACTACTGAAGACGTTGCCAAACGAGAAATGGAAGAAGGGCTAAAGATCATCCGCAAAAGTGATTTTGATGTGGTAGAACAGTTAGGGTATACTCCTTCCAAAATCTCGATGTTGTCCTTGTTGTTATCTTCTGAATCTCATGCCAATGCCTTGATAAAATTCCTGAAGACTGCCCATGTACCTCAGGAGACCTCCGTCGATCAGTTTGAAAACTATGTTGCTAACCTGACTGTTGACGATGGCCTAGGTTTTTCCAATGCTGACCTGACACCAGCAGGGAAGAATCACAATAAGGCCCTGCATATTTCTATTGAGTATAAGGGGATCACCCTGTCTCATGTGTTGATCGATAATGGCTCTTCTTTGAATGTGCTACCGAAAGCCGTGCTCGATAAACTTGACTGTAAAGGCATTGAATTGAAGCCTAGTGACATTGTAGTGCGTGCTTACGATGGTGCAAAGAGTGTTGTCCACGGTGAAGTTGTTCTCCCTATCAAGATAGGACCTCAAGTCTTCAACACTACCTTCCACGTGATGAATATCCGTCCTGCCTATTCATGCTTGCTGGGACGCCCTTGGATTCACGGGGCAGGTGTTGTAGCTTCGTCTCTCCATCAAAAGCTGAGATATCCAATAGAGGGAAAGATTGTCACTGTGTGTGGGGAAGAGGAGTATATCGTCAGTAGTGTGCATACCTTCAGATATGTCGAGATGGATGGTGAATTCTTCGAGACTCCGTCTCAGTCATTTGAAGTGGTTCCGCCACCCCGTCCTGTCCTTAAGCCAACTCCCCTTGTGCCCGAGGTTATTCGAGCTCCTCCTGCCATGGTTTCCCTGAAGGACGCTCAAGCTGTGGTTGAAGATGGTGGATGTACTAACTGGGGTCAACTGATCAACATACCCTACAAGTCTGATAAATCTGGTCTGGGATTTAGCTCTGAAAAGATGGTCAAAGATCAAATCAATGTTGTAGAAGATGCTGACAGTGATTGCGACCTAGATAGCTGGATCTTCCCAACAATTGGTGACGGACTCAATAATTGGAAGGCTGAAGACACTATCCCGATCTCCTTTAGTCAGGAGTAATTGTTATTGTCCATTTAGTATTGCAAATTGTTAATTTTTCAATTGAACTTCTTAAAGCATTGTGTCTATGCCCGGGGCACAATAGCTAATTTGTTAAGGGTTTTGTCATTTCATAAGCATATTCATATTCAATAAATCAATGGACTTTGTTGCATTCAAACGTTGCGCTCTTTATCTTTCCTGTCGTCTTTCGAACAAGCTATGCTTTCTTACACACATTCACGTAACGAATTGCAGATCCGTATCCATTCTGGATCCTATGGATAATAATTCCGCTACTGTTCATTATGACTTTGAAAATCCGATCTACCAAGCCGAAGATGGAAGTGAGGAAGATTGTGAAGTACCTGGAGAGCTTGCCAGACTGTTACTGCAAGAGGAAAGGACTATACAGCCGCATGAAGAGTCACTCGAAGTCGTAAATCTAGGTACTGAAGTGGACAGAAAAGAAGTCAGAATAGGAGCAGGATTGGAAAACAGTGTCAAAGAAAGACTGATTCGGATGTTACATGACTATGTAGAGGTTTTCGCTTGGTCTTATGAAGACATGCCAGGATTGGATACTGACATAGTAGTGCATCGTTTGCCAATGAAGGAGGACTGTCGTCCTGTCAAGCAAAAAGTCCGCCGCATGCGTCCTGAAATGTCTGAGAAAATCAAAGCCGAGGTTATGAAACAATTCAATGCCGGTTTTCTAGCCGTTACTTCTTATCCTCAATGGGTTGCTAATGTGGTGCCAGTGCCAAAGAAGGATGGTAAGGTGCGAATGTGTGTAGATTACCGAGATTTGAATAAAGCGAGTCCCAAAGATGACTTTCCACTCCCGCACATCGATGTTCTGGTAGACAATACCGCTCAACACAAAGTGTTCTCCTTCATGGATGGATTCTCGGGTTATAACCAGATTAAGATGGCACCTGAGGACATGGAAAAAACTACGTTTGTGACGCAATGGGGCACTTTCTGTTACAAAGTAATGCCATTCGGTTTAAAGAACGCCGGGGCAACGTACCAGCGTGCTATGGTGGTTTTGTTCCATGATATGATTCATCATGAAATAGAAGTATATGTGGATGACATGATAGCCAGATCTCATACTGAAGAAGAACATCTCAATCATTTGCACAAATTGTTCGAGAGGTTGAAGAAGTACAAGTTGAGATTGAATCCGAACAAATGCACCTTTGGAGTAAGATCCGGTAAACTCTTGGGCTTTATTGTCAGTGGTAAAGGAATCGAGGTTGACCCAGCTAAAGTGAGAGCTATTCAAGAAATGCCAGTTCCCCGTACGGAGAAAGAGGTCAGAGGTTTCTTGGGACGCTTGAACTACATTGCCCGATTTATCTCCCACTTGACCGCTACCTGCAAACCCCTCTTCAAGCTACTGAGGAAAAATCAAGAGATGATATGGAATGAGGAATGTCAAGAAGCATTTGACAAAATCAAGAAGTATCTTCAAGAACCCCCAATTCTGATGCCACCAGTCGAAGGAAGACCTCTTATCATGTATTTGACCGTGTTAGAAAGTTCAATGGGGTGTGTATTGGGGCAACATGACGAGTCTGGTCGAAAAGAGCATGCCATATACTACCTGAGCAAAAAGTTTACCGACTGTGAAACAAGATACTCACTGCTCGAGAGAACTTGCTGTGCTTTGGCCTGGGCTGCTCGCCGACTAAGACAGTATATGTTGAATCATACCACTTTGTTGATTTCTAGGATGGATCCCATCAAATACATGTTCGAGAAGCCTTCCCTCTCCGGAAGAATAGCGAGATGGCAGATGATCTTAACGGAGTATGATATCCAGTATACTACCCAGAAAGCAATCAAAGGAAGCGTGCTCGCTGATCATTTGGCTCATCAAGCGGTGGACGATTATCAATCTATGAATTTTGAGTTCCCAGATGAGGGTGTCATGCTTGTTACTGATGATGAAAAACCTAAACCAGATGAAGGACCCGAACTGGGATCCCGATGGACTATGGTCTTTGATGGGTCTTCTAATGCATTGGGCCATGGTGTTGGGGTTGTACTCATTTCTCCCGAGGGTTACCATACGCCTTTCACGGCTAGACTATGTTTTCATTGTACCAATAATATGGCTGAGTATGAAGCATGTATTTTGGGACTCAAGGCTGCCATAGACCGGCGAATCAAGTTTTTGAGTGTGTACGGAGATTCAGCCTTGGTAATTAGTCAGATCAAAGGAGAATGGGACACTAAACATCCGAATCTCATCCCTTATCGAGAGCGGGTAATGACATTAATCCCATACTTTGAAGAGATTACATTTGAACATATTCCCCGAGAGGAGAATCAGTTGGCAGACGCATTAGCTACCATGTCATCTATGTTCAGATTCAGATGGGACGGTGAAGCTCCCGGGATCACTATTGAACGATTAGATGAACCAGCACACTGTTATGAACTTCACACTGAAAGGGTACAGGGGAAACCTTGGTTCCACGACGTAAAAAGATATTTAGAAGCTCAGGAATACCCTGAAGGGGCATCCATCAATGACAGAAAATTCCTGAGGAAGCTCTCCGCTAAATTCTTTCTGAGTAATGGAGTGTTATACAAACGTAATCATGATTCGACTCTGCTTCTATGCGTGGATAGAAAGGAAGCAGAAAGGATTATGGAAGACATGCATGACGGTATTTTTGGGACTCATTCTAATGGACATACAATGGCCAAGAAGATTCTGAGGTCAGGGTATTATTGGTCTACCATGGAAGCTGATTGCCACCATCACTCCAGAACCTGTCACAAGTGTCAGATCTATGCGGACAAAGTACATGTGCCTCCTGCTCCATTAAACGTGTTGACAGCACCTTGGCCCTTTGCAATGTGGGGCATCGATATGATTGAAGAGATTAAACCCACGGCTTCTAATGGACATCGCTTCATTCTCGTCGCCATTGATTACTTTACGAAGTGGGTGGAGGCAGCCTCATTCACTTTTGTCACCAAGAATGTGGTGGCACGGTTCATCATGAATAGCCTTATTTGTCGATACGGCATCCCTGAAAGAATTATCACTGACAATGGTACTAATTTGAACAACAAGATGATTACTGAACTCTGCACGCAGTTCAAAATTAAACACCATAACTCTTCTCCGTACCGGCCAAAGATGAATGGCGCCGTGGAGGCTGCTAATAAGAACATTAAGAAGATCATACAAAAGATGACAGTAACGTACAAAGACTGGCATGAGATGTTACCATTTGCTCTCCATGGGTATCGCACTTCAGTACGCACTTCGACAGGGGCAACTCCTTTCTCTTTAGTCTACGGAACGGAAGCCGTTTTACCAGTGGAAGTTCAGATTCCCTCTCTAAGGATCATGAAAGAGGCGGGTTTAGGCGAGGAGGAATGGATTCAGACTCGGCTCGATCAGATAAATTTGATTGATGAGAAGAGACTTGCGGCTGTTTGTCACGGGCAGATATATCAGAAGCGCATGACCCAAGCATTTAACAAAAGAGTCAAGAGACAGGTGTATCAAATTGGCGACTTGGTGATCAAGCGTATCATTCTACCACAAGGGGATCCCAGAGGCAAGTGGACTCCCACATACGAAGGGCCATTTGTGGTTAAGAAGGTATTCTCCGGTGGAGCCATGATACTTGCTACAATGGATGGCGAAGACTTCCCGCATCCTGTGAACGCGGACATAGTTAAAAAATACTACGCATAACAGAGACCCGCTAGGTCGACGCACCTAGGCAAAAGTAAGGGCATCCCGGCGAACCAAAAGGGTTCGAGCAAAAATTAGGGATAAACATATAAAGACGTATACCCGGCAAGTCGAAAACCTGAAAAGGCGGCTTGGGCAAAAAAGGGTATCCCGGTGGACTGAAAACCTGAAAAGGCGGTCCAGGCAAAAATTAGGGATTAAAGCGTATGACTAGGCCCTGTTCTCTGTCGGCTTCAACCAAGTTCAAGGGACTGAACAAGCCAATCACCTCTATCCGACAGCAGGAGATGAGATGCTTGAAGACATGATGACAGTAGTGGAATTAAAATCAATAGGACTTTTTCTGCATAGCTTTCTCTTTGTTTCTTGACAATTTCCTCTTACTAGGATTTCTGTCTCCTTGTACACAAATTGCCTGTTTATAGGCCCTCTTTCAAAATCAATACAACTTCATTTCGAAAAAAAATGTTTTTGTTTTACTTTTCTGTTTGTTTGCATAAACGTCTATTGATTTAATTTGAATTGATATATGCATTTGAATATGATCAATATTTATCAAAAATACATGCCTAAAATGGAAATCGCAATTACTACGAGACTTCAGGACCAAGGAGAAGGTCTAACCACGCTTTCCAATGAGTCCGTTGCTAATTCGATTCCCCGGCGACGCCAGTTATTCCCCAAGAGAAATCGGCGAAACCGGACGAAGTGGTCATCTTTTCTATCCCCAGCCAGGCTCTGTCAAATGTTTCTACCATCAGACAGAAGTCAAATCCCCCAGCTAAGGAAGGGTCATCAATACAAATATCTCCGGCCAGAAGACTGAGATTTATTCCCCCAGTAGAGTCCCCTGGGCGAACGTTTCAGACGCATAGTGCATTCATTACATCATTTCATATTACAGACCTGCATACGATGCTCACATTTACTTCATTCCGCATCATATATTTTACATCAGTTCATAGCATGTATATGCATACCATGTTCGCAAGCATAAAGCATCTCATGCATCATGACATTGCATGAAACTAACTCTATTTTTCAGGCTAATTATCCTCCTGATCACATTCAAGATTCGAATACAGCTCTCAGATATAATCCATCTGACGAACGTTCTGACATCCTCCCAATGGTGGCATCTCTAAGCCCACCCCAGATATTCACTGCAAATACAACAAATATTATCAGATACAGCCTAACATACGGTTCATTCTGATTCAGCCCAACATATAACTCTTTTAGCTCAGATACGGTCTAACGTACGATCCATTCTGACTTTCAACAACTCCAATACGGTCTAACGTACGACCCATTTGGATGCTCAAATCCTCAGAGGCTGCCTAGCGTACGGTACATTCCGGGGTGTAGTCTAGCGTACGACTACTTTCTTCTTCAGATACAGCCTAACGTACGGCTCATTCTGCAACCCCAATACGGTCTAACGTACGACCCATTTGGACCTTCGGCTCAGATACGGTCTAACGTACGATCCATTCTGACTTTCAACCAACTCCAATACGGTCTAACGTACGACCCATTTGGACCTTCAAATCCCCAGATGCTGCCTAGCGTACGGTACATTCCGGGGTGTAGTCTAGCGTACGACTACTTTCTTCTTCAGATACAGCCTAACGTACGGCTCATTCTGCAACTCCAATACGGTCTAATGTACGACCCATTTGGACCTTCAAATCCTCAGATGCTGCCTAGCGTACGGTACATTCCGGGGTGTAGTCTAGCGTACGACTACTTTCTTCTTCAGATACAGCCTAACGTACGGCTCATTCTGCAACTCCAATACGGTCTAACGTACGACCCATTTGGACCTTCAGCTCAGATACGGTCTAACGTACGATCTATTCTGACTTTCAACAACTCCAATACGGTCTAACGTACAACCCATTTGGACTTTCAACTCAGGTGCGATCTAGCATACGATCCATCCTGATTCCACCTTCGTCAGATACAGCCTAACGTACGGCTCATTCTGCAACTCAGATACGATCTAGCGTACGATCCACTCTGATCTTTCGTCCCCGGCAAAGCCATCCGCCTAATGAACAGCTCACTCTGGTATTCAGACACGGTCTAATATACGATCCAGTCTGATCCCTTATCCCCAGCGAAGTCAACAGCATAATGGATGACTCACTATACGGTCTGACGTACGACCCGGTGTGACACCCATGTCTCCAGATATCGTCTAACGTACGACACAATCTGGAAATCTCCTCATCAAACTACCTGGATGGCATCTTTAAGCCCATCTCCATCGAGACTAATTGACAAGTGCAAATTTTTGGGGCATTCTAGTGTTCAATAATCTTTCACCTCCAGACCACGAACGGCACATACCATTCTACTCTCTCGGTTCAAGAATATTGAACAGGGGCAGCTGTCATACCCCAAAATTTGCCCGTCGATATTACAAAGCTTTCCTCCGACTTGTTCTGCAAGGCACTGACATCAAATGAACAAAAGCCCAGCTCACAATAGGCCCAATCCAAAAGTGGCCCAAACTAGCTTGCTCGCTAGGCGAGCCCTTCCTTCGCCTAGCGAACACCTCATCATGACCCTCGCCCAGCGAAGCGTCAGGTCCAGAAAAAAGCCCAAAACTAGCTTGCTCGCTGGGCGAGCAATTCCTTCGCCTAGCGAAGCTTGCGAAAGTCTGAAGTTTTGGACCTCATTTTAAGCCCATTAGGTCACCACCACTACTACTATAAATACCAGCTCTTCAGCCACGAAAAGGACAGACAGACGGACGGACACCGAAACAGAGAGACCAAGATGAAAGACGGAAACCCTGGTGCAAAACCCTGCTAACCTGAAGGCCGCCCATCCGCGCCGAAACTACCGCCGCCCAACTCAATCCGGCCTCCAAGCAACCAGTCCCTTTCAATCTCGCAATTGCACACAGGTTTGCGTATCACCGCTATTTTACGTTTCCAATTGATATTCTTTACATACATGATGCATTCCGATTAAAGTTTTGATATGTAATTTGATTTCGTATGTGAATCTAAGTATGAACATCCTGTATAATTGTCTATGCTATGCCTGTGATCAAATGCCATAAGAGTGCAGGTTTTCGGAAGTCATGCTGCTGTGAAACTCCAAACCCGTGGCCGCTCGCTAGCTCATCGCTAAGCGAGCCTTCGCTGAGCCTTCGCTAGGCGAAACAGAGGTGAACGGGATAGTGGCTGCTTTGTCTCTTTGCTGTTCTATCTTTTGTTTATCTAATTGCGATTTTTGCATCACTTGGCCTGAACTCATAACTGTTACGTCTATTTTATGGTGCAATTGTCAGATCATATTTTATCTTAATGCTCTAACCCGTGTGTTGAATGGTGTAAAAGCTTCCATATCCCCAATGAAGCGGCCGACTAGGTACTCCACTTTACGTGTGGGAGACCTTCGTGGAGATGGATTCTAAATTACTTCACTTTAATGTGAAGATTCATATTGATTGCCTAATTAATTTTAATGTATTAATTTTTAATGTATTGATTTTAATGTGTTGATTTTAATGTGGAGATTCATCATAATTACCTAATGAACGTTAAAATATGCCTTTAAATAAATGATATCGGACCTCTCTTTATTACCCCACGATTACGTAATACGATCATGTCCCGCGAATGTGGGGATACACTTAGCAATGGCCCTTCGATTAAATCATCATAAAATAAATCATAGTCCCTCGGATGTTGCCTTCGAATATATGATTTTGTCCCTCGATGACCCTTCGGTGTAGCCTACGGTTAAATGATGATAGTCCCTTCGAATGCTGAGGTATCCTCACAATTGTTGCCTTCAATGACCAGTCGATGACCCTACGATGACCCTTCTACATCCAAAGGATAAAACTACTTACTTCTCAATAGTAAGGACAGTTTTACCCTCATAAGGATAGGAAATGCCCGGAAAGACCTCGGACAGGTATAACCCTTAATTGCTCATTCATAACCTAAAATATTCTTTCTCACCTCGCACATTTCAAACATCTTTTTTTAGAAAATCACCACTTAGCATACATCCGTACTAGGATCATTGCCGAGTTATATTTTTCTAAACAACTTTCAAAATCAAATGAGATAACCACTTTGTATACATTCATACAAGAATCATTACAAAGTTAAATTCTCCTTTTCAAAACATTTACTACACACTTTTTCAAACTAGAAAACATAAATGATTGAGCAATTAAGAGCCCGTGGATAACCACGGATACAAAGGGTGCTAACACCTTCCCTTTGTATAACGTACCTCCCGAACCTAAGAATCTAAATTAAGGTCTTTCCTGTTCTTTTCCACCTTTCCTTATGGGATAAAAGAAAAGTCGGTGGCGACTCTTGCTAACCGCGACATTGCGATTAAAAATCCATAAAGTTAGTTCACCGTATGACAGATAGTATCAAGGAATATTTGCTTAAACCTCTGATTCTGTCTCCACCTATTGAAGGAAGATCGTTGATCATGTATTTGACTGTGCTTGAAGATAGTATGGGTTGTATTCTTGGTCAGCAAGATAAGACTGAGAAGAAAGAATTTGCAATTTACTACCTCAGTAAGAAATTCACCGACTACGAGACTCGGTATTCAATGCTCGAGAAGACTTGTTGCGCATTGGATTGGGCTGTTAAGCATCTGCATCAATATATGTTGAATCATACCACTTGGTGGATATCCAAAATGGATCCAATCAAGTATATATTTGAGAAGCATGCTTTAACAAGGAGCATCGCCCGTTGGCAGATGTTATTATCATAGTATGATATCGAATACCGGTCTTAGAAAGCGATCAAGGGTAGTATCTTGGCTGACCATTTGGCTCACCAACCAATTGAAGATTACCAGTCAGTGCAGTATGATTTTCCTGATGAAGAGATTTTGTACTTGAAGATGAAAGATTGTGATGAACCATTGCTAGAAGAAGGGCCCGAACCTGGTTTCCGTTGGGGCATGGTGTTTGATGAAGCTGTTAATCAATATGGGAATGGCATTGGGGCAGTGATCATTACTCCTCAAGGCACGCATCTACCATTTACAGCTAGATTGAAATTCAAGTGTACAAGCAACATGGTAGAATATGAGGCTTGCATTATGTAATACCCTAATTTTGACCCTAAGATCCCTCATGGCATGATATCATTGCTCAATGCATTTGCCTCAAGGATCATAGCTTATGTGGCTCCTTAACCATAGGGTTGGGACTTGTGTGAGTTGGTTTGAGACCACCAAACATGCGTGTATTGTATATTATTGCTTTTATTATTTGTTTACTAACCAAAAGCACAAAAATATGTCACTAACATCTTTTGTTTTGAAGCTCAAGCAATCATGAGATCCCATGCTCCTATGAGGCTCCTATGCTCAATGAAGTGGCTAGATCAAGATGAAAGCAAGCATGACAATGGTTCACAAGGTTCCTAATCATCATATATGTCTCCCAAGCATCTCAATTTGTCAATTTGATGAAGATAACCCAAAGGGCTTGAGGATTGTTTTCCAAGGAAACCCTAATTCAACTGTGCATTGATTGTGCCTTGCTCATGAAGCAACCTCAACCTATGATCAAATTAAATAAAGGGAAGTTCTTTCACTCATTATTTTATGCATATATGAGCCTATGTTAGTATCCTCAATCATTCATTCATCAAGATTTGAAGCTTGGCCTTGAGAAGTTGACCAGTCATGTCATCTGACCAAATTGAGATCCACTGAGACCTAACTTTTGATGTGTTTGTCAAATGAAGATGAACCCAAGAGAAACAACGTTATTAAGAACCATATTAACAACTTTTATTTTCATCAAAAATCTATTTGAAACTTTTAAGGTCATCATTTAATTCAAAACATTATAGGTCATTTTGACTGAAACCCTAATTTTGGGTCAACTTCCCAAGGACCTAACTTCCTTAATTTTTATGATTTTTAGGTGAGACCAATTTAATTGTAAATATTAAGATGTCTACTTAATATTTTATGTTTGAAAAAATTTCATAATCCTAAAATAAATACATGTGATAATACAAAACATTATAGGTCATTTTGGACAAACACCATTGAATGTGAAAAATGTCCAACTTCAAGTGCCCATAACTTTCTCATCAAAACTCCAAATGATGAAAAATGTAAGTCCAAATTTATCATCTTGAAACGATCTACAACTTTTATGTTGAAGGTGTTTCTATTTGAGGCTTGCATAAGTGAAACAGAAGGGCTTTAACTTGGTCACTTTTGGGAAAAAATTTCAAAGGGAACTTATACATGTTTTGTACCTCAAACTTCAAGGCCAGTTTTCATAAATTTCCAAACTCAAAATGGATTTTTCCCCAACATAGATTTTGTTCCTTATGTCAAGACCTTTCCAACCATTACTCACATGACCATGTTTGGATTTTCTATGTGTGACTTTCAAAGAGGTGAACATTTGTGACCAAATTATGCAATTCACATATAATCTTCATGCACAAGCAAACACAAGGCTAATTACACGTCCATTTAACTTCAGAATGATATCAGCTTGCAAATTCACTTGATTTTGGGCCTCACATGTGCCTGTACAGGCCCATGCATGGAGGACCCAAAGCTTCATTAATACGAGTTTTCCCTCACTTGGCATTAGCTCCAACTATAAATACATTGCCATGCTCATTCAAAAATCAACCTTAAGGCAACCTGAAGCTCTACTGAAATCAAAACCCAACCACACTTAAAGGAATTCTGATTTTTATTTTCTCAATTCAAGCTTGAATTTCAACAAAATCAGTTGATCTTCAAGACTTATTCCTTAGCCTTGCATTCATATCACATCTCAAGATCAAATTGGAAGTAAAAGTTGGAAGGAATCGTGCTGATCAAAGTTGCTCTTCAAAGGTTTATTATCTAATTGTTTTGATCTATATCTTGCTCCATTATGTGAATTTTTTGTGTTCAAACCGTTTTCTGAAGTCTTCGAGCAAGAGGCAGGCCAGTGGTGGTCTTGATTTCATGTTTTGAGAAGTTTCAGTTTGCATACCTGGATTTTCAAGCTCAGATTTCTCATTCAATAGAGATCTTGAGGGAAATCCAAGATTACCCCAGCTTCATTTTGGTACCTGGCTCGTGCATTTTAGTTGAGGTTCAAAAACCTGCAACTAGTGGCCGGAGTTGGTTGGTCCACCGAAGAATATGGTGGTTTCCACCACCGTCCCCACGTGGAACCTTCTGAGCCTTTGGATCTCACTTGAACGATCTAATCTTAGCCATTGTTTTACTTGACTTGTTTTAAAAAAAATTGTGATGCGCTTGACTAATGACCATGGTGGGAGCGCGCTTCTAGACGGCCTGATGTGTCCACGTCATTTAATGAAGTGGATCCAACGCTCCTGATTTTTTAGCAGTTTCTATTTTTCTATTTTATTTTATTTTAATTTCTTTTATTTCAAAAATTCATAACTATTTTATTTGAAGTCATAAAAATATGAGACCAATGGCAAAAAAATTCTTGAAAAATATAGTTTCATAATATGACTTTTAATTATTTTTATGACTTCATTTAATATTTTTTATGAATTATTTTGTTTTTAGTAGTTTTTAATTCATATTAAATACTTTTTGATATCTGAAAATTCCAAAAGTATTTTCTTAATACATATGGATCATGATAAGTGTAAGAAAATATTCTCATCAATTTCTTAATTGATTTGAGATTTATTTGAGATTTTAATTCATTTGTGTTATTTTTCTTTGTTTTTAATTATTTTAAAATAGTTTCTGTTTTCAAAAAATGTTGAAAAAATTTGTCAAACCTTGTTTGACCATGTTAGACTTATGATAATTCAATTGGACTTGTTGAAGTTGATTTGAATTGAATTTGAAGTTTGACCATATTTTGTCCATTTTAATTTTGCATTTATTTTAATTTCAAAAATACCAAAAAATATGTTTGACTTTGTTGACTTCTAAACTTCATTTCTCTTATGTTTTGCATTGGTTGATGATGATCCAATTCTATTGTGACCAATTTTATTTGTCATTTGAATCCTCCTTTTATCCATTTCATTTCAGCTTCAACTTCTTCTTCTTTTTATTTTGGCCAATGAGTTAATGATTGGTGGTTAGTCTTGAAATATGAGAGGCTTAACCTTCTTTGATCCAAATCAAACTCAACTTGATCAAAGATCAAGTGAGTTGCTTTGTGTCCAAGATAGGTTGCTTCTCGGTCAAGCAAAAAACCTAAAATCCATACAAGGCCTTTCTTCTTTATTTTTGGCATGGCAAGTTGTAGAAGCTTGGCTTACTAGTCATGATCTCTAACTTGTGTTTATTTGCCTATAGTTTTATTAACCGGCCTCAGATAGGTGTGACTACTACATTAGTCCATTTACGATTGCTTAACATAGCGCTAAATTGTCTTATGACACACTAACATTAACCACTAATTACTAACTTTAATTTGAGCATTTAATTTCTTGCAATTTACTTTCTTGCTCATTTATTCATATTGATTTTCCCTTTGCTCACTTGAGCTCATATTTTATGTTTATGTCATTTTCCTTTTGCTCATTTTAGCTCATTATTGTATGTAAATATATTGTTTCTTTGAGCTTGTTTTGTCTTTGTTTGTGTGAACCCAATGCAAAAAGGAGAAATGACTTAGAATTAGGACCTTACCTATGCTTAAAGGAGTTCAAGAGAAACTAGGCCTCATGCCTTTAGAATGCTAAATTTGTTGAAGAGCAACTAGGCCTCATGCCTTTAGAATGCTAAAATCTTAAAGTTGACTTCAAAGGACCCCTAATCTAAACTCATTCTTTGTCCATTCCTCTTATTACATTGTGTACTTTTTTATTCATTGTTCTTGTGTGATAGGGATTCCATCTTGAGATAGTAAGAAGGACCATTGTCATGAATAGCCAAGTTAAGAAAGACAAGCCAAATGGAGATCCTAGGAGCTTGAATATAATATTTGTTTTGATTGCTTGTTGCTTGCTAAGTCCAAAGGAAAGGAGCATCTTGAATCATCTCTATGATCTCAAGAAAAGGAACTCCAAGGGTTTTATCTCTTCTTTTATCTTTGTGTGTTTAGGACTAGCCCTTCTCTTCTTCTCTCCACTCTAACCCAAGCCAAACTCATTTTGTGAAAACTTTGACATTGTTTTCAAATTAGAAACCTAGGCCATATGCCTTTGATTTTTCAAACTCTTTTAATTAATACTTATTGTGAATAAACCTTAAGTCAACTTTGACTTCATTTTATGAATACTTCTAACTTGTAAATACAACTCACTTCAAGTTGTTTTTGCGGTTCCAATGGCCACCTTTATTAAAACCTTTTTCATAAACATTAGCCATAGGTTTGAGTTATCATAGTGGTTGATGTAAACCTCACCTTATCCTTAGTGATTGGACTATAAGTCTTCCATACTTATTATAGGGTGGATCCCTCACTAGTATGTTGAAGCTCCCCTCACATGGTGGATTCTTGGTTTAGGTTGAGTTTTCTCCCTTTGATAACAAAAGACCTTAAGGCTTTTGGTCAAATCAATTCACCAATCTTTTTTGAGATTTTTATCCTGAACTACGAGGTTTTGATCCTACCTTTGTGATGGTACGTAGGCAATGGGTTTATCCATTCAAACAACAAATTTTTTAAATATTATGTATATTCTTTTCTCATCTCCCCAATCTTGTTTGCACAAATATTTCACAAATACCAACCTACAATACACACTTGAAAAAAGGGCTCCCTTAGAGTACTAAGGATGTTTTGGGTGCTTAAAACCTTCCCATTTCATAACAAACCCCCTTACCCAGATCTCTAACATTTTTATTAGTTTTTGATTTGATAAAACTTCTTACTTGGTTTTTGTTCGCTTTCTAACCTTTCCTTTGGATAAATAGAAGTGCGGTGGCGACTCGAATTGTATGCTTGCTTGTGATTTAGTCAATATATCTAAAGGTAACGAATACCCCGCTACAGAAAAGTGGCGACTCTGCTGGGGACCTTCTGCTTCCTAGTGGGTTTAGCCTACTTTTTGCTTGTTGTATTGTATGTTTATATTTATTTGTGACATATTTTTTGTGCAAATTTGGGATGACTGTATTGTTTGTAATGTATGATTTGCTTGATATATCAATTGCTTGTGTGCTTGGTGGTCTCTTGTTAGATGAGTTCTTTACCCGAACTCGAGTGCACTTATGATAGGAGAATGGCATAGTCTTGTTGACTTGTATGGAGTTATTCCTTAGCAAGTTGACTTCCAAGCCCATTCACTTGGTGGAGGTCTTGTTGGGATCAATAATGTCACACGAGTAGTCGTGGTTAGGCATTACTCTTTCCAATATAAACCTTAGAAGCCAAGGACTTTAGATTACCTAACCCATCTTGGCCTATTTTAGGATGTAGTGCGAAGATCGTTCAAGTATAAGATTTGATACAATTGTTACGTGATACTACACTCATAAGAGTCTCTCTTGAGAATATTTTTGGAATATGAGTAGTCCTTTTATCCGATAATATCCGGAAGATGAGATGATGACTATGGGAACCTCTTTTAGAACATGATTGTCAGGTTTAACCATAGTACAATCCCTTTGGGTGGTTTTTAACCGAGACTCCATGCTCGTGACTTGCAACAAACCTTTGATTCGCGATTAATCCGTTCTCGTATATCCTTAATATCAATGGAACTTGGGTGTTGATAAGGTGTAAACAATAATCCACCAAAATGGATGATTGATATTGAGGATGACTTGAATCATCCCATGACCTTTGTGTGGCGTGACTTGCTTGATCCTTGAGTGTGATTGTTGCATCCATGCATTCATGCATTCATTTGCATCCATATCATCAACAATGAGAAAGTTTTCAAGGAACTTAAGAGGTTTATTTGCAAATTTTCAGACATGGATAAGCGAAGGAGGAATACGAAGAAGTACAATTTCAGACAACCCGACTTGAAGGAGTTAAGGAGTTTGACATCTTATGTATTAGATCCCTTGGAGTTCAAAGCTCGTCATGGGAAGCTTCTGTCTATTCTTTCTACTATAGTGGATGAAGGTCTGATGAGTGTGTTGGTGCAGTTCTATGATCCCTTGTACCGTTGCTTCACTTTTCCGGATTTCCAGCTTTTGCCTACACTTGAAGAGTATGCCTATTTTGTGGGTATACCTATCCTAGATCAGTTGTCATTCAGTGGTTTGGAGAGGGTTCCTTCTTCCCAAGAGATTGCTGATCTGCTTCATATAGATGTATCTGATATTGGTGCTCATATGACTACCAAAGGTAGAATTCAAGCTCACCCATCTGATTTTCTCATTTCACAAGCTACTTTGTTTGGGAAGGCCATGAGTGAGGACGCCTTTGAAGCCATATTTGTACTTCTCATCTATGGGCTGGTGTTATTCCCCAACATCGACAATTTTGTGTATGTGAATGCTATTAGGATTTTCTCTACTCTTAATCCCGTTCCGACTCTGTTGGGTGAAATATATTTCTCTTTACATATGAGGAATGCAAAGGGTGGTGGTACCATTGTGTGCTATTTTCCTCTGTTGTACAAGTGGTTTATTTCGCACTTGCCTCAGACGCTCGCCTTCAAGGAGAACAAGGGATGTCTACGGTGCTCCACGAGACTTATGTCTCTCACTAATGATGATATCTTTTGGTACAACCTTGTGTATGATGGTGTGCAGATGATTGATTCTTGTGTTGAATTCTCCAATGTGCCTCTTCTTGGTACATGTGGTGGGATTAACTACACCCCTATTTTGGCTCGCCGTCAGCTTGGGTTCCGCTTAAAGGATAAACCTAACAACATTCTGTAGGAAGGTGTGTTCTTTTAAGAGGGTAAAGATCCCCAAAACTTGAAAGGCAGGATGGTCCGCGCTTGGCGTAAGGTTCATAGGAAGGGAAGGAAAGAGCTTGGTCCGTAGAATTGTATTGCTTTGGAACCCTACACCGCTTGGGTGAGGAAGAGAGCTTTTGAGTACCGCATGCCATATGACTATCCGAGACCTACCCCTACGGCTATGGTTGGGCCTTCAACCCTCCCTAACCAAGGAGTAGAGGAGTTGAGATATGAAGACCGTTCACGTGCCTGGGTTCGTGAGCGAGAGGAACTACTTCAGCAACTCAGAGATAAAGATGTTGTGATAGAATTTCTGGAGCATCAGGTTATTGATAAGCCTGATGATGTGGTTACTTCTCTTCTTCCTCAATCATACAAGTTTTGGAAGAGGAAGTATGATCGACTCGCCAAGGAGAAAGTCGATATGGTGGCAGTTTATGAGAGAGAGGTGAAGAGGCTTCGTGCAGCTTATCTTCCAATCTCGAGAGCTTTGGACGGTTGTTTTTAGGGTTCCATAGGATGTTTATTCCCCTTTCCTTTTGTATTGTATTTGGTTACCAAAACTGTACTACTTCTTTGGTGTAAAAATTTTTCCAAATATTATTACTATGAGTATTCCATATATATGTCTTAAAAGATCAATATTTTTGAATGTTTGCAAATAGATCTCTATAAAATTCCTCAAATAAGAATAAATCATATGCACAAACATTGCATGCATCATATGCATAAGCAAGTTTTGTTCAACTCTGATCAGTGGTCTAACTCTTTGCTCTTCATTTATTTTGAAGACAAGCTGACGCACCGGTATAACACAAAACCCAATCTTCCAAAGCTGATGGATCATCTAGAGCAAGAGAACCGTGAACTGAAAGAGGAAGTAGCTAGGCTGACCGCCATGATGGAGTCAGTGCTGGCTGCTCAGAGCCAATCATCTCCAACTCCTGCAACTCCTCCCGCGAGGACAGTTATTTCTGAGGTAGCTTCCTCAACTATGTCTGCCGCCACCGCTCACTTCGTGCCTACTATGCCAGCCGGGTTCCCCTGGGGGATGGCTGCCAATTTTGTACCCGAGGGTTTTGCTCCAACTCTCCCTTCTCTGTCGGCATCTAGCCCGGTCCTTTCTGTGCCACCTCCCGTTATGCATACTTTACCCAGAGTAGAAGACACCATTTATTATTCTGAGCTACCTGAGGGCCCAGATGTTTATGAGAAGATGGACGTGATGAACGACCAATTCCTTGAGTTGCGCAAGGAACTGAAGACTTTAAGGAGTAAAGACCTCTTCGGTAAGAGTGTTGCTGAGTTGTGCCTTGTGCCCAACGTCAAGATCCCTGTTAAGTTCAAAATGCATGACTTTGAGAAATACAAGGGAAACACATGCCCTCTCAGCCATCTTGTGATGTATGCTCGCAAGATGTCAATGCAAACAGAGAATGATCAACTTCTTATCCCCTACTTCCAGGACAGTCTGTCCGGTGCTGCACTCAAATGGTACATGGGTCTGGACAGCGCGAACATCCGCTCGTTCAATGATTTTGGCGAAGCTTTTGTCAAGAAATATAAGTACAATGTGGATATGTCTCCCGATAGGGACCAACTGAGAGCGATGTCCCAGAAAGAGAAGGAGACTTTCAAAGAGTACGCCCAGAGATGGCGTGAGTTGGCCGCTCAGATTGTGCCACCCCTCGAAGAGAAAGAAATGACGAAGATATTTTTGAAGACTTTAACCTCTTTCTACTATGAGAGGATGATTGTTAGTGCTCCCTCGGACTTCACCGAAATGGTGAATATGGGAATGAGGCTAGAGGAAGGAGTCCGGGAAGGACGTCTGTCTAGAGATGAAGGCTCTTCTGTAAAGTGATATGAGGGCTTTTCTAAGAAGAAAGAGGGAGAAGCACATGTTGTGTCTTCCCATATTAAACGAAGACCCTCTATGAAGAGGACGATTGCTCGCCCTGCCATCAACCAACACTAGGTGGCTCATATAGCACCTGCCTTCAGAGAAGTTCATGATCAACAACTACAACAACATCAACAATATCAATAACAGCATCGTCCACAATAGCAGGCCTACCAGCCTCGAAACAACAATAACACCAACACCAGCTACAAAAGGAAGAGGGTCACTTTTGATCTGATTCCAATGTCTTATGTTGAACTCTATCCATCCCGGATTGATAGAAAGTTAATTAATCCACGAGACCCACCCGATGTACCAACCAACCCTCAGTGGTGGTACAATCCTGAGCTACATTCTGTATATCATTCCGGTGCTCCCGGACATGATGTGGAGAATCGCTATCCCCTGAAGACCAAGGTGCAAGACCGTGTTAGAAGTGGGATTTTATTTTTCG
Organism: Lathyrus oleraceus; assembly: GCF_024323335.1. Taxonomy (NCBI): domain Eukaryota; kingdom Viridiplantae; phylum Streptophyta; class Magnoliopsida; order Fabales; family Fabaceae; genus Lathyrus; species Lathyrus oleraceus. The sequence continues at coordinate 423,062,774 of NC_066581.1, forward strand.
AGGACGTAGGTCCTAATGTTAAGAAGAACCCATTGCCCGAGCATGGGAAAGCTGTTGTGAATATGGTCCAGGGTTGCCCTGGAAAATATAAAGTCCTTTATGTCAATGATATCAGGCAATCTCTGGTCGAGATGCACAGACTGTTATGTGGATTCAGTCATTATGATGATGACCATGACAGGTGCCAGGTGTGCACTGTCAATGAGAGAGGATGTCGACAAGTCAGGAAGGACATCCAAGAGATGCTGGATCAGGGTATGATTGAGATACTTCAGAATCACAATGAGGATGAAGTTTATGTTATTTCCCCTGTATTCAGAATACCAAAGCCTATTGTTGTCAAATATGATGGCAACAAGAAGAAGGTTTCTCCATATCTTGTAATCAAGCTAGCGGGCCCTGTCCCGTATTCTTCAGATAAAGTTGTTCCGTACAGGTACAATGCAGTAATGCTTGAAGATGGTAAGGAGGTGTTGTTTCCCTCCACCTCTGTTGTGAGTATCTCCGATGTTAGTGGTGTGACCCGTAGTGGTCGTGTTTTCTTGGTGCAGCCGAAACCCCACGAAGATGTCGTGAGGAGAGTTGCTATTGGTAATCCTGTCGGTCGTATGGGGACTTCTTCTTCTTCGAATCCGACACTTGTTGTGAAAGGCGCTGACCCTATTGTTGATAAAATTCTTAAAGTTCCTGTCATGGTTGGCCAGCATGACATTTTGAAAGAGGACTGTGATGAGATGCTAAGGCTCATCAAAAGGAGTAAATACAACGTTGTTGATCAGCTGCTACAAACTCCATCAAAGATATTTGTCATATCTTTGCTGATGAATTTTGAGCCACACCGTGAAGCTTTGCAGAGGGTGTTGGACGTGGCATACGTGGATCACGATGTCACTATTGAACAGTTCGATAGCATTGTTGCAAACATAACTGCTTGTAACAATTTGAGCTTTTGCGATGCTGATCTTGCCGAGGAGGGAAAAGACCACAATTTGGATCCACACATTTCTATGAACTTAAAGGATGATGCCTTGTCCAATGTGTTGGTGGACACAAGATCATCGCTCAATGTGTTTCCAAAATCCACTCTGGCCAAACATTCTTACCAGGGGCCTCCCATGAGGCAGAGTGGAGTGGTAGTGAAAGCTTGTGATGGATCGAGAATAACCGTGATTGGCGAAGTTGAACTCCTAATCAAGATTGGACCTAGTGATTTCCAGATCACTTTCTAGGTCATGGATATCCACCCATCATATAGCTGCTTTCTTGGAAGACCATGGATTCACGAGGAAGCTGTCGTGACATCCACCTTACACCAAAATTTGAAATTCGTCAAGAATAAGAAGTTGGTGGTGAAAGGGGGGCAGAAGGCTCTCTTGGTTAGCCATTTATCTTCCTTTTCCTATATAGACGTCGAGGATGAGGTTCGGGCTCTGTTCAAAGCCTTGTATATTGCTGAGCCTTCAAAGAAAGGACCTTCTTCATTTACTTCCTACAATGATGCGAAGTTGGCCATTGAGCATGGTGCAACTACTGGTTTAGGACAAATGATCAAGCTGGAAGATAACAAATCCTGAGCTGGCATAAGGTACTCTTCAGGCATTTCAAATGAGCGTGGGTTGTTCCAGAGTGGTGGTTTTATCCACACGGTTGAAGATCCAGAGGCTGCTGCCATAGTGGAAGATGATGAAGAGGAAGATTTGGGCAACTTTGCAATAATTGGGTCGATGTTGATGTTCCAACAGTTATCCACAAGTCCACGTAATATGTTCATTTTGTTTAAAAACCCTTCTCTCATTCCAAAGGGAGAAGTGATGATATTGTTGGCACATTTTGATTAATACAACGATATTCATTCAAAAATTACATGTTAAATGTTTGTTTTTCCAAATTATTTTTCCTTTTTGATTTTTGCATGAAATTAGTGATCATCATAAAACCCTAAAAAAGAGAATAAAATCAATTTTTTCATCTGCATAATGATTTGCCTTGCTTGAATTCTAAAATCTCTTTTATACTCAAAATCATTATGCAGGTTGATCAAACCCATTGAACATAATGATCCAACACCATATCCCAACTTTGAGTTCCCTGTATTTGATGCCGAAGAAGATGATGTTGAAGAGATTCCTGATGAGATTACCCGTCTGCTTGAGCACGAAGAGAAGATCATTCAGCCGCATCTTGAGAATCTGGAAACAGTCAACTTGGGGTCTGAAGATTGCATTCGTGAGGTGAAGATTGGGGCACTCCTTAAAGAGTCTGTGAAGAAGGGGTTGATTGAGTTGCTACGAGAATATGTCAATGTCTTTGCCTGGACGTATGAAGACATGCCTGGTCTAGACATTGATATCGTGCAACATTTCCTGCCTTTGAAGCCTTAGTGTGTGCCTGTGAAACAGAAGCTCAGAAGAACTCATCTTGATATGGCAGTGAAGATTAAAGAAGAAGTTCAAAAGCAAATTGATATGGGGTTTCTTGTGACCTCTACATATCCTCATTGGGTGGCCAATATTATGCCCGTGCCTAAGAAAGATGGAAAAGTCCGAATGTGTGTGGACTATGTAGATTTGAATAAAGCTAGTCTGAAAGATGATTTTCCTCTACCACACATTGATATATTGGTAGATAATACAACTAAATTCAATGTCTTCTCATTTATGGACGGATTTTTTGGTTATAACTAGATTAAAATGGCACCCGAGGATACGGAGAAGACAACATTCATCACACCTTGGGGAACATTCTAGTATCGAGTGATGCCCTTCAATTTGAAGAACGCCAGAGCCACGTATCAACGAGCTATGACTACCTTGTTTCATGATATGATGCACAAGGAGATCGAGGTGTACGTTGATGATATGATTGCAAAGTCGAAAACGGAAGTTGAACATGTAGAACACTTGTTGAAGCTTTTTCAGCGCTTGAGGAAGTACAGACTCCGCCTGAATCCGAACAAGTGTACATTTGGAGTCTGTTCCGGCAAGTTATTAGGCTTTATTGTCAGTGAAAGAGGTATTGAAGTTTATCCTGCCAAGGTCAAAGCAATACAGGAGATGCCTGCGCCCAAAACTAAGAAGCAAGTCCGAGGTTTTCTTGGTCGCTTGAATTATATTTCAAGATTTATATCCCACATGACTGCCACATGTGCGCCTATGTTCAAGCTCCTCTGGAAAGATCAGCGTCATGATTGGACCGAGGATTTCCAAAAGGCCTTTGACAGTATCAAAGAGTATCTATCAGAGCCTCCGATTCTGTCCCCGCCTATTGAAGGGAGACCATTGATTATGTACTTGACCGTGCTTTATGACTTTATGGGTTGTGTATTGGGTCAGCAAGATGAATCAGGGAAGAAAGTATATGTTATATACTACTTGAGTAAGAAGTTCACTAATTGTGAGTCTCGGTACTCAACGCTTGAGAAGACATGTTGTGCTTTGGCTTGGGCTGCTAAGCGTTTACGCCAGTATATGTTGAATCATACGACTTGGTTGATATCCAAAATGGATCCAATCAAGTATATCTTTGAGAAACCTGCTTTAACTGGGAGGATTTCCCATTGGCAGATGTTGTTGTCTGAGTTTGACATCGAGTATCAAGCTCAGAAAGCTATTAAAGGTAGTATCTTGGCTGACCACTTGGCACATAAACCAATTGAGGATTATCAGTTTGTTCAATACGACTTCCCGAATGAGGAGATTCTGTATTTGAAGATGAAAGATTCCGATGAGCCTACGCTTGTTGAAGGGTCAGAGCCAGGTTCCCGATGGGGTATGGTGTTTGATGGCGCTGTTAATCAATATGGAAATGGTATTGGGGCAGTGATTATTACTCCTCAGGGAACACATTTTCCTTTTACAGCAAGGCTAACTTTCAAATGCACGAACAATATGGCAGAATATGAGGACTCTATTATGGGTTTGGAGGAGTGTAATGATCTCAGGATCAAACATCTTGATGTTTATGGTGATTCGGCCCTTGTTGTTAATCAGATTAAGGGTGAATGGGAGACGAATCAGGCTGGCCTCATCCCATACAGAGATTATGCGAGGAGGATTTCAACTTTCTTTACCGAGGTTGACTTCCATCATATTCCTCGGGATGAGAATCGGATGGCAGATGCTCTTGCTACACTTGCTTCAATGATTGTGGTGAAATATTGGAATGAAGTCCCCAATATTACCGTGATGCGCTTGGATAGACCAACTCATGTATTTGCAGTTGAAGAAGTGAAAGATGATAAGCCATGGTATTTTGATATCAAATGCTTTCTCTAAAGTCAGACTTACCCGCCTAGGGCATCTGTTAAAGATAAGAAGACTTTGAAGAGATTATCTGGAAGTTTCTACCTCAATGGCGATGTGCTTTATAAGAGGAATTTTGACATGGTTCTGCTCAGATGCGTGGATAGACACGAAGCAGACCTGAAATTCTAGTTATCAGACTTTGGATGTCACACTGGTTGTTATCACATCCAATTCTGCACAGACAGGGATTATGCAGAGCTTAACAGTAAGTGCAGTAAATAACACAAGTAATTGTTCACCCAGTTCAGTCCAACATGACCTACATCTGGGGGCTACCAAGCCAGGGAGGAAATCCACTATTAGTAGTATCAATTCAAAGCTAAACTCACCCGTTTACAACTTATCACTTAATCCCTACCCAATGCAATTTAAATCTTAATCTAAGATCAGAGTTCCTACTCACTCCCCCTCAATCACCTCAGTGATATTAAAAACACTTTGAAGTCACACTTCAAAAACAACTCTTGGTTATGCTTCACAGCTTAAACCAAGATACACAGCACTCACGCTTAAAAGCTTCGAGTGACACAACACTTACAACTCAATGAACACCCTATGCCAAAGCAATCATCTACTTGATAATGACTTGGCTTACAAGATACGTCTAATTCTAGACTCACAAAAATACAGCAGTGAAGTAAGATGGACACACTAAATCTTCACGCCTCAAAATCCCTGAAACTGAATGGAGGAATGCCTTCCTTTTTATATTGCAGCACCTGGGCTTTTGCACCTGTATTTTCCTGAATTTTAGGTCACATAAGTTCCCACAAATTCAATATTTAGGTTGCTAACAAATAGGCTATTTGTTAGGTTCATTGAATGTAGCCTGGTTGTTGATTTCCTGGATTTTCTCTAAGCTGTTGACTTCCTAAAGAATAGCCTGAGAAAGCTGTAACAGAAAACTGAACAACCTACAAGTTAGCATATGCTGTCAGGAATGAATGTCACGACATTCAGCTTGACATCAAGGTCCATATGCTGAGTCTGTTTTTCCAGAAAACAGACTGTACAAATCTGCTGACCTGTACATGATCAAAATGACCATACTACAGTACCAGCTTACATTAGTAAATGTCAAAGTGTCCAACTTAACATTTACACAGTTGGCCTTAAGTTAGTTCTGTTATTCTCTTGAATAACAAACTAAGTAAAATGCTGAAGTATAGCAGAACACCACTCTGCCCAATCTTCAGTAGCTGCTGTCAATGATGAATGTCACAACATCCAGTTTGACATTCAGTCAGTAGGCCTTATGCCAGGTCTGGTTCTTCCTTGATAACCAGACTGCAAGTGAATACTAAGTTCTAACAGAACTCCTGATGTTCTATTCCTTAGTATCTGTTGACAGGTATGAATGTCACAACGTCCAGTTTGACATTCAATAAATCCTGTGTTAGCTAGTCCTGCAGTAACTACAAAGTAGTCACATATGCATGTCATGACATCAGTCAAGACATTAGTGTTTTACCATATAATGCAGCCAATTAAACACCTACAAACTCCCCCTTTGGCAAATTTTTGGCTAAAACACTTTGATCCCCATAACAGAGTTCATAGCAGCGGAAACACTCACCTAGCAGGAAATAATACTAGCTAAAAACACTCAGAGTGGCAGCACACTTACACACATGGAAGTTAAATAAAAACTTCACTTAGCAGCACACACATATTAGAAGTTGCACCTAAACTTCAATATCTGCTGCAGGGGGGGAATCTTCAGATCTGTCATGAGAGTCTGTTGTAGAGACTTACTCTGTTTGTCAGGGATGGATGGTTATTACTCCCCCTTTTTGTCACAAATGTTGCCAAAGCCAACAACATTGTCAGAGCACAATGACAGAGTCCCAGACTTGGTTTTACTTCACAGTTTCAACCAAGTTAACATCCACTTGATCTTGCTTCACAGCTTCGATCAAGTGATCACCCACTTTTGCTTAACAGTAGGTACCACCATATCAGATGCCATGATTTTGTTTCTGACATCCAGAACCACTCCTGCATGAACAGCATCCTTGAACTCCTGCAGGTACAGTGACCTTCTCTCTGTAGGGTGTCTCCTTATCTTCTTGTATCCACCCTTGTTGCAAGCAGCATAGCTATGATCTGTTGACCAATCATAGCCTAGTACAAATTGTTCAATAGGCAGAGGTATCAAACAATTTATCCCAAACATCAGTGGTTGCTATAAGGTCTCAGAGAGACATATTCCCAGTTTGCTCCTTAAGTTTTCAAACTGAGTAGCATCCAGAGCCTTTGTAAATATGTCAGCCAGTTGAAGATCCGTGGCTACATGTTCCAAAGTGATCACCTTGTCTTCCACCAGATCTCTGATGAAGTGGTGCCTAATGTCAATATGTTTGGTCCTGCTGTGTTTGATGGGATTCTTGGAGATGTTGATGGCACTGAGATTATCACAGAACAATGTCATGACATTTTGAGTGACATTGTACTCAGTGAGCATTTGTTTCATCCACACCAATTGGGAGCAGCTGCTTCCAGCAGCTATGTATTCAGCCTCTGCAGTGGACAGAGAGACACAGTTCTGCTTCTTGCTGAACCATGATATGAGGTTTTCTCCTAAGAAGAAACATCCACCTGATGTTCTTTTTCTGTCATCAGCACTTCCAGCCCAATCAGCATCACAGTACCCAGTTAGGACAGGCTCAGACCCATGTGAGTACAGCATCCCATAGTCACATGTCCCATTGATGTACTTGAGAATCCTTTTGACTTGATTCAAGTGACTCACCTTGGGCTCTGCTTGGTATCTGGCACACACTCCAACTGCATAAGAGATATCAGGTCTACTAGCAGTTAGATACAGCAGACTACCTATCATGCTCCTGTACAGGCATTGATCCACACTAGGCCCTCCATCATCTTTGGTTAACTTCAGATGAGTAGGAGCTGGAGTCCTCTTGTGCCTGGCATGGTCCATACCAAACTTCTTAACTATGTTCTTGGCATACTTGCTTTGGGAGAGAAACATAGAGTCCTCCATTTGGTTTACTTGCATTCCAAGGAAATAGGTCAGTTCTCCCACTAGACTCATTTCAAACTCAGACTGCATCTGGTGAACAAATTTGTTAACCATTTGTTCTGACATTCCACCAAAGACTATATCATCAACATAGATTTGAGCTATCATGATTTTGCCTTCATCATCCTTCACAAACAAGGTTTTATCTATGCCCCCCTTTCTGTATCCATTTGAGGTCAGAAATTCGGTTAACCTGTCATACCAAGCTCTGGGTGCTTGCTTCAACCCATACAAAGCTTTCTTCAACTTGTATACATGCTCAGGTTGGTTAGGATCACAGAACCCTTTGGGTTGTTCCACATAGACTTCTTCATTCAGGTAGCCATTCAAGAATGCACTCTTCACATCCATTTGGAATAGCTTGAACTTTAGGATGCATGCTACCCCCAACCGCAATCTGATGGACTCAAGTCTAGCCACAGGAGCAAATGTCTCATCAAAGTCTACTCCTTCAACTTGAGTGTATCCTTGAGCTACTAGTCTTGCTTTATTTCTAGTAATTACTCCTTTCTCATCAGATTTGTTTTTGTAGATCCACTTGGTACCAATGATGTTGGACCCTTCAGGTCTTGGAACCAGCTCCCATACTTCATGCCTTGTGAACTGCTCGAGTTCCTCTTGCATGGCAATGATCCAGTATTCATCAGTCAGGGCTTCTTTCACATTCTTTGGTTCAACCTTGGAAACAAAGCAGGAATTTGAGTTTATTCCTCTTGACCTGGTGGTTACACCACTGGTGGGATCCCCTATGATAAGATCCTTAGGGTGGTCTTTCTGAATTCTGATAGATGGCACTTTGGTGGTTGCCTCTACTTCACAATCAGGAGGAGATTCCTGTACTCCTTCAGGCTTGACTGGACTGTCAATTTGACTGTCGAGGAATGTTTCAACATCCTCCATGACATCGGTTCCTTCCTCTTTATCATCCACAATGACATTTATGGACTCCATCAGGACATTGGTCCTGTAGTTGAACACTCTATAGGCTCTGCTGTTAGTGGAGTATCCCAGAAATACGCCTTCATCACTTTTGGGATCTAGCTTCCTTCTCTGTTCACGATCTGTGAGGATGTAGCATTTACTTCCAAAAATATGAAAGTACTTCACAGTGGGTTTTCTACCCTTCCATATTTCATACAGAGTGGAGGAGGTTCCTTTTCTCAAGGTGACTCTGTTGTGAACATAGCACGCGGTATTCATTGCTTCAGCCCAAAAGTGCATAGGGAGCTTCTTTGCATGAATCATTGCTCTGGCAGATTCTTGAATAGTTCTATTTTTTCTTTCAACTATTCCATTCTGCTGAGGAGTTATAGGTGAGGAGAACTCATGGCTTATTCCTTCAGACGAGCAGAACTCATCAAACTTGGAGTTCTTGAATTCAGTACCATGATCACTTCTAATCCGGACCACACAACTGTCCTTTTCCCTTTGAAGTCTTATGCACAGATCTTTGAAGACATCAAATGCATCTGACTTCTCTCTGATGAAGCTTATCCACGTGTATCTGGAATGGTCATCAACCACCACGTAGGCATACTTCTTCCCACCAAGACTTTCAACCTGCATAGGTCCCATTAGGTCCATGTGCAGCAGCTCCAGAACTCTGGAGGTTGTGGAATGTCCCAGCTTTGGGTGTGACATCTTGGTTTGCTTGCCCACTTGGCATTCTCCACAGACTCTTCCTTCATCAATCAGAAGCTTTGGCATTCCTCTGACTGCTTCCTTGGATATGATCTTCTTCATTCCCCGTAAGTGGAGATGTCCAAGTCTTCTATGCCACAGCTTTACCTCCTGTTCTTCCTTGGCTGAGGAACATGTTGTGGAAAAGTTAGAGAGATCAGGTTCCCACAGGTAGCAGTTGTCTTTGGACCTGGTTCCTCTCATAACTTCCTGATTGTCACCACTTGTCACGATGCACAGCTCCTTAGTGAACTGAACATGAAACCCTTGATCACACAGCTGACTTATGCTGATGAGGTTTGCAGTTAGTCCTCTTACTAACAGCACATTGTTCAGTTTTGGCACTCCAGAACAGTCCAGTGTGCCCACACCTCTTATTTTTCCTTTGGCCCCATCACCAAAAGTCACATAGCTGGTGGTGTGAGGTTGAATGTCTACCAGTAGATTTTCCATACCAGTCATATGTCTTGAACATCCACTGTCAAAGTACCAGTCTTCTCTGGAAGAGGCCCTTAGGGCAGTGTGAGCTGTCCTAGCATACCATTGTTGCTTCTTAATGGGAACACATCGCTTACGTGTGTTATGCTTAGGTCTGACATGTGAGGCTCTGTTAGGGAAGCCATGAATCCAGTAGCAGAAGGCTTTTATATGTCCAAGCCTGCCACAGTGGTGACACCTCCAATTCAGGTATATTCTCTTCTGATGATCATTCATCCTAGCTCCTCGATGTTGAGACATTGGCTTTGACATCGGCTTGAACTTCTGAACTCTAGCCTTTGGGCGTTTGTGTTCAGCTCTTTTTCCAAATCCTAGCCCAGATTTGGTTCCAGACTGCTGACCCACCTTTAGAATTTCTTCCAAGGTGTCAGTTCCCTTATTCATCATTCTGATGGATTTGGTCATCTGGTTCAGCTTGGAGGTCAGCAGGGCTATCTCATCTTTTAGCCCCTCTATGGCAGACAGTTGTTTCTGTCTCTCATCTTCCAGTTCCTTGATGAGTTTCTTCTGTTTTTCTCCTTGTGCACGCACTTCTGCATTGGTGGTACACAGCTTCTTATATGCTGCAGCAAGTTCATCAATTGTCAGCTCATCTGCACTTGTGTCATCTTCAGAGACACACACACTGGTTAGTGCAGTGACATGTTTGGCAGATTCTCCTTCAGACTCACTTTCAGAATCTCCTTCAGACCATGTGATAGCTAGCCCCTTACTTTGCAATTTGAGGTAAGTAGGGCATTCAGCTCTGACGTGTCCATACCCTTCACAGCCATGACACTGGATTCCCTTCCCATGGTTGAACTTCTCCTCAGAAGTTGATCTTTTCTTAATGTCAGACGGGATGTTCTTGACATTAGGTCTGCCTCTTTGATCAATCTTCTTCATGAACTTGTTGAATTGCCTCCCAAGCATGGCTAGGGCTTCTGATATACTTTCATCACCTCCTGTATATCCTTCTTCTGACTCCTCTTCAGCATTTGTTATAAAGGCTATGCTTTTCTTCTTCTCAGCATACTCACCTAAGCCCATTTCAAAGGTTTGGAGAGAACCAATGAGCTCATCTACCTTCATATTGCTGATGTCCTGAGCCTCCTCTATGGCAGTGACCTTCATAGCAAACCTCTTAGGTAAGGACCTGAGAATCTTTCTTACAAGTTTCTCTTCAGTCATTTTCTCACCTAGTCCACCAGAGGTGTTTGCAATTTCAAGAATATTCATGTGAAAGTCATGAATAGTCTCTTCCTCCTTCATCTTCAGATTTTCAAACTTGGTTGTCAGCATCTGAAGTTTGGACATCTTCACCTTGGAAGTACCTTCATGAGTTACCTTGAGGGTATCCCAAACTTCCTTAGCTAGCTCACAGTGGTGAACTAGTCTGAAGATGTTCTTGCTGATTCCATTGAACAAAGCATTCAAGGCCTTGGAATTTCCAAGAGCTAGTGCCTCTTGCTCCTTGTCCCACTCTTCTTCAGGAATCTGCACACTGACTCCATCTTCACCTGTCCTCATTGGATGTTCCCATCCTTTGTTGACAGCTCTCCAGACTTTGCTGTCTAGAGACCTTAAGAAGGCTATCATACGAGGCTTCCAGTCATCATAATTAGAGCCATCCAACATGGGTGGTCTATTTGAGTGTCCTAAATCCTTGTCCATGGTACTAGAAAGTAACTTCCCTAGATCTCACCCAGAACTTCACAGGCAGGGTGCCTGCTCTGATACCAATTGAAATTCTAGTTATCAGACTTTGGATGTCACACTGGTTGTTATGACATCCAATTCTGCACAGACAGGGATTATGCAGAGCTTAACAGTAAGTGCAGTAAATAACACAAGTAATTGTTCACCCAGTTCAGTCCAACATGACCTACATCTGGGGGCTACCAAGCCAGGGAGGAAATCCACTATTAGTAGTATCCATTCAAAGCTAAACTCACCCGTTTACAACTTATCACTTAATCCCTACCCAATGCAATTTCAATCTTAATCTAAGATCAGAGTTCCTACTCACTCCCCCTCAATCACCTCAGTGATATTAAAAACACTTTGAAGTCACACTTCAAAAACAACTCTTGGTTATGCTTCACAGCTTAAACCAAGATACACAACACTCACGCTTAAAAGCTTCGAGTGACACAACACTTACAACTCAATGAACACCCTATGCCAAAGCAATCATCTACTTGATAATGACTTGGCTTACAAGATACGTCTAATTCTAGACTCACAAAAATACAGCAGTGTAGTAAGATGGACACACTAAATCTTCACGCCTCAAAATCCCTGAAACTGAATGGAGGAATGCCTTCCTTTTTATATTGCAGCACCTGGGCTTTTGCACCTGTATTTTCCTGAATTTTAGGTCACATAAGTTCCCACAACTTCAATATTTAGGTTGCTAACAAATAGGCTATTTGTTAGGTTCATTGAATGTAGCTTGGTTGTTGATTTCCTGGATTTTCTCTAAGCTGTTGACTTCCTAAAGAATAGCCTGAGAAAGCTGTAACAGAAAACTGAACAACCTACAAGTTAGCATATGCTGTCAGGAATGAATGTCACGACATTCAGCTTGACATCAAGGTCCATATGCTGAGTCTGTTTTTCCAGAAAACAGACTGTACAAATCTGCTGACCTGTACATGATCAAAATGACCATACTACAGTACCAGCTTACATTAGTAAATGTCAAAGTGTCCAACTTAACATTTACACAGTTGGCCTTAAGTTAGTTCTGTTATTCTCTTGAATAACAAACTAAGTAAAATGCTGAAGTATAGCAGAACACCACTCTGCCCAATCTTCAGTAGCTGCTGTCAATGATGAATGTCACAACATCCAGTTTGACATTCAGTCAGTAGGCCTTATGCCAGGTCTGGTTCTTCCTTGATAACCAGACTGCAAGTGAATACTAAGTTCTAACAGAACTCCTGATGTTCTATTCCTTAGTATCTGTTGACAGGTATGAATGTCACAACGTCCAGTTTGACATTCAATAAATCCTGTGTTAGCTAGTCCTGCAGTAACTACAAAGTAGTCACATATGCATGTCATGACATCAGTCAAGACATGAGTGTTTTACCATATAATGCAGCCAATTAAACACCTACAAGACCTGTTGATGCCTGAAGTCCATGAGGGTTCATTTGGTACTCATTCTAATGGACATGCCATGGCAAAAAAGATGTTGAGAGCAGACTACTATTGGCTGACAATGGAGTCTGATTGCTGCAAATATGTTAAGAAGTGCCACAAGTGTTAGATTTATGCGGATAAGATTCATATTCCCCCGACACTTCTGAATGTTATTTTCTCACCATGGCCTTTATCCATGTGGGGAATTGACATGATTGGCATGATAGAGCCAAAGGCGTCAAATGGTCACCATTTTATTCTCGTAGCTATTGATTACTTCACCAAGTGGGTTGAAGCGGCATCATATACGAGTGTGACCATGCAGGTAGTTGTGAAGTTTATCAAGAATCAACTCATATGCCTTTATGGTGTGCCAGACAATATCATTACCGATAATGGATCTAACTTGAACAACAAGATTATGAAAGAGTTATGTAGCGAGTTCAAGATTGCACATCATAATTCCTCTCCTTACAAACCCAAGATGAATGATGTTGTTGAAGCTGTTAACAAGAACATCAAGAAGATAATCCAGAAGATTGTTGTTACGTGCAAAGATTGGCATGAGATACTGCCATTTGCTTTGCATGGCTATCGTACATTCGTCCGCACTTCAACAGGGGAAACCCCTTTCTCTCTCGTGTATGGCATGAAGGTTGTGCTCCCCATGGAGGTTGAGATCCCATCAATGAGAGTCTTGATGGAAGCCAAGTTGACTGAGGCTGAATGGGTTTAGAGTCGTTATGACCAACTGAACTTGATTGAAGAGAAGAGATTAACTGCCATGTGTCATGGTCAGTTATATCAGCAAAGGATGAAGAAAGCCTTTGATAAGAAGGTCAAGCCTCGTGTGTTCTGATAAGGTGACCTCATGCTCAAGAAAGTTTTATCTTTCGCACCCGATTCCAGGGGTAAGTGGACTCCAACCTATGAAGGTCCATATGTTGTTAAGAGAGCCTTTTCAGGCGGTGCTTTGATGCTTACAACTATGGATGGGGAGGATTTCACTCGTCCTATGAATTCAGATGCAGTCAAGAAATACTTTGCCTAAATAAAAACAGAATAACTCGCTAAGTTGAAACCCGAAAGGGCGACTTAGGAAAAAATGAGTGTCTCGGTAGATTGAAAACCCGAAAGGGCGATCCAGGAAAAAGTTAGAGACATGAAAAAAATGAATATGTATATCCCGCTAGATTAAGTACCTGCATCCTGACAAGACTTTGTTCTACAAACTGTCATCTATCAAAAATTCTCGCTCAGTCATCGTCAATTGAAGCTTCAGATACATTGGATTCAGAGTCGGTGGAGAAATGGTCATTATGTTCAATGTATCCCTTTTTCCAATATATATCACCAATTTCAAATTTGTAAAAATCCATGGAGTCTCGCCATTTGCGGACTACCATTCTATCAAATAAATTTGAGCCTTTATCCAATTCTTTGCACTCTTATTTGTTTCTGCTTAACAAATGTTTGCATGTTTTAATTGATAAATATCATTGTTTTAAACGAATAAAGTTTGATGAACTATTTTTAAACAAAGTGAACATTCACAATGACTAAAAGGATAAATGGAATGTTTTCAGTGGTCTCCCAAGGATAGTATGATCTCCAAAAGGGTAAGACATTTGTTCATGTTCTGGCATGTTTGTATCCTCTTCATCATCTTTCAGGTTGTCTCCTCAGCGAGCGCAAAAAGAATTAAACATCCTTAACTCCCTAATGAGTCTGAGTCTTGAATTTGTGTTTTATCAAATATATGGTTGTCATCCCTTGTGTGGACTGACCTAAAATCCCTTATAGATTGATTAAAGTTCGTATGCTATCTATTCTCGAGGAAGTTGGTCTTCCCCCAGCATAAATTGGAATTTCCAGCAGAGGGAGCAGAAATTCTCAGCTTGAATAGAATCCCTCGGCAGAGTGAGCATGTGTTCTCTACAAAGCTATCTTTCAGATATCTCCTCAGCAGTGGTTTCCTAGAGCAGCTGGTGAAGAGTTTATTCCCTTTTCATCCTGTCGCAACCTGAAAAAAAAATGCGAAAAAACAACCGGCGAAAAAATAGATGACAGAAGAGTCGCCACCGTGCGTTATTTATCTAATGTACTATTTACTAAAAGAGGGGTCAAAAGAAAATGACTCGCACGGATGTCGCATCCCCTGCATACGTATCTCATCTGAATATGAGAATCAGAGTCTTCGTAGCTCGGCTACCTATGGGTTAAAGAGGAGTGTGCTCGCTAAGACATCGCGTCTTATGCCTACATATCTCATCTGGAATGAGAATCAGAGCAAGCCATAGTTCGGCTAACTACGGGTTAAAGGTTGTGTTTTAGGATGAACGGCGTTACTACGCAATCTACCGGATGCTCGACCTTTGAAGACTTACTCGCCTGTAGTAGAAGGAGTCAACGTGTTCTTAGGAGAAGAAAAAACAATGAGTTGGTTTGTGTTTTAGGAATGCTCATGCAAAAAAGGAAGTCCAAGACGAAGGAATAGTGCTACCTTAATTGACATGCAAACGAGAGACTGTATGAAGCCTAACAATCTTATGGGGAAACAATCACACCACACAAAACATGTATCTTAAAGTAAACGCGCCAACAGAGGGCTTAAACATACATGGGTAGGGCTTTAGTTAAGAGGGGTCATATCAACCTCGACAAACAAGCCATGGAATAGGTAATCAAATGGACTCTTAACTACTGACATTGAACATCAGGGTGAGCAGATCAAAAGGGTAATGAGGATAAGACCTCATAGCTCTTAACCCTGGCCAGGGTGAGCTTATGACAAAAAGTGGGGATTTAGAAAGGTGGAGTCCTCTCCACTGACTGACCGGACAAAAGATCTTGGGCTTTTGTTCTGAAGCATCAACACCTAGTGCGAGCATAAAGAATGACACACTGAATAACGGGGGATTGATTACTAATCCCTTTTATCCGTCAATTTCCTCTGCAGGGAGGTCTTTAGCACGGATGCCATTGTTTAAAAATAGTTCATCAAACTTTATTCGTTTAAAACAATGATATTTATCAATTAAAACATGCAAACATTTCACAATGACTAAAAGGATAAATGGAATGTTTTCAGTGGTCTCCCAAGGATAGTATGATCTCCAAAAGGGTAAGACATTTGTTCATGTTCTGGCATGTTTGTCCCTCTTCATCATCTTTCAGGTTGTCTCCTCAGCGAGCGCAAAAAGAATTAAACATCCTTAACTCCCTAATGAGTCTGAGTCTTGAATTTGTGTTTTATCAAATATATGGTTGTCATCCCTTGTGTGGACTGACCTAAAATCCCTTATAGATTGATTAAAGTTCGTATGCTATCTATTCTCGAGGAAGTTGGTCTTCCCCCAGCATAAATTGGAATTTCCAGCAGAGGGAGCAGAAATTCTCAGCTTGAATAGAATCCCTCGGCAGAGTGAGCATGTGTTCTCTACAAAGCTATCTTTCAGATATCTCCTCAGCAGTGGTTTCCTAGAGCAGCTGGTGAAGAGTTTATTCCCTTTTCATCCTGTCGCAACCTGAAAAAAAAATGCGAAAAAACAACCGGCGAAAAAATAGATGACAGAAGAGTCGCCACCGTGCGTTATTTATCCCAAAGGAGGGAAAGGAAAAGCTCGAAGTAAACCTGAAAAAAGGAAAGGAAAAGACAAGGTCTCGCAACAAAATCTTGGGTTCGGGAGCCGATTATGCGAAGGGAAGGTATTAGCACCCCTACGCATCCGTGGTACTCTACGGGATCCACTTTTGTTGTTCTTGTCTAAAGGGTGTAGTTTTATCTAATGTACTATTTACTAAAAGAGGGGTCAAAAGAAAATGACTCGCACGGATGTCGCATCCCCTGCATACGTATCTCATCTGAATATGAGAATCAGAGTCTTCGTAGCTCGGCTACCTATGGGTTAAAGAGGAGTGTGCTCGCTAAGACATCGCGTCTTATGCCTACATATCTCATCTGGAATGAGAATCAGAGCAAGCCATAGTTCGGCTAACTACGGGTTAAAGGTTGTGTTTTAGGATGAACGGCGTTACTACGCAATCTACCGGATGCTCGACCTTTGAAGACTTACTCGCCTGTAGTAGAAGGAGTCAACGTGTTCTTAGGAGAAGAAAAAACAATGAGTTGGTTTGTGTTTTAGGAATGCTCATGCAAAAAAGGAAGTCCAAGACGAAGGAATAGTGCTACCTTAATTGACATGCAAACGAGAGACTGTATGAAGCCTAACAATCTTATGGGGAAACAATCACACCACACAAAACATGTATCTTAAAGTAAACGCGCCAACAGAGGGCTTAAACATACATGGGTAGGGCTTTAGTTAAGAGGGGTCATATCAACCTCGACAAACAAGCCATGGAATAGGTAATCAAATGGACTCTTAACTACTGACATTGAACATCAGGGTGAGCAGATCAAAAGGGTAATGAGGATAAGACCTCATAGCTCTTAACCCTGGCCAGGGTGAGCTTATGACAAAAAGTGGGGATTTAGAAAGGTGGAGTCCTCTCCACTGACTGACCGGACAAAAGATCTTGGGCTTTTGTTCTGAAGCATCAACACCTAGTGCGAGCATAAAGAATGACACACTGAATAACGGGGGATTGATTACTAATCCCTTTTATCCGTCAATTTCCTCTGCAGGGAGGTCTTTAGCACGGATGCCACTTCTTGGAGGTCTTTGGGCACAAAAGTAAACAAACAAAAGAAAACATTGCCTCATATTGAGGTCTTCCAGCTAAGAAAGCGGTAAAATACGGGAAATATGTAAAAGTACCACACGAATAAAGATCTAAAGTAATAGCAACTAACGACACAAGAAACCCAGAGATCTCTCAAGCTGGCACCACCAAAGAAAGCAAGTCAGCACAGGTAATCGGAATAAACCTCCAGGTGGTATCCCACAAATAAAGTGGAATGCCAAGAAAGCTATCCTTTCAGGAGTCATGTGAGCCCTCACAAAAAACTCAACAAACAGGTTAGAGTGACAAGATGGGGCGCAATCAAGAGTTGCCCCAAATCAAAATGTAACCACATGAATCATGCCATTAAAATTCACAAAAAGAGCTCACAAAAAGCAACCAAGTGTAGGAGGCCTAAACCTTTTGTTAAACACATGCATCAAAAGGGTATCAAAATTCAAAGTCAGGGGCAAGGATCCACACATCAAGACATGACATACATACTAAAACATGTGCCCACATGCAAAACCTAACGATAATACCTCATACATTCAGAACATTCAAATTGAAAGCATAGAGTAATGGAAATAGGGCAAACCTGATTGGAGAGATCGAATGAAATTGAATTGCCCGGTTGGGTTTGCAAAGCAATCTGAGGGTTTACATGTGATGGAATTAGGTCTTTGCAGATGAGTTCCTTTCAGTCTCTGGAGGTTGCTCTGAACTCTGTTAGCTCTTCTCTCACTATCTTTTTCCCCAGGGTTTTTTGGGAGATGGAAGTCTAGAATTTATAACCTGATTTTTGTGACTTTGTGGGCTCAAAAGAGAGAGGTCCAAGTCCAATATTTTTCTGTTATATTTTATTTATTTATTTATTTTATTTATTTATTTTTCGAGATGCGTGGGCTTCGCCTAGCGAGCATGACAGTTCATGAACAAACTTTTGCTCCTTCAAGATTAACCTTTTGAATGATGAATATACCCCATTTGAACATGTTGGAAGTAACTCAACTTATTCCCTTTTGTCAACTGATCACCCAAATAGAACCCGCAAAGTGTCTTGGATGATATTCAAGCTTCTTGGATTTAATTCCGATTGACATGATGAAATGCAATATGAAATGTTAAATGACCTAAAAATGAATGCATGCATGAGGGGGGAAAATTTTAGGGTATTACAGCTGCCCCTATTCAATCAACTGGAGACCCGAAAAGAAGATAGCAGCGGCTTTCGCACTTTCGAGGTATCAAGGGATTGAATACAATAAAAGCCTGAAAATTTTCACTGAAGTGAAGTGAAGTAACAATGCCTGTCAGATCGGCAAAGAGTTGGTCTTGAAAGAAGAAGTCGTCTGGTACGGTGAGAGTCGGTTTGAATACCGAAAAAGAATGCTAACCTGGATACCAAAATAAATGGTAACACAGAAATAACCATGGCCTGAATGCCGCTCATCAGTCTGAATACTGGAAATGACTTTGATCTGAGCATCGGAAGGTATGAGATTATTAATATCGGTCTGGACACCGAGAGACTGGCCTGAATGCCACTTCGGCCTGAATACCGGAAACCTGGCCTGAATGCCACAAGTTGCGTCGACCTGAACGTCGGAAACTCTTCGATCTGAATATTGGAAGACTGGCCTGAATGCCACTTCGGTCTGAATACCGGAAACCTGGCCTGAATGCCACAAGTTGCATCGACCTGAACGTCGGAAACTTCTTCGATCTGAACATCGGAAAACTGGCCTGAATACCACTTCGGTCTGAATACCGGAAGACTAGCCTGAATGCTACTAGTTGCGTCGACCTGAACGTCGGAAACTTCTTCGATCTGAACATCGGAAAACTGGCCTGAATACCACTTCCGTCTGAATACCGAAAGACTGGCCTGAATGCCACTTCGGTCTGAATACCGGAAATTTTTCATGCCTATCAGCATCGGCAGAGAATGATAATTGATGCGGCGCGCGGGCCAATGACACTTGCTAGGGATAATAAAGGTAAGTCATGGACAATCTTCAGTCTGAGTACTGGAAATAACTTCTGGCTTATCACTTGGGATACTGAGAATGTTTTATGCTTACATGCGTATGTTTGAATTTTTCAATGGCGTAATGCTCCATGAAAATGGAAATGCTACGCGATTTGAGAGGATGCAATGCAATATGATTCTACATGCACGGATGCGAAATGTTGGGTAGAATGCCAAGCCGAGGCAAGCGAATCTGCTGGGGAAATGATCACCATCTTCTGGACCTTGACAAGGTTGTTGGAGATGCACAGCGCAAAGAACTCTGTAGGGAAATGACCCGCCACACGGTGTTCTAGCAATGACGAAATACCGAGACTCTGACTGGGGAGAGAACGACACTGAAAACCTGCTGTTGGGGAAAGCGATAGTGGTTCTGGCAAACATAACCTGCGAGAGAGACGACTTAGCAGGGGAAGCAAACACCAATACGGTACCGAGATTCTGCTTCAAGGAAAGAGACCATGGATCTGGCGTCGAGATCATCGATCTGACATCGAACTCTGAGGAGCAGTCGCTTCTGCTGGGAAGATACAGTCTGGCACTGTCAACTCCGTTGGGGATATATATTCTGGCACTGTCAACTCTACTGGGGAGTGTATATTCTGAAATAACCGCTTGGGGGAGGTACAACAGTGAGAGCCTGCTGGGGATCAAAGAATCCAATGCTCTGATCAGCTCTGCAGGGATAAGATACGAACTTCGACTGTTGGGGGAAAACATTCACGATCATCGGCTGGGAACCTTAAGGAAATTCCCCAAGGGTACCTGTTCTGAATAGACGATCTAAAGCACTTGACATTTACAGCAATTTGAAATGTTTATTAAGCATGTACCTGTAAAGCTCTTATGTTTCATGATGCAGTGTTTATCAAAAATTCGGACGTCATTTTTGCAAACAAAACAGTAAAATGAAAATGAAAACAGAGATATACTAAATAACATGATTTTATTGATTGAATGGCCTTTGAATAGGCATTTACATCAGGAAGCAATCCCTGCAAAGAGGTAATCGCACAAAATATAAAAACAGAAATTAATCTAATGGCAATGTGAAATGGATTTCTATTGGGTTCCAATTCTGCTATGACTTGCTCGTCTTCAAGATCCTCCAGATGACCAGCTTTTCAAAAAGAGTGGTTGGAATGTTTCCTACCTTTCAGAAGTTTCCGGTTATTGACACGAGATGAGATTCAGAACGCAGTCATTCGTTTAATCCCTAACTTTTTCCTGGATCGCCCTTTTCGGGTTTTCAATCCACCGGGATTCCCATTTTTGCCTAAGTTGCCTTTTCAGGTTTTCAACTTACCGGGTGTACGATCTTTTCATTTTTAATCCCTAATTTTTGCCAGAACCTTTTCATTTTCTTGGTTCGTCGGGATGCCCATTTTTTGCCTGGACTATTCTTTTTACTGTCCATCGTGTCTATTTTATGCGAAGTATTTTTTAACTGCGTCTGAGTTCATAGGGGAAGTGAAGTTTTCACCATCCATCGTTGCAAGCATTAAGGCCCCACCATCAAAAAACCTTGGTGACAATATACGGTCCATCATAGTTAGGAGTCCACTTGCCCCTGTGATCTGTCTGAGGAGGAAGGATCCTTTTCAACACTAAATCTCCGACTTGGAAGCATCGAGGATGCACTTTCTGATCAAAGGCTCTCTTCATCTGACCCTGATACAATTGCCCATGACAAATGGCTGCCATTCGCTTCTCTTCGATAAGACTCAACTCATTGAACCTTGTCCGAATCCATTCAGCTTCGTCTAACTTGACAACCAACAGGACTCTTAGAGAAGGAATCTCCACTTCAACAGGTAGGACTGCTTCCATACCATACACAAGGGAGTAAGGGGTTGCCCCGGTCGATGTACGCACTGAAGTACGGTACCCATGCAAGGCGGAGGGTAACATCTCATGCCAATCTCTGTACGTAACGACCATCTTCTGCATAATCTTCTTTATGTTCTTATTTGCTGCCTCAACAACACCGTTCATCTTAGGACGGTAAGGGGAAGATTTGTGATGCTGAATGTTGAAGTTTTGGCACAACTCCTTCATCATTTTGTTGTTGAGATTAGAACCATTATCAGTAATGATTCTTTCGGGAATCCCATAGCAATGAATGATTTCTTTCTTGATGAAACGGGCAACCACATGTCTGGTGACATTCGCGAACGATGTTGCTTCGACCCACTTGGTGAAATAGTCGATGACAACAAGGATGAAGCGATGCCCATTGGAGGAGTTCGGCTCAATCTTTCCAATCATATCGATGCCCCACATAGAAAAAGGCCATGGCAAAGACATCACATACAAAGGATTTGGCGGCACATGTACCTTATCAGCATAAATCTGGCATTTATGACACTTCCGAGCATATTTGAAACAATCAGATTCCATGGTCATCAATTAATATCCCGCTCTCAACAATTTCTTAGCCATTGCATGTCCGCCGGCATGAGTACCGAAGGAGCCTTCATGAACTTCATGTATTAACATGTTTGCTTCGTGTCTATCCACGCATCTGAGCAAAACCATATCGAAGTTCCTTTTATACGTAACATCGTCTTTGTTCAAGAAGAAACTGCCTGCGAATCTTCTCAGAGTCTTTCTATCATTGTTGGATGCCCCTGCAGGGTACTCTTGATTCTTCAGAAAGCACTTGATGTCGTGGTACCACGGCTTGTCATCAACTACCAGTTCAGCAGCAAACACATACGCGGCCCTGTCGAGGCGCATAACATCAATCCTGGGAACATGGTTCCACCGAATCATTTTGATCATGGAGGATAGAGTGGCAAGAGCATCTGCCATCTGGTTCTCATCACGAGCTATGTGATACAACTTTACTGTCGTGAAGAAAGTCAATAGTCTTCTCGTGTAATCTCTGTAAGGGACCAGATTGGGCTGGAGAGTGTTCCAATCACCATTCACTTGATTGATCACTAGAGCTGAATCTCCGAAGATGTCCAAAGTCTTGATTCTCAAGTCAATGGCTTGCTCAAGACCCAAGATACAGGCTTCATACTCAGCTTCATTATTTGTACACTCAAAAGTCAGACGAGCGGTGAAAGGCATGTGGGCACCTTTCGGAGTAGTAATGACAGCGCCAATTCCACTTCCTCTGGCATTGACAGCCCCATCAAACAACAAAGTCCACTTTTCGCCTGGATCAGGTCCCTCCTCAACAACTGGCTCTTTGCAGTCTTTCATCTTGAGGAACATGATGTCTTCATCTGGAAAATCAAACTTCTTCGGCTCGTAATCTTCAACCGGCTGTTGAGCAAGATAGTCCGACAGAATACTCCCCTTGATGGCTTTCTGGGATGTATACTGGATATCATACTCTGTCAGTACCATTTACCAACGAGCAACCCTTCCGGAGAGAGCTGGCTTCTCAAATATATACTTGACTGGATCCATCTTGGAGATCAGTAAGGTTGTGTGAGACAACATGTATTGTCTCAAATGCTTAGCAGTCCATGCAAGTGCACAACATGTCTTTTCAAGCATCGAGTATCTCGACTCGCAATCTGTGAATTTCTTACTCAGGTAGTAGATGGCATGCTCTTTCCTACCTGTCTCGTCGTGTTGACCGAGAACACAACCCATGGAATTGTCTAGTACTGTCAAATACATAATCAGCGGTCTCCCTGGGACCGGAGGCATAAGGATAGGAGGATTCTGTAAATACTCTTTTATTTTCTCGAAAGCCTTTTGACAATCATCATTCCACCTGATAGCCTGATCTTTTCTCAGCAATTTGAATATTGGCTCGCACGTGGCTGTTAGGTGAGAGATGAACCTTGCAATGTAGTTCAACCTTCCTAAGAAACCACAGACTTGTTTCTCTGTTCTTGGCTCAGGTATTTCCTGTATCACTTTTACTTTGTCAGGATCCACCTCAATCCCTTTTCCGCTAACAATAAAACCCAGTAATTTTCCAGATCTCACCCCGAAAGTACACTTGTTCGGGTTAAGCCTCAGCTTGAATTTTCTCAAACGCTCAAACAGTTTCTGCAGATTCACCAAATGTTCTTCTTCTGTCTGATATTTGGCAATCATATCGTCAACATAAACCTCGATTTCATGATGAATCATATCATGGAAAAGAGTCACCATCGCTCGTTGATATGTTGCTCCGGCATTTTTCAGACCAAACGACATCACCTTGTAGCAAAAGGTGCCCCATGGGGTTATGAAAGTTGTCTTTTCCATGTCTTCTAGAGCCATCTTAATTTGGTTATAGCCAGCAAAGCCATCCATGAAAGAGAATACCGAGAACTGAGTTGTGTTATCCACCAAAACTTTGATGTGAGGTAATGGGAAATCATCTTTAGGACTAGCTCTGTTCAGATCCAGGTAGTCAACACACATCCGTACCTTTCCATCCTTCTTAGGTATTGGAACGATGTTTGCAACCCATGGCGAATAATTGGTGACTGCTAGAAACCCTGCATCCAACTGTTTTTGCACTTCTTCCTTTATCTTGACAGCCATCTCCGGTCTTGTTCTTCTGAGCTTCTGCTTGACTGGAGGACAACCTTCTTTGAGAGGCAAACGGTGTACCCCGATGTCTGTGTCAAGCCCTGGCATGTCCTGATAAGACCAGGCGAAGATGTCAACATATTCTTGCAGCAATTCAATCAGCCCTTTCTTCACATTATCTTCCAAAGCAGCCCCTATCTTGATTTCTCTCTTGGCGTCCTTGGTGCCGAGATTAATCACTTCCACAGACTCTTGATGCGGTTGAATGACCCTTTCTTCCTGTTTTGATAACCTGGTAAGTTCTTCAGGGAGTTCACAGTCTTCATCACCCTCTTCTTCAGTTTGATAGATCAGATTTTCAAAGTCGAAGCGAGCCGTAGCAGAACTGTTATCGATAGGATCCGGTGACGTACATTTGCATGAGTGATGGTATGTGCTTATGAGTGTGAACAAGGAATGAAAACTAAACAAAACATTGAAAAATACATTTTTTGATTTTTGAAAACTGCAAAAATAGAAAGACAGTGAGCAAAATATTTGAATGCAAAAAGACGTCCTTTATTTATGATAAAAAATGCAAGTATCCACATAGATGAGCCCTACAATGAGTCATTACGCCCTGGGCGGAACGTAAGACTTAGACATGGATGAATAAACAAGAAAAATTACTCCTCCAGAAAAGTGGCTTGGACAATCTCTTCAGAAGACCAATTATTGATGACTTCACCCGGGATCCTCCGACGCACCCAGTTATCGATGTCGCAATCATTATCCCCATCTTCTTTGTTGATTCCTTCGGGTACCATATCGGTGAATGCCTGAGTCAGCTATCCTAGTAGTGGAACACCAAACAACTGAGAACACCGCGGTGGTACCTGGTATGCAAGACATGCTAATGTGTATGCAAATGCAATGACATGTTTATCAATTCCAAAGGTATTCTACCCCCTTGATTCCAGTCTCACATTTGATAAACTATCCCTTTTAAAAAGTACCAGAAAAACCCCGACTAGAATCAAGAAGAAGATATAAACCCCATAGAAATGGATAAACATGTGTTAAATGATATGAATGTGAATGATGTGATGCAATTCAGTGATATGCAAATCAAGATTGTTGTATCTGCTTGAATATCTGTTGGGTTGCACTTTTTGAAGAGAAACCCACTGAAGAATGTAATACGAGATCAAAACTCTGCTCTAGAAAACCGGGTTGGTTTATATCACGAGGCACAGGATCAGAACTTCAGCATGAATTCGGAACCGAGAACCATAGAACACAGTCATCGACTTAGAACCCACACTTCAGAACCAACGGTCACCAACAAGGACCAAAGAAAAGTCACTATCAGGACACGGTCACCAACAGAACAAGTCACCATCAGTACTTGTAAATGATTCATTCCCACCCCACTCACAGGTGTAATCTAGGCCAGGGTAAGGTCAAGAGAAACGCAGGATAAACAATCCTTTCAAGAATATCACCATATGCATACCAGGTGTATGCAACGATAATACCCCATCAGAATCTGAACTGCTCGTGATACCATGTTTTGCTAAGTGGCGCCATACCACCCGCTTCCCATGAATCACTCTATTCCTAGGTGTCCTAAAGTTCACTCATAGCCTGTGTATTGGGCCTTTTACCTCTTGTGACTCCCACTCAACAGTGAAACAGATGCACAACCAGCACAGTATGCATGAGACAGTAAAGCGCACATAGAATGCAATGCAAGCAGATAACTATGCAAAGCAATTAACAAATAACATACAATAGACAATAAACAAACAAACGCTAGGAAAGGCCCACTAGAGAAAAAAGGTCCCCAACAGAGTCGCCAGCTGTCGCAACCTGAAAAAAGAAAGCGAAAAAACAATCGACGAAAAAAGAGATGACAGAAGAGTCGCCACCGTGCATTATTTATCCCAAAGGAGGGAAAGGAAACGCTCGAAGTAAACCTGAAAAAAGGAAAGGAAAAGACAAGGTCTCGCAACCAAATCTTGGGTTCGGGAGCCGATTATGCGAAGGGAAGGTATTAGCACCCCTACGCATCCGTAGTACTCTACGGGATCCACTTTTGTTGTTCTTGTCTAAAGGGTGTAGGTTTATCTAATGTACTATTTACTAAAAGAGGGGTCAAAAGAAAATGACTCGCACGGATGTCGCATCCCCTGCATACGTATCTCATCTGAATATGAAAATCAGAATCTTCATAGCTCGGCTACCTAGGGGTTAAAGAGGAGTGTGCTCGCTAAGACATCGCGTCTTATGCCTACGTATCTCATCTGGAATGAGAATCAGAGCAAGCCGTAGTTCGGATAACTACGGGTTAAGGGTTGTGTTTTAGGATGAACGACGTCACTACGCAATCTACCGGATGCTCGCCCTTTGGAGACTTACTCGCCTGTAGTAGAAGGAGTCAACGTGTTCTTAGGAGAAGAAAAATCAATGAGTTGGTTTATGTTTTAGGAATTCTCATGCAAAAAAGGAAGTCCAAGACGAAGGAACAGTGCTACCTTAATTGACATGCAAACGAGAGACTATACGAAGCCTAACAATCTTATGGGGAAACGATCACACCACACAAAACATGTATCTTAAAGTAAACGCGCCAACAGAGGGCTTAAACATACATGGGTAGGGCTTTAGTCAAGAGGGGTCATATCAACCTCGACAAACAAGCCATGGAATAGGTAATTAAATGGGCTCTTAACCACTGACATTGAACGTCAGGGTGAGCAGATCAAAAGGGTAATGAGGATAAGACCTCATAGCTCTTAACCCTGGCCAGGATGAGCTTATGACAAAAAGTAGGGATTCAAAAAGGTGGAACCCTCTCCACTGACTGACCGGACAAAAGATCTTGGGCTTTTGTTCTGAAGCATCGACACGTAATGCGAGCATAAAGAACGACACACTGAATAACGGGGGATTGATTACTAATCCCTTTTATCCGTCAATTGCCTCTGTAGGGAGGTCTTTAGCACTGATGCCTCTTCTTGGAGGTCTTTAGGCACAAAAGTAAACAAACAAAAGAAAACATTGCCTCCTATTGAGGTCTTCCAACTAAGAAAGCGATAAAATACGGGAAAGCTGTAAAAGTACCACACGGATAAAGATCCAAAGTAATAGCAACTAACGACACAAGAAACCCAGAGATTTCTCAAGCTGGCACCACCAAAGAAAGCAAGTCAGCACAGGTAATCGGAATAAACCTCCAGGTGGTATCCCACAAATAAAGTGGAATGCCAAGCAAGCTATCCTTTCAGGAGTCATGTGAGCCATCACAAAAAACTCAACAAACAGGTTAGACTGACAAGATGGGGCGCAATCAAGAGTTGCCCCAAATCAAAATGTAACCACATGAATCATGCCATTAAAATTCACAAAAAGAGCTCACAAAAAGCAACCAAGTGTAGGAGGCCTAAACCTCTTGTAAAACACATGCATCAAAAGGGTATCAAAATTCAAAGTCAGGGGCAAGGATCCAGACATCAAGACATGACATACATACTAAAACATGTGCCCACATGCAAAACCTAACGATAATACCTCATACATTCAGAGCATTCAATTTGAAAGCATAGAGTAATGGAAATAGGGCAAACCTGATTGGAGAGATCGAATGAAATTGAATTGCCAGGTTGGGTTTGAAAAGCAATCTGAGGGTTTACATGAGATGGAATTGGCTCTTTGCAGATGAGTTCCTTTCAGTCTCTGGAGGTTGCTTTGAACTCTGTTAGCTCTTCTGTCACTATCTTTTTCCCCAGGGTTTTTTGGGAGATGGAAGTATAGAATTTATAACCTGAGTTTTGTCACTTTGTTGGCTCAAAAGAGAGAGGTCCAAGTCCAATATTTTTCTGTTATATTTTATTTATTTATTTATTTTTCACTTTTTTTTTTCGAAACGCGTGGGCTTCGCCTAGCGAGCATGACAGTTCATCAAAAAACTTTTGCTCCTTCAAGATTAACATTTTGAATGATGAACAGACCCCATTTGAACATGTTGGAAGTAACTCAAGTCATTCCCTTGTGTCGACTGATCACCCAAATAGAACCCGCAAAGTGTCTTGGATGATATTCAAACTTCTTAGATCTAATTCCGATTGACATGATGAAATGCAATATGAAATGTTAAATGACCTAAAAATGAATGCATGCATGAGGGGGGCAAATTTTGGGGTATTACACATCCCCACCATGGGACATGTTGACGAAGTATTCGTTTCCGTTTTCCTCAGCCAGGACAGTTCCTCCGGAGATACTTGTAGTTATCCCCAGCAGGTTTGCCTACAGCTCACCCCCGGTTGGGTTGCTCACAGTGGATTATCCCCAGTATGATCGCCTACAGTATGTCCCTAGTGGAGTTGCCTGATCTGAGCCTGTTAATTTGTTTTCCCCTCCTTATTGGAATGTTTCCTCTAAGTAGGGCTGGTGGTGAAGATGTTGTGTCCTTCCACAGCGGAGCAATTGGTTCTCTCTCCCCTTGCAGAGATGTCTCTCTAGCAGATGAGAAGGAATTGTTTTGATTGATGTGTTTCCGTTTGGTGGTTGTTCCACACGGAGTCTCATATCATTCCCTGATAAGTTCCCCATAAGAGTTTCTTCTACGACAGATCTTATTCGTCTTGAGCTCCCCAGTAGAGTTTCCTCTACGTAGGATTCTATGTTTGTTCAACAGCATATACCTGGTTGGTGGTTTATTCCCCACGGAATCTCATATATTCCCCTGATAAGATCCCCAGGAGAGTTCTTGTATGATAGATCTTATTAATATCTCTACACTGTTCCCCAGCTGAAACTTTTCCTATCCCCGGCAATTGATAGTTGTGACCTTTGCTTATCTCCAGCGGTGGTCTTTGTCCCCAGCAGTGATTGGTGCATTCTGGTATTGGATGCTCCCCACCAAATTTGATTTCTCCTGTGGGCCCGACCTTTCTCTTTTGAGATGTTATACCGGATGTCCGTCCATTGATTTTCGGACTTGTTTGTGTTAGATATGTCTTTCTGTCAGCATTAATCATACATAAACCACGCATATACATGCATAATCATAGCATTCAGATATTCATGTTGCATTCTTTGCCATACATCTTTGCTTGTTATCTCCTGCTGTTGTTGAAATATTCTTCCCCGAGCAGATGTTTGTGTCTGATCTCTCCATATAGAATAAGCCCTATAGGCAGGAAATGTCTATCTTTCCTCTATATTCCCTACTGAGTTATGTCCTCGTGGATGATTTTTGTTTCAGTTTCCTCCCTAGTTGTGTATCTGGATGGAATTACTCCCCTGAGTTATATCCTCATTGGGTCGAGTCTTGCTTAAGTGCGTCTTTCTAGTTTGTTCCTAGATTGACTCCTTTCTTGTGATTT
Source organism: Lathyrus oleraceus (assembly GCF_024323335.1). Lineage (NCBI taxonomy): Eukaryota > Viridiplantae > Streptophyta > Magnoliopsida > Fabales > Fabaceae > Lathyrus > Lathyrus oleraceus. Next base: position 423,092,006 of record NC_066581.1, read on the forward strand.
CCACTGCAAATCCCTGTATTTTAGTTGCTCAATTGCTTAGTAACTAGTAATTGTTCATCTTTTCCCCAGTGGATTTATGTGGCCTTCTACCCAGTAACCGGTAGTTGTAAGTCCTATTTCTGTGGTTTTCTACCCAGTAACCGGTAGATGTAATCCCCTCTTTGATGGTTATTTTTATCCAATATTCGGTATTGATATTCCTTCGTTTTTGAGTATACCACCCAATCACTGGTGATATATCTCTGGATATTTTCTTCTGTTAAGCAATTTATTCCCCTTGAGTCATCTTTCATTTACTCTTGTTTGGTAATGATTGTTTCTCCTTTGGGTTGGTCATCATTTTATACCCAGTAACCGGTATCCATATGTCCCTTCTTTTCGGTCGATTTATCCTTTATTAACCCAGTAACCGGTTATGGATAATATTCCATGCGAGTATGTTATCTACGTTCTGACGGTAATAGATAATATATCTCATGCGTTCTTCAGTCGAAGTCTTTTTCTTCTCTAGTTAAGTAAGATTCATATTTCCTTATGGAATCGAATGTCCATCCTGTAAATCGAGTTTGCCTTTTCAGCCCTCATTTTCGGATGATGAGTGTCTTGGATATGTTCCTAAGTCATGCCTGGTTGGTTACCTATTATATGCCCAGTAACGGGTATCCCTGGTGTTCCTTCCTTCTGTACCCTATTATGACTTTTTGTCCCTTGTGGAGTCAGATTTTCCTAAGTCAAAATATGCCTTTTAGGTCTTCCTCAGATGTTTCGGATGATTGATATCTCTCACCCTTATGCCGGTCTTAGATATTCCTTTCTCCCTGAGTGTGTTATTCTCTTACCCAGTAACCGGTGTTTTGATCACATGTCTCGTTGAGTTTATTACCCAGTAACCGGTAATATCTCTTTGTTTCCTCCTCAGCCGAGTCCTCTATGGATTTCCCCATCTGAGTCCGGATTTTTATCCGAGGTATCCTTTGTGGACAGTTTTTGCTGTATTGGCATATTCCCCAATACATGCATCTTTGTGTTAGCTCGAGTCTTTCCATTTTTTATGGAATCCCTTTGTGTCTCCCAACAAGTTCTCAAGTCATGACCTGCTCACGCATTTTACCCTTATTTCTCCGCAGAGCCTCTGTCTCCCTAATGAGTGTATTGCTCCTATGGATTTTCAGTTTCTCTTGATTTCTTTTCCTTTGTGGCCATATTTCCCCACAGAGTGTTAACTTTTGCATGAACTTAAATAGGGGCATCTGCATCATGAGGTGTCTTAGGGACCAAAATTTGTCTCTTTGTTATTATTTAAGCTCATTCTACCTTGTCGAGACGAAGATTTTAACCTTCATATCTCCGGCTAGAATGAACTTAAATAGGGGCATCTTTAAGACCCTAATTTTGACCCTAAGATCCCTCATGGCATCATATCATTGCTCAATGCATTTTCCTCAAGGATCATAGCATGTGTGGCTCCTTAACCCTAGGGTTGGGACTTGTGTGAGTTGGTTTGAGACCACCAGGCATGCTTGTATTGTATATTATTTCTTTTCTTATTTGTTTACTAACCAATAGCATAAAAATATGCCACTAACATCTTTTTTTTTGAAGCTCAAGCAATCATGAGATCCCATGCTCCTATGAGGCTCCTATGCTCGATGAAGTGGCTAGATGAAGATGAAAGCAAGCATGACAATGGTTCACAAGGTTCCTAATCATCATATATGTCTCCCAAGCATCTCAATTTATCAATTTGATCAAGATAATCCAAAGGGCTTGAGGATTGTTTCCCAAGGAAACCCTAATTCAACTGTGCATTGATTGTGCCTTGCTCATGAAGCAACCTCAACCTATGATCAAATTCAATAAATTGAAGTTATTTAACTCATTATTTTATGCCTATATGAGCCTATGTGAGTATCCTTAATCACTCATTCATCAAGATTTGAAGCTTGGCCTTGAGAAGTTGACTAGTCAAGTCATCTGACCAAACTGAGATCCACTGAGACATAACTTTTGATGTGTTTGTCAAATGAAGATTAACCCAAGAGAAACAATGTTATTAAGAACCATATGAACAACTTTAAGGTTCATCAAAAATCCATTTGAAACTTGGAAGGTCATCATTCAATTCAAAACATTATACGTCATTTTGACTTAAACCCTAACTTTGGGTCAACTTCCGAAGGACCTAACTTCCTTAATTTTTATGATTTTTAGTTGAGACCAATTTAATTGGCAAGCTAAAGATGTATACTTAAAATTTTATGTTGGACAAAATTTCATCATCCAAAAATAAATACATGTGATAATACAAAACATTATAGGTCACTTTGGACCAAAACCATTGAATGTGAAAAATGTCCAACTTCATGTGCCCATAACTTTCTCATCAAAAATTTAAATGATGAAAACTTTAAGTCCAAATTGATCATATTTAAATGATATACAACTTTGATGTTGAAGGTGTTTCCATTTGAGGCTTGCATCATTGAAACAGAAGGGCTTGAAGTTGGTCACTATTGGGAAAAAATTTCAAAGGGAACTTATACATGTTTTGTACCTCAAACTTCAAGGCCAGTTTTCACAAATTTCAAAACTCCAAATGGATTTTTGCCCAACATAGCTTTTGTTCCTTATGTCAAGACCTTTCCAACCATTACTCACATGACCATGTTTGGATTTTCTAGGTGTGACTTTCAAAGATGTGAACATTTGTGACCAAATTATGCAATTCACATGGAATCTTCATGCACAAGAAAACACAAGTCTAATTGGACGTCCATTTCACTTCAGAATGATATCAAATTGCAATTTCACTTGATTTTGGGCCTCACATGCGCCTGTACAGGCCCATGCATGGAGGACCCAAAGCTTCAGGCACACGAATTTTCCCTCACTTGGCATCAGCTCCAGCTATAAATACATTGCCATGCTTCTAAGACCCTAATTTTGACCCTAAGATCCCTCATGGCATCATAGCATTGCATTTGCATAACCTCAAGGATCATAAGCATCTTGGTTCCCTTTGCCTTTGGGTGGGATCTCTTGTGAGTTGGTTTGAGATCACCAAGCATGCTTGAATTGTATATCATTGCTTTATCATTTTTATTCATTAACCAAAAGCACAAAAATATGTCACTAACATTTTTTTTGTAGCTTGAGCAGTCACAAGGTCAAAAGCTTCTAGGAGATCCTATGTGCATTGATATGGCCAAGAGAAGATGAAGGCAAAAATTGCAATGGTTCACAAAGCTCTCATCCATCAAATATGCTCCCCAAGCATCTCAACTTATCATTTTGACCAGAGAAAATCAAAGGGTTTGAAGTTTGTTTCCCAAGGAAACCCTAATTCATATGTTCATCAACTGTGCCTTGCTCATGAAGCAACCTCAACCCATGGTCAAATACAATCAAGGGGATTTCTTTAATTCATAATTTAATGCATATTTGGAATTATTTGAGTGTCCTCAATCATCCATTCATCAAGATATGAGTTTTGGACTTGAGAAGTTGATCAGTGAATTCATTTGACTATTTTGAACTACACTGAGACCTAACGTTTTATGTGTTGGTCAAATGGAGATGACCCCAAGAGAAAAAATGTTCTTAAGAACCATATTAACGACTTGCATGTTCATCAAAATTTTATTTGAAGCTTGGAAGGTCATCATCCATTCCAAGACATTATAGGTCATTTTGACTGAAACCCTAATTTTAGGTCAACTTCCCAAAGACATAACTCCTTCATTTTTCATGATTTGGATGTGGGATCAAATGCATTGGAAATATTAATGTGTCTACTTCAAATGTTATATTGAGAAAAATTACAAAATCGCAAAATAAATGCATGTTATAATGCAAAACGTTATTGGTCACTTTGGACCAAATGCATTGAAATGTGAAAAAGTCCAACTTCAAGTGCCCATAACTTCTTCATCAAAAATCCAAATGATGAAACAGTTAAGTCCAAATTTATTGCCTTGAAATGTAATACAACTTTCATGTTGAAGAGTTTGTCATTTGAAGCTTGCATCATTAGGACAGAAGGGCTTGAACTTTGGCCAAATTTGAAAATTCCACATATGCATGTTTTGCACCCTACACTTCAAATTCAATTTTCACCAATTTTCAAGGCCCAAATGGATTTTTGATCAACATGACATTTGTTCCTTATGCAACAAGCTTTCCAACCATTACTCATAAGGTTGCATTTTAATTTTGGACATGGCATTTTCGAAGACTTCAATGTAATAGTGCATTTTGTGAAAATCACTTCAATTGCCATGCCTGATCCAAATACACCTCATCTGCACGTCCAAAACATATTTGGTGATGTTTAGCTTGCCATTCCAATCTGAATTGGGCCCTCCATGCGCCTGTATAGGCCTATGCATGGAGGCCCTCTTCACCCATGCACACACTTTGCTCATGCTTGCAGCTCCCTTCATCTATAAATACAAGGCCTTGGCTTCATAATTTCTCAACCTAAAGGCGCCCCAATTGCTGCTGAACTCAAAACTCAAACCTCACTAAAGGAACCATCTCATTTCCATTCAAATTTTTCAGATGTGAATTTTAATTTCATTGATCAATCTTCAGATCTCAAAGTTCCTAAACCTTCTCCTCTTGATCCATAGTGCTAACTGTTTGAAAAAGAATCCAAAGATCTTGACTCAAATCCTTGCAATTCAAAGGTTTACTTCAACTGTTATTTGCTTTGAACCAGCTTGTATATTGCTCTATTTGCTTTGTTCTTGTGTGATCTGAAGTCCTCTGCATAGAGGCAACATTGTTATGCTTTCAATTTTTGAAAATCATTAAGTTCACTTGAACACCACAGAATTTCCACTTCTGATTTCTCTCAATCTAGAAATCTAGAATGGAGTTGAGTGGTATAGGGGTGATGTACATCACCCCAGCTTTCGAATGATGCCTGGATCGTGCCATTTGGTTACCATTTTCAGTTCTGCAAATTTTGGCTTAGCCGGAAGTTGGTCGGAGAAGACGGTGGCGCTGGTCACCGTCTGTTCTCCAGATGCAATCATAACCTTCCATTTCATTTTCCAGATTAAATCCTAGCCGTGCCATGTTATGACTTTTCATAATGCCACATGTGATGCATTGACCAAGGAGCATGGTAGGCGCGCGCGTTTGGACTCTTTGATCTGCCAGCTCAATTAATGAGCTCAGATCCAATGGCTCACGCATTTTCTTATTTTCTAATTTCTGATTTTAATTTCTTTTATTTCTTTTAATTCCATTTTATTTCTAAAATTCATATCTCTCTCTTAATTGGTCCAAAAATTATGGGACCAATTTCATTCTTCTCCTTTTAATTTCTACTTTCTAAAAATGATTTTTAATATTTTTTATTTTTTCATTTGATATTCTTTAGTAATTTTATCTTTTCTGGTAATTTTTAATTCATTTTAAATAGTTTTTGATATCCAAAAAATACAAAAATATTTTTCCAACCTTTTAGAATGATGATAGATCTATGAAAAATATACTCATCAATTTATTAATTGATTTGAGATTTATTTGAGATTTTAGTCCAATTAGGTTATTTTTATGCATTTTTAATTGATTTAAAATAGTTTCTGACTTTTAAAAATGCTGAAATTTTTTGTCAAACTTTGTTTGACCTTGTTGAACTTGGGATAATTCACTCGGACTTTTCAAAGTTGATTTGAAGTGAATTTGAAGTTTGACCTTTCTTTATTATTTTAATTCAAAGTTTTATTTTAAATATTAAAAACGCGAAAAATATTTTATTTGTTTCTTGACTTCTAATTGTCATTTTGCTTTTGTTTTCTATTATTTGACCTTGATCCTCTCTATCTTCGGTTAACACTTGTTGATTATTACATAACATTTTCATTAATGCATTTTAATTCTTCATATTCTTCTTCTCCTTCTTCTTTTTTTCTTTTTTTGATCAATGAGTTAAAGGTTGATGGTTAGCATTGATACATGGAGGTTTAATCTTCCTTGATTCAAATCTAATTCACCTTGATCATGAATCAAGTGAATGGCTTTGCATTGAGGATAAATTGCTTCCTAAATCATGCAAAGAACCTAAATCAATACAAGATCATTTCTCATATTCTTTTTGGCATGACAAGTTGTTGGAGTTTGATTCACTAATCAAGACCTTTAACTTGTGTTGTTGCCTACATTATTATTGACCGGCCTCAGATAGTTGTGACTTCTACATAAGTCCAATTACGATTGCTTAACATAGCGCTAAATTTGCCTTATGGCACACTAACTACTAACATTAACCATCAACTATTAACATTTAATTCTTGCTCTTTACATTTATGCAATTTACTATTCTTGTACATATTATTCATTTGCTTTTCCCTTTGCTCATTTAAGCACATGTTTATGTTAATGCAATTTGCCTTTTCCTCACTTGAGCACATAATTGTGTATATATCATTGTGCTTGTGTTTTATTTTGATTGTTGTGGACCAAATGCAAAGAAATGGACAAATGGACTTAGTTTCTAGGACTTTCCCTATGCAAATTGGAGTAAAAGGACCTTAATGTTGAAGATGGATTAGAAGGACCAAACCTCTAAACTCACTCTTGTCCATTCTTGATTTGATTCATAAGACTATTTGATGTGTGTGTGCTTTTGTGCTAGGGGATCTTATGAGAACTCAACTTGAAGAATCATTGCCATGTTCATCCAAAGTGAAAGATACAAGAGGCATTAGGGATCTTCTAAGAAGCTTGTTTGATTATGATTGATTGCTTGAGCTTATACTTATTGTGCTTGCATATTCCAAAGGATGGGAGCTACTTGGATCATCAATATGATCTCAAGAGAGGAACTCCATTTGTGGTCTTGTTTCTTATCCCTCATCTCTTGTATGATTAGGACTTTAGCCATTCTTCTTCTTCCCTCCACTCTAACCCAAGCCAAAACTTTTGTGCAAACATTTAACACTTCTTTTCAAACATTAGAAACCTAAGCCTTATGCTTTTGATTTTCAAACTTTCTTTTCATAACACTTATTTTGAATTGAATATTTAAATCCACTTTAACCATATTTTGTAAATACTTTTCATTGTTAAATACCACTCATTCAAATACCTTTTTATGGTTTCAATGGCCACTCTCTTAATCAAAACTTTTTCATAACCTTTAGCTATTAGGTTTGAGTTATCCTTGAGGTAGATATAATACTCACCTATATCCTTAGTGATGGACAATGAGTCTTCCATGCTTATTATAGGGTTAACCCCTCTCTAGCATGTTGAAGCTATCCTCACATGGTGGATTTGTGGTTTTAGGTTGAGTTTTCTCCCTTGGATAACAAAAGACTTTAAGGCTTTTGGACCAATCAATTCACCAACTCATTTTGAGATTTTTACCCCGAACTACGAGGTTTTGATCCTAATCTTTTTTAAGATGGTACGTAGGCAATAGGTCCATCCATCGAAACACAAAATCTAAATAACTTGTATATTCTCTTCTCATCTCTTCAATCATGTTTGCACAAACAAACTTTCACAAAATACCAACCTTACAACAAATGTGAAAAGGGCTCCCTAGGAGTACCTAGGATGTTTTGGGTGCTAAAAACCTTCCCATTGCATAACCAACCCCCTTACCCCGATCTTTGACATTTTTACTAGTTTTTGATTCGATAAAACTTTTAGGTTTTTGTTCTCTTTCTAACCATTCCTTTGGATAAATAGAAGTGCGGTGGCGACTCGACTTGTATGGTTTACCTTAGATTTAGTCAATATCTCTAATGGTAACGAATACCCCGCTACAATGCTCATTCAAAAATGAACCTTAAGGCAACCCGAAGCTCTGCTGAAATCAAAACCCAACCATACTTAAAGGAATTCTGATTTTTATTTTCTCAATTCAAGCTTGAATTTCAACAAAATCAGTTGATCTTCAAGACTTATTCCTTAGCCTTGCATTCATATAACATCTCAAGATCAAATTGGAAGCAAAAGTTGGAAGGAGTCGTGCTGATCAAAGCTGCTCTTCAAAGGTTTATCATCTAACTGTTTTGATCTATATCTTGCTCCATGATGTGAATTGCTTGTGTTCAAACCGTTTTCTGAAGTCCTCGAGCAAGAGGCAGGCCAGTGGTGGTCTTGATTTCAGGTTTTGAGAAGTTTCAGTTTGCATACATGGATTTTCAAGCTCAGATTTCTCATTCAATAGAGATCTTGAGGGAAATCCAAGGTTACAGGGGTGATGTACATCACCCCATCTTCATTTTGGTACCTAGCTCGTGCATTTTAGTTAAGGTTCAAAAACCTGTAACTAGTAGCCGGAGTTGGTTGGTCCACCGGAGAAGATGGTGGTTTCCACCACCGTCCCCACGTGGAACCTCCTGAGCCTTTGGATCTCACTTAAAAGATTTAGTCCAAGCCATTGTTTTATTTGACTTGTTTTAAAACATTTTGTGATGCGCTTGACTAATGACCATGGTGGGAGTGCGCTTCTAGACTGCCTGATGTGTCCATGTCATTTAATGAAGTGGATCCAGTGCTCCTGATATTTTAGCATTTTCTATTTTTCTGTTTTATTTTCTTTTAATTTCTTTTATTTCAAAAATTCATAACTATTTTATTTGAAGTCATAAAAATATGAGACCAATGGCAAAAAAAATCTTGAAAAATCTAGTTTCATAATCTGATTTTTAATTATTTTTATGACTTCATTTAATATTTTTTGCGAATTATTTTGTTTTTAATAGTTTTTAATTCATTTTAAATACTTTTTGATATCTGAAAATTCCAAAAATACTTCTTAATACATATGGATCATGATAAGTCTATGAAAATATTCTCATCAATTTCTTAAGTGATTTGAGATTTATTTGAGATTTTAATTCATTTATGTTATTTTTCTTTGTTTTTAATTTTTTTTAAATAGTTTCTGTTTTCAAAAAATGTTGAAAATATTTGTCAAACCTTGTTTGACCATGTTAGACTTATGATAATTCAATTGGACTTGTTGAAGTTGATTTGAATTGAATTTGAAGTTTAACCATATTTTGTCATTTAAATCCTCCTTTTATCCATTTCATTTCATCTTCATCTTCTTTTTTTTTTTTGGCCAATGAGTTAACGATTGGTGGTTAGTCTTGAAATATGAGAGGCTTAACCTTCTTTGATCCAAATCAAACTCAACTTGATCAAAGATCAAGTGAGTTGCTTTGTGTCCAAGATAGGTTGCTTCTTGGTCAAGCCAAAAACCTAAAATCCATACAAGGCCTTTCTTCTTTTCTTTTGGCATGGCAAGTTGTAGGAGCTTGGCGTACTAGTCATGATCTCTGACTTATGTTTATTTACCTATAGTTTTATTGACTGGCCTCAGATAGGTGTGACTACTACATTAGTCCACTCACGATTGCTTAACATAGCGCTAAATTGTCTTATGACACACTAACATTAACCACTAATTACTAACTTTAACTTGAGCATTTAATTTCTTGCAATTTACTTTAATGCAATTTACTTTCTTGCTCATTTATTCATATTTCTTTTCCCTTTTCTCAGTTGAGCTCATATTTTATATTTATGTCATTTTCCTTTTGCTCATTTGAGCTCATTATTGTACATAAATATATTATTGCTTTGTGCTTGTTTTGTCTTTGTTTGTGTGAACCCAATGCAAAAAGGAGAAAAGACTTAGAATTAGGACCTTACCTATGCTTAAAGGAGTTCAAGAGCAACTAGGCCTCATGCCTTTAGAATGCTAAATTTGTTGAAGAGCAACTAGGCCTCATGCCTTTAGAATAATAAAATCTTAAAGTTGACTTCAAAGGACCCCTAATCTAAACTCATTCTTTGTCCATTCCTCCTATTGCATTGTGAACTTTTTGATTGATTGTTCTTGTGTGATAGGGATTCCATCTTGAGATAGTAAGAAGGACCATTGTCATGAATAGCCAAGTTAAGAAAGACAAGCAAAATGGAGATCCTAGGAGCTTGAATATAATATTTGTTTTGATTGCTTGTTGCTTGCTAAGTCCAAAGGAAAGGAACATCTTGAATCATCTTTTTGGTCTCAAGAAAATGAACTCCAAGGGTTTTATGTCTTCTCTTATCTTTGCATGTTTAGGACTAGCCCTTCTCTTCTTCTCTCCACTCTAACTCGAGCCAAACTCATTTTGTGCAAACCTTTACATTGTTTTCAAATTAGAAACCTAGGCCATATGCCTTTGATTTTTCAAACTCTTTTCATTAATACTTATTGTGAATAAACCTTAAGTCAACTTTAACTTCATTTTATGAATACTTCTAACTTGTAAATACAACTAACTTCAAGTTGTTTTTGTGGTTCCAATGGCCACCTTTGTTAAAACCTTTTTCATAAACATTAGTCATAGGTTTGAGTTATCGTAGTGGTTGATGTAAACCTCACCTTATCCTTAGTGATTAGACTATAAGTCTTCCATACTTATTATAGGGTGAATCCCTCACTAGTATGTTGAAGCTCTCCTCACATGGTGGATTATTGGTTTAGGTTGAGTTTTCTCCCTTTGATAACAAAAGACCTTAAGGCTTTTGGTCAAATCAATTCACCAGTCTTTTTTGAGATTTTTACCCCAAACTACGAGGTTTTGATCCTACCTTTGTGATGGTACGTAGGCAATGGGTTTATCCATTCAAACAACAAATTTGTAAATAATATGTATATTCTTTTCTCATCTCCACAATCTTGTTTGCACAAATATTTCACAAATACCAACCTATAATACACACTTGCAAAAAGGGCTCCCTTAGATTACTAAGGATGTTTTGGTTGCTTAAAACCTTCCCATTTCATAACCAACCCCCTTACCCAGATCTCTGACATTTTTATTAGTTTTTGATTTGATAAAACTTCTTACTTGGTTTTTGTTCGCTTTCTAACCTTTCCTTTGGATAAATAGAAGTGTGGTGGCAACTTGAATTGTATGCTTACTTTTGATTTAGTCAATAAATCTAAAGGTAACAAATACCCCACTACACATTATAGGGCTTGAAGAGGCCATGAATCTCAGAATCAAGTATTTGAACGTCTTCGGTGATTCGGCTTTGGTTGTGAATCAGATCAAAGGAGAATGGCAGACAAACCAACCCGGTTTAGTACCATATAGAGATTATGCGAGGAGGATTTCAACTTTCTTTACAAAGGTTGAATTTCATCATATTCCTCAAGATGAGATCCGGATGGCATATGCTCTTGCAACATTCGCATCAATGATTGTAGTGAAGTATTGGAATAAAGTTCCCAATCAATCTGTAATACATCTTGATAGGCCAGCTAATGTGTTTGTTGTTGAAGAGATCAAAGACAAGAAGCCGTGGTATTACGATATCAAGAGTTTCCTCCAAAGTCAGATTTACCCGCCTGGGGAATCCTTGAAAGATAAGAAGACTTTGAGAAGTTTAGACGGTAATTTCTACTTGAATGGTGATATACTGTACAAGAGAAACTTCGACATGGTTTTGCTCAGATGCGTAGATAGACACGAAGCAGACTTGTGGATGACCGAAGTGCATGAAGGTTCCTTTGGTGCTCATTCCAATGGACATGAAATGGCGAAGAAGATGTTGCGAGCATGTTACTATTGGCTGACAATGGAATCTGACTGTTGCAAATTTGTGAAGAAGTGCCACAAGTGTCAAATTTATGTTGATAAGATCCATGTTCCTCCGACACTATTGAATGTTATCTCTTCCCCATGGACCTTCTCCATGTGGGGAATTGATATGATTGGGATGATTGATCCCAAAGCTTCGAATGGACATCGTTTCATTTTGGTGGCAATTAACTACTTCACAAAATAGGTTGAAGCGGCATCGTATGCAAACGTGACCAAGCAAGTTGTTGTAAGGTTTATCAAGAATCAGATTATATGTCGTTATGGTGTGCCAAGTAAGATCATTACTGATAATGGATCGAACTTGAATAACAATATGGTGGAAGCCGTTTGCAAAGACTTCAATATTGCACATCATAATTCTTCTCCCTACAGACCCAAGATGAATGGGGTTGTTGAAGCTGCGAATAAGAACATCAAGAAGATTATCCAGAAGATGGTTGTCACATATAAAGATTGGCATGAGATGCTCCCTTTTGCTTTGCATGGGTATCGTACATCCATCTGCACTTCAACAGGGGAAACCCCTTTCTCTCTTGTATATGGTATGGAAGCAGTGCTCCCCGTAGAGGTTGAGATTCCTTCATTGCGTGTGCTCATGGAAGCCAAGTTGGCTGAAGCTGAATGGTGTCAGACCAGGTTTAACTAGTTGAATTTAATTAAAGAGGTTAACTGCCATGTGCCATGGTCAGTTATATCAGCAGAGAATGAAAAACGCTTTTGATAAGAAGGTCAAGCCTCGAGTGTTCAGAGAAGGTGACCTTGTGCTCAAGAAGATTTTAACGTTCAAGCCAAATTCCAGAGGAAAATGGACTCCTAATTATGAAGGCCCATATGTTGTTAAGAGAGCCTTTTCAGGCGGTGCATTGATTCTTACAACTAGGATGGTGAAGAGTTCACTCGTCCTGTGAACGCAGATGCAGTCAAGAATACTTCTCCTAAAAAATAAAAGAACAACTCGCTAAGTTGGAAACCCGAAAGGGCGGCTTAGGCAAAAATGTGCGTCTCGGTGGATTGAAAACCCGAAAGGGAGATCCAGGCAAAAATTTGAGACATAAAACAGAAAGAATTTCCCGATAAGTTGAGTACCCCACCTTGGGGAAACTTATGCAAAAATCAGGGATTATGGCAAGTAACTGCATTCTGCTGATCTTCAGTGTTTTGAAGGCTTGTTTGAGCACAAGGGTTGACATCGATTCATCACCCCAGCAGCGGTCAAGAGCACAGTGGATATCAAGAGTTGGTAGAGGGATTACGGATCATTTGTATTCAATGTAACCCTTTTCCATGTAAAATACCATTTTCAACTTTGTAACATCTATAGAGTCTTGTCATTTACAGGCTACCATTCTATTAAATAAAGTTGAGCTTTTATCCAAATTGTTTCTACTCTTATTTACTTCAGCCAATAGTTTTTAATTTTATTATGATAATTTTGAAATTAAAATTTTAAATCAAAATCAAGTTTTCTTTAATATATAAAAGCAAGAACTTTTCCAAAGCAAGTTAAAAGGAATATCAACAGCATTTCAATGAACAACAAGTCCTAAAGTGCGAAACATCAGAGGTTCCCCAAGCAGTTAACCCTTCGGGTATCCCTAGACATTTGTGTTGATTCAGTTCCTCGGAGGAGTGTTTGATCTCCAGTGGAATTTCTTTCCGTGTCCCCAGCTGATTTGGTTGATTCAGATACCCTACGGCGTGTTGTTTTCCCCGACAGAGTTTCTGCCTTCCCCAACGAAGTTCGTATTTCCTCAGCAAGGTGGATCTTCAGAGATGGTTGATCTTCCCTGATGGATCGCTTTGGTGTCCCCACCAATTGCCATTCAACTTGCTCCCAATCAGAGTTTCCTTCTGGTTTCTGAGTAGCTTTTGTTATTGATTATTCTCTGTAGGGTTGTCTCCCATTTTTATGGTGTTTACCTAAAACTCCCCACAAAGTTGATATTGTTCTATCCTCAAAAGATCTCCTCCTCCCCCAGTTAGGTTTGAACCTTTGGGATGTTGATATCTCTGTTCTCCAGCAGTTGTCTCCATATTTTGTGGATTGATCGAGGATTGTACCGATGGTTCAAATTCTTTGCGACACCTTTGTATCCTTTGTGATCGTTTTGTTAGCATAATCATCATATATACATAGACAAATACACTCATATAATTTCATAATTTGCATATCTCGCATCTTCATATTTTACTTATTTGAGATTCTTATTCTCTGTTATGGCGGTATTTTATCCCTATATCAAATATGGAGTTTGTTCTCCTTCAATTGTAGAGTGTCAGCCCCTTAAGCAGAAAGACTTTTAACCTTTCTCCGTTTCCCCACTGAGTTTACTTCCTCGTGGATGGTTGTTATATCAGTTTCCTCTCTAGTAGGTTTTATGGATGGAATTACTCCCCTTGAGTTATGTTCTCATTGGGTTGAGTCTTGATTGATTATTTCTTTCTAGGTCTTACCTAGATAGATGCTTTGGTCCCCTAAGATTCTATTACCCAATAACTGGTAATATTCTTCTTAGTTTGCAGTTTGTTACTTCTTGCCCAATACCCGACAAAAGTACCCTTATTTCTTTCCTCAGTAGAGTCCCCAGGAAGTATATCCTTGATATGTTCATCCTAACCGGTGACAGATATCTTTCCTTCCCCTGCTTGAGTCTATCCTTGATATGTTCACTTTAACCGGTGACGGATATTCTCATTTTTGGTATTCTACCCAGTAAAAAGGTAGTTGTAATCCCTATCTTATTCCTCAGAGAGTTAATCCTTGATATGTTCATCTTAACCGATGATGGGTTTTCTTCTCCTTGTGGTTTTCTACCCAGCAACCGATAGTTGTAAATCCTATGCTTTCCCTGTGCGGAGTCTATCCTTGATATGTTCATCTTAACCGGTGCCAGATTTTCTCTTTGATTGGTATTCTACCCAGTAACCAGTAGTTGTAAATCCCTCTTTATCCCCTTTTCAGAGTCTATACTTGATATGTTCACCTTAACCGGTGACATATTTTCTCTTTGATTGGTGTTCTACCCAGTAACCGGTAGTTGTAAATCCTACTTTGTCCCCTCGCAGAGTTAATTCTTAATATGTTCATCCTAATCGGTGATGGATTTTCTCTCCGACGGTTTTCTATCCATTTTTCGATAGATGTAATTCCTGCCCTTTTTGTTCAGTTGGTATATCCTTGATATGTTCATCCTAATCAATGACGGGTATCCTCCTTGGCATTTCCAGGCAAGTCTATCCTTAATATGTTCATCTTAGTCGGTGACGGATTTTCTTCCCTGTCGACTTTATCCTTGATATGTTCATCCTAACCGATGACGGATACTCTCACCCTTGGTCTTCTTCCCAGTAATTGGTAGTTGTAAATTCTATTTTCTGAAATTTTTCCCAGCAAGGCTATTCTTACCTAGTAACCGGTAATGAATTTCCTTTCCTGGCGGTTCCCAACGAGTCGTCCTTGATATGTTCATCCTAACCGATGACGGGTGTCCTCTCTGACAGATCTTTATTATCTCCTTACCCAGTAACAGGTAGTAGATAATAGATTTTTGTTCCTCCTGTGTTGAAGTTTATCTTCCCCAATTGAGTTAAGTGCGCATTTCCTTAGTGAAATCTCTTTCCCCTACATGATTTGAGTACCTCAGTTTTATCCTGACATACTCGTATCCCATGCAGACGTTGTTGTTTCCCCGGCTGAGTCTTTTTCGTATTTGTATGGAATCCCTCTAGTCCCCTAGTAGTTTTAAGTCGTAGCATGGCCTACGCATAACTCCTCTTCCCCCAGAGTCTTTGTCTACCCAGTGAGTTTTCCTTACAAAATGCATTGTGTTCCTGCAGATTTTCGGTCTCTCTGATTTCTTTTTCCTTTCTGCCAATATTTCCCATAGAGCATTAACTTTTACATTCATATCATATGCATCATGAGGTCTCTTTGGGACCAAAGTTTGTTTCTCTATGTTGTTATTTAAGCTCATTCTACTGAGTCGAGCCGAAGATTTTAACCTTCACCTCCTCAATTAGAATATCCTTAAATAGGGGCAGTTGTAAGACTCCAATTTTGACCCTAAGATCCCTCAGGAAATTCCATCATAAGCATTAGCATTGGGATCATACTTTGGTATCCTCCTTACCCCTCTTTCATTGGGTTTGTTTTGGGAGAGATCACCAAGCACTTTGTGATTGTACCATACTTGTATTTTATCATTCCACTAACCAAAATACCAAAAATATGTCTCTGCATTTGTCTAACTCTTTTTTAGGAAGGGCGTGATTCCATTGATTCATCAAGTTCACATCTAGTGTTTGAGACCCTCATAAACAAAGAGCACAACCAAGAACTGATTCAAGAATGGTTATGAACATCATATATGAGTCCTAGTGTTCTCTACATGTTATATTGATCAAGTTTTCTTCAAGAGTTTGAGGGTGATTTGCCTTGGAAACCCTAGTTTGACTAGGTATCTTAAGTAACTTCTCTAACAAGCTATCTCACCAATTGATCAAATTTCTCAAGGGACACTTCAAAATTCATTATCTTATGCATATATGATCTACCATGAGCCAAGAAAGTCAAGATAATTGGAAGGTAGCAAGTTGGTTGATGGTGCTTGGCCAGATGGATTCATCTTATCAAAACTGGGTCTCCCTAGACCCTGTCTCCTACAATTTCCACCATATGAAAATTATTCTAAGAGAAAATATACTCAAAATGACATTCCAAACAACTTTCATGTTGATACCTAGAGCTAGTTTTGCTTGGAAAATCATTTTCTATGTTGAAACATTATAGGTCATTTTGTCTAAACCCTAATTTGAAAGTCAACTTCCCAAGGCCATAACTTGCTCAATATTTATGAGATGAAACATTTCCAAGTAGTAGAATCAATTTAAATGTGTCTACTTCAACTTTTATGTTTGTAGTGGGAACTAATTCAACTATTTTGAGCATGTGATATGAAGTTACATTATAGGTCACTTTTGACCTATACCATTGATCAAGTGATTTTTCCAAACTTCAAAAATGCATAACTCTATCATTTAAAATCCAAATGACATGAATTTGGTGACCACTTTGAAGTTCCTTGAAAGAGCTTCAACTTTTATGAAGACACTTTTCTCATTTGAAACTCATATAAAAAGTTAAGCAAGGTGGAATATTGAGGTATATGACTTGACACTTAGAAATATTTTGATATGTCAAATATTTCCAAACTTCCACCTCAAATTTCTCCATGTTACAAGCTCCAAATGAAAAGGTGTTGAACATGAAAGTTGTTCCTATTGATCTCACCTTTCCAAAGAGCTCAAATTCATTCATTTTGGACAAGGAATGCATAGGCTACGCATGGCATGAACATTGTGACATCACTTGGAAAGGATCAAACTTCAAATCCAAATGCGCACTTGCCTTGCAATCCAAGCTGAATTCAGACTATCTAACATTCATTTGTGGACTTATGGCAATGATTTTATGGGCCTATGCATTCCCATGCACCCTTGCATCATCAATGACCAAATTTGGAAAGTGATTTCAAGTGTGCAAATATCAATGGTTTCAGCTATAAATAGAGCCTCATATGCTCAGTAATCAACACACATTCACGAAAGCTTTGATCCCCCATCTCAAACCCCCACTTTGCAAAGGATAAACCTGAGAAATTCATTTGAATTTGAGGTTGAATTTCCACTGTTTTGAAATTCAAATCTCCAGGAATCCATAACCTTTTAAGCATCCAATCCTTCTTCTGCAAGCAAGTGGAGTGAGATCAAGCACAAGCAAGATCAAGATCAGTTGAATCCAGACCTCCATTGAATGTATTTTCTAGAAACTTTGATCTCTTTGATTCTCTTAAATTGTTGCTCAATTCTATTGATTCTTTGGTTGTCTGAAGTCCTACCAATGTAAGCAAGAAGATTGAGTTGCTTTGAGGCCAAATCGAAGCAACTCAGTTCATGTACCTTAAATTTCAACTCCATGTATCTCTCAATATACTTTGAGTTAGAGTGAATTGAGGTCAGATTCGAGCTCAGTGCCATTTTTAATTTGAAATCATGTCCTTGTTTTATATTTTAGTGATGATTGATGGTGGACCAGTCCGGTGAGGTCCACCGGAGAAGAAGACCGAAGCTACAGCTCCGGCCATGCGTTGGCATGTCTCACAGCCACAAGATCCTCTTGTTTTGTTTTAATCACGATCGTCCCTTTTTGAATACCATGCTTGTTGCGCGCTGAGTTGAGTGCACGGTGGAACACGTGTTTCTGGCCACTTGATCTGCCACCTCAATTAATGAGGGAGATCAAGTGGTCCACGATTTTTCTGATATTTTAATTTTCATTTTAATTTCATTATTTTCAATAATTCATATTAAATTCAATATTGATCCAAAAAGTATAGGACTCTCACCATAAAATTTCAAATATTTTTCTCTTTCATATTCTGAATTAAAATTATTTTTTGGATCATTATTAATATTTTTCATGAATTAATTGATTTTGCATTTGTTTTTAATTGTTTAAAAATATTTTTTAAATGTCCAAAAATTATGAAATTTTTTCTCCAAGGTCCTTTCTTTGATGAGATTTTAGGAATTGGACAAACCATATTTAATTTAAATGCACTATTTTAGTATTTTTAATTTGAATAAATGCCAAATAAATTTGTTAACCATTTGTGATGACTTGTTTATGTTTAACTCTTGTTGTTGGGCCTTGGTCAAGGTTGATTTGACTTTGTCAAGTTAATATCATTGGATTTAGGGGATTGATGGAATGTACATTCCATCTCCCAAAATGAATGGATGATATTAATTTGGTAAAAGTCCTCCTTTGACCAATTTGTGTTTTGATCCATTCCCCTCCCACTTCATCTCATTCCTCTTCTTCATTCATTCACTCCATTTGGCCTATGACATCTCAAAGTCCTAATGCTAGTTGATTGAAAAATTAATATGAGTATGGATGAGATTATGCCACACCTTTTGCATATTCTTTTTGTGTGTGGTATGTTTCATGAGCATAATCCATTATACTATATCTCTAACATGCATTAACACCAAAATTTTATTGCCCGTCCTCAAATAGTTGTGACTTCTACATAAGTCCAATTACGATTGCTTAACATAGCGCTAAATTTGTGACATAAAAGGCATAAGCATTCTAGTTAGTGAGATTGTAAGGCATAGGCATAACCAAAATTCTAGTTGTGACATAAAAGACATAAAAGACTTTTGTGTGGACTGTTGGCTTGATCTTGGACAAATGGACTTAGAATCTAGGCAAACTTCCTATGCTAAAGGACTTGGCCAATGCCCACTTGCTGTGAAATCAAGTGCTTGCAATTTGAAATTCATCTGATACATCTTTGAAGACCTCTCTAAGATTCATCTGCAACATGATCATTGTGAAGATGTTATTTTGAACCTGTGACTTGTTGAATTCACTTATTGCATGGGCTATTTTGGAGGAGATCGTGGAATGGATAAGCTTGGATGTGGCCATCTTTATTTGATGCCTTGCTTGATTCTAAAAGTCCAAGGGAATTCTGGGTTTCTATTGACATTCTTGTCTATTGGATTGCTACCCACTTGTTCAGATCTTTTCAACTCTTAACTTTTAATTTTGTATATGGGATAGTCTCTTCATCTTCTCCTCATTTCTTTAATTTCAAAATCTCTCCCTCCATTTTTTAAAAATCTTCTTTGTGTGAACTACTTTTGTTCTAAACTTTGACCAATTTTGCAAAAAGATAGAAACTTTGGCCTTATGCCATTGCATTTTCAAACTTCTTTTCTTAAATCAAACTTGTAAATAAACTTAACTATACTTGACTTAAACTTTCAAAAAAACCCAAAATAACTAACTCATTCAAACCATTTTTAGGCCTTTGTGCCTTTCAAACTTAATTTTTGTTAAAAGTAATGCATCCACTTTGAAATTTGTATCACGGGCTACGAGGTTTTGATCCCTCACTTTTATGTTGGTACGTAGGCACAAGACTGAAGGTCTTGTCAAACACAAAAATATAATTAATGAATTTTTTTCTCATCCCCCCATTCTATTTGTTTATAAACATCACTTTGTACAAAATACATATGCACACAAAAAGGGCTCCCTAGGAGTACCTAGGACATTTTGGGTGCTAACACCTTCCCTCTGTGTAACCAACCCCTTTACCTGTGATCTCTGACTTTTTATTAGTTTTGATTTGAAAACTTCTTACTTTTGGGTTTTGTTCGTACTTTTTCCCTTTTCCCTTGGAAACAATAAAAGCGCAGTGGCAACTCTTGATATTTGATCTCTAGCTTGTCAATGGCTTGATGATCATGAATTTCCCGCTACAAGAACAATCAAAACGGATCCTATGGAGTACCATGGATGTTTGGGGTGCTAATACCTTCCCGTTGCATAACCGACTTCCTTACCCAATATATCTCTTTCCCCCGGGTTTTATCGATGTTTTCCCTTCCCTTTAGGGATAAATAAAGTTCTATGGTGACTCTGTTGTATGTTCGAGTGTGTGATACGTTCGGATATATTTCTGCTAGCTTCGAATGCCAATGTAGCTAAAGCATCTACTAACTAATTTTCTTCCCTAGGAATATGATGAAAAGAGATTTCATCAAAGTAGGGAATCAGTTTTCTGATATGCTCTTTATAGGGTATCAACTTGCTATCCCGAGTCTCCCAGTCACCTTTTACCTGACATATTACCAGAGCTGAATCTATGTATACCTCAAGAATCTTCATCCTTAAGTCGATGGCCGCCTTTAAACCGTAGATATATGCTTCATATTCTGCCATATTGTTGGTGTAGTCAAAGCATAATCTAGAAGTAAATGGAAGGTGGAAACTGGTTGGAGAAGTCATAACTACACCTATGACATAACCACGAGCATTGGAAGCACCTTTGAACAGGAGCATCCATTGCGATCCTGGTTCGGGGCCTTCCTCAGGGATTATCCCGGAGCCTGGCATAGTGAAGCATCTGATAAACATGATGTCTTCGTCTAGAAAGTCAAACCTCAATGGTTAATAACCTTCCACATGTAAATGAGTAAGGTAGTCAGACATAACGCTCCCCTTTATTGCTTTCTAGGTCACTTACTGGATATGATATTTGGTTAACAACATTTGTCATCGAGCAATTCTACCAGTAACAATAGGTTTTTCAAAGATATACTTTATCGGATCCATTTTGGATATCAATAAAGTGGTATGGCAAACCATGTATTGTTTTAAGTGTCGAGCAGCCCAAGCCAAGGCGCAACAAGTCTTCTCTAAAAGTGAGTATTTGGTCTCACATTCAGTGAATTTCTTATTGAGTTAGTAAATGGCATGTTCTTTCTTGCCTGTATCACCGTGTTGACCGAAAACGCAACCCATAGATTCATCGAGTACTATGATGTACATAATGAGAGGCCTGCCCAGAACCAGTGGTATGAGGATTGATTCTTTCCCAATAGTGGTATGAGGATTGTATCACCGTGTTCTTTCTTATTGTCGAATGCCTCTTGGAAATTTTCGTTCCACGCAATCGATTGATTCTTTCCCAATAGTTTGAATATCATTCGCAAGTAGCTGTTAAATGTGATATGAATCTGGAGATGTAATTGAGTCGACCAAGGAAACCTCAAACTTCTTTTTCTGTTCGGGGAGATGCAATTTCTTGGATGGCTTGAACTTTGTCGGGATCAACCTTAATACCTTTCTGACTAACTATGAAACCCAGGAGCTTACCGAATCGGACCCCAAAAGTGCACTTAGCTAGATTCAGACGCAACTTGAACTTTCGAAGTCTGGCAAACAATTTCCTCAGGTTCTCTAAGTGATCTTCCTCAGTTCTGGATTTGGAAATCATGTCGTCCACGTAAACCTCGATCTCTTCATGAATGATATCATGAAAGAAGGTTACCATGGCACGTTGATATGTTGCCCCTGTATTCTTTAAGCCGAACGGAATTACTTTGTAGTAGTAGGTTCCCCAAGGTATGATGAAAGTTGTCTTCACCATATCTTATGGCAACATCTTTATCTCATTATACCCGGAGAAACCATCCATGAAGGAAAAGACGAAAAACTGAGTTGTATTATCAACCAAAACATCAATGTGAGGCAAAGGGAAGTCATCCTTTGGGCTCGCTTGATTGAGGTCCCTGTAATTTACACACTTTCTGACTTTTCTATCTTTCTTTGGAACTGTGGATACTCTTGAGTGCCATGTCGGGTCTGGTTCTTCTAAGCTTTTACTTGACGGGAGGACATTCGGGCTTGAGTGGCAAGTGATGTTCAACGATGATGGTGTCTAACCCTGACATATCTTGATATGACCAGGCGAAGACGTCAACATACTCATGCAATCAGTCAACCAACTCGGAGTGTACATGCTTGGCAAGAGATGCCCTAACTTTTACTTCTTTCTTTTTTGTTTTTAGAACCGAAATTAATGACATCCAAGTGTTCTTTGTATGGATGAATCTCTTTTTCTTCTTGCTCAAGGAGCCGTGCTAGTTCAGCTGGTAATTCACAATCTTCCTCATTGTCATCTTCAGCTTGGTTGATTGGAAGTCCAGATTTACAGTTGATTCTTTCCATATTGTAATCAATAGTTTTGTTTGCTCTGCATTTGGTGAGCTTATTTTTAGTATGCTTTTTTTAATAAAGTGGAAAAAAGAAAAAGAAATCTTTTTCCATTTCATTTTTTTTTGTGAAAAATAAAAATAACGGAAAGAAAAAGGGAACACAAATTGTGCATGCAAAAAGTATTTTCTTTATTTATTCACATAATACTTTTAAACATGGAGGCCCTTACAAGCTATCCTCTTGTCCGGGGAGAGGACAAGGGATTGAGAAAACATAACGCATTACGTTTTCTCCGAGTACACTATAAGAATCACGAAAGTTGTCCAGTTGGAGAGCTTGAATCCCGGAGGACATCTGCGTATGAGGCGAGGAGTCTCCGGTTTGCTGCCACTAGACTCTCCGATGACCGCCACAGTGTCATCATTTTGAAAGTCGGCGCTGCTGAATTTGGCCGGGTTGAACTGCTTCTTCTTTGAGCTCGCCTTGCATGCTGACGGACGATAACCAATGTCAAACATGTCATGCTTCTCCGCCATGTTGACAACCTTACCACAGCCGTATAACAGACCTTTCTCTAGAGTCTTCAAACTCTGAAAAGTGGAGCGGAACCTCAACAATCCCTTCAATTGTCTCGACATATCTGAACAACAAGAGTTCACTAACCAATAGGTCTTCTTCACCATATACATTTACCAGCTTATCATTTATCAAGAATTTCAACCTTTGGTGTAGCGTAGAGGTGACTGCCCCTATAGCATGAATCCACGGTCTACCCAACAAACAACTGTAAGTTGGGTTGATGTCTATAACTTGGAAGGTGATACTGAATTGGTGAGGTCCAACATAGATAGGCAGATCCACCTCCCCGATAACCTACCTTTAGGAGCCATCAAAAGCTCAAACAATTAATGCGTTGGTCCTCATCTCGGGTCCCTATGTAATTGGCTTAATGTAGCCTTTGGCATTACATTAAGCAAAGAACCAGTATCGATGAGAACTCGAGATAGAAGAGAGTTTATACACATGATTGAAATGTGCAGTGCTTTATTGTGGGTATTTCCCTCAGGAGGTAATTTTACTTCATTATTGTGGGCATTTCCCTCAGAGGGGTAATGTACAAGAGGAATTATGAATCGGTCTTTCTTAGATATGTGGACCGACACGAAGCAAACTGAATTATAATGGAAATTCATGAAAGCTACTTTGGGACACATGCCAGTGGACACACAATGGTTAAGAAGATCTTGAGGGTAGGATATTATTGGATGACTATGGAGGTTGACTGCTACCGTCACGTGCAAACATGCCATAAATGTCATATTTACGCTAATAAGATACACGTACCACTGGTTCCACTCAATGTCTTGACATCACCTTGGTCTTTCGCCATATGGGCCATTAATGTGATTGGACGCATCGAGTCAACTTCCTCAAATGGGCATTGCTTTATCTTGGTAGTCATTGACTATTTTACTAAATGGGTGGAAGCAGTCTCATATGCAAATTTACAAGGCAAGGGGTGGCTCGTTTCTTGAAGAAAGAGTTCATATGTTGTTATGGGGTCCCGAATAAAATCATTACTGATAATGGTTCCAAACTCAATAACAAAATGATGAAATAACTATGCAAACACTTCAAGATCGAACACCATAATTCATTGATGTATTGTCCAAAGATGAATGGTGTTGTTGAGGCAACCAATAAGAATATTAAGAAGATCGTGCAAAAGATGATGGAAACCTACAATGATTGGCATGAAATGCTCCCATTTACTTTGCATGGATACCGCACTTCAGTATGTACTTCTATTTGGGGAAACCCCATTTTCTCTCGTGTATGGCATGGATGCAGCTCTGCTTATTGAAGTACAGATCCCCTCCTGAGGATATTGACCTATGTTAAGCTAGACGAAGCTGAATGGGTACAAGCAAGGCTTGATCAACTAAACCTCATTCATAAAAAGAGTTTGACAGCCATCTGCCACAGCCAGTTATACCAAAAGCGTCTAAAGAGGGCATTCGACAAAAAGGTTTTTCATCGAAGTCTTAAGGCAAGAGACCTGGTGTTGAGAAAGATTCTACCAATTCATACCGATCCAAGGGGTAAATGGACGCCTAACTATAAAGGCTCAAACGTTGTAAGCATGGTTTTCTTTGGAGAAGCCTTGATACTCTCAACTATGGAGGGGGGAAGATCTTTTGTCTCCTATGAACACATGCACAATCAAAAAATACTATGCTTTAAAAAAAGAGAAAACTTGATAAGTTGAAAACCCGAAAAGTTAGCTTAGGCAAAAAAGGGCAATCCGGTAGACTGAAAACCCAAAAGGGTGATCTAGGCAAAAGTTAGGGATTTATAAAGCGAGAGGCTACGGTCTGCAAAGAATCTTTGGAATTCGTCCATCACAACTCTGAAGGGAGAATCCATCCAAATACTTTCTTCATAAGCAAGATCCGAGGACCTTCGAAGACGAAGGACTATAGCAGAATTCAATGGAAATCCAAGTTTTTCTCATTATCACTATTCTTTTTTCCATTTCTTTTCGCGATCACCTCTTTTAGGAATTACTTCCGCGTGTAATTTACCCATTTACGAGTTCATCTTTTATCAATGAAATATTTTTCATCAAATATGCTCATTAATTTTACTTTTTTCTACTTTGTTTATGAAATATGAATTTCTTTAATAAATATTGCATTGAAAATTTTGGGGATAATAATTAAAAAATAACTTTTAAAGGAAAATGTAGAAGTTTATCTCCTTTCAACGTATCTGAAGGTAACCACAATTCCGATGAGCTTGGTTCACAAAGACACCACAAGACACCAAAGTCCCTAAGACTTGGCCAGATCAAGGAATCGTCATCAGGATGATCAGCGGCCAATAATAAGTGAACCAAACATAATTTGAATGTTAGAAGAGCCATATTATAATGTAGAGAATCCAGAGTTCCACTCTCCCCAAGCAGACTTTAAAGCCTAACTTTTTTTGGCGTCCCTCGAAAGCCCAATCATTATACTTAATTTCTGTAGCGGTAAATTCATGATCACCAAGCTATGGATAAGCAAGACATCAAATAACAAGAGTCGCCACCGCGCTTTTATTGTTTCCAAGGGAAACGGGAAAAGTACGAACAAAACCCAAAAATAAGAAGTTTTCAAATCAAAACTAATAAAATTCCAGAGATTACAGGTAAGGGGGTTGGTTACATAAAGGGAAGGTGTTAGCACCCTAAGTGTCCTAGGTACTCCTAGGGAGCCTTTTCTTGTGTGCATATGTATTTTATACAAAGTGATGTTTACAAACAAATAGAATGGGGGATGAGAAAAGAATTTATTAATTATATTTTTGTGTTTGACAAGACCTTCGGACTTGTGCCTACGTACCAACATAAGAATGCGGGATCAAAACCTTGTAGTTTGTGATACAAATTTCAAAGTGGGTGCATTGCTTTTAGTAAAAGTTAGGTTTAAAAGGCATAAAGGCCTAAAAATGGTTTAAATGAGTTAATTCTTTTTGGATTTTGAAAATTTTAAGTCAAGTATAGTTAAGTATATTTATAAGTTTGATTTAAGAAAAGAAGTTTTGAAATGCAATGGCATAAGGCCAAAGTTTCTAATTTGCAAAGAGTCTAAGTTAAAAAAGACAAGCACAAGCAAAGAAGTTTATAAAAGGAGGGAGAGATTTTGAAATTAAAGAGATGGGGAGGAGATGAAGAGACTAATCCTAAGCATAAATTTAAAAGTTAAGGGTTGAAAAGATCTGACCAATGGGCTGCAATTCAATAGGAAAGAAAGCCATATAGAAACCCAAATTCCCTTGGACATTAGAATCAAGCAACAAGCAATGCATAAAATATTAACTTGAAGAGTAAGGCATCAAATAAAGATAGCCACATCCAAGCTTTAGCCACTCCATAATCTTCTTCAAATTAGCCTATGTAGCAGATGAATTCCCCAAGTCACAAGTTCAAAATAGTAGCTTCACAATGATCATGTTGCAGATGAACTCAGATGGATCTTCAATGATGTATCAGATGAAGTTTAAAATTGCAAGCACTTGGTTACATGAAAGTTGGCATTGGCCAAGTCCTTTTGCATAGGGATGTTGTCTAAATTCTAATTGCAGTTGTCTAGGGTTGTTGTTCTTATTATTTACATTAATGGTCAAAGACCACACAAGTAAACAAGATATGCACAAACAAGATATATCACACAATATGGTCCAAGTGGACAAAGTGGAAATGGCATTAATATAAACAATTAGAATGGTATGAATAATGACAAATAAATAGAGCTTAAAACTAAAGGGCATTAAAAGTAAATGGCTTAAAATTAAATGTTAGTTGTTAATGAATTAGAAGTTAGTATTGCTTTTACTTTGTTTATTTTTTAAGTCATTCTTTGGAAAACACTCAACCCACTTATCACAAGCATGGATCCTTGAACCAAGACATCTTCCAAAGGAAGGAAAAAAGGTCAAGTTTCCACACAATACCATGAAAGAGGGGAGACTTACAATCTCACTAACTAGAATGCTATGCCTTTTTGTGCCAAAAATTTAGCGCTATGTTAAGCAATCGTAATTGGACTTACGTAGAAGTCATAACTATGTGAGGTCGGACAATAGAATTTTGGTGTTAATGCATGTTAGAGACTCAGTATAATGGACTATGCTCATGAAACATACCACACACAAAAAGAATATGTAAAAGAGGTGGCCTAATCTCATCCATAGTTATGTTGATTTTTCAATCAACTAGCCTTAGGACCTTGAGATAGCATACGCCAAATGAAGTGGATGCATAAAGAAGGTGAATTAGATGAAGAGGGAGGGGAATAGATCAAAACTCAAATTGGACAAAGGAGAACTTTTACCAAATTAAGATCATTCACTCATTTTGGGAGATGGAATATACATTCCATGAATCCCCTAAATCCAATGATCTTCACCTAGCAAAGTCAAATCATCCTCAACCAAGGCCCAACAATCCAAGTCAAACTTATACAAACAATTAAAATGCCTCAACACAATCATTTGGCATTTATTCAATTTAAAAATATTAAAAATAATGCATTTAATTAAATATGGTTTGTCAAAATCCTAAAATCTCATCAAAACACCAAAGAAATGGCCATGAGATTTATCATAGGTCAAACAAGGTTAAAGGACCTTGGAGAAAAAAATTCAGAATTTTTGGAAACTTAAAAACATTTTTAAACAATTAAAAATATTCACAAAATCGATTAAATCATGAAAAATATTAATAATGATCCAAAAAAATAATTTTAATTCAAAATATGAAAGAGGGTTTTATTTTAAAAAATTTGGTGAAACTCTCAGATTTTTTGGATCAATATTAAAATTAATATGAATTAATGAAAATAAAACAAATTAAATGAAATTCAAATAATCAGAAAAATATGGACCACTTGATCTCCCTTATTAATTGAGGTGGCAGATCAACTCGATGAAAATGCGCGCTCCATGGTACACTTGAGTTTGTGTGCCACACCAATGGTAATCAGAACCAACGTGTGAGATTAAAACATTTCAAACGAGATTAATGGTTCAAAACATGTTCAGCACACCACCGGCGCTGGAACTCCGGTCACCTTCTCAGGCGAGGCTCACCGGACTGGTTCAGTCATCACCAACAAAAAAATGAAAAAGGAGGACATGATCTGAAAGAAAAAATGGCGTAGAGCATGAATCTGACCTCAATTTCAACTAACTCCAAATATATAGAAAGATACGAGGAGTTGAATTTTGAGTTGCGTCAACTGAGTTGCTTCGATTTGACCTCAAAGCAACTCAATCTTCTTGCCTACATTGGTAGGACATCAGACAACAAAAGATCCAAGAGAATTGATGAGAATTGAGTGAGAATCTAAGAGAAGAAGATTTCTGAAAATTACCTTCAATGTTGTGCAGAACTGGATCTTGCTTGCTTCAAACTAGACTTGATCACACTCGAGAAGCTTACCGAAGTGGTTTGGCAATGGAACAAAGCTTCGGATCCTGGAGTTTTTGAATCTCCAAACAGATAGATTCAAACTCAATTTTCAAGTTGAAAATTCTCAGGTTTTCCTTTGAATTGTCAGGGTTTCAAAGTGGGGGCAAAGCTGGCGCGCAAGGTCTGTTTGAAATGAGCTCAGAGGCCTTGTATTTATAGCATTTGAGATTGATAATTGCACACTTGAAAATTTGCTAAATTTGGCGATGTGATTCACAAGCTTGCATAGGCGTGTACAAGCCCATGAAGCAATCCATTTTTGTCCAATTGCAACTGTACTGAATTTCAATGATGCTTGAATGGCAAGGCAATGTGAAATGGAGTTTTGGACATTTGATTTTTCCACTTGATGCAGACCTGTTAAGACCATGCGCACCCCTAGAAAACCTCATCCAAAATGCATGAAATAGGAATCTTTGGAAAGCTTAGATCAAGGGGAACAACTTTTATGTTGGACACTTTTCCATTTGGGACTTGGATCATGGTGAATTTTGAGGTGGAAGTTTGGAAATTTCAACATGTTGAAAAAGTTTCTAAGTGTTAAGTCATATATCTCAATATTCCACCTTGCTTGACTTTTTATGTGGACTCCAAATAAGAAATGTGTCTTCATTAGATTGTATCTCTTTCAAAGGCCTTCAAAACGGTCACTAATTTCATGTCATTTGGATTTATAATGATAGAGTTATGCATTTTTGAAGTTGAGGAAAATCACTTGTTCAATGGTATAGAACAAAAATGACCTATAATGTATCCGCATATCACATGCTCATAAAAGTTGATTTAGCTCTCACTCCAAACATCAATGTTGAAGTAGACATCTTGACTTTGACTTTGCAACTTGGAAATATTTCATCTCATAAAAATTGAGCAAGTTATCGTCTTGGGAAGTTGACTTTCAAATTAGGGTTTAGTTAAAATGATCAATAATGTTTCAACATGTAAAATTACTTTCCAAGAAAAATAAGTTCTAGGCTTCAACATGAAAGTTGTTTGGAATGTCATTTAGAGTAACGTTTCTCTTGGAATCATTTTCATATGGTGACAATTGTAGGAGATAGGGTCTAGGGAGACCCAGTTTTGATCAGATGAATTCATATGGCCAACCACCATCAACCAACTTGCTAACTTCCAATTCTCTTGACTTTCTAGGCTCATGGTAGATCATATATGCATAAGATGATGAATTTTTAAATCTACCTCCAAATTATTAAAGAATTCTTGATCAATATAACATGTAGAGATCATTGGGACTCATATATGATGCTTTGAGACATTGTGAATCAATCCTTGGTTGTGCTCTTAGCTATGAGGGTCTTAAACCCTATATATGAACTTGATAGATCAATGACGATCATGCCTTACCTACAAAAGAGTTAGGCAAATACAAAGACATATTTTTGGTTTTTTGGTCAGTAAAATGATGATATACAAGTATTATACAATCATATAGTGCTTGGTGATCTCTCCCAAAGCAAACCCAATGAAAGAGGGGTGAGGAGGATGCCAAGGTATGATCCCAATGCCAATGCATATGATGAAATTGCATGAGGGATCTTAGGGTCAAAATTAGGGTTTTACAGCTGCCCCTATTTAAGGACATTCTAACTAAGGAGATGAAGGTTGAAATCTTTGTATCGACTTAGTAGAATGGGCTTAAATAACAACATCTAGAAACAAATTTTGATACCAAAGAGACCTCATGATACATATGATATGAATATGAAATCAAATTCTCTGTGGGGAAATGTTGCCACAAAGGAAAAGAAATCAGAGCGACTGAAAGTCCGCAAGAGCATAATGCATTCCGTAAGGAAAGCTCACCGGGGAAACATAGACTCTGGAGGGGAATAAAATGGGTATGCGTAGGCCAGGCTATGATATAAAATAATGTTGGGGGACTCAGAGGAATTCCATAAAAATTGGAAAGACTCAGTCGGGGAAACAAAACATCTGCAGGGGAAACGAGCAGATCAGGGTAAAGTTGACGTACTTGGATCATGCAGAAATAGACTTCAACACAGGAGGAGCAAAAATTTATTATCCGCTACCGGTTACTGGGTAAGGAGATAATAAAGATCTGACAGAGAGTACATCCGTCACCGGTTAGGATGAACATATCGAGGATGACTCGCTGGGGAACCGCCAGGAGAGTATACTCATTACCAGTTACTGGGTAACAATAGCCTTGCTGGGGAAAACTGCAGAAAATAGGATTTATAACTACCAGTTACTGGGCAGAAAACCAAAGATGAGAATATATGTCACCGGTTAGGGTGAACATATTAAGGATAGACTTTGCGAGGAGAAATAGGAATTACATCTATCAGTTACTGGATAGACTACCATGGGAGAGAAAAATCCATCACCAGTTAGGATGAACATATCAAGGATTAACTCTGCATGAGGGAAATTAGGATTTACAACTGTCGGTTACTGGGCAGAAGACCACAAAGAGAAGGAAACCCGTCATCGGTTAGGATGAACATATCAAGGATAAACTCAGACAGGGGAAGAAAATATCCTTCATTGGTTAGGATGAACATATCAAGGATATACTTCGAGGGAAACATAGAAATGAATCCACTGGGGACTCTACTGAGGAGAAAAATAAGGGTATGTTTGTCGGGTATTGGGCAAAAAGTAACAAACTGCAAACTAAGAAACATATTACCAGTTATTGGGTAATAAACTCTTAGGGGACCCAAAACATCTATCTAGGTAAGATCTAGAAAGAAACGGTCAATCAAGACTTAAACCAATGAGGATATAACTCAAGGGGAGTGATTCCATCCAGATAATCAACTGGGGAGGAAACTGAAATAATAATCATCCACGAGGAGATAACTCAGTGGGGAAGGGAGAAAGGTTAAAGTCTTTTTGCTTAAGGGGCTGACACTCTACAATTGAGGGAGGACAAACACCAAACTTGTATGGGGATAAATTACCTCCATAACAGAGAATGAGAATCTCAAACAATGAATCAATAATGATGCGATTATGCAACCATGAGATTATATGAGTGTATATGTGTATGTATATACGATAATTATGCTGACAAAACGATTGCAAAGGATACAAAGGTGTCGAAAAAATGAATCATCCATACAATCCTCGGTCAATCCACAAAAGAGGGAGACAAATGCTGGAGAAAAGAGAGATCAACATCCCACAGGCTCAACCCTAGCTGGGGAAGCAGGCGATCTGCTGAGGAAAGGAGACGTTATCGAATCTGCGGGGAATTTTAAGTCAACACCATATTGAATGGGAGACAACGTAGAGAGGATAAACGCAAATAGCTGATCAAAAACCAGGAGGAAACTCTGCCTGGGAGTGAGCCAGATGGCAACTAGTGGGGAAACCAAAGTTCTACTGCCATTATGCAAACTACTGAGGAAACCCTCCTCGCTCTGCGGGAGATCAAAATTGGTTGGGTAATCGCCAATTCTGTCGGGAACTTATGCACAAACTCCGCTGGGGACAAAACACTTCGCAGGGGAATTGAATCGACCAACTCGGCTGGGGATAACTGAGGGTTAACTACTCGGGGGAACCATCAATGCTCCACACTTAGGGCTTGCTATTTTTGAATTGCTATTTACATTTCTTTTTACTTGCTCTCAAAATTCATGCTTTTATATGTTAAAGAAAAATGTTTTTGATTTAAAATTTTAATTTCAAAGATGATCATAATAAACTTTAAAACTATTTGGCTGAAGTAAATAAGAGTGGAAACAATTGGATAAAAGTTCAACTTTATTTAATAGAATGGTAGTCTATAAATGACAAGACTCCATAGATTTTTACAAAGTTAAAAATGGTAATTTACGTGAAAAAGGGTTACATTTAATACAAATGATCACTAATCTTTCCGCCAACTCTTGATATTAGCTGTGCTTTTGGCTGCTACTTTCATCGACGTTAACCCTTGTGCTCAACAAAGTTTCTCCAAGACAGGAAGATCAGTAGAATGCAGTTACTTGCCAAAATTCCTAATTTTTGCACATGTTTCCCCAGGGTGGGGTACTCAACTTATCGGGAAAATTCTTTTATGTGTCATGTCTCTAATTTTTGCCTGGATCGCCCTTTCGGGTTTTCAATCCACCGAGACGCTCATTTTTGCCTAAGCCTCCCTTTTGGGTTTTCAACTTAGCGAGCTGTTCTTTTATTTTTAGGTGAAGTATTTCTTGACTGCATATGCGTTCACAGGATGAGTGAACTTTTCACCATCCATAGTTGTAAGAATCAAAGCGCCGCCTGAAAAGGCTCTCTTAACAACATACGGGCATTCATAATTAGGAGTCCATTTGCCCCAAGAATTTTGTTTAAACGATAAAGTCTTCTTGAGCACAAGGTCACCTTCCCTGAATACCTGAGGTATGACCTTCTTATCAAAAGCTTTCTTCATCCTTTGCTGATATAACTGACCATGACACATGGCAGTCAATCTCTTCTCTTCAATTAAATTTAACTGATCAAACCTGGTCTGACACCATTCAGCCTCAGTCAACTTGGCTTCCATGAGCACACGTAATGATGGAATCTCAACCTCTACGGGGAGCACTGCTTCCATACCATATACAAGAGAAAAAGGGGTGTCCCCTGTTGAAGTGAGGATGGACGTACGATACCCGTGCAAAGCAAATGGGAGCATCTCATGCCAATCCTTATACATTACAACCATCTTCTGAATAATCTTCTTAATGTTCTTATTTGCAGCTTCAACAGCCCAATTTATCTTGGGTCTGTAAGGAGAAGAATTATGATGTGCAATCTTGAAGTCTTTACAAAGAGCTTCCACCATATTATCATTCAAGTTCGACCCATTATTAGTAATGATCTTACTTGGCACACCATAACGGCATATAATATGATTCTTGATAAACCTTACAACAACTTGCTTGGTTACATTCGCATACGATGCCGCTTCAACCCATTTTGTGAAGTAGTCAATTACCACCAAGATGAAACGATGTCCATTCGAAGATTTGGGCTCAATCATGCTAATCATATCAATTCCCCACATGGAAAAGGGCCATGGGGAGGAAATAACGTTCAACAGTGTCGGAGGAACATGAATCTTATCTGCATATATTTGACACTTGTGGCATTTCTTCACAAACCAGCAACAATCAGATTCCATTGTCAGCCAATAGTAACCTACTTGCAACATCTTCTTCTCCATTGCATGTCCATTGGAATGAGTACCAAAGGAACCTTCATGGACTTCAGTCATCAACAAGTCTGCTTCGTGTCTATCGACGCATCTGAGCAAAACCATATTGAAGTTTCTTTTGTACAATACATCACCATTCAGGTAGAAATTGTCGGCTAATCTTCTCAAAGTCTTCCTATCATTCAAAAATGCCCCAGACGGGTAAATCTGACTTTGGAGGAAACACTTGATGTCGTAATACCACAGTTTTTCGTCTTCGGTCTTTTCAGTAGCAAACACATGAGTTGGCCTATCAAGATGCATCACAGTTAAATTGGGAACCTCAATCCAATACTTCACTACAATCATTGATGTCAATGTTGCAAGAGCATCTTCCATCCGGTTTTCATCTCGAGGGATATGATGAAACTCAACTTTTATAAAGAAAGTTGAAATCCTCCTCGCATAATCTCTATATGGTATTAAATCGGGTTAATTCGTCTCCCATTCACCTTTGATCTGATTCATAACCAAAGTTGAATCTCCAAAGACATCTAAATGCTTGATTCTGAGATTAATGGCCTCTTCGAGCCCCATAATGCAAGCCTCGTATTCTGCCATGTTATTTGTGCACTTGAAAGTCAATCTGGATGTAAAGGGAAAATGTGTGCCTTAAGGAGTTATAATCTCTTCCCCAATCTCATTACCATATTGATTAACAGCTCCATCAAATACCATGCCCCAACGGGAACCAGGTTCTGGCCCTTCTTCAAGCAATGGTTCATCACAGTCTTTCATTTTCAAGTACAAGATCTCTTCATCTGGAAAGTCATATTGCACTGAATGGTAATCTTCAATTGGTTGGTGAGCCAAATGGTCAGCCAAGATACTACCTTTGATCGCCTTTTGAGATCGGTATTCAATATCATACTCAGATAACAACATCTGCCAACGGGCAATCCTCCTAGTTAAAGCAGCCTTCTAAAAAATATACTTGATTGGATCCATTTTGGATATCAACCAAGTGGTATGATTCAACATATATTGACGCAGACGCTTAGCAGCCCAAGCCAATGCGTAACAAGTCTTCTCTAGCATAGAATAGTGAGTCTCACAGTCGATGAACTTCTTACTGAGGTGATAAATTGCAAATTCTTTCTTTTCAGTTTCATCTTGCTGACCAAGAACACAACCCATACTATCTTCAAGCACAATCAAATACATGATCAATGGTCTTCCTTCAATAGGTGGAGACAAGACCGGGGGTTCAAGCAGATACTCTTTGATACTATCAAAAGCTTTCTGGCAGTCTTCGGTCCAATCACAAGACTGATCTTTCCGAAGAAGCTTGAATATAGGCGCACATGTGGAAGTCATGTGTTAAATGAATCTTGAGATATAATTTAAGCGGCCGAGAAACCCTCTGACTTGCTTCTCCATTTTGGGCGCAGGCATCTCTTGTGTTGCTTTGACCTTGGCAGGATCAACTTCAATACCCTTCTTGCAGACAATAAAGCCCAACAACTTACCATAAACGAAAAGACTTTGAATTTAGCAGTATTGTCTACCAACATATCAATGTGCGATAGAGGGAAATCATCTTTCAGACTGGCTTTATTCAAATCTTTGTAATCAACACAGATGCGGACTTTTCCATCTTTCTTAGGCACAGGCACAATATCGGCCACCCATTGCGGATACTCAGCGGTCACAAGGAAACCGGCATCAATCTGCTTTTGCACTTCTTCTTTGATCTTCACTGCCATATTAGGATGCGTTCTTCTCAACTTCTGCTTGACTGGCGGGAATTTTGGCTTCAACGACAATCTATGCTCCATAATTTCAGAATCCAAGCCAGGCATGTCTTGATAGGACCAAGCAAACACATCTGAATACTCTCGAAGAAGATCAACCAACCCCTTCTTCGCATCTGGACACAGTCGAGATCCAATCTTGACTTCCTTCACATCATCTTCGGAACCCAAGTTGACTAACTCAATCTGTTCTTCGAATGGCTGAATGGCTTTTCCTTCATGCTCAAGAAGATGAGACAATTCATCATACATTTCTTCGTCACTTTCCTCCTCAGCTTCAAACACAAGGAATTCAAAATTTGGAGAAGGAGAGGGATCATTGTATTCCAAGGGGTTAGAAACCAACCTGCATAATGATTTGATATTTTCATTTTAGAGAAGCGAATTTTTGACCAAATACTATGCAGATGGACAATTATATTATTTATTTATGTTTTATTGTGATTACCATTTTCAGAATAAAGCAAAAAGTAAAAATAAAACATCATAGATATGGACGAATAGAATTAATTTTAATGATGATCAAATTTGAAATGTCTAACAATGTTCACTTCCCCCTTAGGCATAGGAAAAGGATTTTTTAAAACAAATAAAAGAAGTTACTTAGATCGATGCAAAATAATAGGAATATCAACAGCAGTCCAATTGTTGCAGGCCTTTCCATGTGTCACAAAATTGGTGCAGTTTTCTTCTTCGTCGCCCTCTAGCACAGCAGCTAAGTTTTGTTCATTGCCATGAATGAATCATCCGCTACGGAAGCTAAGTTACATATCCTCTGATCTAGCAGTTGATGAACCTTGCTAAAAACCCAGACCGGCTCTGCCCTTGTTATCGGAGACCTCTACCATGCGCCCCCACTGATCCACACTACCTTCTTCAACAATCTTCCTTGCATCTTTCAATGAGGACATAGGTGCTCCAACCCTCTTTTCAACAGTAATAGATAAAGCTTGGAACGGAGTTTTAACCTCATCCTCAGCTTCAACGTAAGAGAAAGATGACAGGTGGCTAACCAACAACACCTTTTCCCCGCCAACGATTACAAGCTTCCCATTCTTGACAAATTTGAGCTTCTGATGTAGTGTGGAGGTAACAGCTCCCGCCTTGTGCATCCATGGCCTTCCCAACAGACAACTGTAGGTCGGGTGGATATCCATTACTTGAAAAGTAA
Organism: Lathyrus oleraceus; assembly: GCF_024323335.1. Taxonomy (NCBI): domain Eukaryota; kingdom Viridiplantae; phylum Streptophyta; class Magnoliopsida; order Fabales; family Fabaceae; genus Lathyrus; species Lathyrus oleraceus. The sequence continues at coordinate 423,128,371 of NC_066581.1, forward strand.
TATGGAAGTCACTCGGACCTATCTTCACTGGAAGGTCCACTTCTAATATCACTATTTTGCGTGAACTGTCAAAAGCTTTGATGATTATACCACTATACCTCATAGGCGCTTCTTGATATGACAACTTTGAAAGAGTTAACTTCAGCAGCATGTTCGACGAAGACCCGGTGTCAACCAGTACATTGGATAAAGCATCGTCTTTGCAATTCATCGAGATATGCAAAGCGAAATTATGATTCCTACCCTCCTCGGGGAGTTCTTCATCCCAGAAACTGAGATTATTACAGGAAGTGATGTTAGCCACAATATGATCAAACTGATCCACAGAAACATCATATTCCACAAATGCTTGCTCTAGAACTCTCTACATTGTTTCTCTGTGCGCTTCTGAATTCAAAAGCAGAGACATTATTGAAATCTTTGACCGGATAGTAGTTCCCAATGTCGTGTTTGGGTGCTCCTTAATGAAAAGCACAACCAAGGTCAGGCTCGTACCACCATGGGAGTGATTCTGGAATTTGTGGCAGATTCCTCGGTTCGAGTAGGTTCTTGAGAACCAACGATGGATAAATCTCTACATAGGTCATAGGAATTGGGTCAAAAGATACCTTCTTCCTCTCGAACGTTTGTTGTTGATGATTGTTGGTATTTTTGTTGTTGTTGTAGGTGTTTGTTCATTGTTGTGGTTGTTGTTGTTGACGTTGTTGTTGTTGAATTGGTGTTGACTGACTTGCGGAAAATACAGGAATTACGGAGGATACTTGATGATGGTGTTGAAGGGGTGGTTGATTCCTTTTGGTCTGAGGCCTCCTCTGCCTCTCACTAGTTATTGCGTTGGCTTCACTATCTTTTTTCTTCCCAAAACTACTGTTGTATCTCTTGCTTGACGATACCTCCTCTTTTGACAACCGTCCCTCTCGGACACCTTCTTCAAGCCTCATCCCCATGTTTACCATTTCGGTAAAATCACTGGGGGCACTGGAAATCATGCGTTCATAGTAAAATAAACTCAGGGTATTCAAAAAGATCTTGGTCATCTCCTTCTCCTCTAAAGGAGGGGTGATCTGAGCAGCTAATTCTCTCCATCTCTGCGCATACTCTTTGAATGTCTCCTTGTCCTTCTGAGACATAGACCTCAATTGGTCCCTGTCAGGTGCCATATCCACATTATACTTATACTGTTTGACAAAGCTTCTCCCAAATCGTTGAAAGTGTGGATGCTTGCACTGTCCAACCCCATATATCATATGAGCGCAGCACCGGTCATACTGTCTTAGAACTAGTGGATTAACAGCTGATCGTTATCTGTTTGGGTAGACATTTTATGGGCATACATCACCAAATGACTGAGCATACATGAGTTCCCTTTGTAATTTTCAAAGTCATGCACTTTGAACTTCACTCGAATCTTCACATTCGGCACCAGACATAATTCAGCAACACTCTTTCCAAACAGGTCCTTACCTCTCAATGTTTTCAACTTCTTGCGCAACTTAAGAAATTGATCCTTCATCTCATCCATTTTCTCATAAACGTCTGGGACCTCAGATGGCTCGAAATGATAAATGGTGTCTTCCACACGAGGTAAGGTATGTACTACAGGCGGCGGCACAGACATGACCGGGCTAGATGCCGGCACGGAAGCAAATGTGGGTGCAAAGCCCTCAGGCATGAAGTTTGGTGGCATTCCCCATGGGAATCCGGTAGGCATGGTAGGCGTAAAATGAGTGGTAGCAGCAGGCATGATAGAGGTAGCCACCTCTGAAATAACGGTCCTCTAAGGAGGAGGAGTTGCGGGTGTTGGAGAAGACTGGCTTTGTGCAGGTAGAACTGACTCCATCATGGAAGTCAGGCAGGCGATCTCATCCTATAGCTCTCTATTCTCTTGCTCAAGATGTTCCATGATTCTGGAGTGATTGGCGCGAGTGTTGTACCGATAAATCAGCTTGGCTAAAGCACAGAAGAAACACCAATGAGACATCTGGAGAAAGAGAAACCTACTTATGCAAATGATGCATGAAATGTAATGCTTGTTTATTTATTTATTTTGTTTTCAAAGAACTTACTATATTATTTGCAAATATATATATTTAACAACGATTGCAACAATTTGATATGACCAAAAATCTCTTTTCATTTATAATTGGAAGGATTACACTGACTACAATTTCAGAAACCAAATGGAAAGTACAAGAGTAAAGGAGACTAGTCATCCTAAGGATCCCTAACAACAATGTCATAAGATTTGACTGTAGGCGCATACTTCCTTCGAATGCGTCGAATCTCGGTCTCGAAAGAAGCCTTCATCTGAGGACAAGATGATCAACAATCTTCTTCCAAGCAATGGAAGGATGAGGCATGCTAGAGGAAGATGAGACCACCTATAGAGGTTTTTGATTGGCTGCATTTTATGTTAAAACACTTACTGTACTTAGATGTCTTGACTGATGTCATGACATGCTTAAGTAGTATGTTGCAGGATTAGCTAATACAGGATTTACTGGATGTCAAACTGAATGTTATGACATTCATTCATGACAGCATTTTCTGGATGTCAAATTGAATGTTATGACATTCATCCCGGATAGCAGATGCTAAAGTATAGGCTAATTTTTCTGTTATGTTTCAATATTTATCTCAGGCTGATTTTTAGGAAACTAACAGTTACGCTAAAATTAAGAGACCTAACATATAGCCTATTTGTTAGCACCCTAATGTGTGGAAATTAGGTTAACTTGCTTAACCCTAATTTTATGAAATTCAAGTTCAAGGCCCAAGTACTGGATTATAAAAGGATGGCAATCCTACTTTCAGCAATTCAGTGATTTGAAGCGTGAAGAATTTAATATATCATTATATATCATTGTTGTACTTTCATTGTGTCTTGAATTAGGTTTTACTTGTGAGCCAAGCAATTATCACCTAGATGATTGCATTGGACTAGGGTGTTTATTGAGTTGTAATTGTTGTGTCACTCTAAGCTTTTAAGCGTGAGTGCTGTGTTTCTTGAATAAAGCTTTTAAGCACAATCAAGAGTTGTTTGAAGTATATCTGCACCACTGACTTTAAAATTCTTAATGGTTGTAATCACTGTTGTGATTGAGGGGGAGTGAGTAGGTACTCAGGTCTTAGTTTAGATTGAAATTGCATTGGGTAGGTCTTAAGTGATAGGATTAAACTGGTGGTTTAAGTCCTGAATTAATACCTCTTATAGTGGATTTCCTCCCTGGCTTGGTAGCCCCCAGAGTAGGTGTGTTTGTCACCGAACTGGGTAAACAATTCTTTGTGTCATTTACTGCTTTTTACATTTACTTTTTGCATACATTACCTGTCTGCGCAGAATTGGATGGCATAACATCCAGTGTGACATCGATATTCTGTTACTAGAATTTCAATTGGTATCAGAGCAGGCACCCTGTCTGTTAGTTTCTGGGTGAGATCTAGGGACGTTACTTTCTAGTACCATGGACAAGGATGTAGGATTCTCAAATAGACCACCCATGATGGATGGTTCTAACTATGATGACTGGAAACCTTGTATGATAGCCTTCTTGAGGTCTCTGGATAGCAAGGTCTGGAGAGTTGTCAACAAAGGATGGGAACATCCAACGAAGACAGGTAAAGATGGAATCATTATGCAAATTCCTGAAGAAGAGTGGGACAAAGAGCAAGAGGCATTAGCCCTTGGAAACTCTAAGGCTTTGAATGCACTATTCAATGGGATAAATAAGAACATTTTCAGACCGGTGCATCACTGTGAACTGGCTAAAGAAGTTTGGGATACTCTCAAAACAACTCATGAAGGTACCTCCAAGGTAAGGATGTCTAAACTCCAGATGCTGACTACTAAGTTTGAAAATCTGAGGATGAAAGAGGATGAGACTTTTCCTGACTTCCACATGAATATTCTTGAAATTGCCAACACTTCTGGAGGCTTAGGAGAGAAAATGTATGAAGAAAAACTTGTAAGAAAGATTCTCAGATCATTGCCCAAGAGATTTGCCATGAAGGTTACTGTTATAGAAGAGGCTCAAGATATCTGCAATATGAAGGTTGATGAGATTATTGGTTCTCTCCAAACTTTTGAAATGGGCTTGTGTGAGAATGTTGAAATTAAAAACAAAAGCATAGCTTTTGTACCAAATACTGAAGAGGATTCAGAAGAAGGAAATATTGGAGGTGATGAAAGTATATCAGAAGCTATAGCCATGCTTGGAAGACAGTTCAACAAGTTCATAAAGAAGATTGATCAAAAAGGTAGACCAAATGTCAAGAACACTTCATCTGACATCAGTAGAAGATCAAAATCTGAAGAAAAGTCCAACCAAGGCAAGGGAATCCAGTGTCATGGATGTGAAGGTTTTGGACACATTAGAGCTGAATGTCCTACCTTCCTCAAGAAGCAAAAGAAAGGACTATCTGTCACCTGGTCTGATGGAGACTCTGAGAGTGAATCAGAAGGAGAATCTGCAAAACATGTCACTGCACTAACTAGTGTCTGTGCCTCTGATGATGACTCAAGTGTATATGAAATTACATTTGATGAACTTGCTGCTTCATATAAAGAGTTATGTGTCAAAAGTATAGAAGTGTGTCTACAAGGAGAAAAGCAGAAGAAACTTATCAATGAGCTGGAAGCTACGAAGAAGAAGCATCTGAGAGTCATAGATGATCTAAATGGTGAGATAACCTTGCTGACCTCTAAGCTAGATCAAATGAAAAAATCCATCAGAATGCTAAATAAAGGAACTGACACTTTGGAAGAAATTCTAAAGGTGGGACAAAAATTAGGAACCATGTCTGGTTTAGGCTTTGTTAAGGAATCCTCATCTGAATTCAAAAGCTCAAAGGCTGAAGTTCAAAAAATCAAGCAGAAGTCACAACCAATGTCACAACATCATGGAAAGAGGAGGATTAACCATCAAAAGAAGAAATTTCAAAGATGGAGATGCCACTATTGTGGAAGAATTGGTCACATAAAACCCTTCTATTACAGGTTGCATGGTTATCCTAACCAGACCCCTCAAGTCAGACCTAAGCAAAAGGCACCTAAGCATAATGCCCCTATCAAGAAACAACAATGGGTTGCTAGAATAACTCACACATCTCTAAGGGCATCTATCAAAGAAGACTGGTATTTTAATAGTGGTTGCTCAAGACATATGACTGGGATGAATAACTTATTGGTAGATATGCAACCTCATACTATTGGTTATGTGACCTTTGGTGATGGAGCTAAAGGAAAAATCAAAGGTGTTGGTAAGCTGGACAGTCCTGGAGTTCCAGAACTGAATAAAGTGTTGTTAGTAAAAGGACTAACTGCTAATCTCATCAGCATAAGCCAGCTATGTGATCAAGGCTTCAATGTACAGTTCACTAAGGAAGAATGTGTTGTGACAAATGGAGAAAATAAGGAAGTTATGAGAGGATCCAGATCCAAAGATAACTGCTATCTATGGGAACCTAAAGTCTCAAACTACTCCTCAATGTGCTTCTTAGCCAAGGAAGAAAAGGAAGTGAAGTTGTGGCATAGAAGACTTGGACATCTTCATTTAAGAGGAATGAAGAAGATCATATCCAAGGAAGAAGTTAGAGGAATCCCAAAACTGCTTATTGATGAAGGAAAAGTCTGTGGAGAATGTCAGGTTGGCAAGCAAACCAAGATGTCACATCCTAAGCTTGGACATCCTACAACATCCAAAACTCTGGAACTTTTGCACATGGACTTAATGGGACCTATGCAGGTTGAAAGTCTTGGTGGTAAGAGATATGCTTATGTGGTTGTTGATGACCATTCCAGATACACATGGATAAGCTTCATCAGAGAAAAATCAGATGCATTTGATGTCTTCAAAGATCTATGTATAAGACTCAAAGGAGAAAAGGATAGTAGTGTTATCAGAATAAGAAGTGACCATGGAAAGGAGTTTAAAAATTCCAAGTTTGATGATTTCTGCTCATCTGAAGGAATAAGTCATGAGTTTTCCTCACCTATTACTCCTCAGCAAAATGGAGTAGTTGAAAGGAAGAACAGAACTATTCAAGAATCTGCTAGAGCTATGATTCATACAAATAAGCTTCCTATGCACTTTTGTGCTGAAGCTATGAATACAGCTTGCTATGTTCACAACAGAGTTACCTTGAGAAAGGGAACCTCTTCCACTCTGTATGAAATATGGAAAGGCAGAAAACCTACTGTAAAGTGCTTTCATATCTTTGGAAGCAAATGTTACATTCTTACAGATCGTGAACAGAGAAGAAAAATGGACCCCAAAAGTGATGACGATATATTCCTGGGATACTCTACTAACAGCAAAGCATACAAAGTTTTCAACTCCAGAACTAATGTCCTGATGGAATCCATAAATGTTATTGTTGATGATAAAGATGAAGAATCCAATGTCATAGAGGATGTTGGAACATTCCTTGAGACTTCAACAGAAAATGTATAGGATACTCCTCCTGGACTTGAGTTAGAAGCATCCAACAAGGTGCCTTCTATCAGGATTCAGAAAGACCACCCTAAGGATCTTATCATAGGAGATCCCAATAGTGGTGTGATTACCAGATCAAGGGAGACTAGCTCAAATTCCTTCTTTGTATCCAAGGTTGAACCTAAAAATGTGAAAGAAGCTCTGACTGATGAGTATTGGATCAATGCTATGCAAGATAAACTGGAGCAGTTTAAAAGGAATGAAGTATGGGAGTTAGTTCCAAGACCTGAAGGGACTAACATCATTGGTACCAAGTGGATTTACAAGAACAAGTCTGATGAGAAAGGAGTAATTACTAGGAATAAAGCAAGACTAGTGGCACAAGGGTATACTCAAATTGAAGGGGTTGATTTTGATGAGACTTTTGCACCTGTTGCAAGACTTGAGTCAATAAGGTTGCTGTTAGGTGTTGCCTGCATTCTGAAGTTCAAATTGTTCCAAATGGATGTGAAAAGTGCCTTTTTAAATGGCTACTTGAATTAAGAAGTCTATGTAGAACAACTTAAAGGGTTTAGTGATCCTAATCTACCAAAACATATGTACAAGTTGAGGAAAGCTCTGTATGGATTGAAGCAAGCTCCTAGAGCTTGGTATGAGAGGCTGACTGAATTTCTGACTACTAATGGTTACAGAAAAGGAGGGATAGATAAGAATTTATTTGTGAAGGATGAAGATGGAAAAATCATGATTGCCCAAATATATGTGGATGATATTGTCTTTGGTGGAATGTCAGATAGAATGGTGAAACATTTTGTTAACCAAATGCAATCTAAATTTGAAATGAGTTTGGTTAGGGAATTGACTTATTTTCTTGGACTGCAAGTTAAACAAATGGAAGATTCTATGTTTCTCTCCCAAAGCAAATATGCCAAGAACATAGTTAAGAAGTTTGGTATGGATAATGCTCTTCACAAAAGAACTCCTGCACTTACTCATTTAAAGTTAACTAAAGATGAAGGAGGTTCTAGTATTCATCAATGCTTGTATAGAAGCATGATAGGTAGCCTACTATATCTAACTGCTAGTAGACCTGATATTGCCTATGCAGTTGGTGTGTGTGCTAGATACCAAGCAGAACCCAAAGTGAGTCACTTAAATCAAGTCAAGAGGATTCTCAAGTATATTAATGGGACTTGTGATTATGGTATGCTCTACTCTCATGGCTCTGAGCCTATCTTATCTGGGTATTGTGATGCTGATTGGGTTGGGAGTGCTGATGACAGAAAAAGCACATCAGGAGGATGTTTCTTCTTGGGAAACAATCTCATATCTTGGTTCAGCAAGAAACAGAACTGTGTATCATTATCCACTGCAGAAGCTGAGTATATAGCAACTGGAAGCAGTTGTTCCCAACTCGTATGGATGAAACAGATGATGACTGAGTACAATGTCACTCAGAATGTCATGACATTGTTCTGTGACAATCTCAGTGCCATCAACATTTCAAAGAATCCTATCCAACACAGCAGGACCAAACTGTAAGACCCCAATTTTGACCCTAAGATCCCTCATGGCATCATAACATCGCATTTGCATAGCCTCTAGGATCATGAGCATCTTGGTTCCCTTTGCCTTTGGGTGGGACTCCTTGTGACTGGTTTGAGATCACCAAGCATGCTTGAATTATATATCATTGTTTCTCTTATTTTTTGTTTACTAACCAAAAGCACAAAAATGTGTCACTAACATCTTTTGTTTGAAGCTTGAGTATCATCCAAGACCCTTTGTGGATTCTATTCGGGTGATCAATCAATACAAGGGAATGACGTGGGTTACTTCCAACATGTTCAAATGGGGCCTATTCATCATTCAAAATGCTAATCCTAAAGAAGCAAGAATCCGTTCCTGAGCTGTCATGCTCACTAGGCGAGCAACATGGTTCGCTTAGCAAAAGGAACTATCATGCTCGCTAAGCGAGTAGATCCTTCGCTAGGCGAAGCGCGCGCATTTCTTAAAATAAAATAGAAAATTTTGGGCTTAACTCTGAGCCCACCAAGCTACCAATATCAAGTTATAAACACCAAAGCTTCATTTGAGAAAAAGAGACTGGAGACTATTACAAAACCCTAGAGAAAAAGAGAGAGAAAAGAAGAGGAAGGGAAACCTATGAACTAATCTGCAACAACCTCCCGACAACTATGAAAAGTTCACTCTGACTCACACACTTTTCCGCCTCCGCCTCACGCAAACCCTGACCTTGCTTTGCAAACCCATCCGTGCCATTTGATTTTAGTCGGTCTCTCCCATCAGGTTTGCCATTATTCCCATTACTCTATGCTTTGAATTTGAATACTCTGAATGTATGAGGTAACATTAGGTTTTGCCCACGGGTTTATAATTGTGCATGAATATGTAAACAATGCCTTGAATGTTTAACCGTTTCGTGTCTGAGATGGATGCCATAGGGTTTAGGGTCCCTAAAATCGTACTATTATCAATGGGAAATCCAGAACCCGCAGGCGCTCGCTAGCACCTTCGCTAGGCGAGCCTGCAGCGAAGCTTCACTAAGCTTTCGCTAGGCGATGCAGCAGCGATCGCGATAGTAGTTGTTTTTTCTGTTTGCTCTAACCTATTTTGTGTTTGTTATGGCATTGTTTTCTCCTATTACTCTAACCCGTTTGTTGAGTTTTTGTGAGGGCCCACATACTCTTGCAGGGATAGCTCGCTTGGTATCCCACCTTATTTGTGGGATACCACCCTGGAGGTCTATTCCGATTACCTGTACTGACTCGCTTTCTTTGGTGATGTTTAGCTTGGAAGAGGCTTTGGTTTTATTACCTCTTAAATTTTTGTTGCTTCGGATCTTTATCCGCGTGGTACTTTATTTTTCCCGCATTTTACTGCTTTCTTAGGTTTCGTATAGCCTCTCGTGGCATGTCAATTAAGGTTGCGCGGTTCCTTCATCTAGGACTGCCTTTTTGCATGAGCATCCCTAAAACCCCAAACTCATTGATTTTTATTCTCCTAAGAACATGTTTACTCCTTCTACTACAGGCGAGTAAGTCTCCAAAGGTCGAGCATCCGGTAGATTGCGTAGTAACATCGTTCACCCCAAAACACAACCCTTACCCCGTAGTTAGTCGAACTACGTTTTGCTCTGATTTTCATCCCAGATGAGATACGTAGGCATAAGACGCGATGTCTTAGCGAGCACACTTTCCCTCAACCCCTAGGTAGCCGAGCTACGAAGACTCTGATTCTCAGATTCAGATGAGATACGTATGCAGTGGATGCGACATCCGTGCGAGTCATTTTCTTTTGACCCTTCTTTTAGTAAGTAGTACATTAGATAAACATACACGCTTTTCTCATCCCTTCAATCATGTTTGCACAAATAAATTTTCACAAAAATAACAACCTTTGCAACAAATTTGAAAAGGGCTCCCTAGGAGTACCTAGGATGCTTTGGTTGCCTAATACCTTCCCATTGCATAACCAACCCCCTTACCCAGATCTCTGACATTTTACTAGTTTTTGAATCGATAAAACTTTTAGGTTTTTGTTCGCTTTCTAACCATTCCTTTGGATAAATAGAAGTGCGGTGGCGACTCGACTTGTATGATTTACCTTGGATTTAGTCAATATCTTTAATGGTAACGAATACCCCGCTACACAAACATATTGACATTAGACATCACTTCATTAAGAGATCTGGTAGAAGACAAAGTGATTACCTTGGAACATGTGGCAACTGAACTATAACTTGTTGACATATTTACAAACGCTTTGGATGCTACTCAGTTTGAAATTTTAAGGGGCAAGTTGGGAATATGTCTTTCTGAGGAATTATAGCAACTAAGGATGTTAGGAATTTACTGTTTAATATTTCAAATTATTAAACAATTGAAAGTGTGCTCTGATTGGTCAACAGATAATAGTTATTTCACTTGCAACAAGCGTTACTTCTTCCACTGTTTCAACTTCCATTCACGCAAGCATCCTCTCAAAGAAATTTTTCATTTCGTCTCTAAGATACTCATCATGTCTCAACAATCCAACTCTTCTCCTTCCAAGAACATGCCTTGTTCTCCTAGCACTGAACCAAGAAACCCTAACAGAGAAGATCCTGTTGTTGACTCTGTGAATACCCCACATGCAAGAAGACCTAAAGAAACTGTATCAGGCTTCTCCTCATCCATCGTTCTTGAGGAACGAACCAAAGAAGGTTCCAGGTATGTTCACAATGCCATTGCCACTATAGTGACTGGAATACTGTCTTGAAATCATGAGGTCCCTGGGGTTTCCATTCCCTTAAACACTATTGAACCTGATAGTGTTGCTGATCAAGAAAATACTGAGTCTTTAGGAAAGAATATCTCTGATGATGTTGAGCAAACTGATGCCCAAAAGGAGTCAAATGTTGACAAACCCTTAGATAATGTGGCTGGTGAGGAAGTTCATGTCACTCATGATGTCAGTGACAACCCTAAATGTGAGGCTGAAACAGTAGACCTGGAGGAATTTTCTGATAATGAGTTGTTATCCTCTGTCCTCCCTAGCATAGCCAAAACGGTTAGGACTAGGAGAGAAAAGAAAATTGTGGCTCAAAGGTCCCCTAGAAAGAAGATTGATGTTCCAACCTCTTCCAAGACAACGGTGGCAGTCGAGGGTTCCCTCAAGAGGAAAGTTCGTGGTCCAACCAAATCTTGGAGCAAAGTGGTGCCCAAGAAAAAGAAGACCAAGTTTGTTGTTGCTGAGTCTGACTCAGATGTTCCTTGTAATGTCTCTGACATTCTGTCAAAGAAGAAGCCAACCACTAGCAAGCTTGCAGCTAGTGTCCCTGAGGTTCCAATTGACAACATATCTTTTCATTTTGCTTCAAGTGTAAACAGGTGGAAATATGTTTATCAGAAGAGGCTGGCTTTGGAAAGGGAATTAGCTTAGAATGTCCTAGATTATAAGGATATTATGGATCTTATTCAAGAGGCTGGTTTAATGAAGACTGTGACTCAGTTTTCAAAGTGCTACGAGATGTTGGTAAAGGAATTTATTGTTAATTTGTCTGAAGAATATGCTGATGGCAATTCTAAGGAATTCAGGAAAGTGTATGTGAGAGGCAAGTGTGTAAATTTCTCTCCTTCAGTGATCAACAAGTATTTGGGAAGGCCTGATGAAGTTCAACCTGAGCTTGAGGTGACTGACAACAAAATCTGTCAAGTTATCACTGCTAATCAGGTAAGGTAGTGGCCTCTCAAAGGAAAATTGGTGGCAAGTAAACTGAGTGTCAAGTATGCAATGTTGCACAAGATTGGAGCTGCTAACTGGGTGCCCACCAATCATAAATCTACAGTTGATGTAATGCTTGGAAAGTTTATATATGATGTTGGAACCAAAGCCAAATTTGACTATGGCTCCTATATTTTTGATCAAACTTTGAAGCATGCAGGAAGCTTCAGTGTGAAGGGTCCTATAGCCTTTCCTTCTCTCATCTGTGGTACTATTTTGAATCAGTTTCCAAACATCTTAACTGAGAATGATTCTGTGAAGAAAAGAGACAACCCTATGTCTTTCAATCATAAGTTGTTCCTAGGTACCCATGTCCCTGACATTGTCATGACATCAGGTGAGACATCATGTGTAAGCAATCAGCCAGGTAAAGTTGTTGTCATTGCAATGCTCAAAGAAACCTGCAGGGAATTAGAGGCAAGGAAGCTGAACTTGGAAAAATTGATTAGCTCTTTGGAGATGACTGAAGGTGATGTGCTAGCTGATGGTGGAGAATTTGGTGAAGCTGCTGCTGTTGCGGAAGAAGCTGAAAGACAAGGTGAAGAGGGAGAAGTAGATGTCAGTCCTGATGATGGCACAGATGATGATGCTGACTCAGAGTCAGATGACTAGAACATTTCTTGTGTTTCTGATAATTGCTTGTATTTTTAATTTTTTGGTCAGTAATATTAAATGTTGCTTTGGCAACATTTTTGACAAAAAGGGGGAGTAACACTTGTACCCCAAGACAACAGATTTCTTTGAAGTTGAAGGTCCTCTAAACAAGAGGTTATGTTGTTCTTTGCTCTCTGCTTGATCTTCTCTTGTGTTGCTGTTGTTTGAAGTTTAACTTCTATGTTTGCTAAGTGTATTAGCTAATTTGATTCTCTGCTTGGATGTGTGATTTCTGCTGCTGTGAACTCTGTTGTGATACCAAGTTGTTTTAGCCAAAAATTTGCCAAAGGGGGAGTTTGTAGATGTTTTTGATTGGCTGCATTTTATGTTAAAACACTTACTATACTTAGATGTCTTGACTAATGTCATGACATGCTTAAGTAGTATGATGCAGGATTAGCTAATACAGGATTTACTAGATGTTAAACTGAATGTTATGACATTCACTCATGACAGCATTTTCTGGATGTCAAACTGAATGTTATGACATTCATCCCTGACAGCAGATGCTAAAGTATAGGCTAATTTTTCTGTTATGTTTCAGTATTTATCTCAGGCTGATTTTCAGGAAACTAACAGCTGTGCTAAAATTAAGAGACTTAGCATATAGCCTATTTGTTAGCACCCTAATATGTGGAAATTAGGTTAACTTGCTTAACCCTAATTTTATGAAATTCAAGTTCAAGGCCCAAGTATTGCATTATAAAAGGATGGCAATCCTACTTTCAGCAATTCAGTGATTTGAAGCGTGAAGAATTCAATATATCATTATATATCATTGTTGTACTTTCATTATGTCTTGAATTAGGTTTTACTTGTGAGCCAAGCAATTATCACCTAGATGATTGCATTGGACTAGGGTGTTTATTGAGTTGTAATTGTTGTGTCACTCTAAGCTTTTAAGCGTGAGTGTTGTGTTTCTTGATTAAAACTTTTAAGCACAATCAAGAGTTGTTTGAAGTATATCTTCACCACTGACTTTAAAATTCTTAATGGTTGTAATCACTGATGTGATTGAGAGGGAGTGAGTAGGTACTCAGGTCTTAGTTTAGATTGAAATTGCATTGGGTAGGTCTTAAGTGATAGGATTAAACTGGTGGTTTAAGTCCTGAATTAATACCTCTTATAGTGGATTTCCTCCCTGGCTTGGTAGCCCCCAGAGTAGGTGTGTTTGTCACCGAATTGGGTAAACAATTCTCTGTGTCATTTACTGCTTTTTACATTTACTTTCTGCATACATTACCTGTCTGCGCAGAATTGGATGTCATAACATCCAGAGTGACATCGATAGTTTGTTACTAGAATTTCACCACCGACTCTCTTTGTCTCTTTGTCATTCGGTCTTCAAGTAGCTCAATGAGTGCATCTTTGTCCTTAGACTCCAACTGCAACTCCTCGTGCTTTTTGCTCAAAGCACGGAAACGCTCTTCCCACATATCCTTCTCTTACTTCATCTTGGCGAGTGCATCTTCCAACTCCTCTACATCTTGGTTAGGGAGAGTTAATGGCTCAACCACAAACACAGACATAGGTCTCTCATAAGGATAAGGCATATTCAACTCTAAAGATCTCTTCTTCACCTAAAGAGTGTAAGCTTCCAAAGCTATACAATTGCACAGACCAAGCTCAGATCTTCCCTTCCTATGCACATTATACCAAGCATGCACAATCTTCTACTTCAAATGTTGGGGATCTTTACCCTCTTGATAGAAAAGACCTTCTAACAAAGTGTTATTAGGTTTGTCTCTCAAGGGGAACCCAAGTTGACGACGAACCAAAGCAGGGTTGTAGTTAATTCCTCCTTGTGTACCAATGAGAGGCACATTAGAGAATTCACCACAACAAACAATAATCTCCAAACTGCTCAAAGAATGATCATACCAAACTATATCATCATTAGTGAGAGACATAAGTATCTGAGACCATCGTAGACATTGTTTGTTCTCCACAAAAGCAGGTGTCTAAGGCAAGTGCAAAATAAACCACTTGTACAGAAGAGGAATGCAACAGACAATAGTTCCACCACCTTTAGAGTTCCTTAGATGCAAAGACAAATGCATATCACCCAACAATGTAGGCACAGGATTCCCAATCAAGAAAATTCTAATGGCGTTAACATTAACAAAATCGTCAATGTTAGGAAACAAAGCTAATCCACAAATGAGCAACACAAAGATAGTTTCAAAAGCGTCCACACTACCGGCTTGAGCAAAGGCAGTAGCTTCCTTGATGAGGAAATTAGATGGCAACCCAAACAATCCTCCTTTCTTCACCCAATGAGCCTTTATCTCAGACTTCTTCAAGTGAAGAGCTTCAGTAATAAGATGAGATATGGGAATCTCTTCCAACCCACTAAAAGGTACCTTGCTAGAAACAGGTATTCCTAAGAGATGGGCATACTCCTCTAACGTAGGCACAAGCTGATAATCCGGAAAAGTGAAGCAACGGTAGAGAGGATCACAGAACTGCACTAACACACTCAAAAGTCCTTCAGCTACATCAGCAGGCAAGATAGACAGAAGCTTCCCATGGCGTTGTTTGAAGTCCAAGGGATTTAATACAAAAGATGCTAGCTTCCTTAACTCTTTCAAGTCGGGACCTCTGAAACTGTACTTCTTAGTGTTCCTTCGTCCACAATCCATGGTCTGAAAATATTTGCAAATAATACCTCAGTTCCTTAAAATTTTCGTGTGATAAATGTTATGATGCGTATGAATGCATGGATGCAACAATCACAAATAAGGGATCACACACAAGGCAAGCAAACAAAGGTCAAGGGATGAATCAAGTCATTGTCAAGATCAATCATCCATTTTGGTGGACTATAGTTCTCACCTTATTAACACCCAAGTTCCATTGATATTGACAAGACTTGATTGGATCAACCAAGAATCAAGGGTTTGTTGTGAGTCACGAGCATGGAGTCTTGGTAGGAACCATCCCAAAGGAGTGGACTAAGGATAAAAACATGTAGATCATGTTCTAAAAAGTTCCCAGAGTCTTAATTCCATCTATCGGATATTACAGGTTAAGATGACTGACTCATTGACCCATAATATCCTCAAGAGAAACTCGTCTGAGTGTAGTATCGCGTAACAACTGTTATCAAGTCTACACTTGAACAGTCTCCGCACTACGTCCTAAATAGGCCAAGGGGGGGTTAAATGTTCTACGGTCCTCAGCTTCTCGGACCCAAATTAGAGATAGTAATGCCTAACCATAAATACTTGTGTCACATTTCCAAATCCAAAAGGGTCTCCACTGAGCAGATGGATCTCAATCCAACTTGTTAAGGACTACTCCACACAAGTCGAACATGACTGTACCATCCTCCTATCTTAATTGCACTCAAGTTTGGGTTAGAACTTATCTCACCACTCTGAGATCACCAAGCACAACAAGCAGATTATATCACACAAATATACATACACCACATATATATATAATTATGTACACACAAAAAAGTAGGCTAAACCCACTAGAGACTACTCCCCAGCAGAGTCGCCACTTAATTTTTGTAGCGGTAAATTCATGATCATCAAGCTATGGATAAGCAAGACATCAAATAACAAGAGTCGCCACCACGCTTTTTTTGTTTCCAAGGGAAAGGGGAAAACTACAAACAAAACCCAAAAATAAGAAGTTTTCAAATCAAAACTGATAAAATGCCAGAGATTACAAGTAAGGGGGTTGGTTACACAGAGGGAAGGTGTTAGCACCCAAAGTGTCCTAGGTACTCCTAGGGAGCCCTTTCTTGTGTGGATATGTATTTTGTACAAAGCGATGTTTATAAACAAATAGAATAGGGGGATGAGAAAAGAATTTATTAATTATATTTTTATCTTTGACAAGACCTTCGGACTTGTGCCTACGTACCAACATAAGAATGAGGGATCAAAACCTCGTAGTTCGTGATACAAATTTCAAAGTGGGTGCATTTCTTTTAGTAAAAGTTAGGTTTAAAAGGCACAAAGGCCTAAAAATGGTTTGAATGAGTTAATTCTTTTTAGCTTTTGAAAATTTTAAGTCAACTATAGTTAAGTATATTTACAAGTTTGATTTAAGAAAAGAAGTTTTGAAATGCAATGGCATAAGGCCAAGGTTTCTAATTTGCAAAGAGTCTAAGTTAAAAAAGACAAGCACAAGCAAAGAAGTTTTTAAAAGAAGGGAGAGATTTTGAAATTAAAGAGATTGGGAGGAGATGAAGAGACTAATCCTAAGCATAAATTTAAAAGTTAAGGGTTGAAAAGATCTGACCAATGGGCTGCAATCCAATAGGCAAGAATGCCATATAGAAACCCAAATTCCCTTGGACATTAGAATCAAGCAACAAACAATGCATAATATAATAACTTGAAGAGCAAGGCATCAAATAAATATAGCCACACCCAAGCTTTAGCCGCTCCATAATCTTCTTCAAATTGGCCTATCTAGCAGATGAATTCCACAAGTCACAGGTTCAAAATAACAGCTTCACAATGATCATGTTGCAGATGAACTCAGATGGATCTTCAATGATGTATCAGATGAAGTTTCAAATTGCAAGCACTTGGTTACATGAAAGTTGGCATTGTCCAAGTCCTTTTGCATAGGGATGTTGTCTAAATTCTAAGTCCAATTGTCCAAGATCAAACCAACAGCCCACACAATAGTTTTTTAGGGTTTTTGTTCTTATTATGTACATTAATAGTCAAAGACCACATAAGTAAACAAGATATGCACAAATAAGATATATCACACAATATGGTCCAAGTGGACAAAGTGGAAATGGCATTAATATAAACAATTAGAATTGTATGAATAATGGCAAATGAATAGAGTTTAAAATTAAAGGGCATTAAAAGTAAATGGCTTGAAATTCAATGTTAGTTGTTAATGAATTAGAAGTTAGTATTGCTTTTGCTTTTTTATTTTTTAAGTCATTCTTTGGAGAACACTCAACCCACTTATCACAAGCATAGATCCTTGAACCAAGACATCTTCCAAAGGAAGGAAAAAAGGCCAAATTTCCACACAATACCATGAAAGAGGGGAGACTTACAATCTCACTAACTAGAATGCTATGCCTTTTTGTGTCAAAAATTTAGCGCTATGTTAAGCAATCGTAATTGGACTTATGTAGAAGTCATAACTATTTGAGGTCGGGCAATAGAATTTTGGTGTTTAATGCATGTTAGAGACATAGTATAATGGACTATGCTCAAGAAACATACCACACACAAAAAGAATATGCAAAAGAGGTAGCCTAATCTCATCCATACTTATGTTGATTTTTCAATCGACTAGCCTTAGGACCTTGAGATATCATATGCCAAATTAAATGGATGCATAAAGAAGAGGAGTTAGATGAAGAGGGAGTGGAATAGATCAAAACTCAAATTGGAAAAAGGAGGACTTTTACCAAATTAAGATCATTCATTCATTTTGGGAGATGGAATATACATTTCATCAATCCCCTAAATCCAATGATCTTAACCTAGCAAAGTCAAATCAACCTTGACCAAGGCACAACAATACAAGTCAAACTTATACAAACAATTAAAATGGTTCAACACAATTATTTGGCACTTATTCAATTTAAAAATACTAAAAAAATGCATTTAATTAAAAATTGTTTTTTTCAAATAACTAAAATCTCATCAAAACACCAAAGAAATGACCATGAGATTTATCATAGGTCAAACAAGGTCAAAGGACCTTGGAGAAAAAAATTCAAAAATATTCACAAAATCAATTAAATCATGAAAAGTATTAATAATGATCCAAAAAAATAATTTTAATTTAAAATATGAAAGAGGATTTTATTTTTAAAATTTTGGTGAAACTCTCATATTTTTTGGATCATTATTAAAATTAATATGAATTAATGAAAATAAAACAAATTAAATGAAATTCAAATAATCATAAAAAACGTGGACCACTTGATCTCCCTCATTAATTGAGGTGGCATATCAAGTGGATGAAAATGCACGATCCATGGAACACTTGAGTCAGCGCCCCACACCAATGGTAATCAGAACCAACGTGTGAGATTAAAACATTTCAAATGAGATCGATGGTTTAAAACTTATCCAGCACACCATCGGCGCTGGAACTCCGGTCACCTTCTCAGGCGAGACTCACCGGATTGGTTCAGTCATCACCATCAAAAAACTGAAAAAGGAGGACATGATCTGAAAGAAAAAATGGCGTAGAGCATGAATCTGACCTCAATTTCAACTAACTCCAAATATATAGAAAGATATGATGAGTTGAATTTTGAGGTGTGTCAACTGAGTTGCTTCGATTTGACCTCAAAGCAACTCAATCTTCTTGCCTACATTGGTAGGACTTCAGACAACCAAAGATTCAAGAGAATTGATGAGAATTGAGTGAGAATCAAAGAGAAGAAGATTTCTGAAAATTACCTTTAATGTTGTGCATAACTGGATCTTGCTTGCTTCAAACTTGACTTGATCACACTCGAGGAGCTTGCAAAAGTGGTTTGGCAATGGAACAAATCTTTGGATCTTGGAGTTTTTGAATCTCCAAACAGTTAGATTCAAACTCAATTTTCAAGTTGAAAATTATCAGGTTTTCCTTTGGATTATGAGGGTTTTAATTGGGGGGCAAAGCTGGCGTGCAAGGTCTGCTTGAAATGAGCTCAGAGGCCTTGTATTTATAGCATTTGAGATTGATAATTGCACACTTGAAAATTTGCTAAATTTGGAAATGTGATTCATAAGCTTGCATGGGGGTGTACAGGCCCATAAAGCAATCCATTTTTATCCAATTGCAACTGTACTGAAGTTCAAATGATGCTTGAATGGCAAGGCAGTGTGAAATGGAGTTTTGGACATTTGATTTTTCCACTGATGCAGACCTGTTAAGACCATGCGCAGCCCTAGAAAACCTCATCCAAAATGCATGAAATAGGAATCTTTTGAAAGCTTAGATCAAGGGGAACAACTTTTATGTTGGACACTTTTCCATTTGGGACTTGGATCATGGTGAATTTTGAGGTGGAAGTTTGGAAATTTCAACATGTTGAAAAAGTTTCTAAGTGTTAAGTCATATATCTCAATATTCCACCTTGCTTAACTTTTTATGTGGACTCCAAATAAGAAATGTGTCTTCATTAGATTGTATCTCTTTCAAAGGCCTTCAAAACGGTCACTAATTTCATGTCATTTGGATTTATAATGATAGAGTTATGCATTTTTGAAGTTGAGGAAAATCACTTGTTCAATGGTATAGGGCAAAAATGACCTATAATGTATCCTCATATCACATGCTCATAAAAGTTGATTTATCTCTCACTCTAAACATAAAAGTTAAAGTAGACATCTTGAATTTGATTTTTCAACTTGGAAATCTTTCATCTCATAGAAATTGAGCAAGTTATGGTCTTGGGAAGTTGACTTTCAAATTAGGGTTTAGACAAAATGACCTATAATGTTTCAACATGTAAAATGCCTTTCCATGCAACATTAGCTCTAGACTTGAACATGAAATTTGTTTGGAATGTCATTCAGAGTAAATTTTCTCTTGGAAGAATTTTCATATGGTGAAAATTGTAGGAGATAGGATCTAGGGAGACCCAGTTTTGATCAGATGAATTCATCTAGCCAACCACCATCAACCAACTTGCTAACTTCCAATTCTCTTTACTTTCTAAGATCATGGTAGATCATATATGCATAAGATGATGAATTTTGAAATTTCCCTCCAAATTCTTGAAGAATGCTTGATCAATATAACATGTACAGATCATTGGGACTCATATATGATGCTTTGAGACATTGTGAATCAATCCTTGGTTGTGCTCTTAGCTATGAGGATCTTAAACCCTAGATATGAACTTGATAGATCAATGATGATCATACCCTACCTACAAAAGAGTTAGGCAAATGCAAAGACATATTTTTGGTATTTTGGTTAGTAAAATGATGATATACAAGTATGATACAATCACATAGTGCTTGGTGATCTCTCCCAAAGAAAACTCAATGAAATAGGGGTAAGGAGGATGCCAAGGTATGATCCCAATGCCAATGCATATGTTAAAATTGTATGAGGGATCTTAGGGTCAAAATTGGGGTCTTACAGTGCCCCTAACAAATCTTTTCCATAATGCCCAACCATAGACCTCACATATGCATACCCCTAACAGCCCGAACATACATCGGCATTTTGCATACATACCATTTGCATCATAGTATACTCTTTATAATGGGGCATGTGTGTTTAGCATAAGCCACATTCAAATCTTACTCGAAAGAATTTTATTATAAATATCCTCAGCAGATATATCTGGCAGGATTCCCTCAGATTTTTAACCTTCCCAGTCGTGGCTAGGGAATCTCATTACCTTTTGTATTGAGAGATATCTATCATTTTCTTGACCTTTTATTAAGAAGTTCTCATCGCCTTTTGCCTGAGAAATTCAATCCCTCCCGATTGTCGCTAGGGAATCTCATTACCTTTTGTATGAGAAATATTCCTCTTTCTTCTTAAACTTTTGTTAAGAAGTTCTCACTGCCTTTCGCATGAGAATTTCAAACCTTCCCAACTGTTGCTAGGGATCGCCATCATTGATTTCAGGTCTTCCCAGCCATTGTTAGGGACTGTCATTGAATCCAAATCTTACTGGCCATTGTCAGGGAACCTCATCACCTTTTGCACTGAGAAATATCCATCTTTCTTATTAACCTTTTGTTAAAGATTTCTCACTGCCTTTTACATGAGAATTTCAAACTTTCCTAGTCGTTGCTAGGATTTTCATCTAGATTTCAGACCTTCCCAGCCATTGCTAGGGATTGTCATCATTAGAATTCATATATTCCAGTCGTTTCTAGGAATCGTCACTGAACTTTAACCTTCCCAACCGTTGCTAGGGACTATTACCACGATTTTAACTTTCCTAGTTGTTGTTATAGATTGTCCTTGAGTTTGTACTTTCCCTTCCGTTACTAGGGATTGTCCTTGAGTTTGTACTTTCCCAACCGTTGCTAGGGATTATCGTCACCGAGATTCATATCTTCCTAGTCGTTGTTAAGGACTATCACCACCTGTTGCATAAGAAACTTATTCCCAACAAAGTCCCCCCCCCCCCTCCCCCCCGCCTTTCTTCTTGGCCTTTTGTCATAGAGTTTTTCTTTTTGTTTTTTCATTTGAAGAGATGCTTATGTTGCACATCATAGCATGCATTGCATATCATACACATCATGACATAATAATTTTACATCTAACCCATGTTATTCCCACGAAATACTATATTCAATCCCCAAGAGTTGACTTCATATCAAAGTTATTTGCCATCCATAAAGAACTTTCTCACAAACGCCCATCATCTCATACCACTTTCATTCCCAGTAGGCAAAATTTCTGGATATTTTTTCTATTTAATCCTCTCCTACCTCGAACGTGTGAAAGTCGTTGCTATCCATACATTTAGGTTCGAGAATATTACATAGGTGTAACTGTCATACTCCAAATTTACCTTACTTCTTACATAACTTCTATGGCCCTAATTCATAGACATACATTCATCATCTCATCGCCTCATTTGCATTTGCATTCATAACAAGAGAAAATGCTACATGGACTAAAGGCATGTTATTCATATCTGAGGATCACCAAGATCTCTTGATCATGTTAGGGTGTGTCCCATCCACTATAAACCCTAATTCACATCTTCAAGCACTCCTTGACTTTGTGAGATTACAGAAGTAACCTCATTCACCTCTAAAACCCTAATTGTATGGTGAATCTTGTTTGGAAGCATTGTTTGTTCATCTGAAACATCCATGGGCATCAACCCCAATCCTTTGATTCTTTGTGACTTATGCAAGTCGTCATTTGAATGTATACGTTTTGCTTTGATCTTTCCCTTGAGGAAACCTTAATATTAAGCCTTGGTTATGCTTCAACCTTGTGAAACTACACCATATCACCCCATGCACCCAAACCCTATTTTGTTTGACTTTGACCCTTGAGGAACCTTTTGGTTCAAGAAACCCTAGTGGTGCCCCTTTTCTTTTATGCCTTGCCTTTTTGAAACCCTACTTCATGGAGATTTCACTTGGTCACATCACCATCCACTAGTCCATTTACATCCAATTCAAGTTCATTCCATTCATCATCCATCCACTTCATTCATAATTGACAATACAAGTGAAAGTTTTGGTTTGATTTTTGAATCACAAACTTAAGATCACATGGGTTCATCCATAAGAATAGAACATGATCATAATACAAAGAATCAAGGTATGGTTTCTATCAATCCTTTCTCATTTGGGTCTTTAAATAATCATCTTGGTGCTTTGGAATTCAAGAAACATCAAAAATGCAACTTAGGGCATGTTGGTTTGGCCTAGTCTTAGCAAGTTTGGCCTACCATTTGGTCCAAACCCCATAACTTTCTTATTGTTTAACTTTTTGAGGATTTACTTCGAGTAAAATGTCAAAAGCGAACTCATCTCCAACTTTCTTTCAAGACCCAAAACCTAATTCAACACCTAAGGACCTCAAAATTGGGATTGGCCAAGTCAGGTCAGGTTGCCTAGTCAGGCCTAAAAGCATGTCATGACCACCTCTTTGCACCAATGCCATTTTCACCTCACAAAATATTTTGACCTGATTATTTTTGCATTTTTTTAAGGACATGGAAAAGATGGTTTTTCCTAATTTTGATTTAAAACACACTAGCCATTTTAAATTGGCCCAAGTTAAAAAATCATGTCTTGCCAAGCTGCATGCTCGAGTCAGACTTAGCCAAAACATAATTCTTAAACCATTAGGTCATTTTAATTATATTCCAATTTAACCAAGCATATGCAGCAACAATTAGAGGCACTAAATGCAGGCCTAAATGAGAGTGGCAAGTTGGTACATGTGTAGCCAAACATGAAGTCCCAAGAAAGCACAAAATTGCCAAACTCGGGTACAAAAAGATGAAGTTTCAGAGTGAGTGGGGACCATCTTTGTTTCACTAAAAGAGCCTTTTTTACAGAGCATAAGGTTAGAAAAGGAACTATAGGCTCCAACTCATTGACCCTTAGCCAACAAATTTTGTTTTTGACACATTTTCAGGCTCCAACCAACTCAGACATTTCAACCCTAAAGACTCACCATAATCACTCCCTCAACTTCCCTATATATAGCATTCTTCTCCCTCCAATAACCAAGACGGAAAGTCGTTGAATCCCTGGAAAAATAACCCTTCATTTCTCTAAAAAAATAGAGCATACGGTTGGAGTGTTTAAACCATTTTTAACATAACAAAAACATTCAAACACCTTCCCTAAACTTCCTTGAAGCTAACCAAACCAAGAGAACCACTCAAATATGTCTCACCTGAGCTACCCTAACTCGTCAGAACTTGTACTTGAACCTTTTTCCAGAAAAGTAGTAAACACCTTCATTTCATTTCAAACAAGTTACCACCATGCTCCCTATGTTCCACTGATGCTTAACCCTGAGGTTTGAACTTCAATCACTTCACATACACGATTTAATTTTTGTTTTAGGTTTTACTTGTCGCTTGAGTTTTGACCAAATTCTCCATACTCAGGGCCAATTAATGGCTCCTGAGTATGGAGTCTGCAATGATGAACAAATACCAATCGATATCCATACTTGATTTCGCTTAAGGTCACGAATTGTAGAAATTGGATTTCCAATTTGTCCCAAGGTTGAAAACGAAGCTATGTCAGTTGCTTCTCTCATTCCATTTTCTATTTAAGTTTAAAAACGTTTATATAGCACATGATGATTGGTTATTTATAGTGATTATACCTTGGTCAACTATGATTCCCCCTTGGTCAACTCTATCTCTCTTGGTCCTCTTAATTTGGGCCTTTCCTTTTGCTTTCTGGACCTTCTCTTAAGTAGTCTGATCCGAAGGCTAGTGTTGGTCTTCCACACAGCGTGTTTGGGCCATCAAATCAGAGACTTTAGTTCTGATCATTTGATGGACTATGCGTTCTCCCTTGGTCAACTTTAACTCTCTTGGTTCTCTCAATTTGGGCATTTCCTTTTGTTTTTTGTACATTTGTCGCTACCGGAATTTCACGATAACGAAATCGGGACTAAAGAGATGCCAAAGAGAGGCAAAGTCAAAAGAGTCGCCACCGAATTTTATTTAGTTTACCTCTATCGGAGAGGAGAGGGGAAATAATCGATAAAACCCTCGGAAAAGAGACGCGCACGAGAAGCGCTAAAAGAGAATAAGGAATCGGTCTCGCAACCGAGATTTGGGTTCGGAAGTCGGTTACATAAGAGGAAGGTATTAGCACCTCTTACGTCCATGGTACTCCATGGGAATAATTTGGGTTGTTTTACATACATGGGATTTATCTATTATTGTTTTATTTTCAAAAGAATGTGTGAAAAGAAGGGGGTGTTTTTGTTATTATAGTGCTCGCCAAGGATTGTGGCCCTTGTGCCTATGTATCACTCATTCGGGGATGAGCAATCAGAGCTCCGTAGTTCGGAGTAGAAAATATTTATGTGTTGGTTGATTTTACCTTTGAGAAAAGAGTTTTCAGGATGATGCCCTAAGGCACAAAAATGAGTTTGATGAGTTGTATTGTTTTTACCTTGAATAAGGGTTTTATGAAATGAGTGTTTGTGATTATATTGTACTAAAGTCTATGGAAGGAGGTGATTATTCTAGACAACAAGCCAAGCGTCTTGCGTCCAAAATAATCATAGTAAGGGTAGGAATGCTCTATTCTCACTCATTATCCACCACTTCAGGCTCGTAGCGCACAATAACAATCGTAATTATTAAGTGTTTTGAATTTGATTATGAATGCCAATCGTAATTATCCACCACTTCAGGCTCGTAGCACACAACAATAGGATACGGAATGCCAATCGCTGGGCTTACATCCATCTCCTAACACACACAAGAGACAAAATAAAAAGGGCGCCCGGAGAGATCAGCTCATCTCCTGCCTACGTACCTCATCTGGTATGAGGATCAGGGCGACGTAGTTCCCCTATGCAGGGAAAGAACTTCTAACCTAACCAGAGACTGGGAAATGACAAACTAGAAGGGAGACTAACTCGAGCCTAATAGTTATCATGTAAATTCACCATGGTCCTAGGTTGAAGTTTCTATCTAACTTGCACAGGGAGCAAGCTATTCTAAACAGCACAAACAGCCAAAAGCACAAAAGCAAGCACACACACTATATACAAACAGAGGGGCTCAAACAAGGCTAGGCTTTAGTCAAGGGGTCATGTCAACCTCGACAAACAAGCCACTATATCAGGGTGATGTTAGCTCTTAACCCTAACATTGAGAGTTAGGGTGAAGCAGATGAAATGGGAAGTGAGGGTAAGACCTCACAGCTCTTATCCCTGGCCTGGGAGAGCTTCAGACAAATGAAAGTGGGAGTTCAGAAAGTAGGAACTCTTCTCCACATATGACTGACACAACATAGATCTTGGGTTAATATCCACAATGCATCAACACAAGGTGTGTGAGCAAAGGGATGACACACTAAATAGCAGGAGATGGATTGCACATCCCTTTTATCTGCCAATTGCCTTATCAAAGGTTTTTTCCTGCTTGGCACAAAGATAAACAAACACAAGCATTGCCTCTTAAGGAGGGCTTCAGACAGGTGTCTGCCCAAGTAACAGGACAGGTCTTCCAGACTACATGAAGTCAGTGAGTTATACCTCAAATGGTTAAGCAACCAAGCAACAGCAAAAGCAAGTTCAAAAGAACTTAAGCAACTAATGTACCTGAAAACAATCTAACTCAGTCAGTACACAACTCAAAAAGTCAAACAGACAGTTAAATGGTCAACAGTCAACAGACATTGTCAAACAAGCAAAGAAACCATGTGCAAGGCACAAGCTCCACTCAAATGAGCTAAAAGCCACCTACAAAACAAGTCAAGATTAGTCAACATCAACCAAACAAACCAACTTAAGCAATGTGAACCAATCTCCTCAAGGCCATATGCTTCTTATCCTGAAAACAAAGCTCAACTGTGAGAGGCAAACCACTAGGACAAGGCCTAGGGTCAAAGAGGGAGAAATAATTCAAAACAGAACATGAAAATTGACATGAAGCAACTTCAAACAATTAAGAACATCATCCAAAAGGTCTCATGTCAATAGCATCAACCAAATTCATTTTACAAATCAATCATGGCAAGGCATGCAAGTTGGAAGCTCATTGAAACAACAGAATGAACAAATGCACATTAGTTCCAAAATGATTCAATAAATCTCCAGAAAAATCATGTCTAAACAGAAAACATCACATGATCAACATACCAAAAATCAAGGCATTTGAACAAGTTTAAGCATGGCAATCAAATTCCATAAGGCAAGGCAAGCACAAACAAGCTCAATTGAGACACAAAATGCTACATCAACTTAGCACAAGCCTAAAACAGAATTCAAACATGATAAAGACCTCCAATCAAAGCCACAATAAACTTCGAAGTGTCTAGAAGCAATGTGCAAAATTTCAAATCCATACGATACACAACCAGAATTTCATAAATCATGGAAGTTCATGACTATTCAAAAGTCCACAAATGGTCATCCAGAAAGACAAAATAACAAACAAATCAGAACTCATTCCAAAAATTCCACAAAAATTCATGAGCAATCCTAACATCCAGAAGAAGCAACATACAAATAATCACATCATTTGGCATTTATTTGGCATGGAAAAGAAAATCATCAAGTTGAGCAAGTAATGGTGTGACACACATTGTCACACCTACATTAACCAGATCATATCTCAACAACCAGAAATTCTAAAAATGCAAACTCAACACCAAAAGGTCCCTAAAGATGTCTAGTTTAAGCATACAAAATTTCAAGAGCATGGGATTTAAACTCATCATTTCACAAAGCAAATGGCAAGAAAGGTACAAGATGGCACACATGTGAACAATCCCTAAGCCAAAATAAATCCATCCAGGCACAAATTGTGGAAAAATAGCCATAAAAAACTAGACATCATGAAGAGAACAATGCAAAAATTCCTAGGCCATTTGGATCATAAATCATGGAGTTATCAATTTTCTAAGTGAATGAAAAATAAAAAAAAACATGTTGAAAGCATAGTATGAATGAATGGAATAATATGTGAAGTGCAATTGGAAAAGTCTGGAGCCAAGGATCGAACTGGCCACGAATTTGAATTGAGCGCTCTTAAGTGAAACGCGTCGTTTCACTTAAGTCCATGTGGCAAGGGCAAGCAGCGAGAGCCAATCATAAAGCCATGCAGGATACACGTGGACCAACGCATGGGCAATAACATGAAATCACATGAAAATAGGCGCAGGCAAGATCAAACACGCTTCTGGACAGAAAACCCTAGGTTTTTCATACGCCTTCAACGTGTTCTTGAGGCTCAAGAAAAAATGTGCCAGAAATGCAAAATAATTACACCATTGCGTTCATCTTTCCATGCACAACACGAATCCATGCTTAGTTTGTTCCAGATCAACATATATTCAAAGATTCGAACGCATACATTTTCACACATGAAACTTCAAGCTAACACAACTAACTCATTTCTCCATGGAATTCAATGATCTAAAGTGCAGATTTCTCAGCATTAAAGGATCTACAACATGCATACATCAATTTCATGAATTATGAGAATTGAACTCTGACCTTAATGAAGCTACAGAAGTGAAATTGCTCGAATCAGGTCCTGAACAGCTCAAACAGGTGATCCTATGCTCTTGTATAATGGAATGGAGGAAGGCTTAATGCTCAATCGTGCTTGATATTGCTTAAATCTCCAACTGCCATTAATGGATGCAAGCTTCAACAGCTTCGAATTTGCATGAAACTTGATGGATCTTGCTTCAATCTACCTCCACAATGCTTATGGATCATGAATCAATCGAGAACATGCAAGGTTTGTGAAAGAAATTGATGAAAAGTGAGAGAAAAAGTTTGAAGAGATTTTTCAGATCTGGAAATTATGCAGTGTTCATCTCATTTTCTGTTATGCTTTGCCTTTTATATGAGCTGCTAATTAAGTTTGTTAATCACAATTAAGCAATGCAAGTGGAATTAGTGAAAAGAGAGTGTTTATGCAAATTGGCCCATGCACCCTTATGTATGAAATCGCAATGTAACAGTACCCGAATTTGGGCTTGAATCCACTCAAAATTCTGTTTGTAAGCCAATGGAAGTGTTGAAATGTGTAAACAATGCTTTATTTTTAAACTTTAAAATTCCTTCCAAAATTCAAATGAAAAACCAAAGAATTTTTTGTGATCAAAATGCATGGCTTATGATGCATGAATTGGATAGTGCATGTCAAGAGAGAAATGTTGCAAAAAGAACCACTCCATTTGGCCTTATGGTTTAAAAGTTATGCATGCTTGAAGTTCAAATTCACTTGACAATGATTGATCCATATCTTCTCAACCATACATGAGAAATTCATGTTCTTAGACTTTTTGGAAATGGGAGAACACGATCTTCAACTTTCATGTTGGACAAAATTTCATTTGAAGCTTTCTTGGTCATGTAATCTTGAGGAGAAAACCTTTCCATTTTTGGCAATTCCAAATTACAGGTCACTTACTATTTTGGGCAAGTTTTGATCTGACCTCAAATCCTTTCATTGTTGATGTTTGAAATGTCAAATGAGACTTGTATGGACATGAATGAGGCCTCTCTAACCATCTCCCACCTTCAAATCCATGATTGCATTGCCAGTTGACTTTGGTTGACTTTCTAGGGTTTCAGATGAATTGCATCTTGAACTGATGAGCTTTGAGCATCCAATTTTTGGCCAAACCACTTCAAAATGATCCCTAGGTCCCATGAACACAATATCCCAACCCTAGGGCTTTGCTTCAATAGGAAATGCACTTGCTTGCTTGCACAACTGGGTCTCCTGACCAGTCTTGACTGATGAACTGATGAACTATGCAATGAACAATGCAATGTTAATGACCTAATCATGAAATGAATGTACAAAATGGAAGGTGCAAATTTGAGGTTCTACAGGTGGCTATGGTTGTTATGGTAGAAAAAAGGAAAGGAAAGAAGTTGTATGTTTATGTGGTGGTGGTGAATGATTATGTAAGTGAAGGTCACAAGTTTGCTACTATTTTTGTTGTGTGGAGATTGTGGATTTTTACATGGTGGTTGGGTAGTTTAAAGAAGAAAAGAGGGTTTGGGTGAGTTAGGGTTTAGGTTGAAAAGAGGGAGCTTGAATGTGATTTGGGCAGAGGTTTTGTGGCTTTCAAGCTTTTTAAAAATGAGGGGGGATAATGCTCTATTTATAGAGGAAGCAAAGGGGTTGAAGTGGGTGAAAGAAAAGGTACTCTGTGTAAAAAACAGAGATATTGCTGTTGTCCTCGCAGGTGTAATCGATTACCATTATTGGGGTAATCTATTACACCATCCAAAATGGCCTAGAAATCAATTTCTTGTCTATGTAATCGATTACCATGATTAGGGTAATCGATTACACAGTCCAAAAATGGCTTGGAAATCAATTTCTTGTCTGTGTAATCGATTGCCATGATTAGGGTAATCGATTACACAGTCCAAAAATGGCCTGGAAATCAATTTCTTGTCTGTGTAATCGATTACCATGATTAGGGTAATCGATTACACAATCCAAAAATTGATTTTCCCCTTATGTTTTTTAGAACTTTAACCGAATAACCCCAGTTTTTTCTGGGTGTAAATACCATGCCTTGAGTCCGTGTAATATGTATTTGGTTATGAAAGTTCAATGAAATTATGATGATGAAATTATGGAAGCATGCATGTGTAGTAGGCCCATGGATCAGATGAAAGTTATATCGGGGTAGGATGAATTTTAGGGTATGACAGCTGCCCCTATTTAATCTTCTCGAACCTGAATGTTTAGATAGCAACGGCTTCCACACATCCAAGGTAAGAGAGGATTAAATACAAAAAAACATCCAAAAATTCTCCTTACTGGGAATGAATGAATGTGATATGAAGTGATGGGTATTTGTGAAGGTTGTTCATGGGATGGAAAATAAATTTGATATGAAATCTTTTCTTGAGGAGAGTCTATGGTATTATGTGGAGAGGACATGAGTCAGCTGTATGATGGTTATGTCATGATGTGTATGATATGTAATGCATGTTATGGTGTGTAACATAAGTATCTCGTTAAATGGAAAACAAAGAGAAAAGCTTCATGACAAAAGGTCAAGAAGAAAGATGAGAGGGAATATGACTTCGTTGGGGATAAGTTTCTTTTGTAAAAGATAGTGAAAATCCGTAGCAATGGCTGAGAAGATTTTAGTTCAGTGACGCTTCCTAGCAACAACTAGAATACCTGAAATCTAAAGATGTAGATCCCTAGCAACGAATGGGGAGGTTTTAGTTCAGTGACACTTCCTAGCAATGGCTGGAATACGTGAAATCTAAAGATGTAGATCACTAGCAACGACTGGGGAGGTTTTAGTTCAGTGACGCTTCCTAGCAATGGCTGGAATACCTGAAATCTAAAGATGTGGATCCCTAGCAACAACTAGGGAGGTTTTAGTTCATTGACGCTTTCTAGCAATGGCTGGAATACCTGAAATCTAAAGATGTAGATCCCTAGCAACGACTAGGGAGGTTTTAGTTCAGTGACACTTCTTAGCAATGGATGGAATACCTGAAATCTAAAGATGTAGATCCCTAGCAACGACTATGCAGGTTTTAGTTCAGTGGCGCTTCCTAGCAATGGCTGGAATACCAGAAATCTAAAGATGTAGATCCCTAGCAACAGCTGGGAATATTTGAATTTTGAAAGTGTCAATCCCTAGCAACGGCTGGGAAGGTTTGATTTTGAAAATGTAAATCCGAAGCAACGGCTGGGAAGGTTTGATTTTGAAAATGTCAATTCCTAGCAATGGCTGGGAAGGTTTGAAATTTGAAAGTGTCAATCCCTAGCAACGGCTGGGAAGGTTTGAATTTTGAAAATGTGCAAAAGGCACAGGGGTACTTGCAAAAGACAGGTGAATAGATATGGTGGTTATCATACACAAGGTAGAGGAAAATTTACGGTAGGCACGAAAAACTCATTATATCCTTCAGTCATAACAGCTGGGATGAAATTTTTGAAATATGGCTACCACTCGGGACTTGCCAAACCCACATCAGGTGTTTTAAGACAAACGATAAGAGAATAGGTCAATCGTCCAATCTCTCATTTTTGCTTAACATGCAAAGTTGATAAAGGTAAACTCTCTCGTGCAAAAGGAAACAAGGAGGCTTGCAAAAAGGCAAAACAGGGTTTCCCCTTGCAAAAAGCATAGGGGTCTTGCAAAAGGCGAGGTACTGACAAAGGGCCAATAATATTTACAAAAGGAAAATAAAAAGAGATACTTTGGGGAAACCTGTTGGGGTTGTTCACGGGGATTTTTTCACTTTCGAGAAAGGCTTGAATCCAAGTTACGCTAAACATGCATGCTTTGTTATGAAGAGTATATTATGATGCAATATTATGTATGCAATATGTCGATGTATGCAGAATGCTGAAGTATGCTCGAGATGCTAGGGTTATGTAAATGTGTGGTATATGGATTGTGCCAAGTATGGTTGGGCTTTAGTGGAACTTTCCATTTCGGAGGGAAACAATATGCATGAAGTGATGCGTGTAATGCATGTGGGACTGCAACTGGGTATTTGGATTTTTATAGGAATTTATTTTTGTTTTCAATGAGAGATTGTTGGTGAACATCATCATCAAAGGGTTGATGGAAAAGGGTATCCTCATCAAAAGATTGATGGAAAAGGGTGTCGTCATCAAAGGGTTGATGGAAAAGGGTGTTGTCGTCAAAGGGTTGATGGAAAAGTGTGTCGTATATGGATTTTTCCAAATGTGGTTAGGTTTTATGGTTAATGATAGAGATTTGTTTTGGGATTTTCCAATAACGATTGGGCTTTTGGATTTTGTTTTGAACGGGATCAGGTTGGATCTGATGATGATTAGATTTTTGGGTTTGCCAAGTAGGCTTTAATTTTGGAAGGTATCGAGTGAGGCTTGGCTTCATTATTCTTGTTGGGGAAGGGCTTCATGTTATGCATGATACATGATATGTATGAGCGAAGCGACAAGGTTGGTGCATAGTGACTGATGCAATGGTTTTGGATAATTCGACAAATGTCCTTGGGGTGGGTCAAGAATGGTTGAAACTGGGAAATATTTTTGCTTGGCTTCAAGGCTCATTGTTGACAAGTTATGGGATGATATGTTTAACATGACTTCTCGACATTTGCTTTGAACCTGGCTGACATAGTGAGCTTGGTCTGGATATTCTGATGCCCCGTGCTTGATTTGAGCAAGAAAATCCAAAATATAAGGAAATGCTTCCTCTCCATGGCCAATCTTGCCCCAATTTGTTAGGTATCTACATGGACTGCCCCAATTACAAGTTATAAAGCAAACCATGCGTAGAGTAATCTTGATCTGACATGCCCCAGCGTCTTGGGTTTGCCTACCCCTATTCATCCATCTCTTGGAGTGTTTTGACTTTCTCATTCTTTTAAGGTGGGCTTCCCTGGTATGAAACCTTGAATGGATTTTTCCCCTGACTGGTTGATTTTTGAGGGAATGCCCCTGGCCAACTACCTTTGGAGAGATTTGTCTAATCTCGACGTGGTTGTCCCAGACTGACTGAATCTTGAAGTGGCTTGCTCAACGGAGTTATCAGATGCCTTTCCCCCTGGTGAGATCAATCTAAGAGGATGGTCTTTGCTCATCGGAGTCCTTAGGAAATTTTCCTCTTTTGGGTGACCAAAACTTCTCAAGTCATGTTCATTGTGGAAATGCTCTTGATGCCAGTGCTCGTTCATAAGTAAAATTATTTATGCTAATGTTATATTTATGTCAGTTTTTAGAATCCAAGTATCTCCACTTAAAATATGACATAGAGTGAATGGATCACTAGTTACAAAAGGCATACTGATACTTAGCAAAACAAATAGGAGTCAGTTTCGACACAAGCTCTAATGCAATATGCTTTCGAAATGGACCTTGCTTAAATTAGGTCTTTTGAGGGTTGTAACATGGGATGGTTCACGGTTTGAGAAACAAAGGATTTATGGCTCAAAAATTTATCTAGCCACCCATTCTCCTTGATACCCTTCATTCCTACATTCAACTAGTTTGACACAGACGTTTGTCTCTTAGAATGATGAGAGTGGTAGTAAAACAACCCACAAGGTTTCGAGATTGACAGTCACTTGCCTTCCTATTTTTGTGTTTACAGTCACACGACATTGTTCTTGCTGGAGATTTTTGTTTTTGATTCCTCTTCTGCCTTTTTTTTTAAACTTCCCTAATTTTGCCTGGACTGATTTTCTCTTTTTTTACAGTCCAACGGGATACCCTAATTTTTGCCTAAGCCACTTGTTTTCAAGTTTCGACTTAGCGGGATTTTTCTCTCTCTTTTTTTTTAGCGTTTTTTTTTTGTGGAACAAATCATGTGACATTTGTTCATTAGGTTTGAAAGGATTTTTTACTATCTCACTTGTTTTATTGGTGAGGGATAACCATTGGGATAGTGATTTCAACCTCTCGTGAGAGAAATGTTGTGGTTGTCCTTTAGACAAGACACTCCCTAGGATGTGGTTGATCCTCAAATGGGACACTCCCTACTTTTTCCTTTTAAGAATTGAACGCGTGGTCAAATTAGCTTAAGATTACCCTGCCTCGGGTTTAAGATGTGAGTTTTTTTTGCTTTGAAGAAAACTCCTACTTCTAGGCTCAAAGGGGTTGACTAGGGATTATCATCCTTATACCTCCAGTGTTTGGGGATTTGAAGCAATGCCTTACATCATCAGCAAGGTGTTTATTCAAAAGCATACATGCAATGAGCTATTGTACCTTATATTCATTATTCTCCTTCTAAGTTTCGTTTTTAAACAAAAGTAAGATAAGAGTGAACACGATTGGATTGACTTAAAACATGCATATTCATTTCATTGTTGCAAAAACAAGTTTTTAAGAGTGAATATTACAATGACAATCAAGAAAGTTACACATGAAAACAAATGAATGATAACATAATTGTTGGCGTGATTAGCCTTGTTTCAACCATAGATCGGTGTCATCATGCTTGTAGGAACTTATGTATGATAGTCCCCAAGGAGGCTCTTATTCAGCTTCTTGTTCCTCATCCATTGGCACTATTTGTGGCATTGCAGAAGTGCCTTCATGTGGTAGCATGAGGTTGCTCATTATATCCATGCCATTTGGTATGAATGTGATAGCCTTTGAATCAATCAGTTCCTAGACCTTGTATTTGGAGGCCTTACAACTCTCGATCGAGTCTCCGGGTGCTCTTGAGTGGAACTCACACCTAGCATTCATGTTGTAATTCAAGGGAAGAGGTGTTGGAGAAGGTCCTAGTACCCTTAACTGCACCAATGATCTATTGAGCAAAAGAGGGAGAATTCGACCGTACAACATAGGAATCGGGTCAAACTGTTTCTCCGGCCTCTTTGATTTTTTCTGACCTTTTTTAACATAAGAGTTTTGCCTTCCACTTGAGTACCAATTTTGATTCTGCATTTGGTTCCCCAGAGCTAGATGAGGAATAAACACTGGCTGTTGATTAAGAAACCTCAACAGTTTGGGTTGGGAACTGTATCCCTGAGGCAACTCATGATGTAAGGTGGAGCCGGACAGAGGCATAGGGGAGACCATTTCCATCCTGGAGGTTGGTGTAGGATTTCCTTCCTTTTTCAACAGTGTTTGCAAGATTTCCATAACCAAGCTCATCTGAGTCTTTAGTTAGCTGATCTCTTCTTTCAATGCATCTTGGCCTTGTTGGAGTTCTTCCATAGTGGCTTGAGACATGCTTCTAGTTCTAAGCGTACGTCAGGAAATCAGCTAGTGGGGTAGAAACAGAAGGTGGTATAAGGTTTTGCTTATGAGATGCAAATGATGCATGAATGCGATGTTTATTTATGAATGAATGGGTGAGAAGATTTCCACAGGTTTTTAGGCATGGGTTCAAGGTTTTGGACCATCGTGATGAAGCATGGAGTTAATAATGACTACTTAGTAAACCAAGGTTCTCGCTTTGTGTGATCTAAGGCTTTTAGAAAATTGGGTGTAAGACACTTCCCCTAGAGTCATGGACTTCCTTGACTGTCAGCCGCTTATGTCAATTTACTTACCATGCGACTGCTCCATCAAAGTCATCTACTCTAAGTGAGATCTTCGTATCGACCCTTACGAGGAAGGCACCTCGGTGGCCTATACTACGCGACCATCGGTCTAGGATATCCATAGTTTTAAAGGTTCTAAAAGGGGTCTTAGGGTCATTGACTCTAGTAAAAGAAAAGATGCTTACGCCGAAAGCACGACGGTCATCAATCCCCTTAAAAGAATCTACCACTAAGTGAGGTTCTCGTACGACCCTAACGAGGAAGGCACCTCGCGGATCAATACTACTCAACCTCTCATATCTCAAGAAAACTCTCAGACTCGAGTGGGGAGTCCTTCAGACAAGGTTTTTTCCTTTGCAATCATTATTGCTTCCAAAAATTCTTCGTCACAGAACCAAAGTTTCGGACCAACAGGCAAACAAAGAAATATATGTACAGGTTAGCATCAAAGGCGACATTTAAAGAAAAAAATAGATAATAGATAAAATCTCCACGTACGTAAAAGAGAAACAACCCAAACTAGGCTAGACTTGCTTAGGGAATTTTGGTTTCTCCAGCAGAGTCGCCAGCTGTCGCAACCGGGATTTCACGATAACGAAATCGGGACTAAAGAGATGCCAAAAAGAGGCAAAGACAGAAGATTCGCCACTGAATTTTATTTAGTTTACCTCTACCAGAGAGGAGAGGGGAAATAGTCAATAAAACCCTCGGAAAAGAGACGCGCACGGAAAGCGCTAAAAGAGAATAAGGAATCGGTCTCGCAACTGAGATTTGGATTCGGAAGTCGGTTACGTAAGGGGAAGATATTAGCAACCCTTACGTCTATGGTACTCCATGGGAACCATTTGGGTTGTTTTATATACATGGGATTTATCTATTATTGTTTTATTTTCAAAAGAATGTGTGAAAAGAAGGGGGTGTTTTTGTTATTATAGTGCTCGCCAAGGATTGGGGCCCTTTGCCTACGTATCACTCATTCGGGGATGAGGAATCAGAGCTCCGTAGTTCGGAGTAGAAAATGTTTGTGTGTTGGTTGATTTTACCTTTGAGAAAAGGGTTTGCAGGATGATGCCCTAAGGCACAAAAATGAGTTTGATGAGTTGTATTGTTTTTACCTTGAATAAGGGTTTTATGAAATAAGTGTTTGTGATTATATTGTACTAAAGTCTATGGGCGGAGGTGATTATTCTAGACAACAAGCCAAGCGTCTTGCGTCCAAAATAATCAGTGTAAGGGTAGGAATGCTCCATTCTCACTCATTCTCCACCACTTAAGACTCGTGGCGCACAATAACAATCGTAATTATTAAGTGTTTTGAATTTGATTATGAAAATGCCACTTGACGTTGAATCAAGGGTTTGTTTTATTTTGATTATGAAATTTGGCTTATGCAACATGAATGCAAAGTAACCAACAAGAAATTGAAGAGTCTCGTTGTAAGGTAGCCCAAGAGAAGACCTTTTGTGTGCAAAAGTGACATAAGATAAACAAAGGATAATGGTCTTACAAACATGTCCCCCTAAGGTGGTGCCATGATGCCATTCTTACAACATTCATGTAAGTTAAGGATGAAAATCCAAGTGTTTACAAAGTATCACAAAGAGTAAAGGAAAGCTTCGAAACAAAGGTCCTAAGATGAAATCCTCTAAGTCCAAGTTAATTAAGAGTGGAATGAATATTTTTGGTCTTACCATTTTATCATGTTTTTGTTATTTTTAATGTATGATGACAATAAAATAAATAACAACTAAATAAACATGCATGATGAGTTTGTACAATGATGATGATAATGAGTACTTGAATGTAAATTACAAGGTAATGACATAAAAGTAAATCACAAGATAAAGAATGACAATATCACAATAATAATGGTTAGTGAATGTAAATGACACAAAATAAACCACAAGTTAATGGTAACAAAATCACAATAAAAAAGGTTAATGATAAAAAAAAGTTAGTGAAGTATGATTAGTGGTTAGTAATATGTACAAAATGAACATCTTGAGGACTATTTTTCATAGGTCAAAAAGACTCAAAATATGACATATTAAGGGATAGCTTATCATTGATGCAAAGCATTGAAGATGATTGAAAAAATCAACTAACAATAGAATTGTAATAAAGAAAGTTATGCAACCCTAAGTCCATCTATCAATATTTTAAAAGATTCTGACTTGTTCTCTTTATTTTTGCTTTTACTCCTTTTTTATTTAGCAAGAGAGTAAGAGAGTAAATAAATTAGCATAATGTAAATGATATGATTAGATAATAATAAACATAAACGTAAACATAAACATAAAGTACTTGAAATAAAGTGAACAATAAAATAAATTGCAAGGAAGTAAAGTGAAATAATGTAAATGTTAGGAGTTAGTAGTTAATGGTTAGTGGTTAGTAGAATAACAATAAGCAAATAGAATAACAAGTTAATGTAAAGAAAATGGTTTCATCTATGTATCAAATGACCCAAATATGGTTGAAATAGAGGCAATCTATCAATGCCTCAAAGTATCATGAATGATCTATTGATCAACCATTAATAGGTTTGAAGTATTGAAGATTTAATCAACTCTAAACAACAATGGTCATGATCTAATAGAACTCATCAACCAAATAAATGTAACAACAAGTCAACAATAAATATTAAATGATAACAAGAAACAAAGTTTGATTGAAAATGATGGATAAAAAGTAGTAAGAGCAAAAAAATCCCCAAAAGGGTGTAAACCCAACAAAAACCACTTGTCTCAAAGTTGACTCAAATCTCTCTCAAAACACAACCCAAGAGTAAAAACCCATTTCCAAACACAAAATAAAACTAAAAAATGTCAAGGAGTTTGAGTCCAAAATATTACCAAGATTGTGGTGTCAAAACTAGGTTGTTGTTGTGTTTGGGTTTGGGAATGAAGCAAAAAGTTTGTAAGAGGGTGGCTATGGTTGTTATGGTAGAAAAAAAGAAGGGAAGGAAGTTGTATGTTTATGTGGTGGTGGTGAATAATTATGTAAGTGAAGGTCACAAGTTTGCTACTGTTTTTGTTGTGTGGAGATTGTGAATTTTTACATGGTGGTTGGGTGGTTTAAAGAAGATAAGAGGGTTTGGGTGAGTTAGGGTTTAGGTTGAAAAGAGAGAGCTTGAATGTGATTTGGGTAGAGGTTTTGTGGCTTTCAAGCTTTTTAAAAATGAGGGGGGATAGTGCTCTATTTATAGAGAAAGCAAAGGGGTTGAAGTGGGTGAAAGAAAAGGTACTCTGTGTAAAAAAATAGAGCTACTGCTGCTGTCCTCGCAGGTGCAATCGATTACCATGATTGGGGTAATCGATTACACCATCCAAAATGGCCTGGAAATCAATTTCTTGTCTGTGTAATCGATTACCATGATTAGGGTAATCGATTACACAGTCTAAAAATGGTCTGGAAATCAATTTCTTGTCTGTGTAATTGATTACCATGACTAGGGTAATCGATTACACAGTCCAAAAATGGCCTGGAAAACAATTTCTTGCCTGTGTAATCGATTACCATGATTAGGGTAATCGATTACACAGTCCAAAAATTTATTTTCCCCTTATGTTTTTTAGAACTTTAACCGAATAACCCTAGTTTTTTCTGGGTTTAAACACCATGCCTTGAGTTTGTGTAATACGTATTTGGTTATGAAAGTTCAATGAAATTATGATGATGAAATTATGAAAGCATGCATGTGCAGTAGGGCTATGGATCAGATGAAAGTTGTATCGGGGTAGGGTGAATTTTGGGGTATGCAACATTCTATTAAGTAGTCTGATCTAAGGGCTAGTGTTGGTCTTCCATCCAGCGTGTTTGGGCCATCATATAAGATCCTTTGGTTATGATCATTTGATGGACCACGCGTTCTCCCTTGGTCAACTTTGATTTCTCCTTGGTCAACTCTAACTCTCTTGTTCCTCTCAATCTGGGCCTTTCCTTTTGCTTTATGGACCTTCTCTTAAGCAGTAAGATCATATGGTTGTAGTTGGTCCATCCATTTATTTTCAATTGATGCATTTTGGCTCAGTGGTAAGGGGGTTGGCCTGTAACTCCAAGGTTGGGGGTTCAAACCCAGGCGCCCCCTTTGTACTTTTTCTAACTTTTTTTATTTTTGTACTTTTTTTCTTTTGATTTTTCTATTTTATTTATTCAATATTCTTCACCATTTTAATTTCTTTTTTTGGTTTATTATTTTAAAAAAATATTTCATTAAATATACTTCATATATATTTTATTAACATTAATTATTTTATTTTCATTGGACCTGTTTGCCCTTGTGTTGGTTTTGGTTGATGACAATCTCTTAGTCATTGGTAATTAATCCTATGGTTGATTAAATCTTCAACACTTCAAATATTTTGATGAATGACCAATGGATCGTTCTTGACACTTTGAGATATTTATAGGTTGCCTTTAGTTGATCATGTTTGAACCTCTTGATGTGCAGATGAGACCTCCATTAGACTTGAGTTTAGCTTTCTGATTTTGTTTGTGTTGCATTGTCCCCATTGATCATCAATCACTTACACTTGGATTTGTATTTTTAACTTATATCTTATTTGACCTTTAACTTGTAATTATTTGGGTGATACAATCTTTCATTCTTCAAATAATTGGTAGATGGACTTGAGGTTGTTATAACCTTCTTTGATACAAATCTATTGATAGATGATCATGAATCATATTCAATACTTTTCATCAATGATAGGTTATCCCTCGATGCGCCATATTTTGAGTCCTTTGACTTGTGGATAGATAATCCCTAGGTAGTTAACTTGTGCAATTTGATTTCTAACCACTAACTTTCATCACTAACCATTGACTTGTTGACCTAATTTACTGTCTTGTAATTTATTTTCTTGCCAATTTGCTTTGTTATCTTTTATTTCCAAGCACTTTATGCCCATATCCATTATATATATATATATATATATATATATATATATATATATATATATATATATATATATATATATATATATATATATATATATATATATATATATATATATATATAGCATGCATCTTTATTTCATCTATCATTTTACTTGTCATTGCATAATCAAAAATAACAAAAATATGATAAAATTAAAAGACAAAAAATGCATTCATCTGTGACCCACTGTTGGACTTAGAGGATTCATTATGACCATTGCATTTGGACTTTGCCTTAATTCTTGATCCATTTCTCTAACTTGGATTTTCATTTGTAACTTGCAATCTTTTATTATAAGAATGACATTCATGGCACTACCCTATGGAGACATGCTCTTAAGCCCATTATCCACTTGTTAGTATAGGTCACGTTGCACAAACAAGGTTTTCTCTTATGCTACCTTAAAATGAGACCCTTTATTTCTCGCATTTATTTGTCTGTAAAGATTACGTTATATATCACCATTTTAAAATCAATAAGCAATGAACCCTTGATCCAATGTCAAGCGGAACTTTCTCAATCAAATTTAAAACACGGTAAAAATACGAATAGAATTGTGCGCCACGAGCCTTAAGTGGTGGGGAATGAGTAAGAATGGAGTTCTCCTACCCTTATTCTGAGTATTTTGGACGCAAGACGCTTGGCTTATTTGTCTGAAATATTCACCTCTACCCATAGTATTTAGTGCAATCTAATCAAAAACAATTTCTTTTCAAAAACCATAAAACAAACATCAACTCATCAAACCTTTTTTTACGCCTTAGGGCATCATTCCCAAACTTTTTCATAAAAGGACATGTTTCTTCCGTTCTATCGTGGTATAAATGACGCTTAATCCTCTTATGCGTGAGCATACAAGTAAATGTCTAATTGCTAGAATGTGACCCAAACGCGTCCTTTCTACCGCAAACAAACAAATGCTTAAGCCTCCCATGCACGAGCATAAAAGCAACATTTAATCGCTAGAACATGAACATTAACATTGTTCACTAAAAACAACCAACACACAGTCTTTTTTTTACTCCAAATTATAGAGCTCTGATTCCTCATCCCCCGATGATGATACATATGCACAAGGGCCTCAATCCTTAGCAAGCACAATAATAAAATAAATAAAAACAACCTTTTCCCCTTTTTTTTGAAAGCATTAAGATAGATAAACATCCATGCACGTAGACAACATAAATGGTTCCCATGGAGTACCATGAATGTGAGGGTTGTTAATATCTCCCCCTTGCATAACCGACTTTCGAACCCTTATTTGGTTGCGAGACGAATCATTTCCATTTCCTTTATCTCTAAAGGGTTTTATCGACTATTTTCCCTTTCGTATCATATATGAATAAATAAAATTTGGTGGTGACTCTATGTCTTATAGACATTTGTTTAGTCAGTTTTTGCGTAGTGACACTTACAAACATTTTTATAGTGATCAAGAATATTGGAACATTGAGGATTTGCATAGACTTTAGATACCTGAATTATGCAACCCCAAAAGACGAATACCTAATGCATGTCACCAAAATATTGGTCGACTGAATAACATGTTTTGATTATCTTAGTATGATTGATGGCTACTCTATTTATAACCAAATATTTATTGAAATGAGGATGTGCGGAAAACGAAATTTCAATGTCCATGAGCCTTGGGCACCTATGAATGAGTGATGATTTTCCATTACAATATCAAAAAATTTATCCAAGTATAGATTGATGATATAATCATTAGGAAATGGTCATCTTGACCGTCTTCAACAATCATTCTAAAGAATGAGAAAATACGGGTTGAAAATGAACCCTCTTAAGTGTGCTTTTTTATGCTAGCTAGAGATTTCGTTGCTTTCATTTTCCATAAAAAGGGCATCGAGATAAACCAAAGTGAGACTAAAGATATCATGGATACTCGACCTCCTTCGGCTAAGAAGGAGCTCAAATATTTATTGGGGAAAATCAATTTTTAAGTAGGTTTATCTTGAACCTAAGTGGTAAGACTCGAGGATTCTTACCATTACTTTGCCTCAAAAAGGAAGTGGTCAAGTGGAAACAAGAACATCAAAAGGTTTCTGACAAAATAAAGGACTACTTGATGCACCCTCTGATATTGTTTCCTCCTGACAGGAATAGAGGCCTGAGATTGTAGATTTCGGCCTCATACTCGACCAAAGGAAACAATTTATCACAAGAGGATGATAATGGCGTTGAAAGGGACATTTATTACCTCAGTCGTGTCTTGAATAATGCAGAAACTAGGTATAGCCTAAAAGAAAAGATGTGCCTATGTTTGTGTTTCTCGTGCATGAAGTTAAAGAAGTATATAAAACACGTTGATGTTTACGTTTCTTCACATTTCGATATCATTAAGCACATGTTATATATACCAATTATGCATAGTTGAATTGGAAAGTGGCTTTTTTCGTAACTGAATATTCCCTGACATATGTGCCTTTAAAGGCAATGAAGGGGTAGGTGGTCATGCGATAGTCAAGGCGTCTCAAAATTATTTGGCACTAGAACCTTAGAAATTATACTTTGATGGTTCTAGTCATAAAAATAGAACTGGCATTGGAATTTTAGTAATTTCTCCTAATAAAGTTCCGACAAAGTTTAAATATAAAATTGATGGCTCTTGCTCAAATAATGAAGTCGAATATGAGGCTTTGATAGTTGGTCTTAAAATTTTGTTAGATTTGAGGGGGAAAAGTCGAAATAAGAGGAGACTCTGAGTTGGTTGTTAAGAAAATAACCAAAGACTACAAGTGTATTAAGAAGAATTTAATAATGTAATTTGTTATAGTAAATTGACTACTTAAGCGTTTCAATTTTGTTGACATTTAACATGTCTCACGACTCAAAAATCAAGAGGCAAATGATATGGCTTAGATTTCCTCAGGATACAAAGTATCGAATAGAAAGTTGGAAGATTTAATCGAGTTTCGAGGAAGAGTAAAGTCGACGAGGTCATCTCCTTCGAATTTGTTGATGACAAACTTGGGATCTACAGATCCTACAAATTTTAAGATCTTTTCCATTGACGATTTGGCAGATGTTGATTGATGAAGACCAATAGTTAAATATCTAGAAAATCCAACATGGTCGAATGATTGAAAGGTCAAATACAAGTCTATAAGCTATGTTATCATAGGGAACAAATTGTTCAAAAAAACACCTGAAGGTATCTTGCTTAAGTGTCTAAACAAAAGTGAGGCATACTTAGCAGTATCGAATGTCCATAGTGGAGCTTATGGGGCCCATCAAGTTGAACACAAAATGA
The DNA here is from genome assembly GCF_024323335.1 of Lathyrus oleraceus. Taxonomy (NCBI): domain Eukaryota; kingdom Viridiplantae; phylum Streptophyta; class Magnoliopsida; order Fabales; family Fabaceae; genus Lathyrus; species Lathyrus oleraceus. The sequence continues at coordinate 423,172,097 of NC_066581.1, forward strand.
AGTGGTTGTTATTTTGACAAGGTGTTTATTGGCCTACAATGCTAAAGAATTATATTGAATTCTCCAAGGGATATCAAGAATGTCAAATACATGCAGGCATTCAACATATCCCTGCAAGCGAGTTACATGTAAATGTGAAACCATGGCCATTCAGAGGTTAGGCTTTGGATTTGGTTGGGGAGATTTGACCAGCATCATCCAAAAGTTATAAGTACATCTTAGTTGGTATTTACTACTTTACTAAATGTATAGAATCAATACCCCTAGTCAATGTTGACCAAGATGCAATGATAGATATTATCCAAAGGCATATTATTTATATATTCGGAATCCCTGAGACCATTACGATTGATCAAGGATCGATTTTCACTCGTCTAAAGATGGAAGAATTTTCTTCTGAGATGGGGATTAAGTTGTTAACATACACACCTTACTATGCCCAAGCAAATGGCCAAGTCGAGGCAGACAATAAAATCATAATTGGTCTAATCAAAAAGCGTGTGGGCAAGAAGCCAAAGAATTGGCATAAAAATTTGGACCAAGTCTTGTGGGCATGTCGAACATCCTCTAAGGAAGCAATAAATACTACTCCTTTTCGACCACCTTGTGAACATGATGGTGTCCTACCTGTCGAAATATATCTACAATCGACTAGGATTCAAAGACAAAAGGAGATACCATTTGAACATTACTTGAATTTTGAAATTCTGGTATCAGATATGAGATGTCGAAGGTAATGTCACGACACTAATATCTGAGTAATGCAAACAGGATAAAGATAGAGAATAGTAATGCAAGAGACACAAGCAATTGTTAACCCAGTTCGGTCCAACTCACCTACATCTGGGGGCTACCAAGCCAGGAAGGAAATTCACTATAATAGAATCAGTTCAAAGACTCTCCGTACACTTCAACAAGTTACAGTCTTTCTCACCTAATCTCTACCCGTGCAATTTCTACCTAAGCACTCTTAGATATGAGAACCCACTCACTTCCTTACAAACACACACCAGTGATTTTAAACAACAATCCCTTGTGAAAAGAAAATACTTTTCAATTACACACTCTTGATTTTACTTCACAGTTTCAATCAAGAAGACACACTTTTGATCTTGCTTCACAGCTTTGATCAAGAAGACACACTCTTGATCTTGCTTCACAGCTTTGATCAAGAAGACACACACTCTTGCTTAACAGCTTTAGAGTGACAAATTACAACCACAAATCAGTCCAATTCAATCATCAATGGATGACTTGAATGACCTACAAGTCTCACGACTAAACAGACACAAACCCTAGCTCTCTCTCTATATTTCGCTCAGTATTGGTTGTGTGTTCAAACAGGTTTTCTAAGTCCATTTTTATAGAAGCTTTCAGCTGAGCTTGGACATCTTGAAAACCCTAAATATATTTTCCAATCAAATCTTTTTATAACAGCTGGTTAGATCTCCTTGGAAAATAAGTAAATCTGGTTGTAATCCATGATTGAATGCGCCAGCTAATCATATCTTCAATCATACAAAGATTGCCATTAATTGTGCAATTACAAAACACCAGACATTCATACTAAATGTTCTGTGTACAGGATGTCATGACATCAGGTCTGACATCCTGGAAAAATCCTGCATAATCCAATAATTCCTTTTATAACTTCCAGCAGGTACAGCCATATCAGATGCCATGACCTTGTGTATGTCATCTAAAACAATCCTTCATGAACATGTCTTTCATTTGAGCTCCAGCAGGTACATCCAATATGAGAAACCTTGTCATTGTATGTGGCATTCTGAAACAATCGTGCATGAACATGTTCTTGAACTCCAGCAGGTACATAGGATATCTCATGTTAAGACATCACATATAACATCTTGTGAACACTCTCTGTTTTACCAAAATTGTTGCCAACACTTAGAGTCAACAAACTCTCCCTTTGTCAAATTTTGGCTAAAACATATATCTGTCGTTTTTGTTCACAAGGTAAACTATCAGCAGTTAAACAACATAACAGTAGTTTAATCAGCAGCAGAAGAAAACACAATTACTAGCTATGGCTACTAGTAATACACACATGCACAAGGGTACTTCTCCTCCCCCTAAATCTGTGCAACAAACAAAATTACTAGTTATGGATGCAACTAGTAAGACACACAAATGCACAATGGTACTCCTTCTCCCCCTAAATCTGTGCACACAACAAACATCTTCCATGAAAATAACAGCATCTGTAACCACAACACCTATAACAATCAGACTGTCATTCTGACATCTGCTTCAACATCAACATTCAAAATTTCCTTCTGACATCTCATTCAACATGTTAACATTCAGAATTTTCTTCTGACATCTCCTTCAACATGTTAACATTCAGAACCTCCTTCTGACATCTCCTTCAACATCACCTGTACAACACAGAGCTTGCACAGACCATCAGACATCTCCTCTAACATCTCAGAACAGAACACCATTCTGTCTTACATCAGACATCTCCTCCAACATGACAGAACAGAACACCATTCTGTCTTACATCAGACATCTCCTCCAACATCTTAGAACAGAACATCATAGAACATCATTATATTCAACATCATAAGCTATTATCTGTTTAGCCTAGCTAGCTACATGTTATCTGTTTAGCCTAGCTAGCTACATCAGCACTGCAAATCTCCACTAAAACACTTCTCCCCTTTTTAGTCAAAATTGACCAAAGGTGACCAATTAGACAAAATAAATGTTAATTAGCCTAGCAGAGAATGTTACAGTAGATGTTATAACATTAAAAATGTTAAAACATAATTGTTAGGAGATACAGACCATCATCATACACAGTTGTGACAGCTGAGATAATGAGAAATCCATGGAACTCATTAAGAGCCCAAATCTTACATCAAGGCATCAGTAAGGACTGCCATAAAATACAAACATTTCAACAGAAACAAAACATCCAAGCTTCCAAAACAGTCATAACAGCATCCAGAATAGCACACATGTCATCATAACATGAGGACCATCACCACAACTTAGTCTGAGGAAGTAGCATCTTCTTCACTTTCAGATTCAGAACTGCCACTAGATTGATCTTGAGAATTAGACCTCTCACTTGAGGTATGGGCATCTGACTCCTTGGCTTCACCATCTTCCAGATGGAAGGAAATGTTGTCCAAATGCACAGCTGCAACCTTAGCTAGAGACTTTCTAACAGTTTGCCTTTTAGCAGGTGAGATGTCTGGGACATCATCTTCAGAATCAGAGCTTTCTCTGATTTTCCTCTTCTGAACCTCTACTTTACTCCATGATTTAGAAGGACCTATAGCAGCAGCCTTCCTACTAGTTCTAGCTGTCAACATCTCGGCCACAGTCTTGCCTTTCCTGGTTTTCATTTTCTTTGCAACACTTGGTTTCAAGTGATGAACCAAGGTGTCATCTTCCTTTTCTGAACTCTCTTCCTCCAAATCAATTACTCTCTCAGCAGTGTCATGCTTCTTTCTTGGCCATTCTTTGACTTGACCAGCAGTGATTGTCCTACAGACTTCATTGTCTGTGGCTTCTAACTCAACAGCTCCTTCTGTTCCTCTCCCTAGGAACTTATTCATTATAGTTGAGGAGAACCTTACACACCTTCTTCTCACAAAGACCTTGCAGAATTCTTTGTTATTCTTGTCAGAAATATCCTCGGGGATATTCACCACAAACTCCTCCACTAAACCTTTAAAACATTGGGGTAATGCACTAACTGTTTTCATCAAACCAGCAAACTTGATTAATTCGATAACCTCCTTCACTTCTACAGCTTCCTTCCCTAGCTCCCTTTCTACAGCAACTCTCCTCTGTATAACAAATTTCCACTTTAATTGCTATAAACTCTCATGAATACAAATCCCCAATTTCCCTCTTAAACATTCAAACAGATTAGCATTCAAAGCTTTTCTAAATATATCAGCTAATTGCATTTCAGTAGTAACATGCTTCAGTGCTATGATTTTCTCTTCCACGAGTTCTCTAATAAAGTGATGACAAATATCAATGTGCTTTGTCCTGCTGTGCTGAACAGGATTTTTGGAAATAGTTGTAGCACTCAGGTTGTCACAATACATTGTCCTGACATCTTGTGTGACATTGTGTTCAGTCACCATTAGTTTCAACCAACCCTGTTAAGAACAGATACTTCCAGCTGCTATGTATTCAGCTTGATATATAGAACAAACACCATTTTCATCTTTGAATACTTTTGAATGTGTAGGAGCAGGAGTCCTTGCACTCTTCATGCCAATCTTCTTAACATTATTCTTGGCACATTTTCTTTGAGATAGAAAAATAGACTCTTCTATCTGCTTAACTTGTAGCCCAAGTCCAACAAAGCTCTTCCCAACTTCAGACTGCATTTGACGAGCAACATGTTCTACCATCTGATCCGACCTCCTACCAAACCCAATATTATCCACATCTGTTTGAGCCACCATGAGCTTTTCTCCTTGAGGTTTCAGACAACAATCTTTGAAGATTTCAACCACATCAGATTTGTTTTTGGTCCACTTCTTTCCACCAAGGCTTTCCACTTGGATGGGTTCCATCAACTTCATATGGAGGAGTTTCATCCCTTTGGAAGTGATGTTAAGTCTGAGTTTCTGGTGTGACATCCTTGTCTGATATTTCCCACAGACTTTCAATTTGGGAGTTTCTCTAGCAGATATAATCAACTTCATCCCTTTCTCCTTGACTGAGGTACATTTTGAGGAGTAACTAATTTGAGAGTTCCACATGTAACAGTTGTCTTTGGTTCTGACTCCTTCCATGATTACTTCACTTTCTTTGTTGGTAATTAGACATTCTGTTTTAGTGAAGTTAACATTTAGACCTTGGTCACATAGTTGACTGATGCTTATTAGATTTGCAGTCAAGCCCTTAACCAGTAGGACCTTGTCAAGTTTAGGCACTCCAAGACAATCAAGCTTGCCTATCCCCTTGATTTCACCCTTTGCTCCATCACCAAAGGTTACATAGCTTATGGCATGAGGATGAAGTCCAGATATCAGGTCTTTGTTTCCAATCATGTGTCTGGAACATCCACTATCAAAATACCATTCTTCTTTGGCTAAGACTCTGAGGGGAATGTGAGCTATTAGACTTGTAACATTAGTCTTAGGACCCCATTGCTTCTTGTTGACAGGCCTATGTTGTTTGGGTTTGGGTTGATAGTGAGTCTGATGATGAACAGGGCTAGGATAACCATACAGCTTATAGCAGAAGGGCTTCAGGTGACCAAATTTCCCACAGTAATGGCATCTCCATCTTTGGTATTTCCCTTTCTGTTGTCTTCTCTTTTGGTGTTGTGACATATGATGTGACATCAAAGGTTTGCTTTTACTATGGCTGCATTTAGGTTTGGCTTGAGGTTTACAACCAGTGTAACTGCACTCAGGCTTAGATTCATTATACCCAATGTCAGATTTGTCTCCTGTTATTTTTCCAGTTTGGAGAATCTTGTCTAGGGAGTCAGATCCATTGTTTAATATTCTTACATACTTGGTCATCTCTTCTAGTTTAGAATTCAAGAACATGGCTTCAGTTTTTAACTTGGAGATGATTTCCACATGGTCTGCCTTTTCATTCTCCAACTGTACTGTCTTCTGGCTTTCAACTTGTTGACTTTCATCTATCTTTGCCTTCAGAACCACTGCTTCTGTTTTTAATTTGGAGATGGTTTCCAAGTGTTCTACCTTCTCATTCTCAAGTTGATTTATTTCCTTCTTCTGGCTTTCAACCTGTTTACACCACTCTACACTTTTGAGACACAACCTTCTGTAGGTATGATGCGTTGGAAAACTTGATGTTCGCAAGTGTACGAACGCGTCAGAGTAATATAAAAGATTATCGTATCCACAGAGACCAAGTGTCAATCTATCGTTATCTGTCGTTATGGTGTTTATCAAAGGCGGTCAAAATAAGTGTTTTGTAGTGTGCAATAAAAAGTAAAGTATTGAAATAGAATATAATTAATAAAGACAGGGTCGAATGTAATTCACGTAATCAATTGATAATCCAAGTACTTGCTAATAGAACTACTTATGGGCAATGTTTCCTACTTTGAAAAGAACTAATTTAACAGGAACTGTCGCTTTCGCGTTTTCAAAACCGAGTTGTACTCCCTAATCAAACCCTCTTATTGTCACTTATAAAGAGGCGCGCATTGCGTTAGAGTAGTAAACCTATTTTTAAGAAATATAGTATGTTGACTAAGTTGAAAAGTATTATAACCTGGATTTTTTAACCAAAAGAGGTTCTCACCAACCAGACTCTAAACTTATAAACGTGTCCGAAAATAGTTTTAAAATCTCTTTTCTTCTTGATGTTAAAAACTCCTAATGAACTAAACAAAGCGCTTTCGCTGTTTTGGAAATAGCTAAAAACAATTAAGTTTATAAAGACGTTGGACGGCTTTCGATCTTACCCAACGGAATTGAAGTGCGGGAAAACTTAAGTTGAAAGTTAAAATAGCCCTTTAAATGTTTCTACGAACAATTGTACGGATTACTGGTTTAATTACGATCCTTACATTCTAGCCTTATAAATTTAGCTAGACATGGTAAAGTAAAAATGCATTAAAGTAAATAAAAGTAGTGCGAGTGCGGAAAGTAAGTAATTTAAAGCGAGTGCGGGAAATAAATAAAGTAAAAGCGAGTGCGGGAAATAAATAAAGTAAAAGCGAGTGCGGGAAATAAATAAAGTAAAAGCGAGTGCGGGAAATAAATAAAGTAAAAGAGAGTGCGGGAAATAAATAAAGTAAAAGCGAGTGCGGGAAATAAATAAAGTAAAGGCGAGTGCGGGAAATAAATAAAGTAAAGGCGAGTAATAAAAACCTGCTCCAATCGGAGGGTTGAGTAAATTGCAATGCGGAAATGTAAATGGCGGCAGGATTAACTTCCTTCCAAAGTGCTCCAAACTCGATTACAGACTCTATCACAGACTTGATGACACAATTGTGGTAACACTCCAATGCGAAGCGATTACCACTATAAAATACTGAATATATGCCTAAGTGAAACAAAGTTGCTTCTGAGTTTGCCTCTGCTCTAAGTTTGGATGATTGTAAAACTGAATTCGCGTTTCTATTTATAAGCAAATAAAAAAGGTGGAAATGACTTGGATGCCCTTCAACTTGAAAATAGAGGAAACCGTTTCCTTCTTGTGGCGCCCGCCACAAGGCTATGGCGCCCACCACAAGCACAAAGTGGGGCGCCTTAGTGGATGAAGTGGGGAAACGTGGGAGTTAAGGAAGTTGGACTTGGACACGTCATGGCTTGGTCTGTGGCGCCCGCCATGGGGTAGGCCATAAGCACAAAATGCTGAATTTTAGGGTTTTTAGCTCTTTTTCACTCCTTTTCATGATCGGGACTCCGATTAAAGTAAAAACCTGAAAACAAAGGAAAACACAGTAATAACACAACAAAATGATAATAAAACGACTAGAATGCATGTGAAATCGGAGTCGAAAATACGTAAATTTTAGTGTGATCAAACTCTCACACACTTAAACCTTTTCTTGTCCTCAAGCAAAACATTATAAAGCTCTAAAAGAAAAACGGGTGTAAACGAGTGCTTCAGGTAGAAATTCTAAGTTCAAGTCGGGATGCAGTGATAGGTACTAACTGAGTGAACTAAGGGTATCGTGATAACAGTAATCCGCAAATACGGACATAAACTTCATTCCTATATTAACCAACGCATATTATTCCACAATACCTAGGCCTTCCTCTTCATCTCTTTTTGTGTCCTTTTCATTCAGGCGCAATCACATTAAGCCCGTTATCCGTACATGCTTCATAGTAGAGTGGCCTGTTAGTGATTATGATCAGAGCTTAGGGTTTCTGGCACATCAACATGTGTAAACCCTTTTATTGGACCCGACTGTAGTTGTGGGGGATCGGATCGTAATCCGCCCTACCGAGTTCAGTGCCAGATACCTCTGAACCAACCAACAGTGGGTACTGCTTTTCTTTTTCTTTTTCTTTTTGTAGCAATTTTTTTTTTTTACAATTCTTTGGTTTAAATGACTTTGTGAGGGTCACCTATACCGGAGTTGCCTTTTTGCTTTCTTTTATTTTTTTGTTTTTCTGGATCATTCACTTATTTGCATCGGTCCCCTACGTAGAGGATGCGTAGGCCGGAGCTGACTGCTGAGATAAACTACTAAGGACTTATACGGAAATGATGATTAAGGCCATGGTATAGGGGGTTTCGGGAATGATTCCTATATTTACGAAGCTTATGGTGCTAAAACAGATACTGATGTTTCGCAAAGTTCTCCCAAGTCACCGCATCCTTACTCAAAACATGTCCTTAAAACCTGAAAACTTTCGAAATAACACCTATTTTCTTTTGCAAAAAATTTTGGTGGGGCTAAAGGTATGGGGAGGTAGGATTGTACTAAGGATCTACTATATTTGGTGATTCGTCAGACTCATGCATTATACTAAAAAGCAAAATAAACAACTGAAAGGGAAATTAAACAACTAAAATGAAATAAACAGTCTAAAAACAGTAAATAAACTAAAAATAAAAGGAAAACGATAAATGTTCCTCCCACACTTAAATAGAACATTGTCCTCAATGTTTCGAAATAAGGTAAGGGAAGAGTTACCTGGTAACCTATTGCTGACCACTAGTGCCCTCGCCATCCTGAGGTGGACGACGTGATCGGGTACGACGACGGTCTCTCTGATCCATCCTCGCCTGCAGGGCATCCTGAGCGGTCCTCACGTCTCGAAGGTGACCTAAAATGGTACCCTGAGTGTTTTCTACGAGAGCAATGTGTTGCTGGTGGTAGTGTTGTTGACGGGCTTGCGTATCGGTGATCACTTGCAGGGACTGTAGGACAGTGTCGTAGGACCTGTCTGTCCTCCGCTGTGATTGTTGCATGAAGTTCATATTATCCGTCATTTGTTGTTGGATGGTAGAGAGTAGGTCATCTCGCCTCTGCTCTCTAGCCATGTGGTCTCACCACATCTCCTCTGTAATATAGAAGCCAGGAGTGGTACCTGCAGAAGAAGAAGATGGTGCGGTGTGTGGTGGTGAAGGATGATGGGGGGACACATGTGGTACGGGAGATCTCTCTCTCCGATCATATTCATCATCAGTGTCTGGTCCCGCCTCATCAGGAATGTTAGGAGGAAGAGGACCCAAAACAGGTGGAGCATCTAAATCGTAGGTCCAATTCCTCTCATCACGTATATCTGTATATCTAGTGCAAGGTAGAATAACAGATGGGATGGCTACACCATGAATCATAAGTGTATAACCTCCTTCTCTCCTTGAGCGACACAATTTCATGTCTCTCAGAAATTTTAAGTTAATTGTGCGAGGAGGTAAGGGGTCTAGGGTAGCCATCTCATTGTTCAGGTTAAGTGCCCGAGCAATAGACGTAATCAATCCACCAAAAGAAATCGGTCTCGCCTTATTCAGAGTTAAAATCATATGGGCGAGCATAAACGGAACCGAATTAATTTTCCTATTTGTGAGGCTTCTTTGCAAATATAGAAGCTCTCTAGCGTTAACCTTATTTGGATTCTCCCGACCAAAAATAGTGCATGCCAATAGGTATCTAAAAACTCTGATGGCCGGGTTATGGATAGTTGAGGCAAGAACTCCTTCAAAAGAGTTAATGGAAGTGTTTGATAAACGCTCCCAGAAGGAAAATACCTCAACAGACCATTCGGAATCCAAAGGGGCCTCACAAATAGCACCTTCCCCATGAGGGATCCCTAACAAGCTGGCTAGTTCGTCGGTACTGAATTGGTATTCAACAGCAAACATTCTAAATTTGACAGTACCAACTGTGCTAGCAGTGTTAGGGTTGACAATATAAATTAAGGAACTTAAAAATTCGATTGTCAGCCGCTCATAGGTGGGTTCTTTGTTGATAAAGAAATTATGTAAGCCTAAGATGTCTAATAAATGAAAAATGCTATGGTAGATACCTAAAGTATAGAGACAATTTTCGTCAACATACCTTGTCGGGAGAATTTCCCGATTTTGCAACCGTTCAATGATTTTTCTTTGTCTCTCCCCCGGTTTCCCTCCTCGAAGAATGAATCCGTTGAACTCCATTTGAATGCTCTTGAAATGTGGATGAAGAAGATGAAGTGGTTGGTGAAAAGGTTGGATTTTTACAAAATCCGGTGGATGAAATCGAAAATGGAAAGTGGATTAATGATTTGTGTGGTATGATGGTTAGGAAAGTATGAGCTTTTTGTGGGTTCAAGGGCTTTTTTCCAAGGTGAAAAAATGGGTTTTGGAGGTTGTAAGTTGCAAAAATGGTGAAGAAAAGTGGTTTGCCCCGACCATTTACAGACGCTGTGGCGGGCGCCACAGGTCCTATGGCGGGCGCCACAAGGCAAAATCTGGCTGGGCCAGATTTTGGTCCTTTGGTTTGGGCTTCTCTTGTCTTTTGGCTTTGAGGGGTCTGGATAGCATTTTTCTTGTGATTCTCCTAGTTTCTTTGACTTGCATAATTTTATAAAAGTAAAAACGAAAAATAAAAAGTGAAACTGAAACAAAAACAAAAACAGAAATTAAATATAAATAAATAAATAACTGAGAAATTAAAATGCAAATAAAATATAAAAAACATATATAGATAAAAATAGAAATACTAATGTATAGTAGTAGTTTATATAATATCCAAATGCGATAATGTAAAATGAGTAATGCAAATACGATAAATATATAAAAGAGAAATAAAGTGAAATGGTGAGATCAGGTATTAGGGGTGTCGTCTGCCTGAGTGGATCCACGGAGCACGGCTATCTCCTGCCTGAGCTCTGCGATCTCCTGATATAGACAATCGGCTTCAGTAGCATGGGTGAGATCAGACACTCCTATCTGTAAAGTTAGGTCCGCCACTTCCTGTCTAAGCTCTGCAATCTCTCTATGGCACTCAGCAATCTGGGTGCGTATGTTAGGTGTCTGCAATGAATGATTATTAGATAGAACAGTGATTCTAGAAGATGGTGGTGCAAGTGTGTATTCAGCAACTGGGGGCGATCTCGGCTCCTCAACGGTCTCTCCCTGGCCCTCTAGAGCATAACTCCAATTCGCTGGATCATGCACACTGGTCATCATAGGATCTGGCAATGTGAAGTAATGGATGGCCTCGCTGTCGACTAGCAGTCGGAACTGACATGGGTGGAAAGAGGCTCTCCTCATCAATCCTCTGGTCAAACAGAAATCGATGTCCATGGTGGTATATCCACAGTAGGTCCGAAGATGCAACAGCTTGCGAGACAGACCCAAAGCGATTGCAATCTGTGTGATGATTCCACCAACATGGATGACTCCTTCGGTGGATCTAGAGATACCGCTGAGATTATTCAATAAAAAGTTCCCACATGCTACTGGGCGAGACTGGGATGCGAAAAATAATAGGAAGATCTCCTCTTCACTCAGTAGTGTCTCTGCATCTGGTCTTCCCAGGAAGGAATGTGCTAATATCATCTGAAAATATCTGAAGGCTGGGTTATGTATGACATAAGATAACTATGTAGATGGATCATGGCTTCCTCCACCTGATATATCACTCCAAAACTTCTCCACTTCCTTACCTAGGAAATATCCCAAAGGTGTCTCCGGGGTAGCATCAGGAGTAGTCTGGAAACCTAATAAGTCGCCGAACTCTTTCTGGCTGAAGGAGTACTCAACTCCAAAGAGCCTGAAAGCAGCATACCCATCTGGTCCAGAATAGGGGTCGTAGTCGAATGAACTCAGGAACTCCAAAGTCAGGTTCCTATATGTATTACTCAAGTCATCAGCAAATTCGTCCCAGTGGAGCTGGTGGCTAAGGAATCGGATACTAGGCTCGATACCCAGTGCCTCCATACAATGCTGATCAGGGTAACGTGTGGGTGCCATAGGGCGCTGGTATAAAGCAATGTAACGCTCCCTCTGAGAATTGTCTCTATAGGCAACATGCATGTCATCAAAACCCTGCATCCTGTAAAAGTTAGGAAAGTGATCCTGAAAATACAAACCATTCAAACTTTAGTCTCAATGCAAAATAAGATAAAATAAAATAAAAATAAAAATAAATATAAATAAATGCGAAAAAAAGTAAAATGAAAAGAAAAACCATGGGTTGCCTCTCACGCAGCGCTTGTTTAACGTCATTAGCTTGACGGTTAGAATTTATACACCTGTAGTAGTATGAATCGGTGGATCAATCAGGGTGTGGCTCGAGTAGTATGTTGGAATGTCTCCTCCTTCGTAGAGCTTCAGTCTTTGTCCATTTACAATGAATGGGATACAGGTTTGGTTCTTGATTTTTACGGCTCCGGATCTCAGAATCTTGGATACTTCGAAAGGACCAGTCCATCTTGAACGTAGCTTTCCAGGGAAGAGTCGTAACCTAGTGTTGAAAAGGAGAACAGAATCGCCTATGTTGAAGTTTTTCTTTACTATTCTTTTGTCATGATAGGCTTTTGTTTTCTCTTTATATTTTTTTGCATTCTCGTAGGCAGATTGCCTAAGTTCTTCTAATTTATGAATGTCAAGGGTACGCTTTTCTCCAGCGGTCAGGTAGTCTAAATTCAAAGTTTTAATGGCCCAATAGGCTTTATGCTCTAATTCGAATGGTAAGTGACAAGATTTTCCATAAACTAGTTGGTAAGGAGTCGTTCCTATAGGGGTTTTGAAAGCGGTTCTATAGGCCCATAATGCTTCTTGAAGCTTCTGAGACCAGTCTCTCCTAGAAATAGAAACAGTTTTCTCTAGGATTTGTTTTATCTCCCTATTAGATACTTCTACTTGGCCACTAGTCTGTGGGTGGTATGGTGTTGCTACTCTATGCCTAACTCCATATTTTCTTAAAAGTTTGTCAAATATTCTCGATATAAAGTGTGATCCTCCATCGCTTATGACTAAACGTGGTGTTCCAAATCTAGGGAATATATAGTTTTTAAATAGTTTGATTACTACCCTAGTGTCGTTTGTGGGTGCAGCTATAGCTTCAATCCACTTAGAAACATAGTCTACAGCTACTAAGATATACCTGTTTCCTAAGGATGGTAGAAAGGGTCCCATGAAATCTATACCCCATACATCGAAGGGTTCTACTTCCTGAATGTTTCTTAGAGGCATTTCATCACGTCTTGAAATTTTTCCAGTGTGTTGGCATTTGTCACATTTGACAATGCAAGCATAGACATCACGCCACATGGTAGGCCAGAATAGGCCAGCTTGAAGAATCTTGGCGTACGTCTTAGAGGTGCTCGCATGTCCACCATAAGGTGCAGAATGACAATGCTCGATAATATTATTTACCTCTTCTTCTGGAACGCAACGGCGAAAGATGCCATCTTTACCCCTTTTGAAAAGGAGTGGTTCGTCCCAATAGAAGTTTCTCACATCGTGGAAGAATTTCTTCTTGCGGTGGTAGTCAAGATCAGGGGGTACTATATCAGCAGCTAGGTAATTAACGAAATCTGCATACCAGGGTACGTTACTTATTGCTAAGGAATTTTGGGAATGCTCATAAGGATCTAGGTTATTGTCTTCAATGGTTTCTACTTTAGCTATCAGTCTATCATAGGCGAAATCATCGTTTATGGGTACTAGTTCAGGTTTTAGATGTTCTAGCCTAGAAAGGTGATCTGCTACTACATTCTCAGTGCCTTTTTTATCTCTTATATCTAAATCAAACTCTTGTAGTAATAGAATCCATCGGAGTAACCTGGGCTTGGCATCTTTTTTACTTAATAGGTAACGAATGGCAGCATGATCGGTGTAAACAATAATTTTTGCTCCTACTAGATAAGATCTAAATTTGTGTATAGCGAAAACTACAGCGAGTAATTCTTTTTCGGTTGTTGCGTAGTTAAGTTGGGCAGCATCTAGGGTTCTACTGGCATAATAAATGGCATGTAATTTTTTATCTTTCCTTTATCCTAGAACGGCTCCAACTGCATAATCACTAGCATCGCACATTATCTCAAAAGGTTCCGACCAATCGGGCGGTTTCATAATGGGTGTAGAGATTAATGCTTGCTTTAAAAGATTAAATGCGTCGTTACATTTTTCGTCGAAAATGAATTCAGCATCTTTCATTAAAAGTCCGGTTAACGGTTTTGTTATTTTGGAGAAGTCCTTAATAAAACGCCGGTAGAATCCAGCGTGTCCAAGAAAGCTTCGGACTTCTCTGATGGTTTTTGGTGGTTTTAGGTTTTCTATAACTTCTATTTTAGCTTTATCTACCTCTATACCTTTTTCGGAAACTATATGTCCTAAAACTATTCCTTCGGTCACCATGAAATGACATTTTTCCCAATTTAGCACGAGGTTCACCTCCACACATCTCTCCAGGATTTTCTCAAGGTTAGCAAGACAATTGTGAAAATTGAATTCGCACACCGAGAAATCATCCATAAACACTTCCATGATACCATCTAGGTAATCTGCAAAGATTGACATCATGCAGCGTTGGAAAGTAGCTGGGGCGTTACAGAGGCCGAAAGGCATTCGTGTATAGGCAAAGGTTCCATAGGGGCATGTAAAGGTAGTTTTTTCTTGATCTTCTGGGTGAATAGGTATTTGGAAGAATCCAGAGTATCCATCTAGATAGCAGAAGTAAGAGTGTCTGGCTAGACGCTCCAACATCTGGTCTATAAATGGTAAAGGGAAATGGTCCTTCCTAGTTGCTTTATTTAATTTTCTATAATCTATACACATCCGCCATCCTCCTTCTAAACGTTTTGCTACATGTTCGCCTTTATCGTTTTGCACGACTGTGATGCCCCCCTTTTTAGGTACTACATGCACAAGGCTCACCCACTTACTATCCGAGATCTGATAGATTATACCTGCCTCAAGTAACTTAAGAACTTCCTTCTTAACAACATCACTCATTATAGGGTTTATTCTTCTCTGATGCTCCCTAGAGGGTTTTGAATCTTCTTCAAGCGAAATCCGATGCATGCATACGGATGGGCTTATACCTTTCAAGTCAGAGATATTATATCCTAAGGCTGAGGGATATCTTCGTAAAACGTCTAAAAATTGGTTCGTTTCCTCTTGGCTCAAGGTAGCACTGACTATAACTGGGCGGTTCATCTTTTCATCGAGGAACTCATATCTCAAGTTCTTAGGCAGTTCCTTAAGTTCTAAGGTTGGTTTCTTAGGGCATGGCATAGGATATGGGGTAAGGGATAAACATTCGTAAAGGTTATCATCGATGTAAGGTTCTTTAAAGTCATCATCTTCCTTTATGGGGGTTGATGGTAACTTGATTGTTTTTATAATTTCTTTTTGTTCTAATTCTCTAACACATTCATCAATGATATCTAAGTGTAGCACCTCAAATTTGCACCCATCATTGTACATACATTTTCATATTAGGACATAGCATATCATGGCCCATTGCATAGCATTGCATTGCCTCTTTTGCCTCAAGTGCAAGCCAATCAAGGAATTAGGTCAAACTGGTCAGGAGATCAGTCAACCAAGCAAGCAAGTACAAATTCCTTTGAGCCAAGGCCCTAGGGTTGGTCCAACACGTTCACATGACTTGGGGGTCCATTTGAAGTGTTTTGGTCAAGGATTGGATGTTCAGAAGTCATCAGTCAATGCACAGTCAGTCAGAAACCCTAAAAGTCAACTGTTGGTCAACTGTCCATTTAATCAGTGATTTGATGATGGAAATTGGTTTGAGAGGTCTCATTCATGTCCATATAGTCCTCATATATCATGTCAAACACCATCATGGAAGAATTTGAAGCCAGATCAGAAATTTCCAAAAATGGAAACTGGACCTGTAACTGAAACTTACCAAAAATGGAAAGTCTTGATCCTCAAACTTACATCATGATACAAGCTCCAAATGAATTTTTGCCCAACATGAAAGTTGAAGATCTTGTTCTCCCATTTCCAAAAAGTCCAAGAACTCTCAATTCCCATGTATGGTTGGCAAGTTGTGATCAAATCATTTTCACAAATTCTTGAACTTCAAAAGGCCATATCTCTCAAACCATTTGGCCAATTTGGGTGGGGTTTTTTCCTACAAGTCACATTTGTTCCCCTCTTTCCAAAAATATAAATTTCATACACCAAAACCTTGCCAATCAAAATGGCATTTTTTGACTTGTCTCATTTAAATTCAAGTTTGACCAAGGGTTGACTTTTTGATATAATCATTTTTTTTTACCACTTGGCCATTGGAATATGTTCAGAAATGTTATTTAAAATATGTTTGCAAGCCCATTCCCATGAAGTACATAGCCCATGCCAACTTGCTTGAAACATGGGAAGAAAAGTACAATTTGCAACCACCATATCCCACATATCCATGAACCATGCCTTGCACTCAGAAAACAGCAGGTTATCATCAATTTTCTGTCATGGAAAACCACGAGGAGCAGCCATCATCTTGCGGACAAAAACATCATTCATTCTCTAAGAACATCACCTTCCTTGGCATTTTCAAAAGTCTGTCCAAAAACTCCAAAAGGACCAAGCCTTGCATTGCTATCTTCACCGTCCATTCATCATTTGGAAAACACAAGTTGCAGCCACAAACCAGCAAGAAAAACCTTGGTTCACATTCTCTCAAAAACTTCACTCTTGGCATTTTCCAAAAGCTGTCCCAAACTCCAAATAGACCGAGCATTGTCTTGCCTAAAAAACCATCCAAGCATCATTTTGAAACTTCAGCAGCAGCCATTAAACAGATCTAACACAGGAAAAAACCTTGGTTCTTTCATTTGCTCAAAAACTTCATCTTTGGCATTGTTCAAAATCTGTCAAGAAACTCCAAATAACCTAACCTTGCTTTTGTTGATTCATCATCAAAACAACATCTTGAGCTCATTCCAACATGGTTTCTCCACCTGTAAAGGCTTCTTGCAACACTGATTTTGCAGAGCATTCATCCATGACAGTCCAAGCTTGAAGCCCTTCCAAGCTATTGCAAGCCAAAGAACCTTCACCAACCATCATTTGGAGGGCCTTGCTTCATCTGTTTCAAGCCAAACACACGAAAAGGCAACTGAATCACGACTGTTCCTCAGAACTGGTATGGATTCGACCCCCTCCTTTTACTAAACCAATACATGTTTTCAAAAGATCTTTCCATGCTGAGCTTGACAGTGGTTTTAGTTTTAAAAATGGTTGGTTATTTTGGAAGTTATGCCATGTTTAAGTTTGATGTTGAAATATGTTTAGCTTCGATTCATGATTGTTAGTGTATTTTAAGGGAAATGAATGATGTATCTTTGATGTGTGATCTTGGCTGGTTCGATTGATGCCTTCAATTGGCATTTCTGGAAAAATTCGTTTTTGAATTTGATTGAAGATGATGAAGGAACACTGTACCTGAAACCCTAGCTTCCAAAATGCATTTCCCAGGTTTTTCACTCCATTCACGTGTACATGGCCTTGGTCCCCACTGACCAATCAAATTATTTCTTTTCCCAGGCCAAAACGGCCGCGTTTTGATAAGTGGGAGTTTTAATTACAAAAATGCCACAGCGTGGCATGAGTCCCATTAAATCATGTTTTTTTTCCATTTTATTTCACTTTGATCTTCCAACTTACAAAAATCATAACATCTCCAATTTTGATCCAAATTTAATGGGATTTTTTGCATTAGCTTCATCATGATCTCTAGTTTTTTTATCATCATTTTTCCAGATTTTTTTGATCAATGAATTTTAATTGGTATTAGGGTTTGTGACATGTATGCACATTTTGTACACTTTGCCAAAACATTTGTGAAATGATGATGCTTTATCCAATGGCTCCCAAATTTTTTGTGCTTAAACTAGACACACTCATGGTGATTTTGATGTAGAGTTTGTGAATTTATCTTATCTGGTTTGTGAGATATGATTTTTTGAATTAGGGTGTGACAATTTGTGTCACACCATTGATGTCCAACTTCATGATTTTCATTACCATGCTTCTTGACCTCCAATTGATCTGATTTTTTGCATGAACCTACTCTTGTATGTCTAGTTTACATGTGAATTTTATTGGAATTATTTGTGGCATTTCCTAATTGTTTGAGATTTTCTCTCCTGTCTAGTCAAATGTTGACTTTGTGTGACACATGTTCCCATTTCATTTGTGAAATTCTCATACTTTATTAGATGGACATGAAATTTTACATGAGATAACTAGACATCCTAATCTTTGCCATGGTTTTGATCCCATTCATTTCTCATATGCTATCACTGATTTATGAGTTTTCTAAGTTGATGCATGTTTGGTTGACTTCTTTGAGCATGTTCAAAATTGCTTTGACTTTCTGATTTTCATTGACTGCCTTCCACTTGTCCAAATGAGATGAAATTTGACATGCTTACCATGCTGTGGGTTGTGATTGATCATGATTTATTTGGTGATTTTTGGAAATGTTTAAGATTGGTTTTGATGCAAGTCTTGCTGTTGACTTCCATGAGCTTCTAAATGCCATGTTTTGACCTAAATTGTTCATGAAATGATGATGATGATTGATATGAATGTGAACCCAATTGGTTGTGTTTCTTAATGGTTTGAACATGATTTTGTATGCTTGCCCTTTGCTGTTTTGACTTTTCCATTCCTTTTTGACCCTAGGCTTGCCCTAGTGGTCTTGCTACTCACCTTTGAACTCATGTTTTCAGGTTAAGCTGCAAATGCTTCAAAGAGATCACTACAGTTTGATTGAGTTCATTTGATTATCATGAGCTAACCTCTTTGTTTTGTAGGTGGCTTGGCTCACATGCCTTAAGCCTTGTGCCTTGCACATTCACTTGCTTGTGTTGACTGTTAACCTTTGTTTCATTCTGATTTAACTTTGACTTGTATACTAATTGTGCTTGACTGATTTCAGGTACTTTAGTTGCTTAGTTCCTTGTGAACTTGTTGCTTTGCTTTGTTTGTATAAGCAATTTGCATTGAGGTAACTTCCTAACTTCATGTAGTCTGGAAGACCTGGCCTGTTACTTGGCCAGGCAACTGTCTGAAGTCCTCCTTAAGAGGCAATGTTTGTGACTGTTTAATTTTGTCCTTGCATAGAGTCAAAGTCCTCCTAAGTGAAGAGGCAATTGGCAGAACCAAGGGATAAGCAACCTATCCCCTGCTATTCAGTGTGTCTTCTGTTTTGCTCACACCACTATGTTGATGCATTACAGATAAAAACCCAAGATCTTGTACAATTGTACAGTTGAGTCAGTTTTAAATGTGTAGAAGGGTTCCCACTTTCTGAACCCACACATTCTTGTCTTAAGCTCTCCCAGGACAGGGATAAGAGCTGTGAAGTCTTATCTTCACTCACCTTTCATCTGCTTCACCTTAGCCCCTCAATGGCAAGGTTAAGAGCACATTCACCCAGTTCCAGAGGTTTGTTTGTTGAGGTTGATATGACCCCTCGACTAAAACCTAACCCTTGTGTGAGCCCCTTGCTTGTGTATAGTGTGTGCTACCTGTGCTTGTATGTTTGTTTGACTTGCTTCCTGTGCGAGCTAGGGTTAGTTTAGACTTGCTTCCTGTGCAAGTTAGGTTTTGCTTGGCTTGCTTCCTGTGCAAGTTGAGTGTGTGTGTGTGGCTTGCTTCCTGTGCAAGTCATGTTTAGGATAGGCTTGCTTCCTGTGCAAGTTAGCTAGAAACCTTAACTTAGGGACGATTTTGCATGATAACATCTAGGCTCGAGTCGTAGTCTCCCTAGTTGTGTCTCCCTCTGTTATCTGGTTAGGCTAGTCCTTTATCCCTCTGTAGGGGAACTACATCGCCCTGATCTTCATACCAGATGAAGTATGTAGGCAGGAGATTGAGCTGATCTCTCCAGGCGCCCTTTTCCTTTTGGTGTGTGTTGTTTGACAGTTGCTGGGCTCGAGTGCCTGACTCCTTAGCAATTTGTTGTCTGTTTGTTTGAGTGTGTGCTTGACAGTTATAGGCTCGAGTCCCTGACTCCCTATTAACTTGTTGTCTTGTTGTGTGCTTGGAAGCTGATGTAAGTCCATCGAGTGGCATTTGGGTTCCAGTGTGGGTTTGTTGGTTCGGATGCTGATGTAAGTCCAGTGATTGGCTTTCAGGCTCCACGTTTGCCTTTGCCTAGTGTTTGTTTGTGTGCGTGTCAGCCGAGCTACGAATGCTCTGATTCTTCTCTCGTCCGAGAAGATACGTATGCATAGGATGCGATATCCTAGCGAGCATGTGTCGTCTTCCCAGTCCGAACTACTTCGACTCTGATGTCTATGCCTGATAGACTAAGTAGGCCCAGGATGCGATATCCTGCCGAGTCAGTTTCTTGTCTGTTTCTTGTGTCTCTTTCAGCCAGTGTGTGTGAGTTTGAGCAGTGTTTTAGCAACCATATTCCTTCCTTTTGTGCGTGGATCCCGTAGAGTACTACGGATGCGTAGGGGTGCTAATACCTTCCCTTCGCATAACCGACTCCCGAACCCATCCTCTTTGGTCGCGAGACCATGTCTTTTCCAGGTTTACTCTGAGCGTTTCCTTTCCCTCTTTTGGGATAAATAACGCACGGTGGCGGCTCTGTTGTTCTTGTTTTACCGCCGGTTTTTCGCGTGATGCGACAGCTGGCGACTCTGCTGGGGAAATAGAGAAGTTGACCTATGCTGGTCCATCTTCCCTGAGCGAGTCTCTCCTAGCGCTCTCTAGGTTAGGGCTTTGGTTGCTTTGCACTGCTTTATTGCATTCTTTGTATATATTTGCATTTACTGTTTGCATTTATTATTTGCATTAATGTTTGCATTCATTCATATTCGTCTGTTCATCTGGCTGTGTTTCTCTGTTTGGGGTGGGAGTTACTCGAGGTAAAAGGCCCAATACCCAGGCTATGAGTGAAATCTAGGAAACCTAGGAATAGAGTGATTCATGGGAAGCGGGTGGTATTGCGCCACTTAGCGGAACATTGATATCACGAGCAGTTCAGACCCTAGTGGGATATTATCGGTGCATACATCGGGTGTGCACAGGATGATATTCTGCGAAAGGTTATTTATGCTGCGTTTCTCTCGACCTTACCCTGGCCTAGATGACACCCGTGAGCGGGGCGGGATTGATCATTACAGGTACAGTTGCTGATTGTTGGTGACTTGTTGGTGACTCCTGGTACTGATGGTGACTACGAGTTATATTTCTGGACGCCGGAGGTTTGACCCTGGTATTGATCAGAGGGTTCCGTTTATTTCGGATCCCTGGGCTGAATTTGAGGGTACTCGCTCAGATGGTGACTCAGTTCTCCAGACTTGGGTTCAAATGCCAGCTCCTCAGATGACTTTGGGGTTTCAGATGGTTCCTCAGATGCCAGTTCCTGCCAGTCTTGGCTCCATCATTTGCATCATAGCATGTTTATTTTCCAAAAGATAGTAATGCATGAAAATGAAAAAAAAGTTAACTCGCATACGCATATCCTTTTCAGGATCATTCATAATAAAATAGCATCCGCATCATACGCATATCATATACATACCATCCTTGCATTACAGACATGCTTGGGAGTGACTTCTCACTTTGGGTTTTGACTGAGACAGGGTTGTTGATCATCGTCCGCACCGCGACCAGACTCAATCACCAAAGAAGTATGGATTAGGTTCAGACTGAGTTAGCTGAGATGAGGGCGAACATGGCCCAGTTCATGACGATGATGCA
This sequence comes from Lathyrus oleraceus, assembly GCF_024323335.1. Taxonomy (NCBI): domain Eukaryota; kingdom Viridiplantae; phylum Streptophyta; class Magnoliopsida; order Fabales; family Fabaceae; genus Lathyrus; species Lathyrus oleraceus. The sequence goes on from NC_066581.1 coordinate 423,193,727, forward strand.
AGGAGTTGTTCAGGGGCAAGAGGAGCTGTGTGCCTTAGCCCAGAGACTGGAAGCCGTGATTCCACCAGTCCATCGTGCCTCACCAGTGGGTGTACCCGTTCATGAGAATGTTGCTGTCACTATTCTCGTCAATGATTATGCCATGGGTGATGAACTGAGGGGGATCAGCATCAGTGAACAGCCTCTTGCTGCAGAGACTGTTAATGTCAAGAGCAACCCGCGCTCCGGTTCGCCATCCTGGCTCTTCAAGTTTTTCCGGTTCTAAGAAGACATCCTCTGGGGCACCCAAAATGGGAGAGGGTGAAACGAATGTTGTACACTGTCGGAGGAGTGGAAACAGAGGACAGTATCGGCAAGTCGCTGCTGTGACTGTTCTAGCAACTCGAACTCAACAACAGCCGAGAAGACCAACTCAGCAATATCAGACTCCACAACCTCGTCCTCAGCAACAGGCTTCCCAGCCTCCAATGGATAATCAAGCTGGTACAAGTAATGAGAGGAAGAAGATCATTTTTGATCCAATTCCCATGTCCTACGCCGAACTGTATCCCACTCTGATAGAGCGAAACTTGATCACTCCCAGAGACCCGCCTCCCATACCCGTCAATCCTCGGTGGTGGTATAGGCCTGAACAGCATTGTGTGTATCATTCGGGTGCTCCTGGTCATGACGTGGATAGTTGTTTCCAGCTGAAGATGAAGGTTCAAGACCTTGTGAGGTCAGGTATTCTGATCTTGGAGGACTTAGGTCCCAATGCTAATCAAGTTTGAAGATAACAAGTCCTGGGCTGGCGCCGACTTTTCTTCAGAAGGGTTGTTAGAAAAGCAGAAGCTGCTGATGCAAGAAATACTGACAGTTGTCGTCCCTGATGGGATCTATCACAATTGGGTCACTGTGGGCTTTCCTACAGTTGTTCATAAGTCTTTGTAACAATCACTTTGTTTAAAAACCCTTCTCCCATGCCAAAAGGAGAAGTGATGACATTGTTGGCAACATTTTGTGCAATGATATTTTCATTCAAATAATTCATGTTAAACATTTGTTTTTCCAATTGTTTTCCCTTTTCGCTTTTTGCATGAAATTGGTGATCACAAAAAACCTAAAAAACAAGAATAAAAGCAATCTTTTCATCTGCATAACGATTGTCTTGTTTGATTTTCAAAGAGCTTTTCATATCAAAACCTTTATGCAGGTTGTTTCTCAAACCCATTGAACATAATGATCGGACGTCATCTCCCAATTTTGAATTCCCTGTATTCGAAGCGGAAGAAGATGATGTTGAAAGGAATTCCTGACGAGATTTCCCGACTTCTTGAGCAAGAAAAGAAGGTCACTCAGCTGCATCTCGAGAATCAGCAGAACAGCCAACTGGGGCATTATCAAAAAAAAAAGAAAAAAAGAAAAAAGAAAGAGGAGGGTGCAAAACCAAATCAAAAGAAATCCAAATCAAAAGAAAAAGAAACAAAGAAAGAAACAAAAAATAGCACCCTCGAAGTCCCAAGTTGACTGATGCTGAATTCGATCGAAAAGAAGAGATCAACTGCCATGTGTCATGGTCAGTCATATCAGCAGAGAGTGAAGAAAATATTCAACAAAAAGGTCAAGCCTCGTGTGTTCCGAGAAGGTGACCTTGTGCTCAAGAAAGTCTTGTCTTTCGTGCCCGATTCCAGGGGCAAGTGAACCCCAAGCTATGAAAGTCCATGTGTTGTCAAGAGAGCCTTTTCAGGCAGTGCTTTGACACTTACAACAATGGATGGAGAAGTTCACTCGTCCTGTGAATTCTGATGCAGTCAAGAAATACTTCGCCTAAAAAAAAAAACAGCTCGCTAAGTCGAACACCCCAAAGGGCGACTTAGGCAAAAAAGAGCGTCTCGGTGGATTGAAAACCCGAAAGGGCGATCCAGGCAAAAGTTAGAGACATTGAAAAAAGAATTTGCATCCCGCTGGATTGATCACCTCACACTGGGGCAATCTAGGCAAAAATTAGGGATTTGGCAAGTAACTGCATCCTGACAAGACTGTGCTGTACATCTGTCATCCGTCAGGAATTCTCGATTCGTCGTCGACTAAAGCTTTGAATACATCGAAAATTCAGAATGGTAGAGGAAAGGTCATTATGTTCAATGTAGCCCTCTCCAATATATATCACCGATTTCAAACTTGTACAGATCTATGGAGTCTCGCCATTTGCAGACTACCATTCCATCACATCAATTTGAGCTTTTATCCAATTATTTGCACTCTTATTTGTTTCGACTCAACAAATGTTTTGCATGTTTTAATTGATAAAGTATCATTGTTTTCAAAATAAACAAATTTTTCAAAAAAATTGTTCTTAAACAAAGTGAACATTCACGATGATGGAAGGATACTTAGGAGATCCGCAGTGCTCTCCCGGGGGTGGTATGATTACCAACAGGTAAGACAATTGTTCGTATCTCGAGCATGACTGTATCTTTGTCCTGCAGAACCTCGTATGGTCTCTCCTCAGTGAAGTTGCCCGATGCAGTGTTGTTTGAAGTTGTTCATCTTCATGTTCCCGGCAGTACAGATTCTTCCTCCAAATCCCTGTTAGCTCTATTGTGGGGCATCCCCAGTAGAGTGTTGTTTGAGCCCTATCGTGGGGCATCCCCAGCAAGTTTGCTGTTTCGGACATTATTGTGGGGCAGCTCCCCTAGCAGAGTGTTTACCGAAGACTTCAACTTTCGCCTCTCCAGCAGAGCAGTCTTCATCTCTCCCTAGCATGGGTGCTTTTCTTGGAAGATTCAGTATTTTGCAAATTGACATCCCAGTACTCCATCATGTCCCTCAGATAGATTCCCCAACGGAGTTATTGGCATGAAAAGCTTTCTCAATGCCTATCTATCTTCATCAGAGATCTGATTGCTTCTTGGTATCTCTAGCACAAGTTGTTGTGGCGCATCCGCTTGTATGTTGAACTCTTCTCTCCGGTTGTGACCGACGATCCCTCCGGAAGCCTCGGGTGGCCTTTCTCCCCTGCAGGATAAGTGTTCCCTGATATCCCAGTCCCCAGTGGATTTTCTTTGCTCTCTGTTGGCTTTGGTTTTCTCTCCAGACGTTTGATTCCCGGACCTGCGTGTTGAGCATGTCTATTTGTCAGCATTCATCATACATTCATCATGCATAATGCATACATGCATAATCATAGCATTCGGATACTCATGATGCAGCTGTTGCCGTGTATCTGTTGATGGTTGTCTCCTGCTATTTGGTGATACAGATCTCTCCGGTAGATTCTCCCCTAGCAGATATGGGTGTGTCCGATCTCTCCATGTAGAGCCAACCCCTTAAGCAGAAAGTGTCTATCCTTTCCTGCCATTTCCCCACTGAGATACATCCTCGTGGATGACGGTTGTTTTCGTTCCCTCCCAACACACGGGATGGGTTTTCCCTATTGAGTTCTTTCCTCATTAGGGTAAGTCTTGGTTCAGTTTGCCTTTTTGGATCGATCCTAAACTGGCTCCCCGTTGACCGTCTCTTGTGCTTCCCTGGGGCATAAATGAATAGTCGCTCACCAACTGGCACTCATTCATCTTATCCTCAGCGGAATTTGTTGGCCTCTACCTACAAACCGGTAGTTGTAAGTCCTATCTTTGTGGTTTCCTACCTACAAGCTGGTAGTTGTAAAATCCCACGTTCTCCCTTTGGAGGAGTCAACCCTTTGTGCTCATCCTGATTGATGACGGTTACTTTTTCCGTGGTTTTCTGCCTACAAACCGGTAGATGTAATCCCCTCTTTGTGGTATTGGTAGTCTTGCCTTGATCAAGCAGTATTGTCCCCATTGGGTCTTCCCCTTCTCTTTGGATACTTGCTCCGAGTTAGCAACTTTATCATCTGATTGGTCATCTTTTGCATACCTAGTCCTGGTACCCTGATGCCTTTCTTTTCGGTCGACTATTCATTTAACAACCTGCAACCCGGTTATGAATAATCTTCCATGCGAGTGTATTATCTACGTTTTGACGGCTATAGATAATATGACTTATAGTTTTCCGGTATTCAGAACGAAGGAGTTTCCGACGATCAGGTCGATGTACTCATGGCACTCAGGCCAATTTTCCGGTATTCAGACCGAAGGAGTTTCCGACGATCAGGTCGATGTACTCATGGCACTCAGGCCAATTTTCCGGTATTCAGACCGAAGGAGTTTCCGACGATCAGGTCGATGTACTCATGGCACTCAGGCCAATTTTCCGGTATTCAGACCGAAGGAGTTTCCGACGATCAGGTCGATGTACTCATGGCATTCAGGCCAATTTTCCGGTATTCAGACCGAAGTGGTGTTCAGGCCAATTTCCGATTTTCAAATCGAAGAAGTATTTACCTCTCCGTTGGTCTTGGTAAACGTCGAGTTTTTCCCAATCATCCGTTGATGATTTGGTTGTGTTCACTCTCCCCAGTAGAGTTTCCTCCTCTCCGTTGGTGTCGATAAACGTTGAGTTTTTCCTATTCGTCCTATGACGTCTAGTTGTACTTGTCCCCACGTGGATTTACCTCTCCGTTGGTCTTGGTAAACGTCGAGTTTTTCCCATTTCGTCCATTGACGTATGGTTGTATCTTTTCCAGTCATTCATTAATATCTGGTCACCTCTCCGTTGGTTCCGATAAACGTTGAGTTTTTCCTAGTTGTCCGTTGGCATCTAGTTGTGATTTCTTTTCCCATTCATCGTCGTTGCGATGTCTGGATGTGGCCGTACCCTTTGAAAACAAAAACCAATAAATACCCAGTAATAAATATCAAATCCCAGTGGTCGTTTCCATTGGTGGATCCCTGCATTGTGCAAATTCTACGGTTCTTGGTATTCAATCCCTGTTTACCCTGAAAGTCTGACAGCAGTTGCTCTCATCCATTCGGGTTCCCAGCTGATTGAATAGGGGCAGCTGTAGCACCTCAAATTTGCACCCATCATTGTACATACATTTTCATATTAGGACATAGCATATCATGGCCCATTGCATAGCATTGCATTGCCTCTTTTGCCTCAAGTGCAAGCCAATCAAGGAATTAGGTCAAACTGGTCAGGAGATCAGTCAACCAAGCAAGCAAGTACAAATTCCTTTGAGCCAAGGCCCTAGGGTTGGTCCAACATGTTCACATGACTTGGGGGTCCATTTGAAGTGTTTTGGTCAAGGATTGGATGTTCAGAAGTCATCAGTCAATGCACAGTCAGTCAGAAACCCTAAAAGTCAACTGTTGGTCAACTGTCCATTTAATCAGTGATTTGATGATGGAAATTGGTTTGAGAGGTCTCATTCATGTCCATATAGTCCTCATATATCATGTCAAACACCATCATGGAAGAATTTGAAGCCAGATCAGAAATTTCCAAAAATGGAAACTGGACCTGTAACTGAAACTTACCAAAAATGGAAAGTCTTGATCCTCAAACTTACATCATGATACAAGCTCCAAATGAATTTTTGCCCAACATCAAAGTTGAAGATCTTGTTCTCCCATTTCCAAAAAGTCCAAGAACTCTCAATTCCCATGTATGGTTGGCAAGTTGTGATCAAATCATTTTCACAAATTCTTGAACTTCAAAAGGCCATATCTCTCAAACCATTTGGCCAATTTGGGTGGGGTTTTTTCCTACAAGTCACATTTGTTCCCCTCTTTCCAAAAATATAAATTTCATACACCAAAACCTTACCAATCAAAATGGCATTTTTTGACTTGTCTCATTTAAATTCAAGTTTGACCAAGGGTTGACTTTTTGATATAATCATTTTTTTTACCACTTGGCCATTGGAATATGTTCAGAAATGTTATTTAAAATATGTTTGCAAGCCCATTCCCATGAAGTACATAGCCCATGCCAACTTGCTTGAAACATGGGAAGAAAAGTACAATTTGCAACCACCATATCCCACATATCCATGAACCATGCCTTGCACTCAGAAAACAGCAGGTTATCATCAATTTTCTGTCATGGAAAACCACGAGGAGCAGCCATCATCTTGCGGACAAAAACATCATTCATTCTCTAAGAACATCACCTTCCTTGGCATTTTCAAAAGTCTGTCCAAAAACTCCAAAAGGACCAAGCCTTGCATTGCTATCTTCACCGTCCATTCATCATTTGGAAAACACAAGTTGCAGCCACAAACCAGCAAGAAAAACCTTGGTTCACATTCTCTCAAAAACTTCACTCTTGGCATTTTCCAAAAGCTGTCCCAAACTCCAAAGAGACCGAGCGTTGTCTTGCCTAAAAAACCATCCAAGCATCATTTTGAAACTTCAGCAGCAGCCATTAAACAGATCTAACACAGGAAAAAACCTTGGTTCTTTCATTTGCTCAAAAACTTCATCTTTGGCATTGTTCAAAATCTGTCAAGAAACTCCAAATAACCTAACCTTGCTTTTGTTGATTCATCATCAAAACAACATCTTGAGCTCATTCCAACATGGTTTCTCCACTTGTAAAGGCTTCTTGCAACACTGATTTTGCAGAGCATTCATCCATGACAGTCCAAGCTTGAAGCCCTTCCAAGCTATTGCAAGCCAAAGAACCTTCACCAACCATCATTTGGAGGGCCTTGCTTCATCTGTTTCAAGCCAAACACACGAAAAGGCAACTGAATCACGACTGTTCCTCAGAACTGGTATGGATTCGACCCCCTCCTTTTACTAAACCAATACATGTTTTCAAAAGATCTTTCCATGCTGAGCTTGACAGTGGTTTTAGTTTTAAAAATGGTTGGTTATTTTGGAAGTTATGCCATGTTTAAGTTTGATGTTGAAATATGTTTAGCTTCGATTCATGATTGTTAGTGTATTTTAAGGGAAATGAATGATGTATCTTTGATGTGTGATCTTGGCTGGTTCGATTGATGCCTTCAATTGGCATTTCTGGAAAAATTCGTTTTTGAATTTGATTGAAGATGATGAAGGAACACTGTACCTGAAACCCTAGCTTCCAAAATGCATTTCCCAGGTTTTTCACTCCATTCACGTGTACATGGCCTTGGTCCCCACTGACCAATCAAATTATTTCTTTTCCCAGGCCAAAACGGCCGCGTTTTGATAAGTGGGAGTTTTAATTACAAAAATGCCACAGCGTGGCATGAGTCCCATTAAATCACGTTTTTTTTCCATTTTATTTCACTTTGATCTTCCAACTTACAAAAATCATAACATCTCCAATTTTGATCCAAATTTAATGGGATTTTTTGCATTAGCTTCATCATGATCTCTAGTTTTTTTATCATCATTTTTCCAGATTTTTTTGATCAATGAATTTTAATTGGTATTAGGGTTTGTGACATGTATGCACATTTTGTACACTTTGCCAAAACATTTGTGAAATGATGATGCTTTATCCAATGGCTCCCAAATTTTTTGTGCTTAAACTAGACACACTCATGGTGATTTTGATGTAGAGTTTGTGAATTTATCTTATCTGGTTTGTGAGATATGATTTTTTGAATTAGGGTGTGACAATTTGTGTCACACCATTGATGTCCAAATTCATGATTTTCATTACCATGCTTCTTGACCTCCAATTGATCTGATTTTTTGCATGAACCTACTCTTGTATGTCTAGTTTACATGTGAATTTTCTTGGAATTATTTGTGGCATTTCCTAATTGTTTGAGATTTTCTCCCCTGTCTAGTCAAATGTTGACTTTGTGTGACACATGTTCCCATTTCATTTGTGAAATTCTCATACTTTATTAGATGGACATGAAATTTTACATGAGATAACTAGACATCCTAATCTTTGCCATGGTTTTGATCCCATTCATTTCTCATATGCTATCACTGATTTATGATTTTTCTAAGTTGATGCATGTTTGGTTGACTTCTTTGAGCATGTTCAAAATTGCTTTGACTTTCTGATTTTCATTGACTGCCTTCCACTTGTCCAAATGAGATGAAATTTGACATGCTTACCATGCTGTGGGTTGTGATTGATCATGATTTATTTGGTGATTTTTGGAAATGTTTAAGATTGGTTTTGATGCAAGTCTTGCTGTTGACTTCCATGAGCTTCTAAATGCCATGTTTTGACCTAAATTGTTCATGAAATGATGATGATGATTGATATGAATGTGAACCCAATTGGTTGTGTTTCTTAATGGTTTGAACATGATTTTGTATGCTTGCCCTTTGCTGTTTTGACTTTTCCATTCCTTTTTGACCCTAGGCTTGCCCTAGTGGTCTTGCTACTCACCTTTGAGCTCATGTTTTCAGGTTAAGCTGCAAATGCTTCAAAGAGATCACTACAGTTTGATTGAGTTCATTTGATTATCATGAGCTAACCTCTTTGTTTTGTAGGTGGCTTGGCTCACATGCCTTAAGCCTTGTGCCTTGCACATTCACTTGCTTGTGTTGACTGTTAACCTTTGTTTCATTCTGATTTAACTTTGACTTGTATACTAATTGTGCTTGACTGATTTCAGGTACTTTAGTTGCTTAGTTCCTTGTGAACTTGTTTCTTTGCTTTGTTTGTATAAGCAATTTGCATTGAGGTAACTTCCTAACTTCATGTAGTCTGGAAGACCTGGCCTGTTACTTGGCCAGGCAACTGTCTGAAGTCCTCCTTAAGAGGCAATGTTTGTGACTGTTTAATTTTGTCCTTGCATAGAGTCAAAGTCCTCCTAAGTGAAGAGGCAATTGGCAGAACCAAGGGATAAGCAACCTATCCCCTGCTATTCAGTGTGTCTTCTGTTTTGCTCACACCACTATGTTGATGCATTACAGATAAAAACCCAAGATCTTGTACAATTGTACAGTTGAGTCAGTTTTAAATGTGTAGAAGGGTTCCCACTTTCTGAACCCACACATTCTTGTCTTAAGCTCTCCCAGGCCAGGGATAAGAGCTGTGAAGTCTTATCTTCACTCACCTTTCATCTGCTTCACCTTAGCCCCTCAATGGCAAGGTTAAGAGCACATTCACCCAGTTCCAGAGGTTTGTTTGTTGAGGTTGATATGACCCCTCGACTAAAACCTAACCCTTGTGTGAGCCCCTTGCTTGTGTATAGTGTGTGCTACCTGTGCTTGTATGTTTGTTTGACTTGCTTCCTGTGCGAGCTAGGGTTAGTTTAGACTTGCTTCCTGTGCAAGTTAGGTTTTGCTTGGCTTGCTTCCTGTGCAAGTTGAGTGTGTGTGTGTGGCTTGCTTCCTGTGCAAGTCATGTTTAGGATAGGCTTGCTTCCTGTGCAAGTTAGCTAGAAACCTTAACTTAGGGACGATTTTGCATGATAACATCTAGGCTCGAGTCGTAGTCTCCCTAGTTGTGTCTCCCTCTGTTATCTGGTTAGGCTAGTCCTTTATCCCTCTGTAGGGGAACTACATCACCCTGATCTTCATACCAGATGAAGTATGTAGGCAGGAGATTGAGTTGATCTCTCCGGGCGCCCTTTTCCTTTTGGTGTGTGTTGTTTGACAGTTGCTGGGCTCGAGTGCCTGACTCCTTAGCAATTTGTTGTCTGTTTGTTTGAGTGTGTGCTTGACAGTTATAGGCTCGAGTCCCCGACTCCCTATTAACTTGTTGTCTTGTTGTGTGCTTGGAAGCTGATGTAAGTCCATCGAGTGGCATTTGGGTTCCAGTGTGGGTTTGTTGGTTCGGATGCTGATGTAAGTCCAGTGATTGGCTTTCAGGCTCCACGTTTGCCTTTGCCTAGTGTTTGTTTGTGTGCGTGTCAGCCGAGCTACGAATGCTCTGATTCTTCTCTCGTCCGAGAAGATACGTATGCATAGGATGCGATATCCTAGCGAGCATGTGTCGTCTTCCCAGTCCGAACTACTTCGACTCTGATGTCTATGCCTGATAGACTAAGTAGGCCCAGGATGCGATATCCTGCCGAGTCAGTTTCTTGTCTGTTTCTTGTGTCTCTTTCAGCCAGTGTGTGTGAGTTTGAGCAGTGTTTTAGCAACCATATTCCTTCCTTTTGTGCGTGGATCCCGTAGAGTACTACGGATGCGTAGGGGTGCTAATACCTTCCCTTCGCATAACCGACTCCCGAACCCATCCTCTTTGGTCGCGAGACCATGTCTTTTCCAGGTTTACTCTGAGCGTTTCCTTTCCCTCTTTTGGGATAAATAACGCACGGTGGCGGCTCTGTTGTTCTTGTTTTACCGCCGGTTTTTCGCGTGATGCGACACTAAGGCATAACACGAGTCTCCCATCACAGGTGCCATAAGAAATTTCGAAAGTATAAATTCTATTCTCTCGTCACCTACCTCAAATGTCAACTTTCCTTTCTTGACATCTATTATGGCTCCTGTAGTCGATAAGAATGGTCTACCTAGAAGAATTGGTATATCATTGTCCTCTTTGATGTCCATGACGACAAAATCAGTAGGGATAAATAGTTGACCTATCCTAACAGGAACATCTTCTAAAATGCCTATCGGATATTTGACAGATCTATCGGCTAACTGAAGTGACATCTTTGTGGGTTGTAATTCTCCTAAGTTTAACCTCTCACAAACTGCTAAAGGCATTAAACTCACACTAGCTCCTAAGTCTAGAAAAGCTTTTTCGATGACATGATTACCCAAAAGGCAAGGAATGGAGAAATTTCCAGGATCTTTATCTTTCTTTGTTAATTTGTCCTCGGAAATAGCATTACATTCCAAAGGCTTCGGATCGTCAAGTCTACGTTTGTTGGTAAGGATGTCTTTCAGAAACTTTGCATAAGAAGGTATTTGGGTGATGGCTTCTGTGAAAGGGATTTCTACATGAAGTTTTTCTATAACTTTAATAAATTTTTGATACTGTTTATTGGTCTGGGTTTGTTTGAGTCTTTGGGGATATGGTATAGGTGGTTTATATGGTGGGGGCGGTACGTAAATTTTATCTTTAGGTTCTTCTCCTTTATCTCGACCTTCCTGGTTTTCAGATTCCTCTGGTTCCTTTACTTCGTCCGGGGGTCTGGTACATTCCTTAGAAGTTTCGGGTTCACTTAATCTTGGGTTTGGTGGCTCATCATAAGCGTTCCCACTTCTTAGGGTAATGGCATTGGCTTGTCCTCTCGGATTTTGTTGAGGTTGTCCAGGGAATTGTCCTCCAGGTGTAGTCTGAGGGGCTTGGTTTAAAGCTACCTGAGAGATCTGGGTTTCAAGCATCTTGGTATGAGTAACTATTTGATCAACCTTGGTTCCTAACTGAGTAATCAATTCGTTAACATGAATGTTTTGATTCATGAACTCCTTGTTTTGTTGGGTTTGAGCGGTGATAAAATTTTCTATAATTTTCTCAAGGCTCAGCTTTGGTGGTACAGGTTGCATAGGTTGATTTGATCTAGGGGCTTGATAACTAGGTCTCGAAGGTGCATTATTTTGAATAGGGTTATTGTTTTTATAGGAGAAGTTAGGGTGATTCCTCCATCCAGGGTTATAGGTATTCGAATATGGGTTCCCTTGGGTGTAGTTCACTTGCTCGGAGTGGGTTTCGTTCAATAGACTGCATTCTGCGGATTGGTGTCCTTGGGTTCCACATATCTCACAATCCGACGAAATTGTGGCTACAGTATTCGGGTTCGTGTACATATGCTCGACTTTGAGGGCTAATGCGTCCATTTTAGCTTGCATCATGTCTATGGAGCTTAGTTCATGCACTCCTCCTTGGGCTTCCTTTTTCTCAATTGTCGCTCGTTCGACTCCCCGTGATTGATGGTTTTGAGCCATGTCTTCGATGAGGGCACTAGCTTCAGGATAAGGTTTGTTCATCAGAGCACCGCCTGCGACAGCGTCGATGGTCATCTTTATGTTATAATGAAGTCCATTATAGAAGGTTTGAATGATTAACCAGTTTTCTAATCCATGATGTGGGCATGCTCGTAACAACTCTTTATATCTCTCTCAAGCTTCGAACAGCGATTCTCCTTGGTTTTGGGTAAATCTAGTTATATGGTTTCGAAGAACGGCGGTCTTACTCGGGGGAAAATATCTAGCAAGAAAAACTCTTCTAAGGTTATCCCAAGTCGTAATGGAATTGGGTGGAAGGGAATCTAACCATGATAGAGCTTTATCTCTGAGGGAAAAAGGAAATAATCTTAAACGTATTGCCTCAGGAGAAGCTCCATTGGTTTTAAAAGTATCTGCTAATTGAAGAAATATTTTTAAATGTTGGTTAGAGTTCTCGGTAGCGAGACCCGCGAATTGTCTCTGTTGCACTAATTGTAACAGAGATGGTTTAAGTTCAAAATTATTGGCTGGGATGATTGGGTTTACTATACTAGAACTAGGTTCTTCATTAGATGGTTGAGCGAAGTCCTTAAGAGGTCTTTGGTTTTGATCTTCGGCCATAGCTCTCTTAATTCTATGAAAGAATAAACGTTCGCGAGCGTAACGTTCAAGTTCCACCAGAGGGTATACTAAACTTAAACTTCCGGTGCTGCGAGTTCTTCTTATCGACCGGCGGGAAATAACCTAAGTCTAAACGATATAACAACAGGAAAATAAAATTTGACGAAATTGGTCCCCGGCAACGGCGCCAAAAACATGATGCGTTGGAAAACTTGATGTTCGCAAGTATACGAACGCGTCAGAGTAATATAAAAGATTATCGTATCCACAGAGACCAAGTGTCAATCTATCGTTATCTGTCGTTATGGTGTTTATCAAAGGCGGTCAAAATAAGTGTTTTGTAATGTGCAATAAAAAGTAAAGTATTGAAATAGAATATAATTAATAAAGACAGGGTCGAATGTAATTCACGTAATCAATTGATAATCCAAGTACTTGCTAATAGAACTACTTATGGGCAATGTTTCCTACTTTGAAAAGAACTAATTTAACAGGAACTGTCGCTTTCGCGTATTCAGAGCCGAGTTGTACTCCCTAATCAAACCCTCTTATTGTCACTTATAAAAAGGCGTGCATTGCGTTAGAGTAGTAAACCTATTTTTAAGAAATATAGTATCTTGACTAAGTTGAAAAGTATTATAACCTGGTTTTCTTAACCAAAAGAGGTTCTCACAAACCAGACTCTAAACTTATAAACACGTCCGAAAATAGTTTTAAAATCTCTTTTCTTCTTGATGTTAAAAACTCCTAATGAACTAAACAAAGCGCTTTCGCTGTTTTTGAAATAGTTAAAAACAATTAAGTTTATAAAGATGTTGGACGACTTTCGATCTTACCCAACGGAATTGAAGTGCGGGAAAACTTAAGTTGAAAGTTAAAATAGCCTTTTAAGTCTTTCTACGAACAATTGTACGGATTACTAGTTTAATTACGATCCTTACATTCTAGCCTTATAAATTTAGCTAGACATGGTAAAGTAAAAGTGCATTAAAGTAAATAAAAGTAGTGCGAGTGCGGAAAGTAAGTAATTTAAAGCGAGTGCGGGAAATAAATAAAGTAAAAGCGAGTGCGGGAAATAAATAAAGTAAAAGCGAGTGCGGGAAATAAATAAAGTAAAAGCGAGTGCGGGAAATAAATAAAGTAAAAGCGAGTGCGGGAAATAAATAAAGTAAAAGCGAGTGCGGGAAATAAATAAAGTAAAGGCGAGTGCGGGATATAAATAAAGTAAAGGCGAGTAATAAAAACCTGCTCCAATCGGAGGGCTGAGTAAATTGCAATGCGGAAATGTAAATGGCGGCAGGATTAACTTCCTTCCAAAGTGCTCCAAACTCGATTACAGACTCTATCACAGACTTGATGACACAATTGTGGTAACACTCCAATGCGAAGCGATTAGCACTATAAAATACTGAATATATGCCTAAGTGAAACAAAGTTGCTTCTGAGTTTGCCTCTGCTCTAAGTTTGGATGATTGTAAAACTGAATTCGCGTTTCTATTTATAAGCAAATAAAAAAGGTGGAAATGACTTGGATGCCCTTCAACTTGAAAATAGAGGAAACTGTTTCCTTCTTGTGGCGCTCGCCACAAGCACAAAGTGGGGCGCCTTAGTGGATGAAGTGGGGAAACGTGGGAGTTGAGGAAGTTGGACTTGGACACGTCATGGCTTGGTCTGTGGCGCCCGCCATGGGGTAGGCCATAAGCACAAAATGCTGAAATTTAGGGTTTTTAGCTCTTTTTCACTCCTTTTCTCTATCGGGGCTCCGATTAAAGTAAAAACCTGAAAACAAAGGAAAACACAATAATAACACAAAAAAATGATAATAAAATGACTAGAATGCATGTGAAATCGGAGTCGAAAATACGTAAATTTTAGTGTGATCAAGGTAGTGGCCAACTCTTCAAAGGTTACTTCACCATCACTTGAGTCTTCATCAGAATCCCATCTTCCAGTCAAGGCAGTCATAAGATTTGCAGATTCTTTTGTTTCACTTCCATCTGACCAAGTGGCAGCAAGACTCCTCTTCTATTTCTTGAGGTAGGTCCCACATTCAGTTCTAATGTGTCCATACACATCACATTCATGGCACTGAACTCCTTTTTCTTCTTTGGACTTTTCATCTGACCTTGTTCTTCTTCCAATATTGTTGGATTTACTGATGTCAGATGTAATGTTCTTGATATTAGCCTTATATCTTTCATCCATCTTTTTCACTAGCTTGTTGAACTGTCTTCCCAGCATTGCTACATCATCTGCCAGATCTTCATCAATATCTGGACCACCTTCCTCCTCTTCCTCCTCAATGTTTGACTTGAATGCTATGCTTTTGGCTTTCTTTTCAAATCCATCACACATTCACATCTCAAATGTTTGAAGGGATCCAATTAGCTCATCAACTCTCATATTGGAAATGTCTTGAGACTCTTCTATGGCTGTCATTTTCATGGAAAATCTCTTAGGGAGTGACCTGAGTATTTTCCTCACTAATTTTTCATCTGACATCTTCTCACCCAGGGCTCCTGAGGAACTAGCAATTTCAAGGATATTCATATGAAATTCATGAATATTTTCATCTTCTTTCATCCTTAAGTTTTCAAACTTGGTAGTGAGCAGCTGCAGTCTAGACATCTTCACTCTAGAGGTGCCTTCATGAGTGGTTTTGAGAATGTCCCAAGCATCTTTAGCTACTTCACAGTTGTTTACCAATCTGAAGATATACTTATCTACACCATTGAATATAGCATTCAATGCTTTAGAGTTCCCAAGGGCTAAGTCATCCTCCTCCTTGGTCCATTGTTCTTCATCCTTCTTATCAGCAGTAGCTTCTCCATTCTTGGTAACAACTGGATGTTCCCAGCCTGTTAACACAGCCTTCCAAGCCTTATTATCTAGAGATTTTAGGAAGGCTACCATTCAAGGTTTCCAGTAGTCATAGTTGGATCCATCCAAAATAGGTGGTCTGTGAACAGATCCTCCATCTCTCTCCATAGTACCAGAAAGTATCGTCCCTAGATCTCACCCAGAACCAGAGCAGAATGCCTGCTCTGATACCAATTGAAATTCTGGTATCAGATATGACATTTTGAAGGTAATGTCACGACACTAATATCTGAGTAATGCAAATAGGATAAAGATAGAGAATAGTAATGCAAGAGACACAAGCAATTGTTAACCCAGTTCGGTCCAACTCACCTACATTTGGGGGCTACCAAGCCAGGAAGGAAATTCACTATAATAGAATCAGTTCAAAGACTCTCTGTACACTTCAACAAGTTACAGTCTTTCTCACCTAATCTCTACCCGTGCAATTTCTACCTAAGCACTCTTAGATATGAGAACCTACTCACTTCCTTACAATCACACACCAGTGATTTTAAACAACAATCCCTTGTGAAAAGAAAATACTTTTTAATTACACACTCTTGATTTTACTTCACAGTTTCAATCAAGAAGACACACTCTTGATCTTGCTTCACAACTTTGATCAAGAAGACACACTCTTGATCTTTCTTAACAGCTTTAGAGTGACAAATTACAACCATGAATCAGTCCAATTCAATCATCAATGGATGACTTGAATGACCTACAAGTCTCACGACTAAACAGACACAAACCCTAGTTCTCTCTCTATATTTTGCTCAGTATTGGTTGTGTGTTCAAACAGGTTTTCTAAGTCCCTTTTATAGAAGCTTTCAGTTGGGCTTGGACATCTTGAAAACCCTAAATCTATTTTCCAATCAAATCTTTTTATAACAGCTGGTTAGATCTCCTTGGAAAATAAGTAAATCTGGTTGGAATCCATGATTGAATGCGCCAGCTAATCATATCTTCAATCATACAAAGATTGTCATTAATTGTGCAATCACAAAACACCAGACATTCATATTGAATATTCTATGTACAGGATGTCATGACATCGGGTATGACATTCTGGAAAAATCCTGCATAATCCAATAATTCCTTTTATAACTTCCAGCAGGTACAGCCATATCAGATGCCATGACCTTGTGTATGTCATCTGAAATAATCCTGCATGAACATGTCTTTCATTTGAGCTCCAGCAGGTACATCCAATATCAGAAGCCTTGTCATTGTATGTGGCACTCTGAAACAATCGTGCATGAACATGTTCTTGAACTCCAGCAGGTACATAGGATATCTCATGTTAAGACATCACACATAACATCTTGTGAACACTCTCCGTTTTACCAAAATTGCTGCCAACACTTAGAATCAACAAAAATGATGTTGGATGAATTGGTCGATTTGGATGAGGAAAGGCTAGTTGCACTAGATGTTTTGATAAGGCAAAAAGAGTGAGTAGCCAAGGCCTACAATAAAAGAGTTAAAGTTAAAACATTTTCGATCGAAGATTGTGTGAGGAAAGTTATTTTACCTACGGATAAAAAATATATGACTTTAGGCAAATGGTCCCCTAATTGGGAAGGTCAATTCCAAATCATTCAAGTATTCTCGATAAATACTTATGAGATCAAAGAGTTAGCAACTGACCGTCGAATCTTGAGAGTAACGGTACGTATTTGAAAAGATATAAACCTATGCTACAGGAAATTCTAATTTTAACAAAATAATATGCATATATATGAAATTCCAAAATGGTACTAAAAAGAAGGTGCCAAAATGGCGGTCATTACAAAACATCATGAAATAAAGACCAAAAATTGAAGGGCAACTAAGTAAGGAATCTAGACTTGAATTCTTTAAGATGTTCCTTGAAGAGTGAAAGACCAATGCTTAGTTTTACGGAGGCTTCTTCCAATTCATTGAGTTCGTCCTTCAATCAAAGCACAGTCTCAGCATGTTGAACCCCTTTGTTCGCTTCTTGGTTGATTTTTTTCTCTGGTAAGAGCCGATTCAAACATGCTAAGTTCGACTTTCTATTTTTCCAAGTCGGAAATTTTCTTGTTCATTTCTGAAATTTGGGAATGGTAGGTCAAAAGCTAATTGTCGATAGAGGTCACTTTATCTTGTTGTTCTTAGAATTTGGCATTGAGTTCATTGAATTGGGTTTCGAATGTTCCCACTCTCCAGCAACTTCTCTTTTCTTCTGGTGAATTTTGGTATCATAAGTTTTCTTGAGACGAATGTCCAGACAGATATGATTGAAGAAAGCTTTAAAGTCGAATAAGAATTGAGCAAGAGAGTCGGGAATATTCTGTTTCTTGTTTGCTTGAAGTAGTTTCTAAATATCAGTTCCAAAGTTAGCATCTTCCTAGATGGCCTTATAAAGATCGATGTCAAAGACATTAGCTCTGAGTTGTTGGATCATGAGGTTTGTAGAGCATTCAGATGCATCAGCCACAAAAGCGTTCGAGGAATTAGAACCGACACTAGTCGACAATCTACAATGTTTATAAATTCATCTCAAGGCTTTTGTTGGATTCTTCTTTTTTGATAGCTAAGCTCTCCTCTCGACTAAGGGAAGTGTTGGAGGAAGTGCCCTGAATCATGGGGTCATTCTTATCCCTAACATCCTTTTCAGGCTATTTTGTTCCTTCACCAAGGGGTTAAATTCGGCAGCAGGTTTTGATTTTTCTTCCTCGGCTTTAGATTTTTCCTCTTATTTGTCAAAGATTTCTTCAGTTTTTGGCTCATGTTGGTTCAAGTTATCATGGAATGAAGCAAGAGTGTCCTCGAAATTATCGTCCCTTTGAGAGGATAACTCACTTGTTTCAAGTTGAGGTCCCCATTTTGTTTTTGGTTCTTCAAGAATGTTGGCATTTTCAATAGTTGGTATGGCTTCTGGATGAACGGAGGCAAGGCTAAAATCAAGGGGAGTCGATCTTATAACCTTATTCTTTTTGGGTCGAGTGGAAGCAGTAGGAGAGCTTTGATCATGTTTTTGACCCTGGAGGAAAAATATGGAGTTAAGACAGTTTCGAATTTATAGAGAACAAAACATGGATAAAACTTACTTTCTTGGGTTTATTTTCTTGGCCATCGACAGTAGTGGACATGCCTTTAGTTTTTTCCTCTTGAACTTTGGCTGCAAATAAGTACATGAGAAAGTCGAGATACAAAATTGAAAATATCGATATTTATTAAAACACATGCCTGCTTTGGCTATCAAGATTTCATGCAAGTTGGAAAAATAAGTTGTCAACCCTTGAAGAAAGGTTGGTTCATAAAAAGTGTTGTTGAAGTAGTTCAACCATCATTTCTCAAACTCTTATGTGGAATAGAAAGAATTCTGAAATTTAAATATGGGTAGCTCAAGGATCTACTAGTGTTGAAATTTTAAGCAGTCCTGATACTCTTGAGGAGAAAATTTCTGCTCCGACCAAGAAATGTCGTATGCCCATGTGTAGAGGGAATCTAGCACTATTCGGATAAACCCAAATTGTCTCGTCACTAAGTTTGGTTGGTAACTTGTAAACCCTAAGTCGGGGTTTCCTGTTTATATTCTGGTGGATAAAAGTGTTGGAGTCAAAAAAAGCTACCCAAAAGGCACTATACATAGCAGCAACGGGAGAAACACCAGGGGACTTATTCCTAAACCAAGTGGGACCGACATTTTGATCCATGAAGGGTGCCACAATCGAAGCAAAAACTTTTGTATCAAGAAATAGAGAGATATACCTCATGAATAATTGATTATAGAAGTTGTCATTGAGGGTAACCCAAGTAAGCCTGGTAC
Source organism: Lathyrus oleraceus (assembly GCF_024323335.1). Taxonomy (NCBI): domain Eukaryota; kingdom Viridiplantae; phylum Streptophyta; class Magnoliopsida; order Fabales; family Fabaceae; genus Lathyrus; species Lathyrus oleraceus. The sequence goes on from NC_066581.1 coordinate 423,212,663, forward strand.
CTTTGATGTGTCGAACATCTGTTTCTACCATGAGTTCCCTCGATATAGTAACAAGCAGCTTTGGCTTGAAAGTGGCATTTAGCCAAATTTGTAAGAGCACAAGGGCCTAGAAAGAACGTATTTCTTTTTTACCTTCATAAGATGTTTTAATTTGTGAGAGGCATTACCTAGTGACCAGTACATATCCACCAATAGTAATTTGCCTAAGGATATTTTTCGACCCTCATGAAGTTGAATTGCTATATAGATATATCCTTTAGATATTTGCAAAGAGCCTGAGCAAAAACAGTAACGAGAAAGTCAAAGGGTTAAGAAGGAAATATGTTCCACGTTAGAAACTTTTGTGTTGGTTTTGTCATGATGGTCGATGATGTATTATTTAAAATCGGGATTGTCGGAGTTGAATTCAATATTAGTTTGTAGCATGGGATCGAAGATTTCTTCTAGAAGTGAAAGTCTGATTATAGTTGTTACTTCGAATAGAGTCGGCGTAATCATTCCATTAGGAAGTTGCAATGTATTTGTCAATCCTTCCTAAAAGACGATCGAAGCAAGCAACATGCATTAGTTATACTTATGGTCAGTACTGGAAAGTTGGATTGTGTCGAAAATGCCTATGTTTTCCCATTATTCTTTTCGTTGGCCTTGTACTCTATCAAGCCATGCAATATAGTCTTTGTTGTTGGGCATAGGGGCTGATCAAATGACGCGCTCAGAGACATCCATGAATTTTAAATCAAGTGTGTGTTGTTTAAATGCAGAAGGCGTGGTGGAGGCGTAACAAGGAAAGAAATCCTTTACTTTCTCATGGCGCAATTTGGGGGAAGGATATGGACCTAAGAATGCTAATAGTTTATCAGAGATGGAGAAGGGTATGAGTACCTGAGATCTCAAGATAAAAACTTTCTCCTTTTCTTATGGTGGTTCAGGGATGAAGCTTTGTCCTCCTTATGATTCTGGGATAGCAAATGCTAGAGGATTTTTTCCTGTATCTGTTTTAAGAGTTGAAGTAGAAGCTGCCATGGTTGAATTTTTTTAAGAAAGCTTAACGCAGAAAAATGGGGTTTTCTTCTTTTCTTTTTGCGTGGAAACGGTTTGGTTTTGAAGCGCGAGTGAAGAAGATTAAAGAAAGTCTTGAAATAGGTATTTATAGAAGTAGTTGCCCTCAAAATGATAGACATGTGGCGAACACATCTCAGGCCAAAACGTTTCTTTTTTCCAGGAAGTGGGAGTTGGTGGAAGTTAATAATTGTGGCAAACCCATTATCTCCTAGAAAATAGGAGTAATAATGAGATTTTTATGCAAAAATATATTAGAAATGACAAGTTGCATTAAAGTTGTAATGATGACACTGATGTCAGCAAAAGGGTTTGAAAAGTGTCGAAAATCATTTCAAAAAATGCCATATTTTTCTTTTTGATTAATGGAAAAGTCTAAACATGGCATTTTGGGGGACAATTTCTTACCTTGGATTTTTGGCACAAGCTTTGGATGTGGCGATTTGACAATTTTGGAAGATTGTTTGATGACTTAGGTTTTACTTGGGTCGAAGTGGTCATTTACGACCATGGAATCAAATATGAATTTTGGAGAATTTGTTCTTTCGAAGGGTGATGGTGACCTTGGTCGAGATCTCAAGCAAATAGTTTTAAAGACTAGGGATACGTAAGTTTTTGACTTAGTGGAATTTTAGGTTCCCAATGTTGATATTACTAATTGCATGCATTCGAAGAAGGCACAAACGAATAAGATTAGACGGCTATCCAAGAACACGTGTAAAGCTTGTAGAGGTAAATGTTGCATGGCATTAGTAATATGGCACAATTTGCTGAGTCGACTGTTGTAGACGGTTACATTAGGAATAGTATATAAGTAATACTTTTTTATAGTTTTAGGGGTACGCAATTTCACATAAATTCTACAAACTCGAAGTACCCAAGTGTTTAGTTAGAAAAGAGTGATATGAAAATGTATGTATTTTCATTCCACTTCATGAATTAAATTCCTTATTTTTTTAAGTCATTTACTGCATTAAAAGTTATTTTCAAGTTTTCTTTATTTTTCGACTTTAACGTCAAAAGTGTTTCAAACTCATAATTGTTGCACAATCTATCCTGGGAGTTTTTCGATTTTAATCCCTTAAGTAAAATTAAACTTGTCTTTGTTTACCAAACTTCACAGTAAACAAGAATATCTCAACTTTGTTCGCATTTTGACAAGTCTTTGATGCCTACAAAGCCAAAAAAGAAATTACTTCAGACAAGGACGCCAAATTTCTCAGTCATTACAGGATTACTCTTTGGAGATTGTTTGGAACCGTATTAACCAAAGACACCTGTCAAATATAAACTTTATGTGATTTTATAAATTATAGGGTATTGATGCTTTTAAAATGACCGATACATTTTTATACACTTTTATAGTATTTTATCAGATTTTTTTTAGCACTTATCATGCTTAATACTCGTTTATTAATTTGTTTGTGAACTTTGAAGCCTATTTAGACTTTAATGATTTTACTAGGTGTTTTTCTTATTAAATATCAACTTTATCGTGTTTCTGATGTAGAAAGGTTGATTACGCATATCGAAGAGAAAGTTACGTGTCGGAATGTCGGTAGGATTTATACAAGTTTGTCGTCTGATATCATAATGAATATTATTATACCATTTAGGCCCAAAAACAATATTTTAATATTTGACATAATTTGATTTATGTTTTATTTCTGTTTTGGATTAAAAGTCTATTAGGGTTTCTTTTTTATGTATTTAAACACTCTTGGGAGTGGTTGTCACAATTATCTTTTATCATAACAATATTCAGTACTTTTCTCTATCTGGTGAATTCTAGAGTTTTATCTGACAAGTTTGTCGCTTGCAAACATGTGCTTTCATTATAGGGTTATCGATTGCTAATCCATAGTGTTTCCAACTTTTTCAGGTGGCACCAGAGCAGATTTTATCCCGTTTCTTTTTGTAGCTTGATCACACATGGGAGATCAACGAGTGACTAGAGAAGGTCTTGAAGGAATTATCACGGCTCTAACTGCTTTGACTCAACAAATGACGACTTTATCAAATTAGGTAAACAACACCAACAACAATGGGAATCAACGAAGAGACAGGGGAGGAGAATAAGTTAGGGTTCTCGGGGTAGAAACAATTGTGTTGTTATTGCTGAGAATTCATGTTCTAAAGAAGAAGAACCTTATGAGGAAGAGGTAGTTGGTCATAGGAATGGATAATATAACAATGACTATCAAGTGAATTATGATATTTTATTGTTCTATGGAACGATAGGACTGAAGTAGTTTCTAGATTGGAAGATCGACGTTGATAGGTTCTTCGATGTTATGGGTGTCGTTGAGAACAAGCAAGCTAAGATGGTGGTGATCAGGCTGAAGAGTATTGTTGTTGTCTGATGGGATAAACTTGTTGTTCAGAGGTAGAGGCAAAGGAATGGACCAGTCAAAAATTGGAGAAGAATGAAACAATTGATGTTGGAGCAGTTTTTACCGGAGGATTATGAACAAAATCTATATAAGATGTATATTTAGTGTGTTCAAGGCAAGAGAACTGTGATAGAACAACAAGTGAATTCCTGTATTTTTCTAAGCGCGGCAAATTGGGAGAATAAGATAGCCAAAAAGTGGCTTGATACGTCAGTGGCTTGAAGGGGTCCTTTCAAGATAAGATGGGTTTATAGACTCTATTGATCATAGCTAAGGCATCCAGTATAGCTTTGAAGGTAGAATTGATAGAGAAATCCCCTCGAAATGTCTCATATTTTAGAAGGTATTTTCCCTCATAATAACTTAGAATCAGTAGGTAAGAAATAAATGAGTGCAACAACCAAGGATCACAATCCTAGAAATAAAGGGCTAGCAACTTTATGGATGTGAATCAAGATAGAGCATCAGTCTAGAGGAAAAATAATCCATATGTTAAACCCACTGGAGACACGTGTTATTATTGTAATGGAAAAGGTCACAAATCAAATGTTTGTCCATCAAGGAGAGTCATTGTTGTTGAGGAAGAAATGGATAAGAATGAGGAAAGATAAGGACCTACAATTGCGAACAATGAATATGCAGGGGTTGAGTTTGTAGAGGAAGAATATGATGAGCGGGTAAATTCTATGTTGCATAGAATTTTACTAAGATCTAAAGATGAAGAGGGGCGCAAGAATTTTTTTAAGACATGTTGTTCTATCAGGAACAAAGTGTGTAATCTAATCGTTTATAATGGAAGCATGGAGAATATGGTGTCATAGAAATTGGTAGATTATTTGAAGTTGTCCATAGAACTCCACGAGAAGCCATACACCCTCGGTTGGGTAAGCAAGGGCTCCTAAGTTTGAGTAACACTAGCTTGCATAGTTCCTGTCTCCATCAGAAAACATTATAGAGAAGAGGTACTTTGTGATGTTCTTGGTATGGATATTTTTCATATTTTACTTGGTTGACCTTGCAAGTTTGAAAATGATATCACTTATCGAGGATGAGATAACGTGATGATGTTTATATGGGACACACATAAAAAATTTATGTCTCCTATTTTGCACTTTGCTAAACATCCAAAAGGAAATAAGTTTAGTTTCTTGGTGATGATGCAAAGTGAAAATAAGCTTGATGAGGTTGTTAAAGAAACTGAATGTTTATGTCCAATGGTGGTTAAAGGGTTGATAACTGTTATAAATGAGGAAACAAAAATTCTGGAAGAGATGCTAGAGATCCTAGAGGATTTCAAGGATTTGATCGCAGAGGAACTACCAAATGATTTTCCTCTTATACGGGATATTCAACATCAAATTGACCTCATTTAGGAGTCTAGCCTACCAAACCTTCCTCATTAATGTATGAGCCCGAAGGAGAATGTTATTTTAAGTGAGCATATTGAGGATTTATTGAGGAAGAGACTCATTCATGAGAGAATGATTCCATGTGAAGTACCACTCCTTCTAGCCCTTAAGAATGGAAACTAATGGCAAATGTGTGTTGATAGCAGATCCATCAATAAGATAACTATCAAGTATCAATTCTTAATTCCTCATTTGAAATACATACTTGACGAGTTGGTAGGTTCTAAGGTGTTCTTGAAAATAGATTTGTGTAGTGGATATCATCTGATCAGAATTAGACTTATGGATGAATGGAAAACAACTTTCAAGAGCAAAGATGGATTGTATGAGTGGTTGGTTATTCCTTTTGGGTTGCCAAACGCCCCTAGCACCTTCATGAGATTGATATCAGGTTCTGCATCCATTTAGTGGTTCTTTCGTAGTGGTTTATTTTAATGATATTCTAATTTAAAGTAAGGCCAAGAAAGAGCATCTGGAGCATGTGAAGCGGGTGTTGCAAGTCTTACAAGAGAACCAATTGTACATTAATATGAAAAAGTGTACATTCATCACTAAAATTTACTCTTCCTAGACTTTATTTGTAATGAAGAAGGGATTCAGGTCGATGAAGATAAGGTGAGTGCTATCAGGGAGACGCCTGCACCTAAATCAGTGATTGAGGTTCGTAGCTTTCATGGTCTGGCCACATTCTATAGGAGGTTTATCAAGAACTTCAGTACTATCACTAGACTTATTATTTAAAGTTTGAAGAAAGGGAAGTTCATTTGGGGGTTTGAGCATGAGCGGAGTTTTGCATTGGTTAAGGAAAAGCTATGTACCGCCCCAATATTATCACTTCCAAATTTTGACGAAGTCTTCCAAGTTGAATGTGATGCTAGTGGAGTGGCAATAAGAGTTATGTTGTCTCAAGAAAAGAAACCAGTGGCCTTTTTCAACGAGAAATTAAGCGATGCTCTCCAGAAATAGAATACTTATGATCAGGAATTATATGCAGTCTTTATAGCTTTGTGCTTGTAGGAACATTATTTGGTTCAGAAGGAGTTCATTATGTTCACTGACCATCAATAATTGAAGGTTCTTCACAGCCAGAAGGTGATAAACAAGATGCATGCTCAATGGGTGAGTTTTATGCATAAATTTCATTATATTATTCAGCATAAGTCAGGGGCTCTTAATAAGGTAGCAGATGCACTGAGTAGGAGGGATTTATTAGTAATTACCTTAGTGCATGAAATAATAATAGGTTTTGAGAGCCTGAAATAATTATATGAAAGTGATGTTGAGTTCAAGGATTTCTGCACCAAGTGGAGTGGAAAGCATCCTTATGCAGATTTTCACATTCGAGATAGCTATCTTTTTAAAGGGGATCGGTTATGCATTCATTGCTCATCTTTAAGAGAGAAGTTAATTTGAGATATACATGGTGATGGTCTTAGCAGCCATCTGGGTAGAGACAAGGCTAATGCTAGTTTGGAGGAGAGATATTATTGGCCCCATTTGAGGAGAGATGTTGGTGCTATAGTCAAGAAATGTTATACTTGTCAGGTTTCTAAAGGTCAGTATCAAAATACTGGTCTTTATATGTCTTTACCTATTCCTAATTATATGTATTTACGCTAATTACTTCAGAAAAGAACGCCAAATTTCTCAATCATTTATGGATTACTCTTCGGAGATTTTTAGGAACCATGTTGAACATTAGTTCTACAAAAAAAATGGACAAACTGAGGTAACCAACAGAACTTTGAGGAATATGATTGCGAGTGTTTATGAGGATAAGTCGAAACAATGGGGTTTGGTTTTGCCTCGGGTTGAATTCACTTACAACAACGATGTGCATTCAACTATCGGGAAATCATCATTTTCTCTGGTTTATACTTTTGTGCGTAAGCATGTCTAAGAAGATGACAATTGTTAAAGAAGTTGTCATGGCTAAGTTAGAGGCTATTGGGCAAAAGAATAAGTTAGTTGCTGATAAACGCAGTAGAGTTAAAAGTTTTCAATGTAGGAGACAATGTGATGGTGTTTCTACGGAAGGAGAGGCTCCTAATTGGTACTTACAACAAACTGCAACCACGCAAGTATGACCCGTTCAAAATGATCTAAAAGATCAATGATAATGCTTATGTGGTAGCTCTCCCGGATTCCATGAATATATCCAATACTTTCAATGTTGCTGACATTCATGAATATCAAGCAGATCAGACTCTTTATCAAGAAGAGAATTCGAGGTCGAGTTCTTCAGAAGTGGAGGAGACTGGTGTAGGAAGGTTATATACGCGTATTGAAGAGGAAGTCGTGTGTCTGAAAGATTTGACAGGATTTATGCAAATTTGGCGTCTGATATTAGAATGACTATTATTATACCTTTGAAGTCCAAAAACAACATTTTAATACTTTACGCAATTTTCTTTATGTTTTATTTCTTTTTGGGATTAAAAACTCATTATGGTTTTTTTATTCTTTTTGTATTTAAACACTCTTTTGAGTGGTTGTTAGGATAATCTTTTATCATAATAATATTCAATTTTTTTATGGATTCAATAGTTTTATCTAAAAAATTATCACTTACAAAGCATAAGTTGTGACGGTTGAATCAAAGCTTCTGACCATACATTAAAAATCAAAGCAAACTTATCTAGGACACCAAACCCCAATTTTAACTATATATGGTGGTAAAAAATATCAAATACATTAGTCAATATTTTGATGTGGATTTTACTATGAAACTTTTTAACGGCTTAATCATATAATGGGTCGTCGTTTGTTACCTAAAACATGGATTAAACGACCTAAAATATTGATTATGGAGTTTGTTATATAAGACAAACTAATAAAATTGTTCACGCATATGTGTAAAAAGGTCACATCACATGTGTTATTCATTTTCACATTTTTATTGATATTTCAACGTATATTTAGTTCAATCTCATGAATGAAATTATATAAACTTAAAAGGGCAATAACTCAAGTAAATCAATAAACAGTTGGTAAAAAGGAATAAATAATTCATTCATTCATAAGACAAATTAGTAAATAAAAATAACAAGTTCAAACATAAATACTAATAAGTAAAAATGATAAAATAATGATCTCTCAAATTTCAATAGAAAACCGAAATAATCATTTGACAATATTACCCTCAAAATATACCCGTTAAGAATGACGTTATTCAAACTAATCCGACCGTTAGAAAATAACAATATTTCCTTTTCTGATATTCTCGTATCTTCTTTTCTTCGCCCTTCTCTCCAAATGCTGCAAAATCAAAACCAAAAATCAAGATCTAGTAGCAGTGTGTTTGTCTGTGACTGCATAACCGCAATAAAAATGGTGGAAAGTGGAGAACAAATGCAAAGTCCGGTAATCCGAAAGAAAACGGCTTTGATGGAATCAAATAGGCAAAACATGGCTTCGCTTATCAGTCCTAGGTTCAAATCTGCTGCTGCTATGGCTGGTTGGGATGAAGAAGCACTTTTGCTTGCAGCTCTCATTGTTGAAGATACCCCAGATCGAGATTCCAAACAAAAGAAACGTCTTGTTTTGAATTCCAAATCCCCTCTCTCCAATTCATCAAGGTAATAGTCATTTACTGTTTTTTTGTTCATCTTTCAGAAAACCCATCTGTAATTTGTATTATTTTTGTTAAAAATTGGTTCTTTATTAAGTATTGGTTGATTTGGTAGTTTTGTTATTGGGTTGATTATGATTAGGGTTTATCTAAATGTATTTTTTTTTGTTGAAAACTGTTTTTTGATAATTGGGTTGATTTGAGTTGTTATTTTGTGTTCAGGAAACGGAGATCTCTGAGGAACCCACAGCCGATTGTTCTTGATCTTGATGAAGAAGAAACCCCCAAAAAGGGTAAATTACCATGATTTTGATTTTGATTCTGATTCATGTCTATTTGAAGTGTGTTCTACTTTATTCATGTGATGCTGTTGTTAATGAACAGATAGTGGGAAGAAGAAGAGAGAAAAGAAGAATGGCGAAGAAAGTAAAGTTGGAGAAAAGGAACTGTCTAAGAAGGGATCTGATGTGAATTCCAACAGTTCTGCTCTTCCTTGTATGGATAAGCTAAGGGAGGAGCTTTCGTGTGCAGTAAGATTCTTATGATGTTTTATTCTGTTTTCTTTATATGTTCATGATTTTTTTTAGAGACAGATGGTGATTTTTATGTGTTTGTTATGCAGATTTGTTTGGAGATATGTTTTGAGCCAAGTACCACCCCTTGTGGTCATAGGTATCAAATTCAGACACAACAATACTTTTAGAAGTTGTCATTTTATGATTTGGTCAATTGAAGTTATGCTGTAAAATTCCTTAGGAGATACCATTTCATTTCATGTTATCTTAAGATTTTTGACCTATAATGTATAATCTTGCAGCTTCTGTAAAAAATGTCTGAAATCTGCTGCAGACAAGTGTGGCAAAAAGTGTCCTAAATGCAGGCAATTGATAAGGTATATAAAAACTAACTATAAACTGTCTTGTGAGCAATGTTTTAAAGTGCACAATCTTCCTATTGTGCACAAATGTGGTCGATGCAGCTGCAATTGCGGTGTCTGAAACTTTTATATTGTGGCCGTATTTGTGGTTGTCATGCAAATTAAGATTATGCTTATGAGGTCTCTGTTCATTGATCATAATGATAATAACATGTTGCAGCAATGGGCGATCGTGCACAGTGAACACGGTTCTGTGGAACACAATTCAACTTCTATTTCCTCAAGAAATTGAAGCACGGAAAGTTGCTGCTAGCACCATAAATAATAGACAAGCTGCTCAGAATACAATTCCAGAAACAACATTTTATACTAACCCAAGGAATAGAAGTTTACAACCATATCCATCCAGGGGTTTGAATTCAAGGAGAAATGAGGCGGCGACAACACAGGATGAAGAGGATGCTGCATTGGCTAGAAGGCTGCAAAGAGAAATTGATAGAGAAAATAACAACCGTAGAACTTCAACATTATCATCAATTGTAAGAGCGAGGTCAAGAAGAGGGGTTTCTAACCAAGATGAAGATGCTGCTTTTGCTCTAAGGTTGCAAAGAAATGAGTTTATGCAAGCTTTTAGAAGTAGCAGCCAGGAACCATCATCTTCTTCCTCCACATTATTAGCTGGACCAAATTTGAGGGCTATGGCAACTAGAGCCATGAATCTTCGTAATAGAGATAGAAGGGTATAATTATCAAGACAACTAGAAATGTATGCTAAGAACTTGGAAATGCATGATTAAACTGTACAAGCAGGCTATCATTATCCTGCAAGATGGCTGCAAATCTTGTGTGCATGTTAAGAACTTGGAAATGTATGATTAAATTGTACAAGCAGGCTACCACTGTTTTGAGTAACTGCTGTGAGAATACTGAATATTAGAATAAATATTTTTTAACATATTTTGTGTGAGAGTATCATTATCCTGCAAGATGGCTACAAATCCCATGTCTATGCTATAAGAACTTGGGAGTTATGAGTGCCTCTTTTGATGTTAATAGCAGTTCATGGGAACTTGGCTACATGGATTGGCAATATGATGTGTGTGGCTTATTATAGGTGTAACTTAGATGTTACTACGACTTGGTCCGAAAATAAATGTCACATTTGTAAAATTGATTTGTTTTCAATGTATTTTTAGTTTTTATCTTCCAATTATATTTACTACTTTATCACTTTTTTTTAATTTGTGTGAAAGTGTCTACTATGACACTTATATTAGTAGTCTTTGCTGTGTAAAGGTTTAAGATGGAGGTACTAATTAATTTTGATTAAATTGAAGGTTTAGATGCATGGTTTTAAATAATAGAAGCCTTCGCTGTGTAAAGGTTTTAAATAACAATAACGGTCACGTAAAGGTTTTTGCAAGTTCTGTTGGTACATGTGTTGCATTACAGATTGCTTTGATTGTTAAGGAAAAAATTGATTCTTTTAAAAAGTTGTTTAAAATAATTTCTTATTTTAAAACATTTTCAAAATGATACCATTTTGAACCGGGATAACTTTGATTGGACTCTAGAAAAGGACAGCCCAAAAAGCATCACAAAAGGACATCAATCTTTTGGCAGGCATGACCTGGCAGATCATGGGTTGTCCGCTTCGGCCCCGCGCCCATGGGGTGGATCGTCTGACCCATTTACATATATCCATTCATAGATAAGTGAATGGTTACGCGTCGAATCACGTGTCCCTGAAATGGCCAGTATTTGTCACTCTCCAAGAGTTATGGGTCGTCCGCAACACCTAAGATGAAAGGTCCAAAGACAAGAGTAAAGGAAGCAAACACGAGAAACAAGTGTTCTCCCGTTCTCATCCAAAATAGATAACTTTTTCCTATGATGAATCATCCACCGTCCAGATTAATGGGACAGTTGTCCAAATAGCCAGCTACGTCCCTCATAGACGGTTTGAAACGCTCTCAATATATAAAGGAAAAAGCGTGTCATTCTCAGGTATAAAAAATTCATTCTCATTTTCATATAATTTTGATTCTCTGACTAACTTTTGCATTGAAGTGTTAACCTTGCAAGTATATCCTCGTGGCACAGTATCAGAAGTTTAGCGCACCTTTTCATGATCTATCTCAATGTTTCATCAACAATTCTTGTTTCAGATCTGAGCAATGGTACCATATGTGGGAATTGACCTTTGGTTTCCGCAAATTTCTACGAAGAACTACAATTTTGTCCATCGAAGATCCAGATTACCAATCTTTATTCGTTGAATCATCAATCTCTTATCACAAGAACCTGAAATCAACTCTTTAAGATTATGGAAACATCAAGAAACACTCCATCTATAAAAGTTATCGCAGTTGCCACTACTACCAAAGCTCAACCAGTTCATCTAGAAGTTGTTGATCTAGTCCTCGTGACCTCTCTATCTGATCGAACACAACAAGATCTTGTGGATCTATGAGTTTGCGGGTATAATCAGCAAGGAACCCAATATGATAAAACTCATGGATAACAATAATTAAGAAGCAACTAATCAGCTTTGATGATGACAACAGTTGATGTCTTTAAGTCAAATAACTACTAAAGTTAGCTCAAGTGGTTAAAAATGCATAATGAACAAGTTCAAACTATCCTTTTGAATCAAACTAAACACTTTTGCTTAAAGTCAACATTTTAGTCCAAGAACTCTCAAGTGAAGAATTAATGTTTATGATCATTGGTGATTTAAAATGAATTAGATGATGGCAACTAATATGAAAATATCTCAACCTCGTCAATAAGACTCAAGGCTCTTGTGTGATAAAGTCAATTAGAAGCTCAAGACTTGAAACTTCAGAAAGTGAAAGAGAGGAAGTGTTAAACATCACATAATCATTTATGTTTGAGTGATCAGTGTATTGTAAAAATACAGAGAGTTTATAGAAGCACTCAAGTTAAATCACACACACACACTTAAAACATTAAGAAACCCCTCACTTGTTAGTTTAAACAACTAACAAATTTTGGAGCCTAGCTAGTTTATCAGGAGATTGTCTGCTTAAATAAAAAATGTTTTTTAAGATGTCTAATCGGTTAGATTTATAGCCTAATCGATTAGATGATGCATAATTGATTCTATAATATATTATGATAGTCTCTTATTTATTGGTAACAAATGTCTATCTAAACCTTCTAATTTGGACAAGAATAATCGATTATTTACACTGCCTAATTGATTAGATCATTTAATTCGGCCATTGATTGTTTCCAAATTTAAATCATGTCTTGGCCTATAAATAAAGCTCTATCATTTTAAATTATCCAAAATACGTGCAAAACTTTAATTTTCATTTCTCTGAAAATATCTCTAAATCATTCACATTTTTCTCACATATTTTAGTCATAGTGTTTTGAAAGCGTTCTTGATTTTAGTGAGGATTTTGTTATGGGTGAGGGATTAACCGTAAATTTACCAAGAGTGGATTTTTCTCTTGATTAAACCATTCTTTCTTAGGAAATGATTATTTTGGTTGAGAGTTAAACTATTGTAAAAGTTATTTGTTTGTCTTTGAGGGATTAGTATAATTCTTTATTTGACTCGTGAGCTCCACCATTGAAGAAAACCCCTCTTTTGGGTTCTTTAAGATCAACCAATAAAAATCTTCACAATGGTTCTTGAGTTCAGCCTAGTCAAAATCTATATTGATTCAAGATCAGTCTGGTGTAAAATCTCATTCGGTTTTTATGTTCAACCCGGTTAAAATCTCAGTAGGTTCAAGATCAGCCCAGTAAAAAGCTCGGTTAAGTTCATGGTCAACTTATATAAAACTTTAGTTAGGTCGGACGATAGCCAAATCAAAACTCCATATTACTTGTGTTGAAAAGTATATCTTCGGCAAATATTTTATATCGTATCCACAAAGATTGGTTGATATTACCGCCGTTCTATAATCCAAATGTTATAAGTTTAGAAAGTAACAAGGTTGTTTTGTTTGGAAAATTATCTTGTGAGTAAAGGTCACTAAAAATAGTAGAATGGTTTTAATCAAATATAAAGGCTTGGCAAGATTGGAGTTCACTATTTCAAATGCTTATGATTCCTTATGATAAATAAATAGATTCAAGATTATTGATGATGTTCAAGTATCCTCTCAAAGTCATTTATGTCTAAATGATATTGTGATAATCACTATATTGATCCTTAGACGATCTCTCCACCTAACTATCAATATAGCAATCTTTAATGTTTAATACCAAAGAAGAGTAATGAGTAAATCTATCTCTCTAACTTATTCACTACTTGAAAATCTGTTTTATGTCAAGACTCAAATAATCTCTCTCGACAACTACTCAAATCTGGTTTTCAACTTAGGGCAAAAACAGTATTCAATACATCAACAATCTTTATCATACATATAAATCAAATGGAATACATAAACATATGAGAATAGATACTACCTCCAATCTTGACAAAGGGGAGTTTAGCTCCTCATCATCATTGTTACAAAGCAGAAGCTTAAAGAAGAAAAACTCTCTTTTCCTCTCTTACCAAAAAGCTCTCAATATCAATGTGTGAATGATAATGAATAATGTGTTTTTTGTTCTCTCCTAAAAGAGTTGACATTTCCTTAATTGATCATTTCCATCCAAAGTAGAAACGCTATCCTAAGGCAGACACCAAAATGGCAAAACCAGTTGGCCTTCAAAACAGCACTTTTGACGCAAAAATCAGTTTGCTGGATTCGCAGGGTTCGCGGGGCGAACTTTGTTCGCGGGGCGAACTGATGTTGTCTCATTCAGTTCGCGGGGCGAACTTTGTTCGTGGGGCGAACTTTGTTCGCGGGGCGAACTGAAGCTGCCTCAGTTTCCTTGCTTTGCAAGCTTCATCCAAAATCTTCCATATTATGATGCTGCAATCCAAAGTTTTCTCATCCAAAAATTCTACAAAACTAACAAAAATGTGAAATAACTATTCAAAATAAAATAAATTAAACCTAATTGCATTTATACAAAATAGTGAGAATAAAAGTGTGTAATTACATCAAAACTTGGTAAAAGGGACCAATAAAATGATATAAAAAGTAGTACCAATTGGTCCCTAACAACTCTCCCCAACTTAGCATTTTGTTTGTCTCTAAACAAAAGTTTCCACCCTTACAACCAAAGCAATGACACAAAAGATTTAAACAAGAATTTATCAAGGACATTCAAATGGTTCAAAAGCGTTTGGCATTTTCTCAATTCACCTATCTCAATTCTAGACAAAACATGAATAAGGGAAATGGTAAAGTGCAAAAATCATTCCAAGGAATTTAAAGCCATATATGTCAAAATTGAATCAAACTTACACACACATCATGATAATGATGAATAACATGAAGGGTTACTTTCACTCATCCAAGCAATTAAATCAACAACTCAAATCATGCGGTTATCACAACAAGTACCAAATAATGTGAAAAATGAGAATCAAGAGGTCTTTCAAAGGTTGTAATGTGGCTTAGGTTACAAGAAAGGATATGATTAAGAGAATTTACAAAGTTGCCTATCCTAAGGGAGCATTCCCAAACATTCAACTCTACACAATTTCCCTTTCTTTGATCCCTATTTTTTTTTCTTTTTCTTTTTACATCCACACAACCATGAGCATTTCTTTGCTTTTTTTTTTCTTTTCTTTGCTCTATGGTTTCAAGGGTGATTTCTTTTTCTTGTTTCTTTTCATATTTTCACCCTTTTATAAAAACTCACTTTTCCAAGTTTCTAATCAATTTTTCACTTTTCTCTCCCCAGCTTTAGATTCCAAAACCAAATTTATTCAATAATGCTCCCTACTTAGAAATAAGCAAAAGGCAAAATTTTGCAAACAACTCGGTTTGAGGTTTCAACTGATACGAAAGAAATTAGGATTCATTTATTCCACAATTTTCAATTGATTTTACAATGATCAATCAAATGAATCCTAAAATAAGCTCAAAGGGGGTTAACTAAGGATTATTCCTCACAAGGTTAGTTGATTCAAACTTTTTGGTCAAGTGGTTTTTCTCACAAACAATGCCTCTATCATTTTCAAAATTTTCACACAAAAATAGATTGATGCATGATTTAGCATGATAAGAATGAGTTAAAATAATGCTCGGTTTCCCGCTTTTTAGTGTACAATGGAAAGCCTCCTCACAATTGGTTAAGTCCTATTTTGATTCAAAACTGACATATACTTCAATGAATTTATGACATGGAATTTGCACACACCATCAAACTACTCATGTTAAGTCTAGAAAGCGATAAAGTGTACCTTGAAATGCCGACACTAATTCTTATCATCACCACTCGAAGTGTCATATTCTTCTTTCTTTACGATCATTTCTCGGTTGCTTAAAGCTTGACTTAAGAATAAGAACAATTAAACAAAAATGTTGGTAAACCAAAATTTGATTAAAACACACTTAAATTTCAAAAAGTATTCATGCAATTATCAAGACAAACTCTAAAGTTCAACAAACTCCTCAATCTTCCTTCACTCATCGCCATGGGTTACACCACCTCCTGCATCCCCCAAAAAAAATTGGCCTGCCCTCAGGCCACTTAGCATAATCAACAAAATCCTCTTAGGAAGGGAATGGAGAAGGGAAGTTTTGAAATTTGGAGGTTTGGACGTGGAGTAGCGAGGTTGTTGAAAGAATCTCCTAAGTTCGTGAAAATAGGAATGAAACGAAAATGACATAAAACAAAAGTTTTTTTTTTTTCAGTTCGCGGGGCGAACTGAAGGAAATTTCAAAAAAAATTGGTTCTGCCATTCACTGTTCGCGGCGCGAACTGAAGCTGTGAATTCAGTTCGCGGGGCGAACGGTAAAAAACAGAACCCACTTTTTTCAAAATTTAACACAGCAGAAACTCACACAGCAGAAAAAAAATTAAAATGCAGACTTACAACGTTGGGTTGCCTCCCAACAAGCGCTTTGTTTAACGTCGTTTAGAGCTCGATGGTTCAACGGTCTTCACGATCCGGCTTTGTTGAGCAACTTCCTCAAGGGCTTTGTTGTCTTCAAGAGGTTCTTGATGAACCTTCGATAAAATCTGATACCACCCGTTTTCGAAACTACTCGCACAACACTCACCCATTCACCATCGGAAATAGAACAAATCATCCCGACCTCTACTAAGTTGACAACTTCCTTCTTTTTTAGCACTCGCATCAATCGATTCTCCTCTTTTGTGGACAATGTATTACTAACGACCACCGGTTTAGTGCAGTCATCACCAAGGAACGAATACTTCAAATTTGGCTCTACTTTTGGCTCTTCCACTTCCTTTGTCATATCCAAGCCTTCGTTTTTGGTCAAAACTTTCTAGACTCCGATAAGAGATTTCTCTGATGGATTAGAAAGATAAACCTGGTCTGCGATATCAACTAGTCCCTCTTTGGTGGCATCGATTCGGAAGGAGTCACACTTACCATTGAAATGCTTTTTGGCTTCAAAAAGGTTGAAGGCTACCTCTTCATCTTGCACCCTCACTTTCATTAGTCCATCATCAATATCAATCATCATTCAGGCCGTTTTCATGAATGGTCTTCTAAGAATTACAGGAACATCACGATCCTCATCCATGTCTACTATCACAAAATCTACCGGAAACAAGAATTTGTCCACCTTCACTAACATGTCTTGAGCAACTCCATATGGTGAAGTGGTAGACTTATCAGCTAGTTGTAAAGTCATCCTTGTAGATTTGATCTCAACATTTCCCAATCTTTTGACAATGGATAGGGGAATTAAATTGATGCTAGATCCCAAGTCAATCAAGCCATTACCCATGTAGGTGTCTCCAATAGTTACCGGTAAAACGACTCGGCCCGGATCGGATTCTTTCCTTGGGAGAGTCTTTTGGATGATGGCACTACACCGTACATCAAGCAATATGGTTTCGTCTTCCACATGTCTTCTTTTCTTTGTGAGAATATCCTTCATGAACTTTGCATACCGCGGCATTTGCTCTAATGCATCGGCAAATGGAATATTGATTTGAAGTTGTTTGAATATGTCCATAAACCGTGCATAATGTCTAGCATTATCCTTCTTTGATGGTGCGTGCGGATATGGTAAATGTTGAACTGGACTGACCTTCACTCCTTTCTCTCCTTTCTTCTTCTTCCTTGGTTTCATTTCCTTATTCATTTCCGCTTCACACTGCTGCTCTTCCATCAATTGCTGGTTCTGCTGTTTTCGCGGCGCGAAGGGAGATCGCGGCGCGAACTGAGTAGTTTCTGCCACTTTCTTCTTTCCACAAGCCACATACTCATTTTCCAGCACAGCATCCATATCATTCTCAACTGTAATTTTCTCACTTTTTTCACTTGTCAACTCTCTACCGCTTCTAGTAAAGATTGCTTTACAATGCTCCTTTGGATTAGTTTGAGTATTAGCGGAGAAAGAAGATCCTGCAGTTTGTTCCGACAGTTGTTTCGCAAGTTGACCTATTTGATTTTCCAAATTCTTGATTGCTGCTTCATTACTCTTCTGATTTGCCATGGAAGCTTGCATGAATTGTTGAAGAGTGTCCTCTAGCTTGGAACTTCCTCCTTGCGATTGTTGGCCTTGAGAATTGGGGTGTTGATAAGGACTTTGCTGCTGAAAATTTTGATTGTTGAACCTTGATGGTTGGTAACCTTGATTGTTCCTTTGATAGCCTTGATTTTGATTGTTCACATAGCTCACTTCTTCTAGCGGAGGGCAAAAACCAGTAGGATGATCTCCTTGACATAACTCGCAACATGCTACTTGATGTCGAACTTGAGAACTTTGAATCTCCTTCATTTGCTGTGGAAGCTTGGCCATTTGTTGAGTAAGCAACTCCACTTGTTGAGAGAGTAGCTTATTTTGAGCAAGAATGGCGTCGTTGGTATTTAACTCAAGAACTCCCGGTTTACGTTGTGAAGGACTACGGTCATGTTGACTTTGACGATCATTGAGTGCCATCCGGTCAATAATAACGTTAGCTTCTTCCGCAGTCTTTGACATAAGAGAGCCACCCGCGGTAGCATCCAAAAGTGTTCTGTGAGTTGATTGGAGCCCATTTAGAAAAATATGGATTTGAGTGAGCTCATCAAAACCATGACCCTTGCATTTTCTCAACATTGACTTGAATCTTTCCCAAGCCTCATTTAAAGACTCGTTGCTTCCTTGAGTGAATACCGCAATAGCCGTTTTGGCTTCCATGAATCGGGATTGAGGGAAATATCTTTCTAAGAACTTTTCTTCTAACAAATTCCAATCAGTCATCACTCTTGCTGCTTGATCAAGGTACCACTCTTTTGCCTTTCCCACTAAGGAGTGTGGGAACATCCTCTTGAATAATGCCTCTTCCCCCGTTTCATCAATTCCCGTAGAACCCGCAATCTCATAGAATTTGATGATATGGGTATACGGATCTTCATGATCCATTCCGGTGAATGGATTTGCATAGAGAAGTTGGAGGATTCCGGTCTTCATCTCTGTATTTCTTCCTCCTCGGGCAAATTGAGCATTTCTTCTTGGACTATTAGCGGACATTTCGGTACGATTGTCATCCGCCATGTTTCTGTCACAAGCCTCTACAACCACTTCTTCGATTGGAACAAGTGCGGAAGTAGATGCTTCTTCTCTCCGGTTCCTCTCTTCGGCTAGTTTCCTTCTTCTTCGTGGTTTGCTATTGAGCTTCCGAAGTGTTCTTTCAATTTCAGGATCAAATTGAAGTTGCTCCTCGGTTGCTTTTCCTCGCATGCACTAGAATCTACAAAACTAACAAACCAAGTGAAACAAAAGAGGGATAGTAATAAATGTAACACAACTTAAAACAAAGAATTATTGCAATGCTTGTAATATCGACACCAATCCCCAGCAACGGCGCCAATTTGTTGAAAAGTATATCTTCGACAAATATTTTATATCGTATCCACAGAGATTGGTTGATATTACCACCGTTCTATAATCCAAATGTTATAAGTTTAGAAAGTAACAAGGTTGTTTTGTTTGGAAAATTATATTGTGAGTAAAGGTCACTAAAAATAGTAGAATGGTTTTAATCAAATATAAAGGCTTGGCAAGATTGGAGTTCACTATTTCAAATGCTTATGATTCCTTATGATAAATAAATAGATTCAAGATTATTGATGATGTTCAAGTATCCTCTCAAAGTCATTTATGTCTAAATGATATTGTGATAATCACTATATTGATCCTTAGACGATCTCTCCACCTAACTATCAATATAGCAATCTTTAATGTTTAATACCAAAGAAGAGTAATGAGTAAATCTATCTCTACAACTTATTCACTACTTGAAAATCTGTTTTATGTCAAGACTCAAATAATCTCTC
Source organism: Lathyrus oleraceus (assembly GCF_024323335.1). Taxonomy (NCBI): domain Eukaryota; kingdom Viridiplantae; phylum Streptophyta; class Magnoliopsida; order Fabales; family Fabaceae; genus Lathyrus; species Lathyrus oleraceus. The sequence continues at coordinate 423,232,317 of NC_066581.1, forward strand.
TCGACAACTACTCAAATCTGGTTTTCAACTTAGGGCAAAAACAGTATTCAATACATCAACAATCTTTATCATACATATAAATCAAATGGAATACATAAACATATGAGAATAGCTACTACCTCCAATCTTGACAAAGGGGAGTTTAGCTCCTCATCATCATTGTTACAAAGCAGAAGCTTAAAGAAGAAAAACTCTCTTTTTCTCTCTTACCAAAAAGCTCTCAATATCAATGTGTGAATGATAATGAATAATGTGTTTTTTTTTCTCTCCTAAAAGAGTTGACATTTACTTAATTGATCATTTCCATCCAAAGTAGAAAAGCTATCCCAAGGCAGACACCAAAATGGCAAAACCAGCTAGCCTTCAAAACAGTACTTTTGACCCAAAAATCAGTTTGCTGGATTCGCAGGGTTTGCGGGGCGAACTTTGGTCGCGGGCCGAACTGATGCTGTCTCATTCAGTTCGCGGGGCGAACTGAAGCTGCCTCAGTTTCCTTGCTTTGCAAGCTTCATCCAAAATCTTCCATATTATGATGCTGCAATCCAAAGCTTTCTCATCCAAAAATTCTACAAAACTAACAAAAATGTGAAATAACTATTCAAAACAAAATAAATTAAACCTAATTGCATTTATACAAAATAGTGAGAATAAAAGTGTGTAATTACATCAAAACTTGGTAAAAGGGACCAATAAAATGATATAAAAAGTAGTACCAATTGGTCCCTAACAGCTTGTGAAATTTTTTGTTTGTCTTAGAGACTTAGTGCTCAAATATCGGCTCATTTTTTGGTTTAGAGACTAACCACATCTCAGTTCATTGTTTAGTTAAAAGTTAACCTGGAATTTTATTTCCTTGTATAAGGGGGTTTGTGGGCTTAAACATCTAAAATCTCTCAACCAATAGTGGATGTAAAGACAAAGTGTCATACAACATACGATATCAAGTTTCGATGATGACAAAAGACCATCATGCACATCTATGAACAAATGCAACACATTACCCACCATATCCCTTTCCACGTTATTCTAAATCTACTATAATCATTAAAAACGTGTAGACAAAGTGTGATCATGACTAAATACATAAAGAATCACTAATCACAGTTTCTTTGCAGATTTGAATGCTTTGAGTCGACCATAGGGGTCAGCTCAAAGCTCACGGGTCGGCGCAAAGCTCTGCCTAAACTGGAGGGAGTCAGCGCAAAGTTGCGTGCGTCGACGCATAGGGTCAGCGCATAGCTCACGGGTCGGCGCATAAACCCCTTGGGTCGACCACACGTCGGCGCATGGCAAATGATGCTATCCACGGGTCAGCGCATGAAACGTTTGAGTCGACGCATAGGGTCGACGCATGCCCCACGGGTCAGCACACGCCGACCTATGGTCGACCGTTCGCGCGCAAACTCAGTTTTCTGAGTTATTTCAAAGTTTAAATTTCTGTTATGTTTGTTTGGTTTTGTCTGTTACTATATATAGAAGTCAAAACACTTCTATTAACCAACATTTGCTATTTTGAGTTCAAGTGTTCAAGGAAACAAGAAAGAGTGAAAAAGGTGTCAAAGATTCATCATCTTCATCTTCAACAGTCCACAATACATCAACTGCACACAATAACTTTTGATGTGATTCGTGATAGATTGAAGGTGATAAGGTTCGAAGTTGCGATTGAAGAATCGGGTTCGAGTTGAAGTTTTGGCAGGTTCTTTCTTGAATAAAACCGTTAGGGTTTTATCCTCCAATACCGGTTTGCGTTTGGGGGTTTTTGGACGAATCGCTTCATTAATATTCAGCCGAGCGAAGGTGATTGAGAAGAGGAAGTCTTCGTCAGTCTAGTAGCGGATTCGGTGGCATTGAAGTGAAGGATTTGGGTTTGACTTGTTGTGTTTGAGATCAGCCGGGCCGAGGGTTTGAAGAACGGAAGATTCTTCAACAAAGGGGCTGGAATCGGAGGTCTAGCAACAACGATCGAAGGTCTTGATTCATCTTGAATCAAGGAGCAAGGATAGGAAGCATCATTCAACATATTGAAAATTCTGTGTTTACTTGCTTTGCAATCCTTGTATAAACGATTAAAGTTCACAGGTGATATTTAATTAAATCATCTCAATTCTACTTTTAGAATTGAGGGCAGACGTACCCCGAAGCGAGGACGGCGGGGGAACTGCCTCATCAAATCTCTGTCTCCTTTAACTTTCTGCATAATCTGTTTTTCAGCTTAAAATTTAAGTGATTTTAGTTTAAGCAATTTTTCACCAAACCTTGATATAAGTTGAGTAAGTGATTAAAACTGCTGTTGGAATACTAAGTACAATAACATATTGTACTAGGATAAATTGACTTACTTACTCAACTCAAATATCACTTGGAGTGTTTATGCACACCAAGTGTTTGTAAAATTGCCTAAGCCAAAGTTGCCTTAAGGTTGCACTGAGTTTTAATTTGGTATTTTGGTTCATTGGAACTAGGCTTGCTAGTAAGTGAACTCTATCATTGATTGTGCAACTAGTGTAGTGAATTGTATCTCGTTTTATCTCTTATCCATTAGCTTAACGCATATCCGGTTTTCCAATAACGGTTCGTTTTTAGACTAAATTTTCCTCGGTCGCTTCCGCACCTAAAACAATTTTAAAACCAATTTTTCTTTTAAATTGGTAGCGCCGACTAAAGTTTTTAACTGGGATCTATTCAACCCCCCCTTCTAGATCCGTGCCATAGTCTAACAAGTGGTATCAGGAGCTCCGGTTCACTCCGTGCTTCAAAATACAACGTTGATAGAAAATGGCTAACGAACCTAAAGGGGCATACAATAGAGCTCCCGTTTTCAATGGTGAAAATTATAGTTATTGGAAAGACTGTATGCGGGTGCACATAAATTCCATAGATAGAAAAATATGGAATGTTATTCTCAATGGTCCAATTGAAATAACCATGACCAATGAGAATAATGAAATAGTGCCTAAGCCTGAAGCACAATGGACCGATGATGATGAAAAGAAATACAACTATGATTGGAAAGCCAAAAACATCTTAATCTCCTCATTAGGGGTAGACGAATACTATCGTGTATCCCATTGTCCTACTGCTAAGGCCATGTGGGATTCACTTCAAATTGCCCATGAGGGGACAAACGATGTTAAATTGGCTAGAATCAATACACTAACGCAAGAGTTTGATCTCTTTTTCATGGAGCAAGGGGAAACCATTGCCGACATGCAAAAGAGATTCACTCATCTAATCAATCGATTACATTCACTAGGTAAACCTATTTCCAATGATGTTGCTACTAATAAAATCTTAAGATGTCTTAACAGGGAATGGCAGCCGAAAGTTACCGCCATCAAAGAGGCAAACGATCTTACCATATTGGACTTGACTACATTGTTCGGCAAACTACAAGAGCACGAACAAGTTCTATTAAGCTTGGAACAACATGAAAAGAAAGATAAGAAAGACAAAGCCAAGGTGAGCGAAAAGAAATCAATAGCTCTAAAGACTTCCTCCTCAAAGTCTCAAGCAAAAGAGCAAAGTGATTATTCATCGAGTGACGAAGAAGAAGAGGACAAGAGTGAAGATATGGGGCTGTTCGTCAAACGCTACAACCGTTACGTAAGAAAGAACGGCATCCAACATTCCGAGAAGAACTTAGTAAACTTCCGGAAGCAATCTAGGTTCTCCAAAAATGATGACTCCAAAGGAAAAACAACTAGAGGGTTGTGCTACAAGTGTGGAAAGTCGGGTCACTACAAACCGGACTGTCCGATGAACAAAAAGACAAAAGAAAAAGATTCATACAAATCACATAAGAAACCATCAAAGCCAAGGAGGGCATACATTGCTTGGGAAAGCGATAGCGACTCCTCCGATGATGAAAGCTCTAGTGATGAAGATGAAAATGCAAATCTATGTCTCTCTGCTCATCAAAAGAATAAGAAGAAACAGGTACGACATGCTAAATATGAAAATTCCTCTAGTATGTCTCATCATGAATTGCAAACTGTTTTTGAAACTTTACACTGTGAAGCAAAAGAGGCCTTTAAAAGGCTTGCCTCAAATAAGAAATTTTTTTCTCATTTAGAACAAAAAATTCAAGAATCCGAAAGGAAACTTGAGGCACTTAAGGCTTCTATAGTGGAAAGCACAAAAACAAGTTATGAGGAACTTAAAAGTAGAATGATGAACTTTGGGTGTGATACTTGTTACATTTGGCAAGGTGAAGTAAGGAACCTAAAAGCCAAACTTGACAAGGCTCTTGAGCCTAAGATTACATTTGCTATTGATAAATCTAATTTTCGAAAAAGTATGGTTAATCCATATCAAAAATACAAATATGTTGTAAAGGATAAAGATAGCAAAAGTAATCAAAATGAAAAGTTCTCTTGTCTTTATTGTTGCAAGAAAAGTCATTCCATTGCTAAGTGTAGATTTAGGAGATTTTTGGTTCCTAAAGGCATTTATCAATGGGTGCCCAAATGCAACCATCTTGTTCCTCACCACTCAGGACCCAATAAGCCATTGGGTACCTTCTTTTGTTAATTATCTTATCACAGGTACAATGCCTCGAGACTACCGAGAGAAGATGGGTTCTCGATAGTGGATGCTCAAGGCATATGTCAGGAGACATATCTCTCTTCATTGACTTCGTGGCTAAGAAGAAGGGATATGTAACTTATGGTGACAACAACCGAGGAGCAATACTTGGTAAAGGTAGTGTAGGTAACCCCTCTTCCACTACTATTTCTGACGTTTTGCTTGTCGAAGGTCTTAAACATAACCTACTTAGCATCAGTCAGTTATGTGACAAAGGATACAATGTATCGTTTTCAAAAGATTGTTGCAAAATTGTGCATACTGATGATAAGAAGAGCATGTTTAATGGTCTTCGTGTGAACAATGTCTATATGCTTGACTTAAATGAAGTATCGTTAACAAGTGACAAATGCCTTGTAACAATGAGTGAAGACTCATGGTTATGGCATAGGCGTTTAGCACATGTTAACTTTGACTTACTTAACAAAATAGTCTCAAAAGATCTAGTCCTAGGTCTCCCCAAAATTAAGTTCACCAAGGATCACCTTTGTGATGCTTGTCAAAAAGGGAAGCAAACGAGGATCTCTTTTAAATCCAAAAACATCGTTTCAACAACGAGACCTCTCGAGCTTCTCCATATGGATTTATTTGGGCCATCTAGGATTAAAAGTCTAGGAGGAAACTATTACGGTTTCGTAATAGTGGACGACTTTTCTCGATTTTGTTGGACTATTTTCTTAGTAAGTAAGAGTGACACATTCGCCGCCTTTGAACGATTTGCTAAGCTTTCCCAAAATAAACTAAATACAAACATTGTTGCAATTAGGAGCGATCATGGAGGTGAATTTGAAAATCACTTATTTGAAGAATATTGCGGTAACCATGGTATTGATCATAACTTCTCCGCTCCATGTACTCCTCAACAAAATGGGGTTGTGGAGCGTAAAAATCGAATTTTGGAAGAATTGGGAAGAACAATGATCAATGAAAGTGGCCTACCAAAATATTTTTGGGTTGACGCCATTAGTACGGCTTGTTACGTTTTGAATAGGGTGCTTATTCGCCCCATTCTAAACAAAACACCGTATGAACTTTTAAAAGGGCGAAAGCCAAATGTTTCTCACCTACATGTCTTTGGTTGCAAATGTTTTGTATTGAACAACGGAAAGGAAAACTTAGGGAAATTCGATTCCAAGGCCGACGAAGGTATCTTCCTCGGATACTCTCAATCTAGCAAAGCATATAGAATATACAACAAGCGATTACTTACTGTAGAAGAGTCTGTACACGTTACTTTTGATGAATCCAATCCGAGAAACGTCGGAAAGGGTAGTGTTTTTCATGGTGCAGGTACATCTACCAAAGACATACTCAATGGTGGCGAGCCGGGGATTGATCAACCCGACACAGTCAAAATTGAGGAGGACAAAGATGTACTCCATGATGAAACTGTGGTAGATCATCCGCCTTCAAACGATGATCTTCCACAAGCTTGGAAGTCCTCTAAAGACCATCCAATCGACAACATTATCGGAGATATCTCAAAGGGTGTAACAACTCGGTCTAAGCTAAGTAATTTCTGTTATCACTTCGCTTTCGTTTCGCAGATGGAACCTAAAAACCCTAAAGAAGCCCTACTCGATGAACACTAGTTTTTATCAATGCAGGAGGAACTTAATCAGTTCACCAGAAATGAGGTTTGGGACCTTGTCCCTCCTCCGCGAGGTCATCGAGTAATCGGCACCCGATGGGTGTTTAGAAACAAGCTGGACGAAAACGGGGTAATAACCCGTAATAAGGCGCGTCTAGTCGCGCAAGGGTATAACCAAGAGGAAGGCATCGACTATGAGGAAACTTATGCGCCGGTTGCCCGACTCGAGGCTATACGCCTTCTCCTTGCCTTCGCTTGTGCAAAGGATTTTATGCTATTCCAAATGGATGTTAAGAGCGCTTTCCTTAACGGTCACATAAATGAAGAAGTTTATGTCGCACAACCTCCGGGTTTCGAATCCCATGAGTATCCTGATCATGTTTATAAACTGAAAAGAGCTTTGTATGGTCTCAAACAAGCTCCTAGAGCTTGGTATGAGAGACTAAGCAAGTTCCTACTAGATCAAGGTTACTCAAGAGGAAAGGTTGACACAACCCTCTTCATTAAACGTCAAGGAAAGCACTTGATATTAGTGCAAATTTATGTAGATGATATCATTTTTGGATCTACTAACATGAATCTTGTGAGAGAGTTTTCTGACCTTATGCAGGGCGAGTTCGAGATGAGTATGATGGGGGAGCTCACATACTTCCTCGGTCTGCAAATCAAACAGCTCAAAGAAGGAACCTTCGTGAGCCAGACAAAGTATTGTTTGGACCTTATCAAGAGATTTGACATGTCAAAAGCTAAGGCCATAGACACCCCCATGCCTACGTGTACCAACTTGAACAAAGATGAAGACGGTAAGGAAGTAGATGTAAAACGGTATAGAGGTATGATTGGTTCACTCCTTTATCTTACTGCTTCCCGTCCCGATATTATGTTTAGCGTATGCATGTGTGCAAGATATCAATCATGTCCCAAGGAATCCCACTTAAAAGCCGTTAAACGGATACTTCGATACCTATCCGGTACTCCGAAGTATGGACTATGGTATTCAAAAGGTAATGATTGTTCCTTGGTAGGTTTTTCCGATTCCGACTTTGCCGGTTGCAAATCGGATAGGAAAAGCACAAGTGGCACTTGTCACCTATTTTCAAACTCTTTGGTTAGTTGGCATAGCAAGAAACAAGTTTCTGTTGCTTTGTCAACCGCCGAAGCGGAATACATTGCCGCCGGTAGTTGTTGTGCCCAAATCCTATGGATTAAGCAACAACTATTGGATTTTAACCTCAAACTTGAACGTATTCCCATCTTTTGTGACAACACGAGTGCTATTAACCTGACCAAAAATCCTGTGCTACATTCCCGCACCAAACATATCGAAATTCGACACCACTTTCTTCGGGATCATGTAGAGAAAGGTGACATCGTGTTTGAACACGTAAATACTGAAAATCAACTAGCGGACATTTTCACAAAGCCGCTAGCCACTGAACCTTTCTTTCATATTCGCCGAGAACTTGGCATTCTCGATATTTCGGAACGGGCATTTTAATCTGCTGTTTACATTATTCCATTTAATACCTTAATACTGTACTTCTGACAAATCTATGTTGTTGTAAGCACATGTCTACTGTTCACTAAGTCACTCCGGCATTAAGGTGCTATTGTTCCTCTTCCTCTCTCTCTGCAAAATCTCATGACTACAATAATTCTATCTCAAAATGATATTGTTTATATATATACGCCTGATATATCTCTTTGGTTGTGTATTACTGTATGTGGTGTTAATTATGCATCAAACTGGTCATTGCATGTGCTGAGTAGTGAAAAATGAAAATTTTAAACTGTATGAGTCGACCGCAGCAGGGTTATGGTCGACGCATAATTAGATAACTTTTGCATTTTCTCAAAAATCAAACAGTATGCGTCGACGCATACAGGGGTATGGTCGACGCATCGCTCAAAGATTTCGTTTTTCTGCAGAAAATTTTTAAATCTTCTCTCATGCATTCACATCATTAAATGTACAATTACATTCCATCACCTTTCAAACTACCCACTACTTTGTAACTTGCATCTACCTAGTGGCTATTGGTCTTTGATCTTCCATCTTCCCAAAACCCTAACCTTTCCACTATAAATTGGGGAAAACCCCTCTCTAGAAGAATCACTCTCAAAACCCTCATTAAACCTTCTCTCTATATCCAAGCACTCAGTCTCAAACCCACTCAAATGGCTTCCTCATCACGCAGACCCTCCGGCAAAAGACCCCGAGAATCATCCGGTGCATCTCTTCCCGTATCTGCTGTATCACTCGTTCCACCTACTCGTGTCGAAATTTTCAACAAAGACATCGGTAAACGAGGAGTTGTGCAACAACATGCGTTCTACAAACTTGAAGCTGAACGCATGCACTTACCGGAAGTCCTGTCTCTGCTGCAGCATCAAGGTCTCATCAACTTCTTGGAGTGCAACACTCAATACAGTGAAGACCTTGTCCGAATCTTCTACTCCGGTCTTCATGACAACTTTCGCGGACACAAGCTTTCCTCCAAAGTTGGCTCTACAAAGGTATCAGTTAAATCAAATTTTTGGAACAAATATTTTGATTTGTCTGTGGATGATGCTGGAAATCCCCTGCCCGAGGTGACTGATTCTCACCACATAGATGGTTATGAGTTTAAGAGTGCATTAAATGACATGTTGGAACGGCCATATTCTGATGATTTTGTGCAGAGTGACTTGTTCCCACGAACCGTCACTGCCGGCAAACTGAGCGCCGGGGAAAGGATTCTTCAATGGATTGTCTCACGCATCCTGCGGCCCAAGAAGGGCGGTCTCTCCAGAGTCGAACAGCCTGAAGTTCATTTGATTTACATTCTGAAAAATAAGATAAAGATCAACTGGCCATACTACATTGCTAGTAGAATGTATAATCTTCGGGATTCCGGACGAGGAACTGCTCTTGCCTACGAATCCTTCATCCAAGAAGTCCTTACAACAGCCAATGTTAGTCATCCGTCTTTTCCGTTAACATCAATCTCACCTGACAAAGAGTTTAGCACAAAAACCATGTCTATGATAGGATATATATGGTGCAAGGAGCGGAAGAAATATAAGTTTGTTAGAAGAGGATACGTCCCTCCAAGGGCTGACAGTGATGAAAGCGAAGAACAGGACGATGAAGTGGAAAATGAAGAAGAAGAAGAAGATGAAGAAGAAGAAGCAAGGCACGATAATGCTCAAAATGGTGGAGACGACAGTCCTTCACCCATTGGCACATACGACTACTCCGGCTCTGCTTGGGTACAGCAGCCGGATACATATGAAGAAGATGTTCCACGATGGGGTGGCTGGGGTGAATGGCAACATACGGGTTGGACAACTCGACGTGAATCTTACCAACCGTATCACCATGCTGAGGAAGAATTTCTTCCATCCCCTCCACATCCTGCTGATTCTTCAGAGCTGTTGGAGATGATGCAAAGCATGCAACTTGCCCAACAAACCTTCATGCAATCCCAGGATGACCGACTTGCTCAAATTACCAGTCAACTTCAAACCCAAAATGAGCGGATCGAAAACCTCTCCACAAGCCTAAATGAACGATATGCAGATTTGGATAGGCAGGTCACAGGGAGTCTTAGGCATCTGGAAGGTGTTTGTGATTACCTCGAAACTCTGGCTGACCCTAGCAGAAACCCAGGCGTATGCTACCATCCCGGCCACCGTCACTTAAGACAATAGCCATTCATATGCACATTACATGTTGCTTGTTGTTTTTGCATGTATTTTGTTTTGCTTTGCCTGTTTATGCACCACATCTTCCTTATGTATTTTCTCCTTCTTAATTAATGACTATTGTTAAGAAATGATATAAGTGTGATATTATTTCGTTGGTATCTATATCTCTACTACTGCCTGTGAACTTTTCGTTGCAATCTTGAATACTCACTCTGTCTCTCTTTTTGATGTTGTCAAAGGGGGAGAAAAATGCTGACATGCTGACAAAATGTCCACAACTAACAGTCGCTTTCGCTTTCTGCAAATGGCCTTAGATTACAAAAGAAAGGGGGAGTGTGCAAAATGTGTCAATACTGCATGATGTTCGTCACGTTGATTTATACAGGTTGTCATCATCAAAAAGGGGGAGTATGTAAAGACAAAGTGTCATACAACATACGATATCAAGTTTCGATGATGACAAAAGACCATCATGCACATCTACGAACAAATGCAACACATTACCCACCATATCCCTTTCCACGTTATTCTAAATCTACTATAATCATTAAAAACGTGTAGACAAAGTGTGATCATGACTAAATACATAAAGAATCACTAATCACAGTTTCTTTGCAGATTTGAATGCTTTGAGTCGACCATAGGGGTCAGCTCAAAGCTCACGGGTCGGCGCAAAGCTCTGCCTAAACTGGAGGGAGTCAGCGCAAAGTTGCGTGCGTCGACGCATAGGGTCAGCGCATAGCTCACGGGTCGGCGCATAAACCCTTGGGTCGACCACACGTCGGCGCATGGCAAATGATGCTATCCACGGGTCAGCGCATGAAACGTTTGAGTCGACGCATAGGGTCGACGCATGCCCCACGGGTCAGCACACGCCGACCTATGGTCGACCGTTCGCGCGCAAACTCAGTTTTCTGAGTTATTTCAAAGTTTAAATTTCTGTTATGTTTGTTTGGTTTTGTCTGTTACTATATATAGAAGTCAAAACACTTCTATTAACCAACATTTGCTATTTTGAGTTCAAGTGTTCAAGGAAACAAGAAAGAGTGAAAAAGGTGTCAAAGATTCATCATCTTCATCTTCAACAGTCCACAATACATCAACTGCACACAATAACTTTTGATGTGATTCGTGATAGATTGAAGGTGATAAGGTTCGAAGTTGCGATTGAAGAATCGGGTTCGAGTTGAAGTCTTGGCAGGTTCTTTCTTGAATAAAACCGTTAGGGTTTTATCCTCCAATACCGGTTTGCGTTTGGGGGGTTTTTGGACGAATCGCTTCATTAATATTCAGCCGAGCGAAGGTGATTGAGAAGAGGAAGTCTTCGTCAGTCTAGTAGCGGATTCGGTGGCATTGAAGTGAAGGATTCGGGTTCGACTTGTTGTGTTTGAGATCAGCCGGGCCGAGGGTTTGAAGAACGGAAGATTCTTCAACAAAGGGGCTGGAATCGGAGGTCTAGCAACAACGATCGAAGGTCTTGATTCATCTTGAATCAAGGAGCAAGGATAGGAAGCATCATTCAACACATTGAAAATTCTGTGTTTACTTGCTTTGCAATCCTTGTATAAACGATTAAAGTTCACAGGTGATATTTAATTAAATCATCTCAATTCTACTTTTAGAATTGAGGGCAGACGTACCCCGAAGCGAGGACGGCGGGGGAACTGCCTCATCAAATCTCTGTCTCCTTTAACTTTCTGCATAATCTGTTTTTCAGCTTAAAATTTAAGTGATTTTAGTTTAAGCAATTTTTCACCAAACCTTGATATAAGTTGAGTAAGTGATTAAAATTGCTGTTGGAATACTAAGTACAATAACATATTGTACTAGGATAAATTGACTTACTTACTCAACTCAAATATCACTTGGAGTGTTTATGCACACCAAGTGTTTGTAAAATTGCCTAAGCCAAAGTTGCCTTAAGGTTGCACTGAGTTTTAATTTGGTATTTTGGTTCATTGGAACTAGGCTTGCTAGTAAGTGAACTCTATCATTGATTGTGCAACTAGTGTAGTGAATTGTATCTCGTTTTATCTCTTATCCATTAGCTTAACGCATATCCGGTTTTCCAATAACGGTTCGTTTTTAGACTAAATTTTCCTCGGTCGCTTCCGCACCTAAAACAATTTTAAAACCAATTTTTCTTTTAAATTGGTAGCGCCGACTAAAGTTTTTAACTGGGATCTATTCAACCCCCCCTTCTAGATCCGTGCCATAGTCTAACAGTGGATACTCTCAAGATCATTTCCTGGGGAGATAAGTATTTCACTTCATTAGACCAAACCTTTATACATTTTTGGTGTCGTTCTCTCTTCCCTTATCTCTTTTATTTTTTACTTAACTTCTTTACTTATAATTTTTTTATGCATATTGAAATGTTTATGCTAAAATGTTTTCAAACTTTGATTTCAAAAATAAATTTATTTTATATCAATGGTTTTTAAATCTCCTTAATCCCCATTCCCCATCTGTTGTATAGAGTCACGTGATCAACAAGTGACATTAGAGTTTAACTCATGTTTAAATACTAATTTTCTTAAGAGAAAGATGACTTATGCTATTGTTTTTAACAAGATTGATTTTCTAAAGACACACCCACATCGTTCAATGGTGATAGGTTCGAATTATGGAAAACTAGATTTAAAATATCCATTCAAAGTTTTGATCTTAAATTGTAGGAAACAATAGTCAACGGTCATTTTACCTTACTCTCCGTATAATGGTGATGTAGTAGATAAACAAGATTTTAATTGGACCGTAGAAGAAAGGAGAAAGTTTGAAATTGATTTTTAAATTAAAAAAATTGTAATCATGTCTTTAGATGAAAATATAATTTTCGATGTTCATACTTGTAATTCTACCAAGGAAATGTGGGACACTCTTGAAATGATCTATGGAGTTTCTCCAAGCAGCGAACAAGAGAGAATGAACACAAGAGACGAATAAGATGAATACTTCATTCATAATTTTTTTTCATATCTTAGATATTTTGAAAATAATATTAGAACTTTTGGCGCTAACAAATATTTAAGAATTAAGAATTCGAAAAAGAAACGTGATCCAATCTTTAGATTGAGAGATGAAAGTGTTTACGATTTTTTGGAAAAAAATCATCAAGAAATTGAATGAGTTGATTCAACTGTTAAAGGATGAAGGCATGAGCAAAAATCTAGAAGAAACTCTAGCAACTTCATGGAATAACTCTTGTGAAGAAGAAAAAACAACACAAAGATCTCCTTCGATAGAATAGTCTCGGTGGTTGACCGATCCTCAGAAGATTCAACATCAAATGGAAAAAAATCATCAAGAAGAGAATATGAAGCATAAGTCTCATATAGTGGAATATTCATAAGAAGAAAGGAGAAGAAAATCTTTAACGAATAATACATTTAGAGATTCAACATCAAGGAGAAATATCGAGGAGCCAACCTCTAGTAGAAACTTTGAAGAATCTTCTTTCAACAAAGAAGATGAAATTTGATTGAAAGCGTCTCACAAAGAAGATGATTGTGAAGTAACGAAGTTATTATACAAGTAATCGTTTAAATTAAGTGCTATGTTAATCGAAGAAAGTTATAATATTAAAGAGTGCAGACTAAATGTTAAAGATTATATTGAGTCTCTAGAAAGTAGCAATGAACCGCTTAATTATTAAATATCTAATATTAGAAACCAAGTTGGAACATGTGAGACTTGTGTCTTAATGAAAAAGGAAGTGAAAGATTTGCATGAAACCCTTGTTGAACATGTGACTCCATACACAAGAGAGCGTGAATTTTGGAGGTTTAAAAAATGATAGTTTAAAACAAAATTATTTTCTAAATCAAGGCTTGAAAACATTTTATTGAAAAGGTTTAAAGATGAAACAAAAATCTATGTAAAGAAATTAAAAGAAAAAAAGAGTTAAGGGAAGAGAGATAACACTAGATATTTATAGAGGTTTTGGTCTTAAAGAAGTGACTTACTGCTCGACCCAAGAACTGATCTTGAGAGTATGCAATAATATTTGATAGCTTTAATAAATTTAAGCCCACTAACCCCCTAATACAAGAAAATGAAGCTTTTTTGCTAACTTCCAAGAAAACAACAAACTAAGGAATGAAGCGGTTAATCTTCACGCCAAACAAGGAACAAAGCTTCGAGAGGTTAGCCTTGAAACTAATCTGAGACTTTGCACAGGCTGATCTCGAACGAAGATGGAGTTTTGAGTTGGGTATCTTCTGAACCAGACCAAGGTGTTATGTAACACCCCAAATAAAGAAAAAAGAATTATTTAATTAAGTTGATAATATAATTATTAATTTAATTAAATAAATTGGATTATTGGATTATTATTATTATTATTATTATTATTATTATTTGGGAATAATAATATTTGGAAAATATATATATAAGTGGGAATAAAGAAAAGGGTTTCATTCTTAACAAAGAAATTTCACGTGAAACTCAGAGAAGCTGCAGAGAAGAGGAAAAAGGGCAAAGAGCCGAAAAGCACGGTTGAGGAACGGAAAAGCTAAAGCTTAGAGAATTGCCGGATTATCTCAGGTAAGGGGGGTTTATCGTCGGTTAATGGGTATTATAGATTAACATGTCATGGGTAGTGATAAGCCGTTGAGTTAACCCTAATTGGGACTGTATATGCTGAAATTGACGTTGGATAAACCGTGTTAAAAACTACAAATTGAATTGATAGTTGTGTGAGTCGTAAATGTTAGACTATAGCACGGATCACAATTAAAAACTTGATTCGGCACTACTAAATTACAGACAATTTAGGTTTTCTTAGAAAGGGTTTAGATGCGGAAGCGGCCGGAAAACCTGATCTGCGTGAAGCTAACAGAACTTTGGAACAACTCAGAAAAACTGAGTCTGCGCGTGAGCGGTCGACCATAGGGTCGGCGTGCGCTGACCCGTGGTGCCTGCGCCGACTGTATGCGTCGACGCAAGGCATTTTGCGCCGACCAGTGAGTTAAGCGTCGACCCCATGCGTCGACGCAAGGGGCCTTTGCGCCGACTCCCTCCAGTTGAGCAGAGTCTTTGCAGTGTGGAAAAATAGTTGATTTTTATGTTGTAAATGTGATTGGGATTGAACCATTGTAGTTAATTGTGATGAATAAATTTGTTGGGTTTTATGTTGTGAAATGTTGATGCAAATATGTTGATAAGTTGTTTTGTTGAAAATCCTAAGTTGTAGGCTGATGAGCCAAAGTTGAATATAAGTTGTTTCGTTGAAAATACTAAGTTGTAGGCTGATGAGCCAAAGTTGATTTTAAGTTGTTTTGTTGAAAAAGCTGTTGTGTTGCTGTTGTTATTATGTTGTTGAAGTCGCAAGTCGTACATGTCATATACATTCATATGCATTAAGTCGGGGCTTTTGCTCACACCACGTTGGCCTGGATTGGCAAAATTATGGGGCTTTTGCTCACACCACGTTGGCCTGGATTGGCAAAATTTTAAGTTGAAAGTTGAAGGCTTATGCCTTGATGCCCACTAAACTGGCAGTGATTTTAAGTTGGGAGTTTTACTCCAAATGGTACCACATGCATGAAGAGTCGAGTCTCATTGAGTTGCATTTTATGTTGTTATTGAGTTGCATTGTATGTTGTTATGGAGTTGTATTGACGTTGTGATTGAGCACGATATTTTAGTTGATATGCCGTAAATGACTGCAGGATATAATTAGGGTGATTTAACGTGTAGAATTACTTAACATAACATGATAAATTATAATATTTGTTATATCGATTGAGGAACTCACCCTTACAGCAATATTTTTCAGGTAACGAGCAGTGAGTGAGTAGAAGCTAGTGCTCGGAGTCTAGTATGCTTTAGTGGGTCATGCTCTGATAGATGTAACATCGGGACGGGATGTTTTATCTGTTGAATAAATGTTAATTTTAAGATATTACAGTTGTTGAATGATTTTATCCGCTGCGTATTTTGCAAGGAGTTTTATGTTGAATTAAATAATGAGCATGACTGCTTTTATGTTGAAATTTTGTGAAGAAGTTGTTATGTGACACCCTTGAGTTGCAATATTTACTCTGATATGTATGAATTATTTGTTGTTGTTTTGATTAAATATTTGGGGTATTTAGAAGGGTGTTACATTAGTGGTATCAGAGCAGGTTGGTCCGTCCGGCCAGTTGTCGTGTCGTTTTGTCTAACAATTGTGTATTGTTACCAATCTAACTTTAAGTTGTGTTATTGATAAGTTGAAATGGCTGGAAGGAATGACGCTGCAATGGCTGCCGCAATGCAAGCAATGGCACAAGCTGTGCAGAACTTGCCAAATGCTGGTGGAGATGCTGGATCACGTAGCTTGGCGACTTTTCAGAGAGAGAATCCGCCGGTGTTTAAGGGAAAGCATGATCCAGATGCAGCCTTGGGATGGTTGAAAGAGATTGAGAGGATCTTCCGTGTTATGGACTGTACTCCAGCTCAGAAGGTTCGGTATGGAACTCACATGCTAGCAGTCGAAGCTGATGACTGGTGGCTAGAGACTCACGAGAGGTTGACTGTAGCAGGTGAAGACGTTACTTGGGATGTATTCCGTAGGGAATTCCTGAGAAAGTATTATCCGGAAGATGTCCGTGGTAAGAAGGAAATTGAGTTCCTTGAACTGAAGCAAGGAAACATGTCTGTCACTGATTATGCTGCGAAATTTGTGGAGCTGTCCAAATTTTATCCTCATTACACTGGTGCTGGTGCTGAATTTTCAAAGTGCATCAAGTTTGAAAACGGACTGCGCTCTGAAATTAAGAAGGCTGTTGGGTATCAGAAGATACGCATTTTTACTGAATTGGTTGATAGCTGCAGGATATTTGAAGAGGACAATAATGCTCATTATAAGATTGTCAGTGACCGCAGGGGAAAGCAGCATCAAAACCGTGGCAAGCCGTATGATGTTCCAGCTGGAAAAGGGAAACAAGTAGCTGCTCCGGCTCAGAGGACTAGTAGGGGAGGTGCTCCTACTGGTATAGTTTGCTTCAAATGTGGTCAGGCTGGTCATAAGAGTAATGTATGCACTGCTGAAGTAAAGAGGTGTTTTCGCTGTGGTAAGACTGGGCATGCAATAGCTGATTGCAAGCACAAAGAAGTGATTTGTTTTAATTGTGGCGAAGAAGGGCATATTGGAAGTCAGTGTCAGAAGCCGAAGAAAGGGAATCAGTCTGGAGGCAAGGTCTTTGCTTTATCGGGTTCTGAGACTTCTGCTGATGATCGTTTGATCCGAG
Source organism: Lathyrus oleraceus (assembly GCF_024323335.1). Taxonomy (NCBI): domain Eukaryota; kingdom Viridiplantae; phylum Streptophyta; class Magnoliopsida; order Fabales; family Fabaceae; genus Lathyrus; species Lathyrus oleraceus. The sequence goes on from NC_066581.1 coordinate 423,249,420, forward strand.
GTACGTGTTATATTAATGGCTTTCCTCTAGTAGCTATTATTGACACAGGTGCGACTCATTCCTTTATATCTTTGGAGTGTGCTGTGAAACTTAAGTTAGAGATATCTGAGATGTTTGGTAGTATGGTAATTGATACTCCTGCGAAGGGTTCAGTGACTACTACGTCGGTTTGCTTAAATTGTCCTTTGAGTATTTTTGGTAGAGACTTTGGGATGGACCTAGTGTGTCTTCCACTAGTGCAGATTGATGTTATTCTGGGTATGAACTGGTTGGTGTTCAACCGAGTTTCTATCAATTGTTTTGATAAAACGGTGATCTTTCCTGAGATTGTAGAAGGAAAGAGTTTGTTCCTATCAGCAAGGCAAGTGGATGAGGCAGTAGCTGAGGGAGCAAAGTTGTTCATGCTGTTAGCGACTTTGGAGGCCAAGGATAAGATGGTGATTTGTGATCTAGCCGTGGTGTGTGATTTTCCTGATGTGTTTCCTGAAGAGGTGAACGAATTACCACCAGAACGCGAAGTGGAGTTCTCGATTGATTTGGTACCTGGTACTAGACCGATATCGATGGCTCCGTACCGTATGTCTGCTGTTGAGTTAACTGAATTGAAGAGTCAGTTGGAAGATCTGTTGGATAAGAAATTTATCCGTCCGAGTGTGTCACCGTGGGGTGCACCGGTGTTGTTGGTTAAGAAGAAAGAAGGTACTATGAGGTTGTGTGTGGACTACAGGCAACTGAATAAAGTGACGATCAAGAATCGGTATCCCTTGCCGAGGATTGATGATTTGATGGATCAGTTGGTTGGTGCAAGTGTATTCAGCAAAATAGATTTGAGATCTGGGTATCATCAGATACGTGTGAAAACCGAGGACAAGTAAGAATTTTGAAGCCATTTGGGTGATTGTTGATAGATTAACGAAGTCGGCTCATTTCATTCCGATCAGAATGGATTATCCGTTAGAGAGATTGGCTGAGTTGTATATTGAGAAGATTGTAAGTCTGCATGGTATTCCGTCGAGTATTGTTTCGGACAGAGATCCTAGATTTACATCGAAGTTCTGGGAAGGTTTACAGAAGGCTTTGGGAACTAAGCTGAGATTGAGTTCTGCATATCATCCGCAGACTGATGGTCAGACGGAGAGGACGATTCAGTCACTAGAGGATCTTTTGAGAGCTTGTGTTTTGGAAAAAGGAGGTGCTTGGGACTGTTATTTGCCTTTGATTGAGTTTACCTACAACAATAGTTTTCATTCGAGCATCGGTATGGCGCCGTTTGAAGCTTTGTATGGTAGGAGATGTCGGACGCCGTTATGTTGGTATGAGTCCGGTGAGAGTGCTGTGGTTGGACCGGAGATTGTTCAACAGACTACAGAAAAGATTAAGATGATTCAGGAAAGGATGAGAATTGCTCAGAGTCGTCAGAAGAGTTATCATGATAAGAGGAGGAAGTCACTTGAGTTCCAAGAGGGAGATCATGTGTTTCTTCGTGTTACTCCGATAACAGGTGTTGGTCGAGCTTTGAAGTCGAAGAAGTTGACACCGCGATTTATTGGTCCTTATCAGATTTTGGAGAAGATAGGAGAAGTAGCCTATCGTATCGCTTTACCGCCATCACTTGCGAATTTGCATGAGGTTTTTCATGTGTCTCAGTTGAGGAGGTATATTCATGATCCGTCGCATGTGATCCAAGTAGATGATGTACAGGTGAGAGATAACCTGACTGTTGAAACATCGCCTATGAGGATTGAAGATCGAGAGTTGAAGCAGTTGCGGGGTAAAGAGATTGCCTTAGTGAAGGTAGCTTGGGGAGGACCAGCAGGTGGCAATGTGACTTGGGAGCTGGAGAGTCAGATGAAAGAGTCCTATCCAGAGTTATTTGCTTGAGGTATGTTTTCGAGGACGAAAACTCTTTTAGTGGGGGAGAGTTGTAACACCCCAAATAAAGAAAAAAGAATTATTTAATTAAGTTGATAATATAATTATTAATTTAATTAAATAAATTGGATTATTGGATTATTATTATTATTATTATTATTATTATTATTTGGGAATAATAATATTTGGAAAATATATATATAAGTGGGAATAAAGAAAAGGGTTTCATTCTTAACAAAGAAATTTCACGTGAAACTCAGAGAAGCTGCAGAGAAGAGGAAAAAGGGCAAAGAGCCGAAAAGCACGGTTGAGGAACGGAAAAGCTAAAGCTTAGAGAATTGCCGGATTATCTCAGGTAAGGGGGGTTTATCGTCGGTTAATGGGTATTATAGATTAACATGTCATGGGTAGTGATAAGCCGTTGAGTTAACCCTAATTGGGACTGTATATGCTGAAATTGACGTTGGATAAACCGTGTTAAAAACTGCAAATTGAATTGATAGTTGTGTGAGTCGTAAATGTTAGACTATAGCACGGATCACAATTAAAAACTTGATTCGGCACTACTAAATTACAGACAATTTAGGTTTTCTTAGAAAGGGTTTAGATGCGGAAGCGGCCGGAAAACCTGATCTGCGTGAAGCTAACAGAACTTTGGAACAACTCAGAAAAACTGAGTCTGCGCGCGAGCGGTCGACCATAGGGTCGGCGTGCGCTGACCCGTGGTGCCTGCGCCGACTGTATGCGTCGACGCAAGGCATTTTGCGCCGACCAGTGAGTTAAGCGTCGACCCCATGCGTCGACGCAAGGGGCCTTTGCGCCGACTCCCTCCAGTTGAGCAGAGTCTTTGCAGTGTGGAAAAATAGTTGATTTTTATGTTGTAAATGTGATTGGGATTGAACCATTGTAGTTAATTGTGATGAATAAATTTGTTGGGTTTTATGTTGTGAAATGTTGATGCAAATATGTTGATAAGTTGTTTTGTTGAAAATCCTAAGTTGTAGGCTGATGAGCCAAAGTTGAATATAAGTTGTTTCGTTGAAAATACTAAGTTGTAGGCTGATGAGCCAAAGTTGATTTTAAGTTGTTTTGTTGAAAAAGCTGTTGTGTTGCTGTTGTTATTATGTTGTTGAAGTCGCAAGTCGTACATGTCATATACATTCATATGCATTAAGTCGGGGCTTTTGCTCACACCACGTTGGCCTGGATTGGCAAAATTATGGGGCTTTTGCTCACACCACGTTGGCCTGGATTGGCAAAATTTTAAGTTGAAAGTTGAAGGCTTATGCCTTGATGCCCACTAAACTGGCAGTGATTTTAAGTTGGGAGTTTTACTCCAAATGGTACCACATGCATGAAGAGTCGAGTCTCATTGAGTTGCATTTTATGTTGTTATTGAGTTGCATTGTATGTTGTTATGGAGTTGTATTGACGTTGTGATTGAGCACGATATTTTAGTTGATATGCCGTAAATGACTGCAGGATATAATTAGGGTGATTTAACGTGTAGAATTACTTAACATAACATGATAAATTATAATATTTGTTATATCGATTGAGGAACTCACCCTTACAGCAATATTTTTCAGGTAACGAGCAGTGAGTGAGTAGAAGCTAGTGCTCGGAGTCTAGTATGCTTTAGTGGGTCATGCTCTGATAGATGTAACATCGGGACGGGATGTTTTATCTGTTGAATAAATGTTAATTTTAAGATATTACAGTTGTTGAATGATTTTATCCGCTGCGTATTTTGCAAGGAGTTTTATGTTGAATTAAATAATGAGCATGACTGCTTTTATGTTGAAATTTTGTGAAGAAGTTGTTATGTGACACCCTTGAGTTGCAATATTTACTCTGATATGTATGAATTATTTGTTGTTGTTTTGATTAAATATTTGGGGTATTTAGAAGGGTGTTACATGTTACACGTGCTAACCACGAATCGAACCATAACTTTTTTGGGGATGATAGCAAACCTACTGAGCTTTTACACAAGCCAAGCTCGGAAACTGGTTGAGATTTTATACTAGGCTAATCTTAAGGTGATAGAGCTTTTGATTGGGCTAAGCTTAAGAAACGTTGTGAAGAGTTTTCTTTGGTTATTCTTGCGAACCTAAAAGAGAGCTTTTCTTTAATGGTGGAGCTCACGAACCAAAAGTAGACTTATACTAATTCCTAAAAAAGCTTTTACACTGGTTTTAATTCTAACTAAAATAATTACTTTCTAAGGAATAATGATTTACTCAGGGAAAAAATACTCTCGATAAATTTACAATAATGCCCTCATCAAAAAACATTCCTTACTAAACTCAAGAATGCTCTCAAATCATTATGGCTTAAATATGTACAAAAGTATAAATGATTTAGAGATAGCCTTTCTATTTATAGGCAAAGGAATTATGTATTTTTGAAAAAAATCCATGGACCAAATGGATGAGCTAATTGATTAGCTTATCAATTAAGTTCTTGTAATAACCGATTATTGTTGCCCAAATTGGAAGATTTTGATAGAGAGGCATCACCAATTCCATTAATTGAGACATTGTCACAATAAACTATAGATTTAATCATCCCTGATCTAACCAATTATGGAAAATATCTAATAGATAGATATAAAAAGTCTTTTAATCAATTGAACAATTTCATAGTAAACTGACTAGGCTCTAAAAACATGTTTAATGATTTTAATTGAAAGAGAGGAGCTTTAAAAAAAATCTTTTGTGTGTGTGTGTGTTATTTATCCATAATAATTCCAAAAAAATCTAGGAAATTGCTCTTTTACAATACTTTGATCACTCAAACGAACACGATCGCACAAGCTTTCTCACTTCCTCTCTTTCACACTATGAAGCTTCAAGTTCTCTTATCAGGTAGAATAATCATATAAGCACTTAAAGTTCCTTGAATCTTATATTATATATGGCTTGATGTATCTTCAAATTTATCACCATCATCAAAGAGTTTTAAAAGTATCATCGGTGATCATAAACCCTAGTTCTTGATTTGAGCCGACTTTGGTTTAATTCAGAAGGATAACATGATCTTGGTCAACTACCTTGTGAATATTTGACCACTTGATATATCTTTAGCATTTCCTTGACTTCGCCTATTGTTATCATCAAAACTACTTCAAGTGTGTTACTACTTCAGGTGTTGTCATCATCAGAGCCAAGTCATCATTAAGGTTAAATATTTGCTTCTCGAGTCTTGCTATCCACGAGCTTTATATTATACATGCAAGAACATGGTTACACAATCCTACATAAATTTACTAAGGGTGCAAAAAGAAGTGCGCCAAAGTCAAAATTCAACCCAAAGCCCACCAAGGAGGCTGAATAACAAGGAGCTAATTGATTAGCTAATTGACTAGATAACCTCTGTGTTTCAAATTTCAGACAAAATAAAATTAATCTTCTCCTCAAAGTAAATTAAATCAATGCATTGATGTAAAAGAGTTAGATCTTCAAAATCATCATGATTTAATCGATTAGGGGAAAAAACTAATCTATTGGATGACATGTTTTAATAAGATTTGGTTCTCATGTTTTTTGGGCCAAATCTTCAAGGATTTTGTGAGGTTTTTGCATGTACCAATCGTTATAAGGAATACTATAAATAGCATATTTTCCCCTGTTTTATTATTACAAAGATGGATAAGTATACTCTTAGGAGGAGTAGAGTATGCTCTTTACTCATGTGAGGGAGAGTTTAATAACTCCAAATTTTATATGCATTGTCATCATCAAAAAGGGTAGAGAATATAGATCTATGTGTTTGCATGTATAACCAAGAAGTAATTCAAGATATAAAACTCATGGATAACAAGAATCGAGAAACAACTAGTTATCTTTGATGATGACATGGTTTTGATGATGACAACACTTGAAGTGATTTTGATGATGACAACACTTGAAGTCTTGAAGTCAAACAACTATTAAAGTTAGCTCAGACAGTCAAATATGCACAAGGTGGTTGATCAAAATCAAGATATCCTTTTTAATCAAGCTAAAAACCTTCATTTAAAGTCAAAACTTTAGCCCAACGACTCTCAAGTGAATAATTAGATTTTATGATCACTGGTGATTTAAATGATCTCATATGATGGCAATAATTGAAGCTTCAGACTGTGAAAGAGAGGAACTAAAAAAGCTTTCCTAATCATGTCTGTTTGAGTGATTGTAAAGACACAAGGGTGTTTCTGGAAGTATTATGGCTAAATCACCCACACACATATGTATGCACACACACACTCACACACGCATGCACACACACATACACACATAATCTCTCTCTCTCTCTCTCTCTCACACACACACACACACACACACACACACACACAACACACACTTAAAACATTGAGAAATGTTTCATTTTTTAAATTAAAACAACCAAAATTTTCTAAATAAGATATGTTTTTTTAAGTTGTCAAATCAATAAAATTTATAGCCTAATCCAATAGATGATGCATAATTGATTCTATAATGGATTATAACTGTCTCTTAATTATTGATAATGACTTTCTATTTAAATCTTTCAATTTGGGCAGCAATAATCGATTATTTGCATTACGTAATTGATTAGCTAATCGATTAGGTCATTTAATTGACCCATGAATTGTTTCCAATTTTACACCATTTATTGGCCTATAAATGGAGAGTTTATATATCATTTAAAATTATGCAAAAAAAAAAAATGAAAAACTCACTTTTCATTTCTCTCACAATCTCTCTAAATCTTTCACATTTTTATCACATATTTTAGCCATAGTGTTTTGAGAGTGTTCTTGAGTTTAGTGAGAATTTTTCGTTTTGGGTGAGGGCTTAATTGTAAATTTACCTAGAGTAGATTTTTCTCTTGAGTAAATCACTCTTCCTTAAGAAGTGATTATTTTTGTTGGGCGGTAAACGATTGTAAAAGCTCTTTATTTTTCTTTGGGGGGATAATTATAAGTCTCTGTTTGGTTTGTGAGCTTTGTTATTGAAGAAAAACTCTCTTTTGGGTTCATGAATATCAACTAATGAAAAATCTCACAACAGTTCTTCAGATCAGCCTGGACATAAGCTTTATTGGTTCGATGTCATCCCGATGTAAAATCTCATTTGACTTTTGAGTTTAGGCCGACTAAAATCTTGGTAGATTTGAGATTAGCCCAATAAAAATCTCAGTTCGATTGGTGGTCAACCCGTATAAAACATATGTTCCACTTAGAGGATGACCAACTCAAAACTCTGTCTTGATTTGAGATCAGCCTATGCAAAGTATCAGTTTGTCTTAGAGACTAACCGCTTGAAGATCTACTCGTTGTTTAGTTTGGAGACTAACTTCTTTATGCCTCAATTCATTGCTTGGTCGGAAGTTAACCTGAAACTTCTTTTCCTTGTATAAGAGAGTTTGTGGGCTTAACCTTCTAAAAGCTCTCAAATAATAGTGGATACTCTCTTGATCAATTTTTTAGGAGAGGAGTAAATCACTTCATAAGAGCGAACCTTTATAAATTTATGGTGTCATTCTCTCTTCCCTTATCTAATTTATTTTTCACTTAATTTCTTTACTTTGAATTTTCGCTACATATTCAAATGTTTTTGGTCAAATATTTTCAAACTTTGATTTTGTTTTAAATCAACAAATTTCAAACACCCTCTCTCCCTCCCTCCCTCCCTCTCTCTCTCTCTCTCTCTCTCTCTCTCTCTCTCTCTCTCTCTCTCTCTCTCTCTCTCTCTCTCTCTCTCTCTCTCTCTCTCTCTCTCTCTCTCTCTCTCTCTCTCTCTCTCTCTCTCTCTCTCTCTCTCTACATTGTTAATGCATATTAATTAAGTTTATAATAATAATTAGAGTTTAGTGAAGATGCAATAAAGTGTAAAAATATTTTACACAAAAATATATCACTTTATCGTATTATATAAGTAATTTAAGAATTTCTTGACAGGATATATGATGGTCATTAGTTAGTTGACTTGGTTGGTTGTTGCACCATCACTTAATTGGGGGTGTATGCGGTTTGGTTTAGATCAATTTTGAATTAAAATCTCATTCGATTCGAATATAAATTTACTTGCAGTTCGGTTCAATTTTAGATACTTGATTAGAAAAATTCAATTTGATTCGATTCAATATTATGCGGTTTAATTTGGATATGGATCAGTTTTTGAATATCCATAATATAAATATTATTTTTTGTAAAATTTTAAAATTATAATAAATAATAAATTTGATATAATATATAACATATAATATATTAAAAAATAATATTACAAAATGAGAATATAGATTATAGTTGAAACAAATAAAATAATAAAAATAAATAAAATTAAACTAACTAAATAAATATCAAAACATATTGTATTAAAATAAGAATAAAAATATATCCACGCGATTGATTTGGTTTGAATCGATTTTGAAAAATCAATTTAAAATAGGATCCCAACCGAATAATTTTTATAAATTGACATTCAGATATATTTTTTTCGAATTTTTAATTTTTTAAATCAATTTGTAATTTTTATTTGAGTCCTTTGAATTCTAAAGAATAGTATTAAAAAAATTGAACTGAAATTTCTAAGTTTCTAGTAATAGACGTATAATAGTTAACGTAAACTAAAATGCTGAATAGACAGTAGGATCAAAGACGGTGAACTCAAAATCAAAATCGAAGGTTCCTCCGACTCCAATCACCGCATCTTCGCCGGTGTTCTGTTGCCGCAACCTCATCAGAGCGCGATTTTATTGTGTCTTCTCCATCTTCACATTTAAACTCATCTATGGAATTGTATTTTAGGTTTTCCATTGACCAATGTGAGTGGAAATTCCCTGCCTTGTGATCTGCCTTAGGTTCTTTAAGTGCAGTTCCATCACTCTGTTTAAAAATTCTGGCTGAATCACTATGATCCTTCATGCAATCTTGCATGCAGGGTGAAAGTTGGTTATTTTGCTTTGCGATGTTGCTGCTGTGGGCCTCTGCATTTCCTGAGAGACTTGCCATGAGCTCTATAGAACTGAGTGCATTATGTGTGTGTTGCTCCTTGGTTTGAATCTGCTCCAAGTACCTTTCAGTGTGTTTATGCTCCTTTGAACTGTGAGTATTATTCACCTTGGTTTGGGTCTGCATGTCCGTTTGCGTAAGTAATGCGGAGTTTTGCTCCTTAGAACTGTTAGAATGAATATGCATGTTCTCTTGCGTCGCTAATGCATGTTGAAACGATGTCCTTGTGAGTAATGAATGAATTTTGCAACCGGACTCGATCTCTTAACCTTACCTCCGACCCTTGTGTCTTCATTGAGTTACTTTTCATGTTGTTCACGTCATGCAATCCATTAGAGTTACGATCATTCTCATGTTGCACTTGTGTTTTAGAATTACCAGCCTCATGCACTTGTGTTTACTGTTGCTTTATCCCCTGACCCCCTTATGGTTTATTGTCTTCAAGTATTGTCCATTCTCCTTAGTTTCCCAACTTTTTTTTAATTTTATTCCACCCATTTCAACTAATTTTTATGTCTTACCCTCCATTCGTTGATGCACTTCCTTATTGTCCTCCACCCCCAACTTCTCGTTCACTCGTACCGATTCAATTTTCCTCCTACTACATTCATGGACAAAGTGCCCTATCACCTGACAGCTATGACAAAACTCAGGGATCTTCTCATAGACTATTTGAATGACAAAAGCAAAGCCCTCCCTTTCCACCAGTAGCTCCTTCTGCAAGTCTGGTTCTAGGTCCACATTTACCAATAGTTTCGCATAATGACCAAACAACCTTGATCTGGTTGCTTCATCGATTGCAATCGGCACGCCCAACCCAATTGCGATTTCAAATAATGTCCTTTCCCTTCATACTCATGTGGTAAATTGATCAATCGAATCCAAATTTGCACATGAATGTGTTTTTGTGTATGTTGAAATCCTGCATCCATTTAAACATTCTCAACACACCCGGTTTCAGATTTCTCGACCCCATAGACCACACTGCATTCTTGTCTCGCTCTGTCTCAAACCGAAATTCCAGAAAGCCCTTCCCCATCGCTGTAATGGACCAATTCGATAAGCCGATCCATACCTTATTAAGCCTTTATTTGGTCTCCTTTGTCATCACTGGTTTTCCCCCCTTTCCCTTCAATGTCCTTCTCTGTAAGTTGAATTTGCAATTGTTTAGTCCCCTTTCGTACTCATCTTGTGAAATTCTGATGCACAAACAATCTCCCTTAATGCATGGTTGCAACAAATTCATCGGTATCTCCTCCACATTTGTCAAAACTTGGACAAATGATTTACTCCCCCAGGACGGTGCTGCAACGTTCGAAACCTCTTCTACCTTGCCCCTTGTTTTGGACATAGGTGAAGCCACACACCACCATGTACATCGCGGTGGTGGCGGTGGAGTTTGGGCCAAGAGAGGAAAAGTTATCTCTAGCCTATATTTATTTAACGAAATCCATTTAAGTAAACACCCAACATAGTAGTAATTCATGCCACTGCCAAGGAACTTATAGGCTGGAATCAGAAAGAGGTGAAGACATTCCCTTCTTTGTATACATTAGTTTTGCTTAATGTTTTTTCTGTAGGACGAGCAAGAACTCCAACTACAAAAGTGTGTTCATAGATTGGTTGGAGTACTACATTTTAAAAGTTAACCTATAATTTTGATTTGAACTTATTAGACTTTATTCAGGAATTCTTTAATAGGTGTGTAAAGAGTTGTAATATCTGTAAAGAATGTATTACCAAAAGTGTAATAGAACAATTTCATTAGCTGTCTTATCTTCTAAAGCCCCGCATACTGCAATTTCAATTTTTATGCTTCACCTCTTCCGTCTGCCATTCCTATACATTTAAATGCTTTATAGAGGAAAGAGATAAAAAGCTCCTTAATTTCAATTTCCCATAGGTTCTGCCAACTTCCATCAACAACACTGGATTATCCTTATTTCTTCTCAGTATTTCGTCATTGATCTTCTCCCCCTTATTTTTTTGCAGGATATAGGAGAGATATGACAAGAAATGTGAGAGAGAAAAAATAGAGAGAACCTTAAGAGAGTGAGACAAATTTGTGCACGAACTCAGCCCGAATTCAAATGAAAAAAATGATAAAAGCCACCCTGAAATCGCACTAGAGATGAGAAATTGTTGGAGAAAAATATGGAAAAAAATCAAAAATAATAATTTTGATTCTCTTTGAAATGAGTCTGCTTACCGAAATTGGTTCCGGTTAGCGATTCTAGCGGTTTTCACCGATTCGATGCGATTATTCTGGTTTTTATCCGGTTCATTTGGACTAATGGTTTTTAATGTCTGATTAACCGATACCAGCTTTGGTTCACAAATGAACCGGTTGCACCGACCAGTCCGGTTTTAAGAACATTGATTGGAACACATATTCTTCATCAATAGAAGTTTTTAAAGTTTGATTTTACATTTTTAAAATTTTAATAACTTAATAACATGTCAATTTTCTATTTGTTGTTTCTAATATTGAGTGTTGCCTGCTTGCTTCTAGAACTGTAACATCAATGGTATTTGATAGTTTCTTTGTTCTTGCTTTGAAGATTGTTATGATGTTCTTGTGTGTTGTTTTACTCTTTCGTTTACTTTGTTATTGGGTTTTCACTATACAAGTTGAATTGATTCAAAAGAACAATAATGTCGATTCATCTAGTTCCGCTGGAAAGGAATTGACTCAAAAGAGCTCTAGTGTCAATACTACAACTTTGGAAATGAAATTTATTCTAACAAGCTCTAATGGCAACTCTTCTGCTATTCCTTTTATTGATAAACTAAAGGAAGAGATTTCTTGTGCAGTAAGTTTCTTATCATGTTTATTTCTATTTTTCTTTTTTTTCCATGGTGGTGATATTTATGCACTTGTTATGGAGATTTGTTTGGAGATATGTTTTATGCCATGGACCACTCCCTGTGGTCACATGTATCACACAAAAACCCATTACTTTTCATTTTTTTTATTTGACCTATTCAAGATATATGAATAGTTTTTATTTGATTTTATTTATATTGATTGATTTCGAGATTTGTTATTGACTAAATCTACATTTTTGCAGCTTTTGTAGGAGATGTCTGCAATATGCTGCAAACAGGTGTGGCAAATTGTCCTGAATGCAGGCAATCCATAAGGTATTTTATAAAGTTTTCATTTTAACTTCTTAATAAAATGATATATAAGCAAGGTTTTTGAATTCCAACTGCAATTAATTGGTTATGATTATAATATCTTGCAGCAACATAAGATAGTACGGTTCTTCGGAACACAATTCAACTCATTTTTCCTCAAGAAATTGAAACAAGGAAAGTTGCTGCTAGCACTCAAAATAATGGACAAGCATCTCAGAGTCTAAATCCAGAATCGACCCTTATGACTAACTTAAGAAATAGAACAACATGAAGAAATTATAAAACTCCAACGTTTTCATCAAGTGTAAGAATGAGGGCAAGACGAGAGAAAATCTGAGAGCTACATTAACTAGCACCACTAACCTCCATTTTAGAGCTCCATGGAGATAATAATCAAGACAAAACTAAGTCTCAAGGGTATTTTTTATGCTAAGAACTTGCGAGTGACTCTTTTGACCTTGACCTATTAATTTAAAATTGAGGTTGAGATGTAAATTTCAAATTACTCTTCATTTTGTTCTTACTTGTGCAAATGATGATAGAGAATGACTGAACATGTTTGAGTTCCTGACCTCTTTGTATATATCACTATAATCAATGGCGGACACACTATATTCAGGGGATGCAGTTGCACCCCTTAATTTTAAAAACCTACACTAATAATCTATATTTCATTTAATTTGCACCCCTCCGGATCTGGATTCAGTAACTTTAGAGCAGGAAAGTCATGTGCCTTTGGGTCAATTTTGACCAATTGATTAGCCAAATGCATAAACAGTTGGCACATGTTTATTTTGACCAATGGATTCAGTATTTATTTATTTCCAAAAAATTTCACTTTTATTAACATCTAAAAAAAATGAAATTTTTGGTAGTTCAAACAAAATTTTTGATACGCATTTTTTTTGCATTCCTAGAAATTTCCGCATTCTTACCGGACCTTTGAAAAATTTTGATAAAAAAATATCGAAAATTTTAAAAAAAAACTGGTACTTTTTTTTGGAATTCTTAAACCTATACCGAAAATTGTCAAAATTTTCAGGAAAAAACAAAAACTTCCGCAAATTTCAAAATTTTTGATATATTGAAAATTTTGCATATATATCAAATTTTCGATAACAGTGAAGAAAATAGGAAAAATACTTTATTTGTATGGTCCGGAGTCGGCAAGATCATATACAGATTCGTGCACAAATTTTACACAGTTCTTCACCATTGATGCATTATGTTTTCTATGCAACAAATTTAATTTAAATACTTTCCCGCCTATATATGATATTGATAGTATACTTTTCATGTGATGTAAATGACATATATTTGAGTCCCGAGCTAAAGTATTAGCATGGGTACAAAATATTGGCAAACAACATGATACTATTGTTGTGACTGTTCGTTCTGATACTGCAAATGAAAAACGAGGTAGGAAAGATAAATTAATTATGGGGTGTGAGAGGGGAGGATATTATAAAAGTAAGAATGCATATGAAATCAGTAAATCCTCAGAGGGCATTTATATTATGAAACTGAAATATCCTCTTAGGCTGAGATCTGCCCCGAGTGGTAGCGGTTGGAAGGTGATAGTTAGGTGTGAGTTGCACAATCATAAATTATCTAAGGATTTAGAAGGTCATGACATATTGGATCATCTAAAAGTTAATGAAAGACATTTCGTGAGTGACATGACAAAGCATAACATGGCTCCACGATAGATAATTGCTACTTTGAAAGACAAAGATCCAGAAAACCTCATAAGTGTTACCCAGGTGTATAAAGCTAGAGCTACGTACAATGAGAGCAAGAGAGGTCCATTGACGAAAATACAAATGTTGTTGACTCTTATTCATAGAAAAAAATACATTTGTTGGACTAGAAATAGGGAAGATTCAAATATTGTTATTAATATCTTCTAAACACATCCTGATTTGATATTGATTTTTTATTGTACATACAAGAAAAATAGGTAATGTGCATCATGATCATAATTTGATATCTTTTAGACATACTTTGATTTATCAGATTTTTTATTATATGCATCGTGATCATACAGGTACCGACTACCACTGCTTGAGATTGTTGGTGTTACATCAACAAAATTGACGTTTTCGGTAGGCTTTGCCTATTTAGAATACGAAAGGGAGGAGAACTTCAGATGGACACTGAAAAAGCTCAAAGAGTTGTTCTCTTCCGAGAAATTGCTACCGAAGGTTGTGGTGACGGATCGAGAGCTTGCGTTGATGAATGTCATGCAAGTTGTGTTTCCAAATTCAACTCATATGTTCTGTTTGTTCCATATTTCAAAAAATGTTAGCATGAAATGTAAAGAGTATGTTAAATCAGAAATACATGAACATGTCATGGATCTACGGAACAACATCATATATGTTAAAAGTGAAACTGAGTTTGTCGCACACTTGAAGCACTTTGAGACTGTTTGTGCTGATATTTCTTTATTTGTTAAGTATGTGAGTGAAACATGGTTGATGCCTTATAAAGAAATGTTTGTTTCTGCTTGGACTAACTGAGTCACTCATTTAGGGAACACAACAACAAACAGGTACACAGACGTCATTTTGATGTTATTACATTGATAAACATAATTTAACATGTATTTATAATTATGGTTTTTAGGATGAAGTCTGCTCATTGGAGACTAAAAAACATGTTGACTACAAGCCGGAGATATTTATGTCGAAGTTGGGATGCTGTGAACACCATGTTGAAGTTGTATCTAGGTTCAATAAGGGTCTCGTTTCGAAAAAGTAATGTTAACATTGAGCATCGATATAACACTACATTCTATACCAACTTGCACGGTTTTGTTTCATGGCAGTGTATATAGCACATTGGTAAGGAACTAGAAAGGATAAAATTTGTTGGTGCAAGAAAAAATGCTTGTGGTTTCTTCATTAGAACAACACATGGGTTACCATGTGTGTATCAACTTGCCGGTTTCCAAATACAAGGAAATCTTGTTCCTTTAGAACTAAGTCATGTTTTTTTGGATGAAATTACACGTTGAAGAGCATGATGTCGGTCATGAAGAAAGTGGTACGCTGTTGGATTTAGAAGTAGAGTGTGAAGAGTTGAAGTCATATTTCAATACTTTGGATATTGTAGGCCAGAGGGTGTTGAAGAAAAATGTTCGGGAACTAACACATCCATCAATAACTTTTATGTGTCCACCTTCTATGAAGTACAAGTCAAAGAGGGGAGTTAAGAAGAGAAGAAAGAGTGAAGAGAGTGATGTGCATCATGATTCTTCATAGTGGAAGTATGGCGAGGGATCGCACGGGGGGTCAGACTACAAAGAGATCATGCACGAAACCAACAGGAAGTCAACCGTTAAGTTTGTCATGTCAAAGTTAATCCTCCACTGCATCTTCAAGGCATCTCTGCTTGTCTCAGTTTCCTATTTTCTTGCATCCATATATTGATGACATTATTAATATGGGTGATTATAGAAACTGTGGTTTTCGGGCTATTGCAGCTTTACTAGGATGAGGCGATGAGTCATGGTCGTTGGTTTGGACGCAGTTAGATACTCAAGTTCATCAACACCCGAAATTGTTTTCCAATTTATTCTATGACATAATATCTAAAGTTAGGAATGCCTTACGAGTAGAACAATTGGGTATGCAGGGTCGAGATAAATGGATGACAATTCTTGATATGCGTTACCTTATTACTTGTATATACAATGTCGTATTTGTCTCCCTGTCAAAGAGACTTAACATTACCTTTTTCCATCTCACCTTAGCTCCACCTATGTATACGAGCAGGCATAAAATCATTGTTGTTGGATTTGTCAACAACAATCATTGGGTTTAGGTAAAGTTGAAACTTGATTGTCCATTACCTCCTTCCACCCGTTGGAGACAACACTGTACTGAAAATGCAAAAGCATAGGAATCGACATATACATGACATATTAGGCACTGAGAAGATGAAGTTAGAAAGCCATCATAATCTTGTATGTATAACAATTTTGTGTGGAAAATATGTATATATATCCTATGTGGTAGTTTTTTTATTTAAACAATTATGCAGATTTCTGTGAAAAATACCGAAAATTAATTTTTTTCTTGCAATTCTGGGCTCATATAGAAATTTTAAAATCTCTGGAGTTCCAGAAATTTTAAAATTTCCGAAAATTTGTGACTTTTCACGGAAATTTCATAATTTTTGATATACCTCTATCGAAAATTTTATAATTTCTGGAAAAACACTTCACACCTCTACCGCAAATTGTGAAATTTTCGGTATGTTTTTTCCGAAAAATTTAAATTCATGGTACATATTTTTTTGTTGCGATAAAAAACTTTAAATTTTCAAAAATTTCGATACAGGCTTAAGACTTCCAGTAAAAACTTGTAGATTTCTATACTTTCCGGAATTCATACAAGGGTATAACTAGAAATTTTATCTAAATGGGAGGGGGTGCCATGTATAAGTGGGGAGGTGACAAGTTAAATTCTCCACGCGTTCTCCTCTGTTATGCACTTGGTTTGGGCCTAAGCCTAATAAATGTGTCAAATAGATGAATGAGTTATATATGTTGATGTGGCTAGTCGGTTAGAGGAGAATGATAGTTATATAAAGGATATGGATAGAAAGAGATAAGGCATTGAGAATTATTCAGTTAGGAACTATATTGGTTTGGACATAGAGAAAATTGTTTATGTGAGGGCAAAAGTTCTTAGTCCTTGTTTTAATGATGTCAAACTTTTTAGTAGCTCATATTGTGTATTTTGGACGGTGTCATCATATCTTAGAGTGCAATCATTCTTTAACATGATCAAAGTATCAATTCAATGTGTCTATGTATATATGAGCATCTCATATATGTCAATATTGCACTTGATCATTGTTGGTACCTTAGATCTAAAAGAGAATGGTTTGGGTTGACCAAAATACATCTTAAAAACTCATTTTTGACCATTTAAAATCTTGAGTTGACTCATAAAATCTTTTAGTCGACTCATAAAATCTTTGAGTTGACTCATAGAATCTTTGAGTCGACTCATTCATGCATGTCATTTTCTTTGTAACTCATGGGTCTGAGCAGGTCGAGTCTTTGAGTCAACTCATTTCTGGAAAAACAAGATGAGAGTACTCATCTCCTATTTGATTCGACTCATAACCTGTTTTATTTGAATTGTGTTGCTGTGGGTCTGAACATGTCGACCCTTTGAGTCGACTCATTTCTGGAAAAACAAGATGAGTCGACTCATCTCCTATTTGAGTCGACTCATAACTTGTTTTATTTGAATTGTGTTGATGCGGGTATGAATAGGCCGAGTCTTTGAGTCGATTCATTTATGGAAAAACAAGATGAGTCGACTTATCTCCTGTTTGAGTCGACTCTTCGCCTATTTTATTTGAGTTGTTTTGCTGCGGGTTTGAACAGGTCGAGTGGTCACTGTTTTTACTCATTTTTATGCTGTGTATTTTGCAAAAAAAAATGTTGTGTTTTGACTTGGTCCATGCATCATATATATATATATATATATATATATATATATATATATATATATATATATATATATATATATATATATATATATATATATATATATATATATATATATATATATATATATATATATATATATATATATATATATATATATATATATATATATATATATATATATATATATATATATATATATATATATATATATATATATATATATATTCTAGAGTCTCTTTTTCAACAGAAAATAAGAAAAGTGAAAGATATACACTAAAGTTCCTCTTCATCTTCATTCTTCATTGTATGTTTCAACAACTACACATAACAATTTTTGTTGATCATAGTGCATTATTGTCGTGATAACGTCCAAATAAGATTGTGTAATGTTGGTTTGGGTAGAGGTTTTTAGTGGGTTTTTCTTGAATAAAATTATAGGGTTTTGTCCTCCAAGATTTTGGGTTTTTTGCATAAATATTTGCTTCATAGATTCAGCCGAGAGAAAGGTTTGAAGAACGGTGGGTTCACTCGAACGAGTAACAGTAACCGGAGGATTGTGAATAAAGGTTTGGGTTCAAGCGTGTCGCGATTGAAATCAGTCGAGCTAGAGTTTTAGAGAACTTGAAGTTCTTGCAATAAGGTAGCTACAATCAGAGGTTTCACGCATATCCGATCGAAATCAGCTGAGCTAGAGCTTTAGAGAACTTGGAGTTTTTGCAATAAGGTAGCTACAATCGGAGGTTTGTTCGAAACATTTGATGCACTTGGTCCAACTTGAATCAAGGGGAGATAAGTGAATAGGATCTACAATAACACTTAGGTTTGCTTCGTGGTGATAATTTCTTCTCTTGTATAAACTTTGCAATTGATAGTAAATATCTCAATTCTAGTTTTAGAATTGGGGGCAGATGTACCCTAAGCGAGGACGAAAGGGGAACTGCCTAAACAAATTGGTGTTGTTCTATCTTTTTCTAAATCTTTAATTTCTTCATAAATTTAATCTTGTGAGAAACTAATTTGTAACTTCATCTCGCTTAGTTATTGTGCATTAAAGTAGTTTGATAAATAGTTGCAATCACTTTAGTTGTAACTAAGGAAAATTCTGCACAATCAATTCTAGTGAAATTAAGGCTTGGTGTAGTGTGCACACCAAGTGCTTGATAAAATTAACTTCACACAAGTTTATCAATATTTTTCTTTTTTTCTCATTGTTTTAATTCATCATTGGTGGTAGCTATATCAAGGAGTTGTGTATTTGATTTATTGATTAAGATTGTTGTTTATTAGCTTTATCTTAGTCATTCCATTAGGTTTCATGCATATTCGATCTTTCCAGTACTAGATCGTTTAGACGATCGTGGTATATGGAGCTTTCGCAAACTTTAAAACAATTTTAAAAAGCGCTAAATTTTTAAATAACTGATCTATTCAACCCCCTTTCTAGATCAGTACTATCGTCTAACAAGTGGTATCACGAGCACCGGTTCATCTATTGCTTCACATATAACTTTTAAAAAAATGGATAACGATCCTAAATGGGAGTACAATAGAGCGCCTATTTTCATTGGTGAAAACTATAGTTATTGGAAAGATTGTATGCATATTCATATCAACTCTGTTGATAGGAAGGTATGGAAAGTCATCCAAGATGGTCCTATGGAAATAACCGTGACCAATGCGGATGGCGTGGTTATACCTAAACCTGAAGTACAGTGGAATGGAGAGGATGGGAAAAAGTAAAGCTATGATTGGAAAGCCAGGAATATGATCATCGCTGCCTTAGATGTTGATGAGTATTATAGGGTTTCCCATTGTCCTAGTGCTAATGCTATGTGGGGCTCATTGCAAATTACCCATGAGGGAACCAATGATGTCAAACTAGCTAGAATCAACACTTTGACTCAAGAATTTCGACCTTTTTCATATGAAGGATGGTGAAACCATTGCTGATATGCAAAAGAGATTTTCTCATCCAATCAATCGGTTAAATGCTCTTGATAAAACTATCCCTAATGATGTTTCTACTAACAAAATCTTAAGATGTCTTAAGAGGGAATGGAAACCAAAGGTCACCGCGATTAAGGAAGCCAATGATCTAAGAACATTGGACATGCCAACATTGTTTGGTAAGCTTCAAGAGCATAGGAAAGAGCCCATGAAACTTGATAAACATGAAAAGAGTCAAAAGAAGGAAAAGAAGGAGAAAGCAAAGGACACCGAAAAGAAGTCTATCGCTTTAAAGGCTCAAGTTCTAAGTCATCCACCTATGATACATGTGAGAGTGAATCAAGTGATGATGATAAATATTCGAATGAAGACATGAGGTTGTTTATAAGGAGGTATAACCGATACCTTAGAAAGAATGAAGTTCAACATTCAAATAAAAATCTAGTCAACTATAGAAGACAATCAAAATTCTCAAATCAAGAAGAATGTAAGACAACTAAGTCAAGAGGCTCATGTTACAATTATGGAAAGGCCGGTCACTATAGGCCGGATTATCCATTATTGAAGAAAGACAAAGGAAAAGACAAACGTCACAAGAAATCTAGCAAAGCTAGAAGAACATACATTGCATGGGAGAGCGGTATTAAACCCTCAAGCAATGGTAACTCAAGTGATGAAGAAGAAAAGGTCAATCTTTATCTTATGGCTCATCAAAAGAAGAAAAATAATATACGTCATTATAAATATGATCATGTTGATAAAATTTCTTATTTTGATTTGCAAAAAGTATGTAGTACTCTACACAATGAGGCTAAGGAAGCTTTTAAACGCTTAGCCTCAAATAAGAAGATTTTCTGGTATTTAGAAAAGAAGGTTTCTGATTCCGAAAAGGAATTAGAAACTCTTAAGAAATCTATGATAGAGGCTACTAAAGGAAAACCTAAAGATGATAGGTCATTTTGGTTTAGTTGGTCTGGATATGAAGCTTGTCACATTTGGCAAAGAGAGGTTAGAACTCTTCAAGCTAAATTAGAGAAGGCTTTACAACCTAAAGTTACCTTTGCTATTGATCAATCACATTTTAGAAGTAATATGAATAATCCTTATCAAAAATACACTTATGTGGTAAAAAATCAAGTTAGCAAAAATAACTCTCATCCAAACTTAAATTATCTATATTCTTGCAAGAGGGGACACACTATTGCTAAATGCCGATTTAGGAGATTTTTGGTTCCTAAAGACATTTTCCAATGGTTTCCCAAATGCAACCAAAGTTTCACTCACACACAAGGACCCAACGAAAATTAGGTACCCCCTTCCCTTGTTTAATTTGTAGGTGGAATGTCTTGAGGCTACGGAGAGAAGATGGTTTCTCGATAGTGGATGGTCAAGACATATGACAGGTGAAATTTTCTTATTCTTTGACTTTGTGGCTAAGAAGAAAGGATTTTTAACCTACGGTGATAATAACAAGGGAGCTATACTCAGAAAAGGTAGTGTAGGTAATCCCTCTTCTACTACTATCTCAGACGTCCTTTTAGTTGAAGGTCTTAAGCATAAAGTATTGTTTTCAAAAGATTGTTGCATGATTTAACATAATGACAAAAGAATGATGTGTTTAAGGGCTTGTGGGTAAATAACGTATACATGCTTGACTTGAATGAAGTATCTTTGACTAGCGCTAAATGTCTTGTCTCCATGAGTGAAGACTCCTGGCTTTGGCATAGGCGATTAGCGCATGTCAACTTTGACTTGCTAAATAAAGTAGTTGCAAAAGATTTAGTTGTTGGTCTACCCAAAATCAAAATTTCAAAATATCACTTATGTGATGCGTGCCAAATGGGAAAGCAAACAAGTATCTCTTTTAAATATAAAAACATTGTTTCTACAACGAGACCCCTTGAAATTCTCCATATGGAACTTTTTGGGCCATCTAGAATTAAAAGTCTAGGTGGAAACTACTATGGTTTTGTTATTGTAGATTACTACTCTAGATTTTGTTGGACCATTTTCTTAGCAAGTAAAAGTGGCACTTTTTCGCTTTTGAAAAGTTTGCCAAGATTTCTCAATACAAATTGAACACTAGCATAATAATTATCCGAAGTGATCATGAAGGTGAATTTGAAAACCACCTCTTTAAGGAATTTTGTGAAGCAAATGGCATTGATCATAATTTTTCCGCTCCAAGAACTCCACAATAAAATGGAGTAGTGGAACGTAAAAACCGAGTTTTAGAAGAGCTTGGAAGGACTATGATCAATGAAAATGGCCTTCCTAAAATTTTTTGGGCTGATGTTATAAATACGGTTTGTTATGTCTTGAATAGGATACTCATTCGTCCTATTCTCAACAAAACTCCTTATGAATTGTTAAAGGGAAGGAAACCTAATGTTTCACATCTTCATGTCTTTGGATGTAAATTCTTTGTGTTAAATAATGGTAAAGAAAACCTTGGTAAATTTGACTCAAAAGCCGATGAAGGTATCTTTCTCGGATACTCTCAATCTAGTAAAGCATATAGGGTATACAACAAAAGGTTACATATTGTTGAAGAATTCGTGCATGTTTTCTTCGATGAATCTTATCCAAAAATTGTCGGAGAAGGTATTTTTGTTGATGGTGCAGGTGTTCCTTCGGAAAACATAATAACAGATCAAGAAGAAAAGGGTGTTAAACCCCATCCGGAAAAAGTTGAGGAGGAGCCGGATTATGTTTCTGAAAAGAAAGAGGAGGATCATCTAATCAATAACAATGATCTTCCTTTGGAACGGAAATCATCTAAGGATCATCCCATCAATAATATTCTAGGAGATATCTCAAAGGGAGTCACCACACGGTTAAAGATAAGTAACTTTTGTTACCATTTAACTTTTGTCTCTCAAGTCGATCCTAAAAACTCCAAAGACGCATTACTCGATGAAAATTGGTTTTTAGCAATGCAAGAGGAACTTAATCAGTTCAAGAGAAATGAGGTGTGGTATCTTGTCCCCCCTCCGTGAGGTCATAGAGTAATTGGTACTAAATGGGTGTTTAGGAACAAGTTAGACGAAAATGAAGTTATAACTCGCAACAAGGCTCACCCTGTTGCTCAAGGGTATAACCAAGAGGAAGGCATCAACTATGACGAGACTTATGCTTCGATCGCCCGACTCGAGGCTATACGCCTTTTGCTTGGCTATGCTTGTACTCAAAACTTCAAATTATTTCAAATGGATTTTAAGAGTGCTTCTCTAAACGAATACATTAATGAAGAGGTCTATGTATCTCAACCTCCCGATTTTGAAAACTATGAGCATCCTAACTATGTTTATAAGCTTAAGAGTGCTTTGTACGATCTTAAACAAGCCCCTAGGGCTTGGTATGAGCATCTTAGCAAGTTTCTACTAGAACAAGGATTCTCAAGAGGGAATGTTGATGCAGTCCTTTTTATTAAGCGTCAAGGAAAACACTCTATTTTAGTTCAAGTTTATGTAGATGACATTATTTTTGGATATACTAATATAAATTTGGTCAAGGAATTCTCTAAATTGATGCAGGGAGAATTTGAAATGAGCATGATGGGGAAATTAAATTACTTCCCCGGACTTCAAATCAAGCAACTTGAAAAAGGGACTTTTGTGAGCCAAATGAAGTACTGCAATGAGTTACTCAAGTGCTTTGATATGGCAAACTCCAAAGTAATCGACACTCCAATGCCTACTGCGGTAAATATGGACCGGGATGAAAATGATAAGGCCGTAGATATAAAAAGGTATAGAGGTATGATAGTTTCCCTCCTCTATCTTACCGCATCTCATCCAGATATTATGTTTAGTGTATGTATGTGTGCTAGGTATCAATGATGTCCCAAATAATCACACTAAAAGGCCGTCAAACGCATACTTAGATACCTCTGTGATACTTCAAAGTATGGGCTTTGGTTTTATAAGGGAAGTAATTGTTCTTTGGTTAGTCTGAGACCCTAATTTTGACCCTAACATCCCTCATCACATCTCATCATATGCATTAACATTGGGATCACACCTTGGCATCCTCCTTACCCATCATCCATTGGGTTTGCATTGGGAGAGATCACCAAGCATACTTTTGATTGTATAATAATTTGTTTTTTCATTATTTACTAACCAAAATACCAAAAATAGGTCAATGTATAGTTTGTTACTTGTGTAGGTAGTGTGTGTGTTCACCCATGCTCCACCAAGCTCATATCTAGGGTTTGAGACCCTCAATGCAAGGAGTTCAATCAATAAATGGTCCACATTGTCTCTAGGCATCATATATGGATCCTCATGATATTCACATGTCATTTTGATCAAGAATTCATCAAGAGTTTAAAGTTTGCTTGCCTTAGAAACCCTAGTTCATTTGGGTATCTTGTGTGACTTCTTCAACAAGTTTCTTCATCAATTGATCAAATATTTCAAGGGATACTTCGTATTACATCATAGTACACATATATGATCCTCCACGAGTCCCAAAAGTCAAGATAATATCAAGCTAGAAAGATGGTTGATGGTGGTTGACCAGAGAAAGTCAATTGGTCAAAACTGGGGTTCCCTAGACCCTATCTCCTACAATTTGTGTCATATGAAAATTATTCCAAGAGAAACGTTACTAAAAATGACATTCCAAACAACTTTCATGTTAAAGTTAAGAGCTAGTTTTGCTTGGAAAGTCATTTTTTATGGTGAAAGATTATAGGTCATTTTGTCTGAACCCTAGTTTGGAGGTCAACTTCCCAAGACCATAACTTGCTCAATATTTATGAGATGAAAGCTATTCAAATTCCATGATCAAACTAAAGGCGTCTAATTCAACTTTTATGTTTGGAAGAAGTTCAAATTCAACTTGCAAATGCATGTGCCAAGAGGAAAGATTATAGGTCATTTTGGGCCATTACCATTGAATAAGTGATTTTCCTCAACTTCTAAAATGCATAACTCCTCCATGCCAAATCCAAATGAGATCAAATTTGTGCCAAATTTAATAGGTTTGAAATAGCTACAACTTTTATGAAGGAACTTTTTCCATTTGAAGTCCATAGCAAAAGTTATTTAAGGGGGAAGAAGTGAACATTTGACTTGGTACTTATAAAAGTTTCAAATATGTTTGATTTCCAAAACTTCCACCTAAAAATTCATCATGATCCAAGCTTCAAATGAAAAAGTGTTCAACATGAAAGTTGTTCCCCTTGATCTCACCTTTCTAAAAAGTCTAAGATCATCTCATTTGGCCAAAGAATGAAGGACTTGCACGTGGGTGCAATGTGAGGTACCATTTGGAGAGATTTCAGATCCAATTCAAAACACAAGTGCATGGTCACATGACATGATTTCAGCATGATGCTCACTCATTTTTGGACCTGAATGCATCACTTTATGGGCCTATCACACGCCCATGCAAGCATGCAAGGTGAATTGCTAAAATTGGCAATTTTTGGAAGTGTGTGGAAATGAATCTCTTTGGCTATAAATACAACCCTCATTGCCCAGAATTAAGGACCCCATGCCTAAGCTTTGAACCTGCAATCGAAACCCTCACCATTAAAGGATAATCTTGAAGGTTTTCATTTGAAAATCAAGATTCAAATCTCATTCTGTCTTGAGATTGAAACTCCAAGAGTCCAGGCCATTTTCTGATCTTAATCATTTCCCACAAGCTTCTGAAATAAAGCCAAGCACAATTGGAATCAAGATCAAGCAAGGTTTAAGCTCCCTCAAAGGTAATTTTCCAGAATTTTCATCTCTTCAGTTCTCCCCTAATTGTTCACTATTCTTTGTGGTTTTTGGTAGGCTGATGTCCTACCAATGTAGGCAAAAAGATTGAGTTACTTTGAGGTCAAATTGAAGAAACTCAATTCATGATCCTCAAAATTCAAATCCCTATATCTTTTTATATACTTGGAATTGGAGAAAATTGAGGCCAGATTTGAGCTCCTGAGCATTTTTTTTTCTGTAAATCCATGTTTTTGTTTTTCATTTTGGGGATGGTTGATGGTGGACCAGTCCGATGAGGTCCACTGGAGAAGAAGACCAGAGCCCTAGCTCCAGTGGTGTGTTGTCATGCCTCTCAACCATCAGATCCATTCAAATTGTTTTAATCTTATCCTTTGGTTTTAAATACCAAGTTTGTGACACGTTGACTGCAGTGCATCATGGAACGCGCGCGCTTGGCCATCAGATCTTCCACCTCAATTAATGAGGGAGATCTGATGGGCCTTGTTTTTTTTTGTATTTTCTAATTTTTCATTTAATCCCTTTATTTTGTTTAATTCATATTAATTTCATTTTTAATCCAAAAAATATGGGACTTTCACCAGAAATCTTTAAATATTTTCCTCTTCCATTTTCTGAATTAAAATTGTTTTTTGGATTAATTTTGATATTTTTCATGAATTAAATGTTTTTGTGCATATTTTTAATTATTTAAAAATACTTCTGACTTTTCAAAAATCATGAATTTTTTTGTCTTAGGTCCTTTGACCTTGTTTGACCTAGGATAAATCTCTTGGCTATTTAGTTGGTGTTTTAAAGAGGTTTTAGGTTTTAACCAAACTAAATTTAATTTAAATGCATTTTTAATTTGATTTTTAATTGATTAATTGTATAGAAAATATGTTGAGCTATTTTGATTGAGTTGTGATGTTTGACTATGTGTTTGGGTCTTGGTCAAGGTTGATTTGACTTTTGTTGAGTTAAAATCATTGGATTTAGGGGATTGATGAAATTGATATTTCATCTCCCAAAATGAATGAATGATTTTAATTTGATAAAATTTCTCCCATGACCAATTTGTGTTTCTCTCATCTCCCCTCCCTCTTCATCTTCAATCTCATTCTATCCCATCCCTTTTATTGACCAATGAAATCTCAAGATCCTAAGGCTAATTGGTTCATCAATAACTTTGTGTTAGATGAAACAATACAAGTATGGATGAGATAGGTCCATCCTTTAATCTTTTTCTTTTAGTGTGTGGTTTGTTTTAGGAGTTTGGTTCATTATACCAAATCTCTAACATGCATTAACACCTTAATTTTTATTGCCCGACCTCAGATAGTTGTGACTTCTACATAAGTCCAATTACGATTGCTTAACATAGAGCTAAATTTGACCCTAAAAGCATATCATTCTAGTAAGTAAGATTGTAAGTCTCCCGTCTTTCATGGTATTATGTGGAAACTTGGCCTTTTTTCCTTCCTTTGGAAGATGTCTTGGTTCAAGGATCCATGCTTGTGAATAGATGGTTGAGTGTTCTCCAAAGAATGACTTAATCAATTGAAAAAAAAAACATCACTAACATCTAATCAACTAACATTTGACTAACTTTTATTAATATTGTTTTTACTTTCAAGCCATTTACTTTATGCAATTTAATTTCAAGTCATTTACCATTTATTTGTCATTTACATAGCATTTAATTTGTTTATGTTTATGTCATTTTCACTTTGCTCATTTGAGCCATATATTGTGATTGTATATATTTGTTTGTATATTTTGTTTGTGTTTGTGGTCTTAGGACCTTAAAATACTTAATAAACAACAAGAACCCTAAAAAATATTTGTGTGGACTGTTGGGTTGAATCTGAACTTTTAGACTTAGGATTAGGCAACATTCCATATGCAAAAGAACTTGACCAATGCCAACATTTCTGAGACCAAGTTATTGTGATTTGAGCTTTCATCTGATGCAAGTATTGGGACCCACTTGATTTCATCAGCTACATGATCTTGATGCAATTGTGATTTTGATCTCACGCCTAATGCTTTATTCTGAGTTAATCAAGGAGTATTTCATTTGATACATGAGAAGAAAAAGAAGACTTTTAGCTTTGGAATTTTCTTACTTAGATGTGGCCATCTTTATTTTATGCCTTGATCTTCATGATGCTTGATATTGATAATTGCTCGTTGATAATGGCTTGATTCGAAGTCCAAAGGGAAAATGGGTTTTCTATATGACATTCTTGTTTGTTGGATTGTATCCTATTGGTCAGATCTTTTCAACTCTTAACTTTTAATTTTATGCTTAGGATTAGTCTCTTCATCTCCTTCCACTTCTTAAATTTCAAAATCTCTCCCCCTTTTCAAAAACTTTCTTTGCTTGTGATTTCAAAACCTAGACTTTATTTCCAAATAGAAACTTTATGCCAATGAATTTTTAAAGTCTTTTCTTAAATCAAACTTGTAAATGAACTTAACAATATTGACTTAAAATTTCAAAAGACAAAAAGAACTAACACTGATTCAAACTTTTGGGCCTTTGTGCCTCTTTAAACTTAAACTTTTATTAAAAGCAATTCACTTATTTTGAAATTGATACCACGAACTACGAGGTTTTGATCCCTCATTTTTATGTTGGTACGTAGGCACAAGTCCGAAGGTCTTGTCAAATACAAAAATATAATCAATGAATTCTTTTCTCATCCCCATACTCTATTTTTTCTTAAACATCTTTTATACCAAAACACATACACACATAAAAAAGGGATCCCTAGGAGTACCTAAGACACTTTGGGTGCTAACACCTTCCCTCTGTATAACCAACCCCCTTACCTGTAATCTCTGGCATTTTATTAGTTTTGATTTGGAAACATCTTATCTTTAGGTTTTGTTCGTACTTTTCCCTTTTCCTTTGGAAACAATAAAAGCGCGGCGGCGACTCTGGTTTTATTGAAGTTAAGTTTATCTATAGCTTGATGGTCATGAATTTACCGCTACAGAAATTAAGTGGCGACTTTGCTGGGGAGTAGTCCTCAGTGGGTTTAGCATACTTTTTTATGTGTATATAATTGTATATTTGATGTTTGTATACTTGTTTATGTGATATAATCTGCTTGTTATGCTTGTTGATCTCTGAATAGTGAGATAAGTTCTAACCCGAACTTGAGTGCAACTAAGATATGAGGATGGTATAGTCATGTTCGACTTGTGTGGAGTAGTCCTTAACAAATTGGCTTGAGACCCATCTACTCAGTGGAGACCCTTTTGGATCTATTGATGTCACACAAGTCATTTGTGGTTAGGCATTACTTTCTCTGATTTGGGGTCCGAGAAGCTGAGGACCGTAGAACATTTAACCCAACTTGGCCTATTTAGGATCTAGTGCAGAGACTCTTCAGGTGTAGAGTTGATAACAATTGTTACGCGATACTACACTCAGATGAGTTTCTCTTGAAAATATTATGGGTTGATGAGTCAGTCATCCTAACCTATAATATCTGATAGATGGAATTAAGACTCTGGGAACTTTTTAGAACATGATCTACAGGTTTTTATCCATAATACACTCCTTTGGGATGGTTCTTAACCTGACTCCATGCTCATGACTCACAACAAACCCTTTGATTCTTGGTTGATCCGATCAAGTCTTGTCAATATCAATGGAACTTGGGTGTTGATAAGGTGAAAACCATAATCCACCAAAATGGATGATTGATCTTGATGATGACTTGATCCATCCCTTGACCTTTGTTTGTGTTTGCCTTGTGTGTGATCCCTTATTTGTGATTGTTGCATTCATGCATTCATGCGCATCATAACATTTATCACACAAAAATAATTTCAAGAACCTGAGGTTTTATTTGCAAATATTTTCAGACCATGGATTATGGACGAAGGAACACTAAGAAGTACAATTTCAGATGTACTGATTTAAAAGAGCTAAGGA
Source organism: Lathyrus oleraceus (assembly GCF_024323335.1). Lineage (NCBI taxonomy): Eukaryota > Viridiplantae > Streptophyta > Magnoliopsida > Fabales > Fabaceae > Lathyrus > Lathyrus oleraceus. The sequence continues at coordinate 423,278,498 of NC_066581.1, forward strand.
AGTTGTCATCTTTTGTATTAGATCCATTGGACTTCAAGCAACGTTATGGGAAGCTTTTGTCTGTATTATCTGCTGATATGGTTGAAGGACTCTTGAGTGTGTTGGTTCAATTCTATGACCCTCTTTACCGTTGTTTCACTTTTCCCAATTATCAGCTTATGCCTATGTTAGAGGAGTATGCCCATCTCTTGGGAATACATGTTTCTGACAAGGTGTCTTTTAGGGGATTGGAGAAGTTTCCCAGATCTCATATCATAGCTGAAGCTCTTCATCTGAAGAAGTTTGAGATTGAGGCTAATTGGGTGAAGAAAAGAGGAATGTTTGGGTTGACTTATGAGTTCCTCATAGGGAAAGCTACTGCCTTTGCTCAAGCTGGTAGTGTGGATGCTTTTGAAGCCATTTTTTTGTTGCTCCTCTATGGTTTAGCTTTGTTCCCTAACATTGGCGGTTTTGTTGATGTTAATGCCATTAGAATCTTCTTGATTGGGAATCCTGTACCTACTATGTTGGGTGATATGTACTTCTCTTTGCATTTGAGGAATTCTAAAGGTGGTGGGACTATTGTGTGTTGCGTTCCTCTTCTGTACAAGTGGTTTATTTCGCACTTGCCTCAGACATTTGCTTTTGTAGAGAACAAGCAATGTCTACGATGGTCTCAAAGACTTATGTCTCTCACTAATGATGATATTGTTTGGTATGATTCTACATTGGGTAGCTTGGATATTATTGATAATTGTGGTGAATTCTCTAATGTGCCTCTCATTGGTACACAAGGTGGAATCAACTATAACCCTGCTTTGGCTCGCCGTCAAGTTGGGTTTCCCTTGAGAGACAAGCCTAATAACACCTAGTTAGAAGGTATTTTCTATCAAGAGGGTAAAGATCCCCAACATTTGAAGCAGAAGATGATACATGCTTGGCATAATATGCATAGGAAAGGAAGATCCAAGCTTGGTCCGTGCAACTGTGTAGCTTTGGAAGCTTACACTACTTGGGTGAAGAAGAGAGCTTTGGAGTTGAAGACGCCATATACTTGTGAGAGACCTATGTCTATGGTTGTGGTTGAGCCATCAACTCTCCCTAAACAAGATGTAGTGGAGTTGGAAGACGCACTCGCCAGGATGAAGCAAGAAAGAGATATGTGGGAAGAGCGGTTCCATGCTTTGAGCCGAAAGCATGAGGAGTTATAGCTTGAGTCAAAGGACAAAGATGCGCTTATTGAACTTCTTGAAGACCGAGCAATGAAGAGACAGAGAGAACCAGAGGGTCCATCTTCCTCTAGTATGCCTCAGCCTTCCAGTGCTTGGAAGAAGATTGTTGATCAACTTGTCCTTGAAAAGTGTAGCGGGGTTTTCGTTACCTTTAGGTTTATTGACTAAACCAAAAGTCAACATACAATTCGAGTCGCCACCGCACTTTTATTTGTCCAAAGGAAAGGCTAAAAAGCGAACAAAAGCCAAGTACGAAGTTTTTCAAATCAAAAACTAATAAAAATGTCAGAGATCTAGGTAAGGGGGTTGGTTATGAAATGGGAAGGTTTTACGCACCCAAAACATCCTTAGTACTCTAAGGGAACCTCTTTTTGCAAATATCACTCGTAGGTTGGTATTTGTGAAAAGATTTGTGCAAGAGATTGGAGGGGTGAGAAGAGAATAAATTATATTTACAAATTTTGTTGTTTGAATGGATGAACCCATTGCCTACGTACCATCACAAAGTGTAGCGAGGTTTTCGTTACCTTTAGGTTTATTGACTAAACCAAAAGTCAACATACAATTCGAGTTGCCACCACATTTTTATTTGTCCAAAGGAAAGGCTAAAAAGTGAACAAAAGCCAAGGTAAGAAGTTTTTCAAATCAAAAACTAATAAAAATGTCAGAGATCTGGGTAAGGGGGTTGGTTATGAAATGGGAAGGTTTTACGCACCCAAAACATCCTTAGTACTCTAAGGGAACCCTTTTTGCAAATATGTGTTGTAGGTTGGTATTTGTGAAAAGATTTGTACAAAATATTGGAGGGATGAGAAAAGAATAGATTATATTTACAAATTTTGTTGTTTGAATGGATGAACCCATTGCCTACGTACCATCACAAAGGTAGGATCAAAACCTCGTAGTTCCGGGTAAAAATCTCAAAGATTGGTGAATTGATTTGACCAAAAGCCTTAAGGTCTTTTGTTATCAAAGGGAGAAAACTCAACCTAAACCAACAATCCACCATGTGAGGAAGGCTTCAACATGCTAGTGAGGGGTTAACCCTATAATAAGCATGAAAGACTTATAATCCAACCACTAAGGATGAGGCGAGATTTACATCAACCACTATGATAACTCAAACCTATGACTAATGTTTTTGAAAAGGTTTTAATAAGGTGGCCATTGGAACCACAAAAACAACTTGAAGTGAGTTATATTTACAAGTTAGGTTTATTTAGAAAATGAAGTCAAAGTTGGATTAAATTTTATTCACAATGAGTATTGATGAAAATAGTTTTGAAAAACCAAAAGCTTAAGGCCTAGGTTTCTAATTTGAAACAAAGTCAAAGTTTGTAGAAAAAGATTTTTGGCTTGGTTAGAGTGGGGAGAAGAAGAGAAGGGCTAGTCCTAAAGCAAACAAAGATAACAGAGAAAAGATAAACCCTTGGAGTCCCTTTTCTTGAAGTCATATAGAGATGACTCAAGATGCTCCTTTACTTTGGACTTAGCATACAAACAAGCAATCACACAATTTGAATTCAAGCTCCTAGGATCTCCATTTTGGCTTGGCTCTTAACTTGGCTACTCATGACTATGGTCCTCTTTTCACAATCTCAAGATGGGATCCCTATCATACAAAAGCAAACATCAAAAAGTTCACAACACAATAAGGGGAATGGACAAAGAATAAGTTTGATGAGAAGTCCTTTGAGATCAACTTTGAGTTTTAGCATTCTAAAGGCATGAGGCCTAGTTGCTCTTCAACAAATTTTGCATTCTAAAGGCATGAGGCCTAGTTTCTCTTGAACTCCTTTAAGCATAGGTAAGTCCTAATTATAAGTCCTTTCTCCTTTTACATTGGGATAAAGTAAAGGGCAAGAAATGAAATGCTCAAATTAAAGTTAGTAATTAGTGAAGGTATGTTAGCTTATCATAAGACAATGTAGCGCTATGTTAAGCAATCGTAAGTGGACTAATATAGTAGTCACACCTATCTGAGGACGGTCAATAAAAATGTAGGCAAATAACACAAGTTAGAGATCATGACTAGTAAGCCAAGCACCATAAACTTGCCATGCCAAAACAAAAGGGGAAGGGCCTTGTATGGACTTTAGGTTATTTGCTTGACCAAGAAGCAACCTATCTTGGACAGAAAACAACTCACTTGATCATGGATCAAGATGAGTTTGGTTTGGATCAAAGAAGGTTAGACCTCTCATTTGTCAAGACCAACCATAAGACATTAACTCATTGGCCATTAATGGAAAGAATGGGATGAAGATGAAAGGGAATGGAAAACAAGACCACAACCAAAGCCAATTGATCAAACGTGAATAAAATAAACATCAACCAATACCAAACAGAAAAAAAAATGAAGATAACAAGTCAACAATAATTTTTTTGGTATTTTTGAATTAAAATAAAATGCAAAATAAAAATAAACAAATAAGGTCAAACCTCAAATTCAATTCAAATCAACTTCAATAAGTCCAATTAAATTCTCATAGGTTCAACATGGTCAAGCAAGCTTTGACTAATTTTCTCAACAATTTTGAAAAACAGAAACTATTTAAAAACAATTAAAAATAATTAAAAATAGCACAAAATGGATTAAAATCTCAAATAAATCTCAAATCAAATAAGAAATTGATGAGACTATTTTTCATTGACTTATCATGATCCATAAATGCTAGGAAAATATTTTTGGATTTTTCAAAGATCAGAAAGTATTTTAAAATGAATAAAAACTATTAAAACTCAAATAATTCACAAAAACTATTAAATGAAGTCACAAAAATAATTAAAAATAAAAATATGAAACTAGATTTTTCAAGAATTTTTTTGGAGCTGGTGTGATTTTTATGACTTCAAATAAATTTTTGGAGCTGGTGTGATTTTTATGACTTCAAATATAAAAATATGAAACTAGATTTTTATGACTTCAAATAAATTTTTTATGAATTTTTAAAAATCAATTGAGTTAACTGAAAATAAAAGAAAATGAATTAAATGAAAAAAACCACAGCCGTGTGATGCACCTCATTAATTGACGTGGCATGGATTAAAGGCTCAGATGTGAGGGCGCATGGTGTGACCAAGTCAAACGCGTGACAATGTGAATTAAATAAAGTAAGCATAATGGATGAATGAGATTAGAACGTGACATTCAGATCTAAGGGCCAGGAAGTAAGACACGTCAATGGTGGTGGTGGAAACCACCGTCTTCTCCGGTGAGCCAACAGAATCCGGCCACCAATTTCAGAGAAAAAAGTTTAACAAAAAAATGGAAAGTAAGGACATGGAAATGAAGCTCGTGTGATGGAGATCACCACTGTATCCATGGATCTTCCTCACTCTTCCTATATTGAGAGAAATGTGAGGTGGAAGATCATGGTATTCAAACTGAAAGTGTACGAAATAGAAAATTGAAACCATCATTGGCTTGCCTCAAGTGTGAGGACTTCAGAAAACCACACAAACAGGAGAATACTACATTGAATTGCAAGTTCTAGTTCCAAAAAGTTTGAAGATATACCTCTGAATTGAAGCTCTTCAGGCCACGAATTCTTCAAGATCTTGACTCCTCTTTGCTCTAGGGATGTAATGGAGATGATAGGCTAAGGAATTAAGCTTTGAAAATTAACTAATGATGTTGAATTTCAAGCTTGAAAGTGAGAAAAATTTCTGGAAAATTCCTTTGGTACAGCTATGGTTTCAATGCTGCAGCGTTTCAGATCTCCAAAAGGTTACCAAATGAATGAGATGGAGTGCTTATATATAGTTGAAATTGGTTGTGCATCATGCTTCACTCGTGTGCATGGCAAATGGAAATTGGATGCAAGGGCCTGTACAGGCGCATGTGAGGCCCAATGATGGTTGAAAAACCAAGCTGAGTTCATTTGGAATGGAATTGTACATGTACATGAAGTGGAACTAGCTTGCACATCAAGTTATAACATGAAATGCCAAAATGTACATAAATAAAGAGCTCTTCGAAACTCCCAAATGGTAAGTCCAAAATAGTAATGTGAGTAATGGTTGGAAAGCCCTTGAAATAAGGAACAAAAGTCATGTTGGGAAAAAATTAATTTGGCATTTGCAAATTAATCAAAACTGGCTGTGAAAACTTTGGTACAAAACATGTTTAAGTCACCTTTGAAAATTTTCACCAAAAGTAAGCCTATTCAAACCCCTCCGTTTTCATGATGCAAGCTTCAAATGGAAACACCTCCAACATAAAAGTTGTATATCTTTTCAAGATGATCAATTTAGACCCAAAGTATGCATCATTTAGATTTTCTATGATAAAGTTATGGGCATTTGAAGTTGGGTACTTTTTCAAATTCAATGAATTAGGTCCAAGATGAACCTATAATGTTTTGTATTATCACATGTATTTCTTTTAGGATTATGAAATTTTGTCCAACATAACATTTGAATTAGACATATCAAGATTTCCAATGCATTTGGTATCACCTCAAAATCATAAAAATTAAGGAAGTTATGTCCTTGGTAAGTTGACCCAAAATTAGGGTTTCAGTCAAAATAACCTATAATGTTTTGAAATGAATGATGACCTTCCAAGTTTCAAATGGATTTTTGATGAACATGAAAGTTGTTCACATGGTTTGGAAGAACATTGTTTCTCTTGGGGTCATCTTTATTTGACAAACACATAAAAGTTATATCTCAATGGACCTCAGTTTAGTTAGATGACTTGACTGGTCAACTTCTCGAGGCCAAACTTCCAATCTTGATGAATAAATGATTGAGGATCCTCAAATGGGATCATATATGCATAAAATAATTAATGAAATAACTTCCCTTGATTAAATTTTATCATGGGTTGAGGTTGCTTCATGAGTAAGGCACAGTCAAGGCACATCTGAATTAGGGTTTCCTTGGGAAAACAATCCTCAAGCCCTTTAGGTTATCTTGATCAAATTGTAAAATTGAGATACTTGGGAGACATATATGATGATTAGGAGCTTTGTGGACCATTGTCATGCTTTTTCTCATCTTCATCTAGCCATTTCATTGGGCTTAAGAGCCTCCTAGGAGCATTGGAGCACATGATCACTTGAGCTTGAAAACAAAAAGAGTTAGTGACATATTTTTGTGCTTTTGGTTAGTAATAAAAATAAGAAAAGCAATAATATACAATACAAGCATGCTTGATGGTCTCAAACCACTCACACAAGTCCCAACCTTAGGGTTAAGGATCCAAACATGCTATGATCCTTGAGGCAATGCACTTGTGCAATGATATGATGCCATGAGGGATCTTAGGGTAAAAATTAAGGTCTTACACAAAGGAGGATCAAAACCTCGTAGTTCGGGGTAAAAAAATTCAAAGATTGGTGAATTGATTTTAATCAAAAGCCTTAAGGTCTTTTGTTATCAAAGGGAGAAAACTCAACCTAAACCAACAATCCACCATGTGAGGAAGGCTTCAACATACTAGTGAGGGGTTAACCCTATAATAATCATGGAAGGCTTATAATCCAACACTAAGGATGAGGTGATATTTACATCAACCACTATGATAACTCAAACCTATGACTAATGTTTTTGAAAAGGTTTTAACAAGTGACCATTGCAACCACAAAACAACTTGAAATGGGTTATATTTACAATTTAGGTTTATTTACAAAAATGAAGTCAAAGTTGGATTAGAGTTTATTTACAATGAGTATTCATGAAAATGGTTTTGAAAAGTCAAAGGCCTAAGGCCTAGGTTTCTAATTTTAAACAAAGTCAAAGTTTTAAAAATGATTTTTGGCTTGGTTAGAGTGGGGAGAAGAAGAGAAGGGTTATTCCTAAAGCATACAAAGATAAGAGGGGAAAGAAAAACCCTTGGAGTTCCTTTTCTTGAAGTCATATAGAGATGACTCAAGATGCTCCTTTCCTTTGGACTTAGCACATAAATAAGCAATCAATAATTTGAATTCAAGCTCCTAGGATATCCATTTTGGCTTGGCTCTTAACTTGGCTACCTATGACAGTGGTCCTCTTTTCACAATCTTAAGATGGAATCCCTATCACACAAAAGCAAACATCAAAAAGCTCACAACACAATAAAGGGAATGGTCAAAGAATAAGTTTGGAGGAGAACTCCTTTTGAGGTCAACTTTGAATTTTAGCATTCTAAAGGCATGAGGCCTAGTTGCTCTTCAACACATTTTGCATTCTAAAGGCATAAGGCCTAGTTACTCTTGAACTACTTTAAGCATGGGTAAGTTCTAATTCTAAGTCCTTTCTCCTTTTGCATTTGGGTTCAAATCAAAACAAACATAAAACAACACAAGATAACAATATATTTATATACAATAATGGGCTCAAATGAGCAAAAGAAAAATGACATAAACATAAAGTATGTGCTCAAGTGAGCAAAGATGAAAATCAATATGAAAAATGAGTAAGAAATAAATGACATTAAAAGTAAATGACAAGAAATTAAAAGCTCAAATTAAAGTTAGTATTTAGTAAGGTTATGTTAGCTTGTCATAAGACAATGTAGCGCTATGTTAAGCAATCGTAAGTGGACTAATGTAGTAGTCACACCTATATGAGGCCGGTCAATAAAAATATAGGCAAAGAACACAAGTTAGAGATCATGACTAGTAAGCCAAGCTCCATAAACTTGCCATGCCAAACAAAAAGGGAAAGTCCTTGTATTAACTTTTGGTTATTTGCTTGACCAAGAAGCAACCTATCTTTGACACAAAATAACTCGCTTGATCATGGATCAAGTTGAGTTTGGTTTGGATTAAAGAAAGTTAAACTTCTCATTTGTCAAGACCAACCTCAAGACTTTAACTCATTGGCCATTGATGGAAAGAAAGGGATGAAGATGAAAGGGAGGGGAATAAGAAGCCAACTACAAACCTAATTGATCAAAGTTGAATTAAATCAACCTCAATCAACACCAAACAGAACAGAAATGAAGATAACAAGTCAAGAAGTCAATGATATTTTTTTGGCATTTGTTGAATTAAAATAAAATACAAATAAAAAATAAACAAATAAGGTTGAACCTCAAATTCAATTCAAAGCAACTTCAACAAGTCCAATTAAATTCTCATAGGTTCAACATAGTCAAACAAGCTTTGACTAATTTTCTCACAAATTTTTGAAATCATAAAGTAATTAAAAACAATTAAAAACAATTAAAAATAGCATAATATGAATTAAAATCTCAAATAATCTCAAATCAATCAAGAAATTGTTGAGACTATTTTTCATTGACTTATCATGATCCATAGATGCTATGAAAATATTTTTTATGTTTTCTAAAAGTCAAAAAGTATTTTAAAATGAATTAAAACCATTAAAAACCAAGTAATTTATAAAAAAATATCAAATGAAGTCAAAAAATAATTAAAAATCATAATATGAAACTAGATTTTTCAAGATTTTTTTTGGAATTGGTCTCATATTTTTCTGACTTCAAATGAATTTTTAATGAATTTTTGAAAATGAAATGAATTAACAGAAAATAAATGGAAAATGAAAATAAGCAAAAAAAACCACAACCATATGATCCACATTCATTAGTTGACGTGGCATTTGGCACGATCCAGATATGAGGGAACACGGTGTACACAAGTCAAGCGCGCCACAACATGAATTAAAATAAGTAAGTAACACGGACGCACGAGATTAGATCCTGAACACAAGATCCAAAGGCCAGGAGTATGCACACGTGGTGGTGGTGGTGGAAACCACCATCTTCTCCGGCAAAACAACCAATTCCGGCCACCAGTTGCAGAAAAATAAAACTTAATGAAAATTAAAAACAAGGCCATGGAAATGAAGCTCGTGTGATGTAGATCATCACTGTACCAATGGATCTCCTTCACTCTTCCAATATTGAGAGAAATGTGAAGGAGAAAATCATGGTGTCCACACGGATTGCTCATGAAATGAAGAATTGAAAGCATCAACAGCTTGCCTCAAGTGTGAGGAATTTCAAGAATGCTACATTGAATTAAGAGTTCTAGATCCAAAAAGTTTGAGATTATACCTCTAAATTGATGAACTTCTGGCCACGAATTCTCCAAGATCCTTGCTCCTCTTTGATCTATGAATGTAATGGAAGTGATAGGCTAAGGAATTTGGCTTTAAAACTCAGCTAATGATGCTGAATTTCAATCTCGAAAAATTGAAGAAAAGTGATTAATTTCTTTAGTGATGGCTATGGTTTCACTCCTGCAGCACTTGGGATCTCCAAAAGGTTAGCAAATGAATGAGAGGAAACCTCTATTTATAACTGAATGCATCAGCTGATCATGCTTTGCTCATGTGCATGGAAAATGGAATTTGAATTGCATGGGCCTGTGTAAGCGTGTGGAAGGCCCAATGATGGCTGAAACAACTTGCTGAGTTCACGTGAAAAGTAATTGGACGTGTGAATTGGATGGAATGTGCTTGCAAATCAAGTTATAACATAAAAATACCAAAATGCACATAAATGGAAACAAATTCGAAACTCACAAATGGTACACCCAAATGACTATTATGAGTAATGGTTGGAAAGCTCTTGAAATAAGGAAAAAAAGTCATGTTGGGCAAAAAATCATTTGGCATGTGCAAACTGATGAAAGCTGGCTGGGAAAATCCAAGTACAAAACATGTTCAAATCCTTTTGAAAAAGTTCACCAAAAACAAGCTTATTCAAACCCCTCTGTCATAATGCTACAAGCTTCAAATGAAAAAACCTCAAATATAAAAGTTGTATATCCTTTCAAGATAGTCAATATAGACTCAAAGTGTGCATCATTTGGATTTTATATGACAAAGTTATGGGCATTTAAAGTTGGGTACTTTTTCAAATTCAATGAATTAGGTCCAAGATGACCTATAATGTTTTGCATTATCACATATATTTCTTTTAGGATTATGAAATTTTGTCCAACATAAAATTTGAATTAGACATCTCAAGATTTCCAATTCATTTTGTCTCACCTAAAAATAATAAAAATTAAGGAAGTTATTCCCTTGGTAAGTTGACCCAAAATTAGGGTTTCAGTCAAAATGACCTATAATGTTTTGAAATGAATGATGACCTTAAAAGATTCACATGGGGTTTTGATAAACATGAACGTTGTTCATATGGTTCTTAAGAACATGTTTTCTCTTGGGGTCATCTTCATTTGACAAACACATTAAAAGTTATATCTCATTGAACCTCAACTTAATCAGATGACTTGACTGGTCAACTTTTCAAGGCCAAACTTCCAATCTTGATGAATAAATGATTGAGGGGCCTCAAATAGGAAAATATATGCATAAAATTATTAATGAAAGAACTTCCCTTGATTAAATTTGATAAGAGGTTGAGATTGCTTCATGGGCAAGGCATAGTCAAAACACAGTGAAATTAGGGTTTCCTTGGGAAACAATCCTCAAGCCCTTTGGGTTATTTCGATCAAATTGGAAAATTGAGATACTTGGGAGACATATATGATGATTAGGAGATTTGTGGACCATTTTCATGATTTTTCTCATCTTCATCTAACCATTGCATTGAGCTTAGGAGCCTCCTAGGAGCATTGTGGAGCACATGATCACTTGAGCTTCAAAACAAAAAGAGTTAGTGACATATTTTTGTGCTTTTGGTTAGTAATAAAATAAGAAAAGAAATAATATACAATAAAAGCATGCTTGGTGGTCTCAAATCACTCAAACAAGTCCCAACCCTAGGGTTAAGGAGCCAAACATGCTATGATCCTTGAGGCAATGCACTTGTGCAATAACATGATGCCATGAGGGATCTTAGGGTCAAAATTAGGGTCTTACAGATGTCCCTATTTAAGTTCATTCTAACCGGAGATATGAAGGTTAAAATCTTCGTCTCGACGAGATAGAATGGGCTTAAATAATAACAAAGAGACGAATTTTGGTCCCTAAGAGAACTCATGATGCAAATGTATGCATGCAAAATAAAATCTTCATGGTGAATAATTACCACAAAGAAAAAGAAATCAGGAGAAACTGAAGATCCATAGGAGTAACACACTCACTAGGGAGGCAGAGACTCTGGGGGAAATAAGGTAAAAACACGTGAGCAGGTCACGACTTGAAAACTTGCTGGGAGACACGAAGGGATTCCATGAAAATAAATTGATGGAAAGACTCGAGCTGATGCAAAGATGTATGTATTGGGGAATATGCCAATACAACAAAACTATCGACAAAGGATACATCAGATAAAAAATCCAGACTCAGACGGGGATGTCCACACAGGACTCAGCTGAGAAAGAAACAACGAGATATTACTGGTTACTGGGTAATAAACTCAAAGAGAGACATGTTATCAAAACACCGGTTACTGGGTGAGAGAACAACACGCTCAGGGAGAATGAATATCTAAGACCGGTATAAGGGTGAAAGATATCAATCATCCGAAACATCTGAGGAGGACCCAAAAGGCACATCTAAACTCAGGAAAATATGACTTCACAGGGGACACAAAGTCATAATAGGGAGCAGAAGGAAGGAAACACCAGGGATACCGATTACTGGGCATATAATAGGTGACCAACCAGGCGTGAATTGGGAATATATCCAAGACACTCATCATCCGAAAGGAGGGCTAAAGAAGCAAACTAGACTTTACAGGATGGACATTCAATTCCACAAGAAAATACGAATCTTACTCGACTGGGGGATGAAAAAGACTTCGACTGAAGAGCGCATGAGATATATTATCTATTACCATTATAAACATAGATAACATACGCGCATGGAAGATTATCCACCACCGGTTACTGGGTTAATAAAGGATAAATCGACCGAAAAGAAAGGACGTCGAGATACCGGTTACTGGGTATAAAATGATGACCAATCAGAAGGAGAAACAATCATTACCAAACAAGGGTAAATGAAAGATGACTCACCAGGGATAAATTGCCCGACAAAAGCAATTATCCAAGAGATATATCACCGGTTACTGGGTGGTATACTCAAAACGAAGGAATATCAATACCGATTACTGGGTAAAGATAACCAACAAAGAGGGGATTACATCTACCGGTTACTGGGTAGAAAACACAGAAATAGGACTTATAACTACCGCTTACTGGGTAGAAAGCCACAACAATCCGCTGGGGAAAAGATGAATAATTACTGGTTACTGAGTAATTGAACAACTGAACCACAGGGAACTGTAGGGGATAACAAGAAATGAATTAATCTAGGAACAAACTAGAAAGACACAATCAAACAAGACTTAACCCGATGAGGATATAACTCAGGGGGAGTAATTCCATCCCAATACACACCCGGGGAGGAAACTGAAACAATAATCGTCCACGAGGACATAACCCAGTGGGGAAGGAAGAAGGAAAGATAGACACTTTCTACTTATAGGGCTGACTCTATATGGAGAGATCAGACACAAACATCTTCTTGGGGAAGACCATTTCACCAATAGCAGGAGATAACAAACAAAGATATATGGCAAAGAATGCATCATGAATATCTGAATGCTATGAGTATGCATGTATATGCATGATTTGTGTATGATTAATGCTGACAAACAGACATATCTAACACAAACAAGTCCGAACAGACACCCGACACAACGTCTCGACAAGAAGGGGAAGTGATTGGAAAAATAGCAAGTGTACTATTTTTACCGATGTAGTAATAAGGAGTTTTATCTCCAAGTATCGATCTCAAGGATTGCGTAGGAAATACTTATTTTACTTTGATTCTATCAGAACAAAAATATAATGGTTTGGTTGTTTTGGAATTCTAACAATAAACACAATAGACAGTAAAATATAATTGATTAATATAAAATATGCTAGGGGAAGTGGTTGATTTAACCAGTTATGAATTTAGTCAAGATTTCCTTAATACATATGAAACATTCAATTACCTAACCTCAGAATGTTCTTCCTTAAGTCCTTAAGGAAGAAACTATTAAACTACCAATTCTTACTCAAATTCCCATTCAATTAATCATTGGTTTTAATCATAAATAATATCAAGGTTTGCGGTGGGTTACAAAAGTTACTAGTCCTAGATGATGCAATCATAAACCTAATTGTGTGAAAACCCTAACAATAACAATCCTGTTATTGATAGTCATAGATCAATTTGTATTTGTCCGATACAAAAGCATAATAACATCACACAATTGAATTGAAATAAGTAACATATCAATAAGGAAATCATTTGTTCAAATTCATAACATACGATCAAATCAGGACCACCCCCCTAACATAGGGGGTTTAGCCTCTCATAGTATTCAAAGAAAGCATAGTATTGAGATTAAACATTACAAAGAACTAGGATATTTTGATCTTCAATGGTCGAAGCCCTTGAATCTCGCCGTCTTCGAACCCTCCGGAATAGCTATCTCTCTTGTGAAGTGTTTTCTTTCGTACGGCCAAAAGTGTTTTCTCCTTTCCCTTATAAGCCTTCTAATAGCTTCAGATGAATCTCCTCCAAGCAAAAGGTCCAAACTACCCTTAATGAGCAGAATAGGTTCACAAAGCAAAAGTTTAGGTTTCCAAGCCACGCCCAACAACACGGGTCGTGTGTGTACACACGGGTGCCCGTGTATGCTCTCCAAAATGATTATTTTCAGATTAAGTTACATGGGCATCAACACGGGCCGTGTTCCTACACACCGGTGCCCGTGTTAACTCTCTGTTTTTCTGCCTGTCCAACAACACGGGCAGTGTTGTGGCACACGGGTGCCCGTGTTAATGCACTGTTTTAAACAACACGGCCGTGTGTCACCACACGGGTGCCCGTGTTGATCTCTGTTTTTCTTCTCCCATTTTGCTCTGCCTGATCAACAACACGGGCAGTGTTGTGGCACACGGGTGCCCGTGTTGACCTGCTGTTTCTTCATATTTTTGCCTTTCTGGGTATCCATAACTTCACCGTTATTGCTTTTAAACCTGTGCAATGGCCTGTAACAATGACACTACCGAACGAAGCATAAACGAGATCTTTTTGACATAAACTTGTAATCGAATGCAATGCGATACCAAACCAACAAAACATGATAAATGACTCCGAAGCAACTAAAAACAACCATAAATCTTACCAAAGTGATGATAATATGTCGGATTAACGGTGGGAATTCAATGGAAATGGTGACCGATCACAACCCCAAACTTGTCTCATTGCATGTCCTCAAGTGATGTATTGAGTCCAAACAAAGGTCACCCCCGAATTCATTTTCCACAATGCAACCTAGTCTTTCACCATTTGTGTTCTTACTTTCCAATCGAGTTTCAGGTCTCTCCGATTCAGGCAGTTTACCACATTTCCACATCAGAAACCTCGTCACCTGCAAGCTTTTCACACACTCACAACATCTCTCAGGGTTAGGTGTGTACACTCACAGCACAGTATGCAATACCAAACTCTTAAATTTGAATACATTCTAATGTCACAACAACAGCAGATTCCACACACTTTACGAGGTCTTTTTGGGTTGTAACGGGGCTTGGGTACGGTGGGATAAACAAAAAAAATGGATAACAAAGGGTTTTGAACTCGGCAGTCATGTTGTGTGATTTTTCTTTCTCTTTTTCTCGTGCATCATGTATACTTTGGGGGTTAATTTCACTCTTTTGACTCTTTTTCTACTCAAATTTTTCGAGCATTTTATAGGTGTTAGAGTCTTAAGTCTCGGCAAATGCATTTTTCTCTTTTGTTTTTCTTTTCTCTTTTTATTTTTTTTAATTTTTTTTATTTTAAAGAACATACATACTATTTTTCTTTTTGTATGCTCTCTTATTATGCACTTGCCTTCTCTTTCAAGATTTCCACCCCAAACTTAGTTTTATTGCACATCTTGCAATTCACACAATCATACCGAGTTATGGAAAAAAAAGAATGAATGATTAAAAGTTAACAGGGGGTTTATGATGAATAATGCTTAATAGTTAACAAGGGGTTTATGATGAATAAAATGGCTAAGGCTCAACGGGGTTCACGAAGGGAAACATACATATAGGGATGGTTAGAAAGGCCCTGGCTAAACAAACAACTTGCCTTAGTGTGTGTTGTCATGCTGTGACGTCAACAGGATATACGCAAAATCAGAGTGATAAAGTCATACCTGGCTAAACTCTCATGCTGATATTTAGTGTTTGGCTTTTTGTGATCTCACCATGTTGGTTAGCTTGCAAGCTCTGAAGCCTCCTCGTGTTATGTGGTTCTTTTCTGACTTGGTTTTTCCCTACCGCTTTCTTGGTCCGGTGTCCCCAAATTGTGCCCGACTTATTTTCTCATGGTTGCATCAACTTCCGGGGTGCCTTATCAGAATAAGTATGAGGGGTGTCTTTCAGCCACTACCATTGATCCCGGATTCGTCCAACCATTTCTCATCACTCTGTACACACAAGTAAACAACGAAAAGAAACAAAAACAATACGACGACAACAAAACAAAAGCGATGGAAATAAAACATGAAAGGAAAAACCCCCCCACACCTGAACTAAACATTGACCTCAATGTTTAAATCCAGATACAAAGGGGACTCACAGCGACTACTGTTTGTTTACTGCACTTGTATGGTTTCCTTCCATTTGGAGGTGTTTGTGACTTTGCCTTTTTAATTCTCCTCCTCCCCTACACAAAATTTTAGCACACACAAAGAAAAATAAAAACGCAATAAATTAGAAATCAAACGCGTGGGTTGCCTCCCACGAAGCGCTTCGTTTAACGTCGCATGGCTCAACGGTTCATTTCCCTTATCATGGGGGGTATTTCAGGTTCAAAACCTTGTTGCACCTCTTGTCTACAACACGGACGTTGTCTCTTTTATCAGTGTGGACTCCTTTGTGCCACGATTCCTTTTTAACTATCCTTTCAGTGTTTGGAATCTTTCCATTTCGGGTGGCTACTGGCAGTGGTGAGCCTTTGATAGTATTCAATGTCCTGATTAAGCCTACTTGATACTGAGATTTTGTATCTTCCTCCATCTCCTGGTTTTCAATAGCATTCAATGTTATTTCCTTGTTGTGAACTTTCAAGGTTAACGTGCACTCATCCATGTCGAGCTTACATCGACTCGTCTTCATGAAAGGTCGACCCAGAATGATGGGTGCCTCATTGTCTTCAGGTATGTCTAGGATTACAAAATCGACTGAGAAAGTCAAGTCCGTTATTGTTACCAGCACATCTTCAGCTATACCATATGCATCTTTTCTTGAGTGATCCGCAAACTTCAGATTGGTCTTTATATCACTGATGTTTTTAATACCCAGCCTGTGATAGACCGATAATGGCATCAGATTCACACTAGCTCCCGAATCTATTAATACCTTTTTGAAGGTTCTTTCTTTGATTGTGCATGGTACTGTGACGGTTCCTGGATCCTTCTGTTTGTTAGGAATGTTCTGCTCCAGGGAGTTTGCATTATATTGTTCCTTACCAGATACCTGTTCTTCAGTGGTTGGTTTCTTTTCAGCCATTACCTCTTCCACGAATTTCTTGTACATGGGCATCCTTTCAAGTGCTTCAAACAAAGCCATATGACCCTCAATCCTTTTAAACATTGTCATGAATTTCTCCAAGTCCGACTCACTAGGTTCCTTCTTTGTCATTCTCTGAGGATAGGGCAACTTAATCACCGGTTTAGTTTCTTTTGTAGTTTCTTCTTTAGTCGGCTCGCTCGGTGATATCATTTCTTTCTTTTTAGCAACCTTTTTCTCTGTCGTCGTGACAATATTAACATTCTCCTGACCTCTCGGATTTTGAATTGTTTCACTTGGTAGGGAACCTGGTGTTCGAGAACTTGCCAGTTGCTGTGCTATCTGTCCCAGCTGAACTTCGAGATTCCTTAGGGAGGCGGTGGTATTCTTCTGATTGTTTCTAGTCTCTTCTTCAAATTGCATATTTTGAGCTGCCATCTTTTCAATTGCAATCTCCCAATATGCCTTCTTTGGGACTTGTTGTTGCTATTGCAGATATTGGTTTTGATATTGGCCTTGTACCTGCTGTTGCACATTCCCCTTCTGATCTTTCCTAGCAAAGTTGGGGTGATTCTTGCACCCCGGATTGTAGGTGTTGGAGTAGGGATTGTTTTGCTTTAAAAACTTGATATCTTCTATCTGCTGTGGTGTTGCAAAGCAATGAACAATATTGTATGGTCCATTACAAATGCCACACACATCGTTTGGTGCCTGTTGTACTTGAGCCACTTTCTGAGCACCTATGTTTAGTGCCTTCAACCTTTTCTCCACCTCTACAGCAACTGCTTCTTCAATTTTTACCTGTTTGTTTGTTTCAAGCTTCAAATCAATTACCGTAGATTTTCTTGACACCCTATCATACAACTCCAGATGCTCATTTGAGGCAATTGCTTCAATTATCTTCTTCATACCTGTGGCTGTTGCAAAGTTAGCTGAGCCACCAGCTGCTGAGTCAAGGATTTGTCTCGTTTGAATTCGAAGACCATTAACAAACATTTGCATCTGCTCAGTTTCATCCATGTTGTGAGTAGGACAAGCCACTAGGATTCTCTTGAATCTTTTATAGGCATATCCTAGTGACTCACCCTCCTTCTGCTTGAAGTTAAGGATCTCGTATCTTTTTCTCAGTGACACAGATGCGGGAAAATATTCCTACAAGAATGTTGTTTCCATCTGCTCCCATGTAGTGATACTGCTAGCAGGTAAGGAATAGAACCACTCTTCGGCTTCATCTGCTAAAGTGAATGGGAACATACGAAGCCTTATTGCTTCTTCGTTATGTCCAGACATTTTCAGCGTTGTGCTCATAGTCAAAAACCTTTGGAGATGCTTGTTGGCATCTTCATTCACTCTTCCAGAAAAGGACCGCCTTTCGAGTTGATTAATTATGCTGGGATGCAGCTGAAATTGTTCCACATTAACCGGTTGGTTGACAATTGTCATACGACCACCCGCAGTGTTGTTTCCACCATAGTCACCGAGAAGTCTCTCTGGTGGTGGTGGTTCTGCAGCCATGACCTCAGGAGTTGTTTCTGCTTCTGAATCTGAATTCTCTGAGTGCACTGCAACAACTTCCTTCTCTGCTTTTTCTGCTATTTCCAGTTTTTCTCGCTTAGCTTGTCTTAGTCTAGCGCGAAGAGTTCTTTCGGGATCTGCATCAAAAGAAAAATCTGCTGAGGCCTTACCTCGCATACACAAGTTAGACAAATATTAGAATTGACTAACAAGACTGTCACAGATAAAATTTTGGTTGACGAGCAACAAAATTTCAATAGAATAAAAATTAAAATAGGTATTTTGGCAATCCCCGGCAACGGCGCCAAAAACTGGATCGGAAAAATAGCAAGTGTACTATTTTTACCGATGTAGTAATAAGGAGTTTTATCTCCAAGTATCGATCTCAAGGATTGCGTAGGAAATACTTATTTTACTTTGATTCTATCAGAACAAAAAGATAATGGTTTGGTTGTTTTGGAATTCTAACAATAAACACAATAGACAGTAAAATATAATTGATTAATATAAAATATGCTAGGGGAAGTGGTTGATTTAACCAGTTATGAATTCAGTCAAGATTTCCTTAATACATATGAAACATTCAATTACCTAACCTCAGAATGTTCTTCCTTAAGTCCTTAAGGAAGAAACTATTAAACTACCAATTCTTACTCAAATGTCCATTCAATTAATCATTGGTTTTAATCATAAATAATATCAAGGTTTGCGGTGGTTTACAAAAGTTACTAGTCCTAGATGATGCAATCATAAACCTAATTGTGTGAAAACCCTAACAATCACAATCCTTTTATTGATAGTCATAGATCAATTTGTATTTGTCCAATACAAAAGCATAATAACATCACACAATTGAATTGAAATAAGTAACATAGCAATAAGGAAATCATTTGTTCAAATTCATAACATACGATCAAATCAGGACCACCCCCCTAACATAGGGGGTTTAGCCTCTCATAGTATTCAAAGAAAGCATAGTATTGAGATTAAACATTACAAAAGAACTAGGAGATTTTGATCTTCAATGGTCGAAGCCCTTGAATCTCGCCGTCTTCGAATGCTCTGGAATAGCTATCTCTCTTGTGCAGTGTTTTCTTTCGTACGGCCAAAAGTGTTTTTTCCTTTCCCTTCCAAGCCTTCTAATAGCTTCAGATGAATCTCCTCCAAGCAAAAGGTCCAAACTACCCTTAATGAGCAGAATAGGTTCACAAAGCAAAAGTTTAGGTTTCCAAGCCGCGCCTAACAACACGGGCCGTGTGTGTACACACGGGTGCCCGTGTGTGCTCTCCAAAATGATTATTTTCAGATTAAGTTACAGGGGCATCAACACGGGCCGTGTTCCTAGAAATGGGTGCCCGTGTTAACTCTCTCTTTTTCTGCCTGTCCAACAACACGAGCAGTGTTGTGGCACACGGGTGCCCGTGTTAATGCACTGTTTTAAACAACACGGCCGTGTGTCACCACACGGGTGCCCGTGTTGATCTCTGTTTTTCTTCTCCCATTTTGCTCTGCCCGATCAACAACACGGGCAGTGTTGTGGCACACGGGTGCCCGTGTTGACCTGCTGTTTCTTCATATTTTTGCCTTTCTGGGTATCCATAACTTCACCATTATTGCTTTTAAACCTGTGCAATGGCCTGTAACAATGAAACTACCGAACGAAGCATAAAAGAGATCTTTTTGACATAAGCTTGTAATCAAATGCAATGCGGTACCAAACCAACAAAACATGATAAATGACTCCGAAGCAACTAAAAACAACCATAAATCTTACCAAAGTGATGAAAATATGTCGGATTAACGGTGGGAATTCAATGCAAATGGTGACCGATCAGGAAGCCCACTGGATAACTCAAGCTTGGGAACCCGAGAAAGATGAAAATAAATTATCGGGGGTATCAAACCCTATACCAAAGCTACACTCGCTGAGGATACAAAGAAGATGTATTCAGGAGCAGCGAAAGAAGATGATCAAACAGAGGACCCAACTCTAATGGGGATTATCTCTGGAATAAGAATGAACAAGGGAAGACTTTAACCACAACTGGGAGTAGGCAAAGTCAAAGCTTGCAACTGCAGGAGATAACACTCTGCACAGGAAAAGAAACTCTACTAGGGAAGCTTATCAAGGAACGATGTAAAACTCCATGGGGAATAACCACCAACCAGATGTACATCAATCAAAACACTCCCTTTTATCTTCCGGAGAGGAAACTCTGCAAAGGGGAAAATAGCATTTTGCTCCACTGGGGAAGGAAATAAACGTCTTCACCACCAGCTCTGAATGCTAGAAGAAATCTTCAGACTCGGAGAAGATACAAACATCAAACTTGGATCAGGAAACCCTATTGGGGACAAGCTGTAAATCATCTACTTGATAATGGCTTGGCTTACAAGTTACGTCTAATACAAGACACACAAAAATACAGCAGTGAAGTATGATGGACACATAAAATCTTCACGCCTCAAAATCCCCGAAACTGAATGAAGGAACGCCTTCCTTTTTATATTGCAGTACCTGGGCTTTTGCACCTGTATTCTCCTGAATTTAAGGTCACACGAGTTCCCATAAATTCAACATTTAGGTTACTAACAAATAGGCTATTTGTTAGGTTCATTAAATGTAGCTTGGTTATTGGTTTCCTGGTTTTTCTCTAAGCTGTTGACTTCCTGAAGAATAGCCCAAGAAAAGCTGAAACAGAAAACTGAACAACCTACAATATAGCATATGCTGTCAGGAATGAATGTCACGACATTCAGCTCGACATCAAGGTCCATATGCTGAGTCTGTTTTTCCAGAAAACAGACTGTACAATTTTGCTAACCTGTACATGATCAAAATGACCATACTACAGTAACAACTTACATTAGTAAATGTTAAAGTGTCCAACTTAACATTTACACATTTGGCCTTAAGTTAGTTCTGTTATTCTCTTGAAGAACAAACTAAGTTACATGCTGAAGTATAGCAGAACATCACTCTGTCTAATGTTCAGTAGCTGCTGTCAGTGATGAATGTCATAACATCCAATTTGACATTCAGTCAGTAGGCCTTATGCCAGGTCTGGTCTTTCCTTGATAACCAGACTGGAAATAAATACTAAGTTCTAACAGAACACCAGCTGTTCTATTTCTTAGTATCTGTTGACAGGTATGAATGTCACAGCATCCAGTTTGACATTCAATAAATCCTGTGTTAGCTAATCCTGCAGTAACTACTCAAGTGTGTCATGACATCAGTCAAGACATCAGGGTACAGTTAGATATTCTAACCTACAATGTAGTCACACATACATACTATGTCATGACATCAGTCAAGACATTTGTAACCAGCTAGTGTTTTACCATATAATG
This sequence comes from Lathyrus oleraceus, assembly GCF_024323335.1. Lineage (NCBI taxonomy): Eukaryota > Viridiplantae > Streptophyta > Magnoliopsida > Fabales > Fabaceae > Lathyrus > Lathyrus oleraceus. The sequence goes on from NC_066581.1 coordinate 423,300,012, forward strand.
CAGCCAATTAAACACCTACAAACTCCCCCTTTGGAATTTTTTTGGCTAAAACACTTTGATCCCCATAACAGAGTTCATAGCAGCGAAATCACACACCTAGCAGGAAATAATACTAGCTAATACACTCAGAGTGGCAGCACACTCACACACATGGAAGTAAAAAAAACTTCACACAACAGCACACACATACAGAAGTTAAATCTAAACTTCAACACACAACAGCTGCAGGGGAGGGAGTTAAATAAAAACTTCACACACAATAACATATAAGCAGTAGCTACACTTCATCACACAGCTGCAGTAGAGGAAAACTTCAATCTGTCATGAATGAGAACCTGTTTTAACAAAGTTTAACACAGTAAACTTCTGTTGTTGTCCTGGGGTATCACTTGTCACTCCCCCTTTTTGTCAAAAATGTTGCCAAAGCAACACTTTAAATTACAGATCCACAAATAGTAATTAGAATTACAGAAATGACAGAAAACACACAAAGACAAGTATTTAAGCCTCAGCCTCATCATCAGCCTCCTCTTCAGAGCTGGCCTCCTCCTCATCCTCAAAACTTTGCCTATCAGCTCCATCCGTGTCCTCAGCAGAAGTCTCCAATTGCAAGATGAGCTTTTCCAAAGCATGCTTTCTAGCCTCCAGCTCTTTGCAGGTCTCTTTGAGAACTGCAATAACAACAGCTTTGTCTGGTTGGTTGCCAGTTTTGGATGTTTCTTCCGATGTCAAGACCATATCAGGGACATGCTTGCCCAGAAACAGTTTGTAGCTGAACGCCAATGGACTCTCTCTTCTTCTCACAAAGTCATTATCTGTCAGGATGTGTGGAAATTGATTCAGTACTATTCCACATATGAGAGACGGAAAGGCAATAGGTCCCTTCACACTAAAACTCCCAGCATGCTTCATGGTCTGCTCAAAGATGTAAGTCCCATAGTCCACCTTTGCCTTGGTTCCCACTGCATAGATGAACTTTCCTAACATCACAGACACAGTTGACTTGTGATTTGTGGGTACCCAGTTGGCTGCTCCAACTTTGTGTAGCATTGCATACTTTACACTTAGTTGACTGACCACCAGCTTCCCTTTGAGAGGCCATTTCTGGACTTGCTTTGCTGTGATGACTTGACAGATAGTGTTGTCAGTCACTTCAAGCTCTGGTTGCACTTCATCTGCTCTTCCCAAATACAGATTTATCACTGAGGGGGAAAAGGTCACGCACTTGCCACGCACATAGACCTTTCTAAATTCTCTGGATTTCCCATCAGCACACTCCTCAGACAGATTAACAATGAACTCCTTCACTAAGGTCTCATAGCATTTAGGGAGTTTAGTCACAGTTCTCATCAGTCCTGCCTCTTTGATGAGATCCACAATTTCCTTACACTCCAATGCATTCTGAGCCAGTTCTCTCTCCAATGCCAGCCTCTTGTGGTATACATACTTCCACCTGTTAACACTGGAGGCAAAGTGGAAGGACACATTGTCAATAGGAACTTCTGGGACACTGGCAGCCAGCCTGCTGGAGGAAGGCTTCTTCCTGGACATGGATGTTGTGACATCACATGGGACATCAGATTCAGACTCCACCACCACAGCCTTGGTCTTCAACTTCTTGGGCACCTCTTTGCTCCAAGATTTTGTAGGTCCATAACCTTTCCTCTTGTGTGCACTCTCTGTCCCTGGTTGCTTGTGAGGATTTGTCTCATCAACTTCCTTGGAGGGGGACTTCTGCTCCACAGTCTTTTTCTCCCTCCTAGACCTAACCCTCTTGGCTATCGTAGGGACAACTAAAGCCAAAAGTTCATTGTCAGAGAGCTCTTCCACGTTAACCGTTTCAGCTCTAGGGTTGTCCTCAACACCTTGAGTAACATTGGCCTTCTCACCTCTCACTTTGCCTGAGGGTTTTTCAATCTTTGACCCCTCATGAGCCTCTGGTTGCTCAACATTGTCAGTGACATTCTTTCTCAACACTACAGCTTTATCTTGACATGCAGCAATATCAGGAATGATGGTGTTCAAGGGAACAGAAACCCCAGGAACGTTCCGATTACCAGATAGTATCTGAGTGACGATAGTTGCAATGGAGTTATGCACATACCTCGAGCCTTCCCTTGTTTGTTCATCAAGAGCGATTTCTGATGAAAATCCGGAGACCGTTTCCTTAGGTCTTCTTGCATGGGACGAAGTTGCTGCGTCAACAACAGGATCCTCCCGGGTAGGGTGGTAAGACTCAGTGCTGAGAGAATCAGACATGGTGGTGTAGGTGGTTGAGTCGGAATTGTGCGACATGCTTAACGTCTCGGAGGAGAGTTGAATCGTTTCTTTGGAAGAAGGTTTGCACAGATGGGAGTAGAAGCGACGGAATGTGAAACGCTTGACGCAAGAGTGAGGTCTATTAGATTTTGACCACTCAGAGCTCACTATATGTTGTTTAATAATTTGCTTTACTAAACAGAAGCTAACTAATTTCATTAGTTGCTATAAATTTTCAGACGTACGCATTCCCTCTTTGCCCTTACTATTGTCACACTTAGCAGCGTACCATGTCATGACATTCCGGGTGACATTGTACTCTGTCTGCATCAGGTTCCCCCTTACCAGGGATGACCACTTGCTACCACAAGCTAGGTATTGAGTTTCAGCAGATGACAATAATACATACCTCTGTCTATCATTTGTGTGATGACCAGTAGGTGCCAATGGCTCATTACTTTCTGTCAGACATTTTCCACGGTCTGTCCTTTTATCTAAAGACAGATATGAGACTCTTCTCATAGCTCCCTTTGAAATGCTCTTCTTCATTCCTTTTACCTGAAGGAGATCAAGTCTTCCATGTCCCAGCGTCCCTTCCTGATCTTCCTTGGCTAAAGGACACTTGGGAAGGTTGAGAGAGTCTTTAGATTCCCATAGATAGCAATTATCTTTGGATCTGTTTCCTCTCATCACTTCTTGATGACACCCATTCAGCACCACACATCCTCCCTTGGTAAATTCCACCTTGCATCCTTGGTCACATAGCTGGCTTATGCTTATGAGGTTCACGGTTAGTCCTTTTACTAATAGTACACCACTCAATTTTGGAGCTTCAGGACAGTCCAGCTTACCAACACCAATGACTTCTCTCTTAGTTCCATCACCAAATGTTACACACTTGGTGGTAGGAGGATGTAGATTCACCACTAGGTTGCTCATCCCAGTCATATGCCTTGAGCAGCCACTATCAAGGTACCAGTCTTGTCTGATATGTGCCCTTGAATATGTGTGAGCAAGGTTAGCAACACACTGCTGATTCTCAGGAGAGAAGTGAAGCTTAGATGCCTGCTGCTTAGGATTGGCCTGAGGTGTCTGCTTAGCCGCCCATGTTTGTTTCTTAATGGGGACATTATGCATAGACACCTTCTTCTTAGGCCTGCCTTGTGGGGTCTGGTTTGAGTAACCATGCAGCCTATAGCAGAAGGGTTTTATGTGACCGAATCTATCACAGTAATGACATCTCCATCTTTTGAACTTCTTTTTCTGATGATGGCTCATTCTGGTTCCTCGATGTTGAGACATTGGATGTGACTCCCCTTTGGATTTCTGAACTTTACCCTTTGGGCGTTTGCGTTCAGCTAAGGATCTTTTCCCAAGGCCTAAACCAGAAGTGGTTTCAGACTTCTGTCCTATCTTCAGGATCTCTTCCAAGGTGTCAGATCCCTTATTCACCATTTTGATGGATTTGGTCATTTGGTCTAACTTAGAGGTCAACAAGGAAATCTCACCCCTCAGACCCTCTATGACTTTCAGCTGCTCTAGTTTCTCAGCTTCTAGCTCTTTGATGAGTTTCTTATGTTTTTCTCCTTGGATACACACTTCTGCACTTTTAACACATAGTTCTTTATATGAGGCAGCAAGTTCATCCAAGGTGAGCTCATCTCCACCTGAGTTATCTTCTGAGGTACAGATACTGGTCATAGCAGCGACATGTTTGACAGATTCTCCTTCAGATTCACTCTCAATGTCTTCTTCTGACCAGGTGACAGAAAGCTCTTTCCTTTGCCTCATGAGGGAGGTAGGGAAGTCAGTCTTAATATGACCATATCCTTCACATCCATGGCACTAGATTCCCTTGCCTTGGTTGACCTTATCTTCAGAAGTAGGTCTTTTCTTTATGTCAGACGGGATGTTCTTGACATTAGGTCTACCCTGTTGATCAACTTTCTTTATGAGCTTGTTGAACTGTCTCCCAAGCATGGCTAAGGCTTCTGATATACTTTCATCACCTTTAGTATATCCTGCTTCTGACTCCTCTTCAACATTAGATACAAACGCTATGCTTTTGTTCTTCTTTTCAGCATTCTCACACAAGCCCATTTCAAAAGTTTGAAGAGAACCAATGAGCTCATCCACCTTCATATTGCAGATGTCTTGTGCCTCCTCTATGGCTGTGACCTTCATAGCAAATCTCTTAGGCAAGGACCTGAGAATCTTTCTTACAAGTTTCTCTTCAGCCATTTTCTCACCTAGTCCACCAGAGGTGTTTGCAATTTCAAGAATATTCATATGAAATTCATGAATAGTCTCATCCTCTTTCATCCTCAGATTTTCAAACTTGGTGGTCAGCATCTGAAGTTTGGACATCTTCACCTTGGAAGTACCTTCATGAGTTACCTTGAGGGTATCCCAAACTTCCTTAGCTAGTTCACAGTGGTGTACCAGCCTGAAGATGTTCTTACTGATTCCATTGAACAATGCATTCAAGGCCTTGGAATTTCCAAGAGCTAATGCCTCTTGCTTCTTGTCCCACTCTTCTTCAAGAATCTGCACACTGACTCCATCTTCACCTGTCCTCATTGGATGTTCCCATCCTTTGTTGACAGCTCTCCAGACTTTGCTGTCTAGAGACCTTAAGAAGGCTATCATACGAGGCTTCCAGTCATCATAATTAGAGCCATCCAACATGGGTGGTCTGTTTGAGTGTCCTAAATCCTTGTCCATGGTACTAGAAAGTAACTTCCCTAGATCTCACCCAGAAATTCACAGGCAGGGTGCCTGCTCTGATGCCAATTGAAATTCTAGTTATCAGACTTTGGATGTCACACGGGTTGTTATGACATCCAATTCTGCACAGACAGTAATTATGCAGAACTTAAAAGTAAGTGCAGTAAATAACACAAGTAATTGTTTACCCAGTTCAGTCCAACATGACCTACATCTGGGGGCTACCAAGCCAGGGAGGAAATCCACTATTAGTAGTATCAATTCAAAGCTAAACTCACCCGTTTACAACTTATCACTTAATCCCTACCCAATGCAATTTCAATCTTAAACTAAGATCAGAGTTCCTACTCACTCCCCCTCAATCACCTCAGTGATTACTATCTTTAAACAATGTTAAAGACAAGTTGAAGTCACACTTCAAACAACTCTTGATTGTGCTTCACAGCTTTAATCAAGATACACAACACTCACGCTTAAAAGCTTTGAGCGACACAACACTTACAACTCAATGAACACCCTATGCCACAGCAATCATCTACTTGATAATGGCTTGGCTTACAAGTTACGTCTAATACAAGACTCACAAAAATACAGCAGTGAAGTATGATGGACACATAAAATCTTCACGCCTCAAAATCCCCGAAACTGAATGAAGGAACGCCTTCCTTTTTATATTGCAGTACCTGGGCTTTTGCACCTGTATTCTCCTGAATTTAAGGTCACACGAGTTCCCATAAATTCAACATTTAGGTTACTAACAAATAGGCTATTTGTTAGGTTCATTAAATGTAGCTTGGTTGTTGGTTTCCTGGTTTTTCTCTAAGCTGTTGACTTCCTGAAGAATAGCCCAAGAAAAGCTGAAACAGAAAACTGAACAACCTACAATATAGCATATGCTGTCAGGAATGAATGTTACGACATTCAGCTCGACATCAAGGTCCATATGCTGAGTCTGTTTTTCCAGAAAACAGACTGTACAATTTTGCTGACCTGTACATGATCAAAATGACCATACTACAGTAACAGCTTACATTAGTAAATGTTAAAGTGTCCAACTTAACATTTACACATTTGGCCTTAAGTTAGTTCTGTTATTCTCTTGAAGAACAAACTAAGTTACATGCTGAAGTATAGCAGAACATCACTCTGTCTAATGTTCAGTAGCTGCTGTCAGTGATGGATGTCATAACATCCAATTTGACATTCAGTCAGTAGGCCTTATGCCAGGTCTGGTCTTTCCTTGATAACCAGACTGAAAATAAATACTAAGTTCTAACAGAACACCAGCTGTTCTATTTCTTAGTATCTGTTGACAGGTATGAATGTCACAGCATCCAGTTTGACATTCAATAAATCCTGTGTTAGCTAATCCTGCAGTAACTACTCAAGTGTGTCATGACATCAGTCAAGACATCAGAGTACAGTTAGATATTCTAAACTACAATGTAGTCACACATACATACTATGTCATGACATCAGTCAAGACATTTGTAACCAGCTAGTGTTTTACCATATAATGCAGCCAATTAAACACCTACAGAATTTTAGAAAAAGAGGCACCAAATTTGGAGTTATGAATCAAAAGTTATGGCCATTTGAAATCCCATGCACACTTGACAATGATTTGACCATATCTCCTCAACCATACATCATAAATTCATGATCTTGGACTTTTTGGAAATGGGAGAGACAGATCTTCAACTTTCATATTGGACAAAAAATCATTTGAAGCTTATTTGGTGATGCAAGATTAAGTTGAATTTTAACCAAAACCCTTCCATTTTTGGAAATTTTCAATTGTGGGTCACTTTCCATTTTTGGCAACTTTTGCCATGACCTCAAATTCTTCAAGATATGCATTTGTAATGACACATAAGCCTCTTTGGGACATGAATGAGATGTTGAAACTCATTTCTCCACTTCCAAGCCCTCAGTTGACTTTTTGTTGACTTTTTGGTGTCCTAGATGACTTGAACATGCACAGATGACTTTGAGCCTCAACCACTTGATGAAATGGCTCCAAAATGAACCCTAGCTTATACAAGCTCAATAAAATCATATGATGACCTCCATCTCAATAAAGACCTCATCTCCTTGAGAATCCCTGATTAGGAAAATGCCATTGATTAGGGTTGACCAGAGGTCAAAACCCTAATCCCAAGGAACATGAACAAGCATACTGAACCCCTTGAGGATGATAAGACCATGATGATGGTGATATATCCTTGCCAACAAGATAATACTCCACCTCCTTGAGGAACCAATAAAACCCTAATTGAAGAGCAACCCTCAGATGGCTGGTGATCAATCCATGAAGACCCTCAGGCTTGAATCTCTTGACCTCTCTATCTTCTGAGAAAGACTTAGGAGGATGACTTGTTTATTTCTCATGATATGCAATATGAAATGACTAATGCCTTAAAAATGAAAGATTCAAAAATGCAAAACTAGTCCCAAGAGAGGAGGGCAAATTTTGAGGTGTTACAGGTTGTTGTTGTGGTTGTTGAGCTTCTCTGAAAGCAGGTGCTATATGAGCCACCTGGTGTTGGTTAACAGTTGGTCGAACTTCTTTCCTCCTCACAGAGGTCCTTCTCTTAATATGGGAAGAAACAACATGAGTCTCCCCTTCTTTCTTCCTAGCAAATCCTCCATATTTCTTTGCCGAATTATCATCACGGGACAGCCGTCCTTCGCGGACTCCCTCTTCTAGCCTCATCCCCATATTTACCATTTCGGTAAAGTCTGAGGGAACACTAGAAATCATGCTCTCATAATAGAAAGAGCTCAAAGTCTTCAGAAAGATCTTTGTCATCTCCTTCTCCTCCAAGGGTGGCACTATCTGAGCTTCCAATTCTCTCCACCTCTGGGCGTATTCCTTGAAGGTTTCTTTATCTTTTTGGGACATTGCCCTCAATTGATCTTTGTCTGGAGCCATGTCCATGTTGTACTTATACTGTTTCACGAAAGCCTCTCCTAAATCATTGAAGGTGCGGATGCTTGCACTCTTTATCCCCATATACAAGCGGAGCGCAGCACCTGCCAGGCTGTCTTGCGGGCATACATCACAAGATGACTTAGTGGACACGTGTTTCCCTTATACTTCTCAAAGTCAGGAACTTTGAACTTAACTAGGATTTTCACGTTGGGCACCAAGCACAGTTATGTAACACTCTTCCCAAACAGATCTTTGCCTCTTGGCATTCTCAATTCCTTGCGCAACTCAAGGAATTGGTCCTTCATCTCGTCCATCTTTTCATAACGTCCGGTCCTTCAGATGGCTTTGAGTGATAGATGGTGTCTTCAACACGCGACAAAGTATGCACAACGCGAGGTGGCACAGACATGACCGGGCTGGATGCCGGCATAGAAGCAAAAGTGGGAGCGAAACCCTCTGGTACAAAATTAGATGGCATTCCCCAAGGGAATCAAGCAGGCAGATACATAGCGAAGTGGGCGGTGGCAGCAGGCATTGTTGAGGTAACCACTTCGAAGATGATTGTCCTCGCGGGAGGAGTTGCAGCAGTTGGAGAAGTTTGACGAGCTGCAAGAATTGACTCCATCATGGCAGTCAGCCTGGCAATCTCCTCTTTCAAATCTCTGCTCTCTTGTTCAAGGTGTTCCATGATCTTCTGATGATTAGCTCTGGTGTTGTACCGGTGCGTCAGCTTGTCTTCAAAGTAAATGAAGAGTAAAGAGTTAGACCATTGCATCAGGAGTTCAGAACCAAAACCTGCTTATGCATATGATGCATGCAATGCTTGTGCATATGATTTGTTTTTTATCAGAGGAATTTTATAAAGATCTATTTGCAAATGTTTCGAAAATATTGAACCTTTTAAGACATATGTGGAATACTCATAACAATATAATATTTGGAAATTTTTACACCAAAGAAGTAGTACAGTCTCGGTAACCAAATAAAATACAAGAGAAAAGGAGAATAAACATCCTATGGAGCCCTAGAAGCAGTCGTCCAAAGCCTTCAAGATCGGAAGATACATTGCACGAAGCCTCTTCATCTCTCTCTTATAAGCTGCTTCCATGTCGGCCTTCTCCTTGGCGAGCTGATCACATCTCTTCTTCCAAAACCTAGATGAGTGAGGTAGGAGAGAAGTAACCACATCATCGGGCTCATCAATAACCTGATGCTCTAGAAACTCTATCATTGCATCCCTATCATTGAGCTACTGAAGAAGCTCCTCACGCTCACGTACCCAAGCACGCGAACGGTCTTCGTCTCTCAACTCCTCTACTCCTTGATTAGGGAGGGTTGAAGGCCCAACCATAACCATAGAGGTAGGTCTCGGATACTCGTACGATATGCGGTACTCAAGAGCTCTCTTCCTTACCCGAGAGGTGTAAGGCTCCAAAGCGACACAGTTCTTCGGACCAAGCTCATTCCTCCCTTTCCTATGAACCTTGTGCCAGGCGCGGACCATCCTATCCTTCAAGTTTTGGGGATCTTTACCCTCTTGAAAGGATAAGCCTTCCAACAAAATGTTGTTAGGTTTATCCTTCAAGGGGAACCCAAGCTGACGGCGAGCCAAAGCAGGATTGTAGTTAATTCCACCACATGTACCAAGAAGAGGTACATTGGAGAACTCACCACAAGAATCAATAATCTGAACGCCATCATAAACACGATTATACCAAGAGATATCATCATTAGTGAGAGACATAAGTCTCGTGGACCACCGTAGACATCCCTTGTTCTCCTTTAAGGCAAGCGTCTGAGGCAAGTGCGAAATAAACCACTTGTGCAACAGAGGAAAACAGCACACAATGGAATTACCACCCTTTGCATTCCTTATATGCAAAGAGAAATAAGTGTCACCCAACAGAGTCGGAACGAGATTAAGAGAAGAGAAAATCCTAATAGCGTTCACATCCACGAAGTTGTAGATGTTGGGAAATAACACTAGCCCATAGATGAAGAGTACGAATACGGCTTCAAAAGCTTCCTTACTTATGGCCTTCCTAAACAAGGTAGCTTTGGCAATCAGAAAATCGGACGGGAGACCTTGAATTCCCCCTTTGGTAGTCATATTGGCAACAATGTCAGATACCTCCACATGAAGCATATCAGCAATCTCTTGAGAAGACGGAATCTTCTCCAAACCTTTGAACGACAACTGGTCAAGAAGAGGTATACCCACATAATAAGCATACTCCTTCAATGTAGGCAAAAGCTAGAAATCCAGAAAAGTGAAGCACTGATACAAAGGATCGTAGAACTGCACCAACACACTTATCAGACCTTCATCCACCTTGGTAGAAAGAATAGATAGAAGCTTCCCATGGCAAGCTTTGAACTCCAAGGGCTCTAATACATAAGATGTCAGACACCTTAACTCTTTCAAGTCGGGTTGTCTGAAACTGTACTTCTTCGTATTCCTTATTTGCTTATCCATGTCTGAAAAATTACAAAAAGACCTTTTAAGTTCCTTGTAAAATCTTATTATTGATGACATGAATGTGAATGAATGCATGGATGCATGGATGCAACAAACACACTCAAGGATCAAGCAAGTCACACCACACAAAGGTCACGGGATGGCTCAAGTCATCATCAATACCAATCATCCATTTTGGTGGATGGTTTACACCTTATCAACACCCAAGTTCCATTGAAATTTAGGATATACGAGAACGGATCGACCGCGAATCACGGGTTTGTTGTAAGTCACGAGCATGGAGTCTCGGTTAAGAACCACCCAAAGGGAGTGTACTATGGTTAAACCTAACAATCATGTTCTAAAAAGATTCCCATAGTCATCATCCCATCTTTCGAATATTATCGGATAAAACGACTACTCGTTCTCCAAAAATATTCTCAAGAGGGACTCTTATGAGTGTAGTATCGCGTAACAATCGTATCAAATCTTACACTTGAACGACCTTCGCACTACATCCTAAAATAGGCCAAGATGGGCTAGGTATCTAAGGTCCTTGGCTTCTAGGGTTCCTATTGGAAAGAGTAATGCATAACCACGACTACTCGTGTGACATTAGTGATCCCAATAAAGACCTCCACCAAGTGAATGGACTTGCAAGTCAACTTGTTAAGGAATAACTCCACACATGTCAACAAGACTATGTCATTCTCCTATCATAAGTGCACTCGAGTTAGGGTATAGAGCTCATCTCACATGAAACCACCAAGCATACAAGCAATTAATATATCAAGCAATTCATACATTACAAACAATACATTCATCCCAAATTTGCACAAAAATATGCCACAAATAAATATAAACATACAACACATGCAAGCAAAGAGTAGGCTAAACCCACTAGAGAGAATCCCAGCAGATTCGCCACTTTTCTGTAGCCGGGTTTTCATGACCTTTAGGTTTATTGACTAAACCAAAAGTCAACATACAATTCGAGTCGCCACCGCACTTTTATTTGTCCAAAGAAAAGGCTAAAAAGCGAACAAAAACCAAGTAAGAAGTTTTTCAAATCAAAAACTAATAAAAATGTCAGAGATCTAGGTAAGGGGGTTGGTTATGAAATGGGAAGGGTTTACGCACTCAAAACATCCTTAGTACTCTAAGGGAACCTCTTTTTGCAAATATGTGTTGTAGGTTGGTATTTGTGAAAAGATTTGTGCAAGAGAGTGAAGGGATGAGAAGAAAATAGATTATATTTACAAATTTTGTTGTTTGAATGGATGAACCCATTGCCTACGTACCATCACAAAGGAGGATCAAAACCTCGTAGTTCGGGGTTAAAAATCTCAAAGATTGGTGAATTGATTTTAATCAAAAGCCTTAAGGTCTTTTGTTACCAAAGGGAGAAAACTCAACCTAAACCAACAATCCACCATGTGAGGAAGGCTTCAACATACTAGTGAAGGGTTAACCCTATAATAAGCATGGAAGGCTTATAATCCAACACTAAGGATGAGGTGAGATTTACATCAACCACTATGATAACTCAAACCTATGACTGATGTTTTTGAAAAGATTTTAACAAGTGATCATTAGAACCACAAAACAACTTGAAATGGGTTATATTTACAAGTTAGGTTTATTTACAAAAATGAAGTCAAAGTTGGATTAGAGTTTATTTACAATGAGTATTCATGAAAATGGTTTTGAAAAGTCAAAGGCCTAAGGCCTAGCTTTCTAATTTGAAACAAAGTCAAAGTTTTGAAAATGATTTTTTGCTTGGTTAGAGCGGGGAGAAGAAGAGAAGGGTTATTCCTAAAGCATACAAAGATAAGAGGGGAAAGAAAAACCCTTGGATTTCCTTTTCTTGAATTCATATTGAGATGACTCAAGATTCTCCTTTCCTTTGGACTTAACACACAAACAAGCAATCAATAATTTGAATTCAAGCTCCTAGGATCTCCATTTGGCTTGGCTCTTAACTTGGCTACCCATGATAATGGTCCTCTTTTCACAATCTTAAGATGGAATCCTATCACACAAAAGCAAACATCAAAAAGCTCACAACACAATAAAGGGAATGGACAAAGAATAATTTTGGAGGAGAAGTCCTTTTGAGGTCAACTTTGAATTTTAGCATTCTAAAGGCATGAGGCCTAGTTGCTCTTCAACACATTTTGCATTCTAAAGGCATAAGGCCTAGTTGCTCTTGAACTCCTTTAAGCATGGGTAAGTCCTAATTCTAAGTCCTTTCTCCTTTTGCATTTGGGTTCAAATCAAAACAAACACAAAACAACACAAGATAGCAATAATATTATACACAATAATGGGCTCAAAGCAAAAGAAGAATGACATAAACATAAAGTATGTGCTCAAGTGAGCAAAGATGAAAATCAATATGAATAATGAGCAAGAAATAAATGACATTAAAAGTAAATGACAAGAAATTGAAATCTCAAATTAAAGTTAGTAGTTAGTAAGGTTATGTTAGCTTGTCATAAGACAATGTAGCGCAATATTAAGCAATCGTAAGTGGACTAATGTAGTAGTCACACCTATCTGAGGCCTGTCAATAAAAATATAGGCAAAGAACACAAGTTAGAGATCATGACTAGTAAGCCAAGCTCCATAAACTTTCCATGCCAAACAAAAGGGGAAGGGCCTTGTATTGAGTTTTGGTTATTTGCTTGACCAAGAAGCAACCTATCTTTGACACAAAATAACTCACTTGATCATGGATCAAGTTGAGTTTGGTTTGGATGAAAGAAGGTTAAACTTCTCATTTGTCAAGACCAACCTCAAGACTTTAACTCATTGGCCATTGATGGTAAGAAATGGATGAAGATGAAATGGAGGGGAATAAGAAGCCAACAACAAACCCAATTGATCAAAGTTGAATGAAATCAACCTCAATCAACACCAAATAGAAGAGAAATGAAGATAACAAGTCAAGAAGTCAGTGATATTTTTTTGGCATTTTTTGAATTAAAATAAAATACAAATAAAAAATAAACAAATAAGGTTGAACCTCAAATTCAATTCAAAGCTACTTCAACAAGTCCAATTAAATTCTCATAGGTTCCACATAGTCAAACAAGCTTTGACTAATTTTTTCACAAATTTTTAAAATCAGAAAGTAATTAAAAACAATTAAAAACAATTAAAAATAGCATAATATGAATTAAAATCTCAAATAATCTCAAACCAATCAAAAAATTGTTGAGACTATTTTTCATTGACTTATCATGATCCATATATGCTATGAAAATATTTTGTGTTTTTTAAAAGTCAAAAAGTATTTTAAAATGAATTAAAACCATTAAAAACCAAGTAATTCATAAAAAAATATCAAATGAAGTCACAAAAATAATTAAAAACCATAATATGAAACTAGATTTTTCAAGATTTTTTTTGGAATTGGTCTCATATTTTTCTGACTTCAAATGAATTTTTGAAAATGAAATGAATTAACATAAAATAAGTGGAAAATGAAAAATAAGTGAAAAAAACCACAGCCATCTGATCCACATTCATTAATTGACGTGGCATTTGGCACAGTCTAGATCTGAGGGAACACGGTGTACACAAGTCAAGCACGCCACAACATGAATTAAAATAAGTAAGTAACACGGACACACGAGATTAGATCCTGAACACAAGATCCAAAGGCCTGGAGTATGCACACGTGGTGGTGGTGGTGGTGAAAACCACCATCTTCTCCGGCAAAACAACCAATTCCGGCCACCAGTTGCAAAAAAATAAAATTTAATGAAAATTAAAAACAAGGCCATGGAAATGAAGCTCATGTGATGTAGATCATCACTGTACCAATGGATCTCCCTCACTCTTTCTATATTAAGAGAAATGTGAAGGAGAAAATCATGGTGTCCACACAGATTGCTCATGAAATGAAGAATTGAAAGCATCAACAGCTTGCCTCAAGTGTGAGGACTTCAGAAAACTACATAAACACAAGAATGCTACATTGAATTAAGAGCATATCTGAACAAGTCAGAAATGGCTACATCAGAGATGCTGAGGCAAGACTCCAGGAGAGACTTGCCAGAGAAGCTGAAGCCAGAAGGCTGGAGGAAGAGAGATTGGCCAAGGAAGCTGAAGAAGAAGCAAGAAGACTAGAAGAAGAAGAAAAAGCTCGTCAAGCTGAAATCCTAAGGGAAAAGGAAGCTGAAGCTAAGGCTCTGGCGGATGCAGAAGCACAAGCTGCTGCTGAAGCTGAAGCTCAGCAGGCTCTGACTCTGGGGGAGTCCTCTTCTGTGATCCCTATGGTTCTTCAGACTCTGAAAGAACTTAAGCAAGATCAGAATGAACTCCGGGCCAGAATGGACAAGCAAGATACTGTCAACGACAACATCTAGAACATGCTTGCAATGCTGCTTCAGAGAATGCCTCCGCCTCCGAACCCCTAGGCACTTAGGATTTTATTTATTTTGCTTGCCTGTTGTTTCTGTTTTTTTTTTTGCCTTCTCTGGATCCGATGTTTTCTTATTTCTTGTTGCCTTTGTGCTTCTATTTTAATACAATGTTTTTCTCTTCCATTATTTATTTTTTGCTATGTCTTTTTGATTCTGACAAAAAGGGGGAGAAGTCATTAATAGCTCTGATGAAAATATTGTCTAATACCTTAAGCATTCTGCAACATATTTTTCTTAAAAATAAATTTATCTAACCTGGACTTAAGAAATTGCAGAAGATATCAAGAAACCTCTTTACTTAAGAAACTCTGGTAAGAACTTCTGAACTCCCTAGCACTATCTCAGGGGGAGCTTCTGTCTATCTGATCTAATATTATTCATGTTTCATCTGCTAATTAAGGTTGTTTTGTCATCATCAAAAAGGGGGAGATTGTAAGAACAAAAATTGTTCTACAACAGATTCCTTGATTTTGATGATAACAAAGGATGAAACCAAAAATGGCACCCTAACGAAAAGTTTCTAAGTGTGCAGGATTCTAAAGAAAGAAGGAAGAAATCTGATGATGTCATCAGATACAAAACCAGATCAGATACAAACTATCAAATGATCAGAAGCATCTGAAGTGAAAACAAGTTCAAGAAAGTCTAACTCTGAGTAAAACAACAAGTATCAGATGCATCTGAACAAGAAGTAAGCTCTAGAAGTTCTGACTCTGAACAATACTATCTCTAGATTCCAGAAGTTATCAGCGCTATCTGAAGAAACTATCTGAACTCAACATCAGAAGCAAGATTCGAAGATTCTCCAGAAACACAAATACTCTGAGCATGGATTGCTAATCATGAAAGAGTAACGTTAAAGTCAAGTAAAGATTTGCAAATGGTTTTCCTAATTAAGAAAGAGACGTTAATCTCCGTTTTCAATAAAGAAGATACTACTTGTGGTAAGTAGTCATTTCAAGGAGAGAAAGTTATCCTGCAGAAGCTATTTAAGTGATGGCGTAAATTCATTTTAATATCCACCAGTTTCATTTACTACCTCACTTCTATATATAAAGGACTGCAAATCAACATTCAGTACTACACAAGTATTAGCTAACAAGCCAAAATTATACTGAAACATCAACACTCAAGAAAAACACTCTTGCTCTCTAAGATCTTCACGAAGCTTTTGCTTATTACGTGAAAAACTCTTGTTCTTACTATTGTAATATCTGCTTTCTTAGAAGCATTCTAGATTACATTAATCTTTCATTTATTTGTTTGTTGATTTCCTCAAGTGACTCTGTGTAGTCTGTATACTTGAGAGGACTAAGAGATTTTTCTCTTAGACGTTGTTTGTAATCTTTCAAGATTAGTGGATTAAGTCCTTGTTGAAGGCGAAATCACCTTGGCCGGGTGGACTGGAGTAGCTTTGTGTTATAAGCGAACCAGTATAAAATCATTGTGTGGTTTTCATTTTGAAAAAGCGCTTATTTTTCCAAACAATTCAAACCCCCCCTTTCTTGTTTTTCTCACCTTCAATTGGTATCAGAGCTCCGGCTCTGTTATTGATTTTCTAATCAAACACTTAACAGTGTAGAGAGATCCAGTACGAGAAAAAACATGGCCCACTCAAATGAAAGAGATAGTTACAATGCTAAGCCTCCTGTTTTTGATGGAGAGAAATTTGATTACTGGAAAGATAGAATCGAAAGTTTTTTCTTGGTTATGACGCTGACCTCTAGGACATTGTCACAGATGGATACACACCTCCAGTCTCAGAAAATGGAGCTGAAGTTCCCAGAAATAAGATGTCAGAAGATCAGAAACGTATCTTCAAAAATCACCACAAGGCCAGAACAATACTTCTAAATGCTATATCATACAACGAATATGAAAAGATCACCAACAGAGAGACAGCCAAAGATATACTTGACTCTCTGAAGATGACTCATGAAGGAAACTCCC
This sequence comes from Lathyrus oleraceus, assembly GCF_024323335.1. NCBI lineage: Eukaryota > Viridiplantae > Streptophyta > Magnoliopsida > Fabales > Fabaceae > Lathyrus > Lathyrus oleraceus. The sequence goes on from NC_066581.1 coordinate 423,316,774, forward strand.
AAGTCAAAGAGACGAAGGCTCTGGCGCTTATCCAGAAATATGAAGCCTTCAAGATGGAAGATGACGAAGCTATAGAGGCTATGTTTTCTAGATTCCAAACTCTTATTGCAGGTCTCAAGGTGCTAGACAAAGGATACACAACTGCAGATCATGTTAAGAAGATAGTCAGAAGTCTGCCAAAGAAATGGAGACCTATGGTTACGGCTCTGAAGCTGTCAAAGGATCTGAACAATATCAGCCTTGAAGAACTTGTCAGTTCTCTCAGAAGCCATGAGATAGAACTAGAGGAAGATGAGCCTCAGAAAAGGAACAAGTCCGTAGCGCTAAAGTCCAGATCTGAAAGACGGAAACCTGACAGAACCAAAGCTCTCCAGGCAGAAACTAAAGACACTGACGACTCTGAACCAGAAGACTTCGATGAAGAAGAGTTGTCCCTACTAACCAGAAGAGTTAAGCAACTCTGGAAAAAGAGGAACAACAACTTCAGAAGACCAAGACCCAGAGGGGATCGATCTGAATCAACTTCAAAAGGTAAATCTAACAAAGATATTACCTGTTATGAATGTAAAGAAACAGGTCATTACAGAAATGAATGCCCCAAGCTAAAGAAAGACAACCCTAGAAAAGAAAGCTTCAAGAAGAATACCTTCAGGACAAAGAAAGGACTGATGGCTACCTGGGATGATAGTGAATCTGGATCATCAGAATCTGACTCTGATGAACAGGCCAATGTGGCACTTATGGCTACCACATCCAGGAGTAGCTCAGATGAAGAATCTGAAGAGGTATTTTCTGAACTTTCCCGAGATGATCTAGAATCTTGTTTGTCAGAAACTCTTAGCTCATATCAGAAATTAAAACAAAAGTTTAAAAACATTAAAGGCTGTCTTAAAGCAAAATTTGAAGATTGTGGCGAGCTTGAGATGACAATTCTAGCACAAGAAGATACAATTAAATTGTTAACATTAGAAAGAGATGGAGCAAAAAGAAAAAGCTTAGAATTAGAAGAAGCGTTATCTCAAACTCCACAAACTTCAAATGCAATAATTTATAAATACGAAGAAGCCTTTCAAGAATTTCTGAAAAATGGGATAGATAGGAGTATTATGGCATCCATGATTTATGGAGTTAGTCAGAACAATAAAAAGGGAATTGGGTATGATTCTAAGGAAGATAAAACTTCTACCAGTAACCAACTTAAGTCTCCCTTTTCATATCATTACACACACACACAAGAACAAAAATTTAAAAATGCTAGAAAACCCAAAGTTATAAGAAACTCTGGGAAAACTAATCTCAAAGGACCCAAGAGATTCTGGGTACCAAAAGATAAGATTGTGTATGTTGCAGATATCCTATGCAGCAAAGTTCAGACACCAGTCATGGTACCTGGACTCTGGATGCTCGCGACACATGACGGGAAGAAAGTCTATGTTCCAAAGTCTGGAACTTAAAGATGCTAGATTTGTAGGCTTCGGAGGAGATCAGAAAGGAAGGATCAGAGGCTCCGGAACTATTGGTAATGGTACTCTTCCCTCTATATCTGATGTTCTTTATGTAGAAGGATTAATGCATAACTTGTTATCCATAAGTCAATTAAGTGATAACGGTTATGATGTAATCTTCAATCAAAAAACATGTAAAGCCATTAATCAGAACGATGGCTCTGTCCTTTTCACAGGCAAGAGGAAAAACAACATTTACAAAATAAATCTTTCTGATTTAAAAGATCAAAATGTTAAATGTCTAATGTCAGTTCACGAAGAGCAATGGGTATGGCATAGACGCTTGGGCCACATTAGCATGAGGAAACTTTCTCAGCTAACTAAACTCGAGTTAGTCAGAGGCCTACCTAAACTGAAGTTTTCTTCAGATGCTCTGTGTGAAGCTTGTCAGAAAGGAAAATTTTCAAAAACATCTTTTAAAAAGAAAAATGTTGTTTCTACCTCTAAGCCTCTGGAACTTCTTCACATTGACTTATTTGGTCCTGTGAAAACAGCATCAGTTAATGGAAAGAAGTATGGACTAGTCATTGTTGATGATTACAGTCGCTGGACATGGGTAAAATTCCTAAAGCACAAGAGTGAGTCTCACTCTGTATTCACCAGTTTCTGTTCCAAAGTGCAAAAAGAATTTGACTCTAAAATTATTAGAGTCAGAAGTGATCATGGTGGAGAATTTGAAAACAAAGATTTTGAAGAATTATTTGATTCTAATGGAATATCCCATGATTTCTCCTGCCCTAGAACTCCACAACAAAATGGAGTTGTAGAGAGGAAGAATAGGACACTCCAAGAGATGGCCAGAACCATGATCAATGAAACTAATGTAGCAAAGCACTTTTGGGAAGAAGCTGTAAATACAACGTGTTACATTCAGAATAGAATCTCTATAAGACCTATTCTAGAAAAGACTCCCTATGAACTGTGTAAAGGAAGAAAACCAAACATTTCATATTTTCATCCTTTTGGATGTTCTTGCTTTATATTAAATACTAAAGAACATCTGAACAAGTTTGATTCCAAAGCACAGAAAGGTATTATGTTAGGATACTCAGAACGCTCTAAAGGCTACAGAGTATACAACACAGAAACCAAAATTGTGGAAGAATCAATTCATGTCAGATTTGATGATAAGCTTGACCCTGAAAAGTCAAAGCTAGTTGAAAAGTTTGCAGATTTGGAAATCACTCTTGTAGAATCTGATAAAACTCCAGAAGCAACTGTCACTCAGAACTCTGAAGAAATTAAATCTCCAGAAATCCCAAAGAAAGTCAAAAGTCGTATCAATGTATCTGAAGATTTGATTCTGGGAAACAAGGACGAACCTGTCAGAACCAGATCCACCTTCAGGACTTCTGAAGATACTCCTCTGGGACTAGTGTCTCTGATTGAGCCTACGTCTTGTGATGAAGCACTTCAGGATAACGACTGGGTGGCAGCTATGCAAGAAGAATTGGATCAATTCTCAAAGAATGATGTCTGGGATCTCGTTCCTAAACCCAGAGGCACTCATGTCATTGGAACCAGATGGGTTTTCAAAAACAAGCTGAACGAGAAAGGAGAAGTTTTCAGAAACAAAGCTCGACTGGTAGCTCAAGGTTACAGTCAACAAGAAGGTATTGACTATAATGAAACCTTTGCTCCAGTCGCGAGGTTAGAATCTATTCGTCTTCTTGTATCTTTTGCTATTAATCACTCTATCAAATTATATCAAATGGATGTCAAGAGTGCATTTCTTAATGGTTATATTTCAGAAGAAGTGTATGTCAATCAACCTCCAGGCTTTGAAAATTCAAATTTTCCAGAACATGTTTTTAAACTTAAGAAATCCTTATATGGACTCAAACAAGCTCCCAGAGCTTGGTATGAACGATTAAGCAATTTTCTTCTGGAACAAAATTTTATCAGAGGGAAAGTTGATTCTACACTCTTCTGTAAAAACCTTAATAATGATCTCATGATATGCCAGATTTATGTTGATGATATTATTTTTGGTTATGCTAATATCTCTGTTTGCCAAGAATTTTCTAAGTTAATGCAGGCAGAATTTGAGATGAGTTTAATGCAAGAACTAAAGTTCTTTCTGGGAATTCAAATTAATCAAACTCCAGAAGTCACGTACGTCCATCAAAGTAAATATATTAAAGACGTTCTGAAGAAGTTTGACATGACTGAATGCAACTCTGCAAAAACTCCCATGCACCCAACTTGCATTCTTGAAAAGGAAGAGGTAAGCAACAAGGTTTGTCAGAAGCTCTATCGAGGTATGATAGGCTCTCTTCTCTATCTGACTGCTACTCGTCCTGATATTCTCTTTAGTGTCTGTCTTTGTGCCAGATTCCAATCAGATCCTAGAGAATCTCATTTAACAGCAGTTAAGAGAATTCTTAAGTATCTGAAAGGAACTCCTAACCTGGGCCTGATGTATGAGAAAACATCAGAGTATAGACTCTCGGGTTATTGTGATGCAGATTATGCAGGAGATAGAATAGAACGAAAAAGCACTTCTGGAAATTGCCAGCTTCTGGGAAACAATCTGATATCCTGGGCTAGCAAAAGACAATCAACAATTGCTCTATCAACTGCAGAAGCAGAATATATCTCAGCGTCACTGTGCACAACTCAGATGCTCTGGATGAAGCATCAGTTAGAAGATCTGCAAATCTTTGAGAGTAACATGCCTATCTTTTGTGATAATACTTCTGCTATTTGTTTAAGTAAGAATCCCATTCTACATTCCAGAGCCAAACACATTGAAATAAAACATCATTTTATCAGAGACTATGTTCAGAAAGGGATAGTAACATTGAAGTTCATTGATACTGAACATCAATGGGCAGATATCTTTACTAAGCCTCTAGCTGAAGATAGATTTCTTTTTATCTTAGAACATCTGAACATTAAAAATTGCCCTGAGTGAAGCATGGCTCTGAAAATGTAAAATGAGACTCTGATAAAAACAAATACACTTCTGCCTCTGACTCTGATACTTCTACCAGTTAAGAAGATATCTGAGTTAGAAATCTCCAGGAATCAATCTTTTGGTATTCCTGAAGATCAGATACATCAACACGTGGAGCACTAAGCGTCTAACCCTAGAACTTCTAGACAGCTGTCAAAAGAAATTCAAAGGTCAGAACGTTTGAAATCTCCTTGAGCAGTGTGCGTACTGTGGGATTAGACATTCATTAATTAGCTGTAATCATTTTCCCCCCAAGCGTGCTTACTTGAGCGTTGTGCTAACGCAATTTAATGTGTCGTTTTGCATGTGTTTTACTTAGAGTATATAAACACTTTTTCTCACATTTCACACACTTATCACTCTCACTCACTCTAAAACCCTAAACCTCTCTCAAGCATTCTCTGAAAGCTCTTCATCTTCATCAATCTTCTTCTCCTTCACCATGGACGCTCAACAACAACAAGTCTTTAACTTCTCTCAAGAAATGGAATCAAGCTCTACTGCTCAAACCTCAAGCATTCCAACACCAACGGTTACAGGCGTCACCATCACCCCTGTTTACAAAGAACCTCATGTTCTTGACCGTGAACGCCATATCAACCTTTCAACCCCTTTTGAAGGATTGGACGTGTTCTGTGAATCGCTAGTTGATTTCGACAACTTAAAGAGAAATGGCGTTGATCTTACTGAAGAGCTTCGTAAACAAGGATGGGAAAACTACTTCCAAAGGCTTTATGGTCCTGTTTACCCTCTTCTCATCAAGGAGTTCTGGAGATTTGCAGATGCAGATGACCACTTCATCGTATCCTATGTTCTGGGGGTGAAGATTGTTATTACTGAAAGGTCAATTGCCTCTCTGTTGAACATGGAAAGAAGTGGAGGAAAAAGGATTTACAACATCCCTCCTAGGTCAAAGCGCATTACTGATGTAATCAACCCAACAATCTTCAAACCCAACGCTGAAGGAAATCCTTCAAAGAACAAAGAGCTGCACCAGAACCTCAGAGTGTGGCTGAAGATTATTCTGGGAACCATTCACCACCGACCAGCCTCTAACTCCTCTGACTACATCAATGCAGACCAGAAATGCATTCTGTATTGTATTCAGAAGGGAGTGAAGATTTGCCTTCCTGCGCTTCTATTCAGATATCTGAGAGATTATGTCAGAGAAACCAGAAACAATATGAAGCCCAGATCCTACATCCCTCTGGGAAGATTGTTATCTGATGTCTTCATTGAGAATGGGCTGGTGGATCATCTGGAGAAGGCCAAGCTGATGCTAGATCTGGCAATAGATGTTGGGAAGCCTCTGAATGCCAGAAATCTCAAGAGTATGGGGATAATTAAGAAGATTCAAGTCAGACCCACTCTGGACACATCCTGGGATTGTTTGAAAGATCAGAGGAAGATGCCTCATGGCCTTGCCAGGTTCTTCAAGAACGAACCCAGAGATGCGGTTGCCATCTATCTTAATCGTCTGCTGGATGAAGGTGTTGACATCTCTGACTTCAGCCTCGACGATTGTCTAGATTCAGAAGAAGACTTCGTCAGATACAAGAGAGGTCTCTCTGAGAAGAAGATAGCACCTCCGGCAAAGAAGGCAAGAATTGGAGAAGCTTCTGGAAGCAGATCTTCAGCTCCTCTGAATATATCTACTGGTACGTCTGTTCCTTCTGTTACCACTAATCCTCTGATGGCTTCTTCTAACCCTCTCTCTTCACAACCTATTTTTACTACCTCTGAAATCCCACCTTCAACCACCAGAACCTCCCAACCTTCACCAGTTCTAAATGTAGCCCGTACATTCATACCTCCCTCTGAACCTAAATAAACCCACCAAAGCACTTCCTCTTCATCATCCTCAGAACCAGAATCACCCCCATATGTTTCTATCTCTTCTGACCCAGAATATTCTGACCCTGATTCCCCAACCATAGCCACAATTTATGCTCATAAACTTGCTTCACAACAACAAACACAAACACAATCTGAAGCAACTTCACCTCCACCACAACAAACAACCACCATACCTTCTGTAACTCAACCCTCTGACCCCCACACCTCTGATATCACCCTACCAAACATCTCCGCTGCACCAGAACCAGAAACTGAACCTTTAGACTTAAACCCTCTTTACGCTTCACCCCAAAGATCTGAACCTCAACCAGAAGCAGAATCTGAACCTCAACCTGAATCAGAATCTGAACCTCAAACATTAAATCTCAGCCCTCCAAACTCTCCACCTCATACCTCTGAACCTGAACATGAACCTGAACTTTCTACACCTACCCTTGAGGAAGCCATCATGCAGGTAGCAGAAGCATCAGTACAAAAGGTCAAGTCTCTGACCACTAACTCTGAAATCAGTGATGATCCTAAATCTGTAAGGACACACTGGAACAGAGTCATTGGCTGGATGACCTCTGAGTCTTTTAGACTGAAGAGCATATCTGAACAAGTCAGAAATTGCTACATCAGAGATGCTGAGGCAAGACTCCAGGAGAGACTTGCCAGAGAAGCTGAAGCCAGAAGGCTGGAGGAAGAGAGATTGGCCAAGGAAGCTGAAGAAGAAGCAAGAAGACTAGAAGAAGAAGAAAAAGCTCGTCAAGCTGAAATCCTAAGGGAAAAGGAAGCTGAAGCTAAGGCTCTGGCGGATGCAGAAGCACAAGCTGCTGCTGAAGCTGAAGCTCAGCAGGCTCTGACTCTGGGGGAGTCCTCTTCTGTGATCCCTATGGTTCTTCAGACTCTGAAAGAACTTAAGCAAGATCAGAATGAACTCCGGGCCAGAATGGACAAGCAAGATACTGTCAACGACAACATCTAGAACATGCTTGCAATGCTGCTTCAGAGAATGCCTCCGCCTCCGAACCCCTAGGCACTTAGGATTTTATTTATTTTGCTTGCCTGTTGTTTCTGTTTTTTTTTTGCCTTCTCTGGATCCGATGTTTTCTTATTTCTTGTTGCCTTTGTGCTTCTATTTTAATACAATGTTTTTCTCTTCCATTATTTATTTTTGCTATGTCTTTTTGATTCTGACAAAAAGGGGGAGAAGTCATTAATAGCTCTGATGAAAATATTGTCTAATACCTTAAGCATTCTGCAACATATTTTTCTTAAAAATAAATTTATCTAACCTGGACTTAAGAAATTGCAGAAGATATCAAGAAACCTCTTTACTTAAGAAACTCTGGTAAGAACTTCTGAACTCCCTAGCACTATCTCAGGGGGAGCTTCTGTCTATCTGATCTAATATTATTCATGTTTCATCTGCTAATTAAGGTTGTTTTGTCATCATCAAAAAGGGGGAGATTGTAAGAACAAAAATTGTTCTACAACAGATTCCTTGATTTTGATGATAACAAAGGATGAAACCAAAAATGGCACCCTAACGAAAAGTTTCTAAGTGTGCAGGATTCTAAAGAAAGAAGGAAGAAATCTGATGATGTCATCAGATACAAAACCAGATCAGATACAAACTATCAAATGATCAGAAGCATCTGAAGTGAAAACAAGTTCAAGAAAGTCTAACTCTGAGTAAAACAACAAGTATCAGATGCATCTGAACAAGAAGTAAGCTCTAGAAGTTCTGACTCTGAACAATACTATCTCTAGATTCCAGAAGTTATCAGCGCTATCTGAAGAAACTATCTGAACTCAACATCAGAAGCAAGATTCGAAGATTCTCCAGAAACACAAATACTCTGAGCATGGATTGCTAATCATGAAAGAGTAACGTTAAAGTCAAGTAAAGATTTGCAAATGGTTTTCCTAATTAAGAAAGAGACGTTAATCTCCGTTTTCAATAAAGAAGATACTACTTGTGGTAAGTAGTCATTTCAAGGAGAGAAAGTTATCCTGCAGAAGCTATTTAAGTGATGGCGTAAATTCATTTTAATATCCACCAGTTTCATTTACTACCTCACTTCTATATATAAAGGACTGCAAATCAACATTCAGTACTACACAAGTATTAGCTAACAAGCCAAAATTATACTGAAACATCAACACTCAAGAAAAACACTCTTGCTCTCTAAGATCTTCACGAAGCTTTTGCTTATTACGTGAAAAACTCTTGTTCTTACTATTGTAATATCTGCTTTCTTAGAAGCATTCTAGATTACATTAATCTTTCATTTATTTGTTTGTTGATTTCCTCAAGTGACTCTGTGTAGTCTGTATACTTGAGAGGACTAAGAGATTTTTCTCTTAGACGTTGTTTGTAATCTTTCAAGATTAGTGGATTAAGTCCTTGTTGAAGGCGAAATCACCTTGGCCGGGTGGACTGGAGTAGCTTTGTGTTATAAGCGAACCAGTATAAAATCATTGTGTGGTTTTCATTTTGAAAAAGCGCTTATTTTTCCAAACAATTCAAACCCCCCCTTTCTTGTTTTTCTCACCTTCAGTTATAACATAAAAATACCAAAATGCACATAAATGGAAACAAATTCGAAACTCACAAATGGTAGACCCAAATGAGTATTGTGAGTAATGGTTGGAAAGCTCTTGAAATAAGGAACAAAAGTCATGTTGGGCAAAAAATCATTTGGCATGTGCAAACTAATGAAAGCTGGATAGGAAAATCCAAGTACAAAACATGTTCAAATCCTTTTGAAAAAGTTCACCAAAAACAAGCTTATTCAAACCCCTCTGTCCTCATGCTACATGCTTCAAATGAAAACACCTCAAACATAAAAGTTGTATATCCTTTCAGGATAGTCAATCTAGACTCAACGTTTGCATCATTTGGATTTTCTATGACAAAGTTATGGGCATTTGAAGTTGGGTACTTTTTCAAATTCAATGAATTAGGTCCAAGATGACCTATAATGATTTGCATTATCACATGTACTTATTTTAGGATTATGAAATTTTGTCCAACATAAACTTTGAATTAGACATCTCAAGATTTCCAATGCATTTGGTCTCACCTCAAAATAATAAAAATTAAGGAAGTTATGCCCTTGGTAAGTTGACCCAAAATTAGGGTTTTAGTCAAAATGACCTATAATGTTTTGAAATTAATGATGACCTTCCAAGCTTCACATGGGGTTTGGATAAACATGAAAGTTGTTCATATGGTTCTTAAGAAATTTTGGTTCTTGGGGTCATCTTCATTTGACAAACACATCAAACGTTATATCTCATTGGACCTCAGCTTAATCAGATGACTTGACTGGTAAACTTTTCAAGGTCAAACTTCCAATCTTGATGAATAAATGATTGAGGGGCCTCAAATCGGCACATATATGCATAAAATGATGAATGAAAGAACTTACCTTGATTAAATTTGATCAGAGGTTGAGATTGCTTCATGGGCAAGGCACAGTCAAAGCATAATGAAATTAGGGTTTCCTTGGGAAACAATCCTCAAGCCCTTTGGGTTATCTCGATCAAATTGGCAAATTGAGATACTTGGGAGACAAATATGATGATTAGGAGCTTTGTGGAACATTTTCATGCTTTTTCTCATCTTCATCTAGCCATTGCATTGGGCTTAGGAGCCTCCTAGGAGCATTGTGGAGCACATGATCACTTGAGCTTCAAAACAAAAAGAGTTAGTGACATATTTTTGTGCTTTTGGTTAGTAATCAAATAAGAAAAGCAATAATATATAATACAAGCATGCTTGGTGGTCTCAAAACATTCAAACAAATCCCAACCCTAGGGTTAAGGAGCCAAACATGCTATGATCCTTGAGGCAATGCAGTTGTGCAATAACATGATGCCATGAGGGATCTTAGGGTCAAAATTAGGGTCTTAAAAGAAGGCTCAGATGAAGACATCTTTTGAGACCGAGATTCGACGCATCTAAAGGAAGTACGCGCCCGTAGCCAGATCATCTGACACTGTTGCTAGGGGAGCCTTAGGATTATTACTTTCCTTTTCTCTTGTATTTGTACTTTTGGTTTCTGAAATTATACTCAGTGTAATTCTTCCAAATTTTATGAATAAAAGGGATTTTATGGTCAAATTGTTATTATTGTTATTATATGTTTGCAAATAAAACAACATGTTCCTTGAAATTAAAACAAACGAAAATATTGCATTTCATGCATCATTTGCATAATAGGTTTTCCTCCGCCAGATATCTTATTGGTTATTCTTCTGTGCTTCAGCCAAGCTGACTCACTGATACAACACTCGTGCCAATCAAACCAAGATTACAGAGCATTTGGAACAAGAGAACAGAGAGTTGAAGGACGAGATTGCCCGTCTGACTGCCGTGATGAAGTTTGTTCTTACTGCACATAATTAGTCTTCAACAACTCCCGTAACTCCTCCCCAGAGGACTGTCATCTCCGAGGTTGCTACCTCGACCATTCCTGTTGCTGCTACTCAATCTGGTCCATCTATGCCTGCTGGATTCCCGTGGGGGATGCCACCAAATTTCATGCTTGAAGGGTTTGCGCCTACCTTTCCTTCTATGCTAGCATCTAGCCTGGTCATGTCTGTGCCACCTTCAGTTGTTCATACCTTGCCACGTGTTGAGGACACCATTGTCGCAACCTAAAAAAAATTAGAAGATGCGAAAAAACAACCGGCGAAAAAAGAAATGACATAAGAGTCGCCACCGTGCGTTATTTATCCCAACGGAGGGAAAGGAAATGCTCAAAGAAAACCTGGAGAAAGGAAAGGAAAAGACAAGGTCTCGCAACCAAATCTTGGGTTCGGGAGTCGATTATGCAAAGGGAAGGTATTAGCACCCCTACGCATCCGTAGTACTCTATGTGATCCACTCTTGTTGTTCTAGTCTAAAAGGTGTAGGTTTATCTAATGTACTATCTACTAAAAGAGGGACAAAAGAAAATGACTCGCACGGATGTCGCATCCACTGCATACGTATCTCATCTGAATATGAGAATCAGAGTCTTTGTAGCTCGGCTACCTATGGGTTAAAGAGAAGTGTGCTCACTAAGACATCGTGTCTTATGCCTACGTATCTCATCTGGAATGAGAATAAGAGCAAAACATAGTTCAACTATATACGGGAACAAGGGTCTCGATTGCAACTAGGGCAAGAGAAAGGGAAGGTCTCGATCGCAACGAGGGCGAGAGAAAAGAATCGCAACAAGGGCGATAGTAAACAAGGATTAGTTGTTAGTTGTTAGTCAAAAAAACTCGGCAAGACATCGCATCTCGTGCCTACGTATCTCATCTGGAATGAGAATCAGAGTTGTGGTAGTTCGACTACATAGGGATTGCCATCTGAACATGGACTTACAAAGGAGGACACCAGTTGTGTCAAAGGAAAGTGGGCAATTTGTTCACGTCCTAGCAGTAGGTGTCGCAGCTCGCTGAATCGAGTTTTAGGCAGTTACCTCTTTGCAATAGAACGGAGTGACATGCCACAAGATCGGAGATGCACGGAAGGTCTAAAATGGGGAAGCTCTGCCCTAAAGTTGTCGTGCAATGTGGACCTATGTGTTAGGATTTACAAATGGGAACATCTACCTAATGTTAGCATGCAAAGAATAAGGGAATTCTACCTATGTTATCATACAAAAGAATATGGGAATTCTACCTATGTTATCATACAAAAGCATATGGGAATTCTACCTATGTTATCATACAAAGAATGAGGGAATTCTACCTATGTTATCATACAAAAGAATATGGGAATTTTACCTATGTTATCATACAAAGAATGAGGGTTCTACCTAATGGGTGCTACCTAATCGGAACAAGAATCGACGAATGGAGCAAAGAGAGGAACCATGGGTACGGGTAGATGGCGATGCCTGAAGCAATCGACTTACAAGAGGTAGATGGCGATGCAAGAAGCAATCGACTTACAAGAGAAATGGCGATGCCTGAGGCAATCGACTTACAAAAGGATGGATGAATACGTGTTGGTTCTGTTGAGTTTTGAAAATGATTACTCGACGTTGGATCGAGCTTTTGATCTTGTTTTGAAATGGTTATCGGATGTTCATTTTATTTCTTGTATTAACAGATGAATAAAAAATGAAAGAATAAAAATTATACACTTCATGGGAGAGGGGTACATTTTTTATGAATGGGGATTGTTCATGGCAATCACACAATAAAAATATATGCCTCATACACCATACAAGTAGGCAGCAGTTAGCAAACAATAAGAGTGGATAAGCATTAGACAATGCATGAGAAGTATAAACATGTTAAGCAATCAAACAATAGAAGCATGGATGAAAGAAACAAGTATAAAAAATATCAGATGAATCAGACAGGTGAAACTATGCACACAAAGGATCACTGAATAATTTAATCGGGAAATGATGCAAGGATCAAATAAAATCAAGATGTGAGGCCTCTAATACATGGCCTATGACATGAACAAGGGAGGATCAAAATATCTCTTCAATTACCCTAAGCAATCCCTAAGTCAAACATCAATCATAGAAAAGTCAACTGAAAAGTCAAGTCAACTTAAAAAATATGAAATAAATAGCAAATTAATCAAGAAAATTATGAAAAATTAAACTAACTAAGGTGGGGTCAGGACATCATCATCCCTCAAAAGTCAAATGAAAAGTCAACCAAACAAACTAGGTCAAAAATAAATCCAAAATAAATTGAAAATAGGAAATAAAATTCCAATAAAAAGTCAAGTTGACCATGAGACATTGGTCAACCCTCATCCCAAAATCAGAAGTTAAAAATAAATTTAAGCTATGAAAATAAAATTAATAAAAAATGTGTTTCAAAATGAACTATTTAGAATAAACAATTAAAATAAAATATTAACATTAAATAAATATGAAAATAAAAATTAAAATAAATTAAATAAAATATCAAGAAATGTGAAGTGTGTTAGTGGGCCAAGCGTGGAGGTGGAAAGAGAAAGCGCTGGAAGCCCACGATCCAAGTGATATGCAACGTGTGACCAAAATAAAATGTTCATTTAAAATAAACATGTGACATTGCATCGACCGGTCATGCCTATTTTAAGTTACTAAATGAAAAAAGAGCAGCGGATGGCCAGGATTAGGAGACGAAAGCACGATCTGATGGGCACGAAGCATGACACCTCACCCTCTCTTTCATGCAAGCCCTAACCTCATGCAAATGCAGAAAAAAAAACACGAAAAACGCAGCATACTCTTTCAATCTTCTACACAGCAATGCTAACAACTCAGGGCACCAAATGGCATGGTATAAAAAGCAAAACTCAAGTACGAAATGAGAGGAACATCATGGTATCTTGTTTCATTGAAAATAATAACTTAAACATGGTGAAAAGTGAACAACAAGGGACCCTCATGAACACGGATACAACAAAAATTTCACAACACAAACTCAAGCTCAATCACAATGCCTCATGGTGAGGGCTTCATAGACACACATGGCATATTATTTACATGGAAAATCAAAATGAAACAAGCATGGCATAATGGGAAACAATATGAAGTAAGCATGGTAAGAATGAAAGAAACAAGTGATTAACAAGTATGAATGAGCATGAGCAAGGCCATGGAAGAGAGTGAGTGAAATGTTTACCTAGTGGATGAAAGGTCCACTGCCCCTTGAAGATGGAAGGAGAATAAGGTGTTGTTTTGATGCTTGTGCTTGAGAAACTTGTGAAATGGAAATGGAAGGAAAGAAACCTTGTCCACTTGCCTTGCTCTTGCTTAGGTCGAAAATAGTAGCCACCACCTTCATATTAGGGTTTCTTGTGTTTATATATGTTGGATTTAAGTGTTCTAAATGGGCTTGAAATGTTTGTTTGGTTTATGTGAATATGCAATGCAAAAGGTGAGGTGTATTAGAAGATCTAATTATGGCAAAACTTAAGTTAGTGGACATAAAAGTGCATGGCCAAATGAAGTAAAGAGTGTGTTGGTTGGTTTGTGCAGCATGGCATGGCTTGAAAATAAGTTTAAGAGGGTGACTTTATGACTATGTATCTTGATGAATACATGACCAAATGGCAAGGCAATGCAAACAGTAGGAAGAGGGCATGGAGCTTAACATCTTTCATGTTGAACACAAGTTGAAATGGTGAATGGAAGAAGGTGAAAAATGGCCTTAAAGTTCAGGTTCCATAACTGCAAAATGGCTGGGCCAGTTTGGCCTAAATGTTGCCTAAAAATTCAGTCTAAGATGCCAACTTTAGATGAGGGCATCTCCCAAACCAATGATCTAAATGGGATGATTCCAAAAAGGTTTGAAAGAGGACATGGTAAGGTACAATTGTCATGAAGAAAGTATTTTCAAAAGATGCCTTGAAGTGCAAGAAAACTGGCCCATAAGTCTTGACAAATCTTGAAGATTTTGGACTTAGAAAATTTTCTAAGTGTCTTAAAATAATGTCTCACTTTGACCAAGCATAAGTTTCTCAATTTTAATCCAAATGAAACAAACTTTATATCTCTAGAAAGCTTGGAACAAGAGGAACAACTTTCATGTTGGAGAAACTTTCAAATGGAGCTTGAATCTTGATGGAAAATGGGCTTAAAGTGGGTGAAACAATCATGAAAACTTGCCTTAAATGGAAAGTCAACTATTTCCAAATTTAGTAACTTTTCCAACTCCTGATTAAATGATGAATCCATGATCCAACCTTGATCAAATTTCACATGTAGGCTCCCTTAGGCATGAATTTTGAGATTCCACTCTTAAAATTTCAGGAGTTGACTTTTCTGGCCCCACATTTGACTTTTCCCAACTTGTGTGATTCCTGATTCCATTGATCAATTGAAGCACCTCTAGCTCAAATAAAGAGCTGATTTTTTGTATGTAGACCCTTGTGGACATATGGAGGGCCATGGAAAAGAGTTTCACCAAAGGAATCAGAAATAAACTGATTTTATACCAAACCCTAGTTTTAGGGCAAAACTGATCAAGAACTGATTACATTGATTGCCAATGGATCTTTCTGAGATAGTTGTGAGTTTTCCTAGACCAAGATGCCTCTCCAATCATGACATGGATAAGCTCCTTCACTTCCATCAAACATTACCTATTGCAGGTAGCCACGAAACCCTAATTTCCTGATTAAATCCAAATGCACACTCTGGGAGCTCTAAATCCTCCATTGATGAACTGTAGACCACAATGAGATACCTGGACCCCCTTGAGACCCTTGAGACTTGTATACTTGGAGAATGAAGTCCAATTCTCACTCTTGCCTTGTGTGGACTCCCTCTGGTTAAGGAGTGGTCAATCAAACCCTGATTTCCCAAGTCACTAATGCAGTATGCAATGAGCATGACCTAGTATGATGCTAATGAAATGTTAGACACAATCCCATGCTTCCAAGAAAAATGAAGGGTAAATTTTAGGGTATTACAGCTGCCCCTATTCAATCAACTGGAGACCCGAAAGGAAGATAGAAACGACTTTCGCACTTTCAAGGAATCAAGGGATTGAATACAATAAAAACCCGAAAATTTACACTAAAGTGAAAAATGAAATAACAATGCCTGTCAGAATCGGAAAAGAGGTGGTCTTGAAAGAAGAATCCATCTGGTATGGTGAGAGTCGGTCTGAACACCGAAAAAGAATATTAGCCTGAATGCCAAAATAAATGGTAACACAGAAATAACCATGGCCTGAATGCCGCTGATCAGTCTGAATACTGGAAATGACTTCGATCTGAGCATCGAAAGATACTGGATTATCAAGCATCGGTATGAACACCGGGAAACTGGCCTGAATGCCACTTCGATCTGAACACCGGAAAAATTGGCCTGAATGCCACAAGTTGCGTCGACCTAAACGTCAGAAACTTCTTTGATCTGAACATCGGAAAACTGGTCTGAATGCCACTTCGGTCTGAATACCGGAAACTGGCCTGAATGCCACTTCGGTCTGAATACCGGAAACTGGCCTGAATGCCACAAGTTGCATCGACCTGAACGTCGGAAACTTCTTCGATCTGAATATCAAAAAATTGGCTTGAATGCCACTTCGGTCTAAATACCGGAAAACTGGCCTGAATGCCACTTTGGTCTGGATACCGGAAAAACTGGTCTGAATGCCACTTCGGTCTGAATACTGGAAAAACCTCATGCCTGTCAGTATTGGCAGAAATAAGGAAAATGATAATTGAGGTGGCACGTGGGCCAACGACCTATGCTGGGGATAATAAGTCATGAACAACCTTCAGTCGGAGCACTGGAAGCAACTTCTGGTTTATCACTTGGGATACCAAGAATGTCTTATGCTTTACATGCGTATGTTTGAATTTTTCGATGGCGTAATGCTCCATGAAAATGGAAATGCTATGCGATTTGGGAGGATGCAATGCAATATGATTCTACATGCAGGGATGCGAAATGCTAGGGAGAATGCCAAGTCGAGGCAAGGAATTCTGCCGGGGAAAATGATCAATCTTCTAGACCCTAGCAATGCTGTTGGAGATACACAGCATAATGAACTCTGTGGGGAAATAACCAGCCACGCGGTGTTCTGGCAACAACAAGATACCGAGACTCTGACTGGGGAGAGAATGGTATTGAAAGTTTGCTGCTGAGGAAGACGACAGTGGTTCTGGCAACCATAATATGCGAGAGAGACGACTCAACAGAGGAAGCAAACACCGATACGGTATCGAGATTCTGCTTCAAGGAAAGAGACCACGGATCTAGCGTCGAGATCACCGATCTGGCATCGAACTCTGAGGAGTAGCCGCTTCTGCTGGGAAGATACTGTCTGGCACTGTCAACTCCGCTGGGGATATACAGTCTGGCATTGTCAACTCTGTTGGGGAGTGTATAATCTGAAACACATGCTTGAGGAAGCACAGTAGTGAGAACCTGCTGGGGATTGAAGAATCCAATGCTTGGACCAGCTCTGCAGGGATAAGATACCAAATACCCACTGTTGAAGAAAAACATCTGCAATCATCTGCTGGGGATCTTAAGGAAATGCCCTGAGTGTACCTGTTCTGAATAGATGATCCAAAGCACTCAAAATTTACAGCATTTTTAAATGTTCATTAAGCATGTACTTGCAAAGCTCTTATGCTTCATGAAGCAATGTTTATCAAAAATTCGGACGTCATTTTTGCAAACAAAACAGTAAAATGAAAATGAACACAGAGATATTCTGAATAACATGATTTCATTGATTGAATGGCCTCTGAATAGGAATTTACATCAAGAAGCAATCCCTGGAAAGAGGTAATCGCACAAAAGATAAAAACAGAAATTAATCTAATGGCAATGTGAAATGGATTTCAATCGGGTTCTAATTCTACTATGACTCGCTCGTCTTCAAGATCCTCCAGATGGTCAGCTTTCTGAAAAAGGTAATTGGACCGTTTCCTATCCTTCAAAAGTTTTCAGTTATCGAACCGGGATGAGATTCGGAACTACTCATGACGCAGTCATTCATTTAATCCCTAACTTTTGCCTGGATCTCCCTTTCGGGTTTTCAATCCTCCGGGATACCCATTTTTGCCTAAGTTGCCTTTTCAGGTTTTCAACTTACCGGGTGTACAATCTTTTCATTTTTTAATCCCTAATTTTTGCCCGAACCTTTTCATTTTCTTGGTTCACCGGGATGCCCATTTTTTGCCTGGACTATTCTTTTTATTGTCCAGCGGGTCTATTTTATGCGAAGTATTTTTTAACTGCGTCTGAGTTCACAGGGGAAGTGAAGTCTTCACCATCCATAGTTGTAAGCATTAAGGCTCCACCATCAAAAATCTTGGTGACAATATATGGTCCATCATAGTTAGGAGTCCACTTGCCCCTGTGATCTGTCTGAGGAGGAAGGATCCTTTTCAACACCAAATCTCCGACTTGGAAACACCGAGGATGCACTTTCTGATCAAAGGCTCTCTTCATCCGACTCTGATACAACTGTCCATGACAAATGGCTGCCATTCGCTTCTCTTCGATAAGACTCAACTCATTGAACCTTGTCCTAATCCATTCAGCTTCGTCTAACTTGACATCCAACAGGACTCTCAGAGAAGGAATCTCCACTTCAACAGGTAGGACTTCTTCCATACCATACACAAGGGAGTAAGGGGTTGCCCCGGTCGATGTACGTACTGAAGTACGGTACCCATGCAAGGCGAAGGGTAGCATCTCATGCCAATCTCTGTACGTAACGACCATCTTCTTCACAATCTTCTTTATGTTCTTATTTGCTGCCTCAACAACACCGTTCATCTTAGGACGATAAGGGGAAGAATTGTGATGTTGAATGTTGAAGTTCTGGCACAACTCCTTCATCATCTTGTTATTGAGATTAGAACCATTATCAGTAATGATTCTTTCGGGAATCCCATAACGAAAAATGATTTCCTTCTTAATGAATCGGGAAACCACATGTCTGGTGACCTTCGCAAATGACGCTGCTTCGACCCACTTGGTGAAATAGTCGATGGCAACAAGGATGAAGCGATGCCCATTAGAAGCAGTCGGCTCAATCTTTCCAATCATATCAATGCCCCACATAGTAAACGATCACGGCGAAGACATCATATTCAGAGGATTTGGCGGCACATGCACCTTATAAGCATAAATATGGCATTTATGACACTTCCGAGCATATTTGAAACAATCAGATTCCATGGTCATCCAGTAATAACCTGCTCTCAACAATTTCTTAGCCATTGCATGTCCGCCGGCATGAGTACTGAAGGAGCCTTCATGAACTTCCTGCATCAACATGTCCGCTTCGTATCTATCCACGCATCTGAGCAAAACCATGTCAAAGTTCCTCTTATACAACACATCGTCTTTGTTCAAGAAGAAACTGCCTGCCAATCTTCTCAAAGTCTTTCTATCATTGTTGGATGCCCCTGCAGGGTACTCTTGATTCTTCAGAAAGCACTTGATGTCGTGATACCAGGGCTTGTCATCAACTACCAGTTCAACAGCAAACACATAGGCGGCCCTATCGAGGCGCATAACATCGATCCTGGGAGCCTGGTTCCACCTAATCACCTTGATCATGGAGGATAGAGTAGCAAGAGCATCTGCCATTTGGTTCTCATCACGAGGTATATGATATAGCTTTACTATTGTGAAGAAAGTCAACAGTCTTCTCGTGTAATCTCTGTAGGGGACCAGAGTAGGCTGGAGAGTATTCCAATCACCATTCACTTGGTTGATCACTAGAGCTGAATCTCCGAAGATATCCAGAGTCTTGATTCTCAAATCAATGGCTTGCTCAATACCCAAGATACAAGCCTCATACTTAGCTTCGTTATTGGTACACTCAAAAGTCAGACGAGCGGTGAAAGGCATGTGGGCACCTTTCGGAGTAGTAATGACAGCACCAATTCCACTTCCTTTGGCGTTGACGGCCCCATCGAACATTAAAGTCCACTTTTCATCTGGATCAGGTCCCTCCTCAACAACTGGCTCTTCACAGTCTTTCATCTTGAGGAACATGATGTCTTCATCCGGAAAGTCAAACTTCATCGGCTCATAATCATCAATCGGCTGTTGAGCAAGATAGTCTGACAGAATACTCCCCTTGATGGCTTTCTGGGAGGTATACTGGATGTCGTACTCTGTCAGTACCATTTTCCAACGAGCAACCCTTCCGGTGAGAGCTGGCGTCTCAAATATATACTTGACTGGGTCCATCTTGGAGATCAGTAAGGTTGTGTGAGTCAGCATGTATTGTCTCAATCGCTTAGCAGCCCATGCAAGTGCACAACATGTCTTTTCAAGCATTGAGTATCTCGACTCGTAGTCTGTGAATTTCTTACTCAGGTAGTAGATGGCATGCTCTTTCCTACCTGTCTCGTTGTGTTGCCCGAGAACACAACCCATAGAATTATCCAGTACTGTCAAGTACATAATCAACGGTCTCCCTGGGACTGGAGGCATAAGGATTAGAGGATTCTGTAAATACTCCTTTATCTTCTTGAAGGCGCTTTGACAATCATCATTCCACCTGATAGCCTGATCTTTTCTCAGCAATTTGAAAATTGGCTCACACGTGGCTGTTAGGTGAGAGATGAACCTTGCAATGTAGTTCAACCTCCCTAAGAAAGCACTGACTTGCTTTTCTGTTCTTGGCTCAGGCATTTCTTGTATCGCTTTCACTTTATCAGGATCCACCTCAATCCCTTTTTGGCTAACAATAAAACCCAACAATTTTCCAGATCTCACCCCGAAAGTACACTTGTTCGGATTAAGCCTCAGCTTGAATTTCCTCAAACACTCAAACAGTTTCCGCAGATTCACCAAATGTTCTTCTTCTGTCTGAGATTTGACAATCATATCATCAACATAAACCTCGATTTCATGATTAATCATATCATGGAAAAGAGTTACCATAGCTCATTGATATGTTGCCCCAGCATTTTTCAGACCAAACAGCATCACCTTGTAGCAGAAGGTACCCCATGGGGTTATGAAAGTTGTCTTCTCCATGTCTTCTGGTGCCATCTTAATCTGATTATAGCCAGAAAAGCCATCCATGAAGGAGAATACCGAGAACTGAGCCGTGTTATCCACCAAAATGTTGATGTGAGGTAATGGGAAATCATCTTTAGGACTGACTCTGTTCAGATCCCGGTAGTCAACACACATCCGTACCTTTCCATCCTTCTTAGGTACGGGAACGATGTTTGCAACCCATGGCGGATAACTGGTACATGCTAGAAATCCTGCATCCAACTGTTTCTGCACTTCTTCCTTTATCTTGACAGCCATCTCTGGTCTTGTTCTTCTGAGCTTCTGCTTGACCGGAGGACAATCCTCTTTGAGAGGCAAACGGTGTACCACAATGTCCGTGTCAAGCCCTGGCATATCCTGATAAGACCAAGCGAAGACGTCAACATACTCTTGCAGCAATTCAATCAGCCCCTTCTTCACATCATCTTCCGAAGAAGCCCCTATCTTGATTTCTCTCTTGACGTCCTCGGTGCCAAGATTAATCACTTCAGTAGGCTCTTGATGCGGTTGAATGACCCTTTCCTCCTGTTTTAACAACCTGGCAAGTTCTTCAGGGAGTTCACAGTCTTCATCACCCTCTTCTTCAGCTTGAAAGATCAGATTTTCAAAGTCGAAGCGAGCCATAGCAGAATCGTTATCAATAGGATCCGGTGACGTGCATCTGCATGAGTGATGGTATGTGCTTATGAGTGTGAAAAAAAAAAGAGTGAAAACTAAACAAAACATTGCCAAAATGTATTTATTTTTTATATCTTTTTTTATTTTTGAAAACTGCAAAAATAGAAAGACAGTGAACAAAATATTTGAATGCAAAAAGACGTCCTTTATTTATGAAAAAAAAAATGCAGGTGTTCACATAGATGAGCCCTACAATGAGTCATTACGCCCTGGGCGGAACGTAAGACTTGGACATGCATGAACAAACAGGAAAAATTACTCTTCAAGAAGAGTGACTTGGATAATCTCCTCAGAAGACCAATTGTTGATGACTTCACCCGGGACCCTCAGACGCACCCAGTTGTCAATGTCGCAATCACTATCCCCGTCTTCTTCTTTGATTGCAGAGATCCGGCCATACTGAATGATGCCAGCGCTGGAGAAAGTAATCGGCCCCTGACGAGTCTGAGGTGCTGAAGCTGTAGAAGTCAGAGTTGGCTGATACCCAATCCCGAACTTATCTTCTTTCATCGGTAACTCCAACAGACGTCCCCATCCGGGGGCAACACCTGAATCTACCAAGGCCTGTGCCTGCTTGAAGGACGAAATTGAGGCACCCGCTTCAACCTCTTCCACCGGAGCTGCATCCTTGATCTGAACCGCCTCAAAGGCCTGGAACAGGGTCTCATGAATTTCACCTTCTACCTCTACATACTTGAAGGTAGACAGGTTACTGACCAGAATGTCCTCCTCACCACAAACAGTGATAATTCGTCCGTTGACTGGGAATTTAATCTTCTGATGCAGAGTTGAGGAAACTGCCCCAACGTTGTGAATCCAAGGATGACCCAACAGGCAGCTGTACGAGGGACTGATATCCATTACATAGAAGACGGTGTTGAAGGTTTGTGATCCAATCTGAATTGGCAATTCTACCTCTCCAAACACCAACCTCTTGGAACCATCGAAGGCCCTCACCACAAAATCAGAAGGCTTTAAGACCAAACCTTCTACTTCTAACCTTGACAGGGCTCTCTTGGGTAGCACATTGAGAGAGGAGTCTGTATCCACCAGAACATGTGATAACATAGTGTCTTTGCATTCCATCGAGATGTGCATAGCCTTGTTATGATTGCGTCCAGCTGGTGTCAAGTCAGAATCAGTAAAACCCAACCCGTTGCTTGCATGAACGTTGGCAATGATCCCTTCTAGTTGGTTTACTGAGATCTTCTGAGGCACATATGCAGCATTAAGGACCTTCAGCAGTGCCTCCCTGCGGGCCTCCGAACATAACGGGAGTGAGAGAATAGATATCTTGGACGACGTCTGAATCAGCTGATCGACTACCTTGTAGTCGCTTTTCTTTATGATTCTCAGAAGCTCATCCACGTCCTTCGTGAAAGTAGGCTCGGAGCCAACCTGGGGTGCAGAGGTCCCCTCATTTACAGCTTGTTTGCCCTTGGCCTTCGCCGCGACATCAGCATTATCAGTTTGGGTGACGGGTGGTGAGAACAGTCTACCACTCCTAGTGAATCTCCCGATTCCACCAACATTGTCCACTGCGGGATCTATTACTTCAACTTCAGATTCGGACTTCTGATTCTGCGCCTCTTCTGCTTTCAGTGGCTGTTCCACTCCATGATCATGTGTGTATACACTCCCCCCATAATGCCAAGGAATGACCCTTTCGCTGGTGAAAGGTAAAGGACCAGGGGTTGTGATGGTCATAGTGGATGGTCGCACTGGTTGCGCTTCTGGCACACTGATATGAGCAAATGGGTAGAAAATGGTGATAGTAGCAACATCACAGTCATACTCAGAAATCTCATTCATTGAAAAACAAGCATTCGAAATATCGGAATCAAGTTCAATAGGTACATCAGAATCAACCATAATGTTTGGGATATCAGCAACAACATTGGAAAAATTAAATACATCATCAGGAATTACAACATCATCAGGAACAACATTCGGAAATTCTTCAACGGCATCTTCAAACACCTCTTCAGCAACCCCTTCAACGGACTCTTGGACAGACAAGTCTTCATCCTGGAGGATACCATTGTCAAGCAAGGCCTGGATACCCTGTTGTAGCTTCAAACAACCTCCACTCTTTGTAGCACAATCCAAACAACCCTTCCCACAACCGGGGAAAACATCGGCCTTCAGCAAGCAGTTTTTAATCTCCAACAGCGGAGTCTTCAACTTCAGCACATCCTTGATGGACTTGGCTTCTCCTTCCAACATATTAACATTTGCACCACCATGCTGCGGCATGGGATTGTTGACGACGTTAGGAGTCGGCGCAAAGTTGATGGCCTTCAAATCAATGAGGTCCTGAACTACGTGCTTAAAAGCTTTGCAGATCTCAATATTATGGCCAGGTGCCCCAGAGTGGAAATTACACCTAGCGTTGGCGTCATAACCCACCGGAAGCCTACCAACGGGAGAAGCCAGAGTGCGTAACTGCACAAGTTGTAGTTGTTGAAGACTAGGAAGCAACTAAGCGTACGACATTGGAAGAGTGTCGAAACTCCTGTCCATCGCCTTTTGCCTCTGTTGGTAGGCGGGTTTGTTACCCTGTTGCTGTTGTTGGTATTGATTCTGTTGACGTTGTGGTTGTTGTTGTTGCACTGGTGCTGCAGCCGGAATGGTCACAACTGCAACATACGGTTGTGGATGATAATTTTGGAAGTTGTTCCTCCTGATACCCCTGCCCTGATATGAAGACAAAGAATTGGCATCCCCCTCTCTCCGTTTCTGCCCTCCAATGAACGACTTCTTCACCCTTGATGATGATCCACCTCCATTCTGGATCTTGCATGTCTTCAAGTAGTTCTCCACCCTCTCACCGGTAGAGACTACATCAGCAAAGTTGGAGGCATTGCAACCCACCAGACGCTCCAAGTAAGGTCCGGGAAGAGTGTTCATGAACATGTTAGCCATCTCCTTCTCCAACATAGGAGGCTGAACACGGGAAGCTGTTTCTCTCCAGCGTTGAGCGTATTCCCTGAAGCACTCATTGCTTTTGAGAGACAGATTCTGGAGTTGGGTTCTGTCAGGAGCCATGTCTGCATTATACTGATACTGCTTTACAAAGGCCTTAGCCAAGTCTCTTCAGCAATGGATGTGGGCTCTGTCCAACCTCATATACCATTCCAGGGATGCCCTAGCTAGGCTGTCTTGGAAAAAGTACATAAGCAGCTTCTCGTCATCGGAGTATGCAACCATCTTACGTAAGTAGGCTTGCACATGGATCTTTGGGCAAGAGTTGCCATTGTATTTTTCAAACACTGGGACCCTGAATTTCGGTGGCACCCTCACACCTGGGACCAGCCCCAAGTCAGCAACATCTACTCCGAGAGGATTCTGTCCTTCCACTGCCTTCGGCCTTTCCTCCAATCTTCTAAACATGCGGTCCATGACATGGCCCATGCCAAAGTCCTCCTGCATCAAGGTGAACTGATCCTCCTGATCATCATGGATGGGTTGTTGATCAGGGTTAGCACGCGGGATCGGGATAGGCCCCGGTCCACTAGGTCCGTTAACTTCTCCAACTGGAGGATCAATTACCGTCTCTGGTTGAGTAGTGGTGGGATTCCTCTACATCATCTATCTCAGCTCTTGCTGTTCTTGAGTCACTCCTTGAACCACATCCATGAATTGGTTCATGCGGATCCTCATCTCGACGAGTTCTGCTTGTAGGCCTTCCATAGCTCTCTGTTGGTTTCTACGGGTACCGTACCGGTGAATTCCTGAATCAGCTATCCTGCTAGTGGAACACCAAACAAAATGAGAACCACTGCGGCGGTACCTGTTATGCAAGACATGCAAATGAATATGTAAGTGCAATGACACGTTTATCAATTTCAAAAGGGTATTCTGCCCTCTTGATTCCAGTCTCACATCAGATAAAAATGCAAGAAGACCGAGTCATGGATAAGCTTCTGAGACCAAGATGCAATAGAGAGAACCTTCATATAAATGAATTCAAAGAGAAGGGCCTTAGCCAACAGTACCAAAAGAGGATTCCCACAACAAGCCTGTGGGTCATCACTACAAAGCAACAAGGCAACTCAACAGGTAAAAAGAGGGACAAATGTCAGGAATCAGCCTCCTGTATACAACCTATAAGGACTGCTCCTCACTTCAGCCAGCAATGCCACCGTGTCGGGATGATCTGGAGATTCTGTCAAACGCCGGATAAGCAGATTCCTCTTGTGAATAACCCCATCCAGTTCGTTGATGTGCTCCATGTAGTAATTCCTATTATCCTCTCCGAACACCTCTTCAATTTTAGACCTCTTCAAACCTGCCAGTATCTTGAGTTCTTCAATCTGTTCTTGAGCTTTGTTGAGTTGATCTATGATGTAACCATTGGTTGAACGGGCGCACAGAAGCTCATTGTTCTTCTCCTTCAGCAGAATCTTCAACTTCTCCATCTGATCAGTCAATTGAGTCACAATCTCCTCCTCTTTTGCCTTCCTAGAAGCTGAAAATGCATCCCATTACTCTTGCCACCCAACTAATTTACCATGAGCATCTATTAACTACTGCTTGACTCGTCTCTACTCAGATATGGATGACCCCAAGGCTTTGTCTGTCTTCCTGAAGAAGTTCACCTCCACAACCAATTTCTTCTCTGCTTCCTCTTGCAATCTGATAGCTTCCCCTTTCTGATATTCCGCCTCATGATACAGATGCATAACATCTTGCAATTTCACACTCAACTCCGAGTTTTCAGTTTGAAGCTCCTCCATGGAATTCTTCAATTTGTCATACTCCTCTCTGCTCACCGTTGTTGACTGCTCAGGAGTAGGTGGATACAAAGGTTCTTCAATAGGAAGTGGCAGACCAAACTCTTCAACTCTTCCCTGAAGCCAATGTTCATACTGAGGGTAAGCCCTGCAATCTCCTTTTCCAAGCACAGTCCTTCCTCTCTTGATCACCTCGAGCCATGCTTTAGCTGCCTTACGGGATACAGTCAGATCAGATGACGAATGGAAAAACAGAGATTCTTCCACATCTTTTTCCACAGGCGGAGTCCTTAAAGCATACCCAAACTGTCTGACTGCTAGAGCGGGATTATAGTTGATTCCTCCTCTTCTTCCTACCAACGGTACATTTGGGAAGTTCCCACAACTGTGAATAATATTCGTCCGAAGCAAGTTCTGGTCTGACCACCAAGAAATATCTTTAGCTCTTATCCCCATCAGTCTCTTTGACCAACTCAACGAGTCCTTGAGATCAACGAACGCTCCCGACTTGGGTAGGTGAGAACTGAACCACTTATAAAACAAAGGCGCACAACAATTCACCAATCCTCCTTTTCTATTCTCGTTCCTGTGATGCACTGAATGAAAGAAATCTCCCAACAAGGTCGGCACCGGATTACCCAACACGAAGAGGCGTATAGCGTCTACGTCCACAAATTTCGCAACATTGGGGAACAGGACAATCCCATACACATAAAGAGCCAACACAACATTGAAACCCCTCTGATCACCATCTTCAAGCTTCTTCTTGGTTTCTCCCACCAAGAAACTCAAATGCAAGCCACTGACTCCTCCCTTCTGACACATATTAGACTTCAAGACTGATTTCTCCAAATATGTGGCTGAAGCAACCATGCTGAGACCGGGCAGAAACTCAAAACTGTAGAATAGCAACTGCGACTTGATAGGAACTCTGAGAAAACTAGCAACCTCCTCCAAAGTAGGGACCAAAATATAATCTGGGAATATGAAACACCTCAATGGAGGGTCATAGAACTACAACAATGTAAAGAGAGCATCGTGTTGATCTTTGGAGAGAGCCGTGAAGAAACTCAGAATCAGACCGTAATCCTTCCGGAATCCTTCTAGAGAACAATGATCCATTAACTTCATCAGTTGTTGAATAGGCTCCAAACAAACCACAAGAAACTTGTAGGCGACATGCCTCTTTCTACCAATATCCATCTTCAGATAACCAGAAAACCCTGACCGGAATCAAGAAGAAGATACAAACCCCTAGTAATGGATAAACATGTGTTAAATGATATGAATGCAAAATGATGTGATGCAATGCATGACATGGAAATCAGGATTGCTGTATCTTCTTGAACATCTGTCAGGTTGCACTGTCTGAAGAGAAACCCACTGAGGAATATAATGCGAGATCAAAGCTCTGCTCCAGAAAATCGGGTTGGTTGAAGGTTAAAGTTTCCTGAATTTAGCCCGCCCCTCACTGGTAGGTTCTAAGAACAGAAGTTTGTCAGCTTCAGCCCTTCAGTCGAGAATAATATGTTTACCACTAAAGGTTTGGCATTATTACGGGATAAAAGACCTCCACTGATTCCCCTCAACAGGACATCCTAATAGCAAGTTCCCAGCCTCGGGTTCCTCGGATTGAGCAACGAGAATGCGCCCACCAGAGCTAACATAAACGCGTCTCAGAGGAGAGGCCTCGACTGAGTTCTCGGGAAATGGTCGCAAGAGTTGACGATTTCTAAAGGAATATTTGTCGTTATGGAACAGCCATAGGACAGAATATATCCAAAAGAAACCTCGTTTGGGTGTGGGTCTTCATGAACTACTCAACGTAGCAACATGCCACGCAAGCCTCATGACTATCCACTCTAAAACCTGTGTGTACGCTCAAGCCTGGGTAGTGGGATTATCTCTCATAGAACATCCCATCCCAACAAACAAATCAACCCCCGATAGAGCCAAACAGATACAAGCAATGATGTGTACACAAATGCAATAGGATAAAACAGATAAATGCTGAAAGTAAAGGATAAACTAGAGAAACCTACAAAAGCTACAAAAGCTAGGAGGGACTCGCTTAGGGAAACCAGAGATTCTGGGTTCGGTCCCCAGCAGAGTCGCCAACTGTCGTAACCTAAAAAAAATTAGAAGATGCGAAAAAACAACCGGAAAAAAAAGAAATGACAGAAGAGTCGTCACCGTGCATTATTTATCCCAAAGGAGGGAAAGGAAACGCTCAAAGAAAACCTGGAGAAAGGAAAGGAAAAGACAAGGTCTCGCAACCAAATCTTGGGTTCGGGAGTCGATTATGCGAAGGGAAGGTATTAGCACCCCTACGCATCCGTAGTACTCTACGGGATCCACTCTTGTTGTTCTAGTCTAAAGGGTGTAGGTTTATCTAATGTACTATCTACTAAAAGAGGGTCAAAAGAAAACGACTCGCACGGATGTCGCATCCACTACATACGTATCTCATCTGAATATGAGAATCAGAGTCTTCGTAGCTCGGCTTCCTATGGGTTAAAGAGAAGTGTGCTCACTAAGACATCACGTCTTATGCCTACGTATCTCATCTGGAATGAGAATTAGAGCAAAATGTAGTTCAACTATATACGGGAACAAGGGTCTCAATTGCAACTAGGGCAAGAGAAAGGGAAGGTCTCGATCGCAACGAGGGCGAGAGAAAAGAATCGCAACAAGGGCGATAGCAAACAAGGATTAGTTGTTAGTTGTTAGTAAAAAAAACTCGACAAGACATCGCATCTCGTGCCTACGTATCTCATCTGGAATGAGAATCAGAGTTGTCGTAGTTCGACTACATAGGGATTGCCATCTGAACATGGACTTACAAAGGAGGACACCAGTTGTGTCAAAGGAAAGTGGGCAATGTGTTCACGTCCTAGCAGTAGGTGTCGTAGCTCGCTGAATCGAGTCTTAGGCAGTTACCTCTTTGCAATAGAACGGAGTGACATGCCACAGGACCGGAGACGCACAAAAGGTCTAAAATGGGGAAGCTCTGCCCTAAAGTTGTCATGCAATGTGGACCTATGTGTTAGGATTTACAAATGGGAACATCTACCTAATGTTAGCATGCAAAGAATAAGGGAATTCTACCTATGTTATCATACAAAAGAATATGGGAATTCTACCTATATTATCATACAAAAGAATATGGGAATTCTACCTATGTTATCATACAAAGAATGAGGGAGTTCTACCTATGTTACCATACAAAAGAATATGGGAATTCTACCTATGTTATCATACAAAGAATGAGGGTTCTACCTAATGGGTGCTACCTAATCAGAACAAGAATCGAAGAATGGAGCAAAGAGAGGAACCATGAGTACGGGTAGATGACGATGCCTGAAGCAATCGACTTACAAGAGGTAGATGGCGATGCAAGAAGAAATCGACTTACAAGAGAAATGGTGATGCCTGAGGAAATCGACTTACAAAAGGATGGATGAATACATGCTGGTTCTGTTGAGTTTTGAAAACGATTACTCGACGTTGGATCGAGCTTTTGATCTTGTTTTGAAATGGTTATCGGATGTTCATTTTATTTCTTGTATTAACAGATGAATAAAAAATGAAAGAATAAACATTATACACTTCATGGGAGAGGGGTACATTTGTTATGAATGGGGATTGTTCATGGCAATCACACAATAAAAATATATGCCTCATACACCATACAAGTAGGCAGCAGTTAGTAAACAATAAGATATAAAAACAAGTATATGATCAAATCAAGTAATCAAAGAATGAAATGAATGAGCATTATACAATTCATGAGAAGTATAAACATGTTAAGCAATCAAACAATAGAAGCATGGATGAAAGAAACAAGTATAAAAAATATCAGATGAATCAGACACGTGTATGCACACAAAGGATAACTGAATAATTTAATCGGGAAATGATGCAAGGATCAAATAAAATCAAGATGAGAGGCCTCTAATACATTGCCTATGAGATGAACAAGGGAGGATCAAAAGATCTCTTCAATTGCCCTAAGCAATCCCTAACACAAACATCAATCATAGAAAAGTCAACTGAAAAGTCAAGTCAACTTAAAAAATATGAAATAAATAGCAAATTAATCAAGAAAATTATGAAAAATTATACTAACTAAGGTGGGGTCAGGACATCATCATCCCCCAAAAAGATTTTAAAAATAATGAAAATTAGTGTATAAATTAATTGAAATAAAACAGAAGTCAAATGAAAAGTCAACCAAACAAAATAGGTCAAAAATAAATCCAAAATAAATTTAAAACAGGAAATAAAATTCCAATCAAAGGTCAAGTTGACCATGAGACATTGGTCAACCCTCATCCCAAAAATCAGAAGTTAAAAATAAATTTAAGCTATGAAAATAAAATTATTAAAAAAATGTGTGTCAAAATGAACCATTTAGAATAAACAATTAAAATAAAATATTAACATTAAATAAATATGAAAATAAAAATAAAAATAAATTAAATATAATATCAAGAAATTTGAAAAATATTTTTTGGTATTTTTATTAGTATATAAAATATTTTTATTAATTAAAAACAAGGCAGAAAATAAAAATGAAATTAAAAAGAGAAAATGAAAATAGGATGGATGGGCCAAGCGTGGAGGTGGAAAGAGCAAGCGCTGGTAGCCCACGATCCAAGTGATATTTAACGTTTGACCAAAATAAAATGTTCATTTAAAATAAACATGTGACATTGCATCGACCGGTCATGCCTATTTTAAGTTACTAAATGACAAAAGAGCAGCGGATGGCCAGGATTGGGAGACGAAAGCACGATCTGATGGGCATGAAGCGTGACACCTCACCATCTCTTTCATGCAAGCCCTAACCTCATGCAAATGCAGAAAAAAAAACACGAAAAACGCAACATACTCTTTCAATCTTCTACACAGCAATGCTAACAACTCAGGGCACCAAATGGCATGGTATAAAAAGCAAAACTCAAGTACGAAATGAGAGGAACATCATGGTATCTTGTTTCATTGAAAATAATGACTTAAACATGGTGAAAAGTGAACAACAAGGGACCCTCATGAACACGAATACAACAAAAATTTCACAACACAAACTCAAGCTCAATCACAATGCCTCATGGTGAGGGCTTCATAGACACACATGTCATATTATTTACATGGAAAATCAAAATGAAACAAGCATGGCATAATGGGAAACAATATTAAGTAAGCATGGTAAGCATGAAAGAAACAAGTGATGAACAAGTATGAATGAGCATGAGCAAGGCCATGGAAGAGAGTGAGTGAAATGTTTACCTAGTGCATGAAAGGTCCACTGCCCCTTGAAGATGGAAGGAGAATAAGGTGTTATTTTGATGCTTGTGCTTGAGAAACTTGTGAAATGGAAATGGAAGGAAAGCAACCTTGTCCACTTGCCTTGCTCTTGCTTAGGTCGAAAATAGTAGCCATCACCTTCATATTAGGGTCTCTTGTGTTTATATATGTTGGATTTAAGTGTTCTAAATGGGCTTGAAATGTTTGTTTGGTTTATGTGCAATATGCAATGCCAAAGGTGAGGTGTATTAGAAGATCTAATTGTGGCAAAACTTAAGTTAGTGGACATAAAAGTGCATGGCCAAATGAGGTAAAGAGTATGTTGGTTGGTTTGTGCAGCATTGCATGGCTTGAAAATAAGTTCAAGAGGGTGACTTTATGACTATGTATCTTGATGAATACATGACCAAATGGCAAGACAATGCAAACAGTAGAAAGAGGGCATGGAGCTTAACATCTTTCATGTTGAACACAAGTTGAAATGGTGAATGGAAGAAGGTGAAAAATGGCCTTAAAGTTCAGGTTCCATAACTCCAAAATGGCTGGGCCAGTTTGGCCTAAATGCTGCCTAAAAATTCAGTCCAAGATGCCAACTTTAGATGAGTGCATCTCCAAAACCAATTATCCAAATGGGATGATTCCAAAAAGGTGTGAAATAGGACATGGCAAGGTACAATTGTCATGAAGAAATTATTTTCAAAAGATGCCTTGAAGTGCAAGAAAACTGGCCCATAAGTCTTGACAAATCTTGAAGATTTTGGACTTAGAAAATTTTCTAAGTGTCTTAAAATAATGTCTCACTTTGGCCAAGCATAAGTTTCTCAATTTTAATCCAAATGAAACAAACTTTATATCTCTAGAAAGCTTGGAACAAGAGGAACAACTTTCATGTTGGAGAAATTTTCAAATGGAGCTTGAATCTTGATGGAAAATGGGCTTAAAGAGGGTGAAACAATCATGAAAACTTGCCTTAAATGGAAAGTCAACTATTTCCAAATTTAGTAACTTTTCCAACTCCTGATTAAATGATGAATCCATGATCCAACCTTGATCAAATTTCACATGTAGGCTCCCTTAGGCATGAATTTTGAGATTCCACTCTTAAAATTTTAGGAGTTGACTTTTCTGGCCCCACATTTGACTTTTCCCAAATTGTGTGATTCCCGATTCCATTGATCAATTGAAGCACCTCTAGCTCAAATAAAGAGCTGATTTTTTGTATGTAGACCCTTTTGGACATATGGAGGGCCATGGAAAAGAGTTTCACCAAAGGAATCAGAAATAAACTGATTTTATACCAAACCCTAGTTTTAGGGCAAAACTGATCAAGAACTGATTGCACTGATTGCCAATGGATCTTTCTGAGATAGTTGTGAGTTTTCCTAGACCAAGATGACTCTCCAATCATGACATGGATAAGCTCCTTCACTTCCAACCAAACATTGCCTGTTGCAGGTAGCCACGAACCCTAATTTCTTGATTAAATCTAGATGCACACTCTGGGAGCTCTGAATCCTCCATTGATGAACTGTAGACCATAATGAGATACCTGGACCCCCTTGAGACCCTTGAGACTTGTATACTTAGAGAATGAAGTCCAATTCTCACTCTTGCCTTGTGTGGACTCCCTCTGGTTAAGGAGTGGTCAATCAAACCATGATTTCCCAAGTCACTAATGCAGTATGCAATGAGCATGACCTAGTATGATGCTAATGAAATCTAAGACACAATCCCATGCTTCCAAGAAAAATGAAGGGTAAATTTTGGGGTATTACAACCATCTACCATTCTAAGCTGTATGAGGGCCCAAATGTTTATGAGAAGATGGACGAAATGAAGGATCGGTTTCTTGAGTTGCGCGAGGAGTTGAAAACATTGAGAGAAAAAGACCTGTTTGGTAAGAGTGATGTTGAACTCTACTTAGTACCGAATGTGAAGATCCCGATGAAGTTCAAAGTCCCTGACTTTGAAAAGTATAAGGTAAATACTTGTCCGCTGAGTCACCTTGTTGTGTACACCAGAAAGATGTCAACTCAAACTGATAATGATCAGTTGCTGATTCACTACTTTCAAGACAATTTAACTGGTGCTGCTCTGAGATGGTATATGGGGCTGGACAGTGCAAGTGTATGCCCAAAGATGAAGGGAACTTGCTGCTCAGATTAATCCTCCATTGGAAGAGAAATAAATGATGAAGATTTTCCTGAAGACCCTGAGTTCGTTTTATTACGAATGCACGATTGCCAGTTTCCCCATTGACTTTACCGAAATGGTAAACAAGGGGATGAGGTTAGAAGAGGGAGTCCGTGAAGGACGTCTGTCCAAGGAAGAAGCTTCAACCAGTAAGAAATATGGAAGTGGTTTTTCCAAAAATAAGGAAGGAGATACCAATTCAGTATCTATAGGGAGGCAGAGAAGGCCTCATGTCATAAGGAATCCTCAACCGCGTCAGCATCAACATCAAGTTTCATCAGTAATTCCCATGTTTTCAAACAATTCCAACAAACAATCTGTTCCAAATCAACAACAACAACATCAACAACCGCAACAAAGAACCAACTACAACAATAATAACAATAATCAACAACAGAACTTTGAGAGGAAGAAGGTCTCTTTTGACCCTATTCCCATTGTAGGAGAATTGCGATCCAAAACGCAGCGAAAATTAAAATTTTCTCCTTTAAAGATCCTTACGAATGGGCATGATCAGTGATAGAATATTTTCCTCTTGTGACGATTGAAACCTTTGGTGCAGATCTCTTGTGACGATCAAAACCTTTGATGCAGATCCACAGAGAGATCACGAATGTTGAACAATGACAACGTCTCTACTCAGTCCACACGAACGGATTCCTTCAATCTCAGTGCTAGCTGGTATGAATGAAGGCTTTGAGTGAGAGAGAGAGAGAGAGAGAGAGAGAGAGAAAACAAAAATAATGCAACCGCAATCAATGCTTCTGCACAAGGGTTCTATTTATAGAACCACTTGTGTGGGCTTCAAGCTAAAAAGCCCACTTAAGTGTATTTTGGCCCATATCTTATAATATGCCCAAAATCACTTAAGCTCATGGTACCTTACCATATTTCGTATTCTACTTAAGTACACCTTACCTTTATGATGTTTTACAATTCACTTAAGGGCACTGTACCTTACGGTGTTCCTTAGTTACTCTATCTCTCATCAATCCGTCCTTTGTGTGTGACCCTGTAGGTTTTCACGGCATTGGCAATTATATTAAATCATGTATTTAACATAATAAATAGTGAGCGGTATCTAGAAACACATCACTGCTACCCAAGACACGAAAATGTCATGTGATCTGACAATTCCTTCTGTGATAATACTTATGTATATAATTACCCTTTTGCCCTTATGTCTATATTGAATACAAGGCATAGACCGTGTCATCCTTGTCCAGTTCAATATTGGGCCCATATACGTTTATCCTGTTATACAGGATGGACAAATTCCATCTAGGTCACTCATGTCCCTCAGCATGCTTCGTGGAGTACCCATCAACTGTCTTTATGGTTATCCAGTTACGGACAATGTTTGATCAGCAATAAAGCACTCAACTCTACATTTAGGGTCCATAGTGGTTTCAGGTCAAAGAGTGGTATACACCATTATCACCATGAGAATAACTTATGACACTTTGCATAACTTTCTATATAGTATTCTCATAGCGGGTCAATCCGGTATAAATATTACTCCTAATATTCATACCTATGTTTAAGATTTGATAACTCTTTATCCATGATCCATGAGATGTGATCACCAGTCTACAAACATAATAATCTTAATGCTTTAATGTTATCCTACTTCACACTAAAGCTCGACTACGGATACTTTAAGAATAGTGTCCTTATGTTTAATGTGATCTCATGATTAAGTCATACTTGATACATTAAACAGACTAGCTATTCTAGGGACTTTATTAAACAAACGTAATAAAGAAAAAGCCTTTTATTATTAATGAATAATTCAATACAAGTACCAAAAGTATTGGCCTCTAGGGCTTACACCAACAATCTCCCACTAGCACTAGAGCCAATCAGGCATACCCTTAATATCCATAGATCTAGTATGGCCATCATGCTTCTGCTGCGCAAGAGGGTTTGTCAGTGGGTCAACAATATTGTCAAGTGTAGGTACTCTGCATATTTTCACATCTCCTCTATCTATTATCTCTCGAATGAGATGATAACGCCTAAGTATGTGTTTGGATCGTTGGTGAGATCTAGGCTCCTTGGCTTGTGCGATAGCACCATTGTTATCACAGTAGAGACCAATGGGATCCACAATGCTAGGAACTATGCCAAGTTCACTAATGAACTTTTTGATCCAAACAACTTCCTTTGCTGCACTTGAGGCAGCAATATACTCGGCCTCGGTTGTAGAATCAACAACTGTATCTTGCTTTCAACTTTTCCAGCTCACAGCGCCACCGTTTAAGCAAAACACATAACCAGATTGCGATCTAAAGTCATCCTTATCTGTCTGGAAGCTAGCATCGGTGTATCCCATTACAGCCAACTCTTCCTGACCTCCATATATCAAGAATGAGTCCTTAGTCCTTCTTAAATACTTAAGGATATTCTTGACAGCTACCCAGTGAGCATCACCAGGATCAGATTAGTACCTACTCGTTGCACTTAAAGCATACGAGACATCTGGTCGAGTACATAACATGGCATACATGATAGATCCTATTGCAGATGCATATGGAATCTTATTCATGCGATCCCTTTCTTCCTTAGTTAAAGTGGATTGTGTTTTTGATAGACACAGGACATGTTGCATAGGTATGAATCCTTTCTTGGAATCATGCATATTAAAGCGTCTCAACACTTTGTCTATGTATGTACTCTGACTTAGGCCAAGCAGTTTTTGTGATCTATCTCTATAGATTCTGATTCCTAATATATAGGCTGCTTCACCTAGGTCCTTCATAGAAAAGCATTTCCCCAATCAAGACTTTACTTGTTGTAGGGTAGGGATATCGTTTCCAATGAGTAATATGTCATCTACATATAATACCAGGAAAACGATCATGCTCCCACTAACCTTCTTGTAGACACAAGGCTCATCTTCGTTCTTGATGAATCCATATTGTTTTACTGTTTCATCAAAACGAAGATTCCAGCTTCTGGAAGCTTGCTTCAATCCATAGATTGATCTTTGTAACTTACACATCTTTTGGGCTTCCTCTGGTATGTCAAATCCTTCAGGCTGTGTCATGTACACATCCTCAAGAAGATTTCCATTAAGGAAAGCAGTTTTGACATCCATCTTCCATATTTCATAATCATGATATGCAACGATAGAAAGTAAAATCCGAACAGATTTAAGCATTGCAACTGGTGAAAAGGTTTCATCATATTCAATCCCATGAATTTGTTTGTATCCTTTTGCAACCAGTCTTGCCTTATAGGTATGTACCTTACCATCCATGTCAGTCTTCTTTTTGAAGACCCACTTGCATCCTATAGGGTTAACTCCTACAGGAGGCTCTACCAAGGTCCAAACTTGGTTTGTGTACATGGAATCCATTTCAGATTTCATGGCTTCTAGCCACTTCTCAGACTCGGGACCAGTTATGGCCTCTTGGTAGGTCACAGGCTCATCTTGATCCATGAGTAATACATCACCTTGATCAGTTATGAGATATCTATATCTCTCAGGTAGTTGACGTATCCTGCTTGACCTAGGCTGGTCTTGTTCTACTTGAGCAGGTTGCTCTTCCACAACTTCTTGTGTTTCCTGCTCTAATTCCTCCGTAGGTGTATCTATGCTTTGTGATTCTTGAATTTCTTCAAGCTCTACTTTCCTCCCACTGGTTCCTTTGGAAATAAAATCCTTTTCTAGGAAAACTCCAGTTCGAGCGACAAACACTTTGCCCTTTGAAGGATTGTAGAAGTAATACCCTCTTGTTTCTTTAGGATACCCCACAAATAAACATTTGTCAGATTTGGGCTCAAGCTTAGTTGAAATTTGTCGTTTCACATAAACCTCGCAACCCCAAATCTTTATGTAAGACATATGTGGTTTCTTACCACTCCATATCTCATATGGTGTATTCTCAACCTTTTTGGATGGAACACGGTTAAGTGTGTAAGTTGCTGTCAATAGTGCATGTCCCCAAAAGGAGTTTGGAAGATCGGCGTGACTCATCATGGATCGGACCACGTCTAACAGGGTTCGATTTCTTCTCTCAGATACACCATTCCATTGGGGTGTTCCAGGAGGAGTAAGTTGGGATAGGATCCCATACTCTTTCAGATGGTCATCAAACTCTAGGCTTAAATACTCACCACCTCGATCTGATCGAAGAGTTTTAATATTCTTACCTAGTTGGTTTTGTACTTCATTCTTGAATTCCTTGAACTTTTCAAAGGACTCTGATTTGTGTTTCATTAAATACACATAACCATATCTACTGAAATCATCAGTGAATGTGATGAAGTACTGAAACCCTCCTCGGGCTGGTATGTTCAGTGGTCCACATACATCAGTATGTATGAGGGCCAAAAGATCAACAGCTCTTTCACCTTTTCCCGTGAATGGAGATTTTGTCATCCTCCAAGTACTTTGGGCAGTTTCTCTTCCAGTGTCCGGTCTTACCGCAATTGAAGCTGGTGTCTGCCTTTGCTATGCCTCCACTAGGCTTCAAAGCAACAGTTGGTATGGGTTTGGCAACTTCCTTGCCCTTTCCTTTATCACCCTGTTTGGTGGGCCTTTTGTTCTGTCTCTTTCCATTTCCGATCATCAGAATGGACTTCCCTTTTGTCTTCAGATTCTGCTCAGCTGTTCTTAACATGCCTAGCAATTCAGGAAGAGATTTATCCATATCATTCATATTGAAATTTAGGACAAATTGACGGAATCTATCTGGCAACGATTGCAAGATCAAATCAGTCGCAAGTTCCTTTCCGAGGGGAAAACCCAACCTTTCAAGGTTTTCCACATACCCAATCATCTTGAGCACATGGGGACTTACAGGGGCTCCCTCAGCTAACTTGCTTTGAAAAAGGGCTTTTGAAACTTCAAGCCTTTCATGCCTTGCTTGCTCTTGATAGAGCATTTTCAGGTGTTCTATCATATCGAAAGCTATCATGTTCTCATGTTGCTTTTGCAACTCTGAGTTCATGACATCCAGCATGAGACAAGTAGTTTCATTGGCATCATCGACATGCTTCTTATAAGCATCTCTTTCTGCCTTAGGTGCAGAACTAGGAGGTTCCTCTTCAGGAACAGGTTTCTCCAAGACATACAGCTTTCTATTATGTTTGAGGACAATCCTCAGGTTTCGGTGCCAGTCTAGAAAATTTGTCCCAGACAATTTATCTTTGTCAAGGATTGATCGCAAAATGTTTGTTAGAGGTGTTTGTTGAGATTAATGAAAATATAAGTATCATTGACATATTTAATTAGGCCTTTAATTAAATATGCTCCCACTATTTTACTCAAAACAAATGACCCTCATCATTTGATTCGGAAAATCCCGTTGGAAGATTTTCTAGTGGGTCAAGATCCATATTTCACTTCGTTCTAAGTCCGCGTAGGCGGATTACACAAAACTAGGTTATTTAGGTAGGAACTCCTTCCAATTGTATCTCATACAACTCTCAAAAATTTCAGTTGGGTGAATAACTCCTTATTCCAATCCATCATATGGATCATTGTGATGAACCATTGCTTGACGAAGGGCCAGAACCCGGTTCCCGTTGGGGCATGGTATTTGATGGAGCTATTAATCAATATGGTAATGGAATTGGGGCAATGATTATTACTCCTCAAGGCACTCATTTTCCGTTTATAGCTAGACTAACTTTCAAGTGTACAAATAATATGGCTGAATATGAAGCTTGAATTATGGGACTTGAAGAGACCATTGATCTCAGAATCAAGTATCTTGATGTCTATGGAGATTCACCTTTCGTTGTGAATCAGATCAAAGGTGAATGGGAGACAAATCAACCCGGTTTGATACCATATAGAGATTACGCGAGGAGGATTTCAACTTTCTTTACAAAGGTTAAGTTTCATCATATCCCTCGAGATGAAAACTAGATGGCAGATGCTCTTGCAACGTTGGCTTCAATGATTGTGGTGAAATTTTAGAATGAAGTTCCCAATTTGACGGTGATACGTCTTGATAGGCCAGCTCATGTGTTCGCTGTTGAAGAAGTTAAAGATGAAAAGCCATGGTACTGTGATATCAAATGTTTCCTCCAAAGTCAGATTTACCCGGCTGGGGCATCTTTGAAAGATAAGAAGACTTTGAGAAGATTAGCTGGCAACTTCTAATGTCTGTAAGACCCCAATTTTGACCCTAAGATCCCTCATGGCATCATAACATTGCATTTGCATTGCCTCAAGGATCTTTAGGATCTTGGTTCCCTTTGCCTTTGGGTGGGACTCCTTGTGATTGGTTTGAGATCACCAAGCATGCTTGAATTATACATCATTGTTTCTCTTACTTTTGTTTACTAACCAAAAGCACAAAAATGTGTCACTAACATCTTTTGTTTGAAGCTTGAGTATCATCCAAGACACTTTGTGGGTTCTATTTAGATGATCAGTCAACACAAGGGAATGGCTTGAGATACTTCCAACAGGTTCAAATGGGGTTTATTCGTCAGTCAAAACGTTAATCTTGAAGGAGCAAAAGTTTGTTCATGAGCTGTCATGCTCGTTAGGCGAGCAGAATGGGTCGCCTAGCGAGTCCCAAGAAAAGCCACCAGAATCACCTACGCTCAGAGGAATTTCTTGAACTGTCATTCTCGCTAGGCGAAGCCCACGTGTTTAAAAAAAATAAAAAAAAAATAAAAAAACGAAAAACGAAAAAAAACGAAAAACGAAAAACGAAAAAAAAATAAATAATAAAATAAATAAATAAATAAAATATAACAGAAATTTTTTGAACTTAGGCCTCTCTCATTTGAGCCCCTGGTCCATAAAAATCAGGTTATAAATTCCGAGTTTCAGTGAAACAAAAGAATTATATTCCTATTACCATGGCAGGGAAAAAGATAGTGAGATAAGAGCTAACAGAGTTCAGAGCAACCTCCAGAGACTGAAGGGAACTCATCTGCAAAGAGCCAATTCCATCTCATATAAACCCTCAGATTGCTTTGCAAACCCAACCGGGCAATTCAATTTCATACGATCTCTCCAGTCAGGTTTGCCTTATTCCCATTATTCTATGCTTTTAATTTGAATGCTCTAAATGTATGAGGTATTATGGGTGAATTTGATACCCTTTTGATGCATGTGTTTGACAAGAGGTTTAGGCCTCCTACCCTTGGTTGCTTTTTGTGAATTTTAATGGCATGATTCATGTGGTTACATTTTGATTTGGGGGCAACTCTTGATTACCCTATCTTGTTTCTCTAACCTGTTTGTTAAGTTTTGTTTTATGAGGGCTCATATGACTCTTGCAGAGATGGCTTGCCTGGTGTTCCACTTTATTTGTGGGATACCACCTGGAGGTTTATTCCGATTACCTGTACTGACTCACTTTCTTTGATGGTGCTAGCTTGAGAGATCTCTGGGTTTCTTATCTCTTTAATTGATGTTACTTCGGATCTTTATCCGTACGGTAGATCTCTCGATCCCTTTACTTTTCCCGCATGTTACCGATTTCTTAGGTTTCGTATAGCCTCTCGTGGCATGTCATTTAAGATAGCGTGGTTCCTTCATCTAGGACTGCCTTTTTGCATGAGCATCCCTAAACACCCCAAACTCATTGATTTTTCTTCTATTAAGAACATGTTATCTCCTTCTACTACAGGCGAGTAAGTCTCCAAAGGTCGAGCATCCGGTAGATTGCGTAGTAACGTCGTTCACCCCAAAACACAACCCTTACCCCATAGGTGGTCGAACTACGTTTTGCTCTGATTTTCATCCCAGATGAGATACGTAGGCATAAGACGCGATGTCTTAGCGAGCACACTCCTCTTTAACCCATAGGTAGCCGAGTTACGAAAACTCTGATTCTCAGATTCAGATGAGATACGTATGCGGTGGATGCGACGTCCGTGCGAGTCATTTTCTTTTGACCCTTCTTTTAGTAAGTAGTACATTAGATAAACATACACGCTTTTCTCATCCCTTCAATCATGTTTGCACAAATAAATTTTCAAAAAAAAAAAAAAACAACAACCTTTGCAACAAATGTGAAAAGGGCTCCCTAGGAGTACCTAGGATGCTTTGGGTGCCTAACACCTTCCCATTGCATAACCAACCCCCTTACCCAGATCTCAGACATTTTTACTAGTTTTTTATTCGATAAAACTTTTAGGTTTTTGTTCGCTTTCTAACCATTCCTTTGGATAAATAGAAGTGCGGTAGCGACTCGACTTGTATGATTTACCTTGGATTTAGTCAATATCTCTAATGGTAACGAATACCCCGCTACAGAAAAGTGGCGACTCTGCTGGGGAATTGAAATCCTAGTGGGTTTTGCCTACTTTTCATATTTGTTGTATTGTATTGTATATTTATTTATTTATTTTTTATTTTTTTTGTGACATATTTTTGTGCAATTTGGGATTATTGTATTGTATGTAATGTTTGAATTGCTTGAATATTAATTCCTTGTATGCTTGGTGATCTTTGTGAGATGAGTTCTATACCCGGATTCGAGTGCTCTTAGGATAGGAGAATGGCGTAGTCTTGTTGTTGACTTGTGTGGAGTTATTCCTTAGCAAGTTGACTTGCAAGTCCATTCACTTGGTGGAGGTTATGTTGGGATCAATAATGTCACACAAGTAAGTTGTGGTTAGACATTACTCTTTCTAATATAGACCTTAGAAGCCAAGGACCTTAGTTTACCAAGCCCATCTTGGCCTATTCTTAGGATGTAGTGCGAAAGTCGTTCAAGTGTAAGATTTGATACGATTGTTACGCGATACTACACTCATAAGAGTCTCTCTTGAGAATATTTTCGGAATACGAGTAGTCGTCTCTCTTGTAGAACATGTTTGGCACGTTTAAACCCTAGTACACTCCCTTTTGGGTGGTTCTTAACCTAAACTCCATGCTCGTGACTTACAACAAACCCTTGATTCATGGTTGATTCGTTCATGAATCCTTAATATCAATGGAACTTGGGTGTTGATAAGGTGTAAACCATAATCCACCAAAATGGATGATTGATATTAAGGATAACATGATCCATCCCATGACCTTTGTTTGGTGTGCTTTGCTTGATCCTTGAGTGTGATTGTTGCATTCATGCACCCATTTGCATCTATATCATCAATAAATAAGAAAGTTTTCAAGGAACTTAAGGGGTTTGTTTGCAAACTTTTCAGACATGGAAAGACAAAGAAGGAATACAAAGAAGTACAGTTTCAGAAAACCAGACTTGAAAGAGTTAAGGAATTTGACATCTTATGTATTAGATCCTTTGGGTTTCAAGGCTCGTTTTGGGAAGCTTCTTCCTCTTCTGACTACTCAGGTGGATGAAGGATTGGTGAGTGTATTGGTGCAGTTTTATGATCCCTTGTACCGTTGCTTCACGTTTCCGGATTTTCAGCTTTTGCCTACACTTGAGGAGTATGCTTATCTTGTGGGTATACCTGTTCTGGATCAGTTGCCGTTCAGTGGCTTGGAAAGGGTTCCTACTTCTCAAGAGATAGCAGACATGTTACACATAGATGAATCTCTGGTTGATGCTCATATGACTACCAAAGGAGGAATTCAAGGTCTCCCTTCTGAGTTCCTCATTGCTCAAGCTACTATGTATGGGAAGGCCATGAGTGAGGATGCCTTTGAGGCCATATTTGTACTTCTCATCTATGGGCTAGTGTTATTCATCAACATCGACAAGTTTATGGATATGAACGCTATTAGGATTTTCTCTAC
Organism: Lathyrus oleraceus; assembly: GCF_024323335.1. Classification (NCBI taxonomy): domain Eukaryota; kingdom Viridiplantae; phylum Streptophyta; class Magnoliopsida; order Fabales; family Fabaceae; genus Lathyrus; species Lathyrus oleraceus. The sequence goes on from NC_066581.1 coordinate 423,360,189, forward strand.
TCTTAATCCCGTTCTGACTCTGTTGGACGATGCCTACTTCTCTTTGCATATGAGGAATGCAAAGGGTGGTGGCGCCATTGTGTGTTGTTTGCCTCTCTTGTATAAGTGGTTTATTTCTCACTTACCTCAGACGGTCGCTTTCAAGGAGAACAAGGAATGTCTACGGTGGTCCACGAGACTTATGTCTCTCACTAATGATGATATCTCTTGGTATAACCATGTGTATGATGGTGTGCAGATTATTGACTCTTGTGGCGAATTCTTCAATGTACCTCTTCTTGGTACATGTGGTGGGATTAACTACAATCCTGTTTTGGCACGTCGGCAGCTTGGGTTCCCCCTAAAGGATAAACCCAATAACATTCTGTTAGAGGGTGTATTCTTTCAGGATGGTAAAGATCCACAAGGCTTGAAAGCTACGATGGTCCGCGCTTGGCGCAAGATTCATAGGAAAGGAAGGAAAGAGTTGGGTCCTAAGAATTGCATTGCTTTGGAGCCTTACACTGTTTGGGTTAGGAAAAGGGCATCTGAGTATCTCATGCCTTACGAGTATCCGAGACCTACACCTATGATTATGGCTGGGCCTTCAACCCTCCCTAATCAAGGAGTAGAGGAGTTGAGAGACAAAGACCGTTCACATACCTAGATCCGTGAACGTGAAGAGTTGCTTCAGCAGATTAAGGAGAAGGATGCGTTGATTGAGTTTCTTGAGCATCAGGTTATTGATGACCCTGATGATGTATGGACTTCTCTACTTCCTCAGTCTTATAAGTTCTGGAAGAGGAGGTATGATCGACTCGCCAAAGAGAAGGCCGATATGGAGGCAGCCTACGAGAGGGAGGTGAAGAGGCTTCGCGCATCTTATCTTCCTGTGTCCCGAGATTTAGATGATTGTTTCTAGGGATCCATAAGAAGATTATTTTTCTTTTCTCTTGTATATGATTGACAATGCTGCACTTCTTTTCCCTGATATTATTTGATGAGATATTTCCATATGTGATAAAATGCTTAATATTTCCAGAATTTGCAAATAAAACTCTAAAGTTCCTTTGAAATAAAAAACAAATCATATGCACAAACATTGCATGCATCATATGCATAAGCAGGTTTTGTTTCCGGTCCCTTGCCCTGTGGTTTAACTCTGTGTCCTTCATTTATTTTGAAGACAAGCTGACTCACCGGTACTACACTAGAGCCAACATTTCAAGACTGATGGATCACTTAGAGCAAGAGAACCGCGAGCTGAAAGAGGAAGTGGCCAGATTGACTGCCTTAATGGAGTCACTCATGGCTGCCGAGAGCCAGTCTTCTACGACACCTTCAACTCCTCCCCAGAGGACAGTTATCTCCGTGATTGTCTCCTCTACTGTGCCCGCTGCCAGTGCACACTTTGTTCCAACAGCCATGCTAGCCGGGTTCCCGTGGGGGATGCCTCCCAATTTCATGCCGAGGGTCCTGTTCCTACCTTTGCTTCTCTGCTGGCATCTAGCGCGGTCCTTGTCGTTCCTCCTCCTGTCGTGCATACTTTGCCAAGGGTAGACGACACCATCTATCATTCTGAGCCGTCTGAGGGTCCAGATGTTTATGAGAAGATGGATGTTATGAACGATCAGTTTCTTGAGCTTCGCAAGGAATTGAAAACTCTCAGAGGGAAGGATCTTTTCGGCAAGTCTGCTGCCGAACTCTGCTTGGTTCCAAATGTGAAGATCCCTGTGAAATTCAAGGTCCCTGATTTTGAAAAGTACAAAGGAAATACTTGTCCTCTCAGCCACCTGGTCATGTATGCCAGGAAGATGTCGACTCAAACCGAAAATGACCAACTACTCATCCACTACTTTCAGGACAGTCTGTTCGGTGCCGCTTTGCGTTGGTACATGGGTTTAGACAGCACGAACATCCGATCCTTCAATGATCTCGGCGAAGCCTTCGTCAAGCAGTACAAGTACAACATGGATATGGCTCCCGATAGAGATCAATTGAGAGCCATGTCCCAGAAGGATAAAGAAACATTTAAGGAGTACGCCCAAAGGTGGCGAGAGGTGGCAGCACAGATCGTGCCTCTGCTAGAAGAGAAAGAGATGACTAAGATCTTTTTGAAGACTTTAAGTTCATTTTATTATGAGCGGATGATTGCTAGCGCTCCTTCTGACTTCACCGAGATGGTGAATATGGGGATGCGTCTAGAAGAAGGGGTCCGTGAAGGACGGTTAACCAAAGAAGAAGGCTCTTCTGCCAAACGTTATGGGGCATTTGCAAAGAAGAAAGATGGAGAGGCACATATTGTGATCTCCCATGAGAAACCAAGAAGACCCTCTATGAGGAGGAATACTGTGCGTCCCGCCAGTAACCAGCACCAGGTGGCTCATATAGCACCTGTTTTCAGAGACAATCAACAGTATCAACAACATAGTAACAATCAGCAACCACATCCGCAATATCAGCAACAACAGCACCGACCGCAGCAGCAGGCCTACCAGCCTCGAAATAGTAATCAAACCAGCACGAGTTACGAGAGGAAAAGGGTCACCTTTGATCCTATTCCTATGACGTACGCAGAGTTATATCCCTCTTTGATAGAAAGGAAGCTGATTACTCTGAGAGACCCACCGACTATACCTGCTAACCCCCAGTGGTGGTATAAGCCTGAGTTACATTGTGTTTACCATTTGGTGCTCCTGGCCACGACGTGGAGAATTGTTACCCTTCGAAGACCAAGGTTCAAGACCTTGTGAGGTGTGGTATTTTATGTTTTGAGGACGTAGGCCCTAATGTGAAGAAGAACCCATTGCCCGAACATGGGAAATCTGTCAACATGGTCCAGGGTTGCCCTGGAAAATACAAGGTCAAATATGTCAGTCATATTCAACAATCTCTGGTCCAGATGCATCGTTTGTTGTGTGATTACAGTCATTATGAGCATGACCATGATAGATGCCGAGTCTGCTCTGTTAACCGATTGGGTTGTTGCCAGGTGCGCAAGGATGTTCAGGAAATGCTGGACAAAGGAGTCATTGAGATCCTCCAAAACAGGAATGTTGATGAAAATGAGCCTGAGGTCAATGTGATCTCCCCAGTGTTCCGGATACCCGAGCCTGTTATCATCAAGTACAACGATAACAAGCAAAAGGCTTCTCCCGCTCTGATCATTAAGCCTGCTGGTCCTGTGCCTTACTCCTCTGAAAAGGCAGTTCCCTATCACTACAACGCCGTAGCAGTAGAGAATGGGAAAGAGGTGTCCTTTCCCTCTTCTTCTGTTGTGAATATTGTCGATGTTAGCGGTTTGACCCGTAGTGGCCGTGTATTTTCAGCACCGCCGAAGCCTCAAATTAATGCTGATTTTGTTGAACGCCAGATCGGGAACATTGTGAATTCTCCGAATCCGGCACTCGCTGTTAAGCCCTCCCCCATACTGAAAACTCCTACTTCTGTTGGCTCGAGTGACAATGAGAAAAAAGACTGTGATGAGATGCTGAGACTCATCAAGAAAAGCGAGTACAATGTTGTAGACCAACTTCTACAAACGCCATCCAAAATATTTGTGTTATCCTTACTCTTAAATTCAGAACCACACCGAGAGGCTCTGCAGAAGGTGTTGGATGTGGCATATATAGATCACGATGTCACTTTGGAGCAATTCGATAGCATTGTTGCAAACATTACTGCTTGCAACAACTTGAGCTTTTGTGACTCTGATCTCCCTGAGGAGGGAAGAGACCACAACTTGGCTTTACACATATCTATGAATTGCAAAGACGACGCCATGTCCAATGTGATGGTGGACACCGGGTCATCATTGAACGTATTGCCAAAGTTCACTCTCTCAAAGCTATCATATCAAGGGCCTCCCATGAGGCAGAGTGGAGTAGTTATGAAGGCTTTCGATGGGTCTCGCAAAACTGTGATTGGGGAAGTTGATCTCCCAATCAAGATCGGACCAAGTGATTTCCAGATTACCTTCCAGGTTATGGAAATTCACCCATCGTATAGTTGTCTCTTAGGCAGACCATGGATTCACGAGGCAAGCTCCGTGATGTCCACCCTACACCAGAAATTGAAATTCGTGAAAAACGAGAAGCTGGTGGTGGTAGGGGGAGAAAGGGATCTCCTGGTTAGCCATTTGTCTTCCTTCTCTTATATAGATGATGAGGTTGAAGTTGGAACTCCTTTCCAAGTTTTATCTATTGCTGAGCCTATTGAGAGGAGAACTCCTTCATTTGCTTCCTACAAAGATGCAAAGTTGGCCATTGAGCGTGGTGCAACCACTGGTTTAGGAAAAATGATTAAGTTAGAAGACAACGAGTCCCGGGCTGGCATAGGTTTTTCTTCTAGTACTTTCAACAAGCAAGGGTTATTCAAGAGTGGTGGTTTCATCCACACTGGTCTAGATGAGGAGGCTGTTGCCGTTTTAGAAGAAGATACAAAGGATTCTGGCAATTTCATCATCCCTGGAGGGGTCTGCAACAATTGGGTCACTGTGGATATTCCAACAGTTGTCCATAAGTCAACGTAATGATCACTTTGTTTAAAAACCCTTCTCCCATGCCAAAAGGAGGAGTGATAACATGTTGGCAACATAAATACGATGATATTTTCATTCAATAAATTCATGTTAAATGTTTGTTTTTCCCATTTATTTTCCCTTTTTGTTTTTGCATGAAATTGGTGATCACATAAAACCCTAAAAAAGAATAAAATCAATCCTTTCATCTGCATAATGATTTGCCTTGTTTGAATTCTAAAGCTTTTCATATCCAAAAATCATTATGCAGGTTGATCAAACCCATTGAACATAATGACCCAACACCATATCCCAATTTTGAATTCCCTGTATTTGAGGCAGAGGAAGATGATGTTGAAGAGATTCCTGATGAGATCACCCGGCTACTTGAGCATGAAGAGAAGATCATTCAGCCGCATCTTGAGAATCTGGAGACAGTCAACTTGGGGTGTGAAGATTGTGTGCGAGAAGTAAAGATTAGGGCACTTCTGGAAGAATCTCTTAAAAAGGGGTTGATTAAGTTGCTACGAGAATATGTTGACGTCTTTGCCTGGTCATATGAAGACATGCCTGGTCTAGATACTGACATTGTGCAACATTTCCTGCCTTTAAAACCTGAGTGCGTGCCTGTGAAGCAGAAGCTCAGAAGAACTCATCCTGATATGGCAATGAAGATCAAAGAGGAAGTTCAGAAGCAATTTGATGCGGGGTTTCTGATGACTTCTACATATCCTCAATGGGTGGCCAATATTTTGCCCGTGCCTAAGAAAGATGGAAAAGTCCGGATGTGTGTGGACTATAGAGACTTGAATAAAGGTAGTCCAAAAGATGATTTTCCTCTACCACACATTGATATGTTGGTAGACAATACAGCTACATTCAAGGTCTTCTCGTTTATGGATGGATTTTCCGGATATAATCAGATTAAAATGGCACCCGAGGATATGGAGAAGACAACATTCATCACACCTTGGGGAACATTCTGTTATCGAGTGATGCCCTTCGGTTTGAAAAACGCCGGAGCCACGTATCAATGAGCTATGACTACCTTGTTCCATGACATGATGCACAAGGAGATTGAGGTGTACGGTGACGATATGATCGTTAAGTCAAGATCGGAGGTTGTACTCCCAGTAGAGGTGGAGATCCCATCAATGAGAGTCTTGATGGAGGCCAAGTTGACTGATGCTGAATGGGTTCAGAGTCGTTATGACCAGCTAAACTTGATTGAAGAGAAGAGATTGACTGCCATGTGCCATGGTCAGCTATATCAACAGAGAATGAAGAAAGCTTTTCATAAGAAGGTCAAGCCTCGTGTGTTCTGAGAAGGTGACCTTGTGCTCAAGAAAGTTTTGTCTTTCGCGCCCGATTCCATGGGCAAGTGGACTCCAAACTATGAAGGTCCATATGTTGTTAAGAGAGCCTTTTCAGGCGGTGCTTTGATACTTACAACTATGGATGGGGAGGATTTCACTCGTCCTGTGAATTCAGATGCAGCCAAGAAATACTTCGCCTAAAAAATAAAAACTGAATAGCTCGCTAAGTTGAAAACCCGAAAGGGCGGCTTAGGCAAAAATGAGCGTCTCGGTGGATTGAAAACTTGAAAGGGCGATCCAAGCAAAAGTTAGAGACACAAAAAATATATAATAATGATATATGTATCCCGCTAGATTGAGTACCTCATCCTGGGGCAATCTAGGCAAAAATTAGGGATTTGACAAGTAACTACATCCTGACAAGACTTTGTTCTACAACTTTCGTCCGTCAGAGATCCTTGCTCATTATCAGCCAAAGCTTCAAATACATCGGATTCAGAATTGGTGGAGAAATGGTCATTATGTTCAATGTAGCCCTTTTCCAATATATATCACCAATTTCAAATTTGTAAAGATCTATGGAGTCTTGCCATTCGCAGACTACCATTCTATCAAATAAATTTGAGCCTTTTATCCAATTATTGGCACTCTTATCTGTTTCTATTCAACAAATATTTTTCATGTTTTGATTAAGAAAATATCATTGTTTTAAACGATCAAATTTTTTAAAATTTGTTTTTAAACAAAGTGAACATTCACAATGATGAAAGGATACTTAGGAGATCCTCAGTGCTCTCCCAAGGGTGGTACGATCCCCAATAGGGTAATATTTTTGTCCATATTCCTGGAATGACTGTATCTCCTCCCTCCGGAACCCCTTGTGGTTTATCCTACCAAGTGGATTGCTTGTTGAGAGTCACCTCTCTTCCCTTCAGCAGAGTAGCAATCTTTCTTCCTCAGTAGCTTGGATCTCTTTGGGCAAGAGCGGTATTTGGTGGTTGATCCCGATAAATCCTTTATCTCCTCGGATAGATTCCCCAGTAGAGTTGTTGGTGTGGTGGACCTTGTCTGTGATAACTCTCGTCCCCAGCTGGAATGATTAATGATTCATCCCTTGCAGAGTTCTTTGCTTCCTGGTATCTCTGATCCCCAGCAGATTGGATACTCCCCGGTGAACTTGGCTTTCTCTCTTGAGATGTAGTACCGGGTGGTTGATTCCTGGACCTGGTTGTGTTAGATATGTCTGTCTGTCAACATACATCCCACATAAACCACGCGCATATTCATGCATAATTATAACATTCAGGTATTCATGTTGCATTCTTTGCCATATATCGTTGTTTGCTGTCTCCTGCTATTTGGTGATATACTTCCCCGAGCAAATGTGTGTGTCTGATCTCTCCATATAGAGTCAGCTCCATAAGCAGAAAGCGTTTATCCTTTCTTCCATATTCCCCACCGGGTTATATCCTCGTGGATGTTGATTGTTTTTGTTCCTTCCCAACACATATACTGGGATGGTTTTCCCCATTGAGTTATATCCTCACCGGGACAAGTCTTGATTTGGTGTACCTATCTAGTTTGATCCTAGATCGGTCTCTTGAGACTCTTTTCCTGTTTCCCCGTGGTAAATGAATAATTGATCAATAATTAGTAATTATTATCCCCGGCGGAGTCTGTGTTTCTCTACCCTCATACCGGTAGTTGTAACCCCTATTTCTTCCCTTTTTGCAGAGTAACTATTTTTGCTCATCTTTAATTGGTGACAGTTATCTTCATCCAATATTCGGTGATGATATCCCCTCATCTGCTTGGATAATTACCTTGATTACGCAATTTATCCCCAACGGGTCATCTCTCGTCTACCTTGTTGTTGTTGGTAACGATTGTTCCTCCCCTGAATTGGTCATCATTATATACCTAGTTTCGGTATGCCGATGCCTTTTCTTTTCGGTCGATTTATCCTTTATTAACCCAATAACCGGTTGAGGATAATCGTCCATGCGAGTATATTATCTACGTTCTGACGGTAATAGATAGTATATCTCATGCACTCTCGGGTCTGAAGCCTTTTTTTCTTCCCCAGTTGAGTAAGATTCGTATCCCCTTTGTGGAGTCGAATATCCATCCTGTAATCGAGTTTGCTTTTAGCCCTCTTTTGGATGATGAGTGTTTTGGGAATATTCCCTAATTCACGCCTTGGTTGGTCACCTATTATATGCCCAGTAACCGGTATCCCTGGTGTTCCTTCCTCTCTGCTCCGTATTATGACTTTTTGTCCCCTGTGGAGTCAGAATCCCTGAGTTGAAGTATACCTTTTAGGTTTTCCTCAGACGTTTTGAAGTTTTGATATCTCTCAACCTTATACCGGTCTTGGATATTCATCTCTTCCTGAGCATGTTATATCTCTCACCCTCATACCTGACGTTCAGATCACATGTCTCCTTGAGCTTACTACCCAGTAACCGGTAATACCTCGTCCCGCTGCTTCCCCTGGAGTGTCCTTGTGGACATCCCCAGCGAAGTCCCTTAGTGGATTTTTTTCATCCGGATTTTATCCGAAGTATCCGCTGTGGATAGGTTTTTGTTGTATTGGCATATTCCCCAATACATGCATCTTCGAGTCAACTCGAGTCTTTCCATTGGATCTTTTCCCTTTGGAATTCTGTTCCCCATGCTTTGAGTCGTGACCTGCTCGCGCATTTTTATCCCTTTTCTATCTCCAGGAGAGTCCCCAGGGTCTTGGTCCCATGGAGTGAATTGCTCATATAGATTATCAGTGGCTTCTGATTTCTTTGCTTTTGTGGACACATATCTCCACAAAGTGCTACCATTTTTCATACCTACATTTGCATCATGAGGTCTCTTAGGGACCAAAATTCGTCTCTTTGTTATTATTTAAGCCCATTCTACCCCGTCGAGACGAAGATTTTAACCTTCACTTCTCCGGCTAGAATGACCTTAAATAGGGGCATCTGTAAGACCCCAATTTTGACCCTAAGATCCCTCATGGCATCATAACATTGCATTTGCATTGCCTCAAGGATCTTTAGCATCTTGGTTCCCTTTGCCTTTGGGTGGGACTCCTTGTGATTGGTTTGAGATCACCAAGCATGCTTGAGTTATACATCATTGTTTCTCTTACTTTTGTTTACTAACCAAAAGCACAAAAATGTGTCACTAACATCTTTTTTTTGAAGCTTGAGTATCATCCAAGACACTTTGTGGGTTCTATTTAGATGATCAGTCAACACAAGGGAATGGCTTGAGATACTTCCAACAGGTTCAAAGGGGGTCTATTCGTCAGTCAAAACGTTAATCTTGAAGGAGCAAAAGTTTGTTCATGAGCTGTCATGTAAGACCCCAATTTTGACACTAAGATCCCTCATGGCATCATAACATTGCATTTGCATAGCCTTAAGGATCATGAGCATCTTGGTTCCCTTTGCCTTTGGGTGGGACTCCTTGTGATTGGTTTGGGATCACCAAGCATGCTTGAATTATACATCATTGTTTTTCTTACTTTTGTTTACTAAAAAAAATAAAAAAAAAATTAAAAATAAGAGAGAAAAACGAAAAGAAAAAAACGAATAAATAAATAAATAAATAAAATATAACAAGAAAAAATTGGACTTGGGCCTCTCTCGTTTGAGCCCACAGGTCCACAAAAACCAGATTATAAATTTAGAGTTTCAGTGAAACAAAAGGAGGCCATTCCTATTACCCTGGCAGGAAAAAGAAAGTGAGAGAAGAGCTAATAGAGTTCAGAGCAACCTCTAGAGGCTGAAGGGAACTCATCGGCAAAGAACCAATTCCCTCTCATATAAACCCTCAGATTGCTCTGCAAACCTCACGGGTGCAACTCAATTTCAATCGATCCTCCCCAATCAGGTATGCCCTATTTCCACTACTTTATACTTTCAACCTGAAATTTTTTGATACCCTTTTAATGTATGTGTTTGACAAGAGGTTTAGGCCTCCTGCCCTTGGTTGCTTTTTGTGAGCTTTTTTGTGAATTTTAATGGCATGATTCATGTGGTTACATTTTGATTTGGGGGCAACTCTTGATTACCCTATCTTGTTTCTCTAACCTGTTTGTTGAGTTTTTTTGTAAGGGCTCACATGACTCTTGCAAAGATGGCCTGGTGTTCCACTTTATTTGTGGGATACCCCCTGGAGGTTTATTCCGATATCCTGTGCTTAATGGCTTGAGATATTTGTTTGTGACTGCTTATTCCAAAGGATGGAAGCTACTTGGATCATCAATATGATCTCATGAGGGGAACTCCTAATGTGGTTTTATTTTCTTTTCCCTTATCTCTTGTATGTTTAGGAATTTAACCCTTCTTTTTTTCCCCCCATTCTAACCCAAGCCAAAACTTTTTGTGCAAACAATAACTTTTGTTTTCAACATTAGAAACCTAAGCCTTAGGCTTTTGATTTTCAAACTTATTTTTCATAACACTTATTCTGAATTGAACCTTTTAATCCACTTTAACCATATTTTTGTAAATACTTTTAATTGGTAAATATAACCCATTCAAATACTTTGTGTGGTTTCAATGACCACCTTCTTAATAAAACCTTTTTTTTATAACCATTAGCTATTAGGTTTGAGTTATCCTTGAGGTGGATATAATACTCACCTTTATCCTTAGTGATGGACAATGAGTCTTCCATGCTTATTATAGGGTTAACCCCTCACTAGCATGTTGAAGCTATCCTCACATGGTGGATTTGTGGTTTTAGGTTGAGTTTTCTCCCTTTGATAACAAAAGACCTTAAGGTTTTTGGACCAATCAATTCACCAACATTTTTTTGAATTTTTTTACCCCGAACTACGAGGTTTTGATCCTAATCTTTTTTTAAGATGGTACGTAGGCAATGGGTTCATCCATGCAAACACAAAATGTAAATAAATTTGTATATTCTTTTCTCATCCCTTCAATCATGTTTGCACAAATAAATTTTCACACAAAAAAAAAACAACCTTACAACAAATGTGAAAAGGGCTCCCTAGGAGTACCTAAGATGCTTTGGGTGCCTAACACCTTCCCATTGCATAACCAACCCCCTTACCCAGATCTCTGACATTTTTACTAGTTTTTGATTCGATAAAACTTTTAGGTTTTTGTCCACTTTCTAACCATTCCTTTGGATAAATAGAAGTCCGGTGGCGAATCGACTTGTATGATTTACCTTGGATTTAGTCAATATCTCTAATGGTAACGAATACCCCGCTACAGAAAAGTGGCGACTCTGCTGGGGAAGAAATAATTTGCCTAGTGGGTTTTGCCTACTTTTCATATTTGTTGTATTGTATTGTATATTTTTTTGTGACATATTTTTGTGCAATTTGGGATTACTGTATTGTATGTAATGATTGAATTGTTTGAATATTAATTCCTTGTATGCTTGGTGATCTTCGTGAGATGAGTTGTATACCCGAACTCGAGTGCACTTAGGATAGGAGAATGGCATAGTCTTGTCGACTTGTGTGGAGTTATTCCTTAGCAAGTTGACTTGCAAGTCCATTCACTTGGTGGAGGTTATGTTGGGATCAATAATGTCACACAAGTTATGGTTAGACATTACTTTACCAATATAGACCTTAGAAGCCAAGGACCTTAGTTTACCAAACCCATCTTGACCTATGCTTAGGATGTAGTGCGAAGGTCGTTCAAGTGTAAGATTTGATACGATTGTTACGCGATACTACACTCATAAGAGTCTCTCTTGAGAATATTTTCGGAATACGAGTAGTCGTTTCTCCAATAATATCCGAAAGATGGGATGATGACTATGGGAACCTCTTGTAGAACATGTTTGGCAGGTTTAAACCCTAGTACACTCTCTTTTGGGTGGTTCTTAACCTAACTCCATGCTCGTGACTTGCAACAAACCCTTGATTCATGGTTGATCCGTTCAGGTATCCTTAATATCAATGGAACTTGGGTGTTGATAAGGTGCAAACCATAATCCACCAAAATGGATGGTTGATATTCAGGATAACATGATCCATCCCATGACCTTTGTTTGGTGTGCTTTGCTTGATCCTTGAGTGTGATTGTTGCATTCATGCATTCATGCACCCATTTGCATTCATATCATCAAAATAATGAGAAAATTTTCAAGGAACTTTAGGGGGTTTATTTGCAAAATTATCAGACATGGAAAGACAAAGAAGGAATACAAAGAAGTACAGTTTCAGACAACCAGACTTGAAAGATTTAAGGATTTTGACATCTTATGTATTAGATCCCTTGGGTTTCAAAGCTCGTTTTGGGAAACTTCTTCCTCTTCTGACCACTCAGGTGGATGAAGGATTGATGAGTGTATTGGTGCAGTTTTACGATCCTTTGTACCATTGCTTCATGTTTCCGGATTTTCAGCTTTTTCCTACCCTTGAGGAGTATGCTTACCTTGTGGGTATACCTATTCTAGACCAGTTGTCGTTTAGTGGCTTGGAGAGTATTCCTACTTCTCAAGAGATAGCTGACATGTTACACATAGATGAATCTCTTGTTGGTGCTCATATGACTACCAAAGGTGGAATTCAATGTCTCCCTTCTAAGTTCCTCATTGCTCAAGCTACTATGTATGGGAAGGCCATGAGTGAGGACGCCTTTGAGGCTATATTTGTACTTCTCATCTATGGGCTATTATTATTCCCCAACATCGACAAGTTTGTGGATGTGAACGCTATTAGGATCTTCTCTACTCTTAATCTCGTTCTGACTCTGTTGGGCGATACCTATTTCTCTTTGCATATGAGGAATGCAAAGGGTGGTGGCGCCATTGTGTGTTGTTTGCCTCTGTTGTATAAGTGGTTTACTTCTCACTTACCGCGGACGGTCGCCTTCAAGGAGAATAAGGGATGTCTACGGTGGTCCACGAGACTCATATCTCTCACTAATGATGATATCTCTTGGTATAACTGTGTGTATGATGGTGTGCAGATTATTGACTCTTGTGGCGAATTCTCCAATGTACCTCTTCTTGGTACATGTGGTGGGATTAACTACAATCCTGTTTTGGCACGTCGGCAGCTTGGGTTCCCCCTAAAGGATAAACCCAATAACATTCTGTTAGAGGGTGTATTCTTTCAGGATGGTAAAGATCCACAAGGCTTGAAATCTAGGATGGTCCGCGCTTGGCGCAAGATTCATAGGAAAGGAAGGAAAGAGTTAGGTCCTAAGAATTGCATCGCTTTGGAGCCTTACACTGTTTGGGTTAGGAAGAGGGCGTCTGAGTATCTCATGCCTTACGAGTATCCGAGACCTACACCTATGATTATGGCTGGGCCTTCAACCCTCCCTAATCAAGGAGCAGAGGAGTTGAGAGACGAAGACCGTTCACGTGCCCGGATCCGTGAACTTGAAGAGTTGCTTCAGCAGATTAAGGAGAAGGATGCGTTGATTGAGTTTCTTGAGCATCAGGTTATTGATGACCCTGATGATGTATGGACTTCTCTACTTCCTCAGTCCCGAGCTTTAGATAATTGTTTCTAGGGATCCATAGGACGATTATTTTCCTTTGCTCTTGTATATGATTGACGATAATGCACTTCTTTTCCCTGATATTATTTGATGAGATATTTCCATATGTGATAAAATGCTTAATATTTCCAGAATTTGCAAATAAAACTCTAAAGTTCCTTTGAAATAAAAAACAAATCATATGCACAAGCATTGCATGCATCATATGCATAAGCAGGTTTTGTTTCCGGTCCCTTGCCCTGTGGTCTAACTCTGTGTCCTTCATTTATTTTGAAGACAAGTTGACTCACCGGTACTACACTAGAGCCAATATTTCAAGACCATGGATTCACGAGGCAGGCGCCGTGACGTCCACCCTACACCAGAAACTGAAATTTGTGAAGAACAAGAAGCTGGTGGTGGTAGGGGGAGAAAGGGCTCTCCTGGTTAGCCATTTGTCTTCCTTCTCTTATATAGATGTTGAGGTTGAAATTGGAACTCCTTTCCAAGCTTTATCTATAGTTGAGCCTATTGAGAAGAGAACTCCTTCATTTGCTTCCTACAAAGATGCAAAGTTGGCCATTGAGCGTGGTGCAACCACTGGTTTAGGAAAAATGATTGAGTTAGAAGACAACGAGTCCCGGGCTGGCATAGATTTTTCTTCTAGTACTTTCAACAAGTAAGGGTTATTCAAGAGTGGAGGTTTCATCCACACTGGTCTAGATGAGGAGGTTGCTGCCGTCTTAGAAGAAGATACAAAGGATTCTGTCAATTTCATCATCTCTGGAGGGGTCTGCAACAATTGGGTCGCTGTGGATATTCCAACAGTTGTCCATAAGTCAACGTAATGATCACTTTGTTTAAAAACCCTTCTCCCATGCCAAAAGGAGGAGTGATGACATTGTTGGCGCATAAACACAATGATATTTTCATTCAATAAATTCATGTTAAATGTTTATTTTTCCATTTATTTTCCCTTTTCGCTTTTTGGATGAAATTGGTGATCACATAAAACCCTAAATAAGAATAAAATCAATTCTTTCATCTGCATAATGATTTTCCTTGTTTGAATTCTAAATCTTTTCATATCCAAAATCATTATGCAGGTTGATTTCTAAACCCATTGAACATAATGACCCAACACCATGTCCCAATTTTGAATTCCCTGTATTTGAGGCAGAGGAAGATGATGTTGAAGAGATTCCTGATGAGATCACCCGGCTTCTTGAGCATGAAGAAAAGATCATTCAGCCGCATCTTGAGAATCTGGAAACAGTCAACTTGGGGTCTGAAGATTGTGTGTGAGAGGTAAATATTGGGGCACTTCTGGAAGAATCTGTTAAGAAGGGGTTGATTAAGTTGCTTCGAGAATATGTTGACGTCTTTGCCTGGTCATTAAAGACATGCCTGGTCTAGATATTGATATTGTGCAACATTTCCTGCCCTTAAAACCTGAGTGCGTGCCTGTGAAGCAGAAACTCAGAAGAACTCATCCTGATATGGCAGTGAAGAATAAAGAGGAAGTTTAGAAGTAAATTGATGCGGGGTTTCTGGTGACTTTTACATATCCTTAATGGGTGGCTAATATTGTGCCCGTGCCTAAGAAAGATGGAAAAGTCTGGATGCGTATAGACTATAGAGACTTGAATAAAGCTAGTCCGAAAGATGATTTCCCTCTACCACATATTGATATGTTGGTAGACAATATAGCTAAATTCAAAGTCTTCTCGTTTATGGATGGATTTTCCGGATATAATCAGATTAAAATGGCACCCGAGGATATGGAGAAGACAACATTCATCACACCTTGGGGAACATTCTGTTATCGAGTGATGCCCTTCGGTTTGAAGAACGCCGGAGCTACGTATCAACGAGCTATGACTACCTTGTTTCATGATAAGATGCACAAGGAGATTGAGGTGTACGTTGACGATATGATCGCTAAGTCAAGATTGGAGGTTGTACTCCCAGTAGAGGTGGAGATCCCATCATTGAGAGTCTTGATGGAGGCCAAGTTGACTGATGCTGAATGGGTTCAGAGTCGTTATGACCAACTAAACTTGATTGAAGAGAAGAGATTGACTGCCATGTGCCATGGTCAGTTATATCAGCAGAGGATGAAGAAAGCTTTTGATAAGAAGGTCAAGCCTCGTGTGTTCCGAGAAGGTGACCTTGTGCTCAAGAAAGTTTTGTCTTTCGCGCCCGATTCCAGGGGCAAGTGGACTCCGAACTATGAGGATCCGTATGTTGTTAAGAGAGCCTTTTCAGAAGGTGCTTTGATACTTACAACTATGGATGAGGAGGATTTCACTCGTCCTATGAATTCAGATGCTGTCAAGAAATACTTCGCCTAAAAATAAAAACTGAATAGCTCGCTGAGTTGAAAACCCGAAAGGGTGGCTTAGGCAAAAATGAGCGTCTCGGTGGATTGAAAACCCGAAAGGGAGATCCAGGCAAAAGTTAGAGACACAAAAAATATATAATAATGATATATGTATCCCGCTAGATTGAGTACCTCATCCTGGGGCAATCTAGGCAAAAATTAGGGATTTGGCAAGTAACTGCATCCTGACAAGACTTTGTTCTACAACTGTCGTCCGTCAGAGATCCTTGCTCATTATCAGCCGAAGCTTCAAATACATCGGATTCAGAATTGGTGGAGAAATGGTCATTATGTTCAATGTAGCCCTTTTCCAATATATATCACCAATTTCAAATTTGTAAAGATCTATGGAGTCTTGCCATTCGCAGAGTACCATTCTATCAAATAAACTTGAGCCTTTTATCCAATTATTGGCACTCTTATCTGTTTCTATTCAACAAATGTTTTACATGTTTTGATTAAGAAAATATCATTGTTTTAAACGATCAAATTTTTTATAATTTGTTTTTAAACAAGGTGAACATTCACAATGACGAAAGGATACTTAGGAGACCCTCAGTGCTCTCCCAAGGGTGGTACGATCCCCAACAGGATAAGATTTTTGTCCATATTCCTGGCATGACTGTATCTCCTCCCTCCAGAACCCCCTTGTGGTTTATCCTACCAAGTGGATTGCTTGTTGAGAGTCACCTCTCTTCCCTTCAACAGAGTAACAATCTTTCTTCCTCAGCAACTTGGATCTCTTTGTACAAGAGCGGTATTTGGTGGTTGATCCAGATAAATCCTTTATCTCCACGGATAGATTCCCCAGTAGAGTTGTTGGTATGGTGGACTTTGTCTGTGATAACTCTCGTCCCCAGCTGGAATGATTGATGATTCATCCCTTGCAAAGTTCTTTGCTTCCTGGTATCTCTGATCCCCAGCAGATTGGATACTCCCCGGTGAACTTGGCTTTCTCTCTTGAGATGTAGTACCGGGTGGTTAATTCCCGGACCTGGTTGTGTTAGATATGTCTGTCTGTCAGCATACATCATACATAAACCATGCATATTCATGCATAATTATAACATTCAGGTATTCATGTTGCATTCTTTGCCATATATCGTTGTTTGTTGTCTCCTGCTATTTGGTGATATACTTCCCCAAGCAGACGTGTGTGTCTGATCTCTCCATATAGAGTCATCTCCATAAGCAGAAAGCGTCTATCCTTTCTTCCATATTCCCCATGGGTTATATCCTCGTGGATGTTGATTGTTTTTGTTCCTTCCAAACACATATACTGGGATGGTTTTCCCCATTAAGTTATATCCTCACCGGGACAAGTCTTGATTTGGTTTGCCTATCTAGTTTGATCCTAGATCGGTCTCTTGAGACTCTTTTCCTGTTTCCCCGTGGTAAATGAATAATCGCTCAATAATTAGTAATTATTATCCCGGCGGAGTCTGTGGTTCTCTACCCTCATACCGGTAGTTGTAAGTCATATTTCTGTGGTCTACTACCCAGTAACCGGTAGTTGTAAACCCCATTTTGTCCCTGTGCAGAGTTAAACCTTGATTGTTGTTCATCCTAACCAATGACGGGTACTCTCTTTTGTGGTTCTCTACCCTCATACCGGTAGATGTAATTCCCTCCTTGTTGGTTATCTTTATAAGAAATTCGATATTGACATTCCTTAATTTTTTAGTATACCACCCAGTAACCGGTGATATATCTCTTGGATAATTGCTCTAATTACGCAATTTATCCCCAGCGGGTCATCTCTCGTCTATCTTGTTGTTGTTAGTAACGATTGTTCCTCCCCTGAATTGGTCCTCATTATATACCTAGTTTCGGTATCCTGATGCCTTTTCTTTTCGGTCGATTTATCCTTTATTAACCCAGTAACCGGTTGTGGATAATCGTCCATGAGAGTATATTATCTATGTTCTGACGGTAATAGATAGTATATCTCATGCACTCTTTGGTCAAAGCCTTTTGTTCTTCCCAGTTGAGTAAGATTCGTATCCCCTTTTCGGAGTCGAATGTCCATCCCATAATCGAGTTTGCTTTTTGCCCTCTTTTTGGATGATGAGTGTTTTGGGAATATTCCCCAATTCACGTCTTGATTGGTCATCATTATATACCTAGTTTCGGTATCCAGATGCCTTTTCTTTTCGGTCGATTTATCCTTTATTAACCCAGTAACCGGTTGTGGATAATCGTCCATGCGAGTATATTATCTACGTTCTGACGGTAATAGATAGTATATCTCATGCACTCTTTGGTCGAAGCTTTTGTTCTTCCCCAGTCAAGTAAGATTCGTACCCCCTTTACGGAGTCGAATATCCATCCTATCATCGAGTTTGCTTTTAGCCCTCTTTTGGATGATGAGTGTTTTGGGAATATTCCCCAATTCACGCCTTAGTTGGTCACCTATTATATGCCCAGTAACCGGTATCCCTGGTGTTCCCTCCTCTCTGCTCCCTATTATGACTTTTTGTCCTCTGTGGAGTCAGATTTTCATGAGTTGAGATATACCTTTTTAGGTCTTCCTCAGATGATTTGGTTGATTGATATCTCTCACCCTTATACCGGTCTTAGATATTCATTCTTCTCGAGCATGTCGTATCTCACCCTTATACCGGCGATCAGATCACATGTCTCCTTGAGCTTATTACCCAGTAACCGGTAATACCTCATCCCGCTGCTTCCCCAGGAGTGTCCTTTTAGGCATCCCCAGCAAAGTCCCTTAGCGGATTGTTTTCATCCGGATTTCTATCCGAAGTATCCGTTGTGGATAGTTTTTGCTGTATTGGCATATTCCCTAGTACATGCACCTTTGAGTCAGCTCAGGTCTTTCCATTGGATATTTTACCTTGGGAATTCTGTTCCCCAAGCATTGAGTCGTGACCTGCTCACGCATTTTATTCTCTCTCATATCCCCATAAGAGTCCCCAGAGTCTCCGTCCCATTGAGTGTATTTCTCATATGGATTGTCAGTTTCTCCGGATGTCTTTTCTTCTTTGTGGACACATATCCCCACAGAGTTTGTACTATTTGCATACATACATCTGCATCATGACGTCTCTTAGGGACCAAAATTTGTCTCTTTGTTATTATTTAAGCCCATTCTACCTCGTCGAGACGAAGATTTTAACCTTCACTTCTCCGGCTAGAATGACCTTAAATAGGGGCATCTGTAAGACCCCAATTTTGACCCTAAGATCCATCATGGCATCATAACATTGCATTTGCATAGCCTCAAGGATCATGAGCATCTTGGTTCCCTTTGCCTTTGGGTGGGACTCCTTGTGATTGGTTTGAGATCAACAAGCATGCTTGAATTATACATCATTGTTTCTCTTACTTTTGTTTACTAAAATAAAATAAATAAATAAAAGAGAAAAACGAAAAATAAATAAATAAAATATAACAAAAAATTTTTTTTGGACTTGGGCCTCTCTCATTTGAGCCCACAGGTCCACAAAAACCAGGTTATAAATTCAGAGTTTCAGTGAAACAAAAGGAGGCAATTCCTATTACCTTGGCAGGAAAAAGAAAGTGAGAGAAAAGCTAACAGAGTTTAGAGCAACCTCTAGAGGCTGAAGGGAACTCATCGGCAAAGAACCAATTCCCTCTCATATAAACCCTCAGATTGCTCTGCAAACCTCACGGGTGCAACTCGATTTCAATCGATCCTCCCCAATCAGGTATGCCCTATTTCCACAACTTTATACTTTCAACCTGAAATTTTTTGATACCCTTTTAATGTATGTGTTTGACAAGAGGTTTAGGCCTCCTGCCCTTGGTTGCTTTTTGTGAGCTTTTTGGTGAATTTTAATGGCATGATTCATGTGGTTACATTTTGATTTGGGGGCAAATCTTGATTATCCTATCTTGTTTCTCTAACCTGTTTGTTGAGTTTTTTTGTAAGGGCTCACATGACTCTTGCAAAGATGGCCTGGTGTTCCACTTTATTTGTGGGATACCCCCTGGAGGTTTATTCCGATTATCTGTGCTTAATGGCTTGAGATATTTGTTTGTGACTGCTTATTCCAAAGGATGAGAGCTACTTGGATCATCAATATGATCTCAAGAGGGGAACTCCTAATGTGGTTTTATTTTCTTTTCCCTTATCTCTTGTATGTTTAGGAATTTAACCCTTCTTTTTTTCCCCATTCTAACCCAAGCCAAAACTTTTTGTGCAAACAATAACTTTTGTTTTCAACATTAAAAACCTAAGCCTTATGCTTTTGATTTTCAAACTTATTTTTCATAACACTTATTCTGAATTGAACCTCACATGGTGGATTTGTGGTTTTAGGTTGAGTTTTCTAAATTTGATAACAAAAGACCTTAAGGTTTTTGCACCAATCAATTCACCAACTTTTTTTTGAATTTTTTTACCCCGAACTACGAGGTTTTGATCCTAATCTTTTTTTAAGATGGTACGTAGGCAATGGGTTCATCCATGCAAACACAAAATGTAAATAAATTTGTATATTCTTTTCTCATCCCTTCAATCATGTTTGTACAAATAAATTTTCACAAAAAAAAAACAACAACCTTACAACAAATGTGAAAAGGGCTCCCTAGGAGTACCTAGGATGCTTTGGGTGCCTAACACCTTCCCATTGCATAACCAACCCCCTTACCCAGATCTCTGACATTTTTACTAGTTTTTGATTTGATAAAACTTTTAGGTTTTTGTTCGCTTTCTAACCATTCCTTTGGATATATAGAAGTGCGTTGGCGACTCGACTTGTATGATTTACCTTGGATTTAGTCAATATCTCTAATGGTAACGAATACCCTGCTACAGAAAAGTGGCGACTCTGCTGGGGAAGAAATAATTTTCCTAGTGGGTTTTGCCTACTTTTCATATTTGTTGTATTGTATTGTATATTTTTTTGTGACATATTTTTGTGCAATTTGGGATTACTGTATTGTATGTAATGATTGAATTGTTTGAATATTAATTCCTTGTATGCTTGGTGATCTTCGTGAGATGAGTTGTATACCCGAACTCGAGTGCACTTAGGATAGGAGAATGGCATAGTCTTGTCGACTTGTGTGGAGTTATTCCTTAGCAAGTTGACTTGGAAGTCCATTCACTTAGTGGAGGTTATGTTGGGATCAATAACGTCACACAAGTAAGTTGTGGTTAGACATTACTTTACCAATATAGACCTTAGAAGCCAAGGACCTTAGTTTACCAAACCCATCTTGACCTATGCTTAGGATGTAGTGTGAAGGTCATTCAAGTGTAAGATTTGATACGATTGTTACGTGATACTACACTCATAAGAGTCTCTCTTGAGAATATTTTCGGAATACGAGTAGTCGTTTCTCCAATAATATCCGAAAGATGGGATGATGACTATGGGAACCTCTTGTAGAACATGTTTGGCAGGTTTAAACCCTAGTACACTCCCTTTTGGGTGGTTCTTAACCTAACTCCATGCTCGTGACTTGCAACAAACCCTTGATTCATGGTTGATCCGTTCAGGTATCCTTAATATCAATGGAACTTGGGTGTTGATAAGGTGCAAACCATAATCCACCAAAATGGATGGTTGATATTAAGGATAACATGATCCATCCCATGACCTTTATTTTGTGTGCTTTGCTTGATCCTTGAGTGTGATTGTTGCATTCATGCACCCATTTGCATTCATATCATCAAAATAATGAGAAAATTTTCAAGGAACTTAAGGGGGTTTATTTGCAAAATTATCAGACATGGAAAGACAAAGAAGGAATACAAAGAAGTACAGTTTCGGACAACCAGACTTGAAAGAGTTAAGGAATTTGACATCTTATGTATTAGATCTCTTGGGCTTCAAAGCTCGTTTTGGGAAGCTTCTTCCTCTTCTGACCACTCAGGTGATTTACCTTGGATTTAGTCAATATCTCTAATGGTAACGAATACCCCGCTACATGTCATGCTTGCTAGGCGAGCAGAATGGGTCGCCTAGCGAGTCCCAAGAAAAGCCAACAGAATCACCTACGCTCAGAGGAATTTCTTGAACTCTCATGCTTGCTAGGCGAAGCCCACGTGTTTAAAAAAATAATAATAAATAAAAAAATGAAAAAAAAAATAAATAAATAAATAAAATAAAATAAAATAAAATATAACAGAAAATTTTTGGACATGGGCCTCTCTCATTTGAGCCCACAGGTCCACTAAAATCAGGTTATAAATTCAGAGTTTCAGTGAAACAAAAGAATTCTATTCCTATTACCCTGGCAGGGAAAAAGATAGTGAGAGAAGAGCTAACAGAGTTCAGAGCAACCTCCAGAGACCGAAGGGAACTCATCTGCAAAGAGCCAATTCCATCTCATATAAACCCTCAGATTGCTTTGCAAACCCAACCGGGCAATTCAATTTCATTCGATCTCTCCAGTCAGGTTTGCCTTATCCCATTACTCTATGCTTTTAATTTGAATGCTCTGAATGTATGAGGTATTATGGGTGAATTTGATACCCTTTTGATGCATGTGTTTGAGAAGAGGTTTATGCCTCCTACCCTTGGTTGCTTTTTGTGAGCTTTTTGTGAATTTTAATGGCATGATTCATGTGGTTACATTTTGATTTGGGGGCAACTCTTGATTACCCTATCTTGTTTCTCTAACTTGTTTGTTGAGTTTTGTTTTGTGAGGGCTCATATGACTCTTGCAGAGATGGCTTGCCTGGTGTTCCACTTTATTTGTGGGATACCACCTGGAGGTTTATTCCGATTACCTGTACTGACTCACTTTGTTTGATGGTGCTAGCTTGAGAGATCTCTGGGTTTCTTATCTCTTTAATTTCTGTTACTTCGGATCTTTACCCGTATGGTAGATCTCTCGATCCCTTTACTTTTCCCGCATGTTACCGATTTCTTAGGTTTCGTATAGCCTCTCGTGACATGTCATTTAAGGTAGCGCGGTTCCTTCATCTAGGACTTCCTTTTTGCATAAGCATCCCTAAACACCCCAAACTCATTGATTTTTCTTCTCCTAAGAACACGTTATCTCCTTCTACTACAGGCAAGTAAGTCTCCAAAGGTCGAGCATCCGGTAGATTGCGTAGTAACGTCGTTCACCCCAAAACATAACCCTTACCCAATAGGTGGTCGAACTATGTTTTGCTCTGATTTTCATCCCAGATGAGATACGTAGGCATAAGACGCGATGTCTTAGCGAGCACACTCCTCTTTAACCCATAGGTAGCCGAGCTACGAGGACTCAGATTCTCAGATTCATATGAGATACGTATGCAATGGATGCAACGTCCATGCGAGTCATTTTCTTTTGACCCTTCTTTTAGTAAGTAGTACATTAGATAAACATACACGCTTTTCTCAAATGTGAAAAGGGATCCCTAGGAGTACCTAGGATGCTTTGGGTGCCTAACACCTTCCCATTGCATAACCAACCCCCTTACCCAGATCTCTGACATTTTTACTAGTTTTTGATTCGATAAAACTTTTAGGTTTTTGTTCGCTTTCTAACCATCCTTTGGATAAATAGAAGTGCGGTGGCGACTCGACTTGTATGATTTACCTTGGATTTAGTTAATATCTCTAATGGTAACGAATACCCCGCTACAATGTCATACCCTAATTCTCAACCCTAAGATTCCACCATCATTTGTATAATTTACATGACATCTAGCATCTTTGCACTACTAACCTATTGAAAATACAAAAAGATTTTCTACTTTGTTTGTCTTAAGCTAGGGTTTTGCACCAAGAGCTTTCAAAGATTGATCAATCAAGACTTGGCATGAGTTTTAAATTTTCAAACTCCTCATCCTTCCCAAGTAATCAAGTGACTTCCATCAATAAGAATCGATTTCAAGATCATTCCATCTTAAGTTCGTCAAGCCACAATTCATCTGACACTCAAAATTAGGATTTTGGTCAAAGTCAGTTTAATGTTGGCTCTTTGACCAAAGCATGATTCTATGGCTTGAAGCATCATGCAAGGTGTTAAAATATGTACTCATAACTCACTCATACAATTCATATGGCTCAAGAGGTTAGGTTTATAAGCAGATGAAAGTTTGAACACAACTAATGAAAAAGTCAACAAATGCTTAAAGTCAAACTTTGAGTTTTAAGATTTTTGATCAACTATGGACTTTTCAAGTCAAGGATTATTAAAATATGATAATTGAAGTCATTTAATCAAGAGTAAACAATAAATTTGAGGTTACTTGCAAAAAGGGCAAGATTTGGTTTTGAAAACATTTCTAAGTTATGAAAAAATACATGTCCAAGTACCCAACTTTCCAAGGCCATAACTTATGATCCAAGCCACCATTTTCTTTGCTCCAACTATCATATTAAATACCTTGCTTCATACTTCAACTTTGTCCTAGGTGATAAAACCTCAAAAAATGCACGAATAAGGAGATATGGGGCCATGAAGTGGATGATTCATTTGTTTGTCAAGTGGTAAAACAGTGAAATTTTCAGCATGCTGACCTAGTCAAGTGACCAACTTTATGCCAGTTTTTCACCCAGATCCCAACTGATTCAAGAAAAGTGATCAACATGAAAGTTATAGAGAATGGTCTTATCTTTCCAAAATGTCCAATATGTTAGACGGTGTGGCTAGTGATCGAGAGGGGGGTGAATAGGTCACCTCTTTTGCATGAACGGATTTAAAAAATCTTATCAGAGTTATTGAAACTTAGCGGAAAATTACAGTCCCGAATCGACTTCCGTCTAATCTGAACCGCTACAAGAAAACCGGACACGCGAATTTATTGTTGGATTTGAATTAGAACGATAGAGATTATTAACACCAGAATATTATCAAATCAAATGCACTTATCACTAAATTCTAATTCCAATGAATAAAACTCAGCTGACAGTTTTGTCAAACATTTGGTGTGTATGTGATCAATGATGAACAATGGTGGAGTTTAGATAAAGAAGTTTTCTTGCCACTATTGTATCACGAAATGTACAGCCACAATACACCAAATGAAATCACAAAACTGTTGAAAACGTAAAGATAGATAAGGAAAGAATACGATACGCAAAGATTTCGTAAGGAAGTTCCCCACTGTCGTCCTCGCGTGTGGGTACGTCTCCCTCTCAATTTCAAATGAAATTGAGAACTGTTGTTATCAATAATGCTGAATTCGTTGATACAAGGTTACAATACAAAGACAGAAATCTAAATCCCAAGATCTTCTTCTTGTATAAAACCTCCACTTAATTTGAGCTCGATCAAGAATTTCCTGCAAGAAATTGTAAACAATTCACCGGTTCCACGACCTGTTTGCGAAATTACCCAATTTCCAAACCCTACGCTACGGCTGAATCTGTTCTACAAACGTGACTAACAAACCCGCAAGAACACTCCAGTTCTTGAAGGACAAACCATTTGGTTTTTCCTCGAAACCCCCTTCAACCTTCAACTCAGCTAGATCCTCGATCGTTCCACTAAACACCTCAGTTAGATCCTTGATCGTTCCACTGAACGTTATCTCGTTGATCCTTTAATCCAAAGAACAAGAATGATTATGTGTTGATGTTCTTGAAGAAAAGAGATTGAGAAGATGAAGAAGATGAAGTCTCTTTCAGGTTTCTAACTGTTTAAAACAATTGCTGCTACACACTCCTTTGATTTGTGTTACAACTGTTTTTCACTTCTGAATTCGTGCTCTGTAACTGAGCTGTCAAAAATCTTATTATATGTGAAAGACAGAAGCTATTAGTAGACAAAACAGAATTATGTATTGATACAAAAGATTATGCATCGATACATACTGTAGCTTTGATTAATTTTAGAGAATTAATACAAGCATGTATCGATACAAAGCTCGTATGTATCGATACATAGAACATTTTAACTAAGCATGTATCGATACAAAGCTCGTATGTATCGATACATAGAACATTTTAACTAAGCATGTATCGATACAAAGCTAAGTATGTATCGATACATACTGAAGCAAAAATGTTTTGTGTTTTAAAACAAATTTATGTATCGATGCAGATGAACATGTATCGATACATACTGACACAAAACAGTTTTTATGAGTTCTTTTAAGAAATGTATCAATGTGGATCTTTATGTATAGACACGAAACAATAGTATAGGCTAAAAACACAAATGAAACATGTAAAATAATGCACAACCAACAATTAGACAATGATCACACAATTTGCTATCATTCAAAACTTATTCAAAGTAAAGAATTTGCTCACAAACTCCCCCTTTTTGATGATGGCAAACTTTTAGCAAGCTGTGTGATACTCCCCCTGAGTTTGTGCATATCTATCAACATCTGCATTTCTTCCCCTTTGTCAACATCAAAAAGAAGAAAAAAACAGTTTTATCAAGGCAACATGTTGTAGCAGGACACAGCAAAAATGATAAAGAAGCTAACAATCACAAAGAAGGAAGCTTAAAAAGTAAAGAATCACTCACAAAGAATGACAAATAAGGGCAATAACACCAGAAGTAAGCAGAAGGAAATAAGCATTTAACTAGTAGAAAGTATTTAAAAATTACATAAGCCAAGACATATAAGGTGCAACTAATCTGAAAAGAAAAAAAAACTCAAGCAACTTGCAATGAAATGCAGTGAAATGAAATGATGATGGTTTAATGTGGATTATAGCCACCACAGGACTCCTCGTCATCTCTATCAGGATCTATGAAGCTTGGCGGAGGCGGAAAAGGAGGCATTGCATCTGGATTGTGGCCCATGAAGGTGTAGTGCCTGAACCGGTCCTGAGCTTCAACACTTTTGAATTTGTCCATAATACCAGGATTGGCACGGCAGTCGTCCATAAAACCAGACATTTCATTGTAGAAGACTTGGTGCCACTTAACCAAGTCCGTGTGCCAAGAGTGTTGGTTATGGTACATTCGTGTATGATCGTCATGCTACTCACGATGCTCCTTATGCCACTCACTTTGTAGTACATGCCAAGACCGTGCCTATTCATGACGTTCTTGGTTGGCAAGCTCCATTTGTTGAAGCATTTGAGTTAGGTGTGCAGTAGGTGTTGAAGATGAAGCACCGCCGGAGAACGGAGGAACCGTTGGTTCAGGTACATAGTTGGTTGGAGACCACCTTTGTGGCACCCAATCACGCCAACCAGCATTGTCATCAGCTGCAGGCACATCTGCTTCGTTCACATCATGCATTTCTTCATCAGGTTGGTCTTCAACTACATGAATTCGTTCAGAAGGCACATCAAAATTATAGATCCTTGTTTCGGATTTCCTTTCAAAGAAATAGAAACATTGACGTTCCTTGTCCCACCGATATCCCATATGAGAGGAACTAAAGGGATTGCAACATTCCAGAATGTAAGAATTTTCATGATTTGAGACGCATAACCAAGAGTAACATTCTTGGCACTGTTACGCACGAAAAAGAGACGCTTCACAAAGTAATTTGCCCAATTCAAGGGAACCTTATTTTGAAGAGTATACAAGAGATGAATGTCTGCCCTATCTAACCTAGAATGTCCACTGTTTGCTGGATGCAGAATGTGCGAGATAATCCACTGAAGTATACGAGGAATTTTCTTAATCATACCAGACGTAACCTGTTCATCCTCACCCAGTGGTCTGTCCAATTTCAAGATAGATAGAGTAAACTCCTTCAGGTTAAAGTCAGTATCAAACTTCAAGTCATGCCACGTCTTGAAATTATGCGACGGAAGCGGAGTTTGAAACACTGTTTCCCAATCAGCAGCCTCAAAAGTATAGGTTCTGACACCAATAGAACACTTAAACATATATCCTTTACCAGATTGTAAGCCATCATAAAATGCACGGATAAAATCCTCATGGTAATCATCCTTTGTAGTAAAAAATGAACCAAGTTTTTGTGCATTAAGGAGTTCAACCACATCATTGAGATGCAGATGAATAGCATCATGTTTATCGAAGACATGGGGTTTCATAACTAACCTTGTCTTGAAAGAATCCTCAAACTCAGTAGCAATTGCAGGATGAAGCAAATCCAAGGCATTAGGAGGAATTTCTGGTAACTGCGGAGAAGTGCCAACCGGTTCCTTTCCTTTTCCTTTTCCCCCTGCTCTAGCCGGAATGATTCTTGGAGGCATGGTGATGAAAAATTAAAGAAAAGTGAGATGAATTTAGGGTTTTGGAGAGAATGATGATGAAGGAGATTAGGGTTAGCCGCAGGTTTTGAGAGGTAGGGGAACTTCTAATACCAAGTTTGTGAAAAGATGTGATAAGAATTGCTGATGTATCGATCCATGAGTGAAATAAAATGCATTTAATCCAAATAACAATCGGTATGTGTCGATGTGTCATACCCCGATTTTGACCCTGAATTTTTCGATTTTTTCATTTTTGTTTGGCACTTGGCCTAAGGTTCGCTTGCATACATTCATCCCCAAATCCATATTTTTGTTACACATTGGTCATTGTCTAGGCCTTTTTGATCATGGTGCTTTTGATTATAAAATGGAGTTTAATTATTTGACTTTTTAATTTTCAATTTTATTTTAATTTCAAATTAAGTTTAATTCCAAATTTCAATTTAATCTTAATTGTTTATTTTACTAATGATTCAAACTCTAATCGATTTTAATTTTCAAATAAATGTTAGAACTGATATCAAAGTAATTTTAACAAATTATAGATTAATTTGATGTTAATTTGTTTTTTTACTAATTTTTTTTATTATTATTTAAATTGATATTTAAATTAGTTTTGGATTATTTCTAAAATTCCATTTTATAATCAAACACGATCCATTTCCCATCCATAATGCATTTCAAATCAAAATAGTACATACACTCATTTCATATTATTCGATAATATTTAACTTTCCAACATTTCCAAACTCATTTTCATACATACATACCATGTCCATTTAACATTCAAGCATAACAATGCATCACGTTCATATCCTACAATACGAGCTAGCAGTAGCTGAACCAACAATTCATTGCAGTTCATATCATATGGGAACCATTTTGCTTCTTTCAACTTACAGGAAAGTTCATTCAGTCATTACTATTTTCAACAAGACTCTGGGTGTTGCTCCTTGTCACAAGATTGGTTGATGCAGCTAGTGGCATTGACGTTCTTATACCAGACCTGCCCCTGACTTGGAATTCCAATGACATATTTGAGCTGACAAATTGTGATGTTATTATGGATGGCATTGACGGACTTGTGGATCAATGGGAATTTAGTGAATCATTATCATGCAGAATGATCTTTAGTTGTCTCCAAGTATCTCACAAATTTCCTCCACAAGAAAAAGCATCCTAATAATGTGAGGTCCGACAAGTCAAGTTTTTTTGTTGAAGCTACAATTTTGCCTTACATTTTGTTGTTTGACGGGAAGCCTGGAGTTTCATGTCCATGTGATGTTTATGGGGACAAAACAATAGAATTTTCAAAATATTGTTTCAATGGTAATAATGAAGAGCAAGTTTCCGTTAAGAAAAAAAAAAGAAAAAAACTTATTAAGAAATCAGCAAATACATCAAAGGACGAGTTTCACACTTTTGTCTACGAGCTGAATGCCTGCTCTAATTCCTTTAGAGAATCGAAAGAGAACAGAAATTGTGACGATTCGAGTTCTCTTGATATATCTTGTATGGTTACTTGTAGAGGCCTTAAAAACGAGAACGTGGTATCCCCGGCTCTGTTGCGCTCTACATCACCCAGGAAAGATACGCGGTTTAATTCAAAACCTACCTGCACAAAAAAAGATGTTTTGGTTGAGTTCTCATCTAATAGATTTTTTAAGTATCAGTTTGTTGCAAATTGGTAGTTATTATATCACGGAACATAATGCAAAAGATTGCTTCAGTACCACAAATGATGCTGAGTTTGGTAGCAGAGGCACTGCTGAATTTGTTATTGATTATGGAAAACATATCTGGAGTTGCTATCAAAACTACCTGCAAAATTTCCATGACAGAAAAAACATAGCATAACAGCAGCAAGCCAAATGGAATCACTCAAATTACCGTAAGTGAATGTCGGCATTGTCATTACTGCAAGCACAACTGTGACCCTGCAATATCACAGCAATCCATATTTTGGTTACAAAGGCCACAACAGAAAATTGGAAAGAACATGACAGCATCGAAAAAAACTCACCGTAACCGCTGATAATCATTTGGCTCCCCACAACAGAAACTTCAGCAACAACTTGTAAACAAAGCCCGTGTTCGAGAAATTGAAGAAGGTTGGGGTGACAGTGTTGGGATCTGTTGAAGAAATTCAAACCAAAATATTAAAGAGACAGGAGGCTGCAGCAAAACGCGAGAAAGCCATGGCATATGCTCTAGCTCATCAACGGCAGTGCAGAATCTAAATCCTCAAATGGAAATACAACTGTATTGAATGAAATCACAGCTAAGTACAATGTCACCTGTATTATCCCAGCCATTGGAACTTGAGGGCAAAACCGTCAAACTGCAAATTTGGGATACGGCTGGACAGAGCGATAT
Organism: Lathyrus oleraceus; assembly: GCF_024323335.1. Classification (NCBI taxonomy): domain Eukaryota; kingdom Viridiplantae; phylum Streptophyta; class Magnoliopsida; order Fabales; family Fabaceae; genus Lathyrus; species Lathyrus oleraceus. The sequence continues at coordinate 423,390,308 of NC_066581.1, forward strand.
AACTCCCTCAACAGCTCCAACAAAGAATTTTCCACTGAACGGAATGCTTACAATCACATATTCCCTCCTCTAACAAACTCTTTATTAACTCTCCATAAATCCCTCAACCCATTACAAAATTTCCAACTGAATAACACCCTCACACTCACCTTTCACTTCATCAACAACTCCTCAATCCACACTTAACCGATCACACCAGCCATAACCTGCAAAAATTAATCACATTGGTCAAAACCGCACATCAACAAGAAAGCCAGAGATCTGTTGTACAAGGATTATCACAGTGACAAGAAGTTCACTATCAGCACTTACTCACCTACTGGAGTTGCTATAACATCCTCAGGGACAAAGAAGGGTGAAATGTTTTTGGGTGATGTTAGTACCCAGTTGAAGAACAAAAACATCACTACGGATATCAAAGTTGACACAAATTCGAATCTTTTCACAACTATCACTGTCACTCATACCTGCTTCATATGTCACGGATCCAATGCAAAGGAAGAACAGTGCTGTATTAGTTCTAGACATCCTATAAGAGAGAATTATGAATTCCCATAAAAACTGTTAGATACCTTAATCTTTGAAGCAGTTCAGGAGTTGGATATCTCCAAGTGTCAAAGACTGCTTATTGAACATGCTGTTGATTACCTCAACCAATTCATCTGCTCGTTGGTACCGCAGGGAGGTTACCGGCATGCTTTTGATTTCGTTTAGATTTCCCTCACCTCCAATCTTCACTGCGCATGCTCCAGTTACAGTTGAGGAACAGCGGTTGCAAAAAAAAGCGACTAACAAAGAGTATCCATGGGAGGATCTACTGTAGCGGATTCAAGCTACCAAAAACGAATGGCACCGAAGTTGTTTCCTTATCATTTGGCAGAGTATGTTTGCCGTATAATGAAGGTGTCTCCTTTCAGATATTATTGTGATATTGATTTTTGAAGCCATGAGAAACGAGCAACCTTATGACGGCATTCCAAATTTTAGTGCAGCAGATGCTTTAAGACCTGCAGGAATTGGGAGAAATGAATTTGTTGATATAATAAAAAGTGCAGATCTAAGAAGATCATGTGGAAACTAAACAAATCAATTGCAAAAGAACTCTTGCCTACACAACCTGTAGATTTTCCTATTGAACCTTGGTGGGGAATTTGTCTGGTGAACTTTACCTTGGAAGAATTTAAGAAACTCTCTGAGGAGGAGGTTGCCGCTATAGGCAAAATACTGTATCCCGAGGATCGGTTTAAAATTTCAAGGCTTGAAGGTTTTGTGTCCAACAAGGAGCAGTCTTGTGAAGATCCTATTGAAGAGTTGCTGTATGCAGTTTTTGTTGTTTCAAATGAAAATACATCTGTTGCGGAGTTGGCAACAACCCTACAGGCTGACTTATCACAACTGCAGGCTGCTGCATCATTGGAGGATGCAGTCATGATATGAGGAAGAAACTTGCACATTGCCTAGCACTGCTTCCAAAATTAAAAGGGGATATCTCTAATGAACATCCAGCTTCTGCAGACAATGGTGGTTTGACCAAGTTAGTGAGAAATTCTGCTGATGCTAGCGGCAATGTCTTAATTAAGTGTAGTTCTGGAAGTGTTGCACCTGGCCAACAACTCACCGTGTCAAATCCTGTGAGAACAAGTGCTAAGCAAACTGCCGTTGGCACCCTGGAAGATGCCGCAAGACTAAAAGAAAGTGCAGTTTACTATAAGAATTCTGGATTTGGTTTTGAAAGCAATGAGACCTATTTTCACGCTGGTTTGAAGTTTTTGCACGGAGGATCTCTCTTAAAAAGTTGTCAAAGATTAGTCAAGAAGCTGTTTTATCCACTGACTTGAAGAAATCTGAGGGAACTTCAATTACTTTGAAGAAGCTTTTACTCCAAATTTCACTGCAGTAACACAAAATAATTACTAAGTGATAAAATTCGAAGTTCCCAAATTGGAATAGAGACAAATTGCAAAGAGAAAGTATACGTCTGTTCACCTTTTTTCGAACTTAACAATAAACAGGCTAAACTCGTTTCTGAGCAGCAAAAGCGATTCTGGAAACTTTCTCCTTTCGAACCTTTGAGCATCAAACCGAAACCCTAAGCTGCAAAGATAAATAGGAAAACGAGTTTGTGAGATAGAGGGAGAGATTTTGAAAACGAAACCCTAATACTCGGAGGCGGCCGCGATTTCGAAGGTACAAAACCTAATTCCAAAAGCAAAGAAAATCAGGGGCAGAGGCGAGAGAAGAGGATTCGAGGTTTACCTGAGTCACTGCCGTCGCCGGAAGTAAGTCTTCGGTTGGTTTTTTTTTTCCTTGTACTTTTGGTCTTAGCTCGCCGTGGATCGTGAGATTGTGAGAGCGATTTGTTTGAGGTTGAGGGTTAGGGACGCTCGTGAGAGGGGTGAGAGATTGAGGGAGCATTGTGAGATTGAGAGAGAGAGCGGCGGATAAGAGATAGAGAGAGCATTTGAGGTTGTGTTTTTGTTAGAACGAGTCTGTGCTTTTTTCTTAGTGTTTTTTTTTATTTATTCCATACAGAATAAGTCATTTTTAAAACTATTAATTTATGATTAGGTTTCCTAGGTTCAGTCAATAAATATTTTCCATTTCCCATTTTATTCTCTTTTTGAAGAAACCAACGGCCAGGGGTTGGGATTAATTAGGGTACTCTACAGTTTTTTATTATTTAGTTTTTTCATTTTAATTCTTTTTTAGTTTAACTTATTTTATATATTTAAGTTAGTATTAAAATATCAGTTAGTTAGTAAGTGGTCTGGTGGAGGGGAGTGGCTTCTAGATCTTTAGTTTAGTGGGTTCGATACTCCTAGGCATAGTTTTTCTTTCTTTTAATATTTTCTTTCATATTTATGCTTTATTATTTATATTTCTTTTTTTTATTATTGTTTAATAATATAGATTTGTTTTTTCTTTTAATTGCATCATGCATTCGAAACCATTTTTTTAACTTATAAAAATCATATTTTCTCGATTTAATATCGAGCCCATTTTCCACACCCTTGTAAGTCGATTGCTTTTTAAGCATCGCCATCAACCTCAAATAGCTTACTCTTGGGCTTTCTTACAATGAGCCGGTTCTCTTGCACTTACACTCATGCATTATTTGTTGTTTGGACCCGATTTAATTATTTCATGATTTTGAATCCCTATTTGACAAAATGTACCCCACTCCCCCGATGTGTAATAATTTTGTACTATTTTATTTCTTTATTGCTTGGTTGTTTAGTTAATACTAACACAAGAATAAAATCAACAATTTCAAAAATACAAAAATATGACTCGATTCAACGTCGAGCTTTTTCTCAATAAACGAATCAATTCCTTTCTCTCTCCTATTCTTAATCCATGCCAATATCTCAAACTTCATCAAACGCTTGATTCAAGGTCAAGCCATTTTTCCTGATAAAAACTCAAAAAAAAATATATTAATTCATAGTCAAGACTTTTTCAATAAAGATGGAAGTGGAACGTGGTGTATACCACGCACTCCTGAGACTAGGATTCGAGATGTATATCTCGCCAATCCTAGCTCTCGTCATCATCTAAATTTATCCACTTTGCTCTCTCAAACACTCATTCAAATCTTTCTCAAACGTCCACCAATACTTGATCTAGGTCAAGTCATTTTCACAACAAAACTCAAGATACATAATTCTTATTTAACACTTTTCCAATAAAGGTGGAAATGGAACATGGTGTATACCATGCACTCCTGAGGTTAAGATTCGAGACGTATGCCTCGCCAATCTTAACTCTTGCCATCGTCTAAAATTGTCAATGTGGTCTCGTCAAACCCTTTCTAAATCAAATCTAAGATACCTAAATCTTATTTAACACTTTTTCAATAAAGGTGGAAATGGAACATGGTGTATACCATGCACTCCTGAGGTTAAGATTCGAGACGTATGCCTCGCCAATCTTAACTCTCGCCATCTTCTAAAACTGTCAATGCGGTTTCTTCAAACCCTTTCCCAGTCAAATTCCAAAAATACTTAATTCCTATCTTAACTTTTTTTTAATAAAGATGGAAATGGAACATGGTGTATACCATGCACTCCTGAGGCTAGGATTCGAGATGTATATCTCGCTCATCCAAGTTCTCGCCATCACTCAAAATACATCCAACCAATCAAACTCTTTTCTCGCCGCCGTGCGACTAATCAAAAACCTTTTTCATAAACGAAAGATATATTGTCTTAAGTGATACAAAACAATGTTTCGGCCACGATTGTTGAGTAGAGATAAATGACGCTTTTCCGAATGTAGATCTATAAATCCGTTCGATGTGTGGTATGCGTCCACTCCTCATCTGTTTTGGGTAAAACAATGTTTTCGTCGATTAATACAGTATAGCCTTCGCTAAAATCAACCAACAAACAAACATTTTTCTACCCAGAACTACGTAAGCCTTGATTTCTCTTTTGAGATACGTAGGAGCAGGATTCGTAAATCTTGTCAGGCCCACTAATAAAAAACTTAGGTTTAGTCCTTCGTCAAAAATCCAAAAACATTCTCTTCTCATCCTTTCTTTCTTTCCCACCTAATAATTCGAAAAGCCTAATATTTCAACTAACACTAACGCACACGACTAACCTAATGGTTCCCGTTGAGTACAACGGACGTGAGGGGTGCTAATACCTTCCCCTTGCGTAATCGACTCCCGAACCCTGATATTGGTTGCGATGACCATATCTTATCTTTTCTTTTGTCTTGGGTTTTATCGATATTTCCCCTTTCCTTTTTAGGAATAAATAAAGTTCGGTGGCGACTCTGTTCAGTCCATCATTGCGAGCGTGCGATTGCGCTTCGCTTTGAAGTCGTATCCCCATTTTTTCGAGGTGCGACAGATGGCGACTCTGCTGGGGAAACAGTCCCTAAGTGAGTCAAGCCTAGTTAGGGCGTCTGTGTGCCTTTGTTTGTTTAATTGTGTGGCTTTTCTTTATTGTTTTTACTATCTTTATTGTTATATCTGTTGAATATTGGTTCTATTGTGATTGTTGGTACTTGGATCTTGATTGCAAACCATGTGGGAAAGACTCTACACCCGAGTCTAGAGTGAAAAAACACATAAGATAGGACGATGGTTGAGTAGTACGGACTCCCGAGGTGAATACTTCGTAAGAGTCGGTACGAGAACCTCACTTAGAGTAGATCCTTTTGCAAATATTGTCGCCCGAGGTGTATACCTCGTAAGCGCCGATGTTTCAAAGGGGTCCATGACTCTAAGGACCTTTTAGAACATTAAACCTTTGGCCAACTAGAAATGATGGTTGCGTAGTATGGATTCCCGAGGTGGATACCTCGTAAGGATCGATACGAGAACCTCGCTCAGAATAGATTCTCCAGATGGAGTTGATGACCGGAAAGTATTTTCCGTAAGCGTCAAACAGTCTTTTGAATCCATGACTCTGAGTACCCTGTCTAGAACCCAGTCGATGGTTGCGTAGTACGGACTCCCGAGGTGAATACTTCGTAAGGGTCGGTACGAGAACCTCACCCAGAATAGATTCCCTTGATGGAGTTGACGACCGGAAAGTATTTCCCGTAAGCGTCAAACATTCTTGTGAATCAATGACTCTGGGGATCCTTTGTAACAAAGCACTAGACCATACCCGGTGAGAACCCCGTTTTGGAAAAGCAATCAAATTTATCAGTACCTCGGACTTTTGAACCCGTGTATTGAAGAAAAAACACAAATATGCATGGCTTGCATTGCATTCATTCATTGCATTTGCATCGCATCATAATGCATGTCATTCTCCAGACAAAATACCAAAAAAAAACTCATCCATCTTTTGTCCGTGAAGCAAAGTGATTCTCAACACGCGAAGAGCAAAGAACCATGTCTCAGGGGATGATGGACGAGCTAAGGAAAAGCCAAGAAGCGTTGAAGGAGGAACTTAATCTTTTGAAGAGCCAAATGAGACGGGTCTTGGAAACCCTGCAAGTCTTGTTGAGAAAAGAGGGTCACCCAATATACACTGCTGCAACAAAGAGAGCTACTACCCCGCATCCATCCGGTGTTACCTCAAGTCAAGGGAAGTTCTATGTGGCAACTCCTCATTTACCAGTATATGGACCTCCCTCAAGACGTCATCAGCAACATCCTCTGGCTATTCCTCCTCAAAGTCACCAAAGCCAGGTTCAGAATAAAAATCAGAATCAGAACAAGAGGAACAAGGATCACAATGACTCGATTCCGGTGCCATATAGCAAGCTCTACCCGCAACTGATCCAAAATGCTTTGGTGACACCTCGAGCTCTCACGCCTGTGTCACCATACCTGCCATGGTACAATCCAAATGCAACATGTGAATTCCATAAAGGGGCATCGGGACATGACCTAGATTCTTGCTTTGCGCTAAAAGCCTTGGTACGAGGACTGATTAACAAAAAGAGCTTAGTATTTGAAGAAGATCACCCGAAGATCAAGTGTGAATACCATACTGGAACAATGGGGCACTCCATCGAGGAATGCATGAGTTTTAAGCTCAAGTTGCAAGGATTAATTGACATAAGGTCACCAACACTCAAGGAGGAAGGCTCAGGTACATGTACCTTGATTTCTGGGCCAGATAATGAGAAAGGGAAAGGACCCTTGAGACCCCTCAAGGTTTTGTACCACAAGGAAGATGTCAGGGATGTGGCTAGTGAGCTATCATTGTTTCCTGGTAAGAGCATTGAGATACCGCCTTGGATTTCCAATGTCACGACCTATACCAATGAAAGAAAAGGAGAAGTGAGTAGTGGATCCAAGAGGGTTGTGTTCGACGATGAGATTGAAAGAAAAGAATTTGAAGATCATCATGTCAAAAAGCTGGTTGATCCCAATCTTCAAGTTTGAAGAAATCAATTCCCTAAAGCTGGAAATCATTTGGTTGTTTCAACACTTCTTTTGTAGTTTCTTTGCATGTTGGTTGTTATTTGCTTTTAAACATTGTTGTTTTATTTGAATTGGTAAGATTAATGAAATGTTTATGCATCTTTTGAATTGATCCATTCGTATTCACTCGTTTTTCATTTATGTTAAAAAACAAAAATTCTCCTCTCATTCACTTTTGTTTATCAAACTGTTGTGTTAACAAAGATTGGGGGGAGGATGATGAAAACGAAACACCTGAAATTGTTGTGGTATGCTTTTGAAGAAAACCTTGTCGATGATGTAGGGCATTGTTTCAAATCCTCAAACACTGAAGAGATAAGAAGTTAATCCCTAGTCAACCACTTTGAGCCTAGAAGTTGGTGTTTATTTCGGATCTAAAACCCTTAATCTTAACCTGGGGCAGGGTAGTTGTGTTCAGGTAGTTTGATCATGCAGTCGATCTTTCAAAAATCGTCCATATGAACACCCCCCAATTAGGTTCAACCACGTGTTATCCTTCGCGCACATGTTGAAGTGTCGAAGAAGTTAAGAAAAGCTAAAATTAGTGTTGGTTGATCCTTATCCACCAACAATGTGGCAGTCGACACCTTAAAAAAATAGAAAAAAAGCCCGCTAAGTCAAATACCACAAAATGACTTAGGCAAAAATTAGGGATAAAGTAAATCAATCAAAAGATGGTCATTAAATCCTCGACAAAAACAAAATAAGGTGACTTCCATTTCAAGAAAATTCGTCTTGAATCCTCATCACACCTTCGAACCCTCTTAGAAGTCAAATGCGTGTATTGAATTAACTGAACATAGGAATTGGAGATCATCAAGAAGAAGGGGTGGGTAAAAATAAATTTTGAGCCTTATATCCTTTTGTTTCAAAAAAAAAACCGCGAACCAGACCACGTTACAACCCTTAAAAGACCTAATTGAGGCAGGGTTTATTTTGAAAGCATACTATAACAAGGTTGTGTTAACTTGACTCCAAACAATTTTTGTTAATCATTTGATAGCACCAACTTGTATACTGCGAATGACTTGATCACCATTGTGTTCTTATCAACGACTCGTTCACTGTATTTCACCCGTTCATATCAATAAATTTTGATTTCAAATTTTTGCATAAGCATTGAATTAAAATTACCATTTTTGAATGAACAATCTTATTTGCGAGTCAACACTCAGCATCAAAGAAATTCAATACACAGTTGAGGAACTTGATGGAGTGAAAGAAGTCTATTCAGGGGCAACTCACTTTAAGCATCAGTTAATTCGAGCTAATCACCCTAAGGGTCAGCTAGCCAAGAGTAATCTGCTTCAAGAATCAGACCGGGGCAAGCCACCTCAGAGCTCAGTAAGTCCAATCACTCCAAGGTTCAGTTAGCCAAGAGTAATTTGCTTCAAGACTTAGGCTGGGGCAAGCCACCTCAGAGCTCAATGAGTCTAACTATCCAAGGAAAGTCAGTCAAGAGTCTACCATTCCAACATTTGGATTAGTCAAGTTCAGACCATTGCAAGTTTCAAACACTTGGGGCAAGCCATCTCGAGGTAGTCTCATGGCAAGTTGTTTCCAAACTCACGTTCAAGGTGAACATTTCCAAGGACCCAACAAACTGGGGCAAGATGAGCCACATAGGGGCAGAACCTCTTTTTTCGTGCTTTCAAACTGCTCAAACGAATTCTGCCATACGTCAACAACTATTGAGTTTAAGACGAGTGCCCGAAAATTATGCTAGCACAATTCATTAGTCCTCCAAAAGGATCCCATTGGCAAAGTTGTGGTTATCAAACTGGATAGAATCCTTCTTTGGCAACATCTATCATAAAATATTTGGTTGAGTTCTCGGTGTTGAGGAATCATGAGCTTCCATAAAAAGCCTTTACAAACTCCCAGTCTGCCCAGTGTCAGCATTCTCATAATCATGATCATTCATATATCATGCATAAAAGGAAATTCAAATCATGCATAGCCGAAATGTACTTCGTGCTCATTTTGCATTGACCCAGGTCTTGTTGTCGATCCTAGATCCTTTGACCTCTAATTCCAGCTTGTCTTTGGTATCCCTAAACCAACATCCGGTTTTCACGGTCATTTTCAAGTCCAATTGTTGTTGGCAAAATCCGTTAAAGGGTGGTTGTAGTCCATTGCTTACGGTCAGAGTCCAATTGTTGTCATTCCAGTATCAGGTCATACATGAACCTGTTCCGAAGATTCTTTCTCTATTTGTTCAATACTATTCAGGTCATGTATGAACCTGTTGTTGAGCTTTTATTCCGGGGTCAGGTCATACTTGAACCTGCTCTGAAGAGTTTTTTCCAATGTTTGTTCAATACCATTCAGGTCATGTTTGAACCTGTTGTTGAGCTTTTATTCCGGGGTCAGGTCATACTTGAACTTGCTCTGAAGAGTTTTTCCAATTTCTGTTCAATACTATTCAGGTCATTATTGAACCTGTTGTTGAGCCTTTTATTCCGGGGTCAGGTCATACTTGAACCTGCTCTGAAGAGTTTTTTCCAATTTTTGTTCAATACTATTCAGGTCATGTATGAACCTGTTGTTGAGCCTTTTATTCCGGGGTCAGGTCATACTTGAACCTGCTCTGAAGAGTTTTTTCCAATTTTTGTTCAATACTATTCAGGTCATGTATGAACCTGTTGTTGAGCTTTTATTCCGGGGTCAGGTCATACTTGAACTTGCTCTGAAGATTTTTTCTCTATTTGTTCAATACTATCAGGTCATGTATGAACCTGTTGTTGAGCTTTTATTCCGGGGTCAGGTCATACTTGAACCTGCTCTGAAGATTTTTTCTCTATTTGTTCAATACTATTCAGGTCATGTATGAACCTGTTGTTGAGCTTTATTCCGGTGTCAGGTCATATATGAACCTGTTCTGAAGAGTTATTCTCCATGATTATTCCCCAGTATTGTCAGGTCATATATGAACTTGTTTGTTGTGTTTGAACCTGTTGTGACATTTTCTATCTTATTCGGGTCTAGTAAGTTATATGTGAACTTATTACCGAAATCCATTGTACTCTGAATACTGCTTATCAAACTCCACTTCGATTACTCCCCAGTGTGTGTTTGACTCTCCAACAGGATTTGGTTTTCCCCAGCGAGTTTGTTTCTTACCACCTGTCTGTCTTCCTGTGGACCACCAGCATTCCCCATAGTTTTGTCTGTCTAAGTAGCATCTCCTGTTAAGGGTCCACTATATCCCTAGCAGATAAAAAAAATCACAAAAAAGGAGAATCATGCATCCACGCATATCATGTCATGCATATCATATCATATCACATCATGTCGTAGGGATTCAGGATCAAAATCCGGGTCTTCTTAGTATTTAACCATCTCCCACTATGATCATATGAAGAGTGTCCTGCTTCATATTCTCTAGTTGAAGATACTTAAATAGGGGCAACTGTCATACCCCGATTTTGACCCTGAATTTTTCGATTTTTTCATTTTTGTTTGGCACTTGGCCTAAGGTTCGCTTGCATACATTAATCCCCAAATCCATATTTTTGTTACACATTGGTCATTGTCTAGGCCTTTTTGATCATGGTGCTTTTGATTATAAAATGGAGTTTAATTATTTGACTTTTTAATTTTCAATTTGATTTTAATTTCAAATTAAGTTTAATTCCAAATTTCAATTTAATCTTAATTGTTTATTTTACTAATGATTCAAACTCTAATCGATTTTAATTTTCAAATAAATGTTAGAACTGATATCAAAGTAATTTTAACAAATTATAGATTAATTTGATGTTAATTTGTTTTTTTACTAATTTTTTTTATTATTATTTAAATTGATATTTAAATTAGTTTTGGATTATTTCTAAAATTCCATTTTATAATCAAACACGATCCATTTCCCATCCATAATGCATTTCAAATCAAAATAGTACATACACTCATTTCATATTATTCGATAATATTTAACTTTCAAACATTTCCAAACTCATTTTCATACATACATACCATGTCCATTTAACATTCAAGCATAACAATGCATCACGTTCATATCCTACAATACGAGCTAGCAGTAGTTGAACCAACAATTCATTGCAGTTCATATCATATGGGAACCATTTTGCTTCTTTCAACTTACAGGAAAGTTCATTCAGTCATTACTATTTTCAACAAGACTCTGGGTGTTGCTCCTTGTCACAAGATTGGTTGATGCAGCTAGTGGCATTGACGTTCTTATACCAGACCTGCCCCTGACTTGGAATTCCAATGACATATTTGAGCTGACAAATTGTGATGTTATTATGGATGGCATTGACGGACTTGTGGATCAATGGGAATTTAGTGAATCATTATCATGCAGAATGATCTTTAGTTGTCTCCAAGTATCTCACAAATTTCCTCCACAAGAAAAAGCATCCTAATAATGTGAGGTCCGACAAGTCAAGTTTTTTTGTTGAAGCTACAATTTTGCCTTACATTTTGTTGTTTGACGGGAAGCCTGGAGTTTCATGTCCATGTGATGTTTATGGGGACAAAACAATAGAATTTTCAAAATATTGTTTCAATGGTAATAATGAAGAGCAAGTTTCCGTTAAGAAAAAAAAAGAAAAAAACTTATTAAGAAATCAGCAAATACATCAAAGGACGAGTTTCACACTTCTGTCTACGAGCTGAATGCCTGCTCTAATTCCTTTAGAGAATCGAAAGAGAACAGAAATTGTGACGATTCGAGTTCTCTTGATATATCTTGTATGGTTACTTGTAGAGGCCTTAAAAACGAGAACGTGGTATCCCCGGCTCTGTTGCGCTCTACATCACCCAGGAAAGATACGCGGTTTAATTCAAAACCTACCTGCACAAAAAAAGATGTTTTGGTTGAGTTCTCATCTGATAGATTTTTTAAGTATCAGTTTGTTGCAAATTGGTAGTTATTATATCACGGAACATAATGCAAAAGATTGCTTCAGTACCACAAATGATGCTGAGTTTGGTAGCAGAGGCACTGCTGAATTTGTTATTGATTATGGAAAACATATCTGGAGCTGCTATCAAAACTACCTGCAAAATTTCCATGACAGAAAAAACATAGCATAACAGCAGCAAGCCAAATGGAATCACTCAAATTACCGTAAGTGAATGTCGGCATTGTCATTACAGCAAGCACAACTGTGACCCTGCAATATCACAACAATCCATATTTTGGTTACAAAGGCCACAACAGAAAATTGGAAAGAACATGACAGCATCGAAAAAAACTCACCGTAACCGCTGATAATCATTTGGCTCCCCACAACAGAAACTTCAGCAACAACTTGTAAACAAAGCCCGTGTTCGAGAAATTGAAGAAGGTTGGGGTGACAGTGTTGGGATCTGTTGAAGAAATTCAAACCAAAATATTAAAGAGACAGGAGGCTGCAGCAAAACGCGAGAAAGCCATGGCATATGCTCTAGCTCATCAACGGCAGTGCAGAATCTAAATCCTCAAGTGGAAATACAACTGTATTGAATGAAATCACAGCTAAGTACAATGTCACCTGTATTATCCCAGCCATTGGAACTTGAGGGCAAAACCGACAAACTGCAAATTTGGGATACGGCTGGACAGAGCGATATAACTCCCTCAACAGCTCCAACAAAGAATTTTCCACTGAACGGAATGCTTACAATCACATATTCCCTCCTCTAACAAACTCTCTATTAACTCTCCATAAATCCCTCAACCCATTACAAAATTTCCAACAGAATAACACCCTCACACTCACCTTTCACTTCATCAACAACTCCTCAATCCACACTTAACCGATCACACCAGCCATAACCTGCAAAAATTAATCACATTGGTCAAAACCGCACATCAACAAGAAAGCCAGAGATCTGTTGTACAAGGATTATCACAGTGACAAGAAGTTCACTATCAGCACTTACTCACCTACTGGAGTTGCTATAACATCCTCAGGGACAAAGAAGGGTGAACTGTTTTTGGGTGATGTTAATACCCAGTTGAAGAACAAAAACATCACTACGGATATCAAAGTTGACACAAATTCTAATCTTTTCACAACTATCACTGTCACTCATACCTGCTTCATATGTCACGGATCCAATGCAAAGGAAGAACAGTGCTGTATTAGTTCTGGACATCCTATAAGAGAGAATTATGAATTCCCATAAAAACTGTTAGATACCTTAATCTTTGAAGCAGTTCAGGAGTTGGATATCTCCAAGTGTCAAAGACTGCTTATTGAACATGCTGTTGATTACCTCAACCAATTCATCTGCTCGTTGGTACCGCAGGGAGGTTACCGGCATGCTTTTGATTTCGTTTAGATTTCCCTCACCTCCAATCTTCACTGCGCATGCTCCAGTTACAGTTGAGGAACAGCGGTTGCAAAAAAAAGCGACTAACAAAGAGTATCCATGGGAGGATCTACTGAAGCGGATTCAAGCTACCAAAAACGAATGGCACCGAAGTTGTTTCCTTATCATTTGGCAGAGTATGTTTGCCGTATAATGAAGGTGTCTCCTTTCAGATATTATTGTGATATTGATTTTTGAAGCCATGAGAAACGAGCAACCTTATGACGGCATTCCAAATTTTAGTGCAGCAGATGCTTTAAGACCTGCAGGAATTGGGAGAAATGAATTTGTTGATATAATAAAAAGTGCAGATCTAAGAAGATCATGTGGAAACTAAACAAATCAATTGCAAAAGAACTCTTGCCTACACAACCTGTAGATTTTCCTATTGAACCTTGGTGGGGAATTTGTCTGGTGAACTTTACCTTGGAAGAATTTAAGAAACTCTCTGAGGAGGAGGTTGCCGCTATAGGCAAAATACTGTATCCCGAGGATCGGTTTAAAATTTCAAGGCTTGAAGGTTTTGTGTCCAACAGGGAGCAGTCTTGTGAAGATCCTATTGAAGAGTTGCTGTATGCAGTTTTTGTTGTTTCAAATGAAAATACATCTGTTGCGGAGTTGGCAACAACCCTACAGGCTGACTTATCACAACTGCAGGCTGCTGCATCATTGGAGGATGCAATCATGATATGAGGAAGAAACTTGCACATTGCCTAGCACTGCTTCCAAAATTAAAAGGGGATATCTCTAATGAACATCCAGCTTCTGCAGACAATGGTGGTTTGACCAAGTTAGTGAGAAATTCTGCTGATGCTAGCGGCAATGTCTTAATTAAGTGTAGTTCTGGAAGTGTTGCACCTGGCCAACAACTCACCGTGTCAAATCCTGTGAGAACAAGTGCTAAGCAAACTGCCGTTGGCACCCTGGAAGATGCCGCAAGACTAAAAGAAAGTGCAGTTTACTATAAGAATTCTGGATTTGGTTTTGAAAGCAATGAGACCTATTTTCACGCTGGTTTGAAGTTTTTGCACGGAGGATCTCTCTTAAAAAGTTGTCAAAGATTAGTCAAGAAGCTGTTTTATCCACTGACTTGAAGAAATCTGAGGGAACTTCAATTACTTTGAAGAAGCTTTTACTCCAAATTTCACTGCAGTAACACAAAATAATTACTAAGTGATAAAATTCGAAGTTCCCAAATTGGAATAGAGACAAATTGCAAAGAGAAAGTATACGTCTATTCACCTTTTTTCGAACTTAACAATAAACAGGCTAAACTCGTTTCTGAGCAGCAAAAGCGATTCTGGAAACTTTCTCCTTTCGAACCTTTGAGCATCAAACCGAAACCCTAAGCTGCAAAGATAAATAGGAAAACGAGTTTGTGAGATAGAGGGAGAGATTTTGAAAACGAAACCCTAATACTCGGAGGCGGCCGCGATTTCGAAGGTACAAAACCTAATTCCAAAAGCAAAGAAAATCAGGGGCAGAGGCGAGAGAAGAGGATTCGAGGTTTACCTGAGTCACTGCCGTCGCCGGAAGTAAGTCTTCGGTTGGTTTTTTTTTTCCTTGTACTTTTGGTCTTAGCTCGCCGTGGATCGTGAGATTGTGAGAGCGATTTGTTTGAGGTTGAGGGTTAGGGACGCTCGTGAGAGGGGTGAGAGATTGAGGGAGCATTGTGAGATTGAGAGAGAGAGCGGCGGATAAGAGATAGAGAGAGCATTTGAGGTTGCGTTTTTGTTAGAACGAGTCTGTGCTTTTTTCTTAGTGTTTTTTTTATTTATTCCATACAGAATAAGTCATTTTTAAAACTATTAATTTATGATTAGGTTTCCTAGGTTCAGTCAATAAATATTTTCCATTTCCCATTTTATTCTCTTTTTGAAGAAACCAACGGCCAGGGGTTGGGATTAATTAGGGTACTCTACAGTTTTTTATTATTTAGTTTTTTCATTTTAATTCTTTTTTAGTTTATCTTATTTTATATATTTAAGTTAGTATTAAAATATCAGTTAGTTAGTAAGTGGTCTGGTGGAGGGGAGTGGCTTCTAGATCTTTAGTTTAGTGGGTTTGATACTCCTAGGCGTAGTTTTTCTTTCTTTTAATATTTTCTTTCATATTTATGCTTTATTATTTATATTTCTTTTTTTTATTATTGTTTAATAATATAGATTTGTTTTTTCTTTTAATTGCATCATGCATTCGAAACCATTTTTTTAACTTATAAAAATCATATTTTCTCGATTTAATATCGAGCCCATTTTCCACACCCTTGTAAGTCGATTGCTTTTTAAGCATCGCCATCAACCTCACATAGCTTACTCTTGGGCTTTATTACAATGAGCCGGTTCTCTTGCACTTACACTCATGCATTATTTGTTGTTTGGACCCGATTTAATTATTTCATGATTTTGAATCCCTATTTGACAAAATGTACCCCACTCCCCCGATGTGTAATAATTTTGTACTATTTTATTTCTTTATTGCTTGGTTGTTTAGTTAATACTAACACAAGAATAAAATAAACAATTTCAAAAATACAAAAATATGACTCGATTCAACGTCGAGCTTTTTCTCAATAAACGAATCAATTCCTTTCTCTCTCCTATTCTTAATCCATGCCAACATCTCAAACTTCATCAAACGCTTGATTCAAGGTCAAGCCATTTTTCCTGATAAAAACTCAAAAAAAATATATTAATTCATAGTCAAGACTTTTTCAATAAAGATGGAAGTGGAACGTGGTGTATACCACGCACTCCTGAGACTAGGATTCGAGATGTATATCTCGCCAATCCTAGCTCTCGTCATCATCTAAATTTATCCACTTTGCTCTCTCAAACACTCATTCAAATCTTTCTCAAACGTCCACCAATACTTGATCTAGGTCAAGTCATTTTCACAACAAAACTCAAGATACATAATTCTTATTTAACACTTTTCCAATAAAGGTGGAAATGGAACATGGTGTATACCATGCACTCCTGAGGTTAAGATTCGAGACGTATGCCTCGCCAATCTTAACTCTTGCCATCGTCTAAAATTGTCAATGTGGTCTCGTCAAACCCTTTCTAAATCAAATCTAAGATACCTAAATCTTATTTAACACTTTTTCAATAAAGGTGGAAATGGAACATGGTGTATACCATGCACTCCTGAGGTTAAGATTCGAGACGTATGCCTCGCCAATCTTAACTCTCGCCATCTTCTAAAACTGTCAATGCGGTTTCTTCAAACCCTTTCCCAGTCAAATTCCAAAAATACTTAATTCCTATCTTAACTTTTTTTTAATAAAGATGGAAATGGAACATGGTGTATACCATGCACTCCTGAGGCTAGGATTCGAGATGTATATCTCGCTCATCCAAGTTCTCGCCATCACTCAAAATACATCCAACCAATCAAACTCTTTTCTCGCCGCCGTGCGACTAATCAAAAACCTTTTTCATAAACGAAAGATATATTGTCTTAAGTGATACAAAACAATGTTTCGGCCACGATTGTTGAGTAGAGATAAATGACGCTTTTCCGAATGTAGATCTATAAATCCGTTCGATGTGTGGTATGCGTCCACTCCTCATCTGTTTTGGGTAAAACAATGTTTTCGTCGATTAATACAGTATAGCCTTCGCTAAAATCGACCAACAAACAAACTTTTTTCTACCCAGAACTACGTAAGCCTTGATTTCTCTTTTGAGATACGTAGGAGCAGGATTCGTAAATCTTGTCAGGCCCACTAATAAAAAACTTAGGTTTAGTCCTTCGTCAAAAATCCAAAAACATTCTCTTCTCATCCTTTCTTTCTTTCCCACCTAATAATTCGAAAAGCCTAATATTTCAACTAACACTAACGCACACGACTAACCTAATGGTTCCCGTTGAGTACAACGGACGTGAGGGGTGCTAATACCTTCCCCTTGCGTAATCGACTCCCGAACCCTGATATTGGTTGCGATGACCATATCTTATCTTTTCTTTTGTCTTGGGTTTTATCGATATTTCCCCTTTCCTTTTTAGGAATAAATAAAGTTCGGTGGCGACTCTGTTCAGTCCATCATTGCGAGCGTGCGATTGCGCTTCGCTTTGAAGTCGTATCCCCATTTTTTCGAGGTGCGACACGATGCATATGGGAATGGGTCGATCCATGTCACGCATTTTTGTTTTTAAAGGGTCTATGTATCGATACAAACGACGAATGAGTCGATACATACTGAACCAATTTTGACAGATGTGAAATGAAGAAGACATGAATCGATACATACATCTTTGAATCGATACATACTGATGCCAAACCAAATTTTAATTAATTTTTATGCAGTATGGTTATGCATTATGAAGTATGTCATGATAATGATGCCCAAGTATAATTCACAAATCAGATATTAATGTTCAAACAATATATGCAAAGAAATTCACATAAACGAAAATAAGGAATTTTGTTCTAACATACACAATCACATAGTTCTAAAAGAGATATAGAAAGGAGTGATATTACCTCTGTTGATGTAACCTTGTGAGGTATAAATTAAATCTAAAACAAA
Source organism: Lathyrus oleraceus (assembly GCF_024323335.1). Lineage (NCBI taxonomy): Eukaryota > Viridiplantae > Streptophyta > Magnoliopsida > Fabales > Fabaceae > Lathyrus > Lathyrus oleraceus. Next base: position 423,408,062 of record NC_066581.1, read on the forward strand.
TCTCATCAACCAAGGTGAGGCATAATATAAATAAGAACAAACATGCTTAAGACAACAATGGAGGAGATCTAAGATCCCTAATTCACGACGAATGTTGAAGAACGGTTCCGTTGCCAAAGGTTTAGTGAAAATGTCAGCAAGCTGGTTTTTAGTATCAACATGCTCAAATACAACGTCTTCTTTTTCAACATGATCGCGAAGAAAGTGATGTCTAATCTCTATGTGTTTAGTGCGTGAGTGTAAAACAGGATTTTTAGTAAGGTTTATGGCACTAGTTTTGTCATATTTTATTGGAATACGTTTGAGTTGAATGTTAAAGTCTTTTAGTTGTTGCTTTAGCCACAAAATCTGAGTGCAACAACTACCGGCTTCAACGTACTCAGCCTCTGCAGTTGACAAAGCCACAGATACCTGCTTTTTGCTATGCCAACTTACCAAGGAGTTTGAAAACAAGTGACATGTACCACTCGTGCTTTTCCTATCTGATTTGCAGCCAGCAAAATCAGAATCGGAGTAACCTACTAAGCTACAATCACTTCCTTTGGAATACCAAAACCCATATTTAGATGTTCCATGAAGATATCTAAATATACGCTTAACAGCTTTCAGGTGTGATTCCTTAGGATTTGATTGATATCGTGCACACATACAAACACTAAACATGATGTCAGGTCTAGAAGCAGAAAGATACAGAAGAGACCCAATCATACCTCTAAACTTTTTGACATCTACACTCTTACCATGCTCATCTTTATCTAGATTTCCGTTGGTAGGCATACGGGTGTCAATTGATTTTGAGTCGTTCATTCCAAAGCGCTTGAGTAGTTCTCTGCAGTACTTTGTTTGACATACTGATGTACCCTCATCAAGTTGCTTTATCTAAAGACCTAGGAAGTAATTCAGCTCCCCCATAAGACTCATCTCAAATTCACCCTGCATAACCTTAGAAAATTCTTCGACCAAGTGTGTGTTAGTTGAACCAAAAATTATATCGTCTACATAAACTTGAACTAAAAGAATGTGTTTTCCCTTGTGTTTAATAAAGAGAGTATTATCCATTTTACCTCTTGAATATCCATGATCAATTAGAAATTTGCTAAGCCTTTCATACCAAACCCGAGGGGCTTGTTTAAGACCATACAAAGCTCGTTTTAATTTGTAAACGTAATCTGGATTTTCAGCATTCTCAAAACCAGGAGGTTGTGAGACATATACCTCTTCATTTATGACACCATTTAGAAACACACTCTTTACGTCCATTTGGTAAAGCTTAAAATTATTAGAACACGCATAGGCAAGCAAGAGACGTATAGCTTCAAGGCGAGCAACTGGAGCATAAGTTTCCTCATAGTCTATGCCCTCCTCTTGGTTATACCCTTGTGCTACTAAACGTGCCTTGTTCCTAGTTATCACTCTGTTTTCATCAAGCTTATTTCTAAAAACCCATTTAGTATCTATGATATGATGATCTCGCGGACGAGGGACAAGTTCCCAAACGTCATTTCTTTTAAATTGATTAAGCTCTTCTTGCATGGCCATTAGCCAACATTCATCAATCAAGGCCTCTTTGGCATTTTTAGGTTCTACTTGTGAAACAAAAGCGAAGTGAGAACAAAAATTACTTATCTTAGAACGAGTCATTACTCCCTTTGAAATATCTCCCAAGATGTTGTCAATAGGATGGTCTTTTGAAGATCTCCAAGCTGGTGGAAGGTCATTCACTTCAGCTGTCCTTTCTTCCTCATCTTCTTCATGACTAGTATCTTCCTCCTTCTCATGGGCAACTGTTCTGGACTGATCAGTTTCCGTAATAGCTTCCTTGAGTATGTCTTTTGTAGATACACCTGCGTCATCAAAAGAAATACCTATTCCGACACTTTTCGGATAAGACTCATCAAAAGAAACATGGACAAATTCTTCAACAGTAAGTAAACGCTTATTATATACTCTATATGCTTTACTTGATTGTGAGTATCCAAGAAAGGTACCTTCATCCGCTTTTGCATCAAACTTCCCAATATTTTCCTTACCATTATTCAAAACAAAACACTTACAACCGAATACGTGAAGATGTGACAAGTTTGGCTTTCTTCCTTTTAAAAGGTCATAAGGAGTTTTATTTAAAATAGGACGAATTAAGATCCTGTTTAAAACATAACAAGCTGTGCTAACTGCATCAGCCCAAAAATATTTTGGTAATCCACCCTCATTTAGCATTGTTCTTGCCAACTCCTCTAAAACACGATTTTTACGCTCCACAACGCCATTTTGTTGTGGAGTTCGAGGAGCTGAAAAGTTATGCTCAATACCATACTTATCACAGTACTTATCAAAGTGATAGTTTTGAAATTCACCACCATGATCGCTACGAATTGTAACTATTTTGGAATTCATTTTGTTTTGGGACAGATTTGCAAAATTCTTAAAAGCAGAAAAAGTTTCATCTTTGCTATGAAGGAATATAGTCCAAGTAAATCTAGAATAGTCATCAACGATTACAAAACCATAATAATTTCCACCTAAGCTCTTTGTCCTAGAAGGTCCAAAGAGATCCATATGGAGAAGCTCAAGGGGTCGTGAAGTTGAAATTACATTTTTAGATTTAAAAGAGACCCTCGTTTGTTTTCCCATTTGGCACGCGTCACATAGGTGGTCTTTTGAAAATTTTATTTTTGGAAGACCGACTACTAGATCCTTAGATACAACCTTATTAAGCAAATCGAAATTAACATGCGCTAAACCTCTATGCCAAAGCCAAGAATCATCATTCAAGGTAACTAGACATTTAGTACTTGTTAAAGATACATCAAAAAGGTCAAGCATATAGATATTGTTTACTCTTACACCCTTAAACACAACGTTCTGTTCAGCATGTTCAATTATGCAGCAAGTTTTTGTGAAAGAAACTTTATAACCCTTGTCACACAATTGACTTATGCTTAACAAATTGTGTTTAAGCCCCTCTACTAAATGGACATCAGAAATAGTAGTGGTAGAGGGATTACCTACACTACCTTTGCCAAGTATAACTCCTTTGTTATTGTCTCCATAAGTAACATATCCCTTGTTCTTTGCTTTGAAGTCTATAAAAAGCGATATGTCATCGGTCATGTGCCTTGAGTAACCGTTGTCAAGAAACCATCTCCTATCTACGGAAGCAAGGCACTCATCCTACAATATCAAAAGAGAGAAGTTGGTACCCAATTTTCATTGGGTCCAAGTGGGTAAGTGCTAACATGGTTGCCTTTTGGCTTCCATTGATAAATACCTTTAGGAATAAGAAATCTCCTAAACTTGCATTTCTCAATGGTATAGCCAGCACGACAACAATAATGACATAAACCATGATGACGTGTTTGTTTATTCTTGTTCATTAAATCCTTTGGAATAAAAGAGTATTTTGCATATGGTGGATTTAATGACTTCTTAAACAACCTAGAGTCAACGGCATAAGTAACCTTAGATTGTAAAGCTTTTTCCAATTTGACCTTGAGAGTGTTTACCTCTTGTTGCCAAATATGACAAGCTTCACAATACCCAACTTTACTACATCCATCAATGTCAAAAAAAATTGAATTTTCTGCAATACTAGCTTTTAACCATTCTAAATCTTTTTTAGCTTTGTATACTTTACCTTCCAGAAATGAAAAAATTTGTTTATCGGAAGATAATCTTTTAAAAGCATCTACAACTTCGTTATGCAGTTTTTCAAAAGCTATTTTCAGTTCAGAAAAAGACATAGAAGAGAAATTATTATAATAGGCTTGTTTTACCTTTTTATCATTGATTTTCTTCTTGTGGTAGGACAGATTTTTGGTGTGAGCCATAAGGCACAGATTTGCGGTTTCATCACTATCACTTGAACTTTGTGTGCTTGATGAATCACTATCACTTTCCCATGCAATGTAAGCTCTTCTTTGTTTGCTGTACCCTTTTGGTGGAGCTTTTCCTTGATCCTTATACTTCATAGGACAATCTGTTTTATAATGTCCAGATTTACCATAATTAAAACAAGATCCTTTTCCTCTACTCTTCTTATTCTCTTCCTGTTTTGAATCTGTAGATTGTTTTCGAAACTTCATGAGGTTTTTGTCGGAATGCTTGACTCCATTCTTTCGAATGAATCTATTATATCTCCTTACGAAAAGTCCCATTTCCTCATCATCCGAATCTTTGTCACTACTAGAACCATTGTCACTTTGCTCTTTTCGTGAGGACTTAGAGCTAGAGGCCACAAGAGCTATTGGCTTCTTCTCTCCCTCTTTGTCTCTCTTCTTCTCCTTTTCCTTCTTACTTTTGTTCTCAAACTTTTCAAGACTTTCTAATGCTTGCTGATGTTCTTCCAGCTTTCCAAACAGAGTTGTAATCGTAAGTTTCGTTAGATCGTTGGCTTCCTTAATAGCTGTTACTTTAGGTTGCCATTCCCTGCTAAGACATCTCATAATTTTATTAGTAGCTATTTCATTGGAAACAGGTTTTCCAAGTGCATTCAAACGATTAGTGAGATGAGTAAATCTCTTTTGCATGTCGGAGATAGATTCTCCTTGTTTCATGCGAAAGAGCTCAAACTCTTGATTGAGTGTGTTAATGCGGGACTGTTTTACTTCAGTAGTACCCTCATGGGCAACTTCTAAAGCATCCCACATTTCTTTAGCTGTCGTGCAATGGGATACCCGATAATACTCATCAATACCAAGTGCTGAAATTAGCATATTTCGAGCTCTCCAATCACTCGACCACTTTTTCTCATCTTTCTCATTCCAATCACCTTCTGATACCACTTGTTAGACGGTGTGGCTAGTGATCGAGAGGGGGGGTGAATAGATCACCTCTTTTGCATGAACGGATTTAAAAAATCTTATCATAGTTATTGAAACAGCGGAAAATTACAGTCCCGAATCGACTTCCGTCTAATCTGAACCGCTACTAGAAAACCGGACACGCGAATTTATTGCTGGATTTGAATTAGAACGATAGAGATTATTAACACCAGAATATTATCAAATCAAATGCACTTATCACTAAATTCTAATTCCAATGAATAAAACTCAACTGACAGTTTTGTCAAACATTTGGTGTGTATGTGATCAATGATGAACAATGGTGGAGTTTAGATAAAGAAGTTTTCTTGCCACTATTGTATCACGAAATGTATAACCACAATACACCAAATGAAATCATAAAACTGTTGAAAACGTAAAGATAGATAAGGAAAGAATACGATACGCAGAGATTTGGTAAGGAAGTTCCCCACTGTCGTCCTCGCGTGTGGGTACGTCTCCCTCTCAATTTCAAATGAAATTGTGAACTGTTGTTATCAATAATGCCGAATTCGTTGATACAAGGTTACAATACAAAGACAGAAATCTAAATCCCAAGATCTTCTTCTTGTATAAAACCTCCACTTGATTTGAGCTCGATCAAGAATTTCCTGCAAGAAATTGCAAATAATTCACCGGTTCCACGACCTGTTTGTGAAATTACCCAATTTCCAAACCCTACACTACGGCTGAATCTGTTCTGCAAACGTGACTAATAAACCCGCAAGAACACTCCAGTTCTTGAAGGACAAACCATTTGGTTTTTTCTCGAAACCCCCTTCAACCTTCAACTCAGCTAGATCCTCGATCGTTCCACTGAACACCTCAGCTAGATCCTTGATCGTTCCACTGAACGTTATCTCGTTGATCCTTTAATCCAAAGAATAAGAATGATTATATGTTGATGTTCTTGAAGAAAAGAGATTGAGAAGATGAAGAAGATGAAGTCTCTTTCAAGTTTCTAACTGCTCAAAACAATTGCTGCTACACACTCCTTTGATTTGTGTTACAACTGTTTTTCACTTCTGAATTCGTGCTCTGTAACTGAGCTGTCAAAAATCTTCTTATATGTGAAAGACAGAAGCTATTAGTAGACAAAACAGAATTATGTATTGATACAAAAGATTATGCATCGATACATACTGTAGCTTTGATTAATTTTATAGAATTAATACAAGTATGTATTGATACAAAGCTCGTATGTATCGATACATAGAACATTTTAACTAAGCATGTATCGATACAAAGCTCGTATGTATCGATACATAGAACATTTTAACTAAGCATGTATCGATACAAAGCTCATATGTATCGATACATACTGAAGCAAAAAAATTTTGTGATTTAAAACAAATGTATGTATCGATGCAGATGAACATGTATCGATACATACAGACACAAAACAGTTTTTATGAGTTCTTTTAAGAAATGTATCAATGTTGATCTTTATGTATAGACACGAAACAATAGTATAGGCTAAAAACACAAATGAAACATGTAAAATAATGCACAACCAACAATTAGACAATGATCACACAATTTGCTATCATTCAAAACTTATTCAAAGTAAAGAATTTGCTCACCCAATATAGTGAAATTATCATATTTGAGCTAGGAGTTTAGAAGAGTTGAAGTTGGCTCTCCAAATCTAAATTTTGGGTCATTTTCATAACAAATTCATCATGTAATCTTGAGCCAAACCAACGTGATATTGCTTTACAGGCTATCTTGCTTCTAAATATCACCTTAATCAGAAGATTACACAAGGGATTGAGCCATTGACCAAGTCTTTATGCCATATTTGGAAGGTTTTGCAAAAAGCTTCATATCCATTTTGATAAAGGCCAACTTTTCCAACCAATCTTGCATTGAGATTCTAACTTGTTTCTTCTGATCACACTTAACCTCTAAACCAGAAGCAACATCCTAAAAGCACCTCTAAACTCCTCCTTTCACTCCACCTTTTCATCATGATCCATTATGATTTTTTGTGCAAAATGAAACCAAGTCACCAAACTAGCATTCCAATTGAACCAAGATTGATTTCTGCAAGTTATATGAACCATATGGAGCCTCTATAAATAGAGAGACAAGCCTTATAACTCAACACACCAGAATTGGCACAAAAAATCCATTGTAGCAAATTCTCCAAACCTCAAACTTCTAAATTCCATTGTGCTTGTGTTTTCTCCAAACCAACACTTCAAACAACTTCTAAACATCCATTAGAAGTTGTCCAAACACTTGAACAACTTATGTAACAGCCCTACCATCATCTCCCAAACCAACATTTTCATACACCTTTGGAAAGGAAGAACCAAGCACTCTCAGCTCAAGTCAGGCATTCAAACACCTTCCTAGAGGTGTAAGGAAGTTGTTCAAATCATAAAATCACATCTGGAGCACCCCTACTCCAAAGGACAATTTTCATTTTTTAGGTTGTAAGACCCCAATTTTGTCCCTAAGATCCCTCATGGCATCATATCATATCATACCATTGCCTCAAGGATCTTTGTGCACCTTTGCTTCCCTCCTAGTGGGTGGGTTATCTTGTGAGTGTGGTTCTTGATCACCAAGCATGTATTGCATTTGTATATCATTGCTTTTCATCTGTCTATTAACCAAAGGTACAAAAATATTGTCATCTAACCATGTTACTTGCAGATGAAGCCAGTTAGGTCAAATCAGTCAAAGTCAGTCATTGAGGTAGATGGTGGCCATTCTTGAAGAATTTGGGCACCATGATCATTCATCAAGAGTTCATGTAAGTTGTGACATCATTTTGAATCAAGATATCAAGTGGTAGGGCCTTGGAATTCATCAGAACATGGTTCAGTCAAGCAAAACCCTAGCAAAGTCAACTGAAGTCAACCATGGTCAACTGTGCATTTAATCAGTGATTTGATGGTGGGAATTGGCTTGAGAGGTCTCATTCATGTCCATATAAGCTTCATATAACATGTAAAACATCCACAGTGAAGAATTTGAAGTCAGACAGGAAATTTCCAAAAATAGAAAGTTGACCTGTAATTGGAATTTGCCAAAAATGGAAAGTTCTTCTCCTCCAAATTACATCATCATACAAGCTTCAAATGAATTTTTGTCCAACATGAAAGTTGAAGATCTTGTTCTCCCATTTCCAAAAAGTCCAAGAACACTCATTTCGCATTTATGGTTGGCAAGTTATAATCAAATCATTCTCAAAAATTTTTGAACTTCAAAGTGGCATATCTTCCAAACCATTTGGCCAAATTGGGTGGGGTTTTTTGCTACAAGTCATATTTGATGTGCTCTATCCAAATCTTTCATCACAATTCACCAAAAATCAACCAATCAAAATGGCCTTTTTCAAGTGGCTTGAATTAAAAATGAGTGAGGTGAAAAAATGACCTTTCAAATTAGCCATTTCCAACAATTTCTACCAATTGAAAGTGTTCAGAAATCATGTTTTGGATTTGCTTGAGCCCAATTTCGTGCATATACATGCACCCCCATGCAACTTGAGTGGATTTTTAGCAAATTGGTAAAAACACCTCTTTTAAGCCAAAACCAATTACCATCTTCATTAACCATGATTAGGATGCTAAACAGAGTACATATACTTCTTTTTCTACTGAGAAGCCCTAGCCACACAATACACAAAACAGATCAAAAAGCCATTTTCTCTCAAACCCTCATTTCCTTCACTTGAACTTTTTTTCTGAAAACCTTCAAAGAACTCGTGCTTTTATCCTTTGTGCCATCATATACCATCATTGTTGGAGCATTTGGAAGCATCATTCCACAACTGCAGCGCCATTTTCCAACACTGTTCTACCAAGCATCTCACATGGCAGTTGGATGTTTGAGCTGGAATTGAGACAACTGAGCTAGAACCCTTCTTCCATTCACCTCCTGGAGCATTATTGTGCATCTATTTCGAGCATACACGACCAAAGAATCACCATTCCAACACTGTTCTTCAAATTTGGTAAAGATTCGAATCTCTTTATTTTCAAAATCATGTTATGCCTTATAAAGATCTTGCCATGCTGGTTATACTGAAACTTGAATCGTGACAAATGGTTGCATATTGAGAGAGATACATGGATTCAAAGTTTCATATGTGAATATTGTTTTTGCTTAGTTCTCTTTTGTTAGCATGAGTTAGCAAAAATGAATGTTGGAATGATGATGTGCATTGTTTGCTGGTCCGAATAGTGTGTCCATTTCCCAAAACTGGAACCAAAAGTTCATCACGATTTTGATGATGATGAACAGTGACGACGAACCCTAATTTCAAACCCAGAAAACGCGTTGGCTGTTTTGGTTTTTTTGTTCTGCATGAGGACACTATTCCATCGCCATGTAACCATTTGCTGCGTGCCACCTCACTAAGTGAAACGCAGCGTTTCACTTAGTGACCCCCTTATTTACGAAAATGCCACGGCCGGTTTTACATTTTAATTAAATCATTTTATTTTTCAATATTTATTTCATTTTGATTGCCAATCTTCCAAAAATCATAAGTCCTTCATTTCTTATCTAATTTTGATGGGATTTTTTGTGGATTGCTCCTCTTGATCTCTAGTTTTTTATGATGTTTTTTCCAGATTTTTTGCATGTGTGGATTTTAAAATGTGCTAGGGTTTGTTCATGTTATCCATTTTATGTATACCTTGCCAAATTGATTGTGAAATAATGATACATAATCCAATGCCTCTGAAAATGTTTGTGCTTAAACTAGACATGTTCATGGTGATTTTGGTGTAGAGTTTGTGAATTTATCATTGCTGGTTGTGGAGATATGATTTTTTGAATAGGGGTGTGACAATTTGTGTCACACCATTCATGTCCAACTTCATGATTTTAATTACCATGCTTCTTGAACTCAAATTGGTTTGAATTTTTGCATGAATGTACTTATGGATGTCTAGTTTACATGTGAACTTTTCTGGAATTATTGATGGCATTTCCTATTTGTTTGGGATTTTCTCCCCTGTTTGGTCATATGTTGACTTTTTGTGACACATGTTCTCATATGATTTGTGAAATTCTCATGCATTATTGGATGAACTTGAAATTTGACATGTGATTTGTAGACATCTTAAGGTTTGTCATGGTTTTGATCCCATTCATTTCTCATATGTTGCCACTGTTTTATGATTTATTGAAGTTGGTGCATGTTTGGTTGACTTCTTTGAGCATGCTTGAACTTGCCTTGCCTTTCTAATTTTCATTGACCTACTTCCCTTGATCCAAATGAGCTGAAATTTGATATGCTTATCATGTTATGGATGATGTTTGATCATGAATTATTTGATAATTTATTGAAATGTTTGAGATTGGTTTTGAGTTGAGTCTTTCTGTTGACTTCTTTGAGCTTCTATATGACATGTTTTGACCTAATTTGTTTGTGAAATGATAATGATGAATGATATGAACATGAAACCACTTGGGTTTGTTTCTTAATTGTTTGAACTTGATGTGGAATATCTTTCACTTGCTGTTTTGGATTTCTTATCTCTTTTTGACCCTAGGCTTGTCCTAGTGGTCTTGTTTCTCATGTTTAAGTTTACTTTTCAGGTTAAGAAGCAAATGCCTTAAAGAAACTTATGAAAGTTGGTTGAGTTTGATTGATTATCATGAACTAACTTGTTTGTTTTGTAGGATGTTTAGCTCATATGCTTTGAGCTTTGTGCATTGCACATTTGACTGATTCTGTTGATCTTTACCTTATATTGGTTTGACTTTGAGTTGTATACTGATTGTGCTTGACTGATTTCAGGTACTTTAGTTGCTATTAGTTCCTTGTGAACTTTGCTTTGCTTTGCTTGATAAGCAATTTGCATTGAGGTATAATTTCCTTACTCCATGTAGTCTGGAAGACCTGGCCTGTTACTTGGCCAGGCAACTGTCTGAAGTCCTCCTTAAGAGGCGATGTTTGTGTTTGTTTACTTTTGTCCCAAGCAGGCAAAGTCCTTTGAATAAGGCAATTGGTAGACAAAGGAGATATGTAGCCTATCTCCTACTATTCTGTGATTCACTCACATTGCTCACACTACTTGTGTTTGATGCATGTTGAGTAAATACCCAAGATCTATCGAGTCTAACTTGTGGAGAGAGTTCCATCTTCCTGAACTCCCACACCTTCTGATATTCAAAGCTCTCCCTGACCAGGGATAAGAGCATGAGGCACACCCCTCATATCCTTTCATCTGCTTCACCTTGGCTCTCAATGTCAAGGTTAAGAGCACCATTAACCCTATTCCAGTTGGCTTCAATGCCTAACCCTTTGTATGATTTGTGCATTTATCATCATTAATTGCTCATTAGTGCATGATCATTTCATCTGTCTTTGTGACATATCTTTGTTGTTTGCCCATTGAGGACAATTGTAAGACCATTCATTGGCCATTGTTCCTATGATATGGAAGTGAGTATAAGACCATTTCATTGGCCACTCATCTTCTCTTTGCTTGATGCATTTGTTTGATTTATGTGAGGATACAATTGTAAGTCCATGCAATTTGGCATTTGTTTTCCCATGATCATATGTTGGAGGTTAAAGTAAGCCGAGATAGATTGGCATCTAACATCCAAGTGTTTGCTTGTTGTTGGAGATTGGTATAAGCCCAGATAGATTGGCATCCGGTATCCACTTTTTATTCCTTTGTTGAGGAGATTGGTATAAGTCCATAGAGTGGCCTCTGATATCCAGTTCTGTTTTAGGGGATTGGTATAAGTCCAGTGATTGGCATCCGGTATCCGCTTTTGTTGACTTTCCTCTTTTGCTTTGCTTGTTTGTTTTTGCTCATTTGTCTATTCCAAAGGACACACTTGAGTCATCTCCTATATGATTTCAAGAGGTGAACCTTCTAGGAAGTTTTACATTACATCTTCATCCATTCATCCATTTTGTCCTAAACCTTTTCACACATTACTTTCAAAACTTGAAATAAATATTGCGCAAACATCTTCATGCTTTTAAATTAAAAACCTGGACCCCAAGTCCTTGACTTTTTCAAACTCCATTTCATAATACTTCTTTTGAATCAATCTTAATCATACTTTGACCCTCCTTTTGTGAATAATCATAATCAATTAACTTCACCCATTCAATGATTTTGTGGCTTTGTCCATTCTTGTTAAGTTTTCATACATTAGCCATAAGTTTGATTTATCCTAGTTGGTTGATGTCAATTTCACCTATTTGTCCTTAGTTGATTGAATTGTAAGCCTTCCTTGCTTATTATAGGGTTAACCCCCTCACTAGCAAGTTGAAGCTGTTCTCACATGGTGGACTTGTTGTTTGTATAAGGTTGAGTTTTCTCCTGTGGATAACGTAAGACCTTAGGGCTTGTGTTTAAAATTGAACCCACTAACTTTTGGAAATCTTTTAGCCGAACTACGGCGTTTTGATCCTTACCTTTGATGGAAGGTACGTAGGCAACGGGTTCATCCGTTCGAATACAAAAATAATAAAAATTGTATATTCTTTTCTCATCATCCCATTCATGTTTGCACAATAAATATTTCATAACAAATAACAATTTTGTACAACAAGTGTGAAAAGGGCTCCCTAGGAGTACCTAGGACGTAGTGGGTGCCTAACACCTTCCCATTGCGTAATTTACCCCTTACCCAGACTCTCTGATCTTTCATTAGTTTTCTATGTGTAAAACTTCTTAGGCTTTTGTTCGCTTTTTAGCCAGTCCTTTGGATAAATAAAAGTGCGGTGGCGACTCGAATTCATTGTATGCTTTGCTTATGGTTTAATCAATAAATCATATAGCGACAAATACACCGCTACAGAAAAGTGGCGACTCTGCTGGGGAAACATAATCCCTGGTTGTATTGCCTACTTTTCACCCTTGTTGTGTGATATATTGTTATTTGTTATATGACATATTTTTGTACCATTTGGGATAAATGTATTGATTGTAATGTTTGAATTGCTTGATATACAATTGCTGTTTGCTTTGGTGATCTGTGAGATGAGTTCTATACCCGAACTCGAGTGCACTCTAGGATAGGAGAATGGCATAGTCTTGTTGAATGGTGTGGAGTAGTCCTTAGCCAGTTGACTTGCGAGTCCATTCACTTGGTGGAGGTCATGTTGGATTAATAATGTCGCACAAGTTATTTGTGGTTAGGCATTATTCTTTCAATCATGTGCCGCAGAAGCCAAGGACCGTAGTTTACCAAACCCATCTTGGCCTATTTTTAGGAACGTAGTGCAGAGGTCGTTCAGATGTAAGTTCTGATGCGATCGTTACGCGATACTACACTCATAAGAGTTTCTCTTGAGAATATTTTTGGAATACGAGTATTCGTTCCTCCGATAATATTCGAAAGATGGAACGATGATTATGGGAACCTCTGGTAGAACAAGTCTGGCAGGTTTAAACCCTAGTACACTCCCTTTGGGTGGTTCTTAACCGAGGCTCCATGCTCGTGACTCTCAGCAAACCCGTGATTCGTGGTTGAGTCGTTCAGACAACCTTAATATCAATGGAACCTGGGTGTTGATCAGGTGTAAAACCTAAATCCCCCAAAACGGATGGTTGATATTAAGGATGTTCGAGCCGGTTCATGTACCGTTAATATCAATGTAACTTGGGTGTCGATAAGGTGAAAACCTAAATCCACCAAAATGGATGATTGATATTAGGGATACAATGAGCTTTCCCATGACCTTTGTTTGGTGTGACTTGCTTGATCCTTGAGTGTGATTGTTGCATTCATGCATTCATGCATTCATCTGCACTTCATGTCATCAGAAAAAAGAAAATTTTCAAGGAACTTAAAAGGGTTTATTTGCAAAATTTTCAGACATGGAAAGACCAAAAAGGCATACGAAGAAGTACAACTTTAAACAGCCCGATGTAAAAGGGTTAAGGAATCTGACATCTTATGTATTAGATCCCTTGGATTTCAAAGCTCGCTATGGGAAGCTTCTACCTCTGCTGACTACTCAGGTTGATGAAGGGCTGATGAGTACTCTGGCTCAATTTTATGATCCGCTGTATCATTGCTTCTCATTTCTGGACTTTCAGTTGTTGCCTACCTTGGAGGAGTATTCTCATCTCATTGGGATTCCGATTCTGGATCAAGTGCCGTTCAGTGGCCTAGAGAGTATTCCGACTGCTCGAGAGATTGCCAGCTTGTTGCACATAGATGAAGATTTGTTAGAGCTAATCTGACTACCAAAGGCGGAATTCAGGGTTTTCCTTCCGAGTTCCTCATTGCCCAAGCTACCTTTTATGGGAAGGCCATGAGTGAGGATGCCTTTGAGGCTTTGTTTGTGCTGCTCATCTATGGATTGGTGTTGTTTCCCAACTTCGACAAGTTCGTGGACATGAACGCCATTAGGATCTTCTCGGTTCTTAATCCCGTTCCGACTTTGTTGGGCAATGCCTATGTCTCTTTGCATCTGAGGAACGCAAAGGGTGGAGGAGTTATTGTCTGCTGTCTACCTCTGCTGTACAAGTGGTTTATTTCGCACTTGCCGCAGACAGTTGCTTTCAAGGAGAACAAGGGATGTCTACGGTGGTCTCAGAGACTTATGTCTCTCACCAATGATGATATCACTTGGTATGATCGCGTGTATGATACCGTCCAGATCATTGACTATTGTGGTGAATTCCCTAATGTGCCTCTTCTTGGCACATGTGGTGGGATCAGCTACAATCCCATTCTCGCACGACGTCAGCTTGGGTTCCCCCTGAAGGATAAACCTCATAACATTCTGTTAGAAGGTGTGTTCTTCCAGGAGGGTAAAGATCCCCAAGGCCTGAAAGCCAGATTTTTCCGTGCTTGGTGCAGTATTCACAAGAAGAGTAGGAACGAGTTGGGTCCAAAGAACTGCATTGCTTTGGAGCCATACACCTCTTGGGTCAGACAGAGAGCTGCCGTGTACTTAATGTCGTATGATCATCCGGGACCTACACCGTTGGATGTGGCTGGGCCTTCAACCCTCCCTACCCAACGTGTAGAGGAGTTGAGAGAAGAAGACCTTTCACGTGCTTGGATCCGTGAAAGAGAAGAATTGCTTCAGCAGCTCAAGGAGAAGGACGTTATGATTGAGTTCCTCGAGCATCGAGTGATCGACGACCCGAACGACACTTGGACCTCTCTGCTTCCTCAGTCTTCCAAATTCTGGAAGAGGAAGTATGATCGACTTGCAAAGGAGAAAGCAGACATGGAAGCGGCCTATGAGAGAGAGATCAAGAAGTTGTGTACTTCTCGTCTTCCAGCATCCCGAGCTTCTAGGGATCCATAGGATGTTTATTTCCCTTTTCTCTTTGTAATGATCAAAAATGTTGTACTTCTTTGTCTCGATATATTGAATGAAATATTTTCCGTGAGAAATTAAAATGTTTTAAATATTCAAAATATTGCAAATAATACCCTAAGGGTTCCTTGAAAAAACAAAGCATCTGCACAAGCATTTCATGCATCATTTTTGCATAAGCAGGTACCCTTTGTTTCTGGTCTTCTTGTCCTAACTGTGTTC
This sequence comes from Lathyrus oleraceus, assembly GCF_024323335.1. Classification (NCBI taxonomy): domain Eukaryota; kingdom Viridiplantae; phylum Streptophyta; class Magnoliopsida; order Fabales; family Fabaceae; genus Lathyrus; species Lathyrus oleraceus. The sequence continues at coordinate 423,423,380 of NC_066581.1, forward strand.
TTCATTTATTTTGAAGACAAGCTGACTCACCGGTATTATACGCGAGTCAATTCTGCGAGAGTTATGGAGCAGCTAGAACAAGAGAACAGAGAATTGAAAGAAGAGGTCGCCAGACTCGGCGCTTTGATGGAGCAACTCCTCGCTGCTCAAAATCAACCTGCTCAAACGCCTGCAACTCCTGCCCAGAGGACGGTCATTTCAGAAGTCTCCACTTGGACTGTGCCAGCCAGTGCTCAAGTGCCCAATGTTATGCCGCCCGGGTTCCCTTGGGGGATGCCTCCAGGTTTTATGCCTGATCTGCCAGCGCCAACATTTGCTCATATGCCGGCATCTAGCCCGGTCCCTGTTCCCGCTCCTCCTGTCGTGCATACCATGCCAAGGGTAGACGACACCATCTATCACTCCGAGCCATCTGAGGGCTCAGATGTTCATGAAAAGATGGATGCCATGAACGACCAATTCCTTGAGCTGAGAAAGGAATTGAGGACCCTTCGAGGTAAAGATTTGTTCGGCAAGTCTGCAGCCGAGTTGTGCCTTGTTCCCGGTGTGAAGATACCGATCAAATTCAAAGTACCTAACTTTGAAAAGTACAAAGGGAACACCTGTCTACTCGCTCACCTGGTCATGTACGCCAGGAAGATGTCTACCCAGACTGATAATGATCAGCTTCTGATTCATTATTTCCAAGACAGTCTGTCCGGTGCCGCGCTCAGATGGTACATGAGCTTGGACAGTGCCAACATCAGATCCTTCAACGACCTTGGCGAAGCTTTCGTCAAGCAATATAAGTATAACGTCGATATGGCGCCTGACTGAGATCAACTCAGGTCCATGTCGCAGAAGGACAAGGAAACGTTCAAGGAGTACGCCCAGAGGTGGCGAGAGCTGGCAGCTCAGATCACTCCACCGCTTGAGGAGAAAGAAATGACCAAGATCTTTTTGAAGACCCTTGGCTCATTCTATTATGAGCGGATGGTAGCAAGCGCTCCCTCTGATTTCACCGAGATGGTGAACATGGGGATGCGTCTCGAAGGTGTCCGCGAAGGACGATTGGCGAAAGATGAGAGCTCTTCCTCTAAACGATATGGGGCGTTTAAGAGGAAAGATGGGGAAGCACATGCTGTGCAATCCCATCCCAAGCATAGAAGACCCTCTGCTCAGAGGAAGCCCACACGTCGTGCCGGTCATCAGCACCAGGTGGCTCATATAGCACCTGTCTTCAAAGACAATGCTCAGCAGCATCAGCAATATCAGCATCAGCAATAATATCAACAGCCTCAGTATCAGCAACAACCTCGTCCACAGCAACAGGCTTACCAGCCTCGTGGCAGTACGACCAATCAAGCTAACTTGGGTTATGATAGGAAGAAGATCAGCTTTGATCCAATTCCTATGACATATGCAGAGCTTTATCCTTCCTTATTGGAAAGGAAATTGGTTTCTCCCAGGGATCCTCCGGCCATTCCTGCAAATCCACAATGGTGGTACAAACCAGATCAACATTGTGTTTACTATTCCGGTGCTCCGGGCCACAACATAGAGAATTGCTACCCACTCAAGACTAAGGTTCAAGACCTTATGAGATGTGGAATCTTGAGCTTTGAAGATTCAGGCCCGAACGTCACCAAGAACCCATTGCCTGCGCATGGGAAATCTGTTAATATGGTTCAGGAATGCCTTGGGAAGTACAAGGTCAGATATGTGAGCCACATTAGGCAGTCGTTGGTTGAATTACATCGCCTGCTGTGTCAGTACAGCTACTTGGAGCATAACCACGACAAGTGCCGCGTCTGCTCGGTTAATCGCTTGGGTTGCGACCAAGTACGCAGAGAACTTCAAAAGTTGTTGAATGAAGGTACCATTGAGATTCTGCAGAATCGCAATGTTGATAAAGACGAGCCTGAAGTAAATGTTATATCTCTAGTGTTCAAGCTGCCCGAGCATGTTGTTATCCGCTATGATAGCAGCAAGCCGAAGGCTTCCCCTTCTCTGGTCATTAAACCTGCAGGCCCTGTGCCCTATTCATATGATAAGGCCGTACCATTCAGATATAACCCTGTTGCCGTGCAAGATGGGGTAGAAGTGCCTTTGCCTTCAACTTCTGTGACCAACGTCGCTGATGTAAGTGGGTTGACCCGAAGTGGTCGTGTGTTTTCTGCACCTGCCAAAGCTCCTGTTGCTTCTGAATCTGCTGAGCGTCCGGTTGGGACCGCTGTGAATAGTCAGAATCAGGCACGTGATGTTGCCAAACCATCCTCCTCTGTACAAAAAACTCCCGTTTCTTCAGTTGGCCCGAGTGGCATTGTAGATGAAGAATCTGATGAGATGCTGAAGCTCATCAGAAAGAGTGAGTACAATGTTGTAGACCAGCTTCTACAAACGCCATCCAAGATTTCCATTCTTTCTCTGCTGCTGAATTCAGAACCCCATAGGGAGGCTCTGCAGAAAGTCTTGGATTTGGCGTATGTTGATCACGACGTCACCATTGAGCAATTTGATAGTATTGTTGCAAACATTACCGCTTGCAACACTTTGAGCTTTTGTGACGCTGATCTCCCTGAGGAGGGAAGAGACCACAACATGGCTTTACATATCTCCATGAATTGCAAATCTGATGCAATGTCCAATGTGCTGGTGGACACTGGATCTTCTTTAAATGTATTGCCAAAATCCACACTCTCCAGATTGTCATATCAAGGTCCTCCTATAAGGCAGAGTGGGGTTGTTGTGAAAGCATTTGATGGGTCGCGTAAGACCGTGATTGGGGAAGTTGATCTCCCAATCAAAATCGGACCAAGTGATTTCCAGGTTACCTTCCAGGTAATGGATATCCACCCATCTTATAGCTGTCTCTTAGGCAGACCATGGATTCACAAGGCTGGTGCCGTGACATCCACCCTACACCAGAAGTTGAAATTTGTCAAAAACAAGAAATTGGTTGTAGTAGGGGGAGAAAAGGTTCTCCTGGTTAGCCATTTATCTTCCTTCTCGTATATTGACGCTGAGGATGAAGTTGGAACTCAGTTCCAAGCTTTATCTATTGATGAACCAATCGAGAAGAAGTCTCCTTCATTCACTTCCTACCGTGATGCGAAGCTGGCCATTGAATGTGGTGCAGTTGCTGGATTAGGGAAGGTGATTGAACTTGAAGACAATAGATCCCGGGCTGGCATTGGCTACTGTTCTGGGGCATGTAATGAGCAAGGTTTGTTCACGAGTGGAGGATTCATCCATGCCGATCAACCTGAAGAGGAAGCTGCTGCTATCTTAGAAGAGGATGCAGAAGACGTGAACAACTTCGTTATTCCTGGTGGTGTCTGCCACAATTGGGTCGCTGTAGATGTTCCTACAGTCATCCATAGATCAGAGTAATTGTTCACTTTGTTTAAAACCCTTCTCCCATGCCAAAAGGAGAAGTGATGACATTGTTGGCAAAGCATATATAAAAATGATGTTTTCATTCAATTAAAGCATTGTTAAACATTTGTTTTTCCTTTGTTTTCACTTTTTGCTTTTGCATGAAATCAGTGATCACAAAAAACCCATAAAAAAACAAGAATAAAAAACAATCTTTTTCATCTGCATAATGGTTTGCTTGTTTAAATTCTAAAGTTTTTCATTAACCAAAATCATTATGCAGGTTGATCCTAAAACCCATTGAACATAATGATCCAACGCCATCTCCCAATTTTGAATTCCCTGTATTTGAGGCAGAGGAAGATGACGTTGAGGGGATTCCTGATGAGATTACCCGTCTCCTTGAGCACGAAGAGAAGATCATTCAGCCGCATCTTGAAGACTTGGAAACAGTCAACTTGGGGTCTGAGGATTGTGTTCGTCTAGTGAAGATTGGGGCACTTCTTGAAGGGTCTGTCAAGGAAGATTTGATCAGCTTGCTACGAGAATATTCAGATATCTTTGCTTGGTCCTATGAAGATATGCCGGGTTTAGATACAGATATTGTGCAACATTTCCTGCCTTTGAAGCCTGAGTGAGTGCCTGTGAAGCAGAAGCTCAGAAGAACTCATCCAGATATGGCAGTGAAGATCAAAGAGGAAGTTCAGAAGCAAATTGATGCGGGGTTTCTGGTGACTTCTACATATCCTCAATGGGTGGCCAATATTGTGCCTGTTCCTAAGAAGGACGGAAAAGTCCGTATGTGCGTTGATTATAGAGATTTGAATAAGGCTAGCCCGAAAGACGATTTTCCTCTACCACACATTGACATGTTGGTAGACAATACAGCCAAATTCAAAGTCTTTTCCTTTATGGACGGATTTTCCGGATATAATCAAATCAAGATGGCACCAGAGGATATGGAGAAGACAACATTCATCACACCTTGGGGAACATTCTGTTATCGAGTGATGCCCTTCGGTTTGAAGAACACCGGAGCCACATATCGACGAGCTATGACTACCTTGTTTCATGATATGATGCACAAGGAGATAGATGTCTATGTTGATGATATGATTGCTAAGTCTCGAACAGAAGTTGAGCATATTGAGCATTTGTTGAAGCTTTTTCAGCGTTTGAGGAAGTTTAAACTTCGCCTGAATCCGAACAAGTGTACATTTGGAGTCCGTTTTGGCAAGTTGTTGGGTTTTGTGGTAAGTGAAAGAGGTATTGAGGTTGATCCTGCAAAGGTCAAAGCTATACAAGAGATGCCTGCACCCAAAACTGAGAAGCAAGTCCGAGGTTTTCTTGGCCGCTTGAATTACATTTCCAGATTTATATCCCACATGACTGCCACATGTGCGCCGATATTCAAGCTCCTCCGGAAAGATCAGTCTCATGATTGGACCGAGGATTGCCAGAAAGCTTTCGATAGTATCAAAGAATATCTGTCTGGACCTCCGATCTTATCTCCACCTGTGGAAGGAAGACCTCTGATCATGTATTTGACAGTTCTTGAAGACTCGATGGGTTGTGTACTCGGTCAACAAGATGAATTAGGGAAGAAGGAATGTGCTATATACTACCTCAGTAAGAAGTTTACTGATTGTGAGTCTCGGTACTCTATGCTTGAGAAGACGTGCTGTGCTTTGGCTTGGGCTGCTAAGCGTTTGCGCCAGTACATGATAAATCATACAACTTGGTTGATATCCAGAATGGATCCAATTAAGTATATCTTCGAGAAGCCTGCTTTAACTGGGAGGATTGCCCGTTGGCAGATGTTGTTGTCTGAGTATGATATTGAGTATCGAGCTCAAAAAGCTATCAAAGGTAGTATCTTGGCTGACCATTTAGCGCACCAGCCGATCGAAGATCATCAGTCTGTTCAGTATGACTTCCCTGATGAGGAAATTCTGTATTTGAAGATGAAAGATTGCGATGAGCCAACACTTGATGAAGGTTCGGAACCTGGTTACAAATGGACGATGGTGTTTGATGGCGCTGTTAATCAATATGGAAATGGAATTGGGGCAGTGATCATTACTCCTCAAGGTTCACACATTCCGTTTACAGCAAGGCTAACTTTCAAATGCACGAATAATATGGCGGAGTATGAAGCCTGTATTATGGGACTTGAAGAATGCATTGATTTGAGAATCAAGTATCTTGATGTGTATGGTGACTCGGCCCTGGTTGTTAATCAGATCAAGGGAGAATGGGAGACGAATCAACCTGGTCTCATCCCATACAGAGATTATGCAAGGAGAATTTCAACATTCTTTACAGAAGTTGAATTTTATCACATTCCTCGAGAGGATAATCGGATGGCAGATGCTCTTGCTACGCTTGCTTCCATGATTGTGGTCAGATGGTGGAATGATGTCCCCAATATTACTGTGAGGCGCTTGGACAGACCCGCTCACATATTTGCAATCGAAGAAGTGAAAGATGACAAGCCTTGGTATTTTGATATCAAGAATTTCCTCCAGAACCAGGTCTACCCGCCTGGGGCATCTGTGAAAGATAGGAAAACTTTGAGAAGGTTGTCAGGCAGTTTCTACCTCAGTGGTGAAGTGCTGTATAAGAGAAATTTTGATATGGTTTTGCTCAGATGCGTGGATAGACACGAAGCAAACCTATTGATGACTGAGGTCCATGAGGGTTCATTTGGTACTCATTCCAATGGACATGCCATGGCTAAAAAGATGTTGAGAGCAGGCTACTATTGGCTGACAATGGAGTCTGACTGTTGCAAGCATGTGAAGAAATGTCACAAGTGTCAAATTTATGCGGATAAGATTCATATTCCTCCGACACTTCTGAATGTGATTTCCTCACCGTGGCCTTTCTCTATGTGGGGAATCGACATGATCGGCATGATTGAGCCGAAAGCGTCCAACGGACACAGGTTTATTCTCGTAGCAATTGATTACTTCACCAAATGGGTTGAAGCCGCTTCGTACGCAAATGTAACCAGGCAGGTGGTTGTGAAGTTTATCAAGAACCAGCTGATTTGCCGTTATGGTGTGCTAGAGAGGATCATTACTGATAATGGATCTAATCTGAATAACAAGATGATGGATGAGTTGTGCGCTGAATTCAAGATTGCACACCATAATTCCTCTCCCTACAGACCTAAGATGAATGGGGCTGTTGAAGCTGCTAATAAGAATATCAAGAAGATTATCCAGAAGATGACTGTCACGTACAAAGATTGGCATGAGATGCTGCCATTTGCTTTGCATGGATATCATACGTCTGTACGCACTTCAACAGGGGCAACCCCTTTCTCTCTTGTTTACGGCATGGAAGCTGTTCTCCCAGTAGAGGTGGAGATCCCATCAATGAGAGTCTTGATGGAAGCCAAGTTGACTGATGCTGAATGGATGCAGAGTCGTTATGACCAGTTGAATTTGATTGAAGAGAAGCGGTTAACTGCCATGTGTCATGGTCAGTTATATCAGCAGAGAATGAAGAAAGCATTCGATAAGAAGGTCAAGCCTCGTGTGTTCCGAGAAGGTGACCTCGTGCTCAAGAAAGTTTTGTCTTTCGCGCCCGATTCCAGGGGCAAGTGGACTCCAAACTACGAGGGTCCATATGTTGTTAAGAGAGCCTTTTCAGGCGGAGCTTTGATGCTTACAACAATGGATGGGGAGGATTTCACTCGTCCTGTGAATTCAGATGCAGTCAAGAGATACTTTGCCTAAAAATAAAAAATAAAAATAAAATAAATAAATAAAATAAAAAAAAAGTATATGCAAATGAAAAAAAACAGAATAGCTCGCTAAGTTGAAAACCCGAAAGGGCGGCTTAGGCAAAAATGAGCGTCTCGGTGGAGAACCCGCAAGGGTAATCCAGGCAAAAATTAGAGACTTGAAAAAGAGATATATTTGCATCCCGCTAGATTGAGTAGCTCACTCTGGGGCAATCTAGGCAAAAATTAGGGATTCGGCAAGTAACTGCATCCTGACAAGACTTTCTGTTTCACCAGCTGTCATTTCGTCAGAAGATTCTTGATTCGTCGTCAAACTGAAGCTTCGAATACATCGAGATTCAAATTGGTAGAGAAAGGATCATTATGTTCAATGTAGCCCTCTTCCAATATATATCACTGATTTCAAATTTGTACAGATCTATGGAGTCTTGCCATTTGCAGGCTACCATTCCATCAAATGAATTTGAGCTTTTATCCAATTATTTGCACTCTTATTTGTTTCAATTCAACAAATGTTTTGCATGTTTTAATTGATAAAATATCATTGTTTTTAAACAAATCAAATTTTTCAAAATTTGCTGTTTTTAAACAAAGTGAATATCCATAAGGTTGAAAGGATACTCAAAGATATCTCAGTGCTCTCCCAAGGGTGGCATGATCTCCAACAGGTAAGACATTTGGTTCATATTCCTGGTTTGGTTGTATCTTCTTTCTTCAGACCTTGTGATGGGGTTGTTCCCCAGCATAGTTGCAAGCAAAGTGCTGTTGAAGACTCAGTTTTCTCCAGCAGCAGTTTTCCCCAGTAGAGTTGCTTATGCAGTTGGATTCTACTTGGATGATGTTTTTCTCCTTCAATGGGTTGTTCCCAAGAGTTGTTTGGAGTTACAGAACTTTTTGTTTCTCAGTTGATGCTGAGATCCCCTGCGGACCTTCGAGATTCTCTCTTGTTCCCCAACAGATTCGTCTTGGTGGCTGTTTTGCCCGTTGTGACTTTCTGTATCCTGGTTGGGTTGTTTGCTGATCCATCACTCAGAGATTTGGTGTTTCCTGATATCTTTGATCCTCTGTTTCTCCAGCAGTACCCGCAGATCTGTGCTTTATAGCCTGTAGATCTCCGCAGATTGGCTTTCCAGTTGGTTTTTCCCCTGGAAGTATAATACCGGGCGTTTGATTCCTGGACCTGTTTGTGTTAGATATGTCTGTTTTGTCAGCATTCATCAAACATAAACCACGCATATTCATGCATATTCATAAACATTCAGATATTCATGTTGCATTTCTTTGCCATATATCTTTTGTTGATTATTCCTTGCTATGGTGGTGCAGATCCCTGGTAGATCTCCCCTAGCAGATGTCGGGTGTTAAATCTCTCCATATAGAGTCAGCCCCATAAGCAAAAAGTGTCAGTTGTCTTTCCTTCTGCAGTTCCCCACTGAGGTATACCCTCGTGGATGACGGTTTCTTCCGTTTCCTCCCAACATATATATTGGGATGGATTTTCCTATTTGAGTTACATCCTCATTAGGACGTGTCTCGATTCAGTCTGTCCTTTTCGGATTATTCCCGGATTGGCTATTTGTCAAATTGACTTGTGCTTCCCAGTGGGTTGTTCCCCAGCGGAGTTTTTTTCGGGCCTCTACCCTTATACCGGTGGTTGTAAGTCCTATTTTTCTTTGCCTTTTGATGGAATTGGTGGTTATATACCTTTTATTCCTCGGCAAGATTGTTGGTTTTCTACCCAGTAGGGGGTAGTCGTAAATCTTGTTTCTTACTCTCCGACAGAGTTTGTGGTTTGTTATAAACCTTATTTTTTTTTGGTTTCCCGTGCGGATTTGTGATTTGTTCTATCCCCACGCAGAGTTGTTGGTCTTCTACCCCGTATTCGGTAGATGTAAACCCTAATTCGTGGTTATCCCCACCAAAGTATGGCTATTACCTCGTATTCGGTAATTGTAAGTCCTGTCTCTTTTCCCCTAACGGAGTAACCTTTGTGGTTCGTCCTGATTGTAAGTGGATTCTTGTTGTGGTGGTTTTTATCCCTAACAGAGTTAGTGTCTCCCTGTGGTGATTTCTATCCCCAGTTGAGTTTGTGGTCTTCTACCCCGTATTCGGTAGTTGTAAATCCCAAGTGTTGATGTTTCTCCCCAGCGGAGTTTGTGCCATGTGGTACAGTTGGATAATTGCCGGATGCTTGCAATTTATCCCCAGCGGGTCCCTTCACCGTTTGTCAGTGATTGCGTTCCCCGGATAGTTGATTGTCATCAATATATCCCCAGCTTGTTGTTGTGGATAATTGCTGTTTATGCAATTCATCCTCGGATCATTGATTCTCACCAGTGAATCCTCAGCAGATCGCCTTTCATTTACCCTCTTGTTGGTAATGTCTGTTGCTCCTTTTGATTGGTCATAATTATATACCTAGTTTGGTATCCCGATACCTTTCTTTTCGGTCGATTTATCCTTTATTAACCCAGTAACCGGTTGTGGATAATCTTCCATGCGAGTATGTTATTCACGGTCTGCCGGTAATGAATAATATATCTCATGCACTCTTCAGTCGAAGCCTTTTTGTGTTTCCCTAGTCGAGTAAGATTCGTTATTTCCCTTTGTGGAATCGAATATTCTTTATTGTTGGATAATTGCCGGATGCTTGCAATTCATCCCTTTGAGTTATCTTTCGTTTACCCGGATGCTTGGTATCGATTGTCTCTCTTTTTTTTTGGTTAGTCACCTATTATATACTTCGGTATCTCTGGTGTCTTTTGTAACACCCTTCTAAAATACCCCAAATTTAAATTAAAACAACAAAATATAAATCAGAGTAGATATGCAATTAAGGGTGTCACACTTGACACTTCACACCATTCACCAAAATAGTTTGTCATGCTCATTTATTAATCAAAATAAAATATTGCACAATTCGCAGCGGATATGCAAACCATGTAACACATTACATGTAAAATTATTCAACAACCAAATGAAAACAAGGTAAAACATCCCGTCCCGATGTTACATATACCAGAGCATGACCCACTAAGGAACTACACTAGACTTCAAGCACTAGCTTCTACTCAGTCACTGCTCGTTACCTGAAACATAGTTGTAAGGGTGAGTTCCTCAATCGATATAACAAGCATTATAAAATATCATGTAATGCTAAGTAAATTAACACATTTCATCACCCTAATCATATCACACATTCAGCAACGACCACATCAAATCATAATCATAATCATACTCACTCCAACACAAAACACACGTATAATATTGGAATACATCCATTCATATTATACGCCATACATACATTATGCAATGAGACTCCATGCATGCGGTACCGACTATTCGTGAACACGCAGTTCAACCTCACCGATCAAACCCAGATACGGCTACCAAGCTCACTAGTCCCACTCATTTGAGACCTAGTGACTCACTCACTAATTCCTCACCATGGGAATTAGCTACCACCATAAAGGTCATGCTATGCACGCTAAATCACCTAGCATGCAAACATCAACAACAATCCACAACAACTCACTCACTAATTCCTCACCATGGGAATTAGCTACCACCATAAAGGCCATGCTATACACGCTAAATCACCTAGCATGCAAACATCAACAACAATCCAAGATAGACATATGCTCACACTCTAAGCCATAAACAGTCCATTCACAATTGCATACATAACAGATACATTCACAGCATTATGCATACCATCATACATCATCAGCGTATTTATCACAGAATCATATCATATCATGCCAAATAATAAATCACAGTATTAGCACAATCTACTAATACCTATACTGCTCAAAACAACGGGAAATGATCCCTACTATATCATACATCAGCTAATTTACATCACTCAGCTGAAACGACCAAAAACTGCACAACAACAGCTCAGAAAAATCCCACTTCTGCCCATACGCGTATGCCTCATGCCCATACGCGTATGACCCATTTCCTAGCCAACCCATACGCATATTGCCTGTATCATACGCGTATCCTACGCGTACCACCTCTCCCATACGCGTACTAACAGGAACAAAACTACGTTAGAATCATCATCTTCTTCATCCATACGCGTATGGCCTCACCCCATACGCGTACCACTCACAGGCTACGTGTAATACACGCATATGGCCCGTATCAGCGCCAATCTCCTCCCCTCCAAGCCATCTCATACGCGTATGGCCTAGTGTCATACGCGTATGACCAGAACCAAAATTTCAGATCTGCGATGGTTTTTTCTCTGCTACGAGATTTCTCAATCCCAACCTTCCACAGTCCAATTTTTACACAACATTCGTTCATATTATCTAATACAGATCATACCCATTCAATTTCATAATTTCTAACCTCATTACATCTAATTCCTACGAATTTTCTTCAATTATAACCCATATCTCATTCATCCATAAGTTCACCATTTTCAGCATGCATCATCCTAAATTGAGTCGATTCAATGGTTTATTACTACCCATTACATGTTAACCCATAATACCCATTAAACGACGATAAACCCCCCTTACCTGAGTTAATCCGACAATCCTTTAGCTTCAAGCTTTTCCTTTTCTTCAACCCTTGTTCTCTTGCTCTTCCTTTTTGCCCTTTTCCACTTTTCTGTCGCTTCTCCCTTTTCACGTGAAAAAAAACCCTTTTTACCAAAATGGGAATTTTTACTGATTAAAAATTTAAATTCCAATAATAATAATTCCAATAATAATCCAATTATTTAATTAAATTAATAAATATACTATTAACTTAAATTAAATAATTATCATATTTTTATCGGGGTGTTACAACTCTCCCCCACTAAAAGAGTTTTCGTCCTCGAAAACATACCTCAAGTGAAAAACTCTGGATAAGACTCCTTCATCTGACTCTCAAGTTCCCAAGTCACATTGCCACCCGCTGGTCCTCCCCAAGCTACCTTTACCAAAGCAATCTCTTTACCCCGCAACTGCTTCAACTCTCGATCCTCGATCCTCATAGGTGATGTTTCAACAGTCAGGTTATCTCTCACCTGTACATCATCTACTTGGACCACATGCGACGGATCGGGAATGTACCTCCTCAACTGAGACACATGAAAAACCTCATGCAAATTCGCAAGTGACGGCGGTAAAGCGATACGATAGGCTACCTCCCCTATCCTCTCCAAAATCTGATAAGGACCCATAAATCGAGGTGTCAACTTCTTCGACTTCAAAGCTCGACCAACCCCAGTTATCGGAGTAACACAAAGAAACACATGATCTCCCTCTTGAAACTCAAGTGACTTCCTCCTCTTGTCGTGATAACTCTTCTGACGACTCTGAGCAATCCTCATCTTCTCCTGAATCATCTTAATCTTTTCTGTAGTTTGTTGAACAATCTCTGGTCCAACCACAACACTCTCACCGGACTCATACCAACATAAAGGTGTCCAACATCTCCTACCATACAAAGCTTCAAACGGTGCCATACCAATCCTCGAATGAAAACTATTGTTGTAGGTAAACTCAATCAAAGGTAAATAACAATCCGAAGCACCTCCCTTTTCCAAAACACAAGCCCTTAAAAGATCCTCCAGTGACTGAATCGTCCTCTCAGTCTGACCATCAGTATGCGGATGATATGCAGAACTCAATCTCAACTTAGTTCCCAAATGCCTCTGCAAACCTTCCCAGAACTTCGATGTAAATCTAGGATCCCTGTCCGAAACAATACTCGACGGAATACCATGCAAACTTACAATTTTCTCAATATACAACTCAGCTAATCTCTCTAACGGATAATCCATTCTGATCGGAATGAAATGAGCCGATTTTGTCAATCTGTCAACAATCACCCAAATAGCTTCAAAATTCTTAATTGTCCCCGGTAAACCAGAAACAAAATCCATACTGATACTATCCCACTTCCACTCTGGAATAGCCAACGGTTGCATTAGCCCAGACGGCTTCTGATGCTCAATCTTTGACTTCTGACAAGTCAAACAAGAATAAACAAAACTCGTAATTTCTCTTTTCATTCCCGGCCACCAAAATAACTTTTTCAAATCATGATACATCTTCGTAGCCCCAGGATGAATACTCAGGCCACTACGATGTCCTTCCTCAAGAATACTCTTCTTAAGTTCGGTAACATCCGGAATACACACCCGATTACCAAATTTCAAAACACCATTCTCATCAACTCTGAATTCACCACCTTGACCTTGATTCACTAGAGTCAACTTATCAACCAAAAGCACATCGGATTTCTGACCCTCTCTAATCTCATCCAGAATACCACTCGTTAACTTCAACATTCCCAATTTAACACTATTGTGAGTACTCTCACACACCAAACTCAAGTCTCTAAACTGCTCAATTAAATCCAATTCCTTAACCATTAACATAGACATATGCAATGATTTCCGACTCAATGCATCAGCCACTACGTTTGCTTTACCCGGATGGTAATTCAAACCAAAGTCATAATCCTTCAGAAACTCTAACCATCTCCTCTGTCTCATATTCAGCTCTTTCTGATCAAACAAATACTTTAAACTTTTATGGTCACTGAAAACCTCAAATCTTGACCCGTACAAGTAATGCCTCCATAACTTCAGAACAAATACCACTACTGCCAACTCTAAATCGTGTGTCGGATAGTTCCTCTCATGAACCTTCAGTTGTCTCGAAGCATAAGCTACAACCTGCTTATTCTGCATCAAAACACCACCCAAACCCAACAATGAAGCATCACAGTAAACCTCAAATAGTTCCGACGGACTTGGTAATATCAGAATAGGAGCAGTAGTTAACCTTCTCTTTAACTCTTGGAAACCTTCTTCATATTTTGAGTCCCAAACAAACGCTTGCCCCTTTCTAGTCAACATCGTCAATGGTAACGCCAACTTAGAAAATCCCTCAATGAATTTTCTATAATAACCTGCAAGTCCAAGAAAACTCCTTATCTCAGAAACTGACTTCGGAGCTTCCCACTTAGATACCGCTTCTATCTTAGAAGGATCAACAGCAACACCGCCTCTTGAAACCACATGACCAAGAAAACTAACCTCTTCTAACCAAAATTCACACTTGGACAGTTTAGCAAATAACTTCTTCTCTCGTAGAACTCCTAAAACCACTCTCAAATGTTCAGCATGCTCTTCTTCAGATTTCGAATACACCAAAATATCGTCAATAAACACCACAACAAACTTGTCTAGGTACGGCTGGAAAATCCTATTCATATACTCCATAAATACCCCAGGCGCATTAGTCACACCAAAAGGCATTACAGAATACTCATAATGTCCATACCTTGTTCTGAAAGCAGTCTTCTGAATATCTTCAGTTTTCACACGTATCTGATGATACCCCGATCTCAAATCTATTTTGCTGAACACACTCGCACCAACCAACTGATCCATCAAATCATCAATCCTCGGCAAAGGATACCGATTCTTGATCGTCACTTTATTCAGTTGCCTGTAGTCCACACACAACCTCATAGTACCTTCTTTCTTCTTAACTAATAACATTGGTGCGCCCCACGGTGACACACTCGGACGAATAAATTTCTTATCCAACAGATCTTCCAGCTGACTCTTCAATTCAGTTAACTCAACAGCAGACATACGGTACGGAGCCATCGATATCGGTCTAGTACCAGGTACCAAATCAATCGAGAACTCAACTTCACGCTTTGGCGGTAATTCATTCACTTCTTCAGGAAACACATCAGGAAAATCACACACCACGGCTAGATCGCAAATCACCAGTTTATCTTTAGCCTCCAAAGTTGCTAACAGCATAAACAACTCTGCCCCATCTGCTACTGCCTCATTCACCTGCCTTGCTGATAGAAACAAACTCTTTCCTTCTTCAATCTCAGGAAAGATCACAGTCTTATCAAAACAGTTGATATAAACTCGGTTAAACATCAACCAGTTCATACCCAGGATAACATCAATCTGCACTAGTGGAAGACACACGAGGTCCATCCCAAAGTCTCTACCAAAAATACTCAAAGGGCAATTTAGACAAACTGAAGTAGTAGTCACTGAACCCTTCGCAGGAGTATCAATCACCATACTCCCATGCATCTCAGATATCTCTAATTTAAGTTTCACCGCACAATCCAAAGATATAAAGGAATGAGTCGCACCTGTGTCAATAATAGCTACAAGAGGAAAGCCATTAATATAACACGTACCTCGGATCAAACGATCATCTGCAGAAGTCTCAGAACCCGATAAAGCAAAGACCTTGCCTCCCGACTGGTTCTCTTTCTTCGGCTTAGGACATTGTGGACTGATATGACCCACTTCTCCACAGTTGAAACAAGTCATAGTCTTCAACCGGCACTCTGCAGCCAAGTGACCACCTTTGCCACACTTGAAACACTTCTTCTCAGTACTGGTACACTCATGGATACGATGTCCAGCCTGACCACATCTGTAACACTTAGCAGGGGCACTGGAGTCTCCCCCACTAGGTCTCTTCATCCCACTCTGTCTCTGGAAACCTTTGCCAGCTGCATACGGTTTCCCACGATCATTCTGATTCTTGCCTTTCCTATCAACCCTCTGCTGATAGCTCTCCGCTCTGGCCTTGGTATCCTGTTCAAAAATCCTGCAACAGTCAACCAAGTCAGAAAACACTCTAATCCGTTGATACCCAATAGCCTGCTTGATCTCGGGACGTAACCCGTTCTCAAACTTCACACATTTTGAAAATTCCCCAGTAGCCTCATCATAGGGAGTGTAATACTTTGACAACTCTGTGAACTTAGCAGCATACTCAGTAACAGACCGGTTGCCTTGCTTCAATTCTAAGAACTCTATCTCTTTCTTTCGTCTGACATCCTCTGGAAAGTACTTCCTCAGGAATCTCTCTCTGAACACCGCCCACGTGATCTCAGCACTCCCAGCAGCTTCCAACTCAATGCGGGTAGCAACCCACCAATCATCTGCTTCCTCTGACAGCATATGCGTACCGAACCTGACCTTCTGGTTATCGGCACACTCAGTCACTCGGAAGATTCTCTCGATCTCCTTCAACCACTTCTGAGCACCCTCTGGATCGTATGCTCCCTTGAACATTGGAGGATTGTTCCTCTGGAACTCACTCAGTTGACGAGCAGCCCCCAGTCCCACAACATTTGGATTCCCTCCAAGTACTCCAGCTAGCATACCCAGAGCCTCAGCAATCGCAGCATCGTCTCTACCTCTTCCAGCCATCTCTGAGTTAATCCAACAAGCTAAAACAATAAGTACTGATAGGGTTACACAACGTCTATCACATACAGGGAAACAGAATAATTACGACTCGACTCGACCGACCAGGCTCTGATACCACTAATGTAACACCCTTCTAAAATACCCCAAATTTAAATTAAAACAACAAAATATAAATCAGAGTAGATATGCAATTAAGGGTGTCACACTTGACACTTCACACCATTCACCAAAATAGTTTGTCATGCTCATTTATTAATCAAAATAAAATATTGCACAATTCGCAGCGGATATGCAAACCATGTAACACATTACATGTAAAATTATTCAACAACCAAATGAAAACAAGGTAAAACATCCCGTCCCGATGTTACATATACCAGAGCATGACCCACTAAGGAACTACACTAGACTTCAAGCACTAGCTTCTACTCAGTCACTGCTCGTTACCTGAAACATAGTTGTAAGGGTGAGTTCCTCAATCGATATAACAAGCATTATAAAATATCATGTAATGCTAAGTAAATTAACACATTTCATCACCCTAATCATATCACACATTCAGCAACGGCCACATCAAATCATAATCATAATCATACTCACTCCAACACAAAACACACGTATAATATTGGAATACATCCATTCATATTATACGCCATACATACATTATGCAATGAGACTCCATGCATGCGGTACCGACTATTCGTGAACACGGAGTTCAACCTCACCGATCAAACCCAGATACGGCTACCAAGCTCACTAGTCCCACTCATTTAAGACCTAGTGACTCACTCACTAATTCCTCACCATGGGAATTAGCTACCACCATAAAGGCCATGCTATGCACACTAAATCACCTAGCATGCAAACATCAACAACAATCCACAACAACTCACTCACTAATTCCTCACCATGGGAATTAGCTACCACCATAAAGGCCATGCTATACACGCTAAATCACCTAGCATGCAAACATCAACAACAATCCAAGATAGACATATGCTCACACTCTAAGCCATAAACAGTTCATTCACAATTGCATACATAACAGATACATTCACAGCATTATGCATACCATCATACATCATCAGCGTATTTATCACAGAATCATATCATATCATGCCAAATAATAAATCACAGTATTAGCACACTCTACTAATACCTATACTGCTCAAAACAACGGGAAATGATCCCTACTATATCATACATCAGCTAATTTACATCACTCAGCTGAAATGACCAAAAACTGCACAACAACAGCTCAGAAAAATCCCACTTCTGCCCATACGCGTATGCCTCATGCCCATACGCGTATGACCCATTTCCTAGCCAACCCATACGCGTATTGCCTGTCTCATACGCGTATCCTACGCGTACCACCTCTCCCATACGCGTACTAACAGGAACCAAACTACGTTAGAATCATCATCTTCTTCATCCATACGCGTATGGCCTCACCCCATACGCGTACCACTCACAGGCTACGCGTAATACACGCATATGGCCCGTATCAGCGCCAATCTCCTCCTCTCCAAGCCATCTCATACGCGTATGGCCTAGTGTCATACGCGTATGACCAGAACCAAAATTTCAGATCTGCGATGGTTTTTTCTCTGCTACGAGATTTCTCAATCCCAACCTTCCACAGTCCAATTTTTACACAACATTCGTTCATATTATCTAATACAGATCATACCCATTCAATTTCATAATTTCTAACCTCATTACATCTAATTCCTACGAATTTTCTTCAATTATAACCCATATCTCATTCATCCATAAGTTCACCATTTTCAGCATGCATCATCCTAAATTGAGTCGATTCAATGGTTTATTACTACCCATTACATGTTAACCCATAATACCCATTAAACGACGATAAACCCCCCTTACCTGAGTTAATCCGGCAATCCTTTAGCTTCAAGCTTTTCCTTTTCTTCAACTCTTGTTCTCTTGCTCTTCCTTTTTGCCCTTTTCCACTTTTCTGTCGCTTCTCCCTTTTCACGTGAAAAAAAACCCTTTTTACCAAAATGGGACTTTTTACTGATTCCAACTTTATATTCCAATAATAATAATTCCAATAATAATCCAATTATTTAATTAAATTAATAAATATACTATTAACTTAAATTAAATAATTATCATATTTTTATCGGGGTGTTACATCTTTTCCTTTCGAGTATATTATTCACGGTCTGCCGGTAATGAATAATATATCTCATGCGCTCTTTAGTTGGAATCCTTTGTTGATTTTCCCCAGCTGAGCAAGATTCGTATTCTTTGTAGAATCGAATATCCATCCCTTAACCAGTTTGTGTTTCGGATGATGAGTGTTTTGGCATATATACCAATTCACGTTTTCGGTAGATCACCTATTATATACCTCGGTATCTCTGGTGTTTCTTACCATGCGAGTTTATTATCTACGTTCTGACGGTAATAGATAATATATCTCATGCGAGTATTCTTATCCACGGTCTGCCGGTAATGGATATTATATCTCATGCACTCTTTGGGTTTGTGTCCCCAGTTGAGTAAGGTTCGTTTTCCCGTTGTGGATTCGAATGTCCATCCTGCGAGTCGATTTGCTTTTTCAAGCCCTCCTTTCGGATGATGAGTGTTTTGGCATATATACCAATTCACGCTTTGGTCGGTCACCTATTATATACCTCGGTATCCCTGGTGTTCCTTCCTTTCTGCTCCCTATTATGACTTTGGTCCCCTGTGGAGTCAGATTTTCCTGAGTTTATGTACCTTTTCCAGGTCTTTCTCAGATGTTTGGTTGATTGATATCTCTCACCCTTATACCGGTATTAGATATTCATTCTTCCTGAGTTTGTTGCCCTTATACCGGTAACACCTCAATTCTTTGGTGCTTCCTCAGTGGAGTTTCCTGTTGCTTCTCCCCCAGGAGTCAGCTTGTGTCTCTCCAATGGATGTTTTCCTTTGGAATTTCTTTTCCCCAGTGTGAGTCCTTCATTCCCCAGTGAGGTCTCCAGTCTGATTTCTGTTACCCTAATCAGAGTCGTGTCTTGTTCACGCTGTGTCAGTGTTGTTTTCCCCAACTTGAAGTCGTGTCCTGCTCACGCATTCTTTTTCTTTTACTATCCCCAATAAGAGTATTGTTAGAATCTCTGCTCCTGGTGAGTGTATTACTCCGATGGATCGTTGTTTCTTCTGTGTGACTCATATTCCCCACAGAATTTGTGTCTTTTACAAACATACATTTGCATCATGAGGTCTCTTAGGGACCAAAATTTGTCTCATTACTGTTATTTAAGCCCATTCTACCGCGTCGAGATGAAGATTTCTAAACTTCACTTCTCCGGCTAGAATGAACTTAAATAGGGGCATCTGTAAGACCCCAATTTTGTCCCTAAGATCCCTCATGGCATCATATCATATCATACCATTGCCTCAAGGATCTTTGTGCACCTTTGCTTCCCTCCTAGTGGGTGGGTTATCTTGTGAGTGTGGTTCTTGATCACCAAGTATGTATTGCATTTGTATATCATTGCTTTTCATCTGTCTATTAACCAAAGGTACAAAAATATTGTCATCTAACCATGTTACTTGCAGATGAAGCCAGTTAGGTCAAATCAGTCAAAGTCAGTCATTGAGGTAGATGGTGGCCATTCTTGAAGAATTTGGGCACCATGATCATTCATCAAGAGTTCATGTGAGTTGTGACATCATTTTGAATCAAGATATCAAGTGGTAGGGCCTTGGAATTCATCAGAACATGGTTCAGTCAAGCAAAACCCTAGCAAAGTCAACTGAAGTCAACCATGGTCAACTGTGCATTTAATCAGTGATTTGATGGTGGGAATTGGCTTGAGAGGTCTCATTCATGTCCATATAAGCTTCATATAACATGTAAAACATCCACAGTGAAGAATTTGAAGTCAGACAAGAAATTTCCAAAAATAGAAAGTTGACCTGTAATTGGAATTTGCCAAAAATGGAAAGTTCTTCTCCTCCAAATTACATCATCATACAAGCTTCAAATGAATTTTTGTCCAACATGAAAGTTGAAGATCTTGTTCTCCCATTTCCAAAAAGTCCAAGAACACTCATTTCTCATTTATGGTTGGCAAGTTATAATCAAATCATTCTCAAAAAATTTTGAACTTCAAAGTGGCATATCTTCCAAACCATTTGGCCAAATTGGGTGGGGTTTTTTGCTACCAGTCATATTTGATGTGCTCTATCCAAATCTTTCATCACAATTCACCAAAAATCAACCAATCAAAATGGCCTTTTTCAAGTGGCTTGAATTAAAAATGAGTGAGGTGAAAAAATGACCTTTCAAATTAGCCATTTCCAACAATTTCTACCAATTGAAAGTGTTCAGAAATCATGTTTTGGATTTGCTTGAGCCCAATTTCGTGCATATACATGCACCCCCATGCAACTTGAGTGGATTTTTAGCAAATTGGTAAAAACACCTCTTTTAAGCCAAAACCAATTACCATCTTCATTAACCATGATTAGGATGCTAAACAGAGTACATATACTTCTTTTTCTGCTGAGAAGCCCTAGCCACACAATACACAAAACAGATCAAAAAGCCATTTTCTCTCAAACCCTCATTTCCTTCACTTGAACTTTTTTTCTGAAAACCTTCAAAGAACTCGTGCTTTTATCCTTTGTGCCATCATATACCATCATTGTTGGAGCATTTGGAAGCATCATTCCACAACTGCAGCGCCATTTTCCAACACTGTTCTACCAAGCATCTCACATGGCAGTTGGATGTTTGAGCTGGAATTGAGACAACTGAGCTAGAACCCTTCTTCCATTCACCTCCTGGAGCATTATTGTGCATCTGTTTCGAGCATACACGACCAAAGAATCACCATTCCAACATTGTTCTTCAAATTTGGTAAAGATTCGAATCTCTTTATTTTCAAAATCATGCTATGCCTTATAAAGATCTTGCCATGCTGGTTATACTGAAACTTGAATCGTGACAAATGGTTGCATATTGAGAGAGATACATGGATTCAAAGTTTCATATGTGAATATTGTTTTTGCTTAGTTCTCTTTTGTTAGCATGAGTTAGCAAAAATGAATGTTGGAATGATGATGTGCATTGTTTGCTGGTCCGAATAGTGTGTCCATTTCCCAAAACTGGAACCAAAAGTTCATCACGATTTTGATGATGATGAATAGTGACGACGAACCCTAATTTCAAACCCAGAAAACGCGTTGGCTGTTTTGGTTTTTTTGTTCTGCATGAGGACACTATTCCATCGCCATGTAACCATTTGCTGCGTGCCACCTCACTAAGTGAAACGCAGCGTTTCACTTAGTGACCCCCTTATTTACGAAAATGCCACGGCCGGTTTTACATTTTAATTAAATCATTTTATTTTTCAATATTTATTTCATTTTGATTGCCAATCTTCCAAAAATCATAAGTCCTTCATTTCTTATCTAATTTTGATGGGATTTTTTGTGGATTGCTCCTCTTGATCTCTAGTTTTTTATGATGTTTTTTCCAGATTTTTTGCATTTGTGGATTTTAAAATATGCTAGGGTTTGTTCATGTTATCCATTTTATGTATACCTTACCAAATTGATTGTGAAATAATGATACATAATCCAATGCCTCTGAAATTTTTTATGCTTAAACTAGACATGTTCATGGTGATTTTGGTGTAGAGTTTGTGAATTTATAATTGCTGGTTGTGGAGATATGATTTTTTGAATAGGGGTGTGACAATTTGTGTCACACCATTCATGTCCAACTTCATGATTTTAATTACCATGCTTCTTGAACTCAAATTGGTTTGAATTTTTGCATGAATGTACTTATGGATGTCTAGTTTACATGTGAACTTTTCTGGAATTATTGATGGCATTTCCTATTTGTTTGGGATTTTCTCCCCTGTTTGGTCATATGTTGACTTTTTGTGACACATGTTCTCATATGATTTGTAAAATTCTCATGCATTATTGGAATGACTTGAAATTTGACATGTGATTTGTAGACATCTTAAGGTTTGTCATGGTTTTAATCCCATTCATTTCTCATATGTTGCCACTGTTTTATGATTTAGTGAAGTTGGTGCAGGTTTGGTTGACTTCTTTGAGCATGCTTGAACTTGCCTTGCCTTTCTAATTTTCATTGACCTACTTCCCTTGATCCAAATGAGCTGAAATTTGATATGCTTATCATGTTATGGATGATGTTTGATCATGAATTATTTGATAATTTATTGAAATGTTTGAGATTGGTTTTGAGTTGAGTCTTTCTGTTGACTTCTTTGAGCTTCTATATGACATGTTTTGACCTAATTTGTTTGTGAAATGATAATGATGAATGATATGAACATGAAACCACTTGGGTTTGTTTCTTAATTGTTTGAACTTGATGTGGAATATCTTTCACTTGCTGTTTTGGATTTCTTATCTCTTTTTGACCCTAGGCTTGTCCTAGTGGTCTTGTTTCTCATGTTTAAGTTTGCTTTTCAGGTTAAGAAGCAAATGCCTTAAAGAAACTTATGAAAGTTGGTTGAGTTTGATTGATTATCATGAACTAACTTGTTTGTTTTGTAGGATGTTTAGCTCATATGCTTTGAGCTTTGTGCATTGCACATTTGACTGATTCTGTTGATCTTTACCTTATATTGGTTTGACTTTGAGTTGTATACTGATTGTGCTTGACTGATTTCAGGTACTTTAGTTGCTATTAGTTCCTTGTGAACTTTGCTTTACTTTGCTTGATAAGCAATTTGCATTGAGGTATAATTTCCTTACTCCATGTAGTCTGGAAGACCTGGCCTGTTACTTGGCCAGGCAACTGTCTGAAGTCCTCCTTAAGAGGCGATGTTTGTGTTTGTTTACTTTTGTCCCAAGCAGGCAAAGTCCTTTGAATAAGGCAATTGGTAGACAAAAGAGATATGTAGCCTATCTCCTACTATTCTGTGAGTCACTCACATTGCTCACACTACTTGTGTTTGATGCATGTTGAGTAAATACCCAAGATCTATCGAGTCTAACTTGTGGAGAGAGTTCCATCTTCCTGAACTCCCACACCTTCTGATATTCAAAGCTCTCCCTGACCAGGGATAAGAGCATGAGGCACACCCCTCATATCCTTTCATCTGCTTCACCTTGGCTCTCAATGTCAAGGTTAAGAGCACCATTAACCCTATTCCAGTTGGCTTCAATGCCTAACCCTTTGTATGAGCCTCTTTGTTTGGTTATAGTGTGTGCTGAATGCCTTTGATTGATTGATTGCTTAGTTCATTTGTACATGTCTGCTTGTATGCTTTGTGCATTTATCATCATTAATTGCTCATTAGTGCATGATCATTTCATTTGTCTTTGTGACATATCTTTGTTGTTTGCCCATTGAGGACAATTGTAAGACCATTCATTGGCCATTGTTCCTATGATATGGAAGTGAGTATAAGACCATTTCATTGGTCACTCATCTTCTCTTTGCTTGATGCATTTGTTTGATTTATGTGAGGATACAATTGTAAGTCCATGTAATTTGGCATTTGTTTTCCCATGATCATATGTTGGAGGTTAGAGTAAGCCCAGATAGATTGGCATCTGACATCCAAGTGTTTGCTTGTTGTTGGAGATTGGTATAAGCCCAGATAGATTGGCATCCGGTATCCACTTTTTATTCCTTTGTTGAGGAGATTGGTATAAGTCCATAGAGTGGCCTCTGATATCCAGTTCTGTTTTAGGGGATTGGTATAAGTCCAGTGATTGGCATCCGGTATCCGCTTTTGTTGACTTTCCTCTTTTGCTTTGCTTGTTTGTTTTTGCTCATTTGTCTATTCCAAAGGACACACTTGAGTCATCTCCTATATGATTTCAAGAGGTGAACCTTCTAGGAAGTTTTACATTCCATCTTCATCCATTCATCCATTTTGTCCTAAACCTTTTCACGCATTACTTTCAAAACTTGAAATAAATATTGTGCAAACATCTTCATGCTTTTAAATTAAAAACCTGGACCCCAAGTCCTTGACTTTTTCAAACTCCATTTCATAATACTTCTTTTGAATCAATCTTAATCATACTTTGACCCTCCTTTTGTGAATAATCATAATCAATTAACTTCACCCATTCAATGATTTTGTGGCTTTGTCCATTCTTGTTAAGTTTTCATACATTAGCCATAGGTTTGATTTATCCTAGTTGGTTGATGTCAATCTCACCTATTTGTCCTTAGTTGATTGAATTGTAAGCCTTCCTTGCTTATTATAGGGTTAACCCCCTCACTAGCAAGTTGAAGCTGTTCTCACATGGTGGACTTGTTGTTTGTATAAGGTTGAGTTTTCTCCCGTGGATAACGTAAGACCTTAGGGCTTGTGTTTAAAATTGAATCCACTAACTTTTGGAAATCTTTTAGCCGAACTACAGCGTTTTGATCCTTACCTTTGATGGAAGATACGTAGGCAACGGGTTCATCTGTTCGAACACAAAAATAATAAAAATTGTATATTCTTTTCTCATCATCCCATTCATGTTTGCACAATAAATATTTCATAACAAATAACAATTTTGTACAACAAGTGTGAAAAGGGCTCCCTAGGAGTACCTAGGACGTAGTGGGTGCCTAACACCTTCCCATTGCGTAATTTACCCCTTACCCAGACTCTCTGATCTTTCATTAGTTTTCTATGTGTAAAACTTCTTAGGCTTTTGTTCGCTTTTTAGCCAGTCCTTTGGATAAATAAAAGTGCGGTGGCGACTCGAATTCATTGTATGCTTTGCTTATGGTTTAATCAATAAATCATATAGTGACGAATACACCGCTACATAGGTATGTATTCATTTATGCAATTTATGATTTAAGGCACCATTTTTCATTATTCTTGTTACCATTACACTTGCCAAGATGTCAGGAACAAAACCCCTATGATCATTGGGCTTAATCGGTGATGTTTGGAATTTAATTTTTAGGGTTCATATGCATTTTGTTTGATTTCTGGATATTTATGAAAAATAAATGAAATTGGTGAGTACCATTAGATTCCTTGCGAAATTCTAAGCAGTTTTGGTCTTTACAACTTTTCATTTCGTTAAGAATTGAGAGAGTTAGAGCTTTGACAATATGTGAAAATGGTGGAAACTATGGACTACGGGATGAATGAGGAAGATGAAGTTTGGAGCCATTTTTAAAATTTTAAAAGTCACTTTAATATATATTTTAATTGATGTAACTAAATAGATGAATTGGAATTGCGCCCCAATGGTAAAACACGGGTTTATTAAGTTATTGGGTGTGGGTTCAAATCTGGGTAGTGTAATGATTTTTTATTTTCACTTGTCAAATGTTCACTTTTCTTCATAACTTCAAATATCCATAACTTCATGATCCCTTAACATTTGTAACCCATTCTTTTTGCCATGTGTTCATGAGAATGTCTATTTTATAATGACCTCAAAAAAAATCCCAAAAATATTATTTATGTCACCACTTTTGATTGGATGGAAAACATGTGTTTTAAGTGTTTTTTTAAGGCTCCTAATTGATTCTTTCGGCTTATGTCTTATTTGTTCTTGATGTTGAAAGTTTATATGATTAAAACACACTCTTTTAAATGCTGATTGTTATCCTTAATATGTTTGAACTTGATTATTTTCATACAATGTATCGATTGATTCACCTTGAAAACATGTTGAATGAATGGTTAGGAGGTGATTAGGTTTCCACTTAAGTTTGGTCTTATCATGAACTTTGATTCAAGTCTAATGTTTATTTTGTGAAGACTTATAATGTGATGCATTTTGAACCTAAATTGATTTATGTTGTGTTTACCATGTACCAATGAATGCTTTTACCGTGTCAAGTATGATTTTGTCTTCACCATCAATATGTTGTGTCTTGTGATGTTGTGTGAAACTTCGTCATGTCTTATTTATGCTTATCTCAATGCCTAAAAAACCATGTTTAACATTGTCATCCATACCTTGTGATTGCCATTGTATTTAGACATATTTTATGCCTTAATGTTAATGCACGTTCAACCTTGTTATTGTTTATATCCAAGGGAAATGAATCATGACATTTTTGTCATTTTGCATGTGTGTGTTCATCTGCATTCTATACAACTTTGCTTCCCCTTAATCCAAAAACTTCTATATACAATCTTACGTTCCCCTCAATTTAAACCTTAGGATTCTATCTCTCTCTCCTTCTTATAACCACTTTCATAATAAACTTTGACATAGATCACTGTTTCCCCTTTTATTTCTTAATCAAATGCTTCAAAACACTTAAGCATATTCAAATATCTTTTCATAAGACCTAAAAAACATAAACTTAATTCAAACTCTTTTGCCCCTTTGGCTTTTCCATGTTTAAAACCTTTTCATAAAAGGATTAGCCATGAGTCATCCCTAGTTGAGATTTAAATCTCCTACCCCATAACATTGTTGAGATTGATATTGATTCTTTTCCATTTGGAAGAGGTATGTGGCATACTTGTTGATTCTATATCCAAGTGAGAGCCCTTCTTTCAATTTGATGCAAAGATCTATCTTCCACATGTTTGTGGTGGTTTAAATGTGAGTTTTATCCTTAAGATGACAATTTGTCTCTTTCTCATAAAACTAACCTCAACAAATCCCTTCTTACTTTTGAACCCGAACTACGAGGTTTTGATCCTTCACGGGTACGTAGGCATAAGACTCAATGTCTTTCCAAATCATCAAACAATAAAAAATGTTCTTTTTCTCATCTCCCCAATCAAATAGCAAACAATTTTAAACCAAATACATATATCTAAAAGGTTCCTGTAGAGTACTACAGATGATTAGGGTATTGATACCTTCCCTTTTCATAACACACCCCCGTACCTTTAGAATCTCCCCCCTTTTTGCTTAGCTTAAGTTTAATATTCTAACTTTGCATATACATATTGGGTTATTTTTGAATCTTTTCCCCTTCCCTTGGATAAATTAAAGTTCGGTGGTGATATTTTGATTCATGAGTCAAGTCTAATCAATAGCTTGGTCTCTGATTCTTCACCGCGATAGAAATGGCGACTTCACTGGGGACATAATATTAAGTGGGTGATACCTAACTTGTTTATATGTGTTTATTATTATTTGTTGCTATGTTTTCTTGGGTTTCATTATGAAGATCTATAAGTGGTGACGAAATCCTAATCCGGATTAGAAAATACAAATAAGATAGGATGGTGGTATAATCAAAGTTACATGTCTGGAGTAATCCTAAGCATGATTAACATATGATATAACCCCGCTCAGTGGAGACCCCTTTGATGGTAATATTTGTTGTTACGAGTAAATCGTAGTGGCATTATTATCTTTGATCTGGGAGTCTAAGAAACCGAGGACCTTTAGAACCCTTTCAACCCCTCTAAGCCTTTTTAGGATGTAGTGCGGAGATTATTCAGGTGTAAGATCTGAGTTAACTGTTACGCGATGCTACACTCAGACGAGTTTCTCTTGAGAATATTATTGGTCTGCGAGCAAGTCGTTAAATCGATAATATCCAAAAGATGGATCTATGACTCTGGGGACCACTTTAGAACCTTATTCTATAGGTACAAAATAAACCTATTAGTTCATACATTGTGGGATGGTTAGACCCTTGGCTCCATGCTTAATGTCAAAACCCTAAACCTGTATTTGTGAAACATTCATTCATGCATTCATGCATCCATAAAAAACCTTTTTGCATAAAAACGAAGAAACTCAATAGTTTTCTTTTACAAATATCGAGGTAAAATGGAACTGGGAAGGAGGAATACCAAGAAATACACTTTCAAATGTCCTGACTTAACAGAGTTGAAGAAGCTTGGTTCTATGATAGTTAGTCTAGAGGATTTCAGAGCTCAGTATGGAAGACTTATGGGTATCTTGAAGACCAAGGTTGAAGATGGAGTTCTCAACACACTGGTACAGTTTTATGATCCACTTTACCATTGCTTCACATTTCTAGACTACCAGCTTATGCCTACTCTAGAAGAATACTCTTATTGGTTTGGTTTGCCAGTCTCTGACAAATTACCATTCAGTGGTTCAGAGAAGACCCCTGCATCAGCAGCTATTGCAGAAGCACTTCACCTAGAAACGTCTGTTGTGAAGGACAACTTCACTAAAAAAGGAGGGATTCTAGGTCTAACCTCTAGATTCTTGTTGGAGAAAGCCTTTATCTTTGCAGAAGCAGATAGTAGAGATGCCTTTGAAGCCATTTTTGCTCTACTCATTTATGGAATTGCACTCTTCCCAAACATTGAAGACTTCGTGGATGTTAATGTTATACGAATCTTCTTAATTGGTAACCCAGTACCCACATTACTTGGAGATACCTACCATTCTATCTATCACAAAACTAAGAAAGTTGGTGGAACCATTCTTTGTTGTGCACCTCTCCTATCTAAGTGGTTTATTTCTCACTTCCCAGATCCAGGCTCTTCAGGGAGGATCCGCAGAAGCTTAGATAGTCTCAGAGGTTCATGTCCATTGATCAAGGGAGTATACATTGGTATGACCCCTTCTATGATGTTGGAGTAATTATTGACAGTTGTGGTGAATTTCCTAACGTACCTCTCATTGGTGTACATGGGGGAATTAACTATAACCCCATCCTTGCCAGACGCTAGTTAGGATATCCTATGGCAGATAAACCCGACAACCTTCTGTTGTCAGGTTTCTTTTACCTCAACGACGAAGAGAGTTCCAGTTTGAAGGATATAATCATACATGCTTGGTGCAACATTCACAGAAAAGGAAAAGATCGATTAGGAAGAAAGAATTGTGTTGATTTTGAGCCCTACACCCGATGGGTTTG
Organism: Lathyrus oleraceus; assembly: GCF_024323335.1. Taxonomy (NCBI): domain Eukaryota; kingdom Viridiplantae; phylum Streptophyta; class Magnoliopsida; order Fabales; family Fabaceae; genus Lathyrus; species Lathyrus oleraceus. The sequence goes on from NC_066581.1 coordinate 423,452,501, forward strand.
TGCTAGAGCCAATGAACTTAAGATGCCGTATGCTCTTGAGAAGCCCTCATTTCTTTATGCTATAACATCATCATCCACCATTCCTATTGAGAATAAGGAAGAGTTTCAAGAAATTTTGGATAGGTTGAAATTGGAAAGAGACACTTGGGAAGGCAAGTACCATGTCTTGAATGATAAGAAGATGCAGATGGAGCAGCAGCTAAAGGAGAAGGATGATTTGATTGAGATTTTGGAACAACAAGTTGTGAAGAAACAAGAGGAACAAGAAGGTTTACTTCTCTCTAAAGTCCATCCTTTTCATGAATACTCCATCATACCTCCCACCTCAGGTGCTTGGAAGGGAATCGTCGACAAGCTTATGATCGAGAATGCTCAGCTAAAGAGGCAGAAAAGGAAGCATCAGCTAGCAGCGGGACCTTCTACATATGAGATTCCTTAGGACTCATAGACTTAGCTGTTTTCCTCTTGCATTGTTTAGGATCGTTGAAATTGTATTTCATCCTTTGTAATCCCTCAATTGTTTAATAAAAAGAGGTTTTTGTTCAGCTTATACCAAGTTTTGTCTCTATAATATTTGCAATAAATTATTGAGCTTCTTAAAAATTAAAACTCATATTTTGCATATGCATATTATGCATCATTCAAGCACAAGTTCCTGCATTCCAAGAAACTTACACGTGTCTTCTCCCTCCAATAGTCAAACTAAATCACCAGTACAATACTTGAGCTAGTCGCCGGAGAAGGATGAGTCAACTTGAACAAGAAAACCAAGAGCTCAGGGAGGAAGTAATCACCTTGAAAGACAGTTTGGAAAGGCTTACTGATATGATGGACACTTTGGTGGCTACTCAGAATCAGTCATCAAACAATTCTCAAGATCCATTGCAATTAACAGCAATCTCTGAGAACATCTCGACGCCCATTCCAGTGGCGGCCATTGTCGCGGTGAGAATCGGATATCAAGCTATTTTATTAACTTGAATCACAAAACATTAAATGTTCACCACCGAAATTTAATTTATCCAAGGGAAAGGGAAAAGATCGAATAAAACCCTAGTTGTGCAATGCAAAAACAATGCGGAGAGATCTAAAATTCGGGGGTTGGTTATACTAAGGGAAGGTATAAGCATCCTAAGTATCTATAGTATCCTATATGAACCTTTTGAAAGTATTTGTGTTATATTATTATTTGGAAATGTTTTGTTGGGAAGGACCTAAAGGTTTTATTAAGTTTTCTCGCCAAAACTTCGCGGTCATGTGCCTAAGTATCCTGATAAGGATGGAATCAGAGCAACCGTAGTTCACCTAACTAAGGGTGAAAGAACACTTGGTAGTGATCAAGGTTCCAAGGGGGAAAGTAAGTGTTCATAACAAACATACTTATAAGAGTTATAAACTCTTACTTAAATCTAAGTTGAAAGTGAGAATGACTCTAACAAGGTCAAAGGGAAACTAGGGATTGCTAAACTACCTATGACATTAAGTCAATAAAGAGGTCTTTCCCTTGGATTTAGGCAAAAAGATAAACAAAATATAAGCAAGATGAAGAAGATGTTCAAGCATGACATCAACAAATATAAGCACATGATAAAGAAAGATGTTCAAGCATGGCATCAACAAAGATAAATAAATGGTAAATAAGATGTTCAAGCATGACATCAACAAGAACAAACAAGGATGAAGAAGATGTTCAAACATGACATCCACAAAGATAATCAAATGAAGAAGATGTTCATACATCGCATCAACAAGAACAAACAAGGATGAAGAAGATGTTCAAACATGACATCCACAAAGATAATCAAATGAAGAAGATGTTCATACATGACATTAACAAGAACAAACACATGATAAAGAAGATGTTCAAGCATGACATCAACAAAGATATGAAAGCATGATCATAATAATATCAAGCATGGTAGGTATACACATATGTACAACACGTGAACATGGACAAAGGTACAACAACATCAATCAAAGATGTATAAAGTTACATGAATATGAATGACATGGATGTATCATCATGAAGAAACAAAGATGAATGACATAACAATTCATGAACATGTATATGGATGTCATAATAAGTATTAATGAACATGTGTATGCATGAAGTAAGACATGGTTTAGACATAACATCAACTTGATCATGAAAACAATTTAAGGTATTAAATACATGCATGTTAAGGTTCAATATGATCACAAACAAAGGTTCAACATCATACAAAAAGTTTGAACATGTAAGCATACAAGTCATACAAAGACATGTTATTACAAGTTTAAAGCATTTGTAAACACATAAACAAAGACAAACACAAGGGAACACATGCACACAAAGGTCCAACAAGACATGAAATAATGACATGTCAATCATGGATCAATGGGAAAATAAGCACACAAAATTTCATGGCATATTAACAAAAGTTCAAAGCACACAAACATGTAAACATACTTTAAAGTAAGTCAAAATTAGGTAAAAACCAAGAGGCACATATTAACAATATCAAAAAAAGTTCATATATGATTCACAACACTCATACAAGTCATGGTGATCAAGAAAAATTAAAGTATCAACCAAAGAAGGTCATTTGAAATCCTAAAATAATCCTAAAAAGGTCTCAACTTTAGACAAGTATAAGTATGTGAAAAATAAATAAATTCTGGAATTTCTTTTCACCATAATAAAATAGACAAAATTATAAATACATAGCAAAAAGAGTGGCTCAAAAAGGCTTATGGATCATCAAGTTATTAGTCTTTGAAGTTATGAAAAATAACAAAAATAAATAGGCAAAAAAAAACAATGAATAAAAATGGACTTGGGACAAGCAAGATTTGAACCCCAAACCTCTTGCACACACTATATCCACTAGGGCGATGATACATCCAGTAAATAAAACGTAAACACTAATATACTTAATAAAAGGGTTCAAGAACTTGGAAAATGGCACCAACTCATCATCTTCTTCCTTGTGTTCTTGCATGTTTCTTTTTATTTTTTTCTCAAAACTTCAAACAACCATAACTCTCTCAATTTTCCATGAAATTAAAAACCGTAAGAACCTAAATTGCTCTATTTTTCGCAAGGAATCTAATGGTATCATTATCTCATCCTAAAACTCAATGTACAAAGCGTGTCAAGGTAAAAACCAGAACTGCACTTTTAATTTCCAAACAGTAAAATCTCAATGCATGAGCATGGTATAATGCATACAGTAGCAAACATACAACAAACACACAATGTACTACATTTTTACTTCAATAAATATTCAAGAATGATGCATGAACAAGAGTTTTCAAGTGTAAGTGCACTTACCTATTGGAGAAAGTCCAATGCTTCTTCTTAGCTACTATAAAGATAAGAGAGAGATTTTACCAGCCTTGTTGGTCCTTGAGGATAGTGTTTGAACAATGAGAATGGCCTTAAACAACTTATATTATCTCACATAAATGTTCTTGCAAAATGAATAAGTGAAATGGTGAATGATAAAATAGAGGTTACAGAACTTGTTCAAGTGATTAAACAAGCTCTAAATGATGTCTAGAGATGATTTGTGGTGTTTGTTTGGAAGATACACGTGGAGAATAAGTTTGGTTAGAGAACTTGCAAAAATAGTGCGTTTTTGCAAATTCTAATGGAATGGGAGTTTGATGAAGTGTTGAGGGGTTATTGTTGTGTGTTTTGAGGCTTAAGGGATCCCTCTATTTATAGGAAAAGAGTGAGGATTAGAACTAATTAGAAACAAAAGTTGTGAAGTTATGGTTTTGGTTGAGAATAATTGAGAAGTTTGCATGAATAGTTGAGTTTCAAGGATTTTGTCATACTTCCCTAGCCTCTACAAGGTTGCTTCTGATCTCTTAAGATTGTTTGTGATCTTTAGGGACAAGTTTCAAGGGTGAAAGAGTGAGTTGTTGACATAAAGCCTGCTTTATCAAAGTAGTAATGTGACCTTTTGGAAATTCACCCATAAATGGTATAATGCAATGGACAAAACCTCAACTCCTTGTGTAATGCACTTAGGATTCATATAAACATCTGATTATGGAGAGATTTATACACAAGAGGATCTGCAATCAAGAGATTTTCACATTTGAAATGGTTTTCCTCCAAAAATTCATCATGAACATGACTTGAAATTCAAGTTTGGAACCCCAACTTCCCATTTTCGAAACTCACAGCTCCTACATGGGAAAAAAATGTACTTGTACTTTTTAAAAATCCTCAAACATGCTATACAACTTTCATGTTTTGAGTTTTTTCTGAATCAAAGTGGGTCATGATGAAAACTGGCTGTAAAGTTTATCACTTTTTAGGGATCAAAGCAGACTTGAAAATTTCTTAAGTGTTTCAACTTGAGATACCAACTTTATGTCCTCATAACTCAAAATCCTTGCATTTTTAGGGAATCAACCCTCTAGGACAAAGTTAAAGTATGGAACAAGAGCTTTCATTTTAGCTTTGGAGCAAAGAAAATGGCTGCTCATATTGGAAGTTATGGATTGAGAAAATAGTGCACTTGAACATGAAATTTGGATACTTAGTGAAATTTTCAATGTTTTCAAGATTGCCCTTTTTGCAAGTAACCTCATATATCTTGATTTTTATTGATCAAATTCATCAATTAAATATATAATCATGAAATTTAACTTGATAAGTTCATATTTGATCATAAATCTCCAAAGTCAAAGGTTTGACTTTGTAGTGCAGTGGTTGTGTATCAGATGAATTTGAACTTCTTGATCTTCAATGAATTCAAACTCTTGAGCCAATTGAACATCATGGATGGGATATAATATGTAATTTAGTGTGTTAATCCATGTCTCAAGGCTTGATATCATGTCTTGATCAAAATTCTCAGATGAAATTGAATGTTGCTGAGAAACCCTAATTAGTGAGCCAGATGAAAGTGAAGCTTGATGCACTTGTGATTAGGCCACAATACACTTATTTGTTGATGGAGATAGATCTCTTGAGTGTATGAGAACTTGATTTATTGATGACCAATCCAAAACTTTGAATGATCAATCCCTTGAGCTCTTTGAGGGAAACCATAATTCACATATGAAACAAACCAGACATATCTTGATCTTGAGGTTAGTTATGCATGAATGATGTTTATGATGAAAATGATTATGAAATCTAAGGGTAAAATTTGGGGTGTGACAGTTTCCCCTATTTAAATAACTTTTCCAGATGGCATGAGTGATGATAATACTCATGAAATCATGGTGAAAGGTATTTAAAAATAGAAACAACCGGAAATTTTACCCTTAGATGCAATGGCATGCTATGCTATGGACAAACAAACTCTCTTTTTGGTATATATTTTTCTTCAGCTGGGGATATGATGCAAAATGCAATGAATTCTAGCATGATGATTTATGATGAATGATGAATATGATATGTAGAAAATGATGGAGATAAAGTATAATGTCAATGACCACGAGCAACAACTCACTAGGGATAACATGTACTGGGAAAAAACAAATTGGGGAATATTCAAAGCAGTTGATCACCAGATTCAGGCATGACCGGATGACACTGAGAATAACAAGAAATAAACAAACTGGAAAGAAGTGATTGATCACCAGGTTCAGGCATGACCGGATGACACTAAAAATAGAAAGCTGAAAGTATTCAAAGTGATTGATACACATGTTCAAGCATGACCGGTTGACACTAAAAATAGAAAACTGGAAGTATTCAAAGTGTTTGATCAACAAGTTCAAGCATGACCGGTTGACACTTAGAAATATCCTCATTGGAGTTTTCAAACAAGATAAAACATCTTATCCTCTAGAAATTCCTTACAATGAAGAGTTCAAACATGACCTTCGGGAACCATCAGGAAGAATACAGGGTAACTAAACTCTTATGTATGTGCCAAATCAAATTGGACTTTATACCGCAAGTAAAGGTATCATGACCAGCTTCTAGCGGATTTAATGCCAGCAACAACTGGACTTTAACAATGATGCCAACAATAATTGGACTTTCAAAGTAGAATGCCAGCAACAACTGGACTTTTAGGTGAATATTGGGGTTAACCAATTGAACTTTCACAGGGGACCCCAATAACTTACTGGGAAAAAAACATTGGTCATGTTCAAACTTCAAGGTACCAACAACAATTGGATTTTCAATTGGAGTGCCAGTGATAGCTGGACTTTTGGAGTTAGAAGAACGACAACTAAGAACAAGGATTTAGATTAAATGTCAAATTCACATGCTTGAGCATGATGTGAATGATCATGGTATGCAAATGCTGACTCTGGAGAGACAAAGAGTTTTGTGGAGACTTAATGGGGAATACATCCTCAACACCAGTAACTTAAATAAGTATCACAAGATGGACACTAGGGAGATCCTCAAACTTGAGAGTTGCACATAATCGAAGGATTTATCCAGGAGTGCTTCTCACTTTAGACTTCAATGGGGATTTCTATATTGACAGTGTAAAAATGCTTATACAACCTTGAGACTTATTGGGGAGACAAAACATTTCCCTTTCAATGTTTCCATACGTCAAAGAAAAATTATGTTTTTCAAAGTTTTTTCAAAACATTTTCTTTTCAAATCCTTTTCATTTTAAAAAATCATTATTAACAAACAAATAACGTTTTGCATAACAAGGAAAGGTAAGAGAAGTACAAATGACAAAATTGATAGGAAAAGTCTGTTTTTTATTCAAGAATGGTAGCTTGCAAGTGGAAAAAGCTCCATGGAGTATTACATTTCGAAGATGGCAATAGGGAAACGTTTACATTGAATCTAATAACCACTATTATCCCTAACAACTAAGATTTTCCCAAAAATTTGCTTCTGACGAGAGCAACTGGATTGATCTTCAACTTTGATTCTTTAGTAATGGTAAATAATATGATATAATCAAATGCCTTTTGTCCCTAATTTTTGCCTGGATCGCCCTTTAGGGTTTTCAGTCCACCGGGACGCTCTTTTTTGCCTAAGCCGCCCTTTCGGGTTTTCAACTTAGCGAGCTTTCATTTTTTTATTTTTACCCCTAACTTTTGCCTGGATCTCCTTTATAGGTTATGATCCACCGGGATACCCATTTTTTTTGCCTTAGTCGCCTTTTTAGGTTTTCGACTTAGCGGGGTTTATTTAGGCATAATATTTTTTGACCGCATCAGAGTTCACAGGGTGTGCAAGCTCTTCACCATCCATAGTTGTGAGAATCAAGGAACCTCCGGAGAATGCTTTCTTCATAATATATGGGCCTTCATAGTTCAGACTCCACTTTCCACGCATATCCTTATGTACTGGCAAGATCTTCTTGAGTACTAGATCTCCTTCTTTGAGTTCACGAAGACAGACTTTTTTGTCAAACGCCCTCTTGATCCGCTTCTGGTACAACTGACCATGACACATAGCAGTCATTCTCTTCTCATCAATGAGGTTCAATTGGTCATATCTATTCTGGATCCATTCAGCTTCCTCTAGCTTGGTCTCCATCAAGACTCTCAAAGATGGTATCTCTACTTCAATTGGGAGAACTGCATCCATCCCATATACTAGAGAGAAAGGGGTTTCCCCTGTTGAAGTGCGAACTGAGGTTCTGTATCCATGCAAAGAAAAGGGTAACATTTCATGCCAATCTTTGTAAGTTTTCACCATTTTTTGTAGGATTTTCTTGATATTCTTATTTGCGACTTCAACAACTCCATTCATCTTCGGACGATACGGAGAAGAGTTGTGATGTTCAATCTTGAAGGTCTCACACAACTCTTCCATTGTTTTGTTGTTCAAATTTGTCCCATTATCCGTGATAATTCTGCTTGGAACTCCATAGCGATAGATAATCTGGTTCTTAATGAAGCAGGCAACCACTTGTTTCGTCATGTTGGCGTATGACGTAGCTTCTACCCATTTGGTGAAGTAGTCAATTGCAACCAAGATGAAACGGTGACCATTGGAAGCTTTAGGCTCAATTTCCCCAATCAGGTCAATGCCCCACATTGAGAAAGGCCAAGGTGATGATAAAACAATTAACATTGTCGGAGGCACGTGCACCTTGTCAGCATAGATTTGACATTTGTGACATTTTCTAGCATAGTTGAAACAATCAGACTCCATGGTCAACCAATAATAACTAGCTCTCAAGATCTTCCTAGACATGGCATGTCCATTGGCGTGAGTTCCAAATGATCCTTCATGAATCTCTTTGATCAACAGGTCTGCTTCATGTCTGTCCACGCATCTAAGCAGAACCATGTCATAGTTTCTTTTATATATCACCTCGTTGCTAAGGAAGAATTTGGATGCCAACCTCCTTAAAGTCTTCTTATCTAGGGTTGTTGCAACCACTGGGTATTCTTGATTTTATAAGTAGTTCTTGATATCATAGAACCACGGTTTCTCGTCAATTTCTTCTTCAAACAATAGACAATAGGCTGGTGCAATTTTCCTCTCAATTGTGATAAGTGGTGCCTCATTGAGAAATCTGACTTGGAACATAGAGGCTAACATAGCCAAAGCATCTGCTATCTAATTTTTTGCTCTCGGAACATGATGGAAGGTGATTTCATCAAAGTACTTTATCAATTCCATAATGTGGGCACGATATGGGATTAAATTCTCATCACGAGTTTCCCATTCTCCTTTGACTTGGTAGATCACCAAGGCTAAGTCTCCATATACTTTAAGGATCTTGATTCGGGTGTCAATTGCAGCTTCAATACCCAAGATACATGCTTCATACTCTGCAATGTTGTTGGTACATTCAAAACACAATCTTGATGTGAAAGGAGTATACCCACCATTGGGATTCATCAACACAACTCCCACATCATGCCCCATGCAATTGGAGGAACCACCAAACATCATCTTCCAACAGGAACCTAGCTCGGGACCTCATCTAGGCTTGGAGTTTCACAATCTTTCACCAACATAATGTCTTCATCTGGGAAATAAAACTTCAATGGCTCATAGTCTTCGACAGGATGATTAGCGAGGTAGTCAGACAAAACACTTCATTTGATAGATTTCTGGGTTATGTACTGGATGTCATATTCAGATAACAACATGTGCCAACGGGCAAGTCTTCCAGTCAAAGCAGGCTTCTCAAAGATATACTTTATTGGATCTATTTTGGAGATCAACAAAGTAGTGTGACAAATCATATACTGCCTAAGACGTCTGGCATCCCATACTAAAGCACAACAAGTTTTTTCTAAGAGGGAATATCTGCTTTCACAATCAGTAAACTTCTTGCTCAAGTAGTAAATGACATGTTCTTTCTTTCTAGTTTTATCATGTTGACCTAGTACGCAACCCATGGATCCTTCGAGCACAGTCAAATACATGAAGAGGGGCTTCCCTGGAATGGGTGGAATCAAGATAGGAGGTTCTTGCAGATAACCTTTAATCTTCTCAAAAGCTTGCTGATAATCAGAATTCCATTCAATTGCTTGATCCTTTCGGAGCAATTTGAATATAGGCTCACATATAGCAGTCATGTTGGAAATAAACCTGGAAATGTAGTTCAATCTTCCAAGAAAACCTCTAACTTGCTTTTCAGTTTGTGGAGCCGGCATTTCTTGTATTGCTCTGACCTTATCTAGATCTACTTCAATTTCTCGTTGACTAACAATGAAACCAAGTAACTTCCCCGATCGGACCCCAAATGTACACTTAGCTAGATTCAGACGCAATCTAAATTTTATGAGGTGCTCAAATAGTTTCAACAAATGGTCCAAATGATCCTCCTCACTCTGTGATTTAGAAATCTTATCGTCCACATAGACCTTAATCTCCTTATGCATCATGTCATGAAAGAGGGTGACTGATCCCTTTGATAGGTTGCCCCTGCGTTCTTGAGACCAAAAGGCATAACCTTGTAGCAGTAAGTTCCACATGGTGTGATGAAGGTGGTCTTTTCCATGTCATCGGGATCCATCTTGATATGATTATAGCCTGAAAACCCATCCATGAAGGAGAAAACATCAAACCTAGCAGTGTTATCAACCAAGGTGTCAATATGTGGGAGAGGGAAATCGTCCTTCGGACTAGCTTTATTCAAATCCCTATAGTCCACGCACATTCTGACTTTGCCATCCTTTTTAGGTACTGGCACAATGTTAGCTACCCATTGAGGGTACTTTACAACTGCAAGGAAGCCAACATCAAACTGTCTTTTGACCTCTTCTCGAATCTTCAAAGCCATGTATGGTCTTGTTCTTCGGAGTTTTTGTTTTACTGGTGGATAATCTGGTCGGAGTGGTAATTTGTGAACAACAATGTTTGTGTCTAAACCGGGCATATCTTGATACGACCATGCAAACACATCCACATATTCTTGTAAAAGCTTGACCAATCTTTCTTTGATGTCTGCCCCAAGTGTTGTACCAATCTTGACCTCTTTCTTTTCTTCCTCGGTGCCAAGGTTGATTTTCTCTACATGCTCTTGATATGGTTGGATATCTGTGTACTCGTACTCAACCAATCTTACCAGTTCGTTGGAAACATCACAATCTTCCTCACCCTCTTCTTCAGCTTGGTAGATTGGTGAATTAAAGTTAAGAGTGAAAGTAGAGTCATTGGATTCAACATGGTTTTCTTTTATTCTGCATGTTTAAATCATTTGTTTTTATTAAAAGTAAAAAAAAAACAAATGAATGCAAGAGGAAAATGATTTTTATTTTAATGGTTTTGAAAGATTGCCATTTTTCTTTAAAAGTGAAAGAGAAAAAAAAGTAAATGAACAAACAGGAATTTAACAAAATGCCTTCATTGATATAATCTTAGAAATGCAAAGGTGGCCCTACAAAATAGTCCAATAGATTTGGGCATAGCTATGGATTTTGAAAACACCAAAGAAAAACAACAAATTACTTTGACAAAGGAAACATCTCTGGGATTTCAATCGCCTTCCAATTGTTCAAAGCCACGTCACATTGGTACACCAGGTTGCTCAAATCTTCATCTTCAAGATCTTCATCAATAGCATTGACTTGATATTCGGTGCTGACAAACACTTCTTCGATAGTCTTCAGACATCCTTTGATGGAGGTTGATGCTTCCTTCTTGACATTGGTTGGTTTGTAACCCAACCCAAAACGGTCCGACTTTAGTTTGACATCGATAACATCTCCCTAACCTTCGGGACTTCCTTCCTCAATGGTTGATCTTGCTTTCTTCCATGATGCAAAAGATGGAATACCCTTACCCTTTGGTTCTTCGACTTCCATAAGGACAGCGTTGGCTATTTCAAGAGCTTGGAAAGAAGTTTCCAAAGTGAAGCGGGGTATTCGTTACCATTAGAGATATTGACTAAATCCAAGGTAAATCATACAAGTCGAGTCGCCACCGCACTTCTATTTATCCAAAGGAATGGTTAGAAAGCGAACAAAAACCTAAAAGTTTTATCGAAATAAAAACTAGTAAAAGAAAGTCAGAGATCTGGGTAAGGGGGTTGGTTATGCAATGGGAAGGTGTTAGGCACCCAAAACATCCTAGGTACTCCTAGGGAGCCCTTTTCACATTGGTTGTAAGGTTGGTATTTTATGAAAATTTGTTTGTGCAAACGTGATTGAAGAGATGAGAAGAGAATGTACAAGTTATTTACATTTTGTTTTTGTTTGGATGGATAAACCCATTGCCTACATACCATCTTTAAAAAGATTAGGATCAAAACCTCGTAGTTCGGGGTAGAAATATCAAAACAAGTTGGTGGATTGATTTGGTCCAAAAGCCTTAAGGTCTTTTGTTATCCAAGGGAGAAAACTCAACCTAAAACCACAAATCCACCATGTGAGGATGGCTTCAACATGCTAGTGAAGGGTTAACCCTATAATAAGCATGGAAGACTCATTGTCCATCACTAAGGATATAGGTGAGTATTAAATCTACCTCAAGGATAACTCAAACCTAATAGCTAAAGGTTATGAAAATTTTTGATTAAGAGAGTGGTCATTGAAACCATAAAAGACATTTGAATGAGTGGTATTTACCAATGAAAAGTATTCACAAAATATGGTCAAAGTTGACTTAAAGACTCAATTCAAAATAAGTGTTATGAAAAGAAAGTTTGAAAATCAAAAGCATAAGGCTTAGGTTTCTAATGTTTGAAAATAAATGTTAAATGTTTGCACAAAAAGTTTTGGCTTGGATTAGAGTGGAGAGAAGAAGAAGAAGGGCTAAGATCCTAAGCATACAAGAGGTGAGGGATAAGAATAAAACCATAAAAGGAGTTCCTCTCTTGAGATCATATTGATGATCCAAGTTTCTCCCATCCTTTGGAATAGGCAATCACATAAGCATAAACTCAAGCAACCATCAATCAAATGAATTCTTGGAAGGCTCTTCAAGGCATCTTGTAACTCTTTCTCTTAGAAGCTCATGGCAATGGTTCCTCAAATTTGAATCAAGGTGGAACCCCTAGCACAAGAACACACACATCAAAGAGTTTTATGAAGCAAATCAAGAATGGACAAGAGTGAGTTTAGAGGTTTGGTCCTTCATGATCATCTTTCAACATTAAGCATTCTAAAGGCCTTATGCCTAGTTGCTCTTTGACTTTTATAGCACTCTAAAGGCCCAATGCCTAGTTGCTCTTTGACTCCAAATTTTGCATAGGGAAAGTCCTAAGATCTAAGTCCATTTTGTCCAATTCTTTGCATTTGGTTCACAACAAACAGACAAACGCAAGCACAAAAGATATATACATAATTATATGCTCAAGTGAGCAAAAGGCAAATTGCATTAACATAAACATGTGCTCCGATGGGCAAAGGGAAAAGAAAATGGATAATATATACAAGAATAATAAATTGCATAAAAGTAAAGTGCAAAAAGTAAATGTTAATGGTTAATGATTAGTTCCGGTGAGAGCTCAAATTTGCAGAAGAACAAATGTGCACCAAAACACGCGATCCAGGCATCAAATTAAAGTTGGGGCGATGTACATCACCCATGTACCATCCATTTCTACTCTAGATCTCTATAGTGAGAAAAATCAAAGGTTGAAACTTGATGGTGTTCATCATGAACTTGTTAGATTTTTAAAATTGAACACTCAAAACAATTGCCTCTATGAAGAGGACTTCAGCCAACACAATACCAAGCAAATAGATCAATAAATGGTGAGTTTCGAAGAAAAAACCAGTTGAGAACCACCTTTGAATTCTGGAGATTTGAGCTTGTTTCCTTGCTTCCTTTGGCCAAACAGATGATCAATGGAGTATGAGAGAGAGGTCTAGGAACTTTAGATCTAAAGATTCAACCAAATTTTGTTGAATTTTAGATCTGAAAATTTGAAGAGAATTAAACTTAGTTCCTTTAGGTGTGGCTCGGTTTTGATTTCTGCAGCACTTCAGGTTGATTCATGGATGAAATTTGAATAGAATGATGCCCTTATTTATAGATGGAGAGGCAAGGCAAGTGTGATCAAATCCGTGTGCATGGAATTGGATATTCATTGCATGGGCTTGTATGATCATGCAAAAGGCCCAAATTCAATGCCAAATGCAATTTGAGACATAATTGAGCTGAAATGGACGTGTAATTGGCAATGCACAAGCTTGTATAATGTGTTCCAACATGTTATGCATAATCATGCCTAAAACTTCTCCTCTTCGAAAATGCCATTTGCCAAATCCAAACACGAGTATGTGAGTAATGGTTGGAAAGGTTTTGATGTAAGGAACAATTGTTATGTTGGGAAAAAATCCATTTGAAGTGTGGAAATTAATGAATTTTGAGTTTAAAGTGTAAGGTGCAAAATATGCAAAGGCAAAGTTTCCAAATTTGGACAATGTTCAAGTCCTTCTGTTTTGATGATGCAAGCCCCAAATGAAAAAACCTACAACATAAAAGTTATATATATTTTCAAGACAATCAAAATGGACTTAAATTTTTCATCATTTGGATTTTTTATGAAAGAGTTATGGGCACTTGAAGTTGGACTTTTTTGACTTTCAATGCATTTGGTCCAAAGTGACCTATAATGTTTTGCATTATCACATGTATTTCCTTTGAGAGTTTGAAATTTTGTTCAACATAACATTTTAAGTAGACATCTTAAGCTTTCCAATTAATTTGATCCCACCTCAAAATCATGAAAAATGAATGAGTTATGTTCTTGGGAAGTTGACCTAAAATTAGGGTTTCAATCAAAATGACCTATAATGTATTGGAATGGGAGATGACATTCCAAGCTTCAAATAAATTTTTGATGAACATGAAAGTTGTTCATATTGTCCTTAAGAACATTGTTTCTTTTGGGATCATCTCCATTTGACCAACACATAAAAATTTAGGTCTCAGTGTATTTCAGAATAGTCAGATGAATTGACTGATCAACTTCTCAAGTCCATGACTCATATCTCGATGAATTAATGCTTGAGGGCACACAAATAAGTTAAAATATGCATGAAATGATGAATTAAAGAACTCCCCTTGATTGTATTTGATCATGGGCTGAGGTTGCTTCAAGAGCAAGGCATTGTGGTACACAGATGAATTAGGGTTTCCTTGGGGAACCAACCTCAAACCCTTTAACTTGCTTTGATCAAAATGATGGATTGAGATGCTAGGGAGGCATATTTGATGGATGAGAGCTTTGGGAACCATTACCATGCTTGCCATCATCTTCACTTGGCCATATCTCTGCACAAAGGATCTTCTTGAAGCTCTTGACCTTGTGATTGCTCAAGCTACAAACAAGAAATGTTAGTGACATATTTTTGTGCTTTTGGTTAGTAAACAAAATGAGAAAAGAAAATAATATACAATTCAAGCATGCTTGGTGATCTCAAACCACTCACAAGGAGAGATCCTACCCAAAGGTAAGGAGCCAAGATGCTTATGATCCTTGAGGCAATGCAAATGCAATGTTATGATGCCATGAGGGATCTTAGGGTCAAAATTGGGGTCTTACAGATGCCCCTATGTAAGGTCATTCTAGCTGGAGAAGTGAAGGTTAAAATCTTCCCCCCGACGCGGTAGAATGGGCTTAAATAATAATAAAGAGACGAATTTTGGTCCATAAGAGACCTCATGATGCGAATGTATGTATGAAAACGGTAACACTTTGTGGGGGGATGTGTCCACAAAGGAAAAGATTATTCCTATGAATAATTCACTTTACGGGGCAGATACTCTACCAGGGAGTAAAGGGATAACAACGCGTGAGCAGGTCACGACTTGAAACTTGATGAGGGGCACGAAGGAAATCCAGGGAAATAGATCAGTGGAAAGACTCGAGCTGACTCAAAGATGCATGTATTGGGGAATATGCCAATACAACAAAAGCTATCCACAAAGGATACTTCAGATAAAAATTCGGACCCAAGTGGGGAAATAACAAATGAGGTATTACCGGTTACTGGGTAATAAGCTCAAAGAGACATGTGATCTGAACACCGGTATAAAGGTGAGAGAAAACATGCTCCGGGAGGATGAATATCTAAGACCGGTACAAGGGTGAGAGATATCAAACATCCGAAAATCATCTGAGGAAGACCTAAAAGGGTAAACTTCGGCTCAGGAAAATCTGACTCCGCAAGGGGACACAAGGTCATAATAGGGAGCAGAAGGAAGGAACACCAGGGATGCCGATTACTGGGCATATAATAGGTGACCAATCAAAACGTAAATTGGGGAATATTCCCAAGACACTCATCATCCAAAAGAGGGCTAAAAGCAAACTCGATTAAGGGATGGACATTCGATTCCAAAAAGGGATACGAATCTTACTCAATTGGGGAAGAACAAAAGGCTTCAACCAAAGAGTGCATGAGATATATTATCTATTACCGTCAGAGCATAGATAATATACTCGCATGGAAGATTATCCACAACCGGCTACTGGGTTAATAAAGGATAAATCAACCGACAAAGGAGTGCATCGGGATACCGAAACTAGGTATAAAATAATGACCATTCAAGGGGAGCAACAGACATCACCAGTAATCGGTATATGAAATGACTTGTTGGGGATAAATTGTCTGATCAGAGCAATTATCCAAGAGATAAATCACCGTGCGAAGAACTTATCAATACCGAATATTGGATAATGATAACCGTCAAGGAGGGAATTACATCTACCGGATACTGGGTAGAAGACCACGGAAAGGTAACCGTCATCGATTAGGATGAACAAAAGGTTAACTCTGCACGGGGATGAAATATGGTTTACAACTACCGGTATAAGGGTAGAAAACCACATACTCCACCGGGGATAAGATGAATGATTACTGATTACTGAGCAATTATTCATTTATACCACAGGGAAGCGCAGGAAACAATCACAAGAAGCCAATCTAGGATCAAACTAAAGAGGCGAGCTGAATCAAGACTCGTCCCCGTGAGGATATAACTCAATGGGGACTCCCATCCCAATATATGTGTTGGGAGGAAACAAAAATAATCAGCATCCACGAGGATATAACTCGGTAGGGAATATGGAAGGAAAGATAAACACTTTCTGCTTAAAGGGCTGACTCTATATGGGGAGTTCAGACACCGCCATCTGCTTGGGGAAATGTATTACCAACTAGCAGTGGATATCAAACAAGGATATATGGAAAAGAATGCAACATGAATATCTGAATGTCTGAAAATTATGCACACATGCGTAGTTTATGTATGATGAATGCTGACAAATAGACGTTTCTAACACCAACAAGTCCAGCGAATAAGTACAAACATCCGGTACTACATCTCGAGAGAGAAAGCCGGGATAACAAAGATCTCCGCAGGGGATGAGCGTCAATCGTCCCCACTGGGGCAAAATCATCACACAGATGAACTCCGACATAAGGGCAACTCTACTGGGAAGTTATCCAAAGGGTCATCAAATACTGTGTTATCATAGAGATCATATCTGCTGAGGAGGAAGGATCACTATCCTGTTGAAGGGAGGAGAGGTGAACATCTTACCAAACACTCCATTCCACAAAAGTCTCTGGAAGAAGAGGATACAAGCAGGCCTGGGATATGAACACATGTCCTACCCTGTTGGGGATCATACCATCTTGGGGAGAGCATTGAAGATCTCTCGGTATCCCTATGTCATTGTGAATATTCACTTTGTTTAAAAACAAGTTATGAAAGGTTTGATTATTTAAAACAATGATATATTTTTCAATTAAATCATGCAAAACATTTGTTGAATAGAAACAAGTAAGAGTGCAAATAATTGGATAAAGGCTCAAATTTATTTGATGGAATGGTAGTCTGCAAATGGCAAGACTCCATAGATCTTTAGATCTTTACAAATTTGAGATTGGTGATGTATATTGGAAAAGGGCTACATTGAACATAATGACCATTTCTCCACCAACTCTGAATCCGATGTATTTGAAACTTTGGTTGATGATGAATGAGCGAGAATCTCTGACGGAAGACGGTTGTAGAACAACGTCTTGTCAGGATGCAGTTACTTGCCAAATCCCTGTTTTTGCCTAGATTGCCCCAGGGTGAGGTACTCAATCTAGCGCGATACATATATTCATTTTTTTTATGTCTCTAACTTTTGCCTGGATCGCCCTTTCGGGTTTTCAATCCACCGAGACGCTCATTTTTGCCTAAGCCTCCCTTTCGGGTTTTCAGCTTAGCGAGCTATTTTATTTTTATTTTAGGCGAAGTATTTCTTGACTGCATCTGAATTCACAGGACGAGTGAAATCCTCCCCATCCATAGTTGTGAGTATCAAAGCACCGCCTGAAAAGGCTCTCTTAACAACATATGGACCTTCATAGTTTGGAGTCAACTTGCCCCTGGAATCGGGTGCGAAAGACAAGACTTTCTTGAGCACAAGGTCACCTTCTCGGAACACACGAGGCTTGACCTTCTTATCAAAAGCTTTCTTCATCCTTTGCTGATATAACTGACCGTGGCACATGGCAGTCAATCTCTTCTCTTCAATCAAATTCAACTGGTCATAACGACTCTGAACCCATTCAGCATCAGTCAACTTGGCTTCCATCAAGACTCTCATTGATGGGATCTCCACCTCTACTGGGAGCACAGCCTCCATGCCATAAACGAGAGAGAAAGGGGTTGCCCCTGTTGAAGTGCGGACAGATGTACGATACCCATGTAAAGCAAACGACAGCATCTCATGCAAATCTTTATACGTGACAACCATCTTATGGATAATCTTCTTGATATTCTTATTAGTAGCTTCAACAACCCCATTCATCTTGGGTATGTAAGGGGAAGAATTATGATGCGCAATCTTGAACTCACTACATAGCTCTTTCATCATCTTGTTGTTCAGGTTAGATCCATTATCAGTAATGATCTTATCCGGCACACCATATCGGCATATGAGTTGATTCTTGATAAACTTCACGATCACTTGCCTGGTCACATTAGCATATGATGCTGCTTCAACCCACTTAGTGAAGTAATCAATTGCTACGAGAATAAATCTGTGTCCATTGGACGCTTTCGGTTCTATCATGCCAATCATGTCAATTCCCCACATAGAGAAAGGCCATGGCGATGAAATTACATTCAGAAGTGTCGGGGGAATATGAATCATATCCGCGTAAATCTGACACTTATGGCATTTCTTTACGTATTTGCAGCAGTCAGACTCCATTGTCAGCCAATAGTAGCCTGCTCTCAACATCTTTCTGGTCATGGCATGTCCATTGAAATGAGTACCAAATGAACCCTCATGGACCTCAGTCATTAACAGGTCTGCTTCGTGTCTATCCACGCATCTGAGCAGCACCATGTCAAAATTTCTCTTATAAAGCACATCACCATTGAGGTAGAAACTGCCCGCCAATCTCCTCAAAGTCTTCCTATCTTTTACAGATGCCCCGGGCGGGTAAATCTGGATCTGAAGGAAACACTTGATATCATGATACCATGGCTTATCATCTTCCACTTTCTCTACTGCAAATACATGAGCCGGTCTATCCAAGCGCATCACAGTGATATTGGGAACTTCATTCCAAAGTCTGACTACAATCATCGAACCAAGTGTAGCAAGAGCATCTGCCATCCGATTCTCATCTCGAGGAATATGATGGAAGTCAACCTTAGTAAAGAATGTTGAAATCCTCCTTGCATAATCCCTATATGGAATGAGGCCAGGCTGATTCGTTTCCCATTCACCCTTAATCTGATTAACAACGAGGGCCAAATCATCATATACATCAAGATGCTTGATCCTTAGATCAATGCACTCCTCCAATCCCATAATACAGGCCTCATACTCAGCCATATTATTCGTGCATTTGAAAGTTAGCCTTGCTGTAAAAGGAAAATGTGTGCCCTGAGGAGTAATAATCACTGCCCCAATACCATTTCCATATTGATTTACAGCGCCATCAAATACCATGCTCCAACGGGAACTATGCTCTGGCCCTTCATCGAGCGTAGGCTCATCACAATCTTTCATTTTCAAATACAGAATCTCCTCATCTGGGAAATCATATTGAACTGACTGATAATCCTCAATCGGCTGATGTGCCAAGTGGTCAGCCAAAATACTACCTTTAATAGCCTTCTGAGCTCGATACTCAATATCATACTCAGATAACAACATCTGCCAACGGGCAATCCTCCCTGTTAAAGCAGGCTTCTTGAAGATATACTTGATTGGATCCATTCTGGATATCAACCAAGTCGTATGATTTAGCATATACTGGCATAAGCGCTTAGCAGCCCAAGCCAAAGCACAGCATGTCTTCTCAAGCATTGAGTATCGAGACTCATAATCAGTGAACTTCTTGCTCAAGTAGTAAATAGCATACTCTTTCTTTCCTCATTCGTCCTGCTGACCGAGAACACAACCCATCGAGTCTTCAAGGACAGTCAGATACATAATCAATGGTCTTCCTTCCACGGGCTGGGACAGGATCGGAGGCTCAGACAAATACTCTTTAATATTGTCAAAAGCTTCCTGGCAATCCTCGGTCCAATCATAGGACTGATCTTTCCGGAGGAGCTTGAATATCGGTGCACATGTGGCAGTCATGTGGGATATGAATCTGGAAATGTAATTCAAGCGGCCAAGAAAACCTCAGACTTTCTTCTCAGTTTTAGGCGCAGGCATCTCTTGTATTGCTTTGACCTTGGCAGGATCAACTTCAATACCTCTTTCACTGACAATAAAGCCCAATAACTTACCGGAACGGACTCCAAATGTACACTTGTTGGGATTCAGGCAAAGCTTGTACTTCCTCAAACGCTGAAAAAGCTTCAACAAGTGCTCTACATGTTCAACCTTCGTTCTTGATTTAGCGATCATATCATCAACATATACCTCAATCTCCTTGTGCATCATATCATGAAACAAGGTAGTCATAGCTCGTTGATACGTGGCTCCGGCGTTCTTCAAACCGAAGGGCATCACTCGATAACAGAATGTTCCCAAGGTGTGATGAATGTTGTCTTCTCCATATCCTCGAGTGCCATCTTAATCTGATTATATCCGGAAAACCCATCCATAAATGAGAAGACATTGAATTTAGCCGTATTATCTACCAACATATCAATATGTGGTACAGGAAAATCATCTTTCGGACTAGCCTTATTCAAGTCTCTACAGTCCACACACATTCGGACTTTTCCATCTTTCTTAGGCACGGGCACAATATTGGCCACCTATTGAGGATATGTAGAAGTCACCAGAAACACTGCATCAATTTGCTTATGAACTTCCTCTTTGATCTTTACTGCCATATCAGGATGAGTTCTTTTGAGCTTCTTCTTCACAGGCACGCACTCAGGCTTCAAAAGTAGGAAATGTTGCACAATATCAGTATCTAGACCAGGCATGTCTTCATATGACCAGGCAAAGACATCAAGATATTCTCGTAGCAACTCAATCAACCCCTTATTAATAGACTCTTTCAGGAGTGCCCCAATCTTCACTTCCCGCACACAATCCTCAGACCCCAAGTTGACTGTTTCCAGATTCTCAAGATGCGGCTGAATGATCTTCTCTTCATGCTCAAGTAGACGGGTAATCTCGTCAGGAATCTCTTCAACATCATCTTCTTCCGTCTCAAATACAGGGAATTCAAAGTTGGGAGATGGTGTTGGATCATTATGTTCAATGGGTTTGATCAACCTGCATAATGATTTTGGATATAAAAAGCTTTAGAATTCAAACAAGGCAAATCATTATGCAGATGAAAAGATTGATTTTATTCTATTTTTTGAGATTTTATGTGATCACCAATTTCATGCAAAAGCAAAAAGGGAAAATAATTGGGAAAACAAACATTTGACATGAATCTATTGAATGAAAATATCATTGTATTTATGCGCCAACAATGTCCTCACTTCTCCTTTTGGCATGGGAGAAGGGTTTTTAAACACAACGAACATTACTTTGACTTATGGATAACTGTTGGAATATCCACAACGACCCAATTATTGCAGATCCCCCCAAGGATGACGAAGTTGCCAGAATCCTCTTCGTCCTCTTCCAAAACGGCAGCAGCCTCCTCGTCTTGATTGGTGTGGATGAAACCTCCACTCTTGAACAACCCTTGCGTATTGGAAACCCCAGAAGAATAACCTTTGCCAGCCCGGGACTTGTTGTCTTTTAACTCAATCATTTGCCCCAAACCAGCAGTTGCGCCATGCTCGATGGCCAACTTTGCATCTTTGTAGGAAGCAAATGAAAAAGTTCCTTTCTTAATAGGCTCAGCAATGGATAAAGCTTGGAACGGAGTTCCAACTTCATCCTCAGCGTCTATATAAGAGAAGGAAGACAAATGGCTAACCAGGAGAACCTTTTCTCCCCCTACCACCACCAGCTTCTTATTCTTCACAAATTTCAATTTCTGGTGTAGGGTGGATGTCACGACACCAGCCTCGTGAATCCATGGTCTGCCTAAGAGACAGCTATACAATGGGTGAATGTCCATAACCTGGAAGGTAATCTGGAAATCACTTGGTCCAATTTTGACTGGGAGATCAACCTCACCAATCAAAGTTTTGTGAGACCCATCGAAAGCCTTCACAACTACTCCACTCTGCCTCATGGGAGGCCCTTGATATGACAGCTTCGTAAGAGTGGATTTTGGCAAAACATTCAATGATGACCCAGTGTCCACCAGAACATTGGACATGGCATCATCTTTGCAACTCATAGATATGTGTAAAGCCAAGTTGTGGTCTCTTCCCTCCTCGGGGAGATCAGAGTCACAGAAACTCAAGTTGTTACAAGTGGTAATGTTTGCAACGATGCTATCAAATTGTTCTATCGTGACATCGTGATCTACGTACGCCACATCCAAAACCTTCTGCAGAGCTTCTCGGTGTGGTTCTGAATTCAAGAGCAATGACAACACAAATATTGTGGATGGCGTTTGTAGAAGCTGGTCTACAACGTTGTACTCGCTTCTCTTGATGAGCCTCAGCATCTCATCACAGTCTTCTTTTATATTGCCACTCGGGCCAACAGAAGCAGGGGTTCTCAATGTAGAGGAGGGCTTAACAAAAAGTGCTGGATTCGGGTCGCTCACAGCATTCCCAATCGGGCGTTCAACAAAATCAGCATCGACACATCCTCGAGCATTAGCTTGAGGCTTCAACGGAGCTAAAAATACATGACCGCTTTCATGACAGATGAAGAAGGCATGGACACCTCTTTCCCATTTTCTATTGCCATAGCGTTGTAGCGATAGGGAACCGCTTTCTCAGAGGAGTATGGTACAGGTCCGGCTGGTTTGATGACGAGAGTAGGAGAAGCCTTTTGCTTGCTACCATCATACTTGATGACAACAGGCTCAGGTATCCGGAATACCAGAGAAATCATATTAACTTTGGGCTCATCTTCATCAATATTTCTATTCTGAAGGATCTCAATGACTCCTTCGTCCAACATCTCTTGCACATCTTTGCGCACCTGGCGACAACCTCTCTGATTAACAGAGCATACTCGACATCTATCGTAGTCATGCTTATAATGGTTGTAGTCACACAGCAATCTATGCATCTCAACCAGCGACTGTTGGATATGACTAACATATTTCACCTTATACTTGCCAGGGAAGCCCTGGACCATATTGACAGATTTCCCATGCTCGGGCAATGGGTTCTTCTTCACATTCGGACCTACGTCCTCGAAAAACAAAATCCCACTTCTCACAAGGTCTTGCACCTTGGTCTTCAAGGGATAACAGTTCTCTATGTCGTGTCCGGGAGCACCGGAATGATACACGCAATGAAATTCGGGCTTGTACCACCACTGGGGATTGGCAGGTACAGCGGGAGGGTCTCGCGGCGTGATCAACTTTCTATCGATCAACGACGGATAGAGTTCAGCATAAGTCATCGGAATTGGATCAAAGGTGACCCTCTTCCTCTCATATCTGGTGTTGGCATTATTGTTGTTATTTCGAGGATGCTAGGCCTGCTGTTGTGGATGCTGTTGTTATTGATATTGCTGAGTTTGTGGTTGCTGATAATGTTGAGCTTCCCTGAAAACAGGTGCTATATGAGCTACCTGATGCTGATTGTTGACCGGGCGAGCAATCTTCCTCTTCACAAAGGGTCTTCTTTTGACATGGGAAGACACGGCATGTGCCTCTCCCTCTTTCTTCTTCGCAAAGCTTCCATATCTCTTTGTTGAAGAGCCTTCGTCTCGGGTTAAGCGTCCTTCACGGACCCCTTCCTCCAATCTCATCCCCATATTCACCATCTCGGTTAAGTCTGAGGGAGCACTGGCTATCATCCTCTCGTAATAAAACGAGCTCAAGGTCTTCAGGAAGATATTGGTCATCTCTTTTTCCTCAAGGGGAGGCACTATCTGAGCTGTCAATTCGCGCCATCTCTGGGCGTATTCTTTGAAGGTCTCTTTATCTTTCTACGACATTGCTCTCAGCTGATCTCTGTCTGTGTAGCGGTGTATTCGTCACTTTATGATTTATTGATTAAATCAAAAGCAAAGCATACAAAGAATCGAGTCGCCACCACACTTTTATTTATCCAAAGGAATGGATAAAAAGCGAACAAAAGTCTAAGAAGTTTTACACATAGAAAACTAATGAAAAGGTCAGAGATCTGGGTAAGGGGTTAATTACGCAATGGGAAGGTGTTAGGCACCCAAAACGTCCTAGGTACTCCTAGGGAGCCCTTTTCACACTTGTTGTACGAAATATTATTTGTTTATGAAATATTTATTGTGCAAACATGGATTTAAGGGATGAGAAAAGAATATACAAGTTATTATTTTTGTGTTTGAACGGATAACCATTGCCTACGTACCTTTACAGGATCAAAACCTCGTAGTTCGGCTAAAAGATTTCCAAAATATGAGTGGGTTCATTTTAAACAAAAGCCCTAAGGTCTTTCGTTATCCATGGGAGAAAACTCAACCTTATACAAACAACAAGTCCACCATGTGAGAAAAGCTTCAACTTGCTAGTGAGGGGTTAACCCTATAATAAGCAAGGAAGTCTTACAATTCAATCACTAAGGACAAAAGGTGATATTAACATCAACCACTAAGATAATTGAGATCTATGGCTAATGTATGAAAACTTATCAAGAATGGACAAAGCCACAAAACAATTGAATGAGTGAAATTAACCAATTAGGATTATTCACAAAGGATGTCAAAGTATGATTAGAATTCAATTCAAAAGAAGTATTATGAAAATGAAGTTTGGAAAATCAGAGGCTTAAGGCCTAGGTTTCTAATTTGAAAACAAGTGAGAATGTTTGCACAATAGTTTTCAAGTTTGGATTAACATGCAACTGGAGGTTTGAAGAAACAAAAGGTGGGAGGGTTAAGGGATGTAAAACTTCTTAGATGTTCACCTCTTGAGATCATATGTAGATGATTCAAGTGACTCCTTTGGAATAGGCAACAAGCAAATAACAAATAAGCAACATAAATGGATACCGGATGCCAATCAATGGGCTTACACCAATCTCACAAAACAAACATGGATACCGGATACCAATCAATGGATTTACACCAACCTCACAAAAGAAACATGGATACCGGATACCAATCAATGGATTTACACCAATCTCCTAAAACAAAACAAAACAATGGATACCAGATGCCAATCAATGGACTTATACCAATCTCTCAAAGCAAAAACAAAACACGGATATCAGATGCCAATCTATGGACTTATTCCAATCTCAAAGGAATGATCATAGGAAACAAATGCCAATAAATGGACTTACAATTGACTCCTCACATACAACAAACAAAACAAATGCAATAAGCAAGAGGAAACAAGTTGCCAATAAATGGTCTTACACTCGACTCCAAGGAAATAGGATTCCAATCAATGGTCTTAGTCCCAACTCCTTCCAGATCATAGGAAACAACCGCCAATAAATGGACTTACAATTGACTCCTCAATGGACAAACAAAAGTGTCACAAAGATATGAACAATGATCATGAAATGATGTACAATTAATGATGATAAATGCACAAAGGCACACTCAAACAAATATGCACAGATGAATCAAGTAAGCAAACAAGCAAGTCAATTAGCACACACTATACACAATCAATTAGGCTCAAGTAAGGTTAGACTTTACAGCCAACTGGAATGGGGTAATTTGTGCTCTTAACCCTAACATTGAGAGTTAGGGTGAAGCAGATGAAATGGAGATGAGGGGTGTGCCTCATAGCTCTTATCACTGGCCTGGGAGAGCTTTAAACAATATAAGGTGTGGGAGTTCAGAAAGTAGGAACTCTTCTCCACAAGTGATTGACTCTATAAGATCTTGGGTTAGTATTCACAATGCATCAACACATGATGTGAGCAAAGTGAATGACACACTGAATAGCAGGAGATGGACTACACATCTCTTTTATCTGCCAATTGCCTCATAAGAGGACTTTTCCTGCTTGGTACAAAGATAAACAAACACAAGCATTGCCCCTTAAGGAGGACTTCAGACAGGTGCCTGCCCACATAACAGGACAGGTCTTCCAGACTACATGAAGAAGAGGGATTATACCTAAATGGTTAAGCAACCAAGCAAAAGCAAAGTTCAAGTGAACTTAAAGCAACTTATGTACCTGTGAAAACACTAAACAAATCAGTACAATATTCAGACAAATGGACAACAGTCAATAAGCAACAAACAATCCCAATGTACAAAATGTGTAAGCCAAAAGTCAAACTCAAATGAGTTAACATCAACCTACAAAACACACAAAGATTAGTAATCAAAAGCAAACATCAATGCTCAAATGGTGAAGCATCAACAACTATGGAACTTGAATGCTCAACCTGAAATCAAAGCTCAAATGTAAGCCACAAACCACTAGGTCAAAGCCTAGGGTCAAAGATGGAGAAAAAATTCAAAACAGAACTTGAAATTTAACATGAATCAACTTCAATCACATCTTGACACATTCAAAAAGGTCTCATATCAAAATCAATCACCAAATTCTTTTCATGATCAATTGAAGTTCAAGGAAATTTTAAAGCTCAAATGTGGTCAACCAGAATGAAAAATCTCAATTAAATCAGAAATGATTCAAATAATTCCAACAAAATTCATGATCAATCACAACATTCATAATATGCATCACACAAAAAATCAGAGGCATAGGACATCATTTGGTATGGCAAACACATCATACAAGTTGAACATCAAAAGGTGTGACACAAATTGTCACACCAACTTAGCACAATCATAAAAC
The DNA here is from genome assembly GCF_024323335.1 of Lathyrus oleraceus. Lineage (NCBI taxonomy): Eukaryota > Viridiplantae > Streptophyta > Magnoliopsida > Fabales > Fabaceae > Lathyrus > Lathyrus oleraceus. The sequence goes on from NC_066581.1 coordinate 423,479,117, forward strand.
AGAATTGACAATTGATAAAAATACCAAATCAACACCAAAATGTCAAGCAATGTCTCTAGTTTCATCATGCAAAATTTCAGAATCATTGGATCAAAGACCAGCATTTCACAAAGGTATAAGCATGGCAAGGTCAAATATGGACATATGTTCAAACATCCTAGCACAAAAATTATCCAGCCAAGCACAACTTGTAAAATCATGATGATAAAACACTAGAGAGGATAAGGATCATAATGCAAAAAACTTGGTAATTTTTGGATTAATTTTCAAATAGTTATGAATTTTCTAAGATGAGAAAAATTTAAAAAAAATACATGTGAAGCATAGTATATGGAAAAGGAGGGAAAAGGAAAAAATAATGAAACATTTGAATAATTGCATTGGCCAGGAATCGAAATCAGGCAACATTCAAAAATGGCGCGCGCTCAAAACGACACCGTATAGCTCAAACCCTAGCGCGCCAAATGTTTCGTAGCTAAATTCAAAAAGTCGTAGCTAAATTGAAGCAGTTTCGTGGCTAATCTGGAAATGATGAACATTCAAGGTTGAAGATGAAGATCATCATGATCTTCATCTGGATTTTCCAGAAAATAAAAAAATGTGTCCAGAAATCATCCAAAAGCATACCAATCGATTCATCATGCAATGCACATTCAAGATCCATAATCATTTCAACATAAAACACCAAAACAAGCACGGATCGAAGAAATTAAAAGTCATCATCAAAACTTCAATCTATCATATCTCACTCAAAACAGCACCAATTTGCACGATTCAAAGCTCAGAATTACCAGCATACTTAGATCTACAACATCATGGCAAGGAAATTCAAAAATAAGAGGTTCGAATTGTAACCTCATGAAGAGCAGAAGTTGGAATCGTGCTCCTTAAAGCTCAGCAATGCCTTACAGTTCCTCTACAATGATTATTGAGGTGATTGATGATGAATTAGAAGCTCAACAACACCTGAATCCAACAAATTTTGGAATCACCATGAATGCTTCCATCTTCGAGTATGCTTCAATTTGGCACTGTTTCTCTTGGTTCCACATCCAATTCTTCTCAAGAACACTTCAGGATCAAGAATCAAGCAATGGAATGTGCTTTTGTTTGAAGAATTTGGAAGAAATTTTTTAGAGAAAAATTTGAGATTCTTGATCTAGATCTGAAAAATGAGTGTTCATCCCTTGAAAACAGTTAGGTTTTTCTTTATATATGCCTTGCTAATTATGTTTAAATCATGCTTAAGCCAAATGCTAATGAGATTAGTCAAGTTTTAAGGTGTATGTGCAAATTGGTTTTTCACCTAATGCATGAAATGCATGTATGAACAGTGCACGAATTTCCCTCATTTTCACTTAAAAACACATTTTGAAACCAATGGTGATGGAAAAAATTTCAAACCATGCACCAAATTTGAATTTTGTAAATTCCCTCCAAAAAGCCAATGAATTAACAAGTGCTCATGTGATGACAATTAATGTAATGTGATGCATGATTTGGAAATTAGAGGTCAAGAGGAGAATTTTGCAAAAAGAGCCACTCATTTTGGAGCTTTGGTTGAAAAGTTATGGCCATTTGAATCTTCAAGCATACTTTGCCATGATTTGATCATATCTCCTCAACCACACATGAGAAATCCTTGATCTTGGACTTTTCGGAAATGGGAGAGAAAGATCTACAACTTTCATGTTCAACAAAATTTCATTTGAATATTTTTCGATGATGTAATATTGAGTTGAAGTTGGTCCAAAATCTTTCCATTTTTGGCAAATTCAAATTATAGGTCACTTTCTATTTTTGGAAAGTTTTGACCTGACTTTAAATTCTTCAATGTGAATGTTTGAAATGTCAAATGAGACTTGTTTGAACATGAATGAAGTATTTCTAATCACTTCCCACCTCCAAATCCATAGTTGACTTTGCAGTTGACTTAGGGAAACGAGAATTAGACACTACGTGAACAAGACACGACTGGACTGGAAACCTCACAGGGGAGTGAAGGACTCAAACTGGAAAAAGGAATTCCAAAGGAAGACACATCCATTGGGAAGGACTCAAGCTGACTCAAACTATCCATAAAGGATACTTCGGATAAAAATCCTGAATCGGACTGGGGAAAAATATTCACACAGAATCTCCCTGCCGGGGAAAACTGCATATATTGGGGAAAACGCCAATACAGCAAAGGGCAAAATCACAACGGAAACTCTCCTGGGGAATGTCTAACAAAGAGACTCTCCTGGAGAAAAAAATCTGCAAGATGAGGTGTTACCAGCTACTGGGTAACAAACTCAAAGAGACATGTGATCTAAACACCGGTATAAGGGTGAAAGAACAGCAAGCTCAGGAAGAATGAATATCTAAGACCGATATAAGGGTGAGAGATCTCAATCAACCAAACATCTGAGAAAGACCTGAAAAAGGTACATCAACTCAGGAAAATCTGACTCCACAGGGGGACCAAGGTCATAATAGGGAGCAGAAAGGAAGGAACACCAGGGATACCGGTTACTGGGTATATAATAGGTGACCAACCAAAGCGTGAATTGGTATATATGCCAAAACACTCATCATCCGAAAGGAGGGCTTGAAAAAGCAAATCGACTTACAGGATGGACATTCGAATCCGCAACGGGAAAACGAATCTTACTCAGCTGGGAAAAAACCCAAAGAGCGCATGAGATATAATATCCATTACTGTCAGAACGTAGATAGTATACTCGCATGGAATATATTATCTATTACCGTCAAAACATAGACAATATACTCGCATGAAAGGAAACACCAGAGATACCGATTACTGGGTATATAATAGGTGACCTACCGAAAAGAGAGACAATCGTTACCAACAACAACAGGGTAAACGAAAGATAACTCACAGGGGATAAATTGCAAGCATCCGGCAATTATCCAAGAAACAAAGAATATTCGATTCCGCAAAATGGAACACGAATCTTACTCGACTGGGGAAACACAACAGGCTTCGACTGAAGAGTGCATGAGATATATTATCCATTACCGTCAGAACGTGGATAACATACTCGCATGGAAGATTATCCATAACCGGTTACTGGGTTAATAAAGGATAAATCAACTGAAAAGAAAGGCATCGGGATACCAAAACTAGGTATATAAAGATGACCGATCAAAGGGAGCAACATCATTACCAACAAAAGGGTAAATGAAAGAAGACTCACAAGGGATGCATTGATAAACATCAATGATCCGGGGAACAAATCACTGGCAAACGGTGAAAGAACCCACTGAGGATAAAAAAATGCTAGCATCCGGCAATTATCCACAAGACTTGCTGGGGATACAATTGCTAGCATACGGCAATTACCCAGAAGCAAGGAGGGAATATCAACATCGAATATTGAATGAAGATAAACACGACGAGTAACCATCATCGGTTAGGATGAACAACAAGGTTAACTCTGCAAAGGGGAGAAATTAGGGTTTACAACTACCGAATACGGGGTAGAAGACCACAAGCTCTGGCTGAGGATAAAATTGCTAGCATCCGGCAATTATCCACAAGAAAGCACAGACTCCGCTAGGGAGACAACAACAACATAGGATTTACAACTACCGAATACTGGGTAGAAGACCACAAAATCCACCATCAACCAGAATGAACCACAAAGGTTACCTCTGCTAGGGGAAAAGAGATAGGACTTACAACTACCGAATACTGGGTAGTAGCCAACAACTCTGATGAGGATAAAAAGATAGGGTTTACATCTACCAAATACGGGGTAGAAAACCAAAACGTCCGCGTGGGAATGAAAGAATCACAATTCCGCACGGGAAACAAAATAGGGTTTATAACAAACCACCAACTGCTGAGGAGCAAGCAAAAACTAGGATTTACGACTACCGACTACTGGGTAGAAAACCAACGACTCTTGCCGAGGAATAAAAGGTATATAACCACAAATTCCGCCAAGAGGAAAAGGAACTTAGGACTTATAACTACCGGTATAAGGGTAGAGGCCCAAAAGATTCCGTTGGGGATAAAAAGAATTTTTGCCGGTTACTGGCCAATTTATTCATTTATTCCACAGGGAAGCACAAGAAATAATTGACAAATGCCAATTCAGGATCAAACCGAAAAGAAAGACTGAATTAAGACTCGTCCTAATGAGGATATAACTCAATAGGAAAATCCATCCCAATACATGTGTTGGGAGGAAACGGAAGAAACCGTCATCCACGAGGATATATCTCAGTGGGGAACTGCAGAAGGAAAGACAGACACTTTCTGCTTATGGGGCTGACTCTATATTGAGAGATTAGACACCCGACATCTGCTTGGAAAAGATCTACTAGAGAGATCTATATCACCCATTAGCAGGAGACAACAAACAAAAGATATATGGCAAAAAATGCAATTATGAATATCTGAATGTTTATGAGTATGCATGAATATGCGTAATTTATGTTTGATGAATGCTGACAAAACAGACATATCTAACACAAACAGGCCCAGGAATCAAATGCCCGGTACTACACTTCCAGAGGGAAAACCGACTGGAGAGCCAATCTGCTGGAGATCTTCAAGCTAAAAAGCAAAGATCTGCGGGGAGGCAAAAGAGGTCAGAGATATCAAAGAAATCACAAAATCTCTGAGTGATGGATCAACAATCAACCCAACTAGGGTATAGAATATCACAACAGGCAGAAACTGCCACAAAGACCAATCTGTTGGGGAAATGGAGAAATCCTGAGGTTCCTGCAGGGGGATCCTCAGTATCAACTGGGAAACAATAGTTCACTATACAAGCGAGAACTTGCTGAAGAGAACCAGAACACACAAGTAGAATCTAGCCACACAAGCAACTGTACTGGGGAAACTGTCAGTCGCTCCATTGGGGATAAACCCACTGAGAGGAAATAGATCACACAAGTAGATTCTGCTACAAGCCACTCTACTGGGGATCAAAAGCATCAGGCAATCACCCAAATCTAAAGATGATAGATCACCAACCGACCCAACTGGGGATACCGACTCTGGCGGGGATACCAATTCTGGCGGGGATACCAATTCTGGCGGGGATTCTGTAGGGAAACATCACAGATACAATCCACCATACCACAAATCTACTGGCAAATCCGCTGGGGATGAGGAGGAGAGTTGGGGATCAACCACCAAATGCTGGACCTCCCAAGAGGAAACTACCAAGCTGCTGAGAAGGAAATAATCACTGCTCTGCTGAAGGGATAGGAGGTAAAAACCTCAACAAACGCTCTGATGGGGAGATATAACATAAATGAAGTACATCATACCAACACTCCGAGGGCGACTATACTGAGGAAACAGCCGAAATGCCGGGATGTCAACCCAACTACCGAATCTTCCAAAAGGAAAACACCCATGCTGGGGAGAGAACATTGTTGGAGAGGATTATGAAGTTCTCAACAAATACTCTGGTTAGGGAACAAAATCTCAACAGAAACTCTGCTTGGGGAACAACCCCAACAACAATCCGAAGAAAGAGGATACAACCATGCCAAGAATATGAACAAATGTCTTACCATGTTGGAAATCATGCCACCCTTGGGAGAGCACTGAGAAATTCTTAAGTATCATGTCATCATTGTGAATGTTCACTTTGTTTAAAACAACAATTTCAAAAATTTGTTTGTTTAAAACAATGACATTTTATCAATTAAAACATGCAAAACATTTGTTGAATTGAAACAAATAAGAGTGCAAATAATTGGATAAAAGCTCAAATTGATTTGATGGAATGGTAGCCTGCAAATGGCAAGACTCCATAGATCTGTACAAAATTTGAAATCGGTGATATATATTGGAAGAGGGCTACATTGAACATAATGATCCTTTCTCTACCAATTTGAATCCGATGTATTTGAAGCTTCAGTTGACGACGAATCGAGAATCTCTGACGAAAAGACAGCTGTGGAACAGAAAGTCTTGTCAGGATGCAGTTACTTGCCAAAATCCTAATTTTTGCCTAGATTGCCCCAGGGTGAGGTACTCAATCTAGCGGGATGCAAATATTCTTTTTTTTTTTATTTTTTTTTATTTTTAGGCAAAGTATTTCTTGACTGCATCTGAATTCACAGGACGAGTGAAATCCTCCCCATCCATAGTTGTAAGCATCAAAGCACCGCCTGAAAAGGCTCTCTTAACAACATATGGACCTTCATAGTTTGGAGTCCACTTGCCCTTGGAATCGGGCGCGAAAGATAAAACTTTCTTGAGCACGAGGTCACCTTCTCGGAACACATGAGGTTTGACCTTCTTATCGAATGCTTTCTTCATTCTCTGCTGATATAACTAACCATGGCACATGGCAGTTAATCGCTTCTCTTCAATCAAATTCAGTTGGTCATAACGACTCTGAATCCATTCAACATCAGTCAACTTGGCTTCCATCAAGACTCTCATTGATGGGATCTCCACCTCTATTGGGAGCACAGCCTCCATGCCGTAAACAAGAGAAAAAGGGGTTGCCCCTATTGAAGTGCGGACAGATGTACGATATCCATGTAAAGCAAATGGCAGCATCTCATGCCAATCTTTGTACGTAACAACCATCTTCTGGATAATCTTCTTGATATTCTTGTTAGCAGCTTCAACAACCCCATTCATCTTTGGTCTGTAAGGAGAAGAATTATGGTGTGCAATCTTGAACTCAGCGCACAACTCTTCCATCATCTTATTATTCAGATTAGATCCATTATCAGTAATGATCTTATCTGGCACACCATAACGGCAAATTAGCTGATTCTTGATAAACTTCACGACCACCTTCCTGGTCACATTCGCATACGAAGCGGCTTCAACCCATTTGGTGAAGTAGTCAATTGCTACGAGAATAAACCTATGTCCGTTGGACGCTTTCGGTTCAATCATGCCGATCATGTCGATTCCCCACATAGAGAAAGGCCATGGTGATGTAATCACATTCAGAAGTGTCGGAGGAACATGAATCTTATCCGCGTAAATCTGATACTTGTGGCATTTCTTCACATATTTGCAGCAGTCAGACTCCATTGTCAGCCAATAGTAGCCTGCTCTCAGCATCTTTCTAGCCATGGCATATCCATTGGAATGAGTACCAAATGAACCCTCATGGACCTCAGTCATCAGCAGGTTTGCTTCGTGTCTATCCACGCATCGGAGCAAAACCATATCAAAATTTCTCTTGTACAACACTTCACCGCTGAGGTAAAAACTGCCTGACAACCTTCTCAAAGTTTTCCTATCTTTCACAGATGCCCCAGGCGGGTAGACCTGGTTCTGGAGGAAATTCTTGATATCAAAATACCAAGGCTTGTCATCATGCATTTCTTCAACTGCAAATACATGAGTTGGTCTATCCAAGCGCATCACGGTGATGTTGGGAACTTCATTCCAATATTTGACTACAATCATTGAAGCAAGCGTAGCAAGCGCATTTGCCATCCGATTATCCTCTCGAGGAATATGATGAAAGTCAACTTCTGTAAAGAACGTTGAAATCCTCCTCGCATAATCTCTATACGGAATGAGACCTGGCTGATTCGTCTCTCATTCTCCCTTGATCTGATTGACAACTAGGGCCGACTCACCATACACATCAAGATGCTTGATTCTCAAATCAATACATTCTTCTAGTCCCATAATGCAGGCCTCATACTCAGCCATGTTATTCGTGCATTTGAAAGTTAGCCTTGCTGTAAACGGAATATGTGTGCCATGAGGAGTAATAATTACTGCCCCAATTCCATTTCCATACTGATTTTCAGCGCCATCAAACACCATCGTCCATCTGGAACCAAGTTTCGGACCTTCATCAAGTGTAGGCTCATCACAATCTTTCATTTTCAAATACAGAATCTCCTCATCTGGGAAGTCGTACTGAACAGACTGATGATCTTCAATCGGCTGGTGCGCTAAATGGTCAGCCAAGATACTACCTTTGATAGCTTTCTGAGCTCGATACTCGATATCATACTCAGATAACAACATCTGCCAATGGGCAATCCTCCCGGTTAAAGCAGGCTTCTCGAAAATATACTTGATCGGATTCATTCTGGATATCAACCAAGTTGTATGATTTATCATGTACTGGCGCAAACGCTTAGCAGCCCAAGCCAAAGCACATCACGTCTTCTCAAGCATAGAGTATCGAGACTCACAATCAGTAAACTTCTTACCGAGGTAGTAGATAGCAGATTCTTTCTTCCCTGATTCATCTTTGTAGGTGTTTGATTGGCTGCATTATATGGTAAAACACTAATGTCTTGACTGATGTCATGACATGTATATGTGACTACATTGTAGTTACTGCAGAACTAGCTAACACAGGATTATTGAATGCTGTGACATTCATACCTGTCAACAGATACTAAGGAACAGAAGTTCTATTAGAACTTAGTATTCATTTGCAGTCTGGTTATCAAGGAAGAACCAGACCTGGCATAAGGCCTACTGACTGAATGTCAAACTGGATGTTGTGACATTCATCATTGACAGCAGCTCCTGAAGATTAGGCAGAGTGGTGTTCTGCTATACTTCAGCATAAAACTTAGTTTGTTCTTCAAGAGAATAACAGAACTAACTTAAGGCCAAATGTATAAATGTTAAGTTGGACACTTTGACATTTATTAATGTAAGCTGTTACTGTAGTATGGTCATTTTGATCATGTACAGGTCAGCAAACTTGTACAGTCTGTTTTCTGGAAAAACAGACTCAGCATATGGACCTTGATGTCAAGCTGAATGTCGTGACATTCATTCCTGACAGCATATGCTAAATTGTAGGTTGTTCAGTTTTCTGTTTCAGTTTTTTCTCAGGCTATTCTTTAGGGATTCAACAGCTGAGAGAAAATCCAGGAAATCAACAACCAAGCTACATTCAATGAACCTAACAAATAGCCCATTTGTTAGCAACCTAAATGTTGAATTTGAGGGAACTTGTGTGACCTAAAATTCAGGAAAATACAGGTGCAAAAGCCCAGGTGCTGCAATATAAAAAGGAAGGCATTCCTTCATTCAGTTTCGGGGATTTTGAGGCGTGAAGATTTAGTGTGTCCATCATACTTCACTGCTGTATTTTGTGAGTCTAGTATTAGACGTATCTTGTAAGCCAAGCCATTATCAAGTAGATGATTGCTTTGGCATAGGGTGTTCATTGAGTTGTAAGTGTTGTGTCACTCAAAGCTTTTAAGCGTGAGTGCTGTGTATCTTGATTTAAGCTGTGAAGCATAATCAAGAGTTGTTTTTGAAGTGTGACTTCAAAGTGTCTTTAATATCACTGAGGTGATTGAGGGGGAGTGAGTAGGAACTCTGATCTTAGGTTAAGATTGAAATTGCATTGGGTAGGGATTAAGTGATAAGTTGTAAACGGGTGAGTTTAGCTTTGAATTGATACTACTAATAGTGGATTTCCTCCCTGGCTTGGTAGCCCCCAGATGTAGGTCATGTTGGACTGAACTGGGTGAACAATTACTTGTGTTATTTACTGCACTTACTGTTAATCTCTGCATAATCCCTGTCTGTGCAGAATTGGATGTCATAACAATCAGTGTGACATCTAAAGTCTGATAACTAGAATTTCAATTGGCATCAGAGCAGGCACCCTGCCTGTGAAGTTCTGGGTGAGATCTAGGGAAGTTACTTTCTAGTACCATGGACAAGGATCTAGGACACTCAAACAGACCACCCATGTTGGATGGATCTAATTATGATGACTGGAAGCCTCGTATGATAGCCTTCTTAAGGTCTCTAGACAGCAAAGTCTGGAGAGCTGTCAACAAGGGATGGGAACATCCAACGAGGACAGATGAAGATGGAGTCAGAGTGCAGATCACTGAAGAAGATTGGGACAAGGAACAAGAGGCATTAGCTCTTGGAAATTCCAAAGCCTTGAATGCACTGTTCAATGGAATCACTAAGAACATCTTCAGGCTGGTGCACCATTGTGAACTAGCTAAGGAAGTTTGGGATACCCTCAAGGTAACTCATGAAGGTACTTGCAAGGTGAAGATGTCCAAACTTCAGATGTTGACAACCAAGTTTGAAAATCTGAGGATGAAAGAGGATGAGACTATTCATGACTTTCACATGAATATTCTTGAAATTGCAAACACCTCTGGTGGACTAGGTGAGAAAATGACTGAAGAGAAACTTGTAAGAAAGATTCTCAGGTCCTTGCCTAAGAGGTTTGCTATGAAGGTCACTGCCATAGAGGAGGCTCAGGACATCAGCAATATGAAGGTAGATGAGCTCATTGGTTCTCTCCAAACCTTTGAAATGGGCTTAGGTGAGTATGCTGAAAAGAAGAAAAGCATAGCCTTTATATCTAATGCTGAAGAGGAGTCAGAAGAAGGATATACTGGAGGTGATGAAAGTATATCAGAAGTCTTAGCCATGCTTGGGAGGCAATTCAACAAGTTCATGAAGAAGATTGATCAAAGAGGTAGACCTAATGTCAAGAACATCCCGTCTGACATTAAGAAAAGATCAACTTCTGAGGAGAAGTTCAACCATGGGAAGGGAATCCAGTGTCATGGTTGTGAAGGGTATGGACACGTCAGAGCTGAATGTCCTACTTACCTCAAATTGCAAAATAAGGGGCTAGCTATCACATGGTCTGAAGGAGATTCTGAAAGTGAATCTGAAGGAGAATCTGCCAAGCATGTTCTTGCACTAACCAGTGTGTGTGTCTCTGAAGATGACACAAGTGCAGATGAGCTGACATTTGATGAACTTGCTGCAGCATATAAGAAGCTGTGTACCACCAGTGCAAAAGTGCGTGCACAAGGAGAAAAGCAGAAGAAACTCATCAAGGAACTGGAAGATGAGAGACAAAAGCAACTGTCTGCCATAGAGGGGCTAAATGATGAGATAGCCCTGCTGACATCCAAGCTGAACCAGATGACCAAATCCATCAGAATGATGAATAAGGGAACTGACACCTTGGAAGAAATTCTAAAAGTGGGATAGCAGTCTGGAACCAAATCTGGGCTAGGATTTGGAAAAAGAGATGAACACAAACGCCCAAAGGCTAGAGTTCAGAAGTTCAAGCAGATGTCAAAGCCAATGTCTCAACATCGAGGAGCTAGGATGAATGATCATCAGAAGAGGAAATACCAGAATTGGAGGTGTCACCACTGTGGCAGGCTTGGACATATAAAAGCCTTCTGCTACTGGATTCATGGTTTCCCTAACAGAGCCTCACATGTCAGACCTAAGCATAAAACACGTAAGCGATGTGTTCCCATTAAGAAGCAACAATGGTATGCTAGGATAGCACACACTGCCCTAAAGGCTTCTTCCAGAGAAGACTGGTACTTTGACAGTGGATGCTCAAGACATATGACTGGTATGGAAAATCTACTGGTAGATATTCAACCTCACACTACCAGCTATGTGACTTTTGGTGATGGTGCCAAAGGAAAAATAAGAGGTGTGGGCAAACTGGACTGTTCTGGAGTGCCAAAACTGAACAATGTGCTGTTAGTAAGAGGACTAACTGCAAACCTCATCAGCATAAGTCAGCTGTGTGATCAAGGTTTTCATGTTCAGTTTACTAAGGAGCTGTGCATTGTAACAAATGGTGACAATCAGGAAGTTATGAGAGGAACCAGGTCCAAAGACAACTGCTACCTGTGGGAACCTGATCTCTCTAACTTTTCCACAACATGCTCCTCAGCCAAGGAAGAACAGGAGGTGAAGCTGTGGCATAGAAGACTTGGACATCTCCACTTATGGGGAATGAAGAAGATCATATCCAAGGAAGCAGTCAGAGGAATACCAAAGCTTCTGATTGATGAAGGAAGAGTCTGTGGAGAATGCCAAGTGGGCAAGCAAACCAAGATGTCACACCCGAAGCTGGGACATTCCACAACCTCCAGAGTTCTGGAACTGTTGCACATGGACCTAATGGGACCTATGCAGGTTGAAAGTCTTGGTGGGAAGAAGTATGCTTACGTGGTTGTTGATGACCATTCCAGATACACGTGGATAAGCTTCATCAGAGAGAAGTCAGATACATTTGATGTCTTCAAAGATCTGTGCATAAGACTTCAAAGGGAAAAGGACAGTTGTGTGGTCCGGATTAGAAGTGATCATGGTACTGAATTCAAGAATTCCAAGTTTGATGAGTTTTGCTCATCTGAAGGAATAAGCCATGAGTTCTCCTCCCCTATAACTCCTCAGCAGAATGGAATAGTTGAAAGAAAAAATAGAACTATTCAAGAATCTGCCAGAGCAATGATTCATGCAAAGAAGCTCCCTATGCACTTTTGGGCTGAAGCAATGAATACCGCGTGCTATGTTCACAACAGAGTCACCTTGAGAAAAGGAACCTCCTCCACTCTGTACGAAATATGGAAGGGCAGAAAACCCACTGTGAAGTACTTTCATATTTTTGGAAGTAAATGCTACATTCTCACAGATCGTGAACAGAGAAGGAAGCTAGATCCCAAAAGTGATGAAGGCGTATTTCTGGGATACTCCACTAACAGCAGAGCCTACAGAGTGTTCAATTACAGGACCAATGTCCTGATGGAGTCCATAAATGTCATTGTGGATGATAAAGAGGAAGGAACCGATGTCATGGAGGATGTTGAAACATTCCTTGACAGTCCAACTGACAGTCCAGTCAAGTCTGAAGAAGTACAGGAACCTTCTCCTGAATGTGAAGTAGAGGCAACCACCAAAGTGCCATCTATCAGAATTCAGAAAGACCACCCTAAGGATCTTATCATAGGGGATCCTACCAGTGGCGTAACTACCAGGTCAAGAGGAATAAACTCAAATTCCTGCTTTGTTTCCAAGGTTGAACCAAAGAATGTGAAAGAAGCCCTGACTGATGAATACTGGATCATTGCCATGCAAGAGGAACTCGAGCAGTTCACAAGGCATGAAGTATGGGAGCTGGTTCCAAGACCTGAAGGGTCCAACATCATTGGTACCAAGTGGATCTACAAAAACAAATCTGATGAGAAAGGAGTAATTACTAGAAATAAAGCAAGACTAGTAGCTCAAGGATACACTCAAGTTGAAGGAGTAGACTTTGATGAGACATTTGCTCTTGTGGCTAGACTTGAGTCCATCAGATTGCTGTTGGGGGTAGCTTGCATCCTGAAGTTTAAGCTATTCCAAATGGATGTGAAGAGTGCATTCTTGAATGGCTACCTGAATGAAGAAGTCTATGTGGAACAACCCAAAGGGTTCTGTGATCCTAACCAACCTGAGCATGTATACAAGTTGAAGAAAGCCTTGTACGGGTTGAAGCAAGCACCCAGAGCTTGGTATGAAAGGTTAACCGAATTTCTGACCACAAATGGATACAGAAAGGGTGGCATAGACAAAACCTTATTTGTGAAGGATGAAGAAGGCAAAATCATGATAGCTCAAATCTATGTTGATGATATAGTCTTTGGTGGAATGTCAGAACAAATGGTTAACAAATTTGTTCACCAGATGCAGTCTGAGTTTGAAATGAGTCTAGTGGGAGAACTGACCTATTTCCTTGGAATGCAAGTAAACCAAATGGAGGACTCTATGTTTCTCTCCCAAAGCAAGTATGCCAAGAACATAGTTAAGAAGTTTGGTATGGATAATGCCAGGCACAAAAGGACTCCTGCTCCTACTCATCTGAAGTTAACCAAAGATGATGGAGGACCTAGTGTCGATCAATGCCTGTACAGAAGCATGATAGGTAGTCTGCTGTATCTAACTGCAAGTAGACCTGACATTTCTTATGCAGTTGGAGTGTGTGCCAGATACCAAGCAGAGCCCAAGGTGAGCCACTTGAATCAAGTCAAAAGGATTCTCAAGTACATCAATGGGACGTGTGACTATGGGATGCTGTATTCACATGGGTCTGAGCCTGTCCTATCTGGGTACTGTGATGTTGATTGGGCTGGAAGTGCTGATGACAGAAAAAGCACATCAGGTGGATGTTTCTTCTTAGGAGAAAACCTCATATCGTGGTTCAGCAAGAAGCAGAATTGTGTCTCTCTCTCCACTGCAGAGGCTGAATACATAGCTGCAGGAAGCAGTTGCTCCCAACTGGTCTGGATGAAACAGATGCTCACTGAGTACAATGTCTCTCAAAATATCATGACATTGTTCTGTGATAATCTCAGTGCCATCAATATCTCCAAGAATCCCATCCAACACAGCAGGACCAAACATATTGACACTAGGCACCACTTCATCAGAGATCTGGTGGAAGACAAGGTGATCACTTTGGAACATGTAGCCACGGATCTTCAACTGGCTGACATATTTACAAAGGCTCTGGATGCTACTCAGTTTGAAAACTTAAGGAGCAAACTGGGAATATGTCTCTCTGAGACCTTATAGCAACCACTGATGTTTGGGATAAATTGTTTAATATCTCTGCCTATTAAACAATTTGTACTAGGCATTGATGGGTCAACCGATCATAGCTATGCTGCTTACAACAAGTGCGGATACAAGAGGGTAAGGAGACACCCTACAGAGAGAAGGCCACTGTACCTGCAGGAGTTCAAGGATGTTGTTCATGCAGGAGTGGTTCTGGATGTCAGAAACAAAATCATGGCATCTGATATGGTGGTACCTACTGTAAAGCAAAAGTGGGTGATTACTTGATCGAAGCTGTAAAGCAAGATCAAGTGGATGTGAACTTGGTTGAAACTGTGAAGTAAAACCAAGTCTGGAACTCTGTCAGTGTGCTCTGGCTATGTTGCTGGCTTTGGCAACATTTTTGACAAAAAGGGGGAGTAATAACCACCAATACCCCTGACAAACAGAGTGGGTCTCTACAACAGACTCTCATGACAGATCTGAAGATTCCCCCCCTGCAGCTGATGTTGAAGTTTAGGTGCAACTTCTCATATGTGTGTGCTGCTATGTGAAGTTTTTATTTAACTTCCATGTGTGTGAGTGTGCTGCCACTCTGAGTGTATTAGCTAGTATTATTCCGCTGCTATGAACTCTGTTATGGGGATCAAAGTGTTTTAGCCAAAAATTTGCCAAAGGGGGAGTTTGTAGGTGTTTGATTGGCTGCATTATATGGTAAAACACTAATGTCTTGACTGATGTCATGACATGTATATGTGACTACATTGTAGTTACTGCAGGACTAGCTAACACAGGATTATTGAATGCTGTGACATTCATACCTGTCAACAGATACTAAGGAACAGAAGTTCTGTTAGAACTTAGTATTCATTTGCAGTCTGGTTATCAAGGAAGAACCAGACCTGGCATAAGGCCTACTGACTGAATGTCAAACTGGATGTTGTGACATTCATCATTGACAGCAGCTACTGAAGATTAGGCAGAGTGGTGTTCTGCTATACTTCAGCATAAAACTTAGTTTGTTCTTCAAGAGAATAACAGAACTAACTTAAGGCCAAATGTATAAATGTTAAGTTGGACACTTTGACATTTATTAATGTAAGTTGTTACTGTAGTATGGTCATTTTGATCATGTACAGGTCAGCAAACTTGTACAGTCTGTTTTCTGGAAAAACAGACTCAGCATATGGACCTTGATGTCAAGCTGAATGTCGTGACATTCATTCCTGACAGCATATGCTAAATTGTAGGTTGTTCAGTTTTCTGTTTCAGCTTTTTCTCAGGCTATTCTTTAGGGATTCAACAGCTGAGAGAAAATCCAGGAAATCAACAACCAAGCTACATTCAATGAACCTAACAAATAGCCCATTTGTTAGCAACCTAAATGTTGAATTTGAGGGAACTTGTGTGACCTAAAATTCAGGAAAATACAGGTGCAAAAGCCCAGGTGCTGCAATATAAAAAGGAAGGCATTCCTTCATTCAGTTTCGGGGATTTTGAGGCGTGAAGATTTAGTGTGTCCATCATACTTCACTGCTGTATTTTGTGAGTCTAGTATTAGACGTATCTTGTAAGCCAAGCCATTATCAAGTAGATGATTGCTTTGGCATAGGGTGTTCATTGAGTTGTAAGTGTTGTGTCACTCAAAGCTTTTAAGCGTGAGTGCTGTGTATCTTGATTTAAGCTGTGAAGCATAATCAAGAGTTGTTTTTGAAGTGTGACTTCAAAGTGTCTTTAATATCACTGAGGTGATTGAGGGGGAGTGAGTAGGAACTCTGATCTTAGGTTAAGATTGAAATTGCATTGGGTAGGGATTAAGTGATAAGTTGTAAACGGGTGAGTTTAGCTTTGAATTGATACTACTAATAGTGGATTTCCTCCCTGGCTTGGTAGCCCCCAGATGTAGGTCATGTTGGACTGAACTGGGTGAACAATTACTTGTGTTATTTACTGCACTTACTGTTAATCTCTGCATAATCCCTGTCTGTGCAGAATTGGATGTCATAACAATCAGTGTGACATCTAAAGTCTGATAACTAGAATTTCAATCTTATTGACCCAGTACACAACCCATCGAGTCTTCAAGAACTATCAAATACATGATCAGAGGTCTTCCTTCTACAGGCGGAGACAAGATCGAAGGTTCAGACAGATATTCTTTGATATTGTCGAAAACTTTCTGGCAATCCTCGGTCCAATCATGAGATTGATCTTTCCGAAGGAGCTTGAATATCGGCGCACATGTGGCAGTCATGTGGGATATAAATCTGGAAATATAGTTCGAGCGGCCAAGAAAACCTCGGACTTGCTTTTCAGTTTTGGGTGCAGGCATCTCTTGTATTGCTTTGACCTTGGCAGAATCAACCTCAATACCTCTCTCGCTGACAACAAAACCCAACAACTTGCCAGAACGGACTCCAAATGTACATTTGTTCGGATTCAGGCGAAGCCTAAACTTCCTCAGACGTTGGAAAAGCTTCAACAAATGCTCAACATGTTCAACTTCCGTTCGGAACTTAGCAATCATATCATCAACATAGACCTCTATCTCCTTGTGCATCATATCATGAAACAAGGTAGTCATAGCACGTTGATACGTGGCTCCGGCGTTCTTCAAACCGAAGGGCGTCACTCGATAACAGAATGTTCCCCAAGGTGTGATGAATGTTGTTTTCTCCATATCTTCGGGTGCCATCTTGATTTGATTATAACCGGAAAATCCGTCCATAAACGAAAAGACTTTGAATTTAGCTGTATTGTCTACCAACATATCAATGTGTGGTAGAGGAAAATCATCTTTAGGACTAGCTTTATTCAAATCTCTGTAATCAACACACATACGGACTTTTTCGTCTTTCTTAGGCACAGGCACAATATTGGCCACCCATTGAGGATATGTAGAAGTCACCAGAAACCCCGCATCAATTTGCTTCTGAACTTCCTCTTTGATCTTTACTGCCATATCTGGATGAGTTCTTCTGAGCTTCTGCTTCACAGGCACGCACGCACTCAGGTTTTAAAGGCAGGAAATGTTGCACAATATCTGTATCTAGACCCGGCATGTCTTCATACGACCAAGCAAAGATATCGGAATATTCTCGTAGCAAACTGATCAACCCCTTCTTGACAGACTCTTCAAGAAGTGCCCCAATCTTCACCGTACGAACACAATATTCAGACCCCAAGTTGACTGTTTCCAGATCTTCGAGATGCGGCTGAATGATCTTCTTCTCGTGCTCAAGGAGGCGGGTAATCTCGTCAGGAATCCCTTCAACATCATCTTCCTCTGCCTCGAATACAGGGAATTCAAAATTGGGAGATGGCGTTGGATCATTATGTTCAATGGGTTTTAGAATCAACCTGCATAATGATTTTGGATAATAAAAACTTTAGAATTTAAACAAACAAATCATTATGCAGATGAAAAGATTACTTTTATTCTTGTTTTTAGGGTTTTTTGTGATCACCGATTTCATGCAAAAGCAAAAAGTGAAAACAAATGGAAAAACAAATGTTTAACAATGCATTAATTGAATGAAATTATCATTGTATATATGATGCCGACAATTTCATCACTTCTCCTTTTGGCATGGGAGAAGGGTTTTTAAACAAAGTGAACATATTACGCTGACTTATGAATGACTGTAGGAACATCCACAGCGACCCAATTGTGGCAGATCCCGCCAGGGATAACGAAGTTGCTCAAATCCTCTGCATCCTCTTCCAGAATAGCAGCAGCTTCTTTGACCTGATCAGCATGGATGAAACCTTTACTCTTGAATAGCCCTTTCTCGTTGAATGCCCCAGAAGAATAGCCAATGCCAGCCCGGGATTTATTGTCTTCAAGCTCGATCATCTTCCCCAAACCAGCAACTGCACCACATTCAATGGCCAGTTTCGCATCACGATAGGAAGCAAATGAAGGAGACTTCTTCTCAATTGGCTCAGCAATAGACAAAGCTTGGAAAGGCGTTCCAACTTCATCCTCAGCGTCAATGTATGAGAAAGAAGACAAGTGGCTAACCAGGAGAGCCTTTTCTCCCCCTACCACAACCAGTTTCTTATTCTTGACGAATTTCAGCTTCTGGTGTAGGGTGGATGTCACTGCGCCAGCCTCGTAAATACATGGTCTACCAAGGAGAAAGCTATAAGATGGGTGGATATCCATAACCTGAAAGGTAACTTGGAAATCACTTGGTCCAATTTTGATTGGGAGATCAACTTCCCCAATCACAGTCTTGCGCGACCCATCAAAAGCTTTCACAACAACACCACTCTGCCTCATAGGAGGCCCTTGATATGACAATCTCGAAAGAGTTGTCTTTGGCAATACTCAGAGATGACCCAGTGTCCACCAACACGTTGGACATGGCGTCAGTCTTGCAGTTCATGGATATATGTAAAGCCATGTTGTGGTCTCTTCCCTCCTCAGGGAGATCAGCGTCACAGAAACTCAAAGTGTTGCAAGCAGTAATGTTTGCAACAATACTATCAAACTATTCAATCGTGACTTCATGATCGACATAAGCCAGATCCAAAACTTTCTGCAGAGCCTCCCTATGGGGTTCTGAATTCAGAAGCAAAGATAGTACGGAGATTTTGGACGGCGTTTGTAGAAGCTGGTCTACAACGTTGTACTCACTCTTCTTGATGAGCCTCAGCATCTCATCACATTCTTCATTCACAATGCCACTCGGGCCAACAGAAGAAGTAGGAGTCTTTTGTACCGAGGAGGGTTTGGCAACAGGTGTCGGGTTCGGAACATTCACCGCAGTCCCAACCGGACGCTCAGCAGAATCAGAAACAACATGAGGCTTCGGGGGTGCAGAAAACACACGACCACTACGGGTCAACCCGCTCACATCAACAATATTTACCACAGAGGTTGAAGGCAATGGCACTTCTTTCCTATCTTCCACAGCAACTGGATTGTAACGGAAGGGAATAGCCTTATCTGAAGAATAAGGCACAGGGCCTGCAGGCTTGATTACCAAAGAAGGAGAGACCTTCGGCTTGCTACCATCATAACAGATGACAACAAGCTTGGGCAATTTGAACACAGGAGAAATCACATTCACTTCAGGTTCATCTTCATCAACATTTCTGTTTTGAAGAATCTCAATGGTTCCATCATCCAACAACTCTTGCAATTCTCGTCGCACCTGGCGGCAACCCAATCTATTAACAGAGCAGATACTGCATTTGTCATGGTCGTGCTCCATATGACTGTAATCACACAGCAGACGATGCAACTCGACCAATGACTGTCGAATATGGCTTACATATTTGACCTT
Organism: Lathyrus oleraceus; assembly: GCF_024323335.1. NCBI lineage: Eukaryota > Viridiplantae > Streptophyta > Magnoliopsida > Fabales > Fabaceae > Lathyrus > Lathyrus oleraceus. The sequence goes on from NC_066581.1 coordinate 423,498,731, forward strand.
ATACTTGCCAGGGTAACCCTGGACCATGTTAACCGACTTCCCATGCTCGGGCAATGGGTTCTTCGTAACATTGGGGCCTGAGTCCTCAAAGCTCAGAATGCCGCATCTCACAAGGTCTTGAACCTTAGTCTTCAATGGATAGCAGTTTTCAATGTTGTGACCCGGAGCACCGGAATGATAAACACAATGCTGGTCAGGCTTGTACCACCACTGCGGGTTAGCAGGCACAGCCGGAGGATCCCTCGGGGTAATCAGTTTCCGCTCTATTAAAGAGGGATATAGCTCAGCGTATGACATAGGAATAGGATCGAAAGTGATCTTCTTCCTATCATAATTCAAATTAACCTGATTACTGTTGCCACGAGGTTGGTAAGCCTGTTGCTGTGGACGATGTTGCTGCTGATACTGAGGTTGTTGCTGATTATGCTGATTATTGTCTCTGAAGACAGGTGCTATATGAGCCACCTGATGTTGACTGCTGGCATGACGCACAGGCTTCCTCTTGGCAGAGGGTCTTCTAGGTTTAGCATGGGACTGCACAGCATGTGCCTCCCCATCTTTCTTCTTAGACGCCCCATATCGTTTAGAAGAGCTTTCATCCTTAGATAACCGTCCTTCCCGGACACCTTCCTCCAATCGCATCCCCATGTTCACCATTTCAGTGAAATTAGAGGGAGCGCTAGCGACCATCCGTTCATAATAAAATGAACTAAGAGTCTTCAAAAAGATCTTAGTCATCTCTTTCTCTTCCAGCGGAGGAGTAATCTGAGCTGCCAGCTCTCGCCACCTCTGGGCATATTCCTTGAATGTTCCTTTGTCCTTCTGGGACATGGCTCTGAGTTGATCACGGTCAGGAGCCATATCAACATTATATTTATACTGCTTGATGAAAGCTTCGCCAAGATCGTTGAAGGAACGGATGTTTGCGCTATCAAGGCTCATATACCAACGAAGAGCTGCACCAGACAAACTATCCTGAAAATAATGAATCAGTAGTTGACCATTATCAGTTTGAGTAGACATTTTCCTGGCATACATAACCAGGTGGCTGAGAGGGCAAGTGTTCCCCTTATACTTCTCAAAGTCAGGAACTTTGAATTTGACGGGTATCTTAACACCGGGAATCAAACACAGTTCAGCAGCAGACTTGCCGAACAAATCTTTCCCTCGGAGGGTCTTCAATTCCTTGCGGAGCTCAAGAAATTGGTCGTTCATCGCATCCATCTTTTCATTAACATCTGGGCCCTCAGACGGCTCAAAATGATAGATGGTGTCGTCTACCCTGGGAGTGGTATGCACGACAGGAGGAGGCATTGCAAGGACCGGGCTAGATGCCGGCATGGAAGCAAAAGTAGGAGTTGGAATATCTGGCATAAAACCTGGAGGCATACCCCACGGAAACCCGACTGGCATGGCATTCGGTACGAAATGGGCACTAGCAGCTGGCACAGTTGAAGAAACCACTTCAGATATAACAGTCCTCTGGGGAGGAGTTGCAGGCGGTGGAGACGGTTGATTCTGGGCAGCCAAGAATTGCTCCATCAGAGCACTCAGTCTAGCGACCTCTTCCTTCAACTCGCGGTTCTCTTGTTCCAATTGATCCATCACTCTTGCAGAATTGGCTCGGGTGTAGTACCGATGAGTCAGCTTGTCTTCAAAATAAATGAAGAGCACAGAGTTAGGCCACAGACAAGAAGACCAGAACAATACCTGCTTATGTGAGATGATGCATGCAATGCTCGTGCATATGCTTTGTTTTTATTTCAAGGAACTTTTAGGGTTCTATTTGCAATTTTCGAAATTTAAAACATTTAATCGCATATGGAAAAATATCTCATCAAATATATATTCGAGACAAAGAAGTACAGCATTGTTGATTATTACAAGGGAAAAGGAAAATGAACATCCTATGGATCCCTAGAAGCTCGAGATGCTGGAAGACGAGATACACAAAGCTTCTTGATCTCTCTCTCATATGCTGCTTCCATATCTGCCTTCTCCTTAGCAAGTCGATCATACTTCCTCTTCCAGAACTTGGAAGACTGAGGAAGCAGAGAAGTCCAGGTATCATTCGGATCATCTATCACCTGATGTTCGAGGAACTCAATCAGAGCATCCTTCTCTTTAAGTTGTTGAAGCAACTCTTCTCTTTCATAGATCCAGGCACGTGAAAGGTCTTCGTCTCTCAACTCCTCTACGCCCTGGTTGGGGAGGGTTGAAGGCCCAGCCACATCCAACGGTGTAGGTCTCGGATAATCATATGGCATAAGATACTCAGACGCTCTCTGTCTGACCCAAGAAGTATACGGCTCCAAAGCAATGCAGTTCTTCGGACCCAACTCATTTCTACCCTTCTTGTGAACCTTGCGCCAAGCGCGGACCATCCTGGCTTTCAGGCCTTGGGGATCTTTACCCTCCTGAAAGAACACACCTTCTAACAGAATGTTATGAGGTTTATCCTTTAGGGGGAACCCAAGCTGACGACGTGCTAATATAGGATTGTAGCTGATCCCACCACATGTACCAAGAAGAGGCACATTAGGGAATTCACCACAATAATCAATGATCTGAACAGTATCATACACGCGATCATACCAAGAGATATCATCATTAGGGAGAGACATAAGTCTCGTAGACCACCGTAGACATCCCTTGTTCTCCTTGAAAGCAACCGTCTGCGGTAAGTGGGAAATAAACCACTTATACAACAGAGGCAAACAGCACACAATAGCTCCACCACCCTTTGCATTCCTCAGATGCAAAGAGACATAGGCATCACCCAACAGAGTCGGAACGGGATTAAGAACAGAAAAGATCCTAATGGCGTTCACATCCACAAATTTGTCGATGTTAGGGAACAATACCAAACCATAGATGAGCAGCACAAATATGGCCTCAAAGGCATCCTCACTCATGGCCTTCCCATAAACGGTAGCTTGAGCAATGAGGAATTCAGAAGGAAGACCCTGAATTCCACCTTTGGTGGTCATATGAGCTTCAATCAGGGATTCATCTATGTGCAACAAGTCTGCGATCTCTCGAGAAGTCGGAATACTCTCTAAGCCGCTGAACGGCACCTGATCCAGAATAGGAATACCCACAAGATGAGCATATTCCTCGAGCGTAGGCAACAACTGAAAGTCCGGAAAGGAGAAGCAGTGATACAAAGGATCATAGAACTGCGCCAAAGTACTCATCAACCCTTCGTCAACCTGAGTAGTCAACAGAGGCAGAAGCTTCCCATAACGAGCTTTGAAACCCAAGGGATCTAATACATAGGATGTCAGATTCCTTAACTCTTTCACATCGGGCTGTCTAAAGTTGTACTTCTTCGTATGCCTTTTTGGTCTTTCCATGTCTGAAAATTTTGCAAATAAACCCTTTAAGTTCCTTGAAAACTTTCTGCTTTTTCTGATGACATGAATGCAGATGAATGCATGAATGTATGAATGCAACAATCACATTCAAGGATCAAGCAAATCACACCAGACAAAGGTCATGGGAAAGCTCATAATATCCTTAATATCAATCATCCATTTTGGCGGATTATGGTTTACACCTTATCAACACCCAAGTTCCATTGATATTAACAATACATGAACCGGCTCAATCATCCTTAATATTAATCATCCATTTTGAGGGATTATGGTTTTCACCTTATCGACACCCAAGTTCCATTGATATTAAGGATGTCTGAACGACTCAACCATGAATCACGGGTTTGTTGAGAGTCACGGGCATGGAGTCTCGGTTAAGAACCATCCAAAGGGAGTGTACTAGGGTTTAAACCTGTCGAGCATGTTCTACAAGAGGTTCCCATAGTCATCATCCCATCTTTCGAATATTATCGGAGGAACGAATACTCGTATTCCAAAAATATTCTCAAGAGAGACTCTTATGAGTGTAGTATCGCGTAACAATCGCATCAGATCTTACATCTGAACGACCTCCGCACTACGTCCTAAAAATAGGCCAAGATGGGCTTGGTAAACTAAGGTCCTTGGCTTCTAAGGCACATGATTGAAAGAATAACGCCTAACCACAAATAACTTGTGTGACATTATTAATCCAACATGACCTCCACCAAGTGAGTGGACTCGCAAGTCAACTTGCTAAGGAATACTCCACACAAGTCGACGAGACTATGCCATTCTCCTATCCTAAAGTGCACTCGAGTTCGGGTATAGAACTCATGTCACAGAGATCACCAAGCAAATAGCAATTGTATATCAAGCAATTCAATCATTACAATCAATACAGTTATCCCAAATTGTACAAAAATATGTCATATAACAAATAAACAATATCACACAACAAGGGTGAAAAGTAGGCAAAACCACCAAGGATATCTTTCCCCAACAGAGTTGCCACTTTTCTGTAGCGGTGTATTCGTCACTTTATGATTTATTGATTAAATCAAAAGCAAAGCATACAAAGAATCGAGTCGCCACCACACTTTTATTTATCCAAAGGAATGGCTAAAAAGCGAACAAAAGCCTAAGAAGTTTTACACATAGAAAACTAATGAAAAGATCAAAGATCTGGGTAAGGGGTTAATTACGCAATGGGAAGGTGTTAGGCACCCAAAACGTCCTAGGTACTCCTAGGGAGCCCTTTTCACACTTGTTGTACGAAATGTTATTTGTTTATGAAATATTTATTGTGCAAACATGGATTGAAGGGATGAGAAAAGAATATACAAGTTATTATTTTTGTGTTTGAACGGATAACCATTGCCTACGTACCTTTACAGGATCAAAACCTCGTAGTTCGGCTAAAAGATTTCCAAAATATGAGTGGGTTCATTTTAAACAAAAGCCCTAAGGTCTTTCGTTATCCATGGGAGAAAACTCAACCTTATACAAACAACAAGTCCACCATGTGAGAAAAGCTTCAACTTGCTAGTGAGGGGTTAACCCTATAATAAGCAAGGAAGTCTTACAATTCAATCACTAAGGACAAAAGGTGATATTAACATCAACCACTAAGATAATTGAGATCTATGGCTAATGTAACACCCTTCTAAATACCCCAAATTATTATAATTAAAATAACAATATATACATTCATCAGAGTAACTATGCCCCGAAGGGTGTCACACAATCATTTCACAACAATTATCAAAATATCCTGTCATGCTCATTTCTTTAATCAAAATAAGATTCTTTGCATAAATCGCAGCGGAATCAATTCAACATCAATGTAAAACATGTAACACAATACATGTCAATCATTCAACAACAGAAATCAAATTAATTAAAACATCCCCTCCCGATGTTACATCTATCAGAGCATGACCCATAAGAAACTACTCTAGACTCCAAGCATTAGCTTCTACTCAACTCACTGCTTGTTACCTGAAAAAGAGTTGTAAGGGTGAGTTCCTCAATCAATATAACGAGCATTATACAACATTATGTAATGTTAAGTAAATAACGCATCAAATCACCCTAACCAGACCACATATTCAATAACAGCAGTATCAACTCAAACAACATACTTAACAATAACATATAGCATATGTATAATCTCAAACCATACTCAATGGCCACACAACAATACCAACACAAACACACGTGTAATATTGGAATACATCCATTCATATTACACGCCATACATATATTATGCAATGAGACTCCATGCATGCGGTACCGACTATTTGTGAACATATAGTTCAACCTCACCGTCCAAATCCAGGCACGGCTACCAAGCTCACTAGTCCCACTCATTTGAGACATAGTGACTCACTCACTAATTCCTCACCATGGGAATTAGCTACCACCCCAAATGGGCCATGAAATGCACGCTACTCACCTAGCATGCAAACAATCAACAACAGTCCAAAAATGACTAAACTCACTAATTCCTCACCATGGGAATTAGCTACCACCCGAAGGCCACAATATGCATGCTAATCACCTAGCAATGCAACATCCACAAGAATCAAGAATAGACACATGCTCACACTCTAAGCCATAATACAGTCTATTCACAAATGTATACATTCACATCATCATGTATACCATCACACATCATCAACATAATTAATCACAAAAGCATATCATATCATGCCACAAAAGCAAACACAGTATTAGCACACTCTACTAATACCTATGCCACTCAAAACAACGGGAAATGATCCCTATCACATCATATCTCAGCTAAGTCGCATCACTCAGCCTAGACAACCAAAAACTGCACAACAGTAGCACAGCAAAACACAATTCTGCCCATACGCGTATTGCCTCTGCCATACGCGTATTGCCCAAACCTGGCCAAACTCATACGCGTAATGCCCACTCTCATACGCGTATTGCGCGTTCCCTCGCCCAACTCATACGCGTATCACCCGTCTCATACGCGTATGCTACGCGTATTAATCTCCTATTACGCGTACCAACAGAGACCAATTCACGTTCAAAATGCCATCTTTTCCACTCATACGCGTAAAGCTTCCCCCCATACGCGTACCAACACCTCATACGCGTATTGCCTAGTGCCATACGCGTATGACCAGAAACCAGAGCTCACAGATCTGCAATGGCTTTCTCTGCTACGAGATCTACCCAATTCAACCTTCTACAGTCCAAATTTTACACACAATTCATTCCTATCATCTATCACTAATCATACACTTTCGATTTTCACAACTTGCTAACCTTTCCATCTCAAATTCCTACGAATTTCGTCAATTATAATCAAATTTTCGTTCATCTCAAAAGTTTCACAATTCAGCATATATCATCCAATCAGAGGTAAAACAAATGGTCTATTACTACCCAGTACATATCATCCCATAATACCCGTTAATTGATGATAAACCCCCCTTACCTGAGTTAATCCGGCAGCCTCTGAGCTCCAAGCTTCTCCTTCCTTCAACCTTCGTTCTCTGGTTCTCTTTTTGCCCTTTCTGCCTCTTTTCCCCTTTCACGTGAAAACCTTTTTCCAAAAGTTGGGACTTTTTATTATTCCAACTTATATACTCCAATAATATTATTCCACTAAATAATTACCCCAATAATTATTATTCCAAAATAATAATAAAATAATAATAATCCAAACTTCCAATTATTCAATTAAATTAATAAACAAAATATTAATTTAAATTAAATAATTAGCTTAGTTTAATTGGGGTGTTACAACTCTCCCCCACTAAAAGAGTTTTCGTCCTCGAAAACATACCTCAATCGAACAACTCCGGATAAGCCTCCTTCATCTGGCTCTCCAGTTCCCAAGTCACATTGCCACCTGCTGGTCCTCCCCAAGCTACCTTCACCAAGGCAATCTCTTTACCCCGCAACTGCTTCAACTCTCGATCCTCGATCCTCATAGGTGATGTCTCAACAGTCAGGTTATCTCTCACCTGTACATCATCTATTTGGACTACATGCGACGGATCATGAATGTATCTCCTCAACTGAGACACATGGAAAACATCATGCAAATTCGCAAGTGACGGCGGTAAAGCGATACGATAGGCTACTTCCCCTATCCTCTCCAAAATCTGATAAGGACCAATAAATCGAGGTGTCAACTTCTTCGACTTCAAGGCTCGACCAACACCAGTTATCGGAGTAACACGAAGAAACACATGATCTCCCTCTTGGAATTCAAGTGATTTCCTCCTCTTATCATGATAACTGTTCTGACGACTCTGAGCAATTCTCATCTTATCCTGAATCATCTTAATCTTTTCCGTAGTTTGTTGAACAATCTCCGGTCCAACCACCGCACTCTCACCGGACTCATACCAACATAAAGGTGTCCGACATCTCCTACCATACAAAGCTTCAAACGGTGCCATACCAATACTCGAATGAAAACTATTGTTGTAGGTGAACTCAATCAAAGGCAAATAACAATCCCAAGCACCTCCTTTTTCTAAAACACAAGCTCTCAAAAGATCCTCTAATGACTGAATCGTCCTCTCAGTCTGACCATCAGTTTACGGATGATATGCAGAACTCAATCTCAGCTTAGTTCCCAAAGCCCTCTGCAAACCTTCCCAGAACTTTGATGTAAATCTAGGATCTCTGTCCGAAACAATACTCGACGGAATACCATGCAAACTTACAATCTTCTCAATATACAACTCGGCTAGCCTCTCTAACGGATAATCCATTCTGATCGGAATGAAATGAGCCGACTTCGTCAATCTATCCACAATCACCCAAATAGCCTCAAAATTCTTACTTGTCCTCGGTAAACCAGAAACAAAATCCATACTGATACTATCCCACTTCCACTCTGGAATAGCCAACGGTTGCATTAGCCCAGACGGCTTCTGATGCTCAATCTTCGACTTCTGACAAGTCAAACAAGAATAAACAAAACTCGCAATTTCTCTTTTCATTCCCGGCCACCAAAATAACTTTTTCAAATCATGATACATCTTCGTAGCTCCAGGATGAATACTCAAGCCACTACGATGTCCTTCTTCCAGAATACTCTTCTTAAGCTCAGTAACATCCGGAATACACACCCGATCACTAAATCTCAAAACACCATTCTCATCAACTCTGAATTCACCACCTTGGCCTTGATTCACTAAAGTCAACTTATCGACCAAACTCATATCGGATTTCTGACCCTCTCTGATCTCATCCAAAATACCACTCGTTAACTTCAGCATTCCCAATTTAACACTATTGTGAGTACTCTCACATACCAAACTCAAGTCTCTAAACTGCTCAATTAAATCCAATTCTCTAACCATTAACATAGAAATATGCAATGGCTTCCGACTCAACGCATCAGCCACTACATTTGCTTTACCCGGATGGTAATTCAAACCAAAGTCATAATCCTTCAGAAACTCTAACCATCTCCTCTGTCTCATATTCAGCTCTTTCTGATCAAACAAATACTTCAAACTTTTATGATCACTGAAAACCTCAAATCTTGATCCGTACAAATAATGCCTCCACAACTTCAGAACAAACACCACAGCTGCCAACTCTAAATCATGTGTCGGGTAGTTCCTCTCATGAACCCTTAGTTGTCTCGAAGCATAAGTGTCGCATCACGCGAAAAACCGGCGGGAAAAGAAAGAACAACAGAGCCGCCACCGTGCGTTATTTATCCCAAAAGAGGGAAAGGAAACGCTCAGAGTAAACCTGGGAAAGAACATGGTCTCGCGACCAAAGAGGATGGGTTCGGGAGTCGGTTATGCGAAGGGAAGGTATTAGCACCCCTACGCATCCGTAGTACTCTACGGGATCCACGCACACTAGAAAGGAAATTGGTTGCTAAACACTGCTCAAACACACACACACTGGCTGAAAGAAACGAAAGAGACTGACTGAGACTGACTCGACAGGATGTCGCATCCTGGGCCTACTTAGTCTATCAGGCATAGACATCAGAGTCGAAGTAGTTCGGACTGGGGAAACGACACATGCTCGCTAGGATATCGCATCCTATGCATACGTATCTTCTCGGACGAGAGAAGAATCAGAGCATTCGTAGCTCGGCTGACACGCACACAAACAAAACAAGACAAAGGCAAACGTGGAGCCCGACTGCCAATCGCTGGACTTATGTCAGCATCCGAACCTAAACACACGCAAAGAGGCAAACGTGGAGCCCAAATGCCAATCACTGGACTTATATTGACATCCGAACCAAAACACACACACACTGGAACCCAAATGCCACTCGATGGACTTACATCGGCTTCCAAGCACACAACAACACAACAGGTTGATAGGGAGTCGGGGACTCAGCCTATAACTGTCAAGCACACACACAAACGAACGGACAACAGATTGCTAAGGAGTCAGGGACTCGAGCCTAGCAAAGGTCAGACAACACACACAAAAAGAAAAAAGGGCGCCCGGAGAGATCAGCTCAATCTCCTGCCTACATACTTCATCTGGTATGAAGATCAGGGCGATGTAGTTCCCCTACGCAGGGATAAAGGACTAGCCTAACCAGATAACAGAGGGAGACACAACTAGGGAGACTACGACTCGAGCCTAGATGTTATCATGCAAATCATCCCTAAGTTAAGGTTTCTAGCTAAATGGCACAAGGGCCAACCTATCCTAAGCATGGCTCACACAGGAAGCAAGCCACACACATTTGACTTGCACAGGAAGCAAGTCAAGCAAAACCTAACTTGCACAGGAAGCAAGTCTAACTAAACCTAACTTGCACAGGAAGCAAGTCAAACTATCCTAACTTGCACAGGAAGCAAGTCAAACTATCCTAACTTGCACAGGAAGCAAGTCAAACAATCCTAACTCGCACAGGAAGCAAGTCAGACAATCCTAACTTGCACAGGAAGCAAGTCAAATAATCCTACAAGCACAGATAGCACACGCTATACACAAACAAGTGGCTCAAACAAGGGTTAGGTTTTAGTCAAGGGGTCATATCAACCTCGACAAACAAACCTCTGGAACTGGGTGAATGTTGCTCTTAACCTTGCCATTGAGGGGCTAAGGTGAAGCAGATGAAAGGATGAAGTGAGGATGAGACCTCACAGCTCTTATCCCTGGCCTGGGAGAGCTCAAGACAAGAATGTGTGGGTTCAGAAAGTGGGAACCCGTCTACACATTTAAGACTGACTCAACTGTGCAATGGCACAAGATCTTGGGTTTTTATCTGTAATGCATCAACACAGTGGTGTGAGCAAAGCAGATGACACACTGAATAGTGGGGGATAGATTGCATATCCCTACCTTCCACCAATTGCCTCTTCACTTAGGAGGTCTTTGACTCTATGCAAGGACAAAAGTAAACAACCACAAACATTGCCTCTTAAGGAGGACTTCAGACAGTTGCCTGGCCAAGTAACAAGCCAGGTCTTCCAGACTACATGAAGTAAAAGAGACATACCTCAATGCAAATTGCTTATACAAGCAAAGCAAAGCAAAAAGTTCACAAGGAACTAAGCAACTAAAACACCTGAAACAGTCAAGCAGATGTTAGTATGCAACAAAACAAACAGAAACAGAAACCAACAGTCAATTGGAGGCACATGGATGTGCAAGGCACAAGGCTTAAGGCATGTGATCCAAGCCACCTACAAAACAAAGAGGTTAGGCAATGATACTTGGGTAAGCTCAATCAAAAGGATTGGTTTTAATGGCCATTTGATGGTCAACCTGAAATCACAAGCTCAAAGGTGAGTAACAGGACCACTAGGGCAAGCCTAGGGTCAAAAGTGAATGAGAAAGTCAAAACAGCAAGGGTTAGGTATCCAAAATCATGTTCAAACAATTAGGAAACAAAACCAATTGGTTTCACACTCATATCAATCATCATCATCATTTCATGAACCATTTAGGTCAAAACATGGCAAACAGAAGCTCATAGAAATCAACAGAAAGACTTGCATCAAAAGCAATCTAAACATTTTCCAAAAATCATCAAATAAATCATGATCAAACCTAACATATAGCATGGTAAGCACGTCAAATTTCATCCCATTTGGATGAGAGGAAGGCAGTCAATGAAAATCATGATGTCAAACCAAATTCAAGCATGCACAAAGAAAGTCAACAAGCATGGGTCAACTTCAAAAAATCATATCAAATTGAAAACAGATGAGAAATGAATGAGATTAACACCAATGCCAAGTTTGAGATGTCTAGTTATCACATATCAAATTTCATGTCCATCTAATAAAGTATGAGAATTTCACAAATGAAATGGGAACATGTGTCACACAAAGTCCACATTTGACTAGGCAGGGAAGAAAAATCTCAAACAAATGGAAAATTGTTCAAATAAATCCAAGAAAATTCACAAGTCAACTAGACATACAAGAGTAAACTCATGCAAAATTTGGGGTCATTTGGACGTAAGGAAGCATGTGAACAAAATTAGGGAAAATGCATGATCATGGTATGGCACCAAATGTAACACATGACTTCAAAAAATCATAACCAGCAAACCACAAATGGGAAATCCACAAACTTTATACCAAATCACCATGAAGGTGTCTAGTTTAAGCACAAAACATTTGAGAGCCATTGGATACATTCTCATCATTTCACAATTGATTTGGCAAAGTGTACAAAATTTGGTCACATGTCACAAACCCTAAGGCCATTTAAAAAACCATCCATCCAAAAATTCTGGAAAAATAATGATAAAAAAGTAGAGATCATGATGAACACAACACAAAAAATCCCACTCAATTTGGACCAACAAAGAGCAAGTTGTGAATTTTGGAAGATTGATGAAATTATTGAAGAAATTAATTGAATTTATATGGAGAAAATGGCATTTTGGTAAATAACCCAGTCACTTATCAAAACGACCGTGTTTTGGTCCAGAAAATGAAATGTTTTGATTGGCTGGAGGGAGAAAAGTCATGCACACGAAAATGGACCAAAATCTGGGCAAATTTGGGATTAGGGTTCTTATCAAAAAATCGTGATTTCTCAATTCTTCCCCAAAGTGTCAATTAAGCATACCATTGTAAACATCAAACACCATACAACAACAATCCAAACCCTAATTTCATCAATTTGAACTATACAACAAGGAATCACAAGAAACATTTTCAAACATCAAACTTTATCTCATCATTTCTTCATGGACAGGCAATCATTTTCAAAAAGGAAAGCAACATGATACTCAGCATTAAAAAAACTATTCAAAACATGTCTCAATTTTAGAAATGGTGGAAGTTGAAAACTTACCAATTTGGAGGGCAGTTTGTGTTCTTGGTGTTGTTTTGTGATGCCTTGCCAAAACAGATGAGCCTTCAACTTGCCAATGATGGAAAATGATGATGGTATGGCTCAAGGCATTTTGGAAGTGCTTAGATCATGGACTGTCAAAGTTGAAAAATGCAAATGAGGTTTTGGTGCTGCTGGCAGTTGGTTTGTGCTTGACAGGTTCTTTGGAGTTTGTCCAAACAAAATTCGAATGTAAATAGCCAAAGGTGATTTGGGAGGGTGTATGGTTTGAGCAATGGCCAAAGGTTGAATGCAGGGTTTGGGCAACTTTGATTGGTTATGTTGGTTTTGTGGCAAGGCCTGGTTGGGACTGTCAAAATGCAAGGCTCAAGTTTGGTTTCCTTCAGTTTTTACAGGTTTTGCAAGTGAGGTGAGTTTTTGTTGGTTAGGACAGAAGATGTGGGAATGCAAGGCAAAAGCTAGGGCAGTTTGAGAGAGGGTATGGAGTTGGCTAGCAGTTGGTTGTGTTGCAAAAGGTGTTTGCTGCAAGATGTTGGCAAACCAAACTTAGTTCATTGGTTTTGGATAGAGGAAGTTAGAGTGCAAGATGGCAGTTAGCAGTTTTTTTTCATGAGGGATGGCTAAGGGTGTGTGTGTGGTCCTGTTGGTTTCTCATGACAGGAAGAGGGGAGGTCTGATGTTGGGCCATAGCCAAGTTTTTGTTGACAACCAGTTTGAAAAATGCCAAGGCCAAGTGAGAGCAAGGTGAAAACAAAACTTTTTTGCTGCAGGGTTATGACAGGTTTCTAGGAGAGAAAATGCCAAGGGTTTTCTTTTGGAAAAATGAATGAAGGTTCCTTTTGTGGTATGCTGTTTTGACAGCTTTGATGACAGAAAAACCAAATGCAAAATGGCCAAGTGATCTTGTTTTAGGATCAGTCATCAATGGTTTATGCTGCTACTGCTACTTGTTTTTGATGACCAGGAAAAATGCAAAATGGCCAAGTGGGATCATGTTGCTGCTAGGTTGTTGCTGTTAGAAGTTGGCAAGGTTTTTTGAGAAGCAAAATGCCAAAGTGGTTTTGTATGCTGGCTACTAGTTTCAAAGATGGGGAGCCGATTGTGCCAGGCCAGGCAGGTTAGGTCATGCCTTTTTGTTTTTGACAGATGAAGTGAGGTGAAGGCAAGATTCAATCATGACCTTCTGCTGCAGTGTGGCCTATTATGTTTGTTGACAGAAAAAGCATGGTGATCTGTTGCATTTGGTTGACAGAAAAAGCATGGTGATCTGTTGCATTTGGTTGACAGAAAAGTGAGGGCAAGGTTCCCTCTTGACAGGAATTACAAATAAGAAAAATGCCCTGCTGTTTTGTATTGTTTTGGCCAAATGGTTTTTGCCCTGCTGTTAGTGTGTTCACAATCACAGAAAAAATTGGTGAATAAGGATGCTACCTCATGGTACAAAAGCATGGTCTGGAAACATGTACTTTTTTCTCTATCCAATTTACCTTGGCCAAAAATCCTGTGATGCCCCCCCTGCTGTTATTGTCCTCAAAAGGACAGAAAATACACCCTGAATTCTGCTGCATTAAATATGGCATGGTATGGTTTCTTTTAATTGTACAGCAGGGTGAGGTTTTCTAGAGAGTGAGTGGTATGCTGTTATATGTGTATCCAAACCATGATAAAATGCTGCACACCATTGCCACTAGGTCTGCTGCTGTAAGTACAAGGTATGGTGTTGATCATCCTTTAAGTGCACAGCATAGTGTGTTTTTGAGCCAATTGTCAAGAGTGTTTGGTCTGTTGCTATGTGTGTCCAAACAGAAAATGATGGCCCCAAAAATTCTGCTATGTGAGAGTAGTACAAGGCAAGGTTGCAAGAGGTATGGTTCATGAATTGGACATGTCCTTTTGCCAAAATTCAAGTGAGCAAGCATGGCTATGTGTAATGTTGGAGTATGGCTGCATAATGAGGTTTACTATGGCAGAAAACTTGCTGCATAATTGCTGTTTGAAGGTACCAAGGCATGGTTGTGGAAAGCAAGGACAAGCATGGTGCAATGGTACTTTTCTTACAATTCAAGCAACCAAACAAGATTCATATGTTCTGCATAATTTGACCTTGCAAACACCTTCTAAATGACATTTATGAGCTGTCCCAATTGGCCAAATGCTGAAAAAATGTTTGAGTCGAAAAGTCAACTCTTGGTCAAACTTTGAATTTAAATGAAAAAGGTCCAAAAATGCCATTTTGATTGGTAAGGTTTCAGGTCATGAAATTTATATTTTTGGAAAGAGGATGAAAAATGTGGTTTGTAGGAAAAAACCCCACCAAATTTGGCCAAACGGTTTGGGAGATATGGCCCTTTGAAGTTCAAGATTTTCTAAAATCGATTCGATCATAACTTGCCAACCACACATGGGAATTGAGAATTCTATGACTTTTTGGAAATGAGAGAACAAGATCTTCAACTTTCATGTTGGGCAAAAATTCATTTGAGGCTTGTATCACAATGTAAGTTTGAGGATTAAAACTTTCCATTTATGGCAGTTTTCAATTACAGGCCCAGTTTCCATTTTGGAAATTCATGATCTGGCTTCAAATTCTTCCATGATGGGGTTTGGCATGATGTATGATGACTATTTGGACATGAATGAACTCCCACAAACCAATTCCAATCATCAAATCTCTGATTAAATGGACAGTTGACCAACAGTTGACTATTAGGGTTTTTGTCTGATTATGCATTGACTGATGAATTCCAAACCCTAATTCCTTGAGGACTTGACTTCAAATGATGTCCCAAGTTGTATGAACTCTTGATTATTGACTATGGTGCCCAAATTCCACAAGAACGACCACCATCCACTGCTTTGACTGACAGTTGACTTTTCTAGGGTTTTTGACTGTCTGGGCATGAACTGCTGACCTCTGAGCCCTTAACCCTTGACATGAACACTTCAAATAGACCTCCAAGCCATGTGAACTTGTTGGACAAACCCCAAGGCCTTGATTCAATGAGAAATTCCTTTACTTGCTTGGTTGACTGATCAGGAGATTAGTTTGACCTGATTCTTGATTGCTTGCTCTTGAGGCAACAGAGGGACAATGCAAATGCTATGCAATGGACCATGATATGCTATGACCTAGTATGAAAATGTATGTATAATGGTAGGTGCAAATTTGAGGTGCTACAGCTGCCCCTATTCAATCCGCTGGGAACCCGAACGGATGATAGCAACGGCTGTCAGACTTTCAGGGTAAACAGGGATTGAATACCAAAGGACCGTAGAATTTGCACAGTACTGGATATGATACAAAAGAACCACGTCATTTACTGATGACAAACTGCATGACAGCTTCAGAAAAGCAAAACCATTTACCGATGGTTGAGGAACGGGAATCTTGATATTTACTGATATCAACTTCAGCACGACCATTTACCGATGGCGGCTGGGGAAAACAAACTTCTGGAAAACAAAAACCATTTACCGATGGTTAGAACTTGATATTTACCGATATCAACTTCAGCACGACCATTTACCGATGGCTGCTGGGAAACAGATTTGATGTAGAAAGGAAGCAAGACCATTTACCGATGGTGGCTTCAAAGAAACTTGACATTTACCGATGTCAACTTAGCAAGACCATTTACCGATGGCCGCTGCAACTGGGAATTCGACATTTACCGATATCGAAGAAAGCGGGGCCATTTACCGATGGCATCTCCACTTGGGGAGGAATAAACTCTTTGTGGTGATACCAGACAAGACGTTTACCGACGACTTCTGGGGGATTTGATTTTATTGACCAGATATTTACCGATGACTGGGGTGAGACTCGATGTTTACCGACATCGAAAGATGATGTTTACCGACATCAAAAGAATGACCAGACATTTACCGATGACTGGGAATGAGAAATTAATTGGGGAGATACAAATATTTGCAACTGGAAACCAGATAGGACATTTACAGATGACTCTACTGGGAATTTCTAGCTGGGGATTTATCAGACATTTACCGATGACTGAAAGAAAGACTCGATGTTTACCGACACCGAAGCAATGGCGTTTACCGACACCAAAAAAATGACCAGACATTTACCGATGACTGGGTGGAGACTCGATGTTTACAGACATCGAAAGATGATGTTTACCGACATCAAAAAAAATGACCAGACATTTACCGATGACTGGAGTAAGACTCGATGTTTACAGACACCGAAACAATGGTGTTTACCGACACCAAACAATGACGACCAGACATTTACTGATGACTGGAGAAAATACTCGATGTTTACAGACACCGAAACAATGGTGTTTACCGACACCAAAATGCTGAAAACACACGCGGGTGTTGACATGACACTGACTGGTATCACAAAGTACAATATCTGGGATATGCTGATGCAAGGCTGATCACTTGCTGGAGGGTCTCACTGGGGAGAAACAAACTTTCTGTCACCATCGGGTGAGGAAATGAACCTCTGTCACCATCGGGTGAGGAAATAAACCTCTGTGGGGAATAAACAATTCTGAATGCTGTCAAGAGCAACTGTAGCAGATTTGCTGTGCTGGTGTCGAATGAAATGATCCGCCTCTGCCGGGGATACGGTCTGGTGAAGTTAGCACATGAATGCATATGTTTGAATTTTTCTATGGCGTAATGCTCCATATTGAATGGGAATGCTACGCAATTTTTGAGGATGCGATGATTACTACATGCAAAATGCGAATGAACCCTGGCTAGGGTGCCGAAATGATCAGATACTCTGACTCTGTGGGGAGACTCCTCTTGGGGAAATACTTTGCGGGGAACTCTGCTTGAGGAATGGTAAAGCGACTTCGCACTCATGTTGAAGAATAGCACTGCTGCTGGGGAAAGATAAACTCCGCCGGGGATATCCTTCAGTCCACAGGTAGGATAAATGCTGGAGATAAAATTCAATAAACCTGCCTCACTCGGGGAGGAAATGGCAAATACAGGCCTGCTGGGGATAGGCAATCCTTAGATCTGTTGGGGAATAGCAGGCACTATCCACAGACGTCTTCGCGGGGGAACATAGCCCTGGTAGCTTCCAAACTTGCTTGGGGGAAAATATCTGTTGAGGAAACGTCCTCACGGATGCCAATCTGAAAAACAGCACAACAAAATGCCCCCAGGGGATACATGGACAAGATACGCTCAAGTGTCCTCAACATTCAAAATGATTTTCAAATGTTTCATCTTTCTGCACATTGTTGTGTAGCCTTCATGTTTTTATATGCAATGCTTATCAAAAATTCGGACATTTTGCAAACAAAACAGTAAAAATAAAAACAAGAGCTATTTATCTGAATAACGATTTTTATTGATTGAAAATGTGCCTGAAGAGGCAAATACATTAGGAAGCAATTCCTAGAAAGAGGTAATTGCGTACAAAAGGAAAAATCTATCCTAATGGCAATGTGAACACGGCATCCACTATTTCCCAATTCTGTTATAACTCACAGATCATCAGTTTTCCTCCCAGCTCCTTGCTTTCTGAGAAGAATGACTGGACAGATCACATCTTTCGAGATGGCAGACGACAAAGCTTGATGAAGTACAGATAACTCAGACTGTAGTCTTCGCTTTAATCCCTTAACTTTTGCCTGGATCGCCCTTTCGGGTTTTCGATCCACCGGGATACCCATTTTTGCCTAAGCCGCCCTTGCGGGTTTTCGACTTACCGGGTGTACAATTTTTTTTCTATTTTATCCCTAACTTTTGCCCGAACCTTTTCTTTCTGTTTTTTGGTTCGCCGGGATGCCCTTTTTTGCCTGGACTTTTTTTTTTTTTTTTTTTTTTTTGTCCAGCGGGTCAATTTATGCGAAGTATTTTTTGACTACATCTGAGTTGACAGGAGACGGAAAATCTTCACCATCCATAGTTGTAAGCATCAAGGCTCCACCGGAGAAGACCTTCTTCACAACATACGGACCTTCATAATTAGGAGTCCACTTGCCCCTGTTATCTGTACCGGGAGGGAGGATCCTCTTCAAAACTAGATCACCAGGTCTGAAATGTCCGAGGACGCACTTTCTGATCAAAGGCTCGCTTCATCCTTCTCTGATACAACTGTCCATGACATACAGCTGCTAGCCGTCTCTCTTCAATAAGGCTCAACTCGTTAAACCTTGTTCGAATCCACTCGGCTTCGTCCAGCTTGACATCCAACAAAACTCTCAGAGAAGGAATCTCCACTTCAACAGGTAGGACAGCTTCCATACCATACACAAGGGAGTAAGGGGTTGCCCCGGTCGACGTACGTACTGAGGTACGGTACCCATGCAAAGCGAAAGGCAGCATCTCATGCCAATCCTTGTACGTAACGACCATCTTCTGCACAATCTTCTTGATATTCTTGTTCGCCGCTTCTACAGCACCATTCATCTTCGGTCTGTAAGGAGAAGAATTGTGATGTTCAATCTTGAAATCTTTACAAAGCTCTTTCATCATCTTGTTATTGAGATTCGAACCATTGTCAGTGATGATTCTCTCAGGAACTCCATAACGACATATGATTTCTTTCTTGATGAACCGGGTAACCACTTGTTTGGTAACGTTAGCATAGGAAGCTGCTTCCACCCACTTGGTGAAATAGTCAATCGCAACCAAGATGAAGCGATGTCCATTCGAAGCAGTAGGCTCAATCTTCCCAATCATATCAATGCCCCACATGGCAAACGGCCAAGGCGAATTCATGATATTCAGAGGGCTTGGTGGTACGTGCACCTTATCAGCATAGATTTGACACTTATGGCACTTCCGAGCATACTTGAAACAATCGGATTCCATAGTCATCCAGTAATAACCCGCTCTCAACAATTTCTTAGCCATTGCATGTCCGCCGGCATGAGTACCGAAGGAACCTTCATGAACTTCCTGCATTAACATGTCTGCCTCGGGTCTATCCACGCATCTGAGCAAGACCATGTCAAAGTTTCTTTTGTATAGCACATCATCCTGATTCAAATAGAAGCTTCCAGCTAGCCTCCTCAGGGTTTTCTTGTCATTCTTCGACGCACCTTCAGGATACTCCTGAGTTTTGAGGAAATTCTTGATGTCATAATACCACGGCTTCTCATCAATCACAACAGACTCGGCTGCAAACACATACGCAGGCCTCTCAAGTCGATTCACCGCAACATGTGGCACATGATTCCACCAATGAACTTTGATCATAGACGACAAAGTTGCCAAAGCATCAGCCATTTGATTCTCATCCCGGGGGACATGATACAACTTCACTTTCTTGAAGAACGTCAGTATTCTTCTGGTGTAATCTCTATACGGAATCAAATGCGGCTGGTTCGTATTCCAATCTCCATTGACTTGATTGACCACTAGAGCGGAATCCCCATAAATGTCAAGCGTTTTGATCCTCAGATCAATGGCTTCTTCTATCCCCATGATACAAGCCTCATACTCAGCTTCATTGTTGGTGACGTCAAACGTCAATCTGGCAGAAAAAGGTATATGAGCACCTTTAGGATTGATCAACACTGCCCCAACGCCGTTACCATTCATATTCACAGCCCCATCAAACATCAGTGTCCACTTGTCATCCGGGTCCGGTCCTTCCTCGACAAGAGGCTCTTCGCAATCTTTCATCTTCAGATACATGATGTCTTCATCAGGGAATTCAAACATCATAGGCTGATAATCTTCAATCGGTTGTTCGGCGAGATAGTCTGACAGAATACTACCTTTGATGGCCTTCTGGGACGTGTACTGAATGTCGTATTCTGTTAAAATCATCTGCCAACGGGCAACACGTCCGGTGAGAGCTGGTTTCTCAAAGATGTACTTTACTGGATCCATCTTAGAAATCAACAAAGTGGTATGGTTCAACATATACTGTCTTAGTCGGCGAGCAGCCCAGGCCAAAGCACAGCAAGTTTTCTCGAGCAGTGAATATCTTGTTTCACAGTCGGTAAACTTTTTGCTAAGGTAGTATATGGCATACTCTTTTCGACCAGACTCGTCATGCTGTCCCAATACACACCCCATCGAGTTCTCAGTCACTGACAGGTACATTATCAGAGGTCTCCCTGGAACTGGAGGTATAAGGATTGGAGGTTTCTGTAAATACTCCTTGATTTGTCAAAAGCTTTCTGACAGTCATCATTCCACTTGATCGCTTGATTCTTTCTGAGCAGTTTGAAAATTGGTTCACATGTGGCAGTTAGGTGAGATATGAACCTTGCAATGTAGTTCAACCTCCCTAAAAACCCACGGACTTGCTTCTCCGTTTTCGGTTCAGGCATCTCTTGAATAGCTTTGACTTTAGCTGGATCAACCTCAATCCCTTTCTCACTGACAATGAAGCCTAAGAGCTTCCCGGATCTCACTCCAAACGTGCACTTGTTCGGATTCAACCTCAGTTGAACTTTCTCAACCGTCAAACAGCTTCTGCAAATTAACCAGGTGCTCCTCTTCTGTCTGCGACTTCGCAATCATATCATCTACGTACACTTCAATTTCTTTGTGCATCATGTCATGAAAAAGAGTCGTCATTGCCCTCTGATAGGTAGCACCAGCATTCTTCAGCCCAAATGGCATCACCTTATAGCAGAACGTGCCCCAAGGTGTAATGAATGTCGTCTTTTCCATGTCCTCTGGCGCCATCTTGATCTGATTATATCCGGAGAAACCATCCATGAAAGAGAATACCGAGGATTGAGCCGTATTATCAACCAATACATCAATGTGAGGTAATGGGAAATCATCTTTCGGACTCGCTCTATTCAAATCCCGGTAATCGACACACATTCTGACTTTCCATCCTTCTTCGGCACAGGAACGATGTTGGCCACCCACGGTGGATAACTGGTAACAGCCAGAAAACCCGCATCCCACTGCTTCTGAACCTCTTCCTTGATCTTAGTTGCCATGTCAGGACTCGTTCTACGAAGCTTCTGCTTGACCGAAGGACATCCTTCTCTAAGAGGTAATCGATGCATCACAATGTCTGTATCTAACCCAGGCATATCTTGATACGACCAGGCGAACACTTCCACATATTCTTTCTCAGCATCTCAATCAGCCTCCTCTTGACAGAGTCCTCTAAACAGCCCCAATCTTGATTTCTCTTTTGTCGTCCTCAGTACCCAAATTAATAGTTTCCAACTCCTCCTGATGAGGTTGGATGACCCTTTCCTCCTGCTTCAGTAATCTGGCCAATTCTGCAGGGAGTTCACAGTCTTCCTCACTCTCCTCTTCAGCTTGGTAGATGGGATTATCGAAATCATACTGAGCCATAACAGAATGTTCATAGTGAATGCCATAAGATCGCTTCTGCATGTTTAATGCTTTGTTTTAGAAAAAGAGTTCAAAAAAAGTCACAAAAAACAAAAACATTGCCATTTTTATTATTTTTGAAAAAGAAAAATGAAAACAGAAAACAGAAAGACAGGGATCACAAAGTTTGTTCAAAAAATGTCCTTCATTAATGATAATCATTAAAATATGATGAGGCCCTACAAAAATGAATCACTACGCCTTGGGCAGAACGTAGGATTTTCATGCAAAATGACAAAACAACAGAAAATTACTCTGTCAGAAGAGTAACTTGAACCACTTCTTCAGCCGTCCAGTTGTTGATAGACCCCCCTGGTGCACACGGGCGAACCCAGTTGTCCAAATCACAATCACTGTCACAGTCTTCACTACCGGTTGCAGAGACGTCGCCATGATTCATCAGCCCAGCGCTGGTAAAGGTACTCGGACCCGCTTGACCATTCTGCTCTGCTCGGAGAGGCTCATAACCAACACCAAATTTGTCTTCTTTAACCGGCAAATCCACCATCTTGCCCCAGCCTTCAGCTTTGCCAGAATCAACAACCTCCTTAGCCTGCTTGTAAGAAGTAATTGAAACACCTGGCTTCCTCTGCTCAGCGTACGCCACTTTCTCAAGAGCCACAGTCTCAAACGCCTGGCATAAGGTTTCGTGGATCTCGCCATCCACCTCAACATATTTGAACGAGGATAGATGACTCACCAGAATCTCTTCTTCACCGCACACAGTCACAATCTGACCGTTCCAGACATACTTGAGCTTTTGATGGAGAGTCGACGAGACTGCCCCTGCTGCATGAATCCATGGACGCCCCAACAAACAACTATAGGCAGGCTGGATGTCCATAACATAGAAGATGATATCGAAAACCTCAGGACCTATCTTCACAGGCAAGGTAACTTCTCCACACACAGAACGTTTGGATCCGTCGAAAGCACGAACGATCAGGTCACTGGGATTAAGCACAAACCCTTCCGCATCAATCTTCCTCAGAATCTGCTTAGGCAACACATTCAGCGACGACCCGGTGTCTACCAATACGTGAGACAACACTGCCCCCTTGCACTCCATGGTGATGTGCAAGGCTTTGTTATGGTTTCGCCCTTCAGGCGGTAAGTCCAGGTTGGTGAAACCTACACCATGTCTGGTGCTCACATTGGCCATTACACCCTCCAGTTGATTGACAGAAATCTCCTGAGGCACGTAAGCCAGATTCAACATCTTCAGCAAGGCATTACGGTGTGCCTCAGAGCACATCAACAGTGAAAGTATAGAAATCTTGGACGGAGTTTGATTCAACTGGTCTACAATCTTGTAGTCACTCTTCTTGATTATCTTCATAAACTCCTCCACGTCCTTCTCAAATGACCCCTCGGGCGCTTCCTTCTGGACAGGTTCTTCCTCAACCACAGCTTGCTTACCCTTTGCTCTGGCGAGAGCCTCAGCATTATTGTCCCTCAAAGGCTGCGGTGCGAACAGACGACCGCTTCTGGTAAAACCTCCTGGACCCCCTACATTATCCACAGCCGGACCAACAGTTGCAGGAACTCTATTCGGTAAACCAATTGTCACTGGAGTTTGATTCACTGGTCTTGTCTGACTTTCAGCCCTTCTGTAACTGCGGTGAGCATTATCATACTTCCACGGCACAGCTCTACTATTCTCAACAGTCCTTCTTCCAGGCGCAACGATAGTAGCTGGCACACTGATGGTTACAGGCACGGGAATGGTAACTGGGGTACCATTTGCTGCAGGTGCACTGACAACCCTTTGTCCACGTTCTTCAGACGGTTTAAAGTAAATGGTGATAGTTGACGCTGTTCCACGATCTTTTACAGCCCTACTGAATTGCAAACAACCTTCATCCATCATACCCTGGATACCGGTCCTCAACTGGTCGCACCATTCTCAGATTCTGCACAGCCCAAACAATCTTCATCACAGCCCGGGTAGACACCCCCTTCAGCAGACGGCACTTCACAACTAGCAGAGAAGTCTGAACATCATCAACATTAACAACCAGATCTTCAGCTTCTTTCCCTTCAATATTGTTCACTCTATGCCCACCATGCTGAGGCATAGGGTTGTTTACGACATTAGGCACTGGAGCGAAGTTGATTGCCTTGGCATCGATCAAATCTTGAACCTTGTGCTGGAGAGCTCGACACTTCTCAGTATGGTGGCCTGGTGCCCCAGAATGAAAGTCACATCTAACATTAGCATCATAGCCAGGAGGCAGCACTGTAGGCGGAGCCATTGTACGCAACTCAATCATCCCCAACTTGAGTAGTTCGGGTAATAACTCTGTGTAAGACATGGGCAGAGGATCAAATCTTCTATCAGCCTGCAATTTCTGTCTGGGCTGATAAGGACGTTGCTGTTGTTGTTGTTGTTGCGGTTGTTGAACTCTTGGTTGTTGTTGTTGACGAGGTTGAGGTGCCGGAATAGTCACTGCAGCCACTGGACGATATTGATCTCTGTTAGCATTTGTTCTGTACACACCCCTCTGTGCTGTACAGCATTGGTCTCTCCTTCTCTACGGCGAGGTGCCCCAGAGAAGGGTTTCTTTAATGAAGACGAGGAACCAGCATCATGAATCCTACCAGCTTTAATTAGACTCTCAGTCCTTTCTCCACAAATGACGACATCAGAAAAACTACCGAACGGGCAGCTCCCCATCCGGTCCATAAACACACCTTGAAGAGTACCAATAAACATGTCTGTCAACTCCCTCTCCAGCATAGGGGGTTGAACTCTAGCAGCCAGTTCACGCCACCTCTGGGCATACTCCTTGAAGCTTTCATTGGATTTCTGACATAGACTCTGCAGCTGAGTCCGGCTCGGTGCCATGTCCATGTTGTGTTTGTACTGCCTCAAGAAGGCCTCACCCAGATCTCTCCAGCAGCGGACAGAATCTCTCTTCAATTCCATGTACCAGTCTAAAGAAGCCCCAGATAGACTATCTTGGAAAAAATACATCCACATCTTTTCATCATCGGTATACGCAGAGATCTTTCGATAATAAGCCTGCACATGGGTGCGAGGGCAAGAAGTACCGTTGTATTTGTCGAAGGACGGTGCTTTGAACTTGTGAGGGATTCTCAAACCTTCAACCAACCCCATATTAGTAACATCAAAACCGAGAGAGTTCTGACTTTCCATAGCACGGATCTTCTCAGCAAGAGCTTCAACTTTACGATCTCTTTCATTAACCCTTCCCAGAACGTCTTCGTCTTCACTGAGCAGAGAGAACAAATCCTCTTGTCTGTCAACAATCGGAACAGGATTGCGGGCCGGAGCACGGACTACTCTGGCATTAGCGGCATCTGGAACAATAGGTTGACCGTTGATTCGAATACCCCCTAACTCATCACCTACAGCATAGTTGTTGACGGGTACAGCAGCAGCAATATTGTTATCATCGACTGGGCCTCCCTCTGGCGGAGCATGGTTGATCGGTGGATTTGCAGCCTCTTGTCTCTGAACCATAGCTCGAAGTTCTTCTTGACCTTGCGCAACCCCTTGCATCATATTCATAAACTGGGCCATGCTAGCCTTCATCTCAGCCAACTCAGCTTGAAATTGATCCATACTTCTCTGTTGATTCAGTCTTGTTGAGTAGCGGTGCGGACGTTGATCAGCTATCCTGCCTGAACAGGAACCAAGAGTGAGAAGTCACGATCAAGAACACCTGTTATGCAAAATGATATGAGTATGATGCTAATGATGCGTATGATGCACATGATATGCTCATTTCTCAGGCATTCAAAGAGCCTGACCCATCCTGAAAAGATGGCAACCTGCAGCAACAAGAGAGCAAACAGATACAGGGAAATGCTGACATCCTTATACATACATAAGGATAAAAGGCATACAACCAATGTCAACAGAATATCTGAATAAACAACGTACAAAGAAAAAGAATCCCATCCAACAAGCCTGGAGGTGATTCTCAACAAAAAGATCCAAGACGGAGTACAAGCAAATGAATCCCTTCCAACAAGCCTGGAGGTGATTCTCAACAAAATACAACAAAGATACTATCTAAGACAGACGGTCTTCCGGAATGAGGGTCTTCAGGTAATGGCACTGGTCTATCAACAGTGAGCATTCTGAACAATCTGGTAAAGGAGTAATCTTCTCTTTCAACTGTCTTCTCAGCTCCAAGACTTCTCCTCCAAGGTGGTCCTCTGATTTCTGTCTCAACTCTACTTCCTTCTTCAACTGAGCGTCTTTGTCTCTGAGTTGCCTCTCCAAGTCTCTGATCTTCTTCTGATAGTTGGCTTCAACCCTCTGCAGCCTCAAGCACTCCCTATGTTCTGCATCCAACATGGATTCCATCTCCTGGTAGGATCTCTTCTTGCTCCTCAGTCTACTAGCATCTTCTCCTTGCACTTCCCTGAGTTGATGGGCCAAGTGCAGCTTATCAGCTTGAGCTTTGTACAACTCCATTTGAGTGTCTTGCTCCTTCTCTCTCAGACGACGACTCTCCATTAGGGCTTGCTTATAGTGCTCATCAGGCACACTATCAGCAAGAACCAAAGGTGGTTGCTCCTGCAACGGCTCCATCCTATCGTAGGGCAACAACAAAGTTTCCACTCTCTTCTTGACCCAATCAGTGTAATCGGGCATTGCGATGGCAAACTTCTTCCCTAAGACAGATCCATCCTTCACACCAATAGACTTCCAAGCTCTCCCTATCTGTTCCAACCTAACAGGGTCATTCTGCTTCTCAAAATACACACTTTCAGATACTTCAGCCTCAAGTGGTCTTCCTTTCATCACAAACCCCAACTGGCGAAGAGAAAGAACCGGGTTGTAATTGATGCAACCCCTAGTCCCTATGAGTGGTACATTACGGAATCCTCCACAGCTCATAATGACGTTACGCACATCCATCCGGTAAGATTGCCACCTGATATCATAGGAGGTGAGTGACATGACCCTCTGAGTCCATTTAAGAGTGCTCTGGGTATCCACAAACGGTCCACTAGCTGGCAGAAGAGACAAGAACCATCTGAGCAAAAGTGGGAGACAACACCTGATAGCCCCACCCTTACCATGCCTACTGTGAATAGCATAGTAAGTGTCAGCCAATAGAGTAGGAACTGGATTTCCTCCAATGAAAATACTGACTGCAGCATAGTCAACAAAATTCGGCATACTCGGAAACAAGACGATCCCATAGATCATGACGGCCAACTGAGCATGAAAGGCTTCCCAACTTCCCTTCTCTGCTTCTTCTCTAGCTACCCTCAACAGAAATTTCAAAGGCAATCCTACAACATCCCCACTGGACTTCCAACTCTTACTAACCTCCTCAACACTCAAACGGAGAGCTCTGGCAATCAATCTGAAGTCGACCTCCTTTGGAACGTCCAAGAAGGGAGTCTGATGCTGAATAGGGATACTCAACAGGACAGAATACTCCTCGAGAGTAGGTGCTAACTGGTAATCTTGGAAAGTGAAGCATCTGAGCTCTGGGTCATAAAACTGTAGTAGTGTCTGCAGAGGCACCGGATCCACTACCGTCTTCAATACTGTCAAGATATCTCCGTACCGCCCAACGAAACTCTTCAGTCGATCGTCTGTCACGAGACTACCCAACTCAACTAGTGGAGTCAACGGCTCACGGTGGAAACTGTAGGAACAGGTCTTCCGCTTCGGCTCGGGAACCGTTGCCATCTCTATCAGCAGACAAGCTCGGGAATGTACCTGAGAAATGATATGCATGCAGGGATTAGTTTTTTTTTCTTCTTTTCTTCTTTTTTTCCTTTTTTTTTTCTTTTTTTTTTTGTATCTTTTTTTTATTGCGTTTCTTTTGAAAAATAAATATGCTATGATGCAAATGATGCAGACTGGACTGGCTGGTTGTGCAAACTCTGATACTAGGTCGAAGCTTCAGTCGAAATCGAAACATAAATCCCACTTAAGGTCAACCGAAAACTGTTGTCTGAACTAGAGTCACCAACAGAACCAAGTCACCAACAGAACCGAGTCACCAACGGTACCTGTAATGAAATAACCCTTCCCCACTCACAGGTGTAGTCTAGGCCAGGGTAAGGCTTGAGAGAAACGCAGCATAAATAACCTTTCGCAAAATACTGTCATATACACACCCGAAGTATGTAACGACAGCATCCCACCAGGGTCTGAACTGCTCGTGATATCAATGTTCCGCTAAGTGGCGCCATACCACCCGCTTCCCATGAATCACTCTATTCCTAGGTATCCTAGATTGCACTCATGGTCTGGGTATTGGACCTTTTACCTCAACTGACTCTTCCCCCCACACAGAGAGAAACAAACAACCAGCCAGGTGAACAGATGAATAAATGCAAACATTAATGCAAACATAAATGCAAACAATAGACAATGAATGCAAACAGTAAATAATGAATGCAATAAATAAACACAGCATAAAGCAACCAAAACCCTAACCTAAAGAGCGCTAGGAGAGACTCGCTCAGGGAAGATGGACCAGCATAGGTCAACTTCTCTATATTCCCCAGCAGAGTCGCCAGCTGTCGCATCACGCGAAAAACCGGCGGGAAAAGAAAGAACAACAGAGCCGCCACCGTGCGTTATTTATCCCAAAAGAGGGAAAGGAAACGCTCAGAGTAAACCTGGGAAAGAACATGGTCTCGCGACCAAAGAGGATGGGTTCGGGAGTCGGTTATGCGAAGGGAAGGTATTAGCACCCCTACGCATCCGTAGTACTCTACGGGATCCACGCACACTAGAAAGGAAATTGGTTGCTAAACACTGCTCAAACACACACACACTGGCTGAAAGAAACGAAAGAGACTGACTGAGACTGACTCGGCAGGATGTCGCATCCTGGGCCTACTTAGTCTATCAGGCATAGACATCAGAGTCGAAGTAGTTCGGACTGGGGAAACGACACATGCTCGCTAGGATATCGCATCCTATGCATACGTATCTTCTCGGACGAGAGAAGAATCAGAGCATTCGTAGCTCGGCTGACACGCACACAAACAAAACAAGACAAAGGCAAACGTGGAGCCCGACTGCCAATCGCTGGACTTATGTCAGCATCCGAACCTAAACACACGCAAAGAGGCAAACGTGGAGCCCAAATGCCAATCACTGGACTTATATTGACATCCGAACCAAAACACACACACACTGGAACCCAAATGCCACTCGATGGACTTACATCGGCTTCCAAGCACACAACAACACAACAGGTTGATAGGGAGTCGGGGACTCAGCCTATAACTGTCAAGCACACACACAAACGAACGGACAACAGATTGCTAAGGAGTCAGGGACTCGAGCCTAGCAAAGGTCAGACAACACACACAAAAAGAAAAAAGGGCGCCCGGAGAGATCAGCTCAATCTCCTGCCTACATACTTCATCTGGTATGAAGATCAGGGCGATGTAGTTCCCCTACGCAGGGATAAAGGACTAGCCTAACCAGATAACAGAGGGAGACACAACTAGGGAGACTACGACTCGAGCCTAGATGTTATCATGCAAATCATCCCTAAGTTAAGGTTTCTAGCTAAATGGCACAAGGGCCAACCTATCCTAAGCATGGCTCACACAGGAAGCAAGCCACACACATTTGACTTGCACAGGAAGCAAGTCAAGCAAAACCTAACTTGCACAGGAAGCAAGTCTAACTAAACCTAACTTGCACAGGAAGCAAGTCAAACTATCCTAACTTGCACAGGAAGCAAGTCAAACTATCCTAACTTGCACAGGAAGCAAGTCAAACAATCCTAACTCGCACAGGAAGCAAGTCAGACAATCCTAACTTGCACAGGAAGCAAGTCAAACAATCCTACAAGCACAGATAGCACACGCTATACACAAACAAGTGGCTCAAACAAGGGTTAGGTTTTAGTCAAGGGGTCATATCAACCTCGACAAACAAACCTCTGGAACTGGGTGAATGTTGCTCTTAACCTTGCCATTGAGGGGCTAAGGTGAAGCAGATGAAAGGATGAAGTGAGGATGAGACCTCACAGCTCTTATCCCTGGCCTGGGAGAGCTCAAGACAAGAATGTGTGGGTTCAGAAAGTGGGAACCCGTCTACACATTTAAGACTGACTCAACTGTGCAATGGCACAAGATCTTGGGTTTTTATCTGTAATGCATCAACACAGTGGTGTGAGCAAAGCAGATGACACACTGAATAGTGGGGGATAGATTGCATATCCCTACCTTCCACCAATTGCCTCTTCACTTAGGAGGTCTTTGACTCTATGCAAGGACAAAAGTAAACAACCACAAACATTGCCTCTTAAGGAGGACTTCAGACAGTTGCCTGGCCAAGTAACAAGCCAGGTCTTCCAGACTACATGAAGTAAAAGAGACATACCTCAATGCAAATTGCTTATACAAGCAAAGCAAAGCAAAAAGTTCACAAGGAACTAAGCAACTAAAACACCTGAAACAGTCAAGCAGATGTTAGTATGCAACAAAACAAACAGAAACAGAAACCAACAGTCAATTGGAGGCACATGGATGTGCAAGGCACAAGGCTTAAGGCATGTGAGCCAAGCCACCTACAAAACAAAGAGGTTAGGCAATGATACTTGGGTAAGCTCAATCAAAAGGATTGGTTTTAATGGCCATTTGATGGTCAACCTGAAATCACAAGCTCAAAGGTGAGTAACAGGACCACTAGGGCAAGCCTAGGGTCAAAAGTGAATGAGAAAGTCAAAACAGCAAGGGTTAGGTATCCAAAATCATGTTCAAACAATTAGGAAACAAAACCAATTGGTTTCACACTCATATCAATCATCATCATCATTTCATGAACCATTTAGGTCAAAACATGGCAAACAGAAGCTCATAGAAATCAACAGAAAGACTTGCATCAAAAGCAATCTAAACATTTTCCAAAAATCATCAAATAAATCATGATCAAACCTAACATATAGCATGGTAAGCACGTCAAATTTCATCCCATTTGGATGAGAGGAAGGCAGTCAATGAAAATCATGATGTCAAACCAAATTCAAGCATGCACAAAGAAAGTCAACAAGCATGGGTCAACTTCAAAAAATCATATCAAATTGAAAACAGATGAGAAATGAATGAGATTAACACCAATGCCAAGTTTGAGATGTCTAGTTATCACATATCAAATTTCATGTCCATCTAATAAAGTATGAGAATTTCACAAATGAAATGGGAACATGTGTCACACAAAGTCCACATTTGACTAGGCAGGGAAGAAAAATCTCAAACAAATGGAAAATTGTTCAAATAAATCCAAGAAAATTCACAAGTCAACTAGACATACAAGAGTAAACTCATGCAAAATTTGGGGTCATTTGGACGTAAGGAAGCATGTGAACAAAATTAGGGAAAATGCATGATCATGGTATGGCACCAAATGTAACACATGACTTCAAAAAATCATAACCAGCAAACCACAAATGGGAAATCCACAAACTTTATACCAAAATCACCATGAAGGTGTCTAGTTTAAGCACAAAACATTTGAGAGCCATTGGATACATTCTCATCATTTCACAATTGATTTGGCAAAGTGTACAAAATTTGGTCACATGTCACAAACCCTAAGGCCATTTAAAAACCATCCATCCAAAAATTCTGGAAAAATAATGATAAAAAAGTAGAGATCATGATGAACACAACACAAAAAATCCCACTCAATTTGGACCAACAAAGAGCAAGTTGTGAATTTTGGAAGATTGATGAAATTATTGAAGAAATTAATTGAATTTATATGGAGAAAATGGCATTTTGGTAAATAACCCAGTCACTTATCAAAACGACCGTGTTTTGGTCCAGAAAATGAAATGTTTTGATTGGCTGGAGGGAGAAAAGTCATGCACACGAAAATGGACCAAAATCTGGGCAAATTTGGGATTAGGGTTCTTATCAAAAAATCGTGATTTCTCAATTCTTCCCCAAAGTGTCAATTAAGCATACCATTGTAAACATCAAACACCATACAACAACAATCCAAACCCTAATTTCATCAATTTGAACTATACAACAAGGAATCACAAGAAACATTTTCAAACATCAAACTTTATCTCATCATTTCTTCATGGACAGGCAATCATTTTCAAAAAGGAAAGCAACATGATACTCAGCATTAAAAAAACTATTCAAAACATGTCTCAATTTTAGAAATGGTGGAAGTTGAAAACTTACCAATTTGGAGGGCAGTTTGTGTTCTTGGTGTTGTTTTGTGATGCCTTGCCAAAACAGATGAGCCTTCAACTTGCCAATGATGGAAAATGATGATGGTATGGCTCAAGGCATTTTGGAAGTGCTTAGATCATGGACTGTCAAAGTTGAAAAATGCAAATGAGGTTTTGGTGCTGCTGGCAGTTGGTTTGTGCTTGACAGGTTCTTTGGAGTTTGTCCAAACAAAATTCGAATGTAAATAGCCAAAGGTGATTTGGGAGGGTGTATGGTTTGAGCAATGGCCAAAGGTTGAATGCAGGGTTTGGGCAACTTTGATTGGTTATGTTGGTTTTGTGGCAAGGCCTGGTTGGGACTGTCAAAATGCAAGGCTCAAGTTTGGTTTCCTTCAGTTTTTACAGGTTTTGCAAGTGAGGTGAGTTTTTGTTGGTTAGGACAGAAGATGTGGGAATGCAAGGCAAAAGCTAGGGCAGTTTGAGAGAGGGTATGGAGTTGGCTAGCAGTTGGTTGTGTTGCAAAAGGTGTTTGCTGCAAGATGTTGGCAAACCAAACTTAGTTCATTGGTTTTGGATAGAGGAAGTTAGAGTGCAAGATGGCAGTTAGCAGTTTTTTTTCATGAGGGATGGCTAAGGGTGTGTGTGTTGGTCCTGTTGGTTTCTCATGACAGGAAGAGGGGAGGTCTGATGTTGGGCCATAGCCAAGTTTTTGTTGACAACCAGTTTGAAAAATGCCAAGGCCAAGTGAGAGCAAGGTGAAAACAAAACTTTTTTGCTGCAGGGTTATGACAGGTTTCTAGGAGAGAAAAATGCCAAGGGTTTTCTTTTGGAAAAATGAATGAAGGTTCCTTTTGTGGTATGCTGTTTTGACAGCTTTGATGACAGAAAAACCAAATGCAAAATGGCCAAGTGATCTTGTTTTAGGATCAGTCATCAATGGTTTATGCTGCTACTGCTACTTGTTTTTGATGACCAGGAAAAATGCAAAATGGCCAAGTGGGATCATGTTGCTGCTAGGTTGTTGCTGTTAGAAGTTGGCAAGGTTTTTTGAGAAGCAAAATGCCAAAGTGTTTTTGTATGCTGGCTACTAGTTTCAAAGATGGGGAGCCGATTGTGCCAGGCCAGGCAGGTTAGGTCATGCCTTTTTGTTTTTGACAGATGAAGTGAGGTGAAGGCAAGATTCAATCATGACCTTCTGCTGCAGTGTGGCCTATTATGTTTGTTGACAGAAAAAGCATGGTGATCTGTTGCATTTGGTTGACAGAAAAAGCATGGTGATCTGTTGCATTTGGTTGACAGAAAAGTGAGGGCAAGGTTCCCTCTTGACAGGAATTACAAATAAGAAAAATGCCCTGCTGTTTTGTATTGTTTTGGCCAAATGGTTTTTGCCCTGCTGTTAGTGTGTTCACAATCACAGAAAAAATTGGTGAATAAGGATGCTACCTCATGGTACAAAAGCATGGTCTGGAAACATGTACTTTTTTCTCTATCCAATTTACCTTGGCCAAAAATCCTGTGATGCCCCCCTGCTGTTATTGTCCTCAAAAGGACAGAAAATACACCCTGAATTCTGCTGCATTAAATATGGCATGGTATGGTTTCTTTTAATTGTACAGCAGGGTGAGGTTTTCTAGAGAGTGAGTGGTATGCTGTTATATGTGTATCCAAACCATGATAAAATGCTGCACACCATTGCCACTAGGTCTGCTGCTGTAAGTACAAGGTATGGTGTTGATCATCCTTTAAGTGCACAGCATAGTGTGTTTTTGAGCCAATTGTCAAGAGTGTTTGGTCTGTTGCTATGTGTGTCCAAACAGAAAATGATGGCCCCCAAAAATTCTGCTATGTGAGAGTAGTACAAGGCAAGGTTGCAAGAGGTATGGTTCATGAATTGGACATGTCCTTTTGCCAAAATTCAAGTGAGCAAGCATGGCTATGTGTAATGTTGGAGTATGGTTGCATAATGAGGTTTACTATGGCAGAAAACTTGCTGCATAATTGCTGTTTGAAGGTACCAAGGCATGGTTGTGGAAAGCAAGGACAAGCATGGTGCAATGGTACTTTTCTTACAATTCAAGCAACCAAACAAGATTCATATGTTCTGCATAATTTGACCTTGCAAACACCTTCTAAATGACATTTATGAGCTGTCCCAATTGGCCAAATGCTGAAAAAATGTTTGAGTCGAAAAGTCAACTCTTGGTCAAACTTTGAATTTAAATGAAAAAGGTCCAAAAATGCCATTTTGATTGGTAAGGTTTCAGGTCATGAAATTTATATTTTTGGAAAGAGGATAAAAAATGTGGTTTGTAGGAAAAAACCCCACCAAATTTGGCCAAACGGTTTGGGAGATATGGCCCTTTGAAGTTCAAGATTTTCTAAAATCGATTCGATCATAACTTGCCAACCACACATGGGAATTGAGAGTTCTATGACTTTTTGGAAATGAGAGAACAAGATCTTCAACTTTCATGTTGGGCAAAAATTCATTTGAGGCTTGTATCACAATGTAAGTTTGAGGATTAAAACTTTCCATTTATGGCAGTTTTCAATTACAGGCCCAGTTTCCATTTTGGGAAATTCATGATCTGGCTTCAAATTCTTCCATGATGGGGTTTGGCATGATGTATGATGACTATTTGGACATGAATGAACTCCCACAAACCAATTCCAATCATCAAATCTCTGATTAAATGGACAGTTGACCAATAGTTGACTATTAGGGTTTTTGTCTGATTATGCATTGACTGATGAATTCCAAACCCTAATTCCTTGAGGACTTGACTTCAAATGATGTCCCAAGTTGTATGAACTCTTGATTATTGACTATGGTGCCCAAATTCCACAAGAACGACCACCATCCACTGCTTTGACTGACAGTTGACTTTTCTAGGGTTTTTGACTGTCTGGGCATGAACTGCTGACCTCTGAGCCCTTAACCCTTGACATGAACACTTCAAATAGACCTCCAAGCCATGTGAACTTGTTGGACAAACCCCAAGGCCTTGATTCAATGAGAAATTCCTTTACTTGCTTGGTTGACTGATCAGGAGATTAGTTTGACCTGATTCTTGATTGCTTGCTCTTGAGGCAACAGAGGGACAATGCAAATGCTATGCAATGGACCATGATATGCTATGACCTAGTATGAAAATGTATGTATAATGGTAGGTGCAAATTTGAGGTGCTACAATAAGCTATAACCTGCTTATTCTGCATCAACACACCACCTAGACCCAACAATGAAGCATCACAGTAAACCTCAAATAATTCCGACGAACTCGGTAATACCAGGATAGGAGCAGTAGTCAACCTTCTCTTTAATTCTTGAAAACCTTCTTCACATTTCGAATCCCAAACAAACGCTTGCCCCTTTCTAGTCAACATCGTCAACGGTAACGCCAACTTAGAAAATCCCTCAATGAACTTCCTATAATAACCAGCCAACCCAAGGAAACTTCGAATCTCAGTAACAGACTTCGGAGCTTCCCACTTAGATACCGCTTCTATCTTAGAAGGATCAACAGCAACACCACCTCTTGAAATCACGTGACCAAGAAAACTCACCTCTTCCAACCAAAATTCACATTTGGACAGTTTAGCGAATAACCTCTTTTCTCGGAGAACTTCTAAAACCACTCTCAAATGCTCAGCATGTTCTTCTTCAGATTTCGAATACACCAAAATGTCATCAATAAACACCACAACAAACTGGTCTAGATACGGATGGAAAATCCTATTCATATACTCCATGAATACTCCAGGCGCATTAGTCACACCAAAAGGCATTACAGAATACTCATAATGTCCATACCTTGTTCTGAAAGCAGTCTTCTGAATATCTTCAGTTTTCACACGGATCTGATGATACCCAGATCTCAAGTCTATCTTGCTGAACACACTTGCACCAACCAACTGATCCATCAAATCATCAATCCTCGGTAAAGGATACCGATTCTTGATCGTCACTTTATTCAGTTGCCTGTAGTCCACACACAACCTCATAGTACCTTCTTTCTTCTTAACCAACAACACTGGTGCACCCCACGGTGACACACTTGGACGAATAAACTTCTTATCCAACAAATCTTCCAACTGACTCTTCAATTCAGTTAACTCAACAGCAGACATACGGTACGGAGCCATCGATATCGGTCTAGTACCAGGTACCAATTCAATCGAGAACTCGACTTCACGCTCTGGCGGTAATTCATTCACTTCTTCCGGAAACACATCAGGAAAATCACACACCACAGCGAGATCGCCAATCACCAGTTTATCTTTAGCTTCCAAAGTCGCTAACAGCATAAACAACTCTGCCCCATCTGCTACTTCCTCATTCACCTGCCTTGCAGATAGAAATAAACTCTTTCCTTCCTCAATCTCAGGAAATATCACAGTCTTATCAAAACAATTGATAGAAACCCGGTTAAACACCAACCAGTTCATACCCAGAATAACATCGATCTGCACTAATGGAAGGCACACAAGGTCTATCCCAAAATCCCTACCAAAAATACTCAAAGGGCAACTCAGACAAACAGAAGTAGTAGTCACTGAACCCTTCGCAGGAGTATCAATCACCATACTACCAAGCATCTCAGATATCTCTAACTTAAGTTTCACAGCACAATCCAAAGATATAAAAGAATGAGTCGCACCTGTGTCAATAATAGCTATAAGAGGAAAGCCATTAATATAACACGTACCTCGGATCAAACGATCATCTGCAAAAGTCTCAGAACCTGATAAAGCAAAAACCTTGCCTCCCGACTGGTTCTCTTTCTTCGGCTTAGGGCACTGTGGACTGATGTGGCCCACCTCTCCACAGTTGAAGCAAGTCACAGTCTTCAATCGGCAATCCGCAGCCAAATGACCACCTTTTCCACATTTGAAACACTTCTTCTCATTACTGGTACACTCATGGATACGATGTCCAGCCTGACCACATCTGTAACACTTAGCAGGAGCACTAGAGTCTCCCCCACTAGGCCTCTTCATCCCACTCTGCCTCTGAAAACCTTTGCCAGCTGCATACGGTTTTCCACGATCAATCTGATTCTTACCCTTCCTATCAACCCTCTGCTGATAGCTCTCTGCTCTGGCTTTGGAATCCTGTTCAAAAATCCTGCAACAGTCAACCAAATCAGAAAACACTCTAATCCTCTGATATCCAATCGCCTGCTTGATCTCGGGACGCAACCCGTTCTCAAACTTCACACACTTTGAAAATTCCCCAGCAGCCTCAGCATAGGGAGTATAATACTTCGACAGCTCTGTGAACTTAGCAGCATACTCCGTAACAGACCTGTTACCCTGCTTCAATTCCAAGAACTCTATCTCTTTCTTTCCTCTGACATCCTCTGGAAAGTACTTCCTCAGAAATCTCTCTCTGAACACTGCCCAAGTAATCTCAGTATCTCCAGCAGTTTCCAAATCAGTGCGGGTAGCAACCCACCAATCATCAGCTTCTTCTGACAGCATATGTGTACCGAACCTGACCTTCTGGTTATCAGCACACTCAGTTACTCTGAAGATCCTCTCTATTTCCTTCAACCATTTCTGAGCACCATCTGGATCGTATGCTCCCTTGAACATTGGAGGATTGTTCTTCTGGAACTCACTCAACTGACGAGCAGCTCCCATTCCCATAACATTCGGATTTCCTCCAAGTACTCCAGCTAGCATACCCAGAGCCTCAGCAATTGCAGCATCATCTCTACCTCTTCCAGCCATCTCTATTCTGAAACCCAAACAAGCTAAACAAATAAGTACTGATAGGGTTACACAACACCTATCCCGTACAGGGGAAACAGAATAATTACGACTCGACACGACCGACTATGCTCTGATACCACTAATGTAACACCCTTCTAAATACCCCAAATTATTATAATTAAAATAACAATATATACATTCATCAGAGTAATTATGCCCCGAAGGGTGTCACACAATCATTTCACAACAATTATCAAAATATCCTGTCATGCTCATTTCTTTAATCAAAATAAGATTCTTTGCATAAATCGCAGCGGAATCAATTCAACATCAATGTAAAACATGTAACACAATACATGTCAATCATTCAACAACAGAAATCAAATTAATTAAAACATCCCCTCCCGATGTTACATCTATCAGAGCATGACCCATAAGAAACTACTCTAGACTCCAAGCATTAGCTTCTACTCAACTCACTGCTTGTTACCTGAAAAAGAGTTGTAAGGGTGAGTTCCTCAATCAATATAACGAGCATTATACAACATTATGTAATGTTAAGTAAATAACGCATCAAATCACCCTAACCAGACCACATATTCAATAACAGCAGTATCAACTCAAACAACATACTTAACAATAACATATAGCATATGTATAATCTCAAACCATACTCAATGGCCACACAACAATACCAACACAAACACACGTGTAATATTGGAATACATCCATTCATATTACACGCCATACATATATTATGCAATGAGACTCCATGCATGCGGTACCGACTATTTGTGAACATATAGTTCAACCTCACCGTCCAAATCCAGGCACGGCTACCAAGCTCACTAGTCCCACTCATTTGAGACATAGTGACTCACTCACTAATTCCTCACCATGGGAATTAGCTACCACCCCAAATGGGCCATGAAATGCACGCTACTCACCTAGCATGCAAACAATCAACAACAGTCCAAAAATGACTAAACTCACTAATTCCTCACCATGGGAATTAGCTACCACCCGAAGGCCACAATATGCATGCTAATCACCTAGCAATGCAACATCCACAAGAATCAAGAATAGACACATGCTCACACTCTAAGCCATAATACAGTCTATTCACAAATGTATACATTCACATCATCATGTATACCATCACACATCATCAACATAATTAATCACAAAAGCATATCATATCATGCCACAAAAGCAAACACAGTATTAGCACACTCTACTAATACCTATGCCACTCAAAACAACGGGAAATGATCCCTATCACATCATATCTCAGCTAAGTCGCATCACTCAGCCTAGACAACCAAAAACTGCACAACAGTAGCACAGCAAAACACAATTCTGCCCATACGCGTATTGCCTCTGCCATACGCGTATTGCCCAAACCTGGCCAAACTCATACGCGTAATGCCCACTCTCATACGCGTATTGCGCGTTCCCTCGCCCAACTCATACGCGTATCACCCGTCTCATACGCGTATGCTACGCGTATTAATCTCCTATTACGCGTACCAACAGAGACCAATTCACGTTCAAAATGCCATCTTTTCCACTCATACGCGTAAAGCTTCCCCCCATACGCGTACCAACACCTCATACGCGTATTGCCTAGTGCCATACGCGTATGACCAGAAACCAGAGCTCACAGATCTGCAATGGCTTTCTCTGCTACGAGATCTACCCAATTCAACCTTCTACAGTCCAAATTTTACACACAATTCATTCCTATCATCTATCACTAATCATACACTTTCGATTTTCACAACTTGCTAACCTTTCCATCTCAAATTCCTACGAATTTCGTCAATTATAATCAAATTTTCGTTCATCTCAAAAGTTTCACAATTCAGCATATATCATCCAATCAGAGGTAAAACAAATGGTCTATTACTACCCAGTACATATCATCCCATAATACCCGTTAATTGATGATAAACCCCCCTTACCTGAGTTAATCCGGCAGCCTCTGAGCTCCAAGCTTCTCCTTCCTTCAACCTTCGTTCTCTGGTTCTCTTTTTGCCCTTTCTGCCTCTTTTCCCCTTTCACGTGAAAACCTTTTTCCAAAAGTTGGGACTTTTTATTATTCCAACTTATATACTCCAATAATATTATTCCACTAAATAATTACCCCAATAATTATTATTCCAAAATAATAATAAAATAATAATAATCCAAACTTCCAATTATTCAATTAAATTAATAAATAAAATATTAATTTAAATTAAATAATTAGCTTAGTTTAATTGGGGTGTTACAGCTAATGTATGAAAACTTATCAAGAATGGACAAAGCCACAAAACAATTGAATGAGTGAAATTAACCAATTAGGATTATTCACAAAGGATGTCAAAGTATGATTAGAATTCAATTCAAAAGAAGTATTATGAAAATGAAGTTTGGAAAATCAGAGGCTTAAGGCCTAGGTTTCTAATTTGAAAACAAGTGAGAATGTTTGCACAATAGTTTTCAAGTTTGGATTAACATGCAACTGGAGGTTTGAAGAAACAAAAGGTGGGAGGGTTAAGGGATGTAAAACTTCTTAGATGTTCACCTCTTGATATCATATGTAGATGATTCAAGTGATTCCTTTGGAATAGGCAACAAGCAAATAACAGATAAGCAACATAAATGGATACCGGATGCCAATCAATGGACTTACACCAATCTCACAAAACAAACATGGATACCGGATACCAATCAATGGATTTACACCAACCTCACAAAAGAAACATGGATACCGGATACCAATCAATGGATTTACACCAATCTCCTAAAACAAAACAAAACAATGGATACCAGATGCCAATCAATGGACTTATACCAATCTCTCAAAGCAAAAACAAAACACGGATATCAGATGCCAATCTATGGACTTATTCCAATCTCAAAGGAATGATCATAGGAAACAAATGCCAATAAATGGACTTACAATTGACTCCTCACATACAACAAACAAAACAAATGCAATAAGCAAGAGGAAACAAGTTGCCAATAAATGGTCTTACACTCGACTCCAAGGAAATAGGATGCCAATCAATGGTCTTAGTCCCAACTCCTTCCAGATCATAGGAAACAACCGCCAATAAATGGACTTACAATTGACTCCTCAATGGACAAACAAAAGTGTCACAAAGATATGAACAATGATCATGAAATGATGTACAATTAATGATGATAAATGCACATAGGCACACTCAAACAAATATGCACAGATGAATCAAGTAAGCAAACAAGCAAGTCAATTAGCACACACTATACACAATCAATTAGGCTCAAGCAAGGTTAGACTTTACAGCCAACTGGAATGGGGTAATTTGTGCTCTTAACCCTAACATTGAGAGTTAGGGTGAAGCAGATGAAATGGAGATGAGGGGTGTGCCTCATAGCTCTTATCCCTGGCCTGGGAGAGCTTTAAACAATAGAAGGTGTGGGAGTTCAGAAAGTAGGAACTCTTCTCCATAAGTGATTGACTCTATAAGATCTTGGGTTAGTATTCACAATGCATCAACACATGGTGTGAGCAAAGTGAATGACACACTGAATAGCAGGAGATGGACTACACATCTCTTTTATCTACCTGCCCACATAACAGGACAGGTCTTCCAGACTACATGAAGAAGAGGGATTATACCTAAGTGGTTAAGAAACCAAGCAAAAGCAAAATTCAAGTGAACTTAAAGCAACTTATATACCTGTGAAAACACTAAACAAATCAGTACAATATTCAGACAAATGGACAACAGTCAATAAGCAACAAACAATCCCAATGTACAAAATGTGTAAGCCAAAAGTCAAACTAAAATGAGTTAACATCAACCTACAAAACACACAAAGATTAGTAATCAAAAGCAAACATCAATTCTCAAATGGTGAAGCATCAACAGCTATGGAACTTGAATGCTCAACCTGAAATCAAAGCTCAAATGTAAGCCACAAACCACTAGGTCAAAGCCTAGGGTCAAAGATGGAGAAAAAATTCAAAACAGAACTTGAAATTTAACATGAATCAACTTCAATCACATCTTGACACATTCAAAAAGGTCTCATATCAAAATCAATCACCAAATTCATTTCATGATCAATTGAAGTTCAAGGAAATTTTAAAGCTCAAATGTGGTCAACCAGAATGAAAAATCTCAATTAAATCATAAATGATTCAAATAATTCCAACAAAATTCATGATCAATCACAACATTCATAATATGTATCACACAAAAAATCAGACGCATAGGACATCATTTGGTATGGAAAACACATCATACAAGTTGAACATCAAAAGGTGTGACACAAATTGTCACACCAACTTAGCACAATCATAAAACAGAATTGACAATTGATAAAAATACCAAATCAACACCAAAATGTCAAGCAATGTGTCTAGTTTCATCATGCAAATTTTCAGAATCATTGGATCAAAGACCAGCATTTCACAAAGGTATAAGCATGGCAAGGTCAAATATGAATTTTCTAATAGTTATGAATTTTCTAAGATGAGAAAAATTAAAAAAAAATACATGTGAAGCATAGTATATGGAAAAGGAGGGAAAAGGAAAAAATAATGAAACATTTGAATAATTGCATTGGCCAGGAATCGAAATCAGGCAACATTCAAAAGTGGCGCGCGCTCAAAACGACACCGTAT
Source organism: Lathyrus oleraceus (assembly GCF_024323335.1). NCBI lineage: Eukaryota > Viridiplantae > Streptophyta > Magnoliopsida > Fabales > Fabaceae > Lathyrus > Lathyrus oleraceus. The sequence goes on from NC_066581.1 coordinate 423,541,228, forward strand.
AGCTCAAACCCTAGCGCGCCAAATGTTTCGTAGCTAAATTCAAAAAGTCGTAGCTAAATTGAAGCAGTTTCGTGGCTAATCTGGAAATGATGAACATTCAAGGTTGAAGATGAAGATCATCATGATCTTCATTTGGATTTTCCAGAAAATAAAAAAATGTGTCCAGAAATCATCCAAAAGCATACCAATCGATTCATCATGCAATGCACATTCAAGATCCATAATCATTTCAACATAAAACACCAAAACAAGCACGGATCGAAGAAATTAAAAGTCATCATCAAAACTTCAATCTATCGTATCTCACTCAAAACAGCACCAATTTGCACGATTCAAAGCTCAGAATTACCAGCATACTTAGATCTACAACATCATGGCAAGGAAATTCAAAAATAAGAGGTTCGAATTGTAACCTCTTGAAGAGCAGAAGTTAGAATCGTGCTCCACAATGCTCAGTAATGCCTTACAGTTCCTCTACAATGATTATTTAGGTGATTGATGATGAATTGGAAGCTCAACAACACCCGAATCCAGCAAATTTTGGAATCACCATGAATGCTTCCATCTTCGAGTATGCTTCAATTTGGCACTGTTTCTCTTGGTTCCACGTCCAATTCTTCTCAAGAACACTTCAGGATCAAGAATCAAGCAATGGAATGTGCTTTTGTTTGAAGAATTTGGAAGAAATTTTTTAGAGAAAAATTTGAGATTCTTGATCTAGATCTGAAAAATGAGTGTTCATCCCTTGAAAACAATTAGGTTTTTCTTTATATATGCCTTGCTAATTATGTTTAAATCATGCTTAAGCCAAATGCTAATGAGATTAGTCAAGTTTTAAGGTGTATGTGCAAATTGGTTTTTCACCTTATGCATGACATGCATGTGTGAACAGTGCACGAATTTCCCTCATTTTCACTTAAAAACACATTTTGAAACCAACGGTGATGGCAAAAAGTTCAAACCATGCACCAAATTTGAATTTTGTAAATTCCCTCCAAAAAGCCAATGAATTAACAAGTGCTCATGTGATGACAATTCATGTAATGTGATGCATGATTTGGAAATTAGATGTCAAGAGGAGAATTTTGCAAAAAGAGCCACTCATTTTGGAGCTTTGGTTGAAAACTTATGGCCATTTGAATCTTCAAGCATACTTTGCCATGATTTGACATATCTCCTCAACCACACATGAGAAATCCTTGATCTTGGACTTTTCGGAAATGGGAGAGAAAGATCTACAACTTTCATGTTCAACAAAATTTTCATTTGAAGCTTTTTTGATGATGTAATATTGAGTTGAAGTTGGTCCAAAATCTTTCCATTTTTGGCAAATTCAAATTATAGGTCACTTTCTATTTTTGGAAAGTTTTGACCTGACTTTAAGTTCTTCAATGTGAATGTTTGAAATGTCAAATGAGACTTGTTTGAACATGAATGAAGTATTTCTAATCACTTCCCACCTCCAAATCCACAGTTGACTTTCTAGGCCTTGAGTTGACCTGAAAATGTTCTGATGAAATTCAAGCCTCTACCACTTGGGATTTTGCTTCAAAATAACATCATAGCTCATATGAACTCTTGTGAATGATTGTGGGGTCCAAATCTCAAGAATGACCACCATCTATTGCTCAATGAATGCCTTGAATTGCCTTAACCTGTTAATGCTTCATCTGCAAGACAAAGGTTAGATGACATATTTTTGTACTTTTGGTTAGTGATAGAAAGAAAAGCAATGATATACAAATGCAAGGAATGCTTGGTGATCAAGAACCACTCTCAAAAAGATGACCAACCCATAGGGAAGGAAGCAAGGTGTCCAATGATCCTTGAGGCCATGTAATGATATGATATGATGCCATGAGGGATCTTAGGGACAAAATTGGGGTCTTACAGTCTGGAGCCATATCCACATTGTATTTATATTGCTTGATGAAGGCCTCGCCAAGATCGTTGAAAGATCGGATGTTCGCACTCTCCAAACCCATGTACCACCTGAGAGCGGCACCGGACAGACTGTCCTGGAAATAATGGATGAGCAGTTGGTCGTTGTCAGTTTGCGTTGACATATTGCGAGCATATATCACAAGATGGATGATAGGGCATGTGTTTCCCTTATACTTCTCAAAGTCAGGTACTTTGAATTTAATAAGGATCTTCACGTTGGGCACAAGGCATAACTCAGCAACACTTTTACCAAAGAGGTCCTTCCCCCTCAAAGTTTTTAGTTCCTTGCGAAGCTCAAGGAATTGGTCCTTCATATCATCCATCTTTTCATAAACATTTGGGCCCTCAGATGGCTCAGAGTGGTAGATGGTATCTTCGACCCTTGGTAACGTGTGCACAACGGGAGGTGGCACTGAAAGGACCAGGCTAGATGCCGGCAGAGAAGCAAGAGTAGGGGCGAAGCCCTCTGGTACAAAATTGGGGGGCATTCCCCAGGGGAACCCAGCTGGCATAGATGGTGCGAAATGAGCCGTTGCAACAGGCACAGTAGAAGTCACGATCTCAGAAATGACCGCCCTCTAGGGAGGAGTTGATGGCGTTGGAGAAGATTGGCTCTGAGCGGCCAAGAATGACTCCATCAAAGCAGTCAACCTGGCTACTTCCTCCTTCAACTCGCGGTTTTCTTGTTCTAGATGATCCATCAGTCTTGAAGAATTGGCTCTGGTGTAGTACCGGTGAGTCAGCTTGTCTTTGAAATAAATGAAGAACACAGAGTTAGACCACGGAACGGGAAACCGGGAACAAAACCTGCTTATGCACATGATGCATGCAATGCTTGTGCATATGATTTATTTTTTATTTCAAAGGAACTGTAGGGTTCTATTTGCAAATTTTGGAAATATTAAACACTTATCATATATGAAAGTATCTTGTCACTAATATCTGGAAAATAGTTTTACATCAAAGAAGTACAGCATTGGCAACCACATATAAGGGAAAAGGGAAATAATCATCCTATGGAACCCTAGAAACAATCATCTAACGCTCGGGACACAGGAAGATAAGATGCACGAAGCCTCTTCACCTCCTCTTCATAGGCTGCCTCCATATCTACCTTCTCCTTGGCGAGTCGATCGTACTTCCTCTTCCAGAACTTGGAAGACTGGGGAAGTAGAGAAGTCCATGCATCATTAGGATCATCAATAACCTGGTGCTCGAGGAACTCAATCAAAGCATCCTTTTCCTTGATCTGCTGAAGCAACTCTTCTCGTTCACGGATCCAGGCACGTGAACGGTCTTCGTCTCTCAACTCCTCTACTCCTTGGTTAGGGAGGGTTGAAGGCCCAGCCATAACCAAAGGTGTAGGTCTTGGATACTCGTAAGGCATGAGATACTCAGACGCTCTCTTCCTAACCCAAGCAGTGTAAGGCTCCAAAGCGATAAAGTTCTTCGGACCCAGCTCATTCCTTCCTTTCCTATGAACCTTGCGCCAAGCGCGGACCATCTTAGCTTTCAAGCCTTGGGGATCTTTACCCTCCTGAAAGAATATACCCTCTAACAAAATGTTATTAGGTTTATCCTTTAGAGGGAACCCAAGCTGACGACGTGCTAAAACGGGGTTGTAGTTAATTCCACCACATGTGCCAAGAAGAGGCACATTGGAGAATTCACCACAAGAATCAATAATCTGCACACCATCATACACACGGTTGTACCAAGAGATATCATCATTAGTGAGAGACATAAGTCTTGTGGACCACCGTAGACATCCCTTGTTCTCCTTGAAAGCGACCGTCTGCGGTAAGTGAGAAATAAACCACTTATACAACAGAGACAAACAACACACAATGGCACCACCACCCTTTGCATTCCTCATATGCAAAGAAAAATAAGTGTCACCCAACAGAGTCGGAACGGGATTAAGAGCAGAGAAGATCCTAATAGCGTTCACATCCACAAACTTGTCGATATTGGGGAACAACACTAACCCATAGATGAGAAGTACAAATATGGCCTCAAAGGCATCCTCACTCATGGCCTTCCTATACATAGTAGCTTGAGCAATGAGGAACTCAGAAGGGAGACCTTGAATTCCACCTTTGGTAGTCATATGAGCACCAACCATAGATTCATCTATATGCAACATGTCAGCTATCTCTTGAGAAGTAGGAATACTCTCTGAGCCACTGAACCGCAACTGGTCTAGAATAGGTATACTCACAAGGTAGGCATACTCCTCAAGCGTGGGCAAAAGCTGAAAATCCGGAAATGTGAAGCAACGGTACAAAGGATCATAAAACTGCACCAACACACTCATCAACCCTCCATCCACCTGAGTAGTCAGAAGAGGAAGAAGCTTCCCAAAACGAGCCTTGAAACCCGAGCGATCTAGTACATAGGATGTCAAATTCCTTAGGTCTTTCAAATCTGATTGTCTGAAATTGTACTTCTTTGTATTCCTTCTTTGTCTTTCCATGTCTGAAAATTTGCAAATAGACCTCTTAAGTTCCTTGAAAATTTTCTTCATTATTGATAATATGGATGCAAATGGGTGCATTAATCCATGAATGCAACAATCACACTCAAGGATCAAACAAAGCACACCAAACAAAGGTCATGGGATGGATCATGTTCCCCTTAATATCAATCATCCATTTTGGTGGATTATGGTTTACACCTTATCAACACCCAAGTTCCATTGATATTAAGGACACATGAACGGATCAACCACGAATCAAGGGTTTATTGCGAGTCACGAGCATGGAGTCTCGGTTAAGAACCACCCAAAGGAAGTGTACTAGGGTTTAAACCTGCCAAACATGTTCTACAAGAGGTTCCCATAGTCATCATCCCATCTTTCGGATATTGCCGGAGAAACGACTACTCGTATTCCAAAAATATTCTCAAGAGAGACTCTTATGAGTGTAGTATCGCGTAACAATCGTATCAAATCTTACACTTGAACGACTTTCGCACTACATCCTAAGAATAGGCCAAGATGGGCTTGGTAAACTAAGGTCTTTGGCTTCTAAGGTCTATATTGGAAAGAGTAATGTCTAACCACAACTACTTGTGTGACATTATTGATCCCAACATGACCTCCACCAAGTGAATGGGCTTGCAAGTCAACTTGCTAAGGAATAACTCCACACAAGTCAACAAGACTACCATTCTCCTATCCTAAGTGCACTCGAGTTCGGGTATAGAACTCATCTCACAAAGATCACCAAGCATACAAGGAATTAATATTCAAGCAATTCAATCATTACATACAATACAGTAATCCCAAATTGCACAAAAAATATGTCACAAAAAATAATACAACACAATACAACACAATGTGAAAAGTAGGCAAAACCCACTAGGCAAATGTCTCCCCAGCAGAGTCGCCACTTTTCTGTAGCGGGGTATTCGTTACCATTAGAGATATTGACTAAATCTAAGGTAAATCATACAAGTCGATTCGCCACCGCACTTCTATTTATCCAAAGGAATGGTTAGAAAGCGAACAAAAACCTAAAAGTTTTATCGAAACAAAAACTAGTAAAAGAAAGTCAGAGATCTGGGTAAGGGGGTTGGTTATGCAATGGGAAGGTGTTAGGCACCCAAAACATCCTAGGTACTCCTAGGGAGCCCTTTTCACATTGGTTGTAAGGTTGGTATTTTGTGAAAATTTGTTTGTGCAAACGTGATTGAAGAGATGAGAAGAGAATGTACAAGTTATTTACATTTTTTTTGTTTGGATGGATAAACCCATTGCCTACGTACCATCTTTAAAAAGATTAGGATCAAAACCTCGTAGTTCGGGGTAGAAATATCAAAACAAGTTGGTGGATTGATTTGGTCCAAAAGCCTTAAGGTCTTTTGTTATCCAAGGGAGAAAACTCAACCTAAAACCACAAATCCACCATGTGAGGATGGCTTCAACATGCTAGTGAGGGGTTAACCCTATAATAAGCATGGAAGACTCATTGTCCATCACTAAGGATATAGGTGAGTATTACATCTACATCAAGGATAACTCAAACCTAATAGCTAAAGGTTATGAAAAATTTTGATTAAGAGAGTGGCCATTGAAACCACAAAAGACATTTGAATGAGTGGTATTTACCAATGAAAAGTATTCACAAAATATGGTCAAAGTTGACTTAAAGACTCAATTCAAAATAAGTGTTATGAAAAGAAAGTTTGAAAATCAAAAGCATAAGGCTTAGGTTTCTAATGTTTGAAAACAAATGTTAAATGTTTGCACAAAAAGTTTTGGCTTGGGTTAGAGTGGAGAGAAGAAGAAGAAGGGCTAAGATCCTAAGCATGCAAGAGGTGAGGGATAAGAACAAAACCACAAAAGGAGGTCCTCTCTTGAGATCATATTGATGATCCAAGTTACTCCCATCCTTTGGAATAAGCAATCACATAAGCATAAACTCAAGCAATCATCAATCGAATGAATTCTTGGAAGGCTCTTCAAGGAATCTTGTAACTCTTTCTCTTAGAAGCTCATGGCAATGGTTCCTCAAATTTGAATCAAGGTGGAACCCCTAGCACAAGAACACACACATCAAAGAGTTTTATGAAGCAAATCAAGAATGGACAAAAGTGAGTTTAGAGGTTTGGTCCTTCATGATCATCTTTCAACATTAAGCATTCTAAAGGCCTTATGCCTAGTTGCTCTTTGACTTTTATAGCACTCTAAAGGCCCAATGCCTAGTTGCTCTTTGACTCCAAATTTTGCATAGGGAAAGTCCTAAGATCTAAGTCCATTTTGTCCAATTCTTTGCATTTGGTTCACAACAAACAGACAAACACAAGCACAAAAGATATATACACAATTATATGCTCAAGTGAGCAAAAGGCAAATTGCATTAACATAAACATGTGCTCCAATGAGCAAAGGGAAAAACAAATGGATAATATGTACAAGAATAATAAATTGCATAAATGTAAAGTACAAAAAGTAAATGTTAATGGTTAATGATTAGTGTTAGTAGTTAGTGTGCCATAAGGCAAATTTAGCGCTATGTTAAGCAATCGTAATTGGACTTATGTAGAAGTCACAACTATCTGAGGCCGGTCAATAATAATGTAGGCAACAAACACAAGTTAGAAGTCTTGATTAGTGAACCAAGTTCCAACAACTTGCCATGTCAAAAAAAAAAGAATTGATCTTGTATTGGTTTAAGCCTTTTGCATGATTTAGGAAATAACCTATCCTTAATGCAAAGCCATTCACTTGATCAATTGATCAAGATGAATTAGATTTGAATCAAAGAAGATTAAGTCTCCCTAATCAATGCTAACTTATCAACCTTCAACTCATTGATCAAAAAGAAGAAAGGAGAAGAAGAAGGAGAAGATGAATAATAGAAAAGGAAATGGAAAGAATAAAGTGCATAAGGTGAAATCAAATGTACCAATCCATGTGTGTTGACCAAATGACATTGGAAGTCAAAGTCAAACAATGAGAAACCAGAAATGGGATGAAGATTGGAGGTCAAACAATAAAAAAAATATTTTTGGCATTTTTAATATTAAAATAAACTTGAATTAAAAATAAAAGAAAGGTCAAACTTCAAAATCACTTCAAATCAACCTTGAAAGGTCCAAGTGATTTATCCCAAGTTCAACAAGGTCAAACAAGGTTTGACAAAAAATTTCAGCATTTTTAAAAGTCAGAAACTATTTTTAATCAATTAAAAATGAATAAAAGTAACCTAATTGAACTAAAATCTCAAATAAATCTCAAATCAATTAAAAAATTGATGAGAATATTTTTCATAGATCCATCATCATTCAAATAGGTTAGGAAAATATTTTTGTATTTTTTGAATATCAAAAACTATTTAAAATGAATTAAAAATAACCAGAAAAGAGAAAATTCACAAAAAATATCAAATGACAAAATAAAAAATATTAAAAATCAAAATTAGAAACTAGAAATTATTTGGAGAAGAATGCAATTGGTCCCATATTTTTTGGAATTAAAATGAAGGAGATATGAATTTTTGAAAATAATGGTAATAAAAGAAATTAAATCAGAAAATAGGAAATTCAAAAAAACAAGGAGCGTTTGATCAAGCCTCATTAATTGACGTGGCTGATCAGACGCTCCACATGCGCGCTTCTATGGTATACCAAAGTCATCAGCGAAACACATGGCATTATTAAAAGTCATAAGAAGCAAGGGCCAGGATTAGATCTGGAAATAAGAAGGGACGGCCATGATTGGATCTGGAGACCAGACGGTGGCCAGCACCACCGTCTTCTCCGGCTAGCTCCGGTGAGAGCTCAAATTTACAGAAGAACAAACGTGCACCAAAACACCGATCCAGGCATCAAATTAAAGTTGGGGTGATGTACATCACCCCTGTACCATCCATTTCTACTCTAGATCTCTATAGTGAGAGAAATCAGAGGTTGAAACTTGATGGTGTTCATCATGAACTTGTTAGATTTTGAAAATTGAAGACTCAAAATAATTGCCTCTATGAAGAGGACTTCAGCCAACATAATACCAAGCAAATAGATCAATAAATGGTGAGTTTCGAAGAAAAAACCAGTTGAGAACCACCTTTGAATTCTGGAGATTTGAGCTTGCTTCCTTACTTCCTTTGGCCAAACAGAAGATCAATGGAGTATGAGAGAGAGGTCTAGGAACTTTAGATCTAAAGATTCAACCAGATTTTGTTGAATTTTAGATCTGAAAATTTGAAGAGAATTGAACTTAGTTCGTTTAGATGTGGCTCGGTTTTGATTTCTGCAGCACTTCAGGTTGATTCATGGATGAAATTTGAATGGAATGATGCCCTTATTTATAGATGGAGAGGCAAGGCAAGTGTGATCAAATCCGTGTGCATGGAATTGGATATTCATTGCATGGGCTTGCATGATCATGCAAAAGGTCCAAATTCAATGCCAAATGCAATCTGAGACATAATTGAGCTGAAATGGACGTGTAATTGGCAATGCACAAGCTTGTATAATGAGTTCCAACATGTTATGCATAATCATGCCTAAAACTTCTCCTCTTCAAAAATGCCATTTTCCAAATCCAAACATGAGAATGTGAGTAATGGTTGGAAAGGTTTTGATGTAAGGAACAATTGTTATGTTGGGCAAAAATCCATTTGAAGTGTGGAAATTAATGAATTTTGAGTTTAAAGTGTAAGGTGCAAAATATGCAAAGGCAAAGTTTCCAAATTTGGACAATGTTCAAGTCCTTATGTTTTGATGATGCAAGCCCCAAATGAAAACACCTCCAACATCAAAGTTGTAGATCTTTTCAAGCCAATCACAACGGACTTAAATTTTGCATCATTTGGATTTTTTATGAAAGAGTTATGGGCACTTGAAGTTGAACTTTTTTGACTTTCAATGCATTTGGTCCAAAGTGACCTATAATGTTTTTCATTATCACATATATTTCCTATGAGAGTTTGAAATTTTGTTCAACATAAAATTTTAAGTAGACATCTTAAACTTTTCAATTCATTTGATCCCACCTCAAAATCATAAAAAATGAATGAGTTATGTTCTCGGGAAGTTGACCTAAAATTAGGGTTTCAGTCAAAATGACCTATAATGTATTGGAATGAGAGATGACCTTCCAAGCTTCAAATAATTTTTTGATGAACATGAAATTTGTTCATATTGTCCTTAAGAATATTTTTTCTTTTGGGATCATCTCCATTTGACCAACACATAAAACGTTAGGTCTCAGTGTATTTCAGAATAGTTAGATGAATTGACTGATCAACTTCTCAAGTCCATGACTCATATCTCGATGAATTAATGCTTGAGGGTACACAAATAAGTTCAAATATGCATGAAATGATGAATTAAATAACTCCCCTTGATTTTATTTGATCATGGGCTGAGGTTGCTTCAAGAGCAAGGCATTGTGGTACACAGATGAATTAGGGTTTCCTTGGGGAACCAACCTCAAACCCTTTGACTTGCTTTGATCAAAATGATGGATTGAGATTCTAAGGAGGCATATTTGATGGATGAGAGCTTTGGGAACCATTACCATGCTTGCCATCATCTTCACTTGGCCATATCTCTACACAAAGGATCTTCTTGAAGCTCTTGACCTTGTGATTGCTCAAGCTACAAACAAGAAATGTTAGTGACATATTTTTGTGCTTTTGGTTAGTAAACAAAATGTGAAAAGCAAATAATATACAATTTAAGCATGCTTGGTGATCTCAAACCACTCACAAGGAGAGATCCTACCCAAAGGTAAGGAGCCAAGATGCTTATGATCCTTGAGGCAATGCAAATGCAATGTTATGATGCCATGAGGGATCTTAGGGTCAAAATTAGGGTCTTACACAAAGCATCCTCATCAGCCTCAATGTATCTGAACGAAGAGAGGTGGCTTACCATAAGATCTTCCTCACCTGACACAATCACCGGCTTATCATCAATAACAAATTTCAGTTTTTGGTGCAAGGTTGAAGTCACGGCCCCAACGGCATGAATCCATGGCCTTCCAAGCAAACAACTATAATTTGGGTTGATGTCCATAACCTGAAAAGTAATTTCAAACACATGTGGACCAATTAATATTGGCAGCTCTACCTCCCCTATGACGGTCCTCCTCGATCCATCAAATTCCTTGATAATTAATGCGCTTGGCCTCATCTCAGTCTCTTGATATGCTAACTTAGCGAGCGTCCTCTTAGGTAAAACATTCAGAGAGGAGCCAGTGTCCACAAGGACTCTTTCTAGGGTATCTTCGTGGCATTTCACAGATATGTGCAAAGCACGGTTATGGTCTTGGCCATCCTTCGTCAAATCTTCTCTACTGAAGCTGAGATGGTTGCATGCTGTAATGTTGGCAATGACCTCATCAAATTGATCAATAGTAATGTCATGAGTGATATGAGCCTGAGCTAACAATTTCTGCAAGGAACTCCTATGAGCTGGAGAACTCATGAGAAGAGACAAAATGGATATCTTTGAAGGAGTTTGATGCAGCTGATCAATAATCTTGTAATCACTCTTCTTGATAATCCTCAGAAATTCAGCGTCTTCATCAGTTGTGATCACCTCTTTTCCTTTGTCGGTAACAGTAGTGGTTATTTATTTTGGTGGAATTGGCGGAGCCAAGTTGAACTGAGGGGTATAAATGCGACCACTGCGGGTCATTCTACTTCCCATTGCTATATCAGTGCTTGCAATATTTAGACCTTCTTTCTGACCTACTTTCTCAGACCTTTGGTTAACCACAATTGTATCATACTTCCAAGGAACTGCTTTAGTATTCCCAAAAGGAAAAGAGCTAGGCCTTTGGACAACCACTGGATTAGGCATATTGAAGATTGGTTCAACTGATTCTGGAATGTTGAAAATTGGTTGAACAAAAGTAGAATCTAGAATGTTGAGTATTGGCTCTGCAATGTTGAAGATTGGTGTTGTAGTACTTAATTCAGGTAGATTGAAGATGGGTTCAATCACTACTACCTCATTCTTTTTCATATGACCGCTTACTTGCAACACACCTTGGTTAATCAATTCTTGAATATCCTTTCGGACCATTTCACATCCTTTAGGACCAATAGTACATTCTTCACAACTCTTATGGCAATTTTTCAATAAACCTGCCCCCACTAACTTTGCATGAAAATCTCTTAGCGGAGTCTTGATTTTGGTTGTATCAAGAATCAGACCTTCATCAGGCTCATCATCAATAGCATTTACAGACCCATGAGCGGGCAAAGGATTGTTTTTGACATTTGGACTGGTATCCCCAAATGAAAGAATCTTTTTCTCAATCAATTCCCTCACAATATGTTTCAAGGCATATCAGCCTTCCAAATCATGCCCTGGGGCACCTTCATGGAATAGACAATGTGAATTGGGATTGTAATATGGTGGGAGAGGATCTGGTGGAGGTCCCAAAGGTCTTGGAAGAACTAACCCTTTCTTCAACAATGACGGATATAATTCAGTGTAAAACATAGGAATCAGAGGTTTTCCACCTTGTCTCCTATTTTGAAATGAAGCATTTTGGCGCGGAGCTGGAGTCCTTTGTTGATAAACTGGAGCATTGGGCGCTTGTTGATAAGTTAGAATGTTGGGTGTTGTTTGAAAGATCGGAACTGCTTGAGTTGACTGATGCACTGGGACTTGTTGATTGAAAGTTGGTGTAATAGCTGCTACATACGGCTGTTGAGAAAATTGTGGTTGTTGAACATAATGTTGTTGAGCAAAATATTGTTGCTTTTTCCAAGGCTGATTCTTTCTTCTACTACCCATCACTGCATTTGTTTCTCCTTCCTTTTTCTTATGGAAATTGTTAGAGAATTTCTTGGTATTGTTGTTATTGTTGGAATTACTAGCTGCAATAATCATCTTGCCATTTTTTAAGCCAAGTTCCACTTTGATACCCACAGCCACCAAGTCAGAAAAACTTGCAGTCACACTTCCCACCATCCTTTCAAAAATTATGGTCGCACTGTGTCGACGAATCAATCTGCCAATTCTTTTTCAGTTAGTGGAGGTTCCACTTGAGATGCAGTCTCTCTCCACCTTTGTGCATATTCTTTAAAGGATTCAGAATCCTTTTGGGACATGCTTAACAACTGCCTTCTATTGGGAGCTAGATCAGTGTTGTACTTGTATTGTTTGATGAAAGCATCAGACAAATCTTGGAAACAACGGATGCGAGTCTGATCAAGGGTCAAGTACCATTTGGAAGAGGCACCTTTCAAACTGTCTTGGAAATAGTGGATCATGAGTTTGGCATTGTCCACGTAAGCTACCATCTTTCTATAATACATGATGAGATGACTTTTGGGACAAGTAGCTCCTTCATATTGATCAAGGTTGGGTGTCTTGAATTTTGCGGGGATCACCAATCCAGATACAAGGCACATTTCTCTGGCAGCAGCACCAAAGATCTTATCACCTTCCATTTCTCTCAGCCTTTTCTCAATGGTTTCAACATTTTCGCTCAGCTTTTCATGTCTTTCATCACCTTCTTCAGACATATCAGGTATATCATACACTTGTTGGTGACCATCGAAGTACGGTTAAACTCGAGTGTGCATGGCAGTGGGTGCAAAAGTGGGAATCACTTTATTAACTTCAGTAGTTAGTGGAACTGTGTGTTGAGTGGACTGTCCTTGAGGAGGAGGCACAAAACCATAAGGGAAACCAAAGGGAGGCCAAGTTGCTAGAGTAGTAACTGTTGGCTGAGGAGTAATCACCAGATTGACGATCTCAGAAACAATTATGGGTTGAGTATCCATCTTTGCACATATGACTTGCAACATCTCCATGATTTGGCCTACATTCCCACGTAGATCTGTAAGCTCTTCATTGAATCTTTCCATCTCTTGCTCTTGCTCGGCCATTCTACGTCGGGCTTGAGCTCTGGTGTTGTACTGGTGTGAGGGTCTCAGTGTGGAAACTATTGGAGAAGAAATGACGGAAATGAGTTTTTATTTTGATAAAAAAAATGAAAGTGTGATGACATGTGCATGAATGCAATGAAAATGCAAAATTTTAAAAGTTTCAAGGAACTTAAGAGATAATTGCAAACATCAAAAGGCAAATAACAATGACCAAAAGAAACTCATTTCATTAATCAAAGGGAGTTACAAAATTTGAGTACACTTTCAAAAGTTCTAAACAAAGCTAAATAAAAGCTAAGTAAAGTCCTAAGGAGATTCCCCTAGTAGCCTCAAGTTGAGCTTCTTATTTGTTCTTCCATCTCAACCTTCTCGAGCACAAGCCTGTCCACGATCAAATTCCAAGGAGTATTTGACTGAACGCCATAGGAAAATAAATCCTCTTGCACCTTCCTCTTCTTGTTGGAGAGTCTTCTTCATTCTTCATCTTCAACTGCCTTTGAAGTTCTTCATACTCATTGTTGATGATTTGATACTTGTTCTTCCAAGCATCCCTTTCTCGTTGCGTTGCGGTCAAAGCAATCTTCAACTTCTCTGCATCAGTCATGAAGATATAGGTAGGTTCTTTGTCAACTAAAGGCAAAAGCTCTTGGCGAGGATAAGGCATTTTCAAGTTGATGGCCCTATCTTTCACCCATTTAAGGTACGGTTCTAAAGAGACACAATTTGTCTTCCCTACAACTTTCTTTTCTAGCTTATGAACATGGCGCCAAGCGTGCATAATCTTCTCTTTGAGCACTTTGCAATCTTCACATTCCTTAAAGAACAAACCCTCCAAGTGAATATTCTTTGGCTTATCTCTCATTGGATAACCGAGTTGACGCCGAGCTAGGATTGGGTTGTAACTGATGCCTCCTTTTGTACCAAGGAGAGGTACATTAGAAAATCCTCCATAACTATCAATGATACTAACTCCATCATAGTCACGACTATACCAAACAATATCTGAATGTGTGAGCGGCATAATCTTCTATGACCACAAAAGACCATCCTTAAGATCCCAAAAAGCATGAGACTTAGGCAAGTGAGAAATAAACCACTTGTACAACATAGGCACACAACATGTAATCATTCCTCCGCTGTAAGAATTCCTCATATGAACAGAATGATAGGCATCGGCAAGCAAAGTAGGAAATGGATTTCCTATTAAGAAGATCTTGATGGCATCCATGGCAACGAAGTCATCAAAACTAGGAAAGAGGAACAATCCATAGATAAGTAGAGCAAAAACAGCCTCAAAAGCATCCACACTCCTCATTCTATCAAAATACGGAGCTTTGTTCATTAGAAACTTAGCTGTCAAACCAAGCATTTTTCCTTTTGTGGTCATGTGATCCCTGATCTCTGACATTTTTAAGTGAGTAGCCTTTGCAATGTCTTGATCTTTGGGATCTTCCTCCAAACCAGAAAATAGAGCTTGACTAGAAATAGGAACACCAATCAAATGAGAGTATTCTTCAAGTGTTGGCATAAGCTGATAGTCAGGGAAAGTGAAACAGTGATACACGGGATCATAAAACTAAATCAAAGTAGAAAGAAGTCCATCTGCCATGTTGATCTTCAAAAGAGAGAGCAAATGTCCATATCTTTTGTTGAAAGCCTCTGTGTCAACAACCAAAGATCCCAATCTCCTTAGGTCTTCTAACTTAGGACTCTTGAAAGTGTACTTTTGAGTCTTTTTCCTTCCAAAATCCATGATAAACCTAATGTTTCCAACAAAAGTTCCTAAGTTCCTTGAAAACTTTGTTAAAAAAATGATATTTATGATGCATGGATGCATGAATGCGTACACACAAACAAGGGTCACACACAAATAGGGTTCAAAGGTTCGACGTTGCGAGCATGAGGCCATGGGTCTAACCATCCCAAATGTACTATGGGTTTATTTTGTACCTATACAACGGGTTCTACAAAGGTTCCCAAAAATCATTGACCCATCTTTCGGATATTATCAACACGCCAATTACTCGGGAGTTAATAATATTCTCAAGAGAATCTAATTTGAGTGTATTATCGCGTATCAACTATTTCAGATTTACACCTTCATAGTCATCGCACTACATCTTAAAGACCAAGTGGGGTAAAGGGGGTTACTAAGGTCCTCAGCTTCTCAGGTTACCCAAATCAATATAGTATGTTTTTTCATAATTACTTGATCAATAATACTAATTGTAAAGGGAACCTCCACATGAGTGGTGGATTCTCAAGGAAGCTTGTTCGAGATTAAACTCCCTATAAGCCTTCTTGACTATACCACATCCTATCTTATTTATGTACACTCAAGTCCGGGTTAGGACTTACCTCACCACACAATGGATCACCAAAAACAAAGGTCCAAACAAACAAGGAAAACAACTAATAATAACAACACAAATATAACCAAAATAGGCTTAACCCTATTTCAATGTCTCCCCAGTGAAGTCACCATTTCTGTCACGGTGAGAATCGGATATCAAGCTATTGTATTAACTTGAATCACAAAACATTAAATGTTCATCACCAAAGTTTGATTTATCCAAGGGAAAGGGAAAATATCAAATAAAACCCTAATTGTGCAATGTAAAAACAATGCGAAGAGATCTAAAATTCGGGGGTTGGTTATACTAAGGGAAGGTATTAGCATCCTCAGTATCTATAGTATCCTATAGGAACCTTTTGAAAGTATTTGTGTTATGTTATTATTTGGAAATGTTTTGTTGGGAAGGACCTAAAGGTTTTATTAAGTTTTCTCGCCAAAACATCGCGGTCATGTGCCTACGTATCCTTATAAGGATGGAATCAGAGCAACCGTAGTTCACCTAACTAAGGGTGAAAGAACACTTGGTAGTGATCAAGATTCCAAGGGGGGAAGTAAGTGTTCATGCCAAACATACTTACAAGAGTTATAAACTCTTACTTAAATCTAAGTTGAAAGTGAGAATGACTCTAACAAGGTCAAAGGGAAACTAGGGATTGCTAAACTACCTATGACATTAAGTCAATAAAGAGGTCTTTCCCTTGGATTTAGGAAAAAGGGTAAACAAAATATAAGCAAGATGAATAAGATGTTCAAGCATGACATCAACAAATATAAGCACATGATAAATAAATATGTTCAAAGCATGACATCAACAAAGATAACAAATGGTAAATAAGATGTTCAAGCATGACATCAACAAGAACAAACAAGGATGAAGAAGATGTTCAAACATGACATCCACAAAGATAATCAAATGAAGAAGATGTTCATACATGACATCAACAAAGAACAAACAAGATGAAGAAGATGCTAAAACATGACATCCACAAAGATAATCAAATGAAGAAGATGTTCATACATGACATCAACAAGAACAAACACATGATAAAGAAGATGTTCAAGCATGACATCAACAAAGATATGAAAGCATGATCATAATAATATCAAGCATGGTAGGTATACACATATGTACAACATGTGAACATGGACAAAGGTACAACAACATCAATCAAAGATGTATAAAGTTACATGAATATGAATGACATGGATGTATCATCATGAAGAAACAAAGATGAATGACATAACAATTCATGAACATGTATATGGATGTCATAATAAGTATGAATGAACATGTGTATGCATGAAGTAAGACATGGTTTAGACATAACATCAACTTGATCATGAAAACAATTTAAGGTATTAAATACATGCATGTTAAGGTTCAATATGATCACAAACAAAGGTTCAACATCATACAAAAAGTTTGAACATGTAAGCATACAAGTCATACAAAGACATGTTACTACAAGTTTAAAGCATTTGTAAACACATAAACAAAGACAAACACAAGGGAACACATGCACACAAAGGTCCAACAAGACATGAAATAATGACATGTGAATCATGGATCAATGGGAAAATAAGCACACAAAATTTCATGGCATATTAACAAAATTTCAAAGCACATAAACATGTAAACATACATTAAAGTAAGTCAAATTTAGCTAAAAACCAAGAGTCACATATTAACAACATCAAAAAAAATATCATATATGATTCACAACATTCATACAAGTCATGGTGATCAAGAAAAATTAAAGTATCAACCAAAGAAGGTCATTTGAAATCCTAAAACAATCCTAAAAAGGTACCAACTTTAGACAAGTATAAGTATGTGAAAAATAAATAAATTCTGGAATTTCTTTTCACTGTAATAAAATAGACAAAAGTATGAACACATAGCAAAAAGAGTGGCTCAAAAAGGCTTATGGATCATCAAGTTATGAGGCTTTGAAGTTATGAAAAATAACAAAAATAAACAAGCAAAAAAAAAGCAATGAATAAAAAAATGGTTTTGGGACAAGCAGGATTCAAACCACAGTCCTCTTGCACACACAAAGCCTTAACACTCACACTGTAACCGTTGGGGCAGTGATACATCCACTAAATAAAACGCAAACACTAATATACATAATAAACGCGTTCAAGAACTTGGAAAATGGCACCAACTCATCATCTTCTTCCTTGTGTTCTTGCATGTTTCTTTTTATTTTTTTCTCAAAACTTTAAACAACCATAACTCTCTCAATTTTCCATGAAATTAAAAACCGTAAGAACCTAAATTACCTTATTTTTCGCAAGGAATCGAATGGTATCATTATCTCATCCTAAAACTCAATGTACAAAGCGCACCAAGGCAAAAATCAGAACTGCACTTTTAATTTCCAAACAATAAAATCTCAATACATGAGCATGGTATAATGCATACTGTAGCAAACATAAAACAAACACACTATGCACTACATTTTTACTTCAATAAACATTTAAGAATGATGCATGAACAAGAGTTTTCAAGTGTAAGTGCACTTACCTATTGGAGAAAGTCCAATGCTTCTTCTTAGCTACTATAGAGATAAGAGAGAGATTTTACCAGTCTTGTTGGTCCTTGAGGATAGTGTTTGAACAATGAGAATGGCCAGAAACAACTTATATTATCTCACACAAATGTTCTTGCAAAATGAATAAGTGAAATGGTGAATGATAAAATAGAGGTTACAGAACTTGTTCAAGTGATTAAACAAGCTCTAAATGATGTCTAGATATGATTTGTGGTGTTTGTTTGGAAGATACACGTGGAGAATAAGTTTGGTTAGAGAACTTGCAAAAATAGTGCATTTTTGCAAATTCTAATGGAATGGGAGTTTGATGAAGTGTTGAGGGGTTATTGTTGTGTGTTTTGAGGCTTAAGGGATCCCTCTATTTATAGGAAAAGAGTGAGGATTGGAACTGATTAGAAACAAAAGTTGTGAAGTTATGGTTTTGGTTGAGAATGAATGAGAAGTTTGCATGAATAGTTGAGTTTCAAGGAGTTTGTCATACTTCCCTAGCCTCTACAAGGTTGTTTATGATCTCTTAAGATTATTTGTGATCTTTAGGGACAAGTTTCAAGGGTGAAAGAGTGAGTTGTTGACATAAAGCTTGCTTTATCAAAGTAGTAATTTGACCTTTTGCAAATTCACCCATAAATGGTATAATGCAATGGACAAAACCTCAAATCCTTGTGTAATGCACTTAGGATTCATATAAACATATGATTATGGAGAGATTTATACACAAGAGGACCTGCAATCAAGAGATTTTCACATTTGAAATGGTTTTCCTCCAAAAATTCATCATGAACATGACTTGAAATTCAAGTTTGGAACCCCAACTTCCCATTTTCGAAACCCACAGCTCATGCATGGGAAAAAAATGTACTTGTACTTTTTAAAAAGCCTCAAACATGCTCTACAACTTTCATGTTTTGAGTTTTTTCTGAATAAAAGTGGATCATGATGAAAACTGGCTGTAAAGCTTATCACTTTTTAGGGATCAAAGCTGACTTGAAAATTTCCCAAGTATTTCAACTTGAGATACCAACTTTATGTCCTCATAACTCAGAATCCTTGCATTTTTAGGGAATCGACCCTCTATGACAAAGTTAAAGTATGGAACAAGAGCTTTCATTTTAGCTTTGGAGAAAAGAAAATGGCTGCTCAGATTAGAAGTTATAGATTGAGAAAGTAGTGCACACTTAGTGAAATTTTCAATGTTTTCAAGATTGCCCTTTTTGCAAGTTGTAAGACCCCAATTTTGTCCCTAAGATCCCTCATGGCATCATAACATTGCATTGCATAGCCTCAAGGATCATTGAGCATCTTGGCTTCCTTTCCCTTTGGGTAGGGATCTCTTGTGAGTGGTTTGAGATCACCAAGCATGCTTGAATTGTATATCATTGCTTTTCTTGTTTTATCTACTAACCAAAAGCACAAAAATATGTCATTAACATCTTTTGTTTGAAGCTTAAGCAATCACCAGGTCAAGAGCTTCAAGAAGGTCCTTTGTGCAAGAGATGAGGTATTTCCTTGGGATGAGGATCACATGATTATTATAAAGAGCTTACATGAGCTAGGGTTTCATTTTGAAGCAATTTCACCAAGTGGTAGAGGCTCAAAGTAATCAAGACATTTCAAGGTCATCTAAGGACCAAAAGTCAACTGTGCAGTCAACTGAGGGCTATGAGGTGGGGAAATGAGTTGAGACACCTCAATTATGTTCAAATGGGGTCTATTCATCATTCTAAACATCCATCTTGCAGATTCAAAGGTCATGGCAAAAGTTACTAAAAATGAAAAATGACCTATAATTCAAAGTTTCCAAATTTGGCAAGTTTTTGGTCCACTTTCAACTTGACTTTTCAATGTCAAAGAAGTTTCAAATGGATTTTTGGTGAGCATGAAAGTTGTAGATCTTTGTCTCCCCTTTTCAAAAAGTCCTAATTCATGTCCATGTGATGAATGGTTGAGGAGTTATGGTCATTTGATCACAAGGTGTGCATGGAAATTCAAAATGGCATAACTTTTGATACAATGCTCCAAATTGGTTCATTCTTTTGGAAAAATACTTCTCATGTTCAAGACATCTCAAAATGAGCTTTGCCATGCATGGGAGAGGCTTGTATGTTCATTATTTCACACATGTGCAAATTGAAGAAAATATTCAACATTCATTTTTGGCTTAAGATGCAAGCAAATTAATATTCAAATCATGACCATTGGATGTTCAGGAGTGAAATGAAGCCATAACATGAGGATGTACACGTGGATTATGGGCACATGAGCTCATTTTGCAATTTTTCAATTTGCTTCATATCTCATTAATCATGATTAGCAATTGGCTTAAGTGATTAGCATTGTCATTAGCATGAAGTATAAATACCAAAACCCTAATCCTAACTGCAATAACAGAACCATTTCAGATCAAAATCAAGAACTCTCTCAAAAATTTCTCTCTCTTCGATTTGCATTTTTCTTCACACAATTCTCCAAGATCTTTGCATATTCTTGTTCCTGGTGCTTCACCGAGCAAGATTCATCATTCATTCGTTGCAATTCATGAAGAATTCAAGTAGTTCAAGAGCATGAACATGTCGATGGATTTTGGTAATTGAAGTGGATTCAAGTGTTTTCAACCATTGCTTCTTGATTAAAGCTTCAAAGGAGGTGCATAGGAGTGGATCTGGAGCATTGGAGCTCTTGAGAACGCGTGAACAGAAACCTCCATTCCAAGATGACTTCAAATTCATCTCTCTTTTTGCTGTTTTTAGAGTATAGAATGGTAGATCTTGATGAGTAGAGCATGTACATATGTTTAGATTTGAATTTGACTGAGAATTGAGCATGATATGTGAACTGAAAGTTTGGATCTCAAAAATGTTTCCCTTCGATCTGAAAAATCTAGAAGGAATTAGGTTGAATTGATGTGATATTTGGATTCAGTGTTGAAAACGGAGTCGAACGGTATAGGTCTTGTGGAGTTCTGGAAATTTTCACGGCGGCGCCACCGTTGAGCTTGCTGGAGAAGACGATCGAAGCTGTAGCTCCGGCGTCTGCGTGTTTAGGGTTTTGTGCTGACTGTGTTGCCATGTGTGCCCTGCGTGGAAGTGTGATTGGATACGAATGCTTTGACTGATCCACGTGTGCCTTGACCGGTGACTGTGCATGCTGATGTCAATTAATGAAACGGCGCGTTTCATTCATTTGAACGTGGCCTTTTATCTGAGCGCGCGCCATATCCAACGGTTGATGATTTTTCTGGCTTTATTCAAATTAATTTGTTTCCCTCCATTTTTATTTGTTATTTCCAATTATTTTGCTTGTTTTGTAAGAATCATAAAAAATGAAAAAATGATCCAAATGAGTCCCAATTTTTTTTCATAGATTTGTATGGATGTCTACTTTTTTATGATGCTAAATTCATGAATTGTTGATGCATGGATGTTTATTTGTGAATTTTTGAATTGATGTTGTGCCAAATTGATATATTGTGTTCAATGCATTATGAAATTCTCTATGTTGAACCTTCTGATCCAATTTTTTTCATTCTTGACATTCATACATGATATGAATGTTTAGTCACTGGTTTGGATTTTTTCTCACATGCTATCATCACTTTTGACACATAGAGATAAATGTGACAATTTGTGTCACATTTTTGACATTGAATTGGTGCATTTTTGTTCACATAGCATTTGCATCATTCTGGATTTGATTTTTTGCATGTTGAACACTCATGACATGATGAACTTGTACAGAAAATCTCAAAGTCATTGCATGCATTTCTGATTTGATATGAATTTTCTAAGTTGAAAGTTCATTTTGTGCCTATTTTTGGTCATTGCATGGCATAGGCAATTTGAGGCATTTGCTTATTGATTTGATGCTGGTCCTTTTGAGGACATTGAATGGAGTGTTTGAAGGTGTAATGTGTAGAATATTGGGTTCTGTTTCGGTCATTTGGTTAGGTTTTGAATCTTGTCTTTGTACTAGGGTTTTGTACATGAACTAACCTTGCTTGTTGTTTCAGGTTTGGAAATTCTTCATGGATGGTTGGATTTGTTCTCACTTGTGATATGCAAATGCATTTGAGTTCTAACATATGTTTGTTTTGTAGGGTTTAATTGATGTGGTGAACTCGTGAGCTCATTTGAGTGCTAGGACACTTATGCATTGAATTGTAAAACTGTGGGAGAGTTTCACTGTTTGTTTTCTGGTTGTATGACTGAAGTACTAACTATTTAGTCTTTGTACAGGTACCTTAGTTGCTTGCTTGCTTTAGCTCTTGCTTGAGCTTTGGATTGTGGTTGATACACCACTCAGGTAGTTAGCTTCTTACTTCATGTAGTCTGAAGTCCTGTCACCTTTTTGGCAGGCATTTTGCTGGCAAGTCCTCCTTCAGAGGCTCTGTTTGTGTTTGTTTAAAATTATGCTCAAAGACCTCCAAGAAGAGGCATGTGATATTTGATAAGACCTCCAAGAGAAGAGGCAATTGACGGACAAAAGGGATTAGTAGCCAATCCCCCGTTATTCAATGAGTCGTTCTTTATGCTCGCACTACGTGCTGATGCTTCTGAACATGTGCCCCAGATCTTTGTCCAGAGTCTGTCAAGTGGAATAGGATCCCACTTTCTGGATCCCCTCGCTTTCTTTGTCATGAGCTCACCCTGGCCAGGGTTAAGAGCATGAGGTCTCATCCTCATTACCATTTTGGTCAGCTTCACCCTAACGTTCAATGTTAGTGGTTAAGAGCTACAGATTACCCCTTACAGTTTGGCTTGTTTGTCGAGGTTGGCATGACCCCTCTTGACTAAAGCCCACCCATTGTTTGAGCATCTTGTATGTATATAGTGTGTGATGTGGATTCCATGTGTGTGCTCTTGAACTAGTAGTTTCCATTTGAGCTTAATTGTAGGATCATTACCATGTTCATCCCAGTGGAAGATACAAGATACATTGAGGATCTCTTATGAGACTTGTGTGATTGCTTATACTTTGTGCTTGCTTATTCCAAAGGATGGGAGCCACTTGGATCATCAATATGATCTCAAGAGAGGAACTCCTAGTATGGTTTTGTCTCTTATCCCTCACCTTTTTGTTTTCCTTAGGACTTAGCCCCTCCTTCTTCATCTCTCCACCCTAACCCAAGCCAAAACCCTTTTTGTGCAAACATTTAACCCTTGTTTTCAACATTAGAAACCTAAGCCTTATGCTTTTGATTTTCAAACTTTCTTTTCAAAACACTCATTTTGAATTAAATCTTTTTTAAGTCAACTTTGACAATTTTTGTACATACTTCTAATTGGTAAATATAACCCATTCAAATGTGCTTTTTGTGGTTTCAATAATCACTTCTTAATCAAAAAAAAATTCATAACCTTTAGCTATTAGGTTTGAGTTATCTTTGTGATAGATGTAATACTCACCTATATCCTTAGTGATGGACAATGAGTCTTCCATGTTTATTATAGGGTTAACCCCTCACTAGCGTGTTGAAGTTATCCTCACATGGTGGATTTGTGGTTAGGTTGAGTTTTCTCCCTTTGATAACAAAAGACCTTAAGGCTTTTGGACCAATCAATCCACTCATTTGTTTTGAGATTTTTACCCCGAACTACGAGGTTTTGATCCTAATCTTTTTATAAGAGGGTACGTAGGCAATGGGTTTATCCATCCAAACACAAAATGTAAATTACTTGTACATTCTCTTCTCATCTCTTCAATCATGTTTGCACAAATAAATTTTCACAAAACAACAACCTTCACAAGTATGAAAAGGGCTCCCTAGGAGTACCTAGGATGTTTTGGGTGCCTAACACCTTCCCATTGCATAACCAACCCCCTTACCCAGATCTCTGTTTCTTTTACTAGTTTTTGTTAAAACTATTAGGTTTTTGTTCGCTTTCTAACCATTCCTTTGGATAAATAGAAGTGCGGTGGCGACTCGACTTTGTATGGTTCACCTTGGATTTAGTCAATATCTCCAATGGTAACGAATACCCCGCTACAGAAAAGTGGCGACTCTGTTGGGGAAATCCCCTAGTGGGTTTTGCCAACTTTTCATGCTTGTTGTATTGTATTGTTTTGTGACATATTTTTGTGCAATTTGGGATTACTGTATTGTATGTAATGATTGATTTGCTTGATACTAATTCCTTGTATGCTTGGTGATCTTTGTGAGATGAGTTCTATACCCGGACTCGAGTGCACTTAGGATAGGAGAATGGCATAGTCTCGTTGACTTGTGTGGAAATATTCCTTAGCAAGTTGACTTGCAAGTCCATTCACTTGGTGGAGGTCATGTTGGGATCAATAATGTCACACAAGTAAGTTGTGGTTAGACATTACTCTTTCCAATATAGACCTTAGAAGCCAAGGACCTTAGTTTACCAAGCCCATCTTGGCCTATTTTTAGGATGTAGTGCGAAAGTCGTTCAAATGTAAGATTTGATACGATTGTTATGCGATACTACACTCATAAGAGTCTCTCTTGAGAATATTTTTGGAATACGAGTAGTCGTTTCTCCGATAATATCCGAAAGATGGGATGATGACTATGGGAACCTCTTGTAGAACATGTTTGGCAGGTTTAAACCCTAGTACACTCCCTTTGGGTGGTTCTTAACCGAGACTCCATGCTCGTGATTTGCAACAAACCCTTGATTCATGGTTGATCTGTTCATATGGCCTTAATATCAATGGAACTTGGGTGTTGATAAGGTGTAAACCATAATCCACCAAAATGGATGATTGATATTAAGGATAATATTATCCATCCCATGACCTTTGTTTGGTGTGCCTTGCTTGATCCTTGAGTGTGATTGTTGCATTCATGCATTCATGCACCCATTTGCATCCATATCATCAATTATGAAAGAAATTTTCAAGGAACTTAAGGGGTTTATTTGCAAAAAAAAATCAGACATGGAAAGACAAAGAAGTACAGCTTCAGACAGCCATATTTAAAAGAGTTAAGGAATCTGACATCCTATGTATTAGATCCCTTGGGTTTTAAAGCTCGCTTTGGGAAGCTTCTTCCTCTTCTGACTACTCAGGTGGATGAAGGGTTGATGAGCGTATTGGTGCAGTTTTATAATCCTTTGTACCATTGCTTCACGTTTCCGGATTTCCAGCTTTTGCCTACCCTTGAGGAGTATGCCTATCTCGTGGGTATATCTATCCTAGATCAGTTGTCGTTCAGTGGCTTGGAGAGTATTCCTACTTCTCAAGAGATAACTGACATGTTGCACATAGATGAATCTCTGATTGGTGCTCATATGACTACCAAAGGTGGAATTCAAGGTCTCCCTTCTGAGTTCCTCATTGCTCAAGCTATTGTTTATGGGAAGGCCATGAGTGAGGATGCCTTTGAAGCCATATTTGTACTTCTTATCTATGGGCTGGTATTTTTCCCCAACATCGACAAGTTTGTGGATGTGAACGCTATTAGGATCTTCTCCGCTCTTAATCCTGTTCCGACTCTGTTGGGTGATACCTATTTCTCTTCGCATATGAGGAATGCAAAGGGTGGTGGTGCCATTGTGTGTTGTTTGCCTCTGTTGTATAAGTGGTTTATTTCTCACTTACCACAGACGGTCGCCTTCAAGGAGAACAAAGGATGTCTACGGTGGTCTACGAGACTTATGTCTCTCACTAATGATGATATCTCTTGGTATAACCGTGTATATGATGGTGTGCAGATTATTGACTCTTGTGGTGAATTCTCCAATGTACCTCTTCTTGGTACATGTGGTGGGATTAACTACAACCCTGTTTTAGCACGTCGTCAGCTTGGGTTCCCCCAAAAGGATAAACCTAATAACATTTCGTTAGAGGGTGTGTTCTTTCAGGAGGTTAAAGATCCCCAAGGCTTGAAGGGCAGAATGGTTCACGCTTGGCGCAAGGTTCATAAGAAAGGAAGGAAGGAGTTGGGTCCTAAGAATTGTGTTGCTATGGAGCCTTACACTGCTTGGGTAAGGAAGAGAGCATCTGAGTATCTCATGCGTTACGAATATCCGAGACCTACACCTTTGGTTGTGGTTGGGCCTTCAACCCTCCCTAACAAAGGAGTAGAGGAGTTGAGAGACGAAGACCTATCACGTGCCTGGATCCGTGAAAGGGAAGAGTTGCTTCAGCAGATTAAGGAGAAAGATGCTTTGATTGAGTTCCTCGAGCATCAGGTTATTGATGATCCTGATGATGCATGGACTTCTCTACTTCCTCAGTCTTCCAAGTTTTGGAAAAGGAAGTACGACCGACTCGCCAAGGAAAAGGCAAATATGGGGGCAGCTTACGAGAGAGAGGTGAAGAGGCTTCGTGCATCCTATCTTCCTGTGTCCCGGGCTTTAGATGATTGTTCCTAGGGATCCATAGGATGATTATTTTCCTTTCCTCTTGTACATGATTGACAAATGTTGTACTTCTTTTCCCTGATGATATCCTATGAGATATTTCCATATGTGATAAACAGTTAATATTTCCAAAATTTGCAAATAAAACCCTAGAGTTCCTTTGAAATAAAAACAAATCATATGCACAAGCATTGCATGCATCATATGCATAAGCAGGTTTTGTTCTCAGCTTCTGGTCTTGTGGTCTAACTCTGTGCTCTTCATTTATTTTGAAGACAAGCTGACTCACCGGTACTACACTAGAGTCAACTCTTTCAAGATTGTCATATCAAGGGCCTCCCATGAGGCAGAGTGGGGTTGTTGTGAAAGCTTTCGATGGGTCTCGTAAGACTGTGATTGGGGAAGTTGATCTCCCTATCAAGATTGGACCAAGTGATTTCCAAATTACCTTCCAGGTTATGGACATTCACCCATCGTACAGCTGTCTCCTAGGCAGACCATGGATTCACGAGGCTGGCACCGTGACATCCACCCTACACCAGAGGCTGAAATTTGTGAAGAATAAGAAACTGGTGATGGTAGGGGGAGAAAAGGCTCTCCTGATTAGCCACCAGTCTTCCTTCTCGTACATAGATGTTGAGGATGAAGTTGGAACTCCTTTCCAAGCTTTATCTATAGCTGAGCCTGTTGAGAAGAGAACTCCTTCATTTGCTTCCTATAGAGATGCGAAGTTGGCCATTGAGTGTGGTGCAATTGCTGGTCTAGGAAAAATGATTGAGCTGGAAGATAATAAGTCTCGAGCTGGCATAGGCTTTTCTTCTGGGGTTTTCAATGAGAAAGAAATGTTTAGGAGTGGAGGTTTTATCCATACCGGTCAGGATGAAGAAGTTGCTTCTGTCTTGGAAGAGGATGCAGAGGATTCTGGCAATTTCGTTATCCCTGGAGGGGTCTGCAACAATTGGGTCGCTGTGGATATTCCTATAGTCATCCATAAGTCAAAGTAATGATCACTTTGTTTAGAAAACCCTTCTCACATGCCAAAAGGAGGAGTGATGACATTGTTGGCAACATAAATACAATGATATTTTCATTCAATAAATTCATGTTAAATGTTTGTGTTTCCAATTATTTTCCCTTTTTTGCTTTTTGCATGAAATTGGTGCTCACATAAAACCCTAAAAATAGAATAAAATCAATCTTTTCATCTGCATAATGATTTGCCTTGTTTGATTTCTAAAAGCTTTTCATATCCAAAATCATTATGCAGGTTGATTAAACCCATTGAACATAATGATCCGACACCATATCCCAATTTTGAGTTCCCTGTATTTGAGGCAGAGGAAGATGATGTTGAAGAGATTCCTGACGAGATTACCCGTCTACTTGAGCATGAAGAGAAGATCATTCAGCCGCATCTTGAGAATCTGGAAACAGTCAACTTGGGGTCTGAAGATTGTGTGCGAGAAGTGAAGATTGGGGCACTCCTGGAAGAATCTATTAAGAAGGGGTTGATTGAATTGCTACGAGAATATGTTGATATCTTTGCTTGGTCATATGAAGACATGCCGGGTCTAGATACAGATATTGTGCAACATTTCCTACCCTTGAAGCCTGAGTGCGTGCCTGTGAAGCAGAAGCTCAGAAGAACTCATTCTGATATGGCAGTGAAGATCAAAGAAGAAGTTCAGAAGCAAATTGATGCGGGGTTTCTGGTGACTTCTACATATCCTCAATGGGTGGCCAATATTGTGTCCGTCCCTAAGAAAGACGGAAAAGTCCGGATGTGTGTGGACTATAGAGATTTGAATAAAGCTAGTCCAAAAGATGATTTTCCTCTACCACATATTGATATGTTGGTAGATAATACAACTAAATTCAAAGTCTTCTCATTTATGGACGGATTTTCCGGATATAATCAAATTAAGATGGCACCCGAGGATATGGAGAAGACAACATTCATCACACCTTGGGGAACATTCTGTTATCGAGTGATGCCCTTCGGTTTGAAGAACGCCGGAGCCACGTATCAACGAGCTATGACCACCTTGTTTCATGATATGATGCACAAGGAGATTGAGGTATATGTTGATGATATGATTGCTAAGTCAAGAACGGAAGTTGAACATGTAGAGCACTTGGTGAAGCTTTTTCAGCGTTTGAGGAAGTTCAAGCTTCGTCTGAATGCCAACAAGTGTACATTTGGAGTCCGTTCTGGCAAGTTATTGGGCTTTATTGTAAGCGAAAGAGGTATTGAGGTTGATCCTGCAAAGGTCAAAGCAATACATGAGATGCCTGCGCCCAAAACTGAGAAGCAAGTCCGAGGTTTTCTTGGCCGCTTGAATTATATTTCCAAATTCATATCCCACATGACTGCCACATGTGCGCCGATATTCAAGCTCCTTCGGAAAGATCAGTCTCATGATTGGACCGAGGATTGCCAGAAAGCTTTCGACAGTATCAAAGAGTATCTGTCTGAACCTCCGATTCTATCTCCGCCTGTAGAAGGAAGACCTTTGATAATGTATCTGACAGTTCTTGAAGACTCGATGGGTTGTGTACTTGGTCAGCAAGATGAATCAGGGAAGAAAGAATATGCTATATACTACTTGAGTAAGAAGTTCACCGATTGTGAGTCTTGATACTCAATGCTTGAGAAGACATGCTGTGCTTTGGCTTGGGCTGCTAAGCGCTTACGCCAGTATATGATAAATCATACAACTTGGTTGATATCCATAATGGATCCAATCAAGTACATATTTGAGAATCCTGCTTTAACCGGGAGGATTGCCCGTTGGCAGATGTTATTATCTGAGTATGATATTGAGTATCGTGCTCAGAAGGCTATTAAAGGTAGTATCTTGGCTGACCACTTGGCACATCAACCAATTGAGGACTATCAGTCAGTTCAGTATGACTTCCCAGATGAGGAGATTATGTATTTGAAGATGAAAGATTGTGATGAGCCTACACTCGACGAAGGGCTAGAGCCTGGTTCCAGATGGAGTATGGTATTTGATGGCACTGTAAATCAGTATGGAAATGGTATTGGGGCAGTGATTATTACTCCTCAGGGCACACATATTCCTTTTACAACAAGGCTAACTTTCAAATGCACGAATAATATGGCTGAGTATGAGGCCTGTATTATGGGATTGGAAGAATGCATTGATCTAAGGATCAAGCATCTTGATGTTTATGGTGATTCGACCCTCGTTGTCAATCAGATTAAGGGTGAATGGGAAACGAATCAGCCGGGCCTCATTCCATATAGGGATTATGCGAGGAGGATTTCAACGTTCTTTACTGAGGTTGACTTCCATCATATTCCTCGAGATGAGAATCGGATGGCAGACGCTCTTGCTACGCTTGCTTCGATGATTGTGGTTAAATATTGGAATGAAGTTCCCAATATCACTGTGATGCGCTTGGATAGACCAGCTCATGTATTTGCAGTTGAAGAAGTAAGAGATGATAAGCCATGGTATTATGACATCAAGTGCTTCCTCCAGAACCAGGTTTATCCGCCTGGGGCATCTGTGAAAGATAGGAAGACTTTGAGGAGATTGTCAGGCAGTTTCTACCTCAATGGCGAAGTGCTTTATAAGAGAAATTTAGACATGGTTCTGCTCAGATGCGTGGATAGACACAAAGCAGACCTGTTGATGACTGAGGTCCATGAGGGTTCATTTGGTACTCATTCCAATGGACATTCCATGACCAGAAAGATGTTGAGAGCAGGCTACTATTGGCTGACAATGGAGTCTGACTGCTGCAAATACGTAAAGAAATGCCATAAGTGTCAGATTTACGCGGATATGATTCATATTCCCCCGACACTTCTGAATGTAATTTCATCACCATGGCCTTTCTCTATGTGGGGAATTGACATGATTGGCTTGATGGAGGCCAAGTTGACTGATGCTGAACGGGTTCAAAGTCGTTATGACCAGTTGAATTTGATTGAAGAAAAGAGATTGACTGTCATGTGCCATGGTCAGTTGTATCAGCAGAGAATGAAGAAGGCTTTTGATAAGAAGGTCAAGCCTCGTGTGTTCTGAGAAGGTGACCTCGTGCTCAAGAAAGTCTTGTCTTTCGCGCCCGATGCCAGGGGAAAGTGGACTCCAAACTATGAAGGTCCATATGTTGTTAAGAGAGCCTTTTCAGGCGGTGCTTTGGTACTTACAACTATGGATGGGGAGGATTTCACTCGTCCTGTGGATTCAGATGCAGTCAAGAAATACTTCGCCTAAAAATAAAAACAGAATAGCTCGCTAAGTTGAAAACCCGAAAGGGCGGCTTAGGCAAAAATGAGCGTCTCGGTGGATTGAAAACCCGAAAGGGCGATCCAGGCAAAAGTTAGAGACATAAAAAATGAATATATTCATCCCGCAAGATTGAGTACCTCATCCTGGGGCAATCTAGGCAAAAATTAGGGATTTGGCAAGTAACTGCATCCTGACAAGACTTTGTTCTACAACTGTCATTCATCAGAGATTCTTGTTCATTCGTCGTCAACCAAAGCTTCGAATACATCAAATTCAGAATTGGTGGAGAAATGGTCATTATGTTCAATGTAGCCATTTTCCAATATATATCACCAATTTCAAATTTGTAAAGATCTATGGAGTCTTGCCATTTGCAGACTACCATTCTATCAAACGAATTTGAGCCTTTATCCAATTATTTGCACTCTTATTTGTTTCTATTCAACAAATGTTTTACATGTTTTAATTGAGAAAATATCATTGTCATAAACAAACAAATTTTTCACAAATTGTTTTTTAACAAAGTGAACATTCACAATGACAAAAGGATACTTAGGAGATCCTCAGTGCTCTCCCAAGGGTGGTATGATCCCCAATAGGGTAAGACATTTGTTCATATCCCTGGCATGACTGTATCCTCTTCTCCCAGAATATTGTTGTGGGTTATCCCACCGAGTGGGGTGCTTGTTAAGGTTATTCACCTCCCCTCCCTTCAGCAGAGCAGTGGTCTTCCCTCCTCAACAGATGTGTCCTCTTTGGAAGGTTCGGTATTTGGTGGTTGATCCCCAGTATTCCTTCATTTCCTCAAATAGATCCTCAGTAGAGTTGTTGGTGTGGTGGATTTTATCTGTGATGATGTTCACCACTCTCCCCTTCAGCGGAAGAGCGAATTTTTTTCTCCTCAGCAGGTGTGATTTCCTTGGTGAGTTTGGTACTTGGTGTCGGATCACCAGTTCCCCCTTATCTCCCTCAGATGGATTCCCCAGTAGAGTTGCTTTTATGGCAGTTTCTGCCTGTGCAATGAACTTTTTTCCCCAGCTGAGACTGATGTTATCCCCTGCAGAGATATTGTTGTTTCCTGGTATCTCTGATCCCTGGCAGATTGGATATTCTCTGGTGATCCTGGCTCCTTCTCTTGAGATGTAGTACCGGGTGGTTGATTCCTGGACCTGTGTGTGTTAGATATGTCTGTTTGTCAGCATTCATCAAACATAAATCACACATATACATGCATAATTATAACATTTAGATATTCATGTTGGATTCTTTGCCATATATCGTTGTTTGTTGTCTCCTGCTATTTGGTGATATATATTTCCCCAAGCAGATGTGTGTGTCTGATCTCTCAATATAGAGTCATCCCCTTTAAGCAGAAAGTGTTTATCTTTCCTGCCATATTCCCCACTGAGTTATATCCTCGTGGACGACGATTGTTTCTGCTTCCTCCCAACACATATATTGGGATGGGTTCCCCTATTGAGTTATATCCTCATTAGGATGAGTCTCGATTCAGTTTGCCTTTTTGGTTTGATCCTAAATTGGCCTCTTGTGACTGTCTCTGGTGTTTCCCTGTGGTAAATGAATAATTGCTCAGTAATCAGTAATTATTCACCTAATCCTCAGCGGAGTTTGTGGTTTTCTACCCTTTGCGGAGTTAACCATTGTTGTTCATCCTAGTGGATGACGGTTACTCTTTCGTGGTTTTCTACCCAGTATCTGGTAGATGTAATCCCCTCTTTGACGGTTATCATTATCCAATATTCGGTATTGATATTCCCTCCTTCTTTTGGATAATTGCTCTGATTAAGCAATTTTATCCCCAGCGGGTCCTCTTTCATTTACCGTTTGTCGGTGATGTTT
Organism: Lathyrus oleraceus; assembly: GCF_024323335.1. Taxonomy (NCBI): domain Eukaryota; kingdom Viridiplantae; phylum Streptophyta; class Magnoliopsida; order Fabales; family Fabaceae; genus Lathyrus; species Lathyrus oleraceus. The sequence continues at coordinate 423,573,898 of NC_066581.1, forward strand.
GTTGCTCCCCTTGATTGGTCATCATTAAATACCTAGTTTTGGTATCCCGATGCCTTTCTCTTTCGGTCGATTTATCCTTTATTAACCCAGTAACTGGTTGTGGATAATCTTCCATGCAAGTATATTATCTACGTTCCGACGGTAATAGATAATATATCTCATGCACTCTTTGGTCGAAGCCTTTTGGTCTTCCCCAGTTGAGTAAGATTCGTATCCCTGTTTTGGAATCGAATATCCATTTCCGTGGTTTTCTACCCAGTATCCGGTAGATGTAATCCCCTCTTTGACGGTTATCTTCATCCAATATTCGGTGTTGATATCCCCCCATTTTCTTGGATAATTGCTCTGATTACACAATTTATCCCCAGCAAGTCATCTCTCGTCTACCCTGTTGCTGTTGGTAACGATTGTTTCTCTCCTGAATTGGTCATCATTATATACCTAGTTTTGGTATCCCGATGCCTTTCTCTTTCGGTCGATTTATCCTTTATTAACTTAGTAACCGGTTGTGGATAACCTTCCATGCGAGTATATTATCTACGTTCCGACGGTAATAGATAATATATCTCATGCACTCTTTGGTCGAAGCCTTTTGTTCTTCCCCAATCGAGTAAGATTCGTATCCCTGTTTTGGAATCGAATATCCATCCTATAATCGAGTTTGCGTTCTGCCTTCTTTTTGGATGATGAGTGTTTTGGGAATATTCCCCAATTCATGCTTTGGTTGGTCACCTATTATATGCCCAGTAACCGGTTTCCCTGGTGTTCCTTCCTTCTGCTCCCTATTATGACTTTGGTCCCCTGTGGAGTCAGATTTTCCTGAGTTGAGATATACCTTTTAGGTCTTCCTCAGATGATTTGGTTGATTGATATCTCTCACCCTTATACCGGTCTTAGATATTCTTTATTCCCGAGCTTGTTGTTCTCTCACCCTTATACCGGTGAGCAGATCACATGTCTCATTGAGCTTGTTACCCAGTAACTAGTAACACCTCATCCCGCTGCTTCCCCAGGAGAGTCTTTTTAGACATCCCCAGCGAGGTATCTGTTGTGGATCGCCTTTTGCTGTGTTGGCATATTTCCCAATACATGCATCTTTGAGTCAGCTCGAGTCTTTCCTACGGATTTATTCCCTTTGGAAACTCTTTTCCCCAACTTTTAGTCGTGACCTGCTCACGCGTTTTCATCCCTTTACTTCCCGGTAGAGTCCCTTCCCCATGGAGTGGATAACTCATAGGGATTATCAAATTCCTTCTGATCTTTTCTTCTTTGTGGACACATATCCTTATAGAGTTTGTTTATTTTGCATACATACATTTGCATTATGAGGTCTCTTAGGGACCAAAATTTGTCTATTTGTTATTATTTCAGCCCATTCTACCTCGTCGAGACGAAGATTTTAACCTTCACTTCTCCGGCTAGAATGACCTTAAATAGGGGCATCTGTAAGACCCCAATTTTGTCCCTAAGATCCCTCATGGCATCATAACATTGCATTGCATAGCCTCAAGGATCATTGAGCATTTTGGCTTCCTTTCCCTTTGGGTAGGGATCTCTTGTGAGTGGTTTGAGATCACCAAGCATGCTTGAATTGTATATCACTGCTTTTCTTATTTTATCTACTAACCAAAAGCACAAAAATATGTCATTAACATCTTTTGTTTGAAGCTTAAGCAATCACCAGGTCAAGAGCTTCAAGAAGATCCTTTGTGAAAGAGATGAGGTATTTCCTTGGGATGAGGATCACATTATTATTATAAGGAGCTTACATGAGCTAGGGTTTCATTTTGAAGCAATTTCACCAAGTGGTAGAGGCTCAAAGTAATCAAGACATTTCTAGGTCATCTAAGGACCAAAAGTCAACTGTGCAGTCAACTGAGGGCTATGAGGTGGGGAAATAAGTTGAGACACCTCAATCATGTTCAAATGGGGTTTATTCATCATTCTAAACATCCATCTTGAAGATTCAAAGGTCATGGCAAAAGTTACTAAAAATGGAAAATGACCTATAATTCAAAGTTTCCAAATTTGGCAAGTTTTTGGCCCACTTTCAACTTGACTTGTCAATGTCAAAGAAGTTTCAAATGGATTTTGGTGAACATGAAAGTTGTATATCTTTGTCTCCCCTTTTCAAAAAGTCCTAATTCATGTCCATGTGATGAACAGTTGAGGAGTTATGGTCATTTGATCACAAGGTGTGCATGGAAATTCAAAATGGCATAACTTTTGATACAATGCTCCAAATTGGTTCATTCTTTTGGAAAAATGCTTCTCATGTTCAAGACATCTCAAAATGAGCTTTGCCATGCATGGTAGAGGCTTGTATGTTCATTGTTTCACACATGTGCAAATTGAAGAAAATATTCAACATTCATTTTTGGCTTAAGATGCAAGCAAATTAATATTCAAATCATGACCATTGGATGTTCAGGAGTGAAATGAAGCCATAACATGAGGATGTACACGTGGATTATGGGCACATGAGCTCATTTTGCAATTTTGTAATTTTCTTCATATCTCATTAATCATGATCAGCAATTGGCTTAAGTGATTAGCATTGTCATTAGCATGAAGTATAAATACCAAAACCCTAATCCTAACTGCAATAACAGAACCATTTCAGATCAAAATCAAGAACTCTCTCAAAAATTTCTCTCTCTTCGATTTGCATTTTTCTTCACACAATTCTCCAAGATCTTTGCATATTCTTGTTCCTGGTGCTTCACTGAGCAAGATTCATCATTCATTCGTTGTAATTCATCAAGAATTCAAGCAGTTCAAGAGCATGAACATGGCGATGGATTTTGGTAATTGAAGTGGATTCAAGTGTTTTCAACCATTGCTTCTTGCTTAAAGCATCAAAGGAGGTGCATAGGAGTGGATCTGGAGCATTGGAGCTCTTGAGAATGCGTGAACAGAAACCTCCATTCCAAGGTGACTTCAAATTCACTCTCTCTTTTTGCTGTTTTTAGATCATAGAATGGTAGATCTTGATGAGTAGAGCATGTACATATGTTTAGATTTGAATTTGACTGAGAATTGAGCATGATATGTGAACTGAAAGTTTGGATCTCAAAAATGTTTCCCTTCGATCTGAAAAATCTAGAAGGAATTAGGTTGAATTGATGTGATATTTGGATTCAGTGTTGAAAACGGAGTCGAACGGTATAGGTCTTGTGGAGTTCTGGAAATTTTCACGGCGGCACCACCGTAGGAATTGCCGGAGAAGACGACCGGAGCTGTATCCAACGGTTGATGATTTTTCTGGCTTTATTCAAATTAATTTGTTTCCCTCCATTTTTATTTGTGATTTCCAATTATTTTGCTTGTTTTGTAAGAATCATAAAAAATGCAAAAATGATCCAAATGAGTCCCAATTTTTTTTCATAGATTTTGTATGGATGTCTACTTTTTTATGATGCTAAATTCATGAATTGTTGATGCCTGGATGTTTATTTGTGAATTTTTGAATTGATGTTGTGCCAAATTGATATATTGTGTTCAATGCATTGTGAAATTCTCTATGTTGAACCTTCTGATCCAATTTTTTTCATGCTTGACATTCATACATGATATGAATTTTTGGTCACTGGTTTGGATTTTTTCTCACATGCTATCATCACTTTTGACACATAGAGATAAATGTGACAATTTGTGTCACATTTTTGACATTGAATTGGTGCATTTTTGTTCACATAGCATTTGCTTCATTCTGGATTTGATTTTTTGCATGTTGAACCCTCATGACATGATGAACTTATACAGAAAATCTCAAAGTCATTGCATGCATTTCTGATTTGATATGAATTTTCTAAGTTGAAAGTTCATTTTGTGCCTATTTTTGGTCATTGCATGGCATAGGCAATTTGAGGCATTTGCTTATTGATTTGATGTTGGTCCTTTTGAGGACATTGAATGGAGTGTTTAAAGGTGTAATGTGTAGAAGATTGGGTTCTGTTTTGGTCATTTGGTTAGGTTTTGAATCTTGTCTTTGTACTAGGGTTTTGTACATGAACTAACCTTGCTTGTTGTTTCAGGTTTGGATATTCTTCATGGATGGTTGGATTTGTTCTCACTTGTGAGATGCAAATGCATTTGAGTTCTAACATATGTTTGTTTTGTAGGGTTTAATTGATGTGGTGAACTCGTGAGCTCATTTGAGTGCTAGGACACTTATGCATTGAATTGTAAAACTGTGGGAGAGTTTCACTGTTTGTTTTCTGGTTGTATGACTGAAGTACTAACTATTTAGTCTTTGTACAGGTACCTTAGTTGCTTGCTTGCTTTAGCTCTTGCTTGAGCTTTGGATTATGGTTGATACACCACTCAGGTAGTTAGCTTCTTACTTCATGTAGTCTGAAGTCCTGTCACCTTTTTGGCAGGCATTTTGCTGGCAAGTCCTCCTTCAGAGGCTCTGTTTGTGTTTGTTTAAAATTATGCTCAAAGACCTCCAAGAAGAGGCATGTGATATTTGATAAGACCTCCAAGAGAAGAGGCAATTGACGGACAAAAGTGATTAGTAGCCAATCCCCTGTTATTTAATGAGTCGTTCTTTATGCTCGCACTACGTGCTGATGCTTCTGAACATGTGCCCCAGATCTTTGTCCAGAGTCTGTCAAGTGGAATAGGATCCCACTTTCTGGATCCCCTCGCTTTCTTTGTCATGAGCTTACCCTGGCCAGGGTTAAGAGCATGAGGTATCATCCTCATTACCATTTTGATCAGCTTCACCCTAACGTTCAATGTTAGTGGTTCAGAGCTACAGATTACCCCTTACAGTTTGGCTTGTTTGTCGAGGTTGACATGACCCCTCTTGACTAAAGCCCACCCATTGTTTGATCCTCTTGTATGTATATAGTGTGTGATGTGGATTCCATGTGTGTGCTCTTGAACTAGTAGTTTCCATTTGAGCTTAATTGTAGGATCATTACCATGTTCATCCCAGTGGAAGATACAGGATACATTGAGGATCTCTTATGAGACTTGTGTGATTGCTTATACTTTATGCTTGCTTATTCCAAAGGATGGGAGCCACTTGGATCATCAATATGATCTCAAGAGAGGAACTCCTAGTGTGGTTTTGTCTCTTATCCCTCACCTTTTTGTTTTCCTTAGGACTTAGCCCCTCCTTCTTCATCTCTCCACCCTAACCCAAGCCAAAACCCTTTTTGTGCAAACATTTAACCCTTGTTTTCAACATTAGAAACCTAAGTCTTATGCTTTTGATTTTCAAACTTTCTTTTCATAACACTCATTTTGAATTGAATCTTTAAGTCAACTTTGACCATTTTTGTACATACTTCTAATTGGTAAATATAACCCATTCAAATGTGCTTTTTGTGGTTTCAATAATCACTTCTTAATCAAAAAAAATTCATAACCTTTAGCTATTAAGTTTGAGTTATCTTTGTGATAGATGTAATACTCACCTATATCCTTAGTGATGGACAATGAGTCTTCCATGCTTATTATAGGGTTAACCCCTCACTAGCGTGTTGAAGCTATCCTCACATGGTGGATTTGTGGTTAGGTTGAGTTTTCTCCCTTTGATAACAAAAGATCTTAAGGCTTTTGGACCAATCAATCCACTCATTTGTTTTGAGATTTTTACCCCGAACTACGAGGTTTTGATCCTAATCTTTTTATAAGAGGGTACGTAGGCAATGGGTTTATCCATCCAAACACAAAATGTAAATAACTTGTACATTCTCTTCTCATCTCTTCAATCATGTTTGCACAAATAAAGTTTCACAAAACAACAACCTTCACAAGTATGAAAAGGGCTCCCTAGGAGTACCTAGGATGTTTTGGGTGCCTAACACCTTCCCATTGCATAACCAACCCCCTTACCCAGATCTCTGTTTCTTTTACTAGTTTTTGTTAAAACTATTAGGTTTTTGTTCACTTTCTAACCATTCCTTTGGATAAATAGAAGTGCGGTGGCGACTCTACTTTGTATGATTCACCTTGGATTTAGTCAATATCTCCAATGGTAATGAATACCCCGCTACACAAGTAACCTCATCTATCTTGATTTTTATTGATCAAATTCATCAATTAAATATATAATCATTAAATTTAACTTGAGAAGTTCATATTTGATCGTAAATCTCAAAAGTCAAAGGTTTGACTTTGTAGTGCAGTGGTTGTGTATCAGACGAATTTGAACTTCTTGATCTTCAATGAATTTAAACTCTTGAGCCAATTGGACATCATGGATAGGATATAAGATGTAATTTAGTGTGTTAATCCATGTCTCAAGGCTTGATATCATGTCTTGATCAAAATTCTCAGATGAAATTGAATGTTGTTGAGAAACCCTAATTAGTGAGCACTTATGATTCGGCCACAATACCCTTATTTGTTGATGGAGAGAGATCTCTTAAGTGTATGAGAACTTTGTTTATTGATGACCAATCCAAAACTTTGAATGATCAATCCTTTGAGCTCTTTGAGGGAAACCCTAATTCACATATGAAACAACCCTGACATATCTTGATCTTGAGGTTAGCTATGCATGAATGATGTTTATAATGAAAATGATTATGAAATCTAGGGGTAAAATTTGAGGTGTGACAGCCATCAACGATTAACAATATCACATGCCATCTGGTTTCCCTTGGAGCATGCCTCACGGTTATATGCCAACAGGATACCGCCCTCAAAACATTGAAGCTCCAGTAGTGACTGTTGTGATGTTTGTACCTCTTCCTGTGGTGCATACAACTCCTTATAATTAAGAAAACATTTTTCACACTGCTCCAATTGAAGTTGTGGGAGTAGATGAAAGGTTAGAGGGATTTCAAGATCAGTTCTTAGAAATGCAAAAGGAAATCAACGCTCTTCAAGTTAAGGATCTTTTTGGCAAGACCGCTTCCGAACTCTGCTTGGTTCCTAATGTTCAAATTCCGCCTAAATTCAAAGTACCAGACTTCGAGAAATACAAAGGAAATCCATGTCCTCAATGTCATTTGGTTATGTATGCTAGGAAGATGTCCACTCAGACTGACAACCATCAGCTTCTGATCCACTACTTTCAAGACAGTTTAACTGGTGACGCTCTTAAGTGGTACATGGGCTTAGATGGTGCAAATATTCGTACTTTCAACGACCTCGTTGAAGCTTTTGTTCGCCAATACAAATATAATTTAGATATGGCTCCAGATAGAGATCAACTCCAGGCCATGTCTCAGAAAGACAAAGAGAGTTTCAAGGAATATGCTCAAAGGTGGCGTGAAATTGCTGCACAAATTTTCCCCCACTTGAAGAGAAAGAGATGACTAAAATCTTTTTGAAAACACTGAGTTCATTCTACTATGACCGCATGATCGCTAGTGCACCCAGTGATTTCACCGAGGTGGTAAACATGGGCATGCGACTTGAAGAAGCAGTCCGAGAGGGACGTTTGACTAAGGAAGTCGGCGCTTCTAGTCATGTTAAGAAATTCGCCAATAATTTCTCCAAAAATAAAGAATCAGATGTTAGTGTCGTTTCATATGGCAGACAAAGAAGAAAGTATCAACATGTTGCAGCCGTTTCACCAATCATTAGTCCACCAATGGTAGCGCCAATTTATCAGCCACAGTTCTCCCATCAACATCAAGAACATTATCCTCAACAATAACATGTTCAGCAACAACCACCAAATCAACAACATCAACAGCCTCCACAACAGGCTCGCTCTCAATTCAACAATCAAAATCGTATTCAAAAAAGGCCACAATTTGATCTTATCCCAATGTCCTATGCAGAATTGTTTCCTACACTGCTAGCTAAAAATCATGTCCAGACAAGGTCTCCACCACCTGTGCCAAAGGACCTTCCCTATTGGTACAAGGCAGATCAATTTTGTGCTTACCATCAAGGGGCGCCAGGACATAGCATTGAAAACTGTTTTGGTCTAAAGTCAGATGTTCAGAGGCTCGTCAAGAGTGGTATCCTTTCATTTAAGGATGTAAACCCCAATGTTCAAGTTAATCCTCTACCATAACATGGTTCAGCCTCAGTTAACATGGTATATGGTTGCCCGGGCAGTTTCCGGATCTATGATGTACGATTATTGGGAGAGAACGTAGTAAAGAAACACGCCAGATATAGCAAGAATGGTTTTGTGCCTCCACATAACTATGCCTCTTGTAGGGTTTGTTCTAGGAACTCTCAAGGATGCCTAACTATTGTAACGGATCTCCAGGATCAAATGGACCAAGGTTACATTGAAGCCTACCGAGACAGAGATTATAATCAAGTCAATATGGTCAATAGTGACAATGAAGTGAATGTCATAGTTCCTCAGTTCAACGACTCTGAGCCTATACAAATTACTTATGACAGTTGGAAGACTTCTGTGACTCCTCTGGTCACTAACTTACCGGGCACAGTTCCCTACCAATCTGATAAAGTTGTTCCTTACAAGTACAATGCTACAATGACTGAGAATGGAAAGGATGTTCCTCTACCCTCCATTGTTAACGTCACTGATGTAAGCAGAGTCACAAGGAGTGGACATATATTTGCAAAAAGGGCCGAGGATGTCGCAGCAGGAAAGCAGGCTCATGTTGAGGTCCCTTTTAAACCGGTTGGCCAATCCGATAACATGAATCCGAAAAGTGATTATGATGAGGGGTTGAAGCTCATCAGGAAAAGTGGATACAATGTGGTGGAATAATTACTGCATACACCTTCCAAGATATCTGTGTTATCTTTGTTGATGAACTCTGAGGCTCACCGTGAAGCTTTGCAGAAAGTCTTAGAACAAGCCTATGTAGACCATGATGTAACGATCAGATAGTTTGATGGTATCGTCACTAACATCACGACCTACAACAACTTGAGTTTCAGTAATGAAGAGCTCCCCGAAGAAGGAAGAAATCATAACATGGCACTAAATATCTCAATCAACTGTATGAATGACTCTTTGTCAAGTGTGTTAGTGGATACAGGCTCGTCTCTCAATGTCATGCCAAAGTCGACACTTTCCAGACTTTCTTTTCAAGGTGCTCCTATGAGGAGTAGCGAGATTATTGTTAAAGCTTTTGATGGTTCCATAAAAACAGTCATTGGAGAAGTTAACCTTCTCATGACCATAGGACCTCATACTTTCCAGATAATATTCCAGGTGATGGACATAGAAGCTGCGTATAGTTGTTTATTGGGTCGGCCTTGGATCCATGAAGTTGGGGCAGTCACTTCCACTCTGCATCAGAAGCTTAAATTTGTGAAGAACGGGAAGCTAGTGACAGTCTGTAGGGAGAAAACACTGGTTGTAAGTCACTTAACATTTCTTATCTTGAACCTAAAGAAGATGTTGGAACTCAATTCCAAGCCCTTCCTTTGATTGACAAAGATGTCAAGAGAGGAGTATCCATCTCTTCATTCAAGGATGCACAACGGCTAGTCAATGATGGTATAACTGATGGTTGGGGAACAATTTTGGATCTCCCAGAAAACAAACACCGAGAGGGTTTAGGATTTTCTCCTACTTCCAAGAAGATTGCAGAAGGAAATAGATTTGTTCCTTCAATCAAAGAAACTTTCCATAGTGGAGGGTTCATTAATCCCACTTTGCCAGAAGTTAGTGTCGTCACTAAGGATAATGATTCAACATGAGAACCCTACTGCGGTGATCCTCAATATGATCTTGAGGCGGAAGATGCATATGTGCCTTTCTACTTTCCTCATCACAGAGAACTTGAATACATCCCGGGGTCAGAAGACGAAGCAGCTGAAGCCAATGCCATTGTGGAAGACAATCCTAAAGATGTTCCGACCGACTTCATAGCTCACGGAGTAATTCGTCAAAACTGGACCTCTGTTGATGTTCCTGTTTGTAGCACCTCAAATTTGCCCTCCTCATTCATGCATTCATTTTAGGTCATTTAACATTTCATATTGCATTTCATCATGTCAATCAGAATTAGCTCCAAGGGTTTGTCTTCCAAGAAGCTTGGATATCATCCAAGTCACTTTGTGGGTTCCATCTGAATTGATCAGTTAACACAAGGGAAATTGTGCATCAACTAGGGTTTTTTCTCAACACTCAAGGAAGTTGGTATTCATTTGGGTATCAAGGGTGCATCACCATCCTCATGATCTTTCTTTCCTCAAATTTTCATTTCTTATCAGCAAAGTTCATCTGAATTAGTGTTTGACCTCTAGTCAACTTTGGCCTACTGAAGCAGTCAAAGTAGGGTTCCTCAAGGATTGAGATGCATTCTTGGTTTGAAGGTCTTATAGATGTTGTGTAGAGCTCTTGGGAGCTAGGGTTTCATTTTCAAAGGTTTTTCTTTAAAGGATCAAGCTTAATGGGCTCAGTACAGTTCAAAATTCAACTATGAAGTCAAAAGTCAACTACTGGTCAACTGAAGGTCAAATGGCTAGGGAATGACTTGAGATACTTCCAACATGTTCAAATGGGGTTTATTCATCATTCAAAACGTTCATTTTGAAGGGACAAAGGTCTGTTCCTGAACTGTCATGCTCGCTAGGCGAGCAACCTTCGCTAGGCGAAGCCCACGCTTCCTCCTTCGCTCCAGCGAACCTTGACGATGTTCCTACTGGAATTGCTCGCTGGATGCTCGCCTAGAGAGTAAGTGCTAGCTATGTTTTTACCCAATTCTGGTGTTTGACGGAACCTTGCTGAATTATGCTTTGCATGCTATTTTGAAAAAGGCAAAATCCTATCATGTTCGCTAGCTGCTCGCTGGGCGAAGACAGTAGCGAGATGATTCGCTAGCTGCTCGCTAGGCGAAGGCAGTAGCGAGCGTGGCAGAAACCCATTTAATTTTCAGAGGGCCACTCGTTTGGGCCCCAAAAAAAAACCATTTTAAAGTATTCTAGTCTCACTCTCACTCTCACACTGACACGCACACTTTTCACTTCCATCTCACACAAACCCTAACTGTTGCATTGCAAACCCTAACTGTTACATTTCAAAATCTATCAACCTCTTCAATCAGGTTTGTTCTGTCTCCATTCGTTTATGCTTTCAATGTTGTAAATTCTGTAGAATGAATCATTAGGGTTGAATTCGGGAGATTGGGTTTTAGGTTTGCATGTATGTTTAGAACGATTCTTAGCATGTTAAACTACTTTGTTTATGAAATTTGGGAGATTGGGTATCATTAGATTCATGGTTTTCTGAAACTGGACTGTTATCAAGGAAGAACCCAGAACCCGTAGGCGTTCGCTAGCACCTCGCTAAGTGAACCTGTAGCGAAGCTTCGCCAAGTCTTCGTTAAGCGAAGCAGTAGCGATCATGACAGTAGTTGGTTTTTCTGTTTGCTCTCTAATATGTTTTGTGTTTGTTATTACATGCTTTCTATTGCATCCGTGCACTGTTTACCTGACACTGTTGTTGCTATGATTCTTCTGTTTGGTGCAATTCTTGATTGCACCCTATCTTGTTATTCTAACTTGTTTGTTGAGTTTTTGTGAGGTCACATGACTCTTGAAGAGATAGCTTGCTTGGTATTCCACTTTATTTGTGGGATACCATTTGGAGATTTATTCTGATTGCTTTGCTGACTTGCTTTCTTTGATGATGCTAGCTTGAGAGACCTCTGGGTTTCTTGTTTCTTTAGTTGCTGTTACTTCGGATCTTGTAAGGGTGGAGCTATCAGGTGTTGTCTCCCATTGCTACTCAAGTGGTTCTTGTCTTTTCTACCAGCCAATGGACCGTTTGTGGATACTCAGAATACTCACAAATGGACTCAGAGGATCATGTCGCTCACATCTTATGATATCAAGTGGCAAGCTTATAGGATTAATGTGCATAACGTCATTATGAGTTGTGGAGAGTCTCGAAATGTTCCACTCATAGGAACTAGGGGTTGCATCAATTACAACCCGGTTCTTTCTCTCTGTCAGTTGGGTTTTGTCATGAATGAAAGGCCGCAAGATGTCGAGATAGCTGAAAATGTGTACTTTGAGAAAAGGAGCGATCCAGCAAGATTGGAGCAAGTGGGAATGGCTTGGGAGAATATTGGTATAAAAGATGGATCTATTTTAGGGAGGAAGTTTGCAATTGCTATGCCTGCTTACACTGAGTGAGTCAAGGAAAGAGTTGGGACTTTGTTGCTACCATATGACCAGATGGAACCATTATAGAAGCAACCGCCTTCGATCCTTTCTGAGAGTGTGACTGCTGAGTATTACAAATAGGCCTTGATGGAGAATCTCCAGTTGAAAGAAAATGAACAAGAGATCCAAATGGAGCTTTACAAAGCAAAAGCTTAGGCTAAATTTGGCTCATAAACTCAAAGGAGTGCAAGGTGAAAGTTCTAGCAGATCCAGAAACAAAAAGAGGTCCTATGATGAGATAGAAACAATGTTGGATGAAGAACACCATGAACGCTTGAGATTACAAAAAGCGGAAGCCAATTACAAAAAGAAGATATGAGACTTGGAAAGACAGCTTAAGGACAAAGATACTCAGTTGAAGAAAGAGGTAGATCTGAGGCGTGCAGCAGAGAGCCAGCTCAGAAGAAGTGACATCCGTGCATCTCATTTCCGAGAGGAAGTTGTTGAACTCAGGGTACAACTGAAAGAGAAGCTCACCTCTCTACCTGAGTGTTCAGAGTGTGACCGATTGATGGATCAGTGCCAGTATTTGAAGACTCTCATTCCTGAAGGACGACTTCCCTAGTTCCTCTTGTTGTTTATTTTGAGAATCACCTCCAGGATTGTTGGATGGGATTCCTTGTTCTACGCTGATGAACTGAGTCTTTGCTTGAACTATGTTTGTATGAACCTTATCTCTTATGTCTATGGATGAAATTATTGATGTTTCACTTTTGCTTGTCGTCCAGTGTATGTTGCTTCTTCATTGTTTATGTTCCGCTTACGGGTGCAGGTTGCCATTTTTCAAAGGTGGACGAGACTCTTGAATACCTGAGAAATGATAAAACATAGCATACGCATCATACACATATCATTCTTGCATCATTACAGGTGTTCTTGAAGAGGATTTCTCATTCTTATTCCCGTTTCAGGTAGAATTGCTGAGTATCGTCTGCATCGTTACGCAACAAGGCAGAATCAACAGAAGTTCATGGATTAATTTCAAGAAGATCTAGCAGAGATGAGGACGAACATGGCCCAGTTCATGAGTATGATGCAAGGGGTAGTGCAAGGGCAAGAGGAACTCCGAGCCTTGGTTCAGAGACAAGAAACTGTGATTCCCCCTGTCAGTCAGAATCCGCCAAAAGGGACCCCTGTCGATGACGCTGTTGTTACCAACCCTATCAACAACTATGCTAATGGTGACGAATTGCGTGGTATTAGGATCGATGGACAACCCATCATTACAGAGGCTGCTAATGCCCGAGCGGCACGTGCTCCAGTTCACCATCCTTCTCATTTAGTTGACAAGCAAGAAGATATGTTCACTATTCCCAGTGATGATGATGAATTTGGAAAGGCGAAAGAGAGAGATAGAAAGGTCGACGCCCTTGCTGAAAAGATTCGCGCCATGGAGTGCCAAAATTCTTTGGGCTTTGATGTTACTAACATGGGTTTAGTTAATGGGTTGAGGATCCCGTACAAGTTCAAAGCGCCATCTTTCGACAAGTACAATGGCACTTCTTGTCCCTGAACTCATGTGCAAGCTTACTACCAGAAGATATCCGCTTATACTGATGATGAAAAAATGTGGAAGTACTTTTTCCAAGAAAGCTTGTTTGGAGCCTCTTTGGATTGGTACATGGACTTGAAAAAAGAATCTGTCAGAAGCTGGAGAGAGTTAGGTGAAGCTTTTCTGAGGCAATACTAGCATAACATAGACATGGCTCCGAGCAGAACCCAGTTGCAGAGTTTGTTTCAAAAGACCGGTGAGAGTTTCATGGAATACGCCCAGAGGTGGCGTGAACTAGCTGCGAGAGTACAACCTCTGATGTTGGAGAGAGAATTGACTGATATGTTCATTGGAACCCTGCAAGGTGTATTCATGGATCATATGGGAAGTTGCCCATTTGGTAGTTTTTCGGATGTTGTGATTTGCGGAGAAAGAACTGAAAGTCTTATCAAAGCGATAAAAATTCAAGACCCTGGTTCTTCAAGTTCTTCAAGTTCTAAGAAACCATTTTCAGGGGCACCCAGAAGGAGAGAGGGTGAGACAAATGCTATACATAATCAGAGAAATGGAAACAGAGGACAACAATACCGTCAAGCTTCTGCTGTGACTATTCCAGCAACCCAACCTCAACAACCACAAAGAGGACAACCACAATAACAACTGCAACGCCAATTCCAACCAAGACAAAGAATGCCAGATTGTCATTTTGATCCGTTGCCAATGACTTATGTTGCATTACTCCCTGAACTGCTCAGGTTAAAGTTTGTTGAACTTCGCATTATGGCTCCATTAACAAGGATTCCCGCTGGTTATGATGCTAATGTCCGCTGTGATTTTCATTCTGGTGCGCCAGGGCACCACATCGAGAATTGTCAGGCTTTTCACCATAAAGTTCAAGATTTGATTGATGCCAAGACGATTAACTTTGCTCCTACTCCAAATATGGTGAATAATCTTATGCCTCAGCATGAAGGGCCCAGAGTAAATAGTGTGGAAGATGGGGAAAATTTGAACTTTGTAGTCGATGTTAATGATGTTCAGACTTTGTTGTTTATACTGAAGGAACGTCTGCTTAGAGGGGGAGTATTCCTGGGATGTGACAAGAACCGTTCAGGTTGTGGTAGTCATGAAAACGGCTGTGTGAAATTGAAAGAAGGTATCCAGGAATTGATGAATGAAGGTTGTTTACAGTTCGATCGAGTAGTGAAAGACCGCGAAGAGGTATCGACTGTTACCATTTACTTTACACCGTCAGAAGGTCTTGTACGTGCTCCAAGAACTATTAGTGCGCCTGTGACTATTGGTACTCCTGTGACCGTAGCTGCGCCCGTGACCATATCTACTCCGGTGACTGTTGGTGTTCCCGCGATTATTAATGCTCCAGTAACTATCAGTACTCCTACCACCATTGTTGCTTCTAGTGGAAGACTTTTTTATAATAGTAGAGCAATTCCGTGGCAATATGATAATGCTTTTTGCAGAAATAGAAGAATAGAGAATCAGACCAGATCAGTAAATCATACTCCAGTGATGATTGGTTCGTCAAATAAGGCTCCAGTAACAGTTGGTTCGGCTGTGGGTAATGTGGGAGGACCCGGAGGATTCACGAGAAGTGGTCGTTTGTTCGCACCACAAGTTCCGAAGGATAACAATGCTGAGGTTCTTGCTAGAACAAAAGGAAAACAAGTTGTAGTTGAAGAAGAACCAGTGTGAAAGGAAGTGCCCGAGGGTTCTTTTGAGAAGGACGTGGAGGAATTTATGAGAATTATGAAGAAGAGTGATTACAAGATCGTGGATCAGTTGAACCAGACACCGTCAAAAATCTCTATTCTCTCTCTGTTAATGTGTTCCGAGGCACATCGTAACGCCCTGTTGAAAATGTTGAATATGGCTTATGTGCCTCAAGAGATTTCTGTTAATCAGCTTAAAGGTGTTATTGCAAATGTTAACACGAGACATGGTTTGGGATTCACGGATCTAGACTTGACACCTGAGGGTCGCGATCACAATAGAGCTCTGCATATCACGATGGAATGCAAAGGCGCCGTTTTATCGCATGTTTTGGTTGATATCGGTTCTTCTTTAAATGTGCTGCCCAAAAAGGCTCTGAGTAAGCTTGATGCCGAAGGGGTTGTTCTCACACCAAGTGATCTTGTTGTCCGTGCTTTTGATGGATCCAAGCGATCGTTTTTTGGTGAAGTCACATTGCTTGTGAAGATCGGCCTGGAAGTGTTTAATATTGTCTTCTATGTGATAGATATTCAACCAGCATATAGTTGTCTGTTGGGGCGTCCCTGGATACATGGAGCCGGAGCAGTTTCTTCGACTCTCCACCAAAAGCTGAAATATGTGTGGGATAGTCAAGTTGTGACCATGTGTGGCGAAGAGAACATCTTTGTGAGCCATTTATCCTCCTTCAAATATGTGGAGATGGATGGCGAAATTCATGAAACTCTATGTCAAGCTTTTGAGACTGTCAGTATTGAGAAGGTGGCTTTTGTTGAACAGAAGAAACCAGGTACCTTGATTGCGTCCTATAAACAAGCTTTGGAGGTCATTCATTCATGTAACGCGGAAGGCTGGGGCAAGGTGATTAATGTGCCCGTAAAAGAAGACATGTTTGGCATTGGTTATCATCCTTTTCAATCATCAGAGCAGGGTGTCCAGAATCAGAAAGGGCCGTGTACTTTCACTAGTGCTGGATTGATGAATCACGGGGATGTATTTGAAACACACAATGAAGATGGTGACAGTGATTGTGATATGGATAATTGGGTGCGCCCGTGTGCTCCAGGGGAGAAGATCAACAACTGGACTGCTGAAGAAATAGTCCAAGTTACTCTTGAGACAGAGTAATTTTCTTCTGTTTTTCCATTTTGCATGAAAGCCCTACGCTCTGCCCAAAACGTAATGGTTCATTGTAGGGCCACATCATGTTTTGAATTTTCAATGATTATCATCAATAAAGGACGTTTTGCAATCAAATTTGTGTTCACTGTCTTTCTGTGTTTATTACTTTCATTTTCAAAACAATAAAAATGGCAATGTTTTTTTTGTGACTTCCTTTAACTCTTTTCTAAAATAAAGCATGAAACACCGTTCGTGCAGAATTGATCTTGCGGATTCCATTAAAAACAGTTATGTTATGGCTCAGTATGACTTCGATAATCCCATTTACCAAGCCGAAGAGGAGAGTGAAGAAGATTGTGAACTCCCCAAAGAATTGGCCAGACTGTTGAAACAGGAGGAAAGGGTCATTCAACCTCATCAGGAAGAGTTGGAAGTCATTAACCTTGGTACTGAGGACGCAAAGAAGGAGATCAAGATAGGGGCTGCTTTAGAGGAAAAGGTCAAGAGAGGGCTGATTGAAATGCTGCAAGAATATGTGGATGTATTCGCATGGTCGTATCAAGATATGCCTGATTTGGATACAGATATTGTGGTGCACAGGCTACCTCTCAGAGAAGATTGTCCTTCGGTAAAGCAGAAGCTTCGCAGAACTAGTCCTGATATGGCTGTCAAGATCAAAGAGGAGGTTCAGAAACAGTTGGATGCGGGTTTTCTAGCAGTTACTAATTATCCCCCTTGGGTGGCCAACATCGTACCCGTGCCGAAGAAAGATGGTAAAGTCAGGATGTGTGTCGATTACCGAGATTTAAACAGGGTCAGTCCGAAAGATGACTTCCCATTACCTCACATTGATGTATTGGTCGATAGCACTGCTCAGTCCTCGGTTTTCTCTTTCATGGATGGATTTTTTGGCTATAATCAGATCAAGATGGCGCCAGAAGACATGGAGAAGACGACATTCATTACACCTTGGGGCACGTTCTGTTATAAGGTAATGCCATTTGGGTTGAAGAACGTCGGTGCTACCTACCAAAGAGCTATGACGACTCTCTTTCATGACATGATGCACAAAGAAATTGAAGTGTACGTGGATGATATGATTGCGAAGTCTCAGACAGAAGAGGAGCACTTGGTAAACTTGCAAAAGTTGTTTGAAAGATTGAGAAAGTTCAAACTGAGGCTAAATCCAAACAAGTGTACATTTGGAGTGAGATCTGGAAAGCTGTTAGGTTTCATTGTCAGTGAGAAAGGGATTGAGGTTGATCCAGCGAAAGTAAAAGCTATTCAAGAAATGCCTGAACCAAGAACGGAAAAGCAGGTTCATGGGTTTTTAGGGAGGCTGAACTACATTGCGCGATTCATATCTCACCTAACAACTACGTGCGAACCGATATTTAAATTACTAAGAAAAGATCAAGCAATCAGGTGGAACAATGATTGTCAAAAAGCTTTTGATAAGATAAAAGAATATTTGCAGAAACCTCCAATTCTCATACCTCCAGTTCCTGGGAGGCCTCTAATAATGTACCTTTCAGTAACAGAGAATTCGATGGGGTGTGTATTGGGACAACATGATGAGTCTGGTCGAAAAGAGCATGCAATATACTACCTTAGCAAAAAGTTTACCGACTGTGAAACAAGATATTCGCTGCTCGAGAAAACTTGCTGCGCTTTGGCATGGGCTGCTCGCCGACTAAGACAGTATATGTTGAACCATACTACCTTGTTGATTTCTAAGATGGACCCAGTAAAGTATATCTTTGAAAAGCCGGCTCTTACCGGACGAGTGGCTCGTTGGCAGATGATTTTGACAGAGTATGATATCCAGTACACGTCGCAAAATGCCATCAAGGGTAGTATTCTGTCTGATTACCTTGCTGAGCAACCAATTGATGACTATCAGCCGATGATGTTTGAATTCCCCGATGAAGATATCATGTACTTAAAGATGAAAGATTGTGAAGAGCCTCTTCTCGAGGAAGGACCGGATCCCGATGACAAGTGGACACTGATGTTTGATGGGGCGGTAAATATGAATGGAAATGGTGTTGGGCAGTACTCATTAATCCTAAAGGTGCACACATACCTTTTTCCTCCAGATTGACTTTTGAAGCAACCAACAACGAAGCTGAGTACGACGCCTGTATCATGGGGATTGAGGAAGCCATCGATCTAAGGATCAAAACTATGGACATTTATGGAGATTCTGCTCTAGTGATTAGCCAAGTCAATGGAGACTGGAATACTCATCAGCCGCATTTGATTCCTTATAGAGATTACACCAGAAGGATCTTGACTTTATTCAAGACAGTAAAGTTGTATCATGTACCCCTAGATGAAAATCAAATGGCTGATGCCTTAGCCACATTGTCTTCCATGATTAAAGTTCATTGGCAGAATCAGGTGCCATACGTTGTTGTGAATCGACTCGAGAGGCCTGCGTATGTGTTTGCAGCCGAGTCTGTTATTGATGAGAAGCCGTGGTTTTATGATATTAAGAATTTCCTCAAAAGCCAAGAGTATCCTGAAGGAGCGTCGAAAAATGACAAGAAGACATTGAGAAGGCTAGCTGGAAGCTTTTACTTGAACAAGGATGATGTGTTGTACAAGAGGAACTTTGACATGGTTCTGCTCAGATGTGTGGTTAGACACGAAGCAGACATGTTAATGTAGGAAGTACACGAGGGATCTTTCGGTACCCATGTTGGTGGTCATGCAATGGCCAAGAAGTTGTTAAGAGTCGGTTATTACTGGAAAACCATGGAATCTGATTGTTTCAAATACACTCGGAAGTGCCACAAATGTCAGATCTATGCAGATAAAGTGCATGTACCACCAAACCCTCTGAATATTATGAATTCTCCTTGGCCATTCGCGATGTGGGGCATCGATATGATTGGAAAGATTGAACCTACTGCTTCTAATGGACATCGCTTCATCCTAGTCGCGATTGATTACTTTAGAAAGTGGGTGGAAGCTGCTTCATATGCCAATGTTACCAGACAAGTGGTTGCTCGATTCATTAAGAAAGAAATTATCTGTCGTTATGGGGTTCCCGAGAGAATCATCACTGATAATGGTTTGAATCTCAATAACAAGATGATGAAAGATCTTTGCAAAGACTTTAAGATCTAACACCATAATTCTTCTCCTTACAGACCAAAGATGAATGGTGTTATAGAGGCGGCAAACAAGAACATTAAGAAGATTGTGCAAAAGATGGTTGTGACGTACAAGGATTGGCATGAGATGTTGCCTTTCGCTTTGCATGGGTATCGTACCTCAGTGCGTACGTCAACCGGGGTAACTCCGTTTTCACTTGTGTATGGCATGGAGGCAGTCTTGCCAGTAGAAGTTGAAATCCCTTCTTTGAGGGTGATGATGGATGTAAAACTTGACGAGGCTGAGTGGGTTCAAGCCAGGTTTGACGAGTTAAATTTAATTGAGGAAAAGCGGTTAGCAGCTGTGTGCCATGGACAACTATATCAGAGAAGGATGAAGAAGGCCTTTGATCATAAAGTGCGTCTTCGAAGCTATCAGATAGGTGACTTAGTTTTGAAGAGGATCCCTCCTCCCGGTACAGATAACAGGGGCAAGTGGACTCCGAATTATGAAGGTCCATATGTTGTTAAAAAGGTCTTTTCTGGTGGAGCCTTGATGCTTACAACTATGGATGGTGAAGATTTTTCGTCTCCTGTGAATTCAGATGTAGTCAAAAAATACTTCGCATAAACTGACCCGCTGGACAAAAGAAGAAAGTCCAGGCAAAAAAGGGCATCCCGACGAACCTAGAAAAAAAAAGGTTCGGGCAAAAGTTAGGGATAAAGAAAAAAAATAATATGTACACCCGGTAAGTTGAAAACCTGCAAAGGCGGCTTAGGCAAAAATGAGTATCCCGGTGGATTGAAAACCTGAAAAGGCGGTCCAGGCAAAAGAGGGATTAAAGCGAAGACTACAGTCTGAGTTATCTATACTTCATCGCGTTTTAGTGTCTACCATCTTGAAGGATATGATCGGTCCAATCACTCTTCTCAGAAAGCAAAGAATTTGGGGGAAAGTGAAGATCTATGAGTTATAACAGAATTGGAAAATAGTGGAATGTCGTGTTCACATTGCCAATAGGATAGTTTATTTTCTCTTTTAGCGCAATTACCTCTTCCTAGGAATTGCTTCCTGATGTATTTGCCTTTATAGGCCATTTTCAATCAATAAAAGTCGTTATTCAGTCAAATTGCACTCTTGTTTTTTTCATTTCTACTATTTTGTTTGCAAAAAATGTCCAAATTTTTGATAAACATTGCATCTAAAAACATGAAGGCTAGACAATGACGTGCGGAAAGATAAAACATCTGAAAATCATTTTGAATGTTGAGTACACTTGAGTATATTTTGTCCATACGATCCCATGGGGCATGTATGTCTTGCCGTTTTGCAGGTCGCTATCTTTGATTGATGGCTAAAGCAGATGAGCCAAAGTTTGTTTGAAGGAAGACCCTGTTGTTTCAACACTGTCCAGTCGTGTAAGAAGTTGGGTCGTCTAAGTCGAGTTCAGAATTTGTTTCCCCAGCATGGTCGAGAGGTTGGTGTTTTCCCAACAGGTGACTCCCCAGTTGAGTTGGTTTCTCTACCGTTCCGAGAATGTCAGATCAGTAAGTATCCTCAGCAGAATTGTCGTATGTCCCCACAGAGTTGGAAGATCGAATCAGAAATTGTATGCTCAGTAAAGCGATCATTTGCTTTCCCAGCAGGAGTTTTCCTCCCTTTGCATCTTGCATGTAGTAATCATCATTTGCATTCGCATTCTCAAATCGCGTAGCATTTCCATTTAGTATGGAGCATTACGTCAGGGAAAACTCAAACATATGCATACGTGTATTAAACCAGATTGGATCATATCTCCGGAAGAGACGGATCATTTTTCAACATCAGTGTAGCACATTTGCAGCAGTTGCTCGTGGCAACATTCAGAATCGATAATCCCAGTGAGATTTATTTTCTCACCAATCCGTGAAAGGAAAGCTTGATTCTCTTCCGATTTAGTCACCAGTAAGTGTCTGCCTTATTTTGACATATGTAAATATCATCCTTGCGATATCGGTAAGTGTCATGTTGATCCCCGTAAATGTCTGTGCTTTTCTTTGATGTCGGCGAACATCATCTTTCGATGTTGATAAACGTAAAATTCCAATCGTTGGCCATCAGTAAATGGCATGTCTCTCATGGTGTCTACAAAAAATCGTTCTGTCAACACCCGTGTGTGTCCTTTCCTTCTTTGGTGTCGGTAAACATCATTGTTCGATGTCGGTAAACATCAGCCGCTTGTTAACCATCGGTAAATGGTTTTGTCGTTTAAATAACTGTGTGTTCGCTATCCGTAAATATCGAGTTTCATTTTCACCATCGGTAAGTGGTTTCGTTTCATAAATGTATTCTTTCCTTGGTGTCTGTAAACATCATTGTTCGATGTCGGTAAACATCGAGTTCCTTCCCAGTCATCGGTAAATGTCTGGTCTTGTTTCGTCTGTAAACATCATTGTTCGATGTCGATAAACATCGAGTTCCTTCCCAGTCATCGGTAAATGTCTGGTCTTGTTTCGTCTGTAAACATCATTGTTCGATGTCGGTAAACATCAAGGTCCTTCCCAGTCATCGGTAAATGTCTGGTCTTGTTTCGTCTGTAAACATCATTGTTCGATGTTGGTAAACATCGAGTTCCTTTCTAGTCATCGGTAAATGTCTGGTCGTGAAGCGCTTTCCTTGATATCGGTAAATATCAAATTCTTTTTGAAGCCGCCATCGGTAAATGGCCTCGCTTTCCTTGATATCGGTAAATATCAAATTCGTTTTGAAGCCGCCATCGGTAAATGGCCTCGCTTTCCTTGATATCGGTAAATATCAAATTTATTTTGAAGCCGCCATCGGTAAATGGCCCCGCTTTCCTCGATTCGTCACCTACAGAGTGCAAATTCTCCGGTTCTTTTGGTATTCAATCCCTATTTACCTTGAAAGTCTGATAGTCGCTGCTTTCATCCGTTCAAGTTCACAGTTGATTGAATAGGGGCAGCTGTAGCACCTCAAATTTGTCCTCCTTATTCATGCATTCATTTTAGGTCATTTAACATTTCATATTGCATTTCATCATGTCAATCAGAATTATCTCCAAGGGTTTGTCTTCCAAGAAGCTTGGATATCATCCAAGTCACTTTGTGGGTTCCATCTGAATTGATCAGTCAACACAAGGGAAATTGTGCATCAACTAGGGTTTTTTCTCAAAACTCAAGGAAGTTGGTATTCATCTGGGTATCAAGGGTGCATCACCATCCTCATGATCTTTCTTTCCTCAAATTTTCATTTCTTATCAACAAAGTTCATCTGAATTAGTGTTTGACCTCTGGTCAACTTTGCCTACTGAAGCAGTCAAAGTAGGGTTCCTCAAGGATTGGATGCATTCTTGGTTTGAAGGTCTTATGGATGTTGTGTAGAGCTCTTGGGAGCTAGGGTTTCATTTTCAGAGGTTTTTCTTTAAAGGATCAAGCTTAATGGGCTCAGTACAGTTCAAAATTCAACAGTGAAGTCAAAAGTCAATTGCTGGTCAACTGAAGGTCAAATGGCTAGGGAATGACTTGAGATACTTCCAACATGTTCAAATGGGGTTTATTCATCATTCAAAATGTTCATTTTGAAGGGACAAAGGTATGTTCCTAAACTGTCATGCTCGCTAGGCGAGCAACCTTCGCTAGGTGAAGCCCACGCTTCCTCCTTCGCTCCAGCGAACCTTGATGATGTTGCTACTGGAATTGCTCGCTAACCTGCTCGCTGGATGCTCGCCTAGCGAGTAAGTGCTAGCTATGTTTTTACCCAAGTCTGGGAGTGTTTGACGGAACCTTGCTGAATTATGCTTTGCATGCTGTTTTGAAAAAGACAAAATCCTGTCATGTCCGCTAGCTGCTCGCTAGGCGAAGACAGTAGCGAGATGATTCGCTAGCTGCTCGCTAGGCGAAGGCAGTAGCGAGTGTGGCAGAAACCCATTTAATTTTCAGAGGGCCACTCGTTTGGGCCCAAAAAAAAACCATTTTAAATTATTTTAGTCTCACTCTCACTCTCACACTGACACACACACTTTTCACTTCCATCTCACACAAACCCTAACTGTTGCATTGCAAACCCTAACCGTTACATTTCAAAATCTATCAACCTCTTCAATCAGGTTTGTTCTGTCTCCATTCGTTTGTGCTTTCAATGTTGTAAATTCTGTAGAATGAATCATTAGGGTTGAATTCGGGAGATTGGGTTTTAGGTTTGCATGTATGTTTAGAACGATTCTTAGCATGTTAAATTACTTTGTTTCTGAAATTTGGGAGATTGGGTATCATTAGATTCATGGTTTTCTGAAACTGGACTGTTATCAAGGAAGAACCCAGAACCCGTAGGCGTTCGCTAGCACCTCGCTAAGTGAACCTGTAGCGAAGCTTCGCCAAGTATTCGCTAAGCGAAGCAGTAGCGATCATGACAGTAGTTGGTTTTTCTGTTTGCTCTCTAATATGTTTTGTGTTTGTTATGACATGCTTTCTATTGCATCCGTGCACTGTTTACCTGACACTGTTGTTGCTATGATTCTTCTGTTTGGTGCAATTCTTGATTGCACCCTATCTTGTTATTCTAACTTGTTTGTTGAGTTTTTGTGAGGTCACATGACTCTTGAAGAGATAGCTTGCTTGGTATTCCATTTTATTTGTGGGATACCATTTGGAGATTTATTCTGATTGCTTTGCTGACTTGCTTTCTTTGATGATGCTAGCTTGAGAGACCTCTGGGTTTCTTGTTTCTTTAGCTGTTGTTACTTAGGATCTTTATCCGTGTGGTAGATCTCTTGATCCCTTTTATATTTTTCCAGCATTTTACCGCTTTCTTAGCTGAAAGACGTCGATAGGAGGCAATGTTTTTGTATGTTTACTTTTGTGCCCAAAGACCTCCAAGAGGAGGCACCAGTGCTAAAGACCTCCATGAAGAGGCAATTGACGGATAAAAGGGATTAGTATTCAATCCCCCGTTATTCAGTGTGTCGTTCTTTATGCTCGCACTACGTGTCGATGCTTCAGAACAAAAGCCCAAGATCTTTTGTCCGGTCAGTCAATGGAGAGGGTTCCATCTTTTTGAACCCCCACGCTTTGTCATGAGCTCGCCCTGTCCAGGGTTAAGAGCTATGAGGTCTTATCCTCATTACCCTTTTGATCTGCTCACCCTGACGTTCAATGTCAGTGGTTAAGAGCCCATTTGATTACCTTTCCATGGCTTGTTTGTCGAGGTTGATATGACCCCTCTTGACTAAAGCCCTACCCATGTATGTTTGAGCCCCCCTTGTTGGTGCGTTTACCTTATGCTATATATTTTTTTTTTGTGGTGTGGTCGTCCCCCACATGACTGCTAGACTTCGTATAGTCTCTCGTTTGCATGTCAATTAAGGTAGTACGGTTCCTTCGTCTAGTACTTCCTTTTTGCATGAGCATTCCTAAAACACAAACAAACTCTTTGATTTTCTTTTCTTAAGAACACATTAACTCCTTCTACTACAGGCGAGTAAGTCTCTCAAGGCCGAGCATCCGGTAGATTGCGTAGTAACGTCGTTCATCTAAAAAACACAAAACAAACAAAAATAGGTTAGCCGAGCTACGGTGCTCTGATTCTCAATCCTTCTTGAGATACGTATGCAGCAGGGTAGGTCCTGTGCGAGCAATAACTCTTTCTTTTCCCTACTTTGATTTTCTCTCTTTTGCATCGCATATAGGATCTTTTTTATACACACACTTTAGACATGAATAGCAAGCGTGGATCCTGTGGAGTACCACAGACGTGAAGGGGTGTGATAACCTTCTCTTCACGTAATCGGCCCCCTTACTCAGTTTTCTTTGGTTCGAGACTTTGTTTTATCCATTCCCTATTGGTTATGCAGTACTACCTTTCCCTCCTCTTGGGATAAAAGTACATAGCTGGCGACTCTACTCTTTTTCCGCGACACCTCTTTTCGCGTTTGTACTTGGATTCGGGAAATCCGGGGAGCGACACTGTTGTTGTTCACATTTCAAAGTAATATTTTGTTGTCTATTTTCTTTTCAAAAAAAATCCTTTCGTTATGCCTAAGGAGAAAGTGACAATGTTTGGGCTTGCGTTTCAAGAATTAAATCAATGAAAATGTTATTTTGTTTCCATATTGTTGTTTTTATTGTTTTGTTGTTTTTTTCTGGAAAATGGTAATCTAAAAAAACAAATAAACACTTCCAAATAGTTGCACATGACTTAACACTTTTATCTGTTTCTAAAACAAGCATAAAATCACATGTGAAGATTAATTCATGACATATCCATTAAAACCAGTGACCCTATGCCGTATTGCAACTTTGAATTCCCTGTGTACGAAGCGGAAGAAGAAGAAGAGGAAAATATTCCATATGAAATCTCTAGACTGCTCGAAAATGAAGAAAAGACCATTTAGCCATTCAAAGAGCCAATGGAAGTAATCAACTTGGGGTCTGAAGAGGATAGAAAATAAGTCAAAGTTGGAGCACTACTCGCGCCAGGGGTCAAAGAGAGGATGATGGAGCTTCTCCGAGAATATACTGATGTGTTTGCTTGGTCATACCAAGACATGCCAGGGTTGGACACCGATATTGTGGAGCATCGTTTACCATTGAGGCCAGAGTGACCACCAATCAAGCAAAAGTTAAGAAGAACTCGGTCAGACATGGCGATCAAAATCAAAGAGGAAGTGCAAAAGCATATTGATGCATGTTTCCTTGTGACATCAAAATATCCACAGTGGTTGGCCAACATTGTGCCAGTTCCCAAGAAGGACGGAAAGGTTCGCATGTGCGTTGACTATAGAGATCTAAATAAAGCCAGTCCAAAGGATGACTTTCCTCTGCCACACATTAACATGTTGGTCGATAGCACCGCCAAGTTCAAGGTTTTCTCTTTCATGGATGGATTTTCCGGTTACAATCAAATCAAAATATCGCCCTAAGATATGGAAAAACAGCTTTTATTACACCTTGGGGCACATTTTGCTACAAAGTAATGCCTTTCGGCTTGAAGAATGCTGGTGCCACCTATCAACGAGCTATGACTACTCTTTTTCATGACATGATGCATAAAGAGATTGAAGTCTATGTAGATGATATGATAGCAAAATCAAAGACTGAGGAAGATCATGTTGAGTATCTTTCGAAACTGTTTCAGCGTTTGAGAAAATACAAACTCCTCTTGAACCCAAACAAATGCACCTTTGGGGTTCGTTCAGGAAAGCTTTTAGGCTTCATCGTCAGTCAAAAGGGTATTGAAGTTGATCCCGACAAGGTTAAAGCCATTCAGGAAATGCCAACACCTCAAGCAGAAAAGCAGGTGAGGGGATTCCTTGGACGTTTGAACTACATTTCAAGGTTCATATCTCATATGATTGCTACTTGTGCTCCCATTTTTAAGCTCCTCCGAAAGGATCAGGGTTGTGTTTGGATGGATGATTGTCAAAAATCCTTTGACAGTATCAAAGAGTATCTGACTGTACTAGAAGAATCTATGGGCTGTGTCTTGGGTCAACAGGATGAAACAGGAAGAAAAGAGTATGCCATCTATTATTTGAGCAAGAAATTCGTTGACTGTGAATCCCGATATTCCATGCTAGAGAAAACTTGTTGTGCTTTGGCTTGGGCTGCCAAGCGTCTCCGTCAATATATGATGAATCACACAACTTGGTTGATATCCAAGATGGATCCGATTAAGTATATCTTTGAAAAACCTGCATTGACCGGGAGAATTGCTCGTTGGCAGATGCTCTTGTCCGAATATGACATTGAGTATCACACCCTGAAAGCTATCAAAGGAAGTGTCTTGGCCGATCATTTAGCTCATCAGCCAATCGACGATTATGAGTCTATAAATTTTGAATTTCAAGATGAAGATGTAATGTACTTAAAAGCCAAAGATTGCAATGAACCACTGCCAAATGAAGGGCCAGATCCAGGTTCTCAATGGGGTTTAATATTTGATGGAGCAGTTAATGTTTATGGTAATGGTATTGGGGCAGTAATCATCACTCCTCATGGCTCACATATCCCTTTTACTGCAAGATTAACATTCAAGTGCACGAACAACATGGCGGAATATGAAGCTTGCATCATGGGTCTAGAAGAAGCCATTGATCTTAGAATAAAAAATCTCTATGTTTATGGAGACTCAGCTCTAGTTGTCAATCAAATTAAAGGAGAATGGGAAACTCGTCAACCCGACCTAATCCCATACAAAGACTATGCAAGGAGGTTATCTACTTTCTTCAACAATATTGAATTTCATCACATCCCTCGTGAGGAAAATCAGATGGCAGATGCCTTGGCAACTTTGGCTTCCATGATCATTATGAATCGTTGGAATGATGTGCCTAAGGTCGATGTTATGCGTCTTGATAGATCTGCTAATGTATTTGCAATGGAAGAAGTCTCTGATGACAAGCCATGGTACCATGACATCAAGTGTTATCTCCAAAGTCAAGAATACCCACCTGGAGCATCAAACAAAGATAAGAAGACCTTGAGAAGAGTGGCTAATAACTTCTTTCTGAATGAAGAAGTGCTATACAAGAGAAACTTTGACATGGTTCTGCTCAGAAGCGTGGATAGACACGAAGCAGACCTGTTGATGCAAGAAGTTCATGAAGGTTCCTTTGGTACTCACTCCAACGGACATGCAATGGCTAAAACAATGTTAAGAGTGGGTTACTATTGGATGACAATGGAAGCTTATTGTTGGAAGTATGTGAAGAAGTGTCACAAATGCCAGATTTATGCTGACAAGATACATGTACCTCCGACTCTGCTCAACGTTCTCTCTTCTCCATGGCCTTTCTCTATGTGGGGCATCGACATGATTAGTATGATTGAGCCCAAAGCATCCAACAGACATCGTTTCATTCTGGTGGCTATTGATTATTTCACAAAGTGGGTTGAAGCAGCCTCATACGCAAATGTGACCAAGCAGGTGGTAGTTAGATTTATCAAGAATCAACTTATTTGTCGTTATGGTGTGCCAAGTAGAATCATCACTGATAATGGTTCAAACCTGAACAATAAAATGATGAAGGAAATGTGTGAAGAGTTCAAGATTGAACATCATAATTCCTCTCCCTACAGACCTAAGATGAACGGTGATGTTGAAGCTGCCAACAAGAACATCAAGAAGATCATCCAGAAGATGGTAGTGACTTATAAGGATTGGCATGAGATGCTCCTTTTTGCTTTGCATGGATATCTTACGTTCGTCTTCACTTCAACAAGGGCAACCCCCTTTTCTCTTGTCTATGGCATGGAAGCAGTGATCCCAATAGAAGTAGAGATCCCGTCAATGAGGGTCTTGATGGAAGCTAAGTGATCCGAAGCTGAATGGTGTCAAAGCAGGTATGACCAACTGAATTTGATTGAAGAAAATAGGATGACGGCTTTATGCCATGGTCAGTTATATCAGCAGAGAATGAAGAAATCATTCGACAAGAAGGTTCGACCTTGCATATTCAGAGAAGGTGACCTTGTGCTTAAAAAGATTCAATCTTTCATATCTGATTCTAGGGGTAAGTGGACTCCTAATTATGATGTCCCATATGTTATTAAGAAAGCCTTCTCCGGGGGGGCCTTGATTCTTACAAATATGGATGGTGAGGAGCTCCCACGTCCTGTGAATACTGACGCAGTCAAGAAATACTTCACCTAGAAAAAATAAAAGAATAGCTCGCTAAGTCGAAAACCCAAAAGGGCGGCTTAGGCAAAAATGAGCGTCTCGGTGGACTGAAAATCCGAAAGGGCGGTCCAGGCAAAAATTAGAGACATAAACAGAAAATGGTTATCCCGGTATATTGAAAACTTGAAAAGCCAATCTAGGCAAAACAAAGGATTATGGCAAGTAACTGCATCAGATCAGATTGGATCAATTGAAGAAACGTCTGCCTGTCAAAGCTCTCAACTGGCTCTTATTAGAAGCCCAAATACATCTGGAATTCAAATTTGTTAGGGAGAATAGTTTCATTGTATTTTAATGTAGCCTTTTCCCATATTACCATTTTTCTAACTTTGTAAATATCCATGGGATCACGCCATTTGCGGATCACCATTCTATCAATAAAATTCGAGACTTATCCATTTATTGGCAATCCTTATTTTATTTTTGCTCCGCAAAAATATCATTTTTATTTTGATAAAAATTCTTGAAATGAATATTTGAAAAAATTGTTTTTTTTTCAAAGTAAAATTTTGTTTTAATTTGTGAATGCAAAAAAAGAACGTTCATAGTTAAATCCTCAAGTGGCGAGCAATTTGTGAAGTGTTGGATGTTGGAACTCAATGTTCCCTAGCAAAGTGTTAAGCCTGGATTTTCTATCAAGCTTTAAAATAAATAGTCAAGATTTTTCAAGCGATCTTCATTATCCCTGAAAGAATCATTTTGAAGGTTTTCCTGACCAATCTAGACCCACCATTGGTAGAGTCTACATTTTTGTTCTCCTGAGTGAAGTCTTCTTCTCTAGAGAAATTGGAACCCAGCAGCAAGATCTTTGCTCCATCAAAGGTTCACATTTCATCCCCAGATGAAGCATCTTCCTCTCCTAGAGAGAATTGGACCTCGCGACGAGACTTTTCTCCTTTGATGACCTTTAACTCATCTCCAGTGATGTTTTCCACCTTAATGAGACTAGCCAAATGTTGAGCTATGAAACATATTATGTCCCCAACGTGTCTGTTTTGTCTATTTTTGTCAGCATAAACATAACGTGCATACATGCATATATACATACATGCATATATATCATGAATAACCAAATTCACATCCATTTTTTTCATTCCTTGATGACGTTTACCGCAATTTCTTTGAATATGTTCATCCTTAGGTGTTATGCTTCCTTCCCTATAAGAGTCTTCAACCTTAAGCAGAGAGTTTATATCCTTTCTAACTCCCCACTGAGTTTATTCCTCGTGGAAGATGGTTGTTTTAGTTGTCCTTTTCCATCTTTGGATAGGATAAAATCCCAATTGAGTTTCATTCCCCATTGATAGAGTCTTACTCTCTTTTTTTCTCTCAAGTTATTCTTGGAGTGAGCCAAATATTTGGAAATTAATGGTGAATCTCACTAGGTTGTTAAACCTAGACCGAGAGTGCATTTATTTTGCACTGTCTTCCCAGGAGCAACATCTTCATTATCGCCAGTGAAGACATATCCTTTTCCCCGGTATGAACACAAGTGGTTATCTCTTTTGAGAAGCTTGTTTATCTCGAAGGAATTATCAATATAGAAGTTTTCTTCCATCAGATGGTTTTCTCTCCAAAGAAGTTTGATGAAGACTTCCAATAGGTAGTTGTCTCTTTATTTGAGAAGCCTGTTTCATGATCTCTGATCCCCAATAAGTAGCTATCTTTTCCCGAGAAGCTTATTGACTCCCGTTTTGGATAACAAATGGCAGCCTCTTTTTGAGAAGTTTGTTTATCCCCAATAAAGTTATCAACATATCAAACGTTATTTCCAACAAATGGCCATCTCCCAAGAAAATTTCGTCAGAGAAGTTTGTTGAAGACTACTACAAGCACCTTTCTTTTATCACAGGACTTTATATCCCCGGTGAGCTATTCCGTTACAAGGACTTATATCACCGGTGAGGTGTTAGTCACAACCAATGGTACTTTCCCTAGTAAATCACGGTGGAAGTCTGTTGAAGGTCCTTACTGTTATTTTCTCTTTATTTGAGAATTCCAGATTTTTATAAGATTAACTGACCCGCATCCTTCGAAGATACCAGGTGAAGTTACTTCTCTTTTCCCAACAAGTGGTCACCCTTTTAGGAGCTTGTTCATTGATCATTTCCAAGAGAAAGACTTGGTTAAAGAAGAAACCAAGGCCCGTTCGCTGGCTTATGACCCGAATCGCAGATAAGTTTATTTTTCCTTTTCTAAGTGGAATATTTAAGTAAAGAAGAAGTTGACTTATATTTTGATCATGTAAGCATATTTTGACTCGTTATTTGAACAAACCGTCCTCTCTACATTTGAGAAACCTGTTGTGAAGATATTTCTTCAGTGAAACGTAATTTTATTTTGAATCGTTATTTGAATAGGAGGTCATCTCTACATTTGAGAAACCTATTGCGAAGATATTTCCTCAGTGAAGCGTACTTTTATTTTGACTCGTTATTTGAACAGGCAGTCATCTCTACCTTTGAGAAACCTGTTGCGAAAGCTAGAACTCGTTATTTGAACAAATTGTCATCTCTACCTTTGAGAAACCTGTTGCGAAGATGTTTCTTCAGTTGAAGTCATGATCATTTGGAATGATCTATTCCCCAGGGAGCCCGGATCCATTGGAATTTGCAAACTGAAGTCGTAATCTTTTCCTCGGTGGAATTTCCTTTTGGTGAGTATCATTAGATTCCTTGTGAAATTCTAAGCAGTTTTGGTCTTTACAACTTTTGATTTCGTTAAGAATTGAGAGAGTTAGAGCTTTGATAATATGTGGAAATGGTGGAAACTATGGACTACGGGATGAATGAGGAAGATGAAGTTTGGAGCCATTTTTAAAATTTTAAAAGTCATTTTAATATATATTTTAATTGATGTAACTAAATACATGAATTGGCATTGCATCCCAGTGGTAAAACATTGGTTTGTTAAGTTACTGGGTGTGGGTCTGAATCTGGGTAGTGTAATGATTTTTTGTTTTCACTTGTTAAATGTTCATTTTTCTTCGTAACTTCATAATCCCTTAACATTTTTAACCCATTCTTTTTGCCATGTGTTCACGAGAATGTCTATTTTATGATGACACAAAAAAAATCCCAAAAATATTATTTATGTCACCAGTTTTGATTGGATGGAAAACATGTGTTTTAAGTGTTTTTTTAAGGCTCCTAATTGATTCTTTCGGCTTATGTCTTATTTGTTCTTGATGTTGAAAGTTTATATAATTAAAACACACTCTTTTAAATGTTGATTGCTATCCTTAATATATTTGAACTTGATTATTTTCACACAATGTATCGATTGATTCACCTTGAAAACATGTTGAATGAATGGTTAGGAGGTGATTAGGTTTCCACTTAAGTTTGGTCTTATCATGAACTTTGATTCAAGTCTAATGTTTATTTTGTGAAGACTTATAATGTGATGCATGTTTGACCTAAATTGATTCATGTTGTGTTTACCATGTACCAATGAATGCTTTTACCATGTCAAGTATGATTTTGTCTTCACCATCAATATGTTGTGTCTTGTGATGTTGTGTGAAACTTCGTCATGTCTTTTTTATGCTTATCTCAATGCCTAAAAAACCATGCTTAATATTGTCATCCATACCTTGTGATTGCCATTGTATTTAGACATATTTTATGCCTTAATATTAATGCACGTTCAACCTTGTTATTGTTTATATCCAAGGGAAATGAATCATGACATTTTTGTCATTTTGCATGTGTGTGTTCATCTGCATTCTATACAACTTTGCTTCCCCTTAATCCAAAAACTTATAGATACAAACTTAGGTTCCCCTCAATTTAAACCTTAGGATTCTATCTCTCTCTCCTTCTTATAACCACTTTCATAATAAACTTTGACTTAGATCATTGTTTCCCCTTTTATTTCTTAATCAAATGCTTCAAAACACTTAAGCATATTCAAAGATCTTTTCATAAGACCTAAAAAACACAAACTTAATTCAAACCTTTTCGCCCCTTTGGATTTTCCATGTTTAAAATCTTTTCATAAAAGGATTAGACATGAGTCATCCCTAGTTGAGATTTAAATCTCCTACCCCATAACATTGTTGAGATTGATATTGATCCTTTTCCATTTGGAAGAGGTATGTGGCATACTTGTTGATTCTATATCCAAGTGAGAGCCCTTCTTTCAATTTGATGCAAAGATCTATCTTCCACGTGTTTGTGGTGGTTTAAATGTGAGTTTTCTCCTTAAGATGACAATTTGTCTCTTTCTCGTAAATCCAACCTCAACAAATCCCTTCTTACTTTTGAACCCGAACTACGAGATTTTGATCCTTCACTGGTACGTAGGCATAAGACTCAACGTCTTTCCAAATCATCAAACAATAAAAAATGTTCTTTTTCTCATCTCCCCAATCAAATATCAAATAATTTTAAACCAAATACATATATCTAAAAGGTTCTTGTAGAGTACTACAAATGATTAGGGTGCTGATACCTTCCCTTTTCATAACACACCCCTGTACCTTTAGAATCCCCCCCTTTTTTGCTTAGCTTAAGTTTAATATTCTAGCTCTGCATATACATATTGGTGTATTTTTGAATCTTTTCCCCTTCCCTTGGATAAATTAAAGTTCGGTGGTGATATTTTGATTCATGAGTCAAGTCTAATCAATAGCTTGGTCTCTGATTCTTCACCGCGACATCTACCTGAATGGTGATGTATTGTACAAAAGAAACTTCGATATGGTTTTGGTCAGATGCGTGGATAGACACGAAGCAGACTTATTGATGACTGAAGTCCATGAAGTTTCCTTTGGTACTCATTCCAATGGACATGCTATGGATAAAAAGATGTTGAGAGCAAGTTACTATTGGCAGACAATGGAATCTGACTATTGCAAGTTTGTAAAGAAATGCCACAAGTGTCAAATTTATGCAGATAAAATTCATATTCCTCTGACACTGTTGAATGCCATTTCCTCTCCATGGACCTTATCCATGTGGGGAACTGATATGATTGGTATGATTGAGCCTAAAGCTTCAAATTGACATCATTTTATTTTTGTGGCTATTGACTACTTCACAAAGTGGGTCGAAGCGGCATCATATGCGAATGTAACCAAGCAAGTTGTTGTGAGGTTTATCAAGAACCAAATTATATGCCGTTATGGTGTGCCAAGTAAGATCATCACTGATAATGGATC
This sequence comes from Lathyrus oleraceus, assembly GCF_024323335.1. Lineage (NCBI taxonomy): Eukaryota > Viridiplantae > Streptophyta > Magnoliopsida > Fabales > Fabaceae > Lathyrus > Lathyrus oleraceus. The sequence goes on from NC_066581.1 coordinate 423,608,259, forward strand.
GAACTTGAATAATAATATGGTGGAAGCTCTTTGCAAAGACTTTAAGATTGCACATCATAATTCTTCTCCCTACAGACCTAAGATGAATGGGGTTGTTGAAGCTGCGAACAAAAACATCAAGAAGATCATTTAGAAAATGGTGGTAACCTACAATGATTGGCATGAGATGCTACCATTTGCTTTTCATGGCTACCGTACATCCATCCTCACTTCAACAGGGGCAACCCCTTTCTCACTTGTTTATGGCATGGAAGATGTGCTCTCAGTAGAGATTGAGATCTCATCATTGTGTGTCTTGATGGAAGCCAAGTTGACAGAAGCTGAATGGTGTCGGACCAGGTATGACCAGCTGAACTTGATTGAAGAGAAGAGGTTGACTGTCATGCGCCATGGTCAGTTGTACCAGCAGAGAATGAAGAAAGCTTTTGATAAAAAGGTTAGGCCTCGTGTATTTAGAGAAGGTGACCTTATGCTCAAGAAGATTTTATCTTTCAAATCCGATGCTAGGGCCAAATGGACTCCTAATTATGAAGGCCCATATGTTGTTAAGAGAGCCTTTTCAGGCGGTGCTTTGATTCTTTCAGCTATGGATGGTGAAGAGTTCACACGCCCTGTGAATGCCGATGCAGTCAAGAAATACTTCTCCTAAAAAGAAAAGAACAACCCGCTAGGTCGAAAACCCGAAAGGGCGGCTTAGGCAAAAATGAGCGTCTCGGTGGATTGAAAACCCGAAAGGGCGATCCAGGCAAAAATTTGAGACATAAAATAGAAAATTTATCCCAATAACTGCATTCGGTTGGTCTCCAGTCTTGGGAACAATTTTGAGCAAGTCAGTCAACTTTGATTTATCATTCTCAACCGAAGCCAAGAGCACAATGGATATTGAAGTTGGTAGAAGGATTAATGATCATTGTATTCAATGTAGCCCTTTTCCATTTAAATTACAAGTTTTCAACTTTTGTAAAGATCTGTGGAGTCTTGTGATTTACAGACTACCATTCTATTAAATAAAGTTGAGTTTTTTATCTAATTGTTTCTACTCTTATTTAGTTTTCAGCTAAATAGAATTGAACTTTATGATGATAATTTTAAATATGAATTAATAAAAATAAAAATCATTTTTCTTAAGCAATTACTTTAAAAAGCAATCGATTTCAGTAAGGAATATCAACATCAGTCTGAGAACAGGTAAGTCTTAAAGTGCAAAACATTGTTGGTCTTCCCCGAGCGGTTGGTTTTGTCACTTTTTCCTCCCCAACGAAAAATTAGTTTCCCCAGCTGAGTTTGTAATCGCCTCCCCCAACTGAGTTGTAGGAACATATTCTCAACAGTTTGTATAGATCCAACACAAAGTTTTATTCCCCACAAGTCCCCAGTGGAGTTCACTCCTGATCCCTGCTAGTTTTGATTCTTGAGCAGTATTTGTGGTCCTCTACAAGGTTGTCCCCATTTGGTATGGTGTTGACCAAAAATTCCTCGCAAAGTTGACAATTCAGGTCTTCAGCAGATCTTTTCTGATCCCCAGCCAGGGTTTGAGTTATTCAGAGATGGATGGCTTGTGTTCATCCCTAACATTTTTCTCCAGTTGGTGTTTCCATCCTGTCGAGATTAGCCGAGTGTTGTAGCGATGATTCAGATTAGTGACATTTGTATCCTTCGTGATTATTTTATCATCATAATCATCAATCATATATACATATACATCCATACATCATATATTTCATTATGTATGCTTTTGCATTTGATTCCTATTTTTCTGATCCTCTGTTATGATGATATTGTTTCTCCAAGCAGATTTGGTGCATCTGTCCTCCTTCAATTGTAGAGTATCAGCCCCTTAAGCAGAAAGAATTTAACCTTTATCATTCCCCACTGAGTTATTTCGTCGTGGATTTTTATTATTTTAGTTTCATCCCTAGTTAATTATCTGGATGGAACCACTCCCCATGAGTTACATCTGTAATACCCCAAAATTTACCCTTCATTTTTCCTGGAAGCATACGCTTTACACCTTATGCATGCATTCATTTTTAGGTCATTTAGCATTTGCATTTCATCATGGCAATCGGAATCGGATCCAAGAAGCTTGAACATCATCCAGGATATTTTGTGGGCTCTATTTAGATGATCAGTCAACACAAGGGAAAGACTTGAGTTACTTCCAACAGGGGTCTATTCGTCAGTCAAAACGTTAATCTTGAAGGAGCAAAGGTTTGTTCATGAGCTGTCATGCTCGCTAGGCGAAGCCCACGTGTTTTGAAAAAAAAACGAAAAACGAAAAATAAATAAATAAATAAATAAAAGAAAAAATCTTGGACTTGGACCTCTCTCATTTGAGCCCACAGGTCCACAAAAATCAGGTTTTAAATTCAGAGTTTCAGTGAAACAAAAGGCCATTCTATTCCTATTACCCTGTCTGGGAAAAAGATAGTGAGAGAAGAACCCTGGGGAAAAAGATAGTGAGAGAAGAGCTAACAGAGTTCAGAGCAACCTCCAGGCAACTCTGAAAGGTTCATTCTGACTCACACACTTTCAGCTCAAGCAAACCCTAACATTGGTTTGCAAATCCAGCCGTGCCATTTGACTTCGACCGATCTCTCCAATCAGGTTTGCCCTTATTCCCATTACCTTTGTGCTTTGAAGTTGAATACTCTGAATATTTGAGGCATGATGGATGAATTTCATTAGGTTTTTGCCCACGGGTTCATAATTATGTATGAATGTATAAATAATGCCTTGAATGCTTAATCGTTTAATTTCTGAAGTGTATGCCACAGGGTTTGAGGTTTCTGAAACCATACTGTTATCCATGCAAAACCATATTGTTTTGCTCTAATCTGACTTACGTTTGTCATAGCATGTTTTCTCCTAATCCTTATCTTGTTTCATTAACCCTTTTGTTGAGTTTTTGTGAAGGCTCACATGACTTTTGCAGGGATAGCTCGCTGGATATTCCACTTTGCTTGTGGGATACCATTTGGGAGATTTATTCTGATTGCCTTGTTGGCACATTTACTTTATACATGTTTGTTTTGTATGTGTTCGTATCCCCGCAGGTAGCGCGGTTCCTTCGTCAAGGACTGCCTTTTTTCATGAGCATCCCAAACCCTAACTCTTCATTGATTTTTCTTCTCCTAAACACACGTTTACTCCTTCTACTACAGGTGAGTAAGTCTCCAAAGGTCGAGCATCCGGCAGATTGCGTAGTAACGTCGTCCGCCCCCAAAACATAATCCTTAACCCCGTAGTTAGCCGAACTACGGCTTGCTCTGATTCTCATTCCAGATGAGATACGTAGGCATAAGACGCGATGTCTTAGCGAGCACACATCCCCCCAACCCATAGGTCAGCCGAGCTACGAAGACTCTGATTCTCATATTCAGATGAGATACGTATGCAATGGATGCGACATCCGCGCGAGTCATTTTCATTTAACCCCTTTTTTAGCAAACAACACAAGATAAACTCACACCCTTTAGACAAGAACTACAAAAGTGGATCCCGTGGAGTACTACGGATGCGTAGGGGTGCTAATACCTTCCCTTCGCATAACTGACTCCCGAACCCAAGATTTGGTTGCGAGACCTTGTCTTTTCCTTTCCTCTTTTCAGGTTTACTTCGAGCGTTTCCTTTCCCTCCTTTGGGATAAATAACGCACGGTGGCGACTCTTCTGTCATTTTCTTTCGCCGGTTGTTTTTTCGCACACTATATTTTTTAGGTTGCGACAACATCCTCATTGGGTTGAGTCTTTGTTTGACCTTTTCTTTCTAGCTCTTACCTAGATAGATATTTTTGTCCCCCCGAGAGTCTATTACCCAATAACTGGTAATACTCTTTTCGATTTATGAGTACTTTACTTTTACCCAATACCCGGTAATAGTAATCTACTTCCTATATCTTCCCCGGCGGATTCGTTTTATGTTTCCCCAGGCAGTTTATCCTTGATATGTTCATCCTAACTAGTGATGGGTATTCTCCCTTTGTGCTTTTCTACCCAGTAAAAAGGTAATTGTAATCCCTATTTCATTCTCAAGAGAGTTAATCCTTGATATGTTCATCCTAACCGATGGCGGGTTTTCTCCTCTTTACAGTCTTCTGTTGAGTAACCAGTAGTTGTAAATCCTACTTTCCCCTCTGAGTCTATCCTTGATATGTTCACCCTAACCGGTGACGGATATTCTCTCTTATGTATTCTATCCAGTAACTGATAGATATAATTCCTACTTTTCTCCTGGCAGACTATCCTTGATATGTTTACCCTAACCGGTAACGAATATTCTTCCATTTCCCCAGGCGGTCTATCCTTGACATGTTCATCTTAGATGATGACAAATATTCTTCCCTTTGAGTCTATCCTTGATATGTTCACCTTAACCAGTGACATATATTTTCTCTTTGGTCTTTTGCCCAGTAACCGGTAGTTGTAAATCCAATTTGATATTTTCCCCGACAGGTTGTTCTTACCCAGTAACTGGTAACAAAGACACCACCCTTTTCCTCAGCGAGTTATCCTTGATATGTTTACCCTAAACGGTAACGGATGTCCCTTTGTCAGAGTATATTATCTTCTTACCCAATAACTGGTAATAGATAATATAATTCTGGTACTCCTGTGTTGAAGATCATTCTTCTCCAATTGAGTTTGTGTGCATATTTCTTCAATGAAGTTGCCAATTCCCTATTTAGTTAAGAGATTTCAGTTTTGTTCGGATCTACCTATTTCCCCTGCAGAATTTCCCTTATCTCCGACCAAATCCTTCCTTTGATTTATCTTCATGGTAACCCCCTCTCGTGTAACACCCCAGATAAAGTAAAAGAATTATTTAATTAAGTTGATAATATTATTTTATTAATTTAATTAAATAAAATGGAATTATTGGATTATTATTATTATTAATTGGAATAATAATTATTGGAAAATATATAAGTTGGGATAAGAGAAAGATTCTCATTTTTGGAACAGAAGAGTTTCACGTGAAGTTGGAAAGCTGCAGAGAAGAGGAAAGAGCTGTAGAGCGAAGGTCGAAGAACGGAAAAGCTGAAGCTTGGAGAGTGCTCAGAACTTCCTTCAATCCAAAGAGGTAAGGGGTCTGAACCTTATTAAACGATAATATGCGAGCAATTTCATGATATATGTTAGATTGTTGATAAATTTGGGGATTTTAGGGAGATTGGGAAAATTGGGGTTTTTGGATGGAATCTGTCCGATCTGTGAGTTTTGTAGAGTTATACGCCTTATAATCAAAGTATGTTGTGTATATATGACTGTTGAATGTCGAGATTGAGTTGTTTGCCGGGGAGTGTGAATCGTAGCGAGTGGAGGAGCAAAGCTGCGCTGGTTTTCGTAGCAGAGGAGTTCTGTTCGCGCGCGTTCGCGGCGCGAAGCTCAGTTCGCGGCGCGAACTGAGCAGAATCCAGAGGGGTTCTGTAACGCGTTATTCGCGACGCGATCCTTCGTTCGCGGCGCGTCCCGAAGTAATTGAAAAGTTCGCGGCGCGAACCTATGTTGGCGGCGCGAACTGGGAAATACAGAAGCTGATGTTGGTGAGTTCTGAGTACGTTGAGTTGCGAGACTCTTAGTAAGTCGCTGTAATTGTATTATAAACAATTAATAGTGATTATATGATTGCGTATGAAGTGTTGATGATGATGGGATGTTGAATTTACATGTTTAATTATAAATGTGTTATGTAATGATGTGAAATCGATGAAATATTGTTGTTGTTTTGTTGAGTTGTATGTTATGCTATTAATGATGATGATAACATGACTATATGATGTTGTTGCTGCTATGTTGATTTTGATGCATGTTTGAGGTGCATGCATTCATAAAAGGCCGATGCCTAGTGATGAACGGACTGAGTTCCAATGATGTTGTTGACTCCGGGCTTGTTGAGAGGCTTGGTTCCTTACGGGGAACTCAGATTCTATGGTGACGAATCTGGGAGTGGTGATCCTGTAGTGGTCACAAAATGGGTATACCGAGTCGTGTTGAGTCATGCATGGGTGTGTGCATTGCATTTGATGTGTTGTTTTGTTGATGTTCATGAGTTGTTGATTATAATGATGATTTTGATGAGTTGTGTTGACATGTGTGCAATATATTTATATTATATTCTGTCGTTATATTATTATTTAATAATGTAATTCTCACCCCTTCTGCATGTGTTTATGTTCATCTATGATGAGCAATGTGCAGATAAAGAGGAGTAGCTTTGTTGAGGTCTGAAGAATAAGTGTAGAGTTACTCTACAGAGTCGAGTCAAATGCTCTGGTCACGTGACACCGGGGTTATGGGATTCGATAGATAATTAGTTATTATTTACGTTGTTTATGATGACTAGTATGTTGAGATAATGTTGAAACATTACTATGAATTATTATATGATGAAAAATTATATTTGTGTTGTTGTCCGCTGCGAAGTTTTATTAAAATCAATAATATGTTTTATAATGAGATGTGATAAATGTTAAATTGAAAGAAATGTAAACTCTTCTACATGTTGTACTCTGATAAATTATTAAAATATGTCGTTTGGGTAGAAGGGTGTTACATTAGTGGTATCAGAGCATGGTCAGTCCAGTCGAGTCATGATGTGGTGTTTTCCCTGTTGGTCGATTAGTGTAAATGACACTGTCGATATTTACAGTTGTGGTTGTGTTGTGAAGAGTATGGCTGGAGAGAATGACCGTGCGATTGCTGAGGCTTTGACTGCTATGGCACAGGCTATGCAGGCGCAGCAGAATCCACCGGTCGACGAGTTTAGGAATTTGGGAAGGTTTCTGAAGAATAACCCTCCTACATTCAAAGGGCGCTATAATCCGGATGGTGCTCAGATTTGGCTGAAGGAAATTGAGAAGATTTTCCGGGTGATGACGTGTACTGAAGCACAGAAGGTGCAGTTTGGTACGCATATGTTATCTGAAGAGGCTGAAAACTGGTGGGATAACACTCGCCAGAGAATTGCAGTACCAGGTGCTGAGATGACTTGGGAAAGGTTCAAGACGGCCTTTCTGGAGAAATATTTTCCTGCTGATGTGCGATGTAAGAAGGAGATGGAATTTCTAGAACTGAAGCAGGGTAACATGTCTGTTGCTGATTACGCTTCGAAGTTTGAGGAGCTGGTGCAGTATTGTCCTCATTATAATAATGTTGATGCTGAGGAATCCAAGTGTGTCAAGTTTGAGAACGGGTTGCGTCCCGAGATCAAACAAGGCATTGGGTATCAGGAGATTCGTAGATTTCCTACACTGGTTAATAAGTGCAGGATATTTGACGAAGATAGCAAGGCTAGGACTGCTCACTACAAGAGTCTTAGTGAGAAGAAGAATAAGGATCGTGGTAGTCCTTATGCATCTCCGAATGGTAAAGGTAAGCAGAAAGTGGTAGATGCGAAGAAGCCAAGTGGGGGAGGATCTCCCATAGCTGGTAAATGTTTCAAGTGTGGCGAGCCAGGCCACCGTGCTGATAGCTGTACCAAGAAAGTACTGAGATGTTTCCAATGCGGTCAGGCTGGTCATAGAGTTACTGAATGTAAGGATGCTGGTCCGACGTGTTTTAATTGTGGCGAGAAAGGTCATATCAGTTCGCAGTGCTCGAAACCGAAGAAGGCGGCTACTGCAGCTCATACTACTGGTAGGGTGTTTGCTCTGAGTGGGGCTGAAGCTCCTAAAGAAGATAATCTGATTAAAGGTACTTGCTTGATTAATAATGTTGAATTGCTTGCTATTGTTGACACTGGTGCCACTCATTCGTTCATTTCGTATGAGTGTGCGACCAGGATTGGTGTGATTATGTCGTCCCTAGGCGGAAGTATGGTGATAGATACTCCTGCTAATGGTTCTGTGAAGACTTCTGTTGTCTGTCGAGGTTGTCATTTGACGATCTTTGAGAGAGAGTTCGTGGTTGATTTGGTGTGCTTACCCTTGCACCAAATTGACATTATTCTGGGAATGAATTGGCTAGAATTCTATGGCGTGTTTATCAACTGCTATAGGAAGACGGTGCGGTTTTCTGAAGTTGGTGAGAATGATGAGGCAAGATTTCTATCTGCTAGGCAGGTGGGGGAATTGGTGAAAGATGAAGCTCAGGTATTCGCTTTATTTGCGTCTCTGCAAGCGGATAAGAAAGTGGTGAGTGTAGATTTGCCTGTTGTCTGTGAATTTCAGGATGTGTTTCCGGAGGATGTAAGTGAATTACCTCCAGAACGTGAAGTCGAATTTGCCATTGACTTAGTACCAGGTACGAGTCCAGTGTCGATGTCTCCTTATAGAATGTCGGCAACTGAATTAGTTGAATTGAAGAAGCAACTTGAAGAATTGCTTGAGAAGAAGTTTGTGCGTCCAAGTGTTTCTCCTTGGGGTGCACCAGTATTGTTAGTGAAGAAGAAAGAAGGTACGATGAGGTTGTGTGTCGATTATCGGCAGTTGAATAAGGTGACTATCAAGAATCGGTATCCATTGCCGAGGATTGATGATTTGATGGACCAGTTGGTTGGAGCTCATGTCTTCAGTAAGATTGATTTGCGGTCGGGTTATCATCAGATCCGAGTAAAGTCAGATGATATTGCGAAGACTGCTTTCCGTACGAGGTATGGTCATTATGAATACACTGTGATGCCATTCGGTGTGTCTAATGCTCCAGGTGTGTTTATGGAATATATGAATCGTATATTTCATCCGTACCTTGATAATTTTGTTGTGGTGTTCATAGATGATATATTGATATATTCTAAGACGGAAAAGGAGCATGCAGGACATCTGAGAATTGTTTTGCAGGTGTTAAGGGAAAAGAAATTATATGCAAAGTTATCTAAATGTGAGTTCTGGTTGAAGGAAGTGAGTTTCCTTGGCCATGTGATTTCGAGTGGTGGAATTTCTGTTGATCCTGCTAAAGTGGATGCTGTATTACAGTGGGAGACTCCGAAGTCTGCTACTGAGATACGCAGTTTTCTGGGGTTAGCTGGTTATTATCGCAGATTTATTGAGGGCTTCTCTAAGTTGGCATTGCCGTTGACGCAGTTGACTAAGAAGGGTCAAGTGTATGTGTGGGATGCAGCTTGTGAAGCGAGTTTTGTTGAGTTGAAGAAGCGGTTGACCAGTGCTCCAGTGTTGATCTTGCCTAATCCTGGTGAGTCCTTCGTTGTTTATTGTGATGCTTCTTTGATGGGTCTTGGTGGTGTTTTGATGCAGAATAGTAAAGTTGTAGCTTATGCTTCTAGACAGTTGAAAGTTCATGAGAGGAATTATCCTACGCATGATCTAGAACTTGCAGCTGTTGTATTTGTGTTGAAAATGTGGAGGCATTATCTGTATGGTTCCAGATTCGAAGTGTTCAGTGATCACAAGAGTCTGAAGTATCTGTTTGATCAGAAAGAGTTAAATATGAGGCAGAGAAGGTGGTTAGAATTACTGAAGGATTTTGACTTTGAATTGAGTTATCACCCCGGTAAGGCTAATGTAGTTGCAGATGCGCTAAGTAGGAAGTCTCTACATATGTCTATGATGATGGTTCGGGAGCTTGAGTTAATTGAACAGTTCCGTGATATGAGTTTGGGTTGTGAAGTTTCCGCTGATAGTGTAAAGTTAGGTATGCTGAAGTTGACTAGTGGAATTCTGGAAGATATTCGGAATGGTCAGCAAGTTGATGTCGCTCTAGTTGATCATATTACTATGGTTAACCAGGGTAACGGTGGTAATTTTGAGATTGATGAGAATGGCATCCTGCGATTTAAAGGTAGAGTTTGTGTTCCTGAGGTGTCTGAATTGAAAAAGAGTATTCTTGAGGAGGGCCATAGGAGTGGATTGAGCATCCATCCAGGTGCAACTAAAATGTATCAAGACTTGAAGAAATTGTTTTGGTGGGCTGGTATGAAAAGAGATGTTGCTAAGTTTGTGTATGCCTGTTTGACTTGTCAGAAGTCAAAGATTGAACATCAGAAACCGGCAGGTATGATGCAACCTTTGAAGATTCCTGAATGGAAGTGGGATAACATTTCCATGGACTTTGTGACGGGATTGCCGAGGACGGTGAAAGGTAATGATTCTATTTGGGTGATTGTGGATCGATTGACTAAGTCGGCGCATTTCTTGCCAATGAAGATTAATCACTCTTTAGAGAAGTTGGCAGAGTTGTATATTGAGGAGATAGTGAGGCTGCATGGTATTCCATCCAGTATTGTGTCTGATAGGGATCCCAGATTTACTTCTAGATTTTGGGAAAGTTTGCAGAAAGCGTTGGGAACTAAGTTGAGGTTGAGTTCAGCTTATCATCCTCAGACTGATGGTCAGACTGAAAGAACTATCCAATCCTTGGAGGATTTGTTGAGAGCTTGTGTGTTGGAGCAGAGTGGTTCTTGGGATAGTTATTTGCCGTTGGTGGAGTTTACTTATAATAATAGTTTTCATGCTAGTATCGGTATGGCTCCATATGAAGCATTGTATGGTAGGAGGTGTAGAACTCCATTGTGTTGGTGTGAATCAGGTGAGAGTGTTGTACTCGGACCTGAGATTGTGCAGCAGACGACTGAAAAGGTTAAGATGATTCAGGAGAAAATGAAGATTTCTCAGAGTCGTCAGAAGAGTTATCACGATAAGAGAAGAAAGGCACTTGAGTTCCAAGAGGGAGATCATGTGTTCTTGAGAGTTACTCCGACGACAGGTGTGGGTAGAGCTTTAAAGTCTAAAAAGCTTACTCCGAAGTTTGTGGGTCCGTATCAGATTTTGAAGAGGGTTGGGGAAGTGGCGTATCAGATAGCTTTACCGCCGTCGCTTTCTAATCTGCATGATGTGTTTCATGTATCTCAGTTGAGAAAATATATTGCGGATCCTTCGCATGTTGTTCAGTTGGATGATATCCAGGTGAGGGATAATTTGACCGTTGATGTGTTGCCAATTCGGATAGATGACCGAGAAGAGAAGACCCTGAGAGGTAAGAAGATTGCTCTAGTGAAAGTTGTTTGGGGAGGTCCAGCTGGTGAGAGCTTGACTTGGGAGCGTGAAGATCAGATGAAGGAGTCGTATCCGGCTCTATTTGCTTGAGGTATGTTTTCGAGGACGAAAACTTCTAAAGTGGGGGAGAGTTGTAACACCCCAGATAAAGTAAAAGAATTATTTAATTAAGTTGATAATATTATTTTATTAATTTAATTAAATAAAATGGAATTATTGGATTATTATTATTATTAATTGGAATAATAATTATTGGAAAATATATAAGTTGGGATAAGAGAAAGATTCTCATTTTTGGAACAGAAGAGTTTCACGTGAAGTTGGAAAGCTGCAGAGAAGAGGAAAGAGCTGTAGAGCGAAGGTCGAAGAACGGAAAAGCTGAAGCTTGGAGAGTGCTCAGAACTTCCTTCAATCCAAAGAGGTAAGGGGTCTGAACCTTATTAAACGATAATATGCGAGCAATTTCATGATATATGTTAGATTGTTGATAAATTTGGGGATTTTAGGGAGATTGGGAAAATTGGGGTTTTTGGATGGAATCTGTCCGATCTGTGAGTTTTGTAGAGTTATACGCCTTATAATCAAAGTATGTTGTGTATATATGACTGTTGAATGTCGAGATTGAGTTGTTTGCCGGGGAGTGTGAATCGTAGCGAGTGGAGGAGCAAAGCTGCGCTGGTTTTCGTAGCAGAGGAGTTCTGTTCGCGCGCGTTCGCGGCGCGAAGCTCAGTTCGCGGCGCGAACTGAGCAGAATCCAGAGGGGTTCTGTAACGCGTTATTCGCGACGCGATCCTTCGTTCGCGGCGCGTCCCGAAGTAATTGAAAAGTTCGCGGCGCGAACCTATGTTGGCGGCGCGAACTGGGAAATACAGAAGCTGATGTTGGTGAGTTCTGAGTACGTTGAGTTGCGAGACTCTTAGTAAGTCGCTGTAATTGTATTATAAACAATTAATAGTGATTATATGATTGCGTATGAAGTGTTGATGATGATGGGATGTTGAATTTACATGTTTAATTATAAATGTGTTATGTAATGATGTGAAATCGATGAAATATTGTTGTTGTTTTGTTGAGTTGTATGTTATGCTATTAATGATGATGATAACATGACTATATGATGTTGTTGCTGCTATGTTGATTTTGATGCATGTTTGAGGTGCATGCATTCATAAAAGGCCGATGCCTAGTGATGAACGGACTGAGTTCCAATGATGTTGTTGACTCCGGGCTTGTTGAGAGGCTTGGTTCCTTACGGGGAACTCAGATTCTATGGTGACGAATCTGGGAGTGGTGATCCTGTAGTGGTCACAAAATGGGTATACCGAGTCGTGTTGAGTCATGCATGGGTGTGTGCATTGCATTTGATGTGTTGTTTTGTTGATGTTCATGAGTTGTTGATTATAATGATGATTTTGATGAGTTGTGTTGACATGTGTGCAATATATTTATATTATATTCTGTCGTTATATTATTATTTAATAATGTAATTCTCACCCCTTCTGCATGTGTTTATGTTCATCTATGATGAGCAATGTGCAGATAAAGAGGAGTAGCTTTGTTGAGGTCTGAAGAATAAGTGTAGAGTTACTCTACAGAGTCGAGTCAAATGCTCTGGTCACGTGACACCGGGGTTATGGGATTCGATAGATAATTAGTTATTATTTACGTTGTTTATGATGACTAGTATGTTGAGATAATGTTGAAACATTACTATGAATTATTATATGATGAAAAATTATATTTGTGTTGTTGTCCGCTGCGAAGTTTTATTAAAATCAATAATATGTTTTATAATGAGATGTGATAAATGTTAAATTGAAAGAAATGTAAACTCTTCTACATGTTGTACTCTGATAAATTATTAAAATATGTCGTTTGGGTAGAAGGGTGTTACATCTCGCGTCTCCAGCAATTTTAAGTCGTAGCCTGACCTACACATAACCTTTTATCCCCCAGAGTCTCTGTCTCCCCAGTGAGTTTTCCTTATGGAATGCATTATGCTCCTGTGGACTTTCAGTCTCTCCGAATCCTTTTCCTTTGTGGCAATTTTTTCCCAACAAAGATTTTTTTAACATTTCATATCATATGCATCATGAGGTCTCTTAGGGACCAAAACTTGTTTCTATTATTGTTATTTAAGTCCATTCTACTGAGTCGATACGAATATTTTAACCTTCACATCCTCAGTTAGAATGTCCTTAAATAGGGGCAGTTGTAAGACCCCAATTTTGACCCTAAGATCCCTCATGCTATCCCATCATATGCATTAACATTAGGATCACACCTTGGCATCCTCCTTACCCCTCATCCATTGGGTTTGCATTAGGAGAGATCACCAAGCACACTTTTGATTGTATCATACTTTTTTTTTCATTATTTACTAACCAAAATACCAAAAATAGGTCAATGTATAGTTTGTTACTTTTGTAGGTAGTGTGTGTGTCACCCATGCTCCACCAAACTCATATCTAGGGTTTGAGACCCTCAATGCAAGGAGTTCAATCAAGAAATGGTTCATATTGGCTCTAGGCATCATAAATGTATCCCCATGATCTTCACATGTCATTTTGATCAAGAATTCATCAAGAGTTTGAAGTTTGTTTGCCTTGGAAACCCTAGTTCATCTGGGTATCTTGTGTGACTTCTTCAACAAGTTTCTTCATCAATAGATCAAATATTTCAAGGGATACTTCATATTACATCATCCTACGCATATATGATCCTCCATTAGTCCCAAAAGTCAAGAGAATGTCAAGCTAGCAAGATGGTTCATGGTGGTTGACCAGAGAAAGTCAACTGGTCAAAACTGGGGTTCCCTAGACCCTATCTCCTACACTTTTTGTCATATGAAAATGATTACGAGAGAAACGTTACTCCAAATTACAGTACAAACAACTTTCATGTTAAAGTAAAGAGCTAGTTTTGCTTGTAAAGTCATTTTTTATGGTAAAATATCATAGGTCATTTTGTCTGAACCCTAGTTTTAAGGTTAACTTCCCAAGACCATAACTTGCTCAATTTTTATGAGATGAAAGCTATTCAAATTCCATGTTCAAATCCAAGCTGTCTAATTTAAATTTTATGTTTGGAAGAAGTTAAAATTCAACTTGCAAATGCATGTGCCAAGAGGAAAGATTATAGGTCATTTTGGGCCATTACCATTGAACAAGTGATTTTCCTCAACTTCTAAAATGCAGAACTCCTCCATGCCAAATACAAATAAGGTCAAATTTGTGACCAAATTGAATATGTTTTAAAGAGCTACAACTTTGATGTAGGATATTTTTCCATTTGAAGTCCATAGCAAAAGTTATTTAAGGGGGAAGAAGTGAACATTTGACTTGGTACTTAGAAAATTTTCAAATATGTTTGATTTCCCAAACTTCCACCTTAAAATTCACCATGATGCAAGCTTCAAATGAAAACGTGTTCAATATGAAAGTTGTTTCCCTTGATCTCACCTTTCCACAAAGTCTAATATCATCTCATTTGGACAAAGAATGAAGGACTTGCGCATGGGTGCAATGTGAGGTACCATTTGGAGAGATTTCATGATCCAATTCAAAACACAAATGCATGGTCACATGACATGATTTCAGCATGATGCTCACTCATTTTTGGACCTGAATGTATCACTTGATGGGCCTATCACACGCCCATGCAAGCATGCAAGGTGAATTGCTAAAATTGGTAATTTTTGGAAGTGTGTGGAAATGAATCTCTTTGGCTATAAATACAACCCTCATTGTTTAGAATTAAGGACCTCATGCCCAAGCTTTGAACCTGCAATCCAAACTCTCACCATTAAAGGATAATCTTGAAGGTTTTCATTTGAAAATCAAGCTTTAAATATTATTCTATTTTGAGATTGAAACTCCAAGAGTCCATGCCATTTTCTGATCTTAATCACTTCCTACAAGCTTCTGAAATGAAGCCAAGCACAATTGGAATCAAGATCAAGCAAGGTTGAAGCTCCCTCGAAGGTAATTTTCTAGAATTTTCATCTCTTCGATTCTCCCTCAATTCTTCACTATTATTTGTGATTTTTGGTTGGCTGAAGTCCTACCAATGTAGGCAAGAAGATTGAGTTGCTTTGAGGTCAAATCGAAGCAACTCAGTTCATGATCCTCAAAATTCAAATCCTTGTATCCTTTTATATACTTGGAATTAGAGAAAATTGAGGTCAGATTCGAGCTTCTGAGCATTGTTTCTTTAAATACATGTCTTTGTTTTTCATTTTGGTGATGGTTGATGGTGGACCAGTCCGGTGAGGTCCATTGGAGAAGAAGATTGGAGCCCTAGCTTCGGTAGTGTGTTATCACGCCTCTCAGCAATCAGATCCATTCAAATTGTTTTAATCTCAGCCTTTGGCTTTAAATACCAAGTTTGTGACGCGTTGACTGTAGTGCATCATGGAACGCGCGCGCCTGGCCATCAGATATGCCACCTCAATTAATGAGGGAAATCTGATGGCCCTTGTTTTTTTGTATTTTCTGATTTTTCATTTAATCCCTTTATTTTGTTTAATTCATATTAATTTCATTTTTAATCCAAAAAATATGGGACTTTCACCAAAAATCTTTGAATATTTTCCTCTTTCATTTTCTAAATTAAAATTGTTTTTTGGATTAATTTTGATATTTTTCATGAATTAATTGTTTTTGTGCAATTTTTAATTGTTTAAAAATACTTCTGACTTTTCAAAATCATTAAAAAATTTGTCTTAGGTCCTTTGACCTTGTTTGACCTAGGATAAATCTCTTGACCATTTATTTGGTCTTTTAATAAGGTTTTAGGTTTTGACCAAACTAAATTTAATTTAAATGCATTTTGAATTTGATTTTTAATTGATTAATTGTATAGAAAATATGTTGAGCTATTTTTATTGAGTTGTGATGTTTGACAATGTGTTTGAGCCTTGGTCATGTTTGATTTGACTTTTGTTGAGTTAAAATCATTGGATTTAGGGGATTGATGAAATTGACATTTCATCTCCCAAAATGAATGAATGATTTTAATTTGATAAAATTCCTCCCATGACCAATTTGTGTTTTTCTCATCTCCCCTCCCTCTTCATCTTCAATCCCATTCTATCCCATCCCTTTCATTGACCAATGAAATCTCAAGATCCTAAGGCTAATTGGTTCATCAATAACTTTGTGTTAGATAAACCAATACAAGTATGAATGAGATAGGTCCATCCTTTGATCTTTTTCTTTTAGTGTGTGGTATGTTTTAGGAGTTTGGTTCATTATGCAAAATCTCTAACATACATTAACACCTAAATTTTTATTGCCCGACCTTAGATAGTTGTGACTTCTACATAAGTCCAATTACGATTGCTTAACATAGAGCTAAATTTGACCCTAAAAGCATAGCATTCTAGTAAGTGAGATTGTAAGTCTCCCATCTTTCATGGTATTGTGTGGAAACTTGACCTTTTTTACTTCCTTTGGAAGATGTCTTGGTTCAAGGATCCATACTTGTGAATAGATGGTTGAGTGTTCTCCAAAGAATGACTTAATCAATTAAAAAACAAAACATCACTAACATCTAATAAACTAACATTTGACTAAATTTTATTAATATTGTTTTTACTTTCAAGTCATTTACTTTATGCAATTTAATTTTAAGTCATTTACCATTCATTTTTCATTTACATAACATTTAATTTGTTTATGTTTATGTCATTTTTCACTTTGCTCATTTGAGCCATATATTGTGATTGTATATATTTGTTTGTATATTTTGTTTGTGTTTGTGGTCTTATGACCTTAAAATACTTAATAAACAATAAAAACCCTAAAAAATGTTTGTGTGGACTGTTGGGTTGGATCTGAACTTTTGGACTTAGGATTAGGCAACATTCCATATGTAAAAGGACTTGGCCAATGCCAACATTTCTGAGACCAAGTTATTATGATTTGAGCTTTCATCTGATGCAAGTATTGGGACCCACTTGAATTCATCTTCTACATGGTCTTGATGCAACTGTTATTTTGATCTCATGCCTAATGCTTTATTCTGAGTTAATCAAGGAGTATTTCATCTGATACATGAGAAGACAAAGAAGACTTCTAGCTTTGGAATTTGCTTGCTTGGATGTGACCATCTTTATTTGATGCATTGATCTTTATGAGGCTTGATATTGCTAATTGCTTGTTGATAATGGCTTGATTCAAAGTCCAAAGGGAAATAGGTTTTTTATATGACATTCTTGTCTGTTGGATTGCATCCCATTAGTCAGATCTTTGCAACTCTTAACTTTTAATTTTATGCTTAGGATTAGTCTCTTCATCTCCTTCCACTTCTTAAATTTCAAAATCTCTCCCTCTTTTCAAAAACTTTCTTTGCTTGTGATTTCAAAACTTAGACTTTATTTCCAAATAGAAACTTTGGCCTTATGCCAATGAAATTTTAAACTCTTTTCTTAAATCAAACTTGTAAATGAACTTAATAATATTGACTTAAAATTTCAAAAGACAAAAAGAACTAACATTCATTCAAACTTTTGGGCCTTTGCGCCTCTTTAAACTAAAACTTTTATTAAAAGCAGTCCACTCATTTTGAAATTGATACCACGAACTACGAGGTTTTGATCCCTCATTTTTATGTTGGTACGTAGGCACAAGTCCGAAGGTCTTGTCAAACACAAAAATATAATCAATGAATTCTTTTCTCATCCCCACACTCTATCTTTTCTCAAATATCTTTTATACCAAAATACATACACACATAAAAAAGGGCTCCCTAGGAGTACCTAGGACACTTTAGGTGCTAACACCTTCCCTCTGTGTAACCAACCCCCTTACCTGTAATCTCTGACATTTTATTAGTTTTGATTTGAAAACTTCTTATCTTTGGGTTTCGTTCGTACTTTTCTCTTTTTCTTTGGAAACAATAAAAACGCGGTGGCGACTCTGGCTTTATTGACGTTAAGTTTATCTATAGCTTTATGTTCATGAATTTACCGCTACAGTTGGCTACTCTGATTCCAACTTTGCTGATTGCAAATCGGATAGGAAAAGCACTAGTGGCACTTGTAATTTTTATTCAAATTCCTTAGTGAGTTGGCACAGCAAAAATAAGTTTCAGTTTCTTTGTCAACAACCGAGGCGGATTACGTTGTAGCCGGTAGTTGTTGTGCCCAAATCTTGGGGCTCAAACATTAATTACTCGACTTCAATGTTCAACTTGAACGTATTCCCATTTTGTGTGACAATACAAGCACCATTAATATAACCAAAAATCCTATACTACAGTCACACACTAAACATATTGAAATTCAGCACCACTTCCTTAGGGATCATGTTGATAAGGTGATGTCGTTTTCGAGCACGTTGATAGCAAAAATCGACTTGCCGATATTTTCACAAAACCACTTGCGACAGAATCTTTCTTCCACATCCGTAGGGAACTTGGTGTTCTCGATATCTCAGATCGCTTTTAAATTTATATATGATGCTTGCTCTATACCCATTCTTGTCTATTCTTTGATTAATCACATTGATAAGTGCGAGCTATGTGATGGCATTCCTGTCTATTTGAACTATCTTGATCATTTATACATGTATGTACTTGTTCTATACAATGCACTTTCTTAATGTTTATTTTATGGTTTGGTCTAAGCTTAATCCATTTCTATGTTTGAAATATGTGTAAACTTGCTTAAGAATCATATTTAACATGCATTCATCATTAGGACCATTGTTGTATTTCATGTTTGCATGTTATTGTGTTTAGTTTATTTGTCTTGGAACTTATGTTAAACAAACTTGGCTATGTAGTGTACTAAATTTCTTTTTCTAGTTCCGTCTCTTATTTATGATTATATTTCTTACATTAACTTCATTTTATGTGAATGATTGTTGATGTTAATCTGTTGCAAAGTGGTTGATTACGTGCTTATAAATATATTTTGTTTCTGGTTGACCTTGTTCTTGTCCCTTTTTGATGTTGTCAAAGGGGGAGAAGTAATGGAAACACAACCTATGATTATGATAGCAAAGAGGGAGTATGTGAGGGCAAAGGTTCTTAGTCCTTGTTTTAATGATGTCAAACCTTTTAGTAGCTCATACTGTGTACTTTGGACGATGTCATCATATCGTAGAGTGAATTTATTGTTTAACATGCTCAAAGTATCAATTCAATGTGTCTATGCATATATGAGCATCTCATATATGTCAATATTGCACTTGATCATTGTTGGTACCTTAGGTCCATAAGAGAATGGTTTGGGTTGACCAAAATACATCTTAAAAACTCATTTTTGACCATTTAAAATCTTTGAGTTGACTCATAAAATCTTTGAGTCGACTCATAAAATCTTTGAGTTGACTCATTCATGCATGTCATTTTCTTTGTAACTCACGGGTCTGAACAGGTCGAGTTTTTGAGTCGACTCATTTTTGGAAAAACAAGATGAGTCGACTCATCTCCTATTTGAGTCGACTCATTACCTGTTTTATTTGAATTGTGTTGCTGCGAGTCTGAATAGGTCGAGTCTTTGAATCAAATCATTTTTGGAAAATCAAGATGAGTCAATTCATCTCCTGTTTGAGTCGACTCATAATCTATTTTATTTTAATTATGTTGTTACGGGTCTGAACAGGTCGAGTCTTTGAGCCAAATCATTTATGGAAAAACAAGATGAGTCGACTCATCTTCTGTTTGAGTCGACTCTTCGCCTGTTTTATTTGAGTTGTTTTGCTGCGGGTCTGAACAGGTCGAGTTCCCAATGTGAACAGGTCGAGTGGTCGTTGTTTTTACTCATTTTTCTATTGTGTATTTTGCAAAAAATCCGGTTGTGTTTCTGACTTGGTCCATGCATCATATATATATATATATATATATCTATATATATATATATATATATATATATATATATATATATATATATATATATATATATATATATATATATATATATATATATATATATATATATATATATATATATATATATATATTCTAGTTTTTTTTTCAACAGAAAACAAGAAAAGTGAAAGATATACACTAAAGTTCCTCTTCATCTTCATTCTTCATTGCATATTTCAACGACTACACATAACAATTTTTATTGATCATAGTGCATTGTTAGTGGGTTTTAATTGAATATAATCATAGGGTTTTGTCCTCCAAGATTTAAGGGATTTTGCACAAATCTTTGCTTCATAGATTCAGCCGAGTGAAAGGTTTGCAGAACGGTGAGTTCATTCAAACGAGTAACGGTAACCGAAGGATTGTGAAGAAAGGTTTGGGTTCAAGTGTGTCGCAATTGAAATCAACCGAGCTAGAGTTTTGGAGAACTTGGAGTTCTTGCAATAAGGTAGCTACAATCGGATGTTTCACGCATATCCGATTGAAATCAGCCGAGCTAGAGTTTTGGAGAACTTGGAGTTCTTGCAATAAGGTAGCTACAATCTGAGGTTTGTTCGGAACGTTTGATGCACTTGGTTCAACTTAAATCAAGTGGAGAGAAGTGAATAGGATCTACAACAACACTTATGTTTGCTTGGAGGTGATCATTTCTTCTCTTGTATAAACTTTGCAATTGATAGTAAATATCTCAATTCTAGTTTTAGAATTGGGAGCAAACGTATCCTAAGCGAGGACGAAAGGGGAATTGCCTAAACAAATTTGGTGTTGTTCTCTCTTTCTCTAACTCTTTAATTTCTGCATAAATTGAATCTTGTAGGAAACTAATTTGTAACTTCATCTCGCTTAATTGTTGTGCATTAAAGGAGTTTGATAAATAATTACAATCACTTTGGTTGTAACGAAGAACTTTTTTGCACAATCAATTCTAATGAAATTAAGGCTTGGTGTAGTGTGCACACCAAGTGTTTGATAAAATTAACTTCACACAAGTTTATCAATATTTTACTTATTTTCTCATTGTTTTAATTCATCTGGTAGCTATATCAAAAAATTGTGTATTTGATCAAATGATTAAGATTGTTGTTGATTAGCCTTATCTTAACTAAAAAAAAAATCATTTTGCAAAACTTAGGTAGCGGCTGTTCGAAATCAACCTTTGCAATATGATTTTAGCCGCAGGACCTTTGCAATATGATTTTAGCCGCAGGACCAACTACAGTTTTAAGCAACTGTCACAATTTTTTGTTCATAGAACTAATAAGATGGTAATATTAGTGGTGATTCATCTAGTTAACATTATTAAAATGTATGAGAGTGGGAATTCATTTGGCATATTATTAAAATGGATTGTTTCCCTCACATACTAAATGTATCTCCTCTTTATTACTAAAAAAACTTCCTGAAACAAAAAAAAACACTTCATCATTCCATATCGTGTTCCTTCTCAATATTCTCACTGAATCTCAAAGAACTTAAAATCCCTCTCATTACATTGAATCATCGTCAACAACAACTTTATCTCATATGGAAAACCCTAAATCTGAAAACCCATTCCTCTATCTATTTGAGTGTTTACATTACGACTATCACGACGAACCCTAAATCTGAAAACCCTTTCCTCCATCTATTTTAGTGCTTGCTACAATCACGACGGTCCTTAAGTTTATCAAATTGTCAACAAGTATCCATTCCCTTGTTTTCATTGTGAGTAAATAGATTCTCCCCTCCACCCCAACCCTAATTTCTATGTTGAGTCTATATATATTGTATGTGTTGAGTAAATGTTTCATGTGTAAACATGATTTATCCTAAGAGATTATAAATATAAATGAAGTAGTGTGTATATGTTGTTGCTCCTACCTCTGTACATCTCTATTTGAGTGAGAATGGAGAGGTAGATCTTGGTGAGTTAGGAATCCTATACTACATCTTATATTTGTTTTCTAGTTTACTATATTTGGTATAATGTGTGATGATATTGTCTTGGTCACTGCCTACTTTTAATAGCTATAGGTGTGAGTATCATATCCCACAATGTGATTGGCTATCTTTCAATGATTTATTCTACTTTAGTGGATATATGTTCTCCTTTAGGAAAACCTCCATATGATTCTAAATAATTTTCTGATTTTTTTCCTGATGATGAGTAGATATTGGATGAATATGTTGCATATTCATTTTCCACAATTGGTGAACCTTCAATGCTTATCTCGCTGTGGATTTTCAGCCCTATGTTTTTCCTGCATTTGATTAATTTGAATTGATCCATTTGCAGTTTCTATGCTGCATTTAAGCATTAGAAAATTTTGTATTTCAGTACTTATATAATGATCCAATCTTCCCCTCTGTTTTATTGTCATTTTTAGCATTTTTTGTTTGTTTTAAACGGATGAATTCAATGATATTTGATCATTCTTTATATGCCAGTTATTTTATGATACCCAATTTCGAAGCTTGTTTCATTTTTGTTTGTTTTTGTGATGGATAATCTGTTTCTACTGTATGATTGTGGTAATTTTGCAGTTTGGAAAAATTATAGCCCGACGAGAAGGAGGTTCAACAGGCTAAGTCTGAAATTCTTAGACCTAAATTAAAAATTAGGGATCTATTTCAAAACTTGGATTCATTGTATGGTGAAGGAAAGCTTCATGAATCATTGCTTGATTCCGAGGGAGAGATTCATAGTGAAGATGTAGGTTATTCCTTTATATTCATTCTTTAATGAAGCTTCCAGTTACCTAGGATTTTGGAGTTGTGACCCTGATTACGCGACTGATCCTTGTTCATAGGTTTTTTACCGAAGCAACTACTGTTGCTGGAAGTATTTTGGATAATAACTTGGGACTTCTTTCAGACGATTCTAATGATGATGATTATAATCCTAATGGCCCAGAGGATGTGGAGGTTGAAGGAGGTGAATCAAGTTTTGACGAATCTGAGTATGCTTCCGTTTCTGAGAAAATGGAGGAGGCACATCAAGAGGATTTATACATAGTTCTTCCTTTTGAAGATTCAGAGGATGATGATTATGATCCTGATGTTCCAAATCCTTGGTGGTAAATCCATTGAAGAAAGTTCAGGCTCTGATTTCACATCCGACTCTAAGGACCTTGTTGCAATTAAGGATAACATGTCCGATGAACAATATGGCGATGTCACATCTACATCGGTAGATAATATTAAGAAGAATGGTTCTAATAAACAAAACCGCAAGAAGCCATCTCTAGCTGATGAACTGTCATTTTAGTGGAGCCAGATCTCGGCGAAGTAGATTTGGCTCTGGTTTCTGGCAAAAAAATGTGGAAAGGTTGGACTACTAAAAGCTGTATGAAGTAAGTCCCTTTTTGTGGTATGAGGTGTAAAATAATATACTTTGATTCTACATGCAATGTCTTTTCTTATTATAAGCAGGGTATACATTACACAGTTTGACACATGATGCACATTTCTTATATGTGTCAAAATATAATAAAATATCATCAATATCTTATAAGGTAATTTATTATATTCTAGCAGTATCATAATAGAACCTTCACAGTGACTTGTTTCAGTACTATTTTCTTGCCGAGTTCTGCTAAGTATGAAAGAACTATATTATTCTTGTTAGTTGTAAAAGAAAACATAATTCACCCATTTTTCTAACCGAATGAACTGAAGATTTCTAGAAGACGTGTGCCGTTAAATCAATTTATTGTTCATTTTGTTTTTTCCTATCCAAATATTTTAGACTATTATATTCCTATTGTAGGATACATACCACATTGACACTAGTGATGATGAAGATTGGGTTGCCACTGCTATTCCAAGTAGAAAAAAGAAACTAACTGGTAAAATTATTCCAGTGGCACCAAATGAAAGTTCCTCAAATAATTACAGATGTTTTGCTAAGAGGAACACCTATTTCGAAAGTACTCGTCCTCGCCATACTTTTTTTTTCATTTATGTTCTACAGCTGATAAAATAAAGTTATTATGTGTAGGTGATGGAGCTTCTATTTAATCAGTACTTGTGGCTTACAACTCACAAATCTTTCGCTTTGAGGGTGGCGAATTTGAGTATAAACTCTCAAATTTCGTCTGTCACGAAAACTTCATTACAGATCAGCTGCATGTATGTCACATATTTTTATACATTAAAATTCACTGCCATAATATTTTTCTCATATAGGTGACAAAATTATGTCTTTAATTTTAATAAGTCATATTTGATTGCAGAATGGTGTGAGATGATTAATGTTAGATATGCATGATTACCACAGTGACATTTGGTTATGTTGTGGACCGTGAGCGATACTTACATTCAATGTAAGAGATCCTTTCTAATTTTCCTGAATGATCACACATAGTGAAAGTCTTCTAATTTTGTCTTATGAATAATTTAACAGCAACCTGATATTCATGTTAAAGAGATAAATGTATTCCTGACAAAACATCAAATCGAGATCACTTCAAATGCCGAAGAATGGTAGTGACCGGTTAACTTTCAAGAAAATGATAACCATGAATCATAGACTAATGGTGTTCACTTCAAATGTAGCTAAAGAGGCTTCTGAACACGTTGCATATGAGTGGAACTATGTTTTAGAAAATAAATGTGAGTCCCAACTAAAGAGGCTCTTGTCAAGCTTGGACGCCAAGAAGTGTTACATCCCATGCAGTAGTGCATATGTTATTAATAGGTAAAGAAATAATAGTTCCAACTTATACTTATTATTTGTTTAAAATTCTATGCAAAGAGATGTTATTAACATTAGAGAGTTACATCCCATGTTTCTTTCTATAATATTATTTAATTATTCTTATTACTATTAGTATAATTCTGTATCTAGTTTTGTTTCATTCTGTGTAACTTGGATGCTGATTTTTACAAGTTTAATGAAGTTTAATGTTTATTTTATTGATGTAACTAAAAACAAGAAACACCAAGTAAATAAGTCTTAGTGTTTTACTCTTATATACACTATGAAATTAATATTGGACTTACAACTCTAATGATTTTGTTCTAATTTTAGAAAAATATGTGTAGTGTTATGTAGTGATTTATCATGTATAAGTTATGTTATCATGTTGCTTGACTTGTCTCTATTTCATATTTTGATTGTTTCAGTTATGGTATGTGGTTTCAAAGATATTGGGTGAAGAGGAGCATGACATGAAGTCAGAATAATAATTAAAAAAAATGAGACCGAGCTTAGTGTATTCGAAAAAGACCCAGATAAAATTAGAGGAGGAAATAGGAAAGTTCTTGTTGAGTACATGAAACAATCTCATAACCTAACTCTGAAACCTTAGATGTTGTCTCCCTTCGAGAAATTGATGCAAGCACCTTCAACATGGTTCAATTTTTCTTTACGCACATTAGCCATTTCTAGCTATAATGGCCATGGGATTAACATAATTGTCGGGGTCAGTTTAGGGCTTCCAGTCCTTGTCATCAGTGTGGTGAGTGTCTCATCTTACTGGCTAGGCTAGACTGCTGGACTAATAGATGAAACAGGAAACCTAACTGGCGGGCTGTTTCTAGATCTAATAGGTTTAAAACCTTAGCTACAACTAATAAAGAACTTACTTTTACATGTAGGAACATCTTATGACTGAGAACTTTACATTTAACGTCGGCTATGTTTAATGAAATATATATTATACAATTATGGAGGTTACAACCGTCTCTATTTTTAATGAAATATATATTATACAATTATGGTAGTTACAACCGTCGCAATAGTATATTGGAGGCAGTTTCAAAACCGTTGTGGAAAGTTATGGCTGTTGGAGCGACAATTTCACAAATTGTCGCTATACAACCTTGTGACACATCTGTAGTTGCAACCATGGTAACGTGAAAATTGCGTTGGTTCTAACCGTCGTAATCTACCAAAATGAACTGTCGCAACTTACTAATTTTCTTGTGGTGATAGTCATTCCGTTAGGTTTCACGCATATCCGATATTTCCTGTAATGGATCGCTTAGACGATCATGGTATAGGGAGCTTTCTTAACCTTTAAAAACAATTTTAAAAAGCGTTAAAATTTTAAATAACTGATATATTCAACCTCCTTTATAGATCGGTACTATCGTTTAATAGTTTCTTCTCTGAAGAGCTTAGCGTTGGGGATTACATGGGTTCATCTTCTATAATTGTTACATTGTTTTTCCATTAATCCATTAATAATACAATATCTTTCCCTCTTGAAATTTAGTTCCTAAAATTGGTCCGACCTACCAGATAATTGCTATAAACTATCGAAAACTTCAAGATTTCTGCCAAATAACTGCATGAAACTATCGGATACTGTCGAATAACTGTCAGGAACTACCTAATAACTACATGGAGAGCCAACTATGTAGGGTGTTTGAACTATGAAGAGGGAATTACTAGATTTTATGGGGTCAAATCTTGTTGGGTGGATCTTTGTGGATGAAAAATTCTGTGAGAAGAACAAAATTCATTATGAGGATAAGTTGCAATTGGCATTCATGAGCATGGAAGATGAAGGAGTGATGCTATGGTTTTATTATTGGTGGGAAGAGAATTCATATGTTGATTGGAATTAATTTTCTATGGCTAGAATTTGGAGCATAAATAATGCAAAATCATGAATCAAAGCCAAAACTATGGAATGTGACAGAACACACGATGAGCCAAAGTCAGATGAGAGGAAATTCAGTGTTGAACGGGAAGCAAAAAGTTATACAAAAGTAGAATCTGACTCCAAATAGATTGTTGATACAATGAGAGAAACGAATTACCAAAAATGAGGAACAAAAGCAATAGGTAACAAAAAATGGTTAACGAGATTCAAATAATCCAAGCGGTCAAACTTTGACCCCCATCGGAACCACTAAATGCAGATTTGCATACACGCATCTCTTCAAGCTCTGATCTGTAAGGAATGAAAGAGGGGTTCCATGGGTTTCTCAATTTTTTATTTGACAGAGGTAAGTTATTGTGTCGAGGACCAAAATGGAGTTTCGAAAATAAAATTATTTGTAAAATCAGAGATTTTCTACGGGCTGATCGTGAACCAAAATGGAGTTTCGAAATGGATATCCTCTGAATTGAACCGGAGTTTTGCGCATGCTAACCCCAAAATGAGTTGATATTTTATAATAAAAATCTCAAACCAACTGAGCTTTTACTATGTTGAACTCAAGAACCAATTAAGGTTTTCACCAAGCTAATCTTAAATCGATAGAGCTTTTAAACAAGTTGAGCTACAAAGCCGTTGTGGGGATTTTAGTCGTTGACCTTCATGAACCAAAAGAGATTTTTTCTTCTTCGAGAACTCACGAATCAAATAGAGATTTTCTAAGACAATCCTCAAACTAAACAAGAGCTTTTACTGATTTAGCTCGCAACCAAAATAACTTCCTACAAAAGACATATTTGCTCAAGAGATAATACACTCTTGGTAAACTTATAATTAATCCCTCACCTAAAACAATAATCCTCACTTAGATTTAAGATTACTCTCAAAACACTAAGGGTAAAATATATATGTCATAAAATTGAGAAATTTAGTGAAAATGATAAGAGAAGAAAAAGTGAGATAAAAGCTCATTTTCTGGAAGTTAGAAAGTGATAGCGAAGCTCTCTCTTTATAAGTCAAGTCATGGTGTAAATTTGAAAACAATTCATGGGCCAAATTAATGCCATTATCGATTAGGCTAATTGATTATTGACCTTCAATAATCCATTACTCAAGTCACAAATGAAAGTTTTTGATATTTAGTAATCGATTATAGACTCAACTTAGGGGTAATAGTCGATTATGTCATTAGGTTTAATCACTTATTTAGTTGAAAAATGTCTTATAATCAATCAGACACTCCCTTAATCAATTATTCAGTCTCATGACCTCCTTCTTTGTGGTTGGCGTCACCATTTGAATAACCAATTCACATTTGTCTGAGTTTGCCTATATCCCCCCATCGATATTAAATAAAAACCCATAAATTTCCCATCTCTGACTCCAAAGGTATACTTCTCTAGATTAAGCCTCGTGTTGTACTACCAGACTCTTTGGAACACATGAGAGAGATGCTCGCCGTGTAGTTCTTCTTCGTCGGACTTAACGATCATGTTTTCCATTTACATCTCTAATGCTTTACCTATTTATTTCTTGAAGACCTTATTAATCATCATATAGTAGGTTTCCCTTGCAATTTTCAGGCAAAAAAACATCACATTATACTTATAGTTAGTTAGTTTGGTCCTGAAGGTTATTTTTCCCTATCTGGCTCATACAAGGGAATTTGGTTGTATCTGAAATACACATCCATGAATGACAAAAGGTTATATCCAACTGAATTTTCCACAAACTTGTCTTTATTTGGAAGGGTATGGGTCTTTAAAGCATGCTCGATTGAGATCTATGTAATTAACGCACATCCTCCACTTCCCCGAAGCCTTTTTTTACTCACAATGTTGGAGAGCCATTTAGTATATTTAACTTTTGAGATAAATTTGGAATTTAGTAAGCCATGGACCACTTTCATGGTTGCTTCAGTTTTTTCAACTAATTGTAGCCTCCCACGTTGGGGCACAAACCATGCACAAGGATAAATATTTAATTGATGACATGATACATTTGGATCTATGCATGACATACTGTGGGGAGAAATTGTGAAAAAGGTCAACATTGAAATTTAGGCACTCAATGAGTCCTTTCTTTACCTCAATTAGAAAATCATCATCTGTTTGAACCAATTGAGTCAGATGACTTCAAACTCTTCGTTTGGGATCGACCTCAAGGTCTTCATCTTGCCTTTATTCTATATGCTTAGCTTATTGTTCTACGGGGTTTTGTTCTCATACACATGCTTACTTCGTTGACTTTTACCTCATTTACACATGGATGACAAAAAATGCCATAAAGTTCTTTAATGTTACCTTGTATATAAGATGAGCTCCACACTAATCAGCTTTAACAAGGACTGGCTGACCCACATCATTATGGTATTTCATCTTTAAAAGAATTGGAGAGGCTACGACATACAGGGCTGCTAGGAACAAACTTTCAAGAATGGCGATGTAAACACTTTCACAAGGAATTACGAAGAAAATGATGTTAATAGTCCTTATGTACTTCCCTTTGTCGAAATAAAGTAGTAGGTCTAGTATTCCACATGGTTGAGTTATGGAGTCATTGAAATCTAGAAGGCTTTTACCTCCATATAGCTTCAGATGTTGCATGTGTAACCCTAACATTTTGAAGATTTTTAGATACATGAGATCTTAGGAGCTTCCATCATCAATAAGGATCCTCGTCACTGAATGATTGGTTATGGTGGTAGTTACAATAAGCGAAAGTGTTGTGTTAGGAGTTCATTCCACCTTCTCGTGGTCACAGAACTTAGAATTAGTCTATCTTTTCGTTGTTTTTTTTATATGCATACTACTTTGTGACATATGCTTTTTAACACCAAGTTTCTCTAGTCGACCAAATCGATGGCGCGGATTGGGGATGATCCCACATTAGAAGTCCAAAAAATACTCTAAGAAGTAGGATCAGAGGATATTTTCTTCATCTTAGCGTGATTGTTATAGCAATCATGACTTGAATAAAATGGATCCGATTGTGGAAATTTGCAAGAATCAGAAGTCGATTTCCATAGACAGTGCCACAGTTCAACGATTCTATTGAGGAACCAGAATTGTTCGGTGAACATCGAAACAAAACTTTGATACAATGGAGTAAACTTCCAGTCCGGCGGAGAATGGGATGACTTACAAAGTTAGTCCTCTAACGCCTAAGTCAACGAGGGGATGAAAAAAATGTGTGAGATGATAATGAATTTAATCATACATTTTCCTTCATGTGGGATTCTTTATATATGAGAGTTAGTTGCAGTGTTCTAGATCAGAATTAGATGAGATACTTTTCTTACTGGGCCTTTGGCCAGTCCAAAATAGTAGGCATGCATGCTCTAAATGTAACACCTTATATCCCTACTAGGCCTTTAATAAAACAATTCAATATAACTTAACAAAATACAGTGTCACGCATGCTTCACCATAACATAAAAGAACCACAATTAAAACTTTCAGAAATAAGCAGCGGGAAAACTAATGAGTTTAACATATAAATCTCAACAACAATGAATGAGAAAATAGTTCAACAATCCTCAAAATAAATAAGACATGAAAAAAGGGAAAATAGAATAGTCAGTTCCCCAATGTTACATATTAGAGCGACTCCACTAAGATCTGAATGATAAATAACTAAAGAGGCACAACACCATCCTCTAGCATCAAGCATATACTCTTGTACTTGATCGTCTATACCCTAGAGGAGCACATACGCAACAACAAATAGAAAGGGGTTAGAATACATTCATATACAGATAGTGTACATAAACAACAAAGATAGATAAGCAACATGTTATCAGTCTCACAACTCATTTCAACTACCAGAACAATATTGATAACATAAACTCATACAAGATAACCCAATTAACTCATATAATCAATTAACTCATATGAAATGCATATATGTATGCAATGTTTGACTCCTCAACTCTATCAATGCTCGTTGTGGTCCCCTCTCTAAACTGGTCTCGCAACTCAACTCTATTGTCGCTATTGGGGTTTCGGATAATGAGTGAACTGGACGGGATGAACAAAAGATCAGAAGAGTCGCCACCAAATTTTATTTGTGCGCCTCTATCGGAGAGGCGAGGGGAAATAATCGATAAAACCCTCAAAAGGATAAGCATACAAGAAGCGCTAGACAAGAATAAGGAATCAGTCTCGCAACCGAGATTAGGGTTCGGGAGTCGGTTACGCAAGGGGAAGGTATTAACACCCCTTACATCCATGGTATTCCACGGGAACCATTTGGGTTGTTTTACATATGTGTGAATTTATCCATCATTGCTTTATTTTCAAAGGAATGTGTGTGAAAGAGAGGGTTTTTGTTTTTTATTATAGTGCTTCTAGCAGTACAAATTTGAGATTAAGCTATTAATTAACTTAATCGCAAAGTACAAACAAAACCCAAGGAAGTTTTAAAACAAAACTAACAAAAGAGAACATGGGTCCGAGGGTTGGTTATGCAAACATCCTAAACATCCATGGTACTCCATGGGAATCTTTTTGAAATTTGTGCACATTTTAGCTTGAAAAGTGTGTTGTTTGCAAAAGATTGGAGAGATGGGAAAAGAAGCATTTTCTTTATTTTTGATATTTGCTAAGACTTTTAAAGTCTCATGCCTACGTACCAACAAAGTGAAATGAAGGATCAAAACCTCGTAGTTCGTGGTAAAAATAACAAAAGAGTTTATTTTGGTTCATATTTAATGAGAAGACATTTTGTCATTTTAAGGAGAATACTCAACTAGTCACCCAAAAGTATGAGAACTTTGCATCATCATGAGAAGGGCTCCAACTTGGATAAGGATCAACAAGTATGCCACTAGCTCCCACAGATGGAAAAGTGTTATCATCAATACTATGGAGATAGGAGAATTATAACTCAACTATGGAAATAACTCATGTCTAATGCCTTGAGAAAATTTTTAAAAGGAAAAATGCACAAGGGTACAAAATGGTTTGAATGAGTTAGGCCATTTTAGTATTTTGAAATTGGTGTAAGTATGCTTAAGGTGAATTGACATTTATTGAGAAAAAGATTTTTAAAGTCACTTGATAAAAGTCAAGGTTTATTGATAAAGTGGTTCAAGCTAAAATAAGAAGGTTTTGAAAAAGAGAGAAGATTTTGAAAATTAAAGAAGGGGAGGAGAATAAGAGACTATCCTAATTCATAAAGTAAAATCTAAAGAAAAAAGATCTAACCAAGAGATGACAAGCTTTATGACATAAGTCAAGCAAGAATTCTCTCCTTTGGATTAAGCCTCAAGCAAGCCAAATAATAAGCAGATAGTAATCCATGTGTCAGATGAAACCAAAGTAACCAAGCCAGGTCTTCACAAAGAAGTCCATAGTCAAAGGTATCAGATGGATTCCGGGGTCTCAAGTCACAAGTCCCAAAGTATAGGCCAAAATCCTAATTCTAAGTCCATAACTCCACAAAGATGCCAAGGATAGTAGCCACAAGTCCATGAATCAAGATAACCATGTTTCTTTTTAGTTTTTTCTTTATTAGTGTTTTCTTTACAAAGATATGAAAGTAAAGTCCAAGTGGACAAAGAACAAATGACATAATCACAAACAATATGATATGAAATGGTAAACATAAAATATAGAGTAAATGACATAAAATAAAAATCATAAAGGTAAATGACTTTGAAGTAAAAGTTAATACAAGTAAGGTGTTAGTGAATATGTTAATAAAGATGAAAAGATGTTTTGGCCACCTTTTCGAGAACACTCAACCATCCATTCACAAGCATGAAAATATGAGCCTATACATCATTTATGAGAAGGGATCCAACTTGGATAAAAATCAACAAGTATGCCACTAGCTCTCATAAATGGAAAAGGAGCAACATTTTCATACAATGCCATGAGGAATATGAGACATACAGTCTCACTTATAAAAATGCCATTGCCTTTGGGACAAATTTAGCACTATGTTAAGCAATCATAATTGGACTTATGTAGAAGTCACAACTATCTAAAGTCAGTCAGTAACAATGTTTGTGTTAATACATGCTAGAGAAATGATATGTAAATCATCCTCCTAAAGCTATGTCACACAAGAAAAGAAAATGAAAGGAGATGGTCAAGCACAAAGTCTAGGAGGATGGTCCATTACTTCAATCCAAATTTCATGATACTTAGGACAAACTTATACATCAATCCAAAGTACCTTAAATAACTCATGATCACTTAGAAGGTAGATTTGAAATGATGAAAGTTCATCAAGCACCAACCCACACATCATGAACAAGATGGACACAATCCATCCAATTGATCAAAGGGAAAAGAAGGAGATGAAAAAGAAGGGGATAAAAGAAGTCACACCCAAATTGAACCATAAATTTGATCAAGTCATCATCAAAATCAATCATCCATTTTGGTGGATTAGGGTTTTCACCTCATCAACATCCAAGATCCATTGAGTTTGATGAGACTTGAAGTCAAAATCATCATGATTCAAGGCCAACAGAAGTTCACAAGGTCAAACAAATTTAAAATATAATTAAATAAAATAAAAATGCATAAAGGTGTTTTTAAATGATTTTTAAAATGGAGAAGAAGAAGAAGGGGATAAGAGAAGTCACACCCAAATTGAACCGCAAATTTGATCAAGTCATCATCAAAATCAATCATCCATTTTGGTGGATTAGGGTTTTCACCCCATCAACACCCAAGATCCATTGAGTTTGATGAGACTTGAAGTCAAAATCATCATGATTCAAGGCCAACAGAAGTCCACAAGGTCAAACAAATTTAAAATATAATAAAATAAAATAAAAATGCAATTAAAGGTGTTTTTAAATGATTTTTAAAATGGAGATAAAATGGAAAATCCACAAGGTCCTTCAAAACACCAAATAAATGGCAAAGAAAATTATGGAATGTTGGAAATAAAATGAGAAACATAAAATAAAATTTTCAGAATTAAAAAAATGCAAGAAAGTATTTTTAAACCAATTAAAACAAAGAAGAAAAGAGAAAAATAATGAAAAATAGCAAATCAACGAAATGAAATATGGAAAAATAAAAATCAGATGAAGAAAAATAAAAGAGAATTTTAGAAATTATATTGGGATTTTTTGGATAAAAAATGAAATTACTTGATTTTTTAAAGAAAAAGCAATTTTAAATATTAAAAGAAAAATAATTAAAATCAGAAAAAACCAGGAGCGTTGGAGGACACCTCATTAATTGATGTGGCAAATCCAACACTCCAAATGATGAGAAACACGATGGAACACGCTGTAAGCCAAACACAGGATCAAGTTTGAAGCTAACCAATCAAAACATTTCAAAATGCCAACGTGTCTGGTCCAAACTCAGATCACCTGAGAAATACTCCGGTTGTCTTCTCCGGTGAGCTCTCACCGAGTTTCATCATTTGGTAACTTCAAGACACGAGACCACCACCATTGTGATCCTCTTCTCACCCTGAATTCAACCTTATGCTTCAAATTCATTTATACGAACTGAGCAAAGGGAATTTCAAAGAAGTTTCTAAAACAAGCAAAACACGAAATGTAAAATTAAATGACGAGCATGATCAATCAACACCAGATAAGTTAGGGGAAAGCATCAGAGAGTGAAGAACTACATTGTGGTAACTTGTTTGAGTTCAAATGATGCTCAGAACTACCTTGTCCAGATGGTGATCAGAAGTTGATGAAACTCGATCTGGTTGGATCAATTCAGAAGGTCTCAAAGCTTGGGAGTTGTTGCAAAAGTTTCAGAGAATGCCAATGGAGCTAATGGAATCAAGAAAATGGATTGAAACTAGCTTAAACTCAAAACACGATAGTTGATTTTTTTGGAAAATTTCAAGTTGCAGCAGGGGTTTCTTAGCTTTCCAAAGCTTGCAAATGAAGGTAACGAGTTCCTCTATTTATAAGGAAGCAATTGGTGATCTCATACCTGCCAAATGATGCTCAATTCGTGCAAAACCAATTTGCTCAGAATGCATGGAAAGTATGACTTGCAATCCGTCAAAACTCAGCCAAATGATTCGTTTTAAGTGTCAATTAACTACTGGAGGTTTGATTAAACATGTTTAGTACCAAAACACTTGATAATTTGGCTTGGAGTTGAGTTTAGTCACGATCAAATTTCGGGCAATGGTGATTTCTTCAGTTTCAAGTTACCATGTTTAACTCAATGGGGCATCCTACTCAAGAGGCTTTTTGCTCCCATTCTTTTTGCAATGTGTTAACATCATGGACAAGTTTACAATGAGCCAAGAAAGGTTGCATTTGTATGTTTGAGCATAAAGTTATGGTGTGTTGAAGTTGGCCAAGTTTAAAATACTAGTCACATAACTTAGAAAAATTCGAGTGCTTCATGGCTGAAAATGACCTATAATGTCCCAATGAATTCAATGGCCTTCCAAGCATAATGTGACCTTGGTCCTTGAAGAAAACTTGTACAGAGTATCACCAATGACATTGTTCAAGAAGAATCATATTCATATGTTGAAAATTGAAGAAGTTGTGATCTTTGAAAATTGACAAAAAGTTACTTAAAAATAGGTCAAATTTCACTAAGTCCGCAAATGACCTATAATGTCTCCAAACTTGTGATGATCCTCCAAGCATAATTGGATCTTGTCATGTAAAGAGAAGTTGTAGAGGATGTTAAGAAGCGTCATATGCAAAAAGGGGCATTCATAAATGTTGAGAATTGAGGGATTTATGAACCTTGTAACCTTGACTTCAACATGTTGACTTTTAGGTCAAACCACTTGGAACAAGCTTGTGTATTTGGACTTTTATTGCATTTCAAAGCACATGGGTGATCATATGAACTCAAGATAAGGTGTCCTTTATTGGCCCTTGATTAAATTTCTCAAAGCTTGAAGTTGCTTGTTGAAGAAGGCATGAAAATAAACACATGAACCTTTTGACTTTCCTTGAGAAGTAAGCCTTAAAACTTTGAGATGCTCTTGATTTGAGGAGCCCTATCTTGCACAATAAACATAAGAGAAATAAGGAATATTTTTGGCATTTTTATTAGTGGTTAGATAAGCAATAGACACAAAAGTAAAACAAAACATAGAAGTACTTGGTGATCCCTGCAGGAAGCAAACCCAAATATGGATAGGGGAAGGGCCAAGATGTGACCTTGATTGTATGCAAAAGATGAAAGAAGATGTGGGATCTTAGGGTGAAAAATTAGGGTATGAATGTACTTGCCAAGGATTGGGCCCTTGTTCCTATATATGACTCATTCGGAGATGAGGGATCAAAGCTCCGTAGTTCGGAGTAGAAAATATTTGTGTGTTTGGTTGATTTTACCTTTGAGAAAAGGGTTTTCGGGTTGATGCCCTAAGGCACAAAAATTAGGTTTGATGGGTTGTGTGGATTTTTCCTTAAGCAAATGAGTATGAAAATAATTTGTGATTAGATTGCACTAAAGTTTATGGACGAAGGTGAATATTCTAGACAACAAGCCAAGCGTCCTGCATCCAAAATAATCAGAGTGAGGATAGGAATGCTCCATTATCACTCGTTCTCCACCACTTAAGACTCGTGGCACACAATAATAATCATAGTTATTAAGTATTTTGAGTTTGATTAAGAAAAATCCGCTTGACGTTAAATCAAGGGTTTCTTTATTTTATTGAGAAATGTGGCTTATGCAACATGAATGCAAAGTAACCAACAAGAAAATAAAAGGGTATTATTGTAAGGTAGCCTAAGAGAAAGCCTTGTGTGTGCAAAATCTACCTATGCAAAACAAAGGAATAATGTTCTTACAACCATGTCCCCATAAGGTGGTGCCATGAAGCCATTCTTACAACCGGAATATAAGTATGAATGAAACCCAAGTGTTTATAAACCATCACAAAAGAGTAAAGGAAAAGGCTCCAAACATAGGTCCTAAATGGGATCCTCTAAGTCCAAATTATTAAGTGCCATGAATATGTTTGGTCTTTTAATTTTATCATGTATTGGTTCTTTTTGATGTAATGATAACAAATGACATTAAATAAATATGTGTGATGGAGTTTGCAACGATGATGATGAGTACTTAAACGTAAATGACAATGAACAATAACAATGATAACAATAAGAATGATAACAATAACAAAAGGTTAATGGTAATAAAAAATTAGGTTAAGTTATGGTCATGAACAAATGGACCAACATTGGGGGATTATTTACCCTTAGGTCAATGGATTCAAAATTTGGCAAATCAAGGAATAACTTATCATTGATACAAAGTACGGAAGATGATCAATGGATCAACTTATCATAGATTTGTAGCAAAGAAAGTTGTTCAACCTCAAGTCCATCTATCAATAAATTGAGAAAAGGAAGACTATACAACCCATAGTTGAAAGTTTTAACTAAGTTATTAGGTTAACAAGGTTATATTAAAAATATAATATTAACAATTTAAAGGGTTGTAAGACCCTAATTTTGACCCTAAGATCCCTCATGCTATCTCATCATGTGCATTAGCTTTGGGATCACACCTTGACATCCTCCTTACCCTCATTCATTGGGTTTGCATTGGGAGAGATCACCAAGCACATTTGATTGTATCATACTTTGTTTTTCATTGTTTACTAATAAAAATACCAAAAATATGTCAATGTATAATTTGTTGCTTTTGTAGGTAGTGTGCACATCCACCCATGCTCCATCAAGCTCATATCTAGGGCTTAAGACCCTCAATGCAAAAAGACTAATCAATACATGTTACACAATGATTCTAGTAATCATGTATGGATCCCTATGGTCTTCACATATCATTTTAATCAAGAATTCATCAAGAGTTTGAAGCTTGTTTACCTTGGAAGTCCTAATTCATCTAGGTATCTTGTGTGACTTCCTCAACAAGTTTCTTTAACATTTGATCAAATATTTCAAGGAATACTTAATTATACACATAAATGATCCTCCATGAGTCCCAAAAATCAAGATAATGTCAAGTTTGCAAGATGGTTCATGGTGGTTGACCAGAGAAAGTCAACTAGTCAAAACAGGGGTTCCCTAGACCCTATCTCCTACAATATTTGTCATATGAAAATGATTCCAAGAGAAAATTTACTCCTTATGACATTAAAAGAAACTTTAATGTTGAAGTCAAGAGCTAGTTTTTCTTAGAAAGTCATTTGTTATGGTAAACAATTATAGGTCATTTTGTCTGAACCCTAGTTAGGAGTTCAACTTCTAAGGACCATAACTTGCTCAATTATTATGAGATAAAATCCATTCAAGTTCCATAATTAAGTTCAATTTGTCCTCTTCAACTTTGATTTTTGGAAGGAGTTCAAATTCAACTTGAAAATGCATGTTCCAAGAGGAAACATTATAGGTCATTTTGGGCCATTACTATTGAACAAGTGATTTTCCTCAACTTCTAAAATGCATAACTCCTTCATGCCAAATCCAAATGAGGTCAAATTTGTGACCAAATTGAAGAGGTTTTAAAGAGATACAACTTTGAAGACAGAACTTTTTGAACATTTGACTTGGTACTTAGAAAATTTTCAAATATGTTTGATTTTCCAAACTTCCACCTCAAAATTCATCATGATCCAAGCTTCAAATGGAAAAGTGTTCAACATGAGTTCCCCTTGATCTCACCTTTCCAAAAAGTCCAAGATCATCTCATTTGGACCAAGGTTGAGGGACTTGCGCATGGCTCCTTTGTTGGGTTTGTTTTGGCAAGATTTGGATTCAAAGGATCATTCCTCTTTGCATGCTTCCATGTGATGACCTCAATACTCTTTGTGCATGAATTGGAGATGGATTGCATCGTTATTTAAGCCCAAAACATTGGCCATGCATCCATGCACCTTCGTTTCCAATTTTGGAAAAAAAATTAGTGGTGCAAAGATCAATTCCCTTGCCTAATTAAACAAGCTCATGGCCTTAGAAACGACATCAATATCTTGCCCAAGCTTTGCCAAGAAAACACAGACGCTCACACAATAGAATTTATTGAGGATTTCTTTGAAATTGAGTTTGAATTTCACTTTCTATTTTGAAGTTGAAACTCCAAGAATTCATTGCCTTTTCATTCTCAATTGATTACTACAAGCAAGAGGAGGAAAAATCAAGTAAATTCAGATCAAGATCAAGCTGAATTGAAGCTACTCGAAGGTGAAATTTCTGAAACTTCTCTTCTTCGATTCTCCCTCATTTCTCAATTATTTTGATTGATTTTTGGTTGGCTGAAGTCCTACCAATGTAGGCAACAAGATTGAGTTGCTTTGAGTTCAAATCGAAGCAACTCAGTTCATGATCCTCAAAATTCTAATCCCTGTATCTTTTTTATATACTTGGAATTGGAGAAAGTTGAGGCCAAAATCGAGCTCCTAAGCATTTTCTCT
This sequence comes from Lathyrus oleraceus, assembly GCF_024323335.1. Taxonomy (NCBI): domain Eukaryota; kingdom Viridiplantae; phylum Streptophyta; class Magnoliopsida; order Fabales; family Fabaceae; genus Lathyrus; species Lathyrus oleraceus. Next base: position 423,647,031 of record NC_066581.1, read on the forward strand.
TTGAAATAATGTCCTTGTTTTTTCATTTTTCATGAAGTTGAGGTTGGACCAGTCCGGTGGTGATCAACGGAGAATATGACCAGAGCTAGGGTTCCGGTGGTGCGTTGGCAAGACCCAAGCCATCTGATTTGCTTCAAATGTTTTAATCTTAAGCGTTCATTCTGATTACCACGCGTACATTGCATTGACTAAGAAGCATGGTGGAACGCGCGCGTATGACCATTAGATCTTCCACCTCAATTAATGAGGGAGATCTGATGACCCTTTTTTTTTATTTTCTTTTTAATTTCTGAATTTATGTTTATTCCATTTATTTTGTTTAATTCATAATAATTTTATTTTTAATCTAAAAAATATGGGACTTTCACCAAAAATCTTTAAATATATTTCTCTTTCATTTCCTAAATTAAAATTATTTTTTGGATTAATTTTGATATTTTTCATGAATTAAATGTTTTTGTGCATATTTTTAATTGTTTAAAAATACTCCTGACTTTTTAAAAATGATGAAAATTTATGTTTAAGGTCCTTTGACCTTATTTGACCTAGGATAAATCTCTTGGCCATTTATTTGGTGTTTTGAAGAGATTTTAGTTTTTGACCAAATTAAATTGAGTTTTAATGCATTTTTAATTTGATTTTTAATTGATTAATTATGTAAAAATTATGTTGAGCCATTTTTATGGTCTTGTGATGTTTGACAATTTGTTTGTGCCTTGATCAAGGTTGATTTTGACTTTTGTTGGATTAAAATCATTGGATTTAATGGTTTGATGAAATGTACATTTCATCTCCCAAAATGAATGAATGATTTTAATTTGATAAAATTCCTCCCATGACTAATTTGTGTTTCTATCACATCCCCTCCTCCTTCATCTTCATCCCTATTCTTTCCCATTCCATTTCATTGACCAATGAAATATCAAATATCCCAAGGCTAATTGGTTCATCAATGACCTTGTGTCAGATGAACCAATACAAGTATGTATGCGATAGGTCTATTCCTCTTGATCTTTTCTTTTAGTGTGTGGTATGTTTTAGGAATTTGGTTCATTATACCAAATTTCAAAATGCATTAACACCTAAATTTTTATTTCCCAGCCTCAGATAGTTGTGACATCTACATAAGTCCAATTACGATTGCTTAACATATAGCCAAATTTGACCCCAAACGCATAGCATTCTAGTAAGTGAGATTGTAAGTCTCCCCTCCTTAATGGTATTGTGTGGAAACTTGACATTTTTTCCTTCCTATGGAAGATGTCTTGGTTCAAGGATCCATGCTTGTGAGTGGATGGTTAAGTGTTCTCCAAAGAATGACTTAATCAATAAAAGCAAAACACCACTAACATTCAACTAACATTTGACTAACTCTAATTAATATTATTTTATTTTCAAGTCATTTACTTCATGAAATTCAAATTTTAGTCATTTATCATTCATTTCCATTTCCATTTCATTTAACTTGTTTATGTTTATGTCATTTTCACTTTGCTCATTTGAGCCATATCTTGTGATTGTATATATTGCTTGTGCACTTTGATTTTGTTTGTGGTCTTAGGACCTTAAAACACTTAATAAACAACAAAAACCCTAAAAAATGTTTGGTGGACTGTTGATCTTGATATGTACTTTTGGACTAAGGATTAGGCAACATTCCCTGTGCAAAAAGGACTTGGCCAATGCCAACATTCTGAGACCAATTCATTGTGATTTGAGCCTTCATCTGCTACCTTGTCTTGGTGCAAATTGTTATTTTGATCTTGTGACTGATGCTTTTCTCTGAGTTGATCAAGGAGTATTTCATCTGGTACACGAGAAGACAAAGAAGACTGCTAGCTGTGGATTTTCTTGCTTGGATGTGGCTATCTTTATTTGATGCCTTGATCTTCATGATATATGATATTGTTAATTGCTTGTTGATTATTACTTGATTCAAAGTCCAAGGGAAAATGGATTTCTATATGACATTCTTGTCTGTTGGATTGCATCCCATTGGTCAAATCTTTTCAACTCTTAACTTTTAAATTTATGCTTAGGATAGCCTCTTCATCTCCTCCCACTTCTTAAATTTCAAAATCTCTCCCTCTTTTCAAAAACATTATTTGCTTGTGAAGTCAAACTTAGACCTATTTCCAAATAGAAACTTTGGACTTATGCCAATGAATTTTCAAACTCTTTCTTAAATCAAATTTGTAAATAAACTTAATCATATTGACTTAAAATTTCAAAAGACAAAAATAACTAACAACCTCATTCAAATTTTTGGCCCTTTGTGCCCCTTTTAAATTAAACCGTTGATTAAAAGCAATTCACTCACTTTGAAAATGTTACCCCGAACTACGAGGTTTTGATCCTTCATTTTTATGTTGGTACGTAGGCACAAGTCCTAAGGTCTTGTCCAACATAAAAATATAACCAATGAATTCTTTTCTCATCCCCACACTCTATATTTTAGCAAACATCATTTATACCAAAAACACATACACACATAAAAAAGGGCTCCCTAGAAGTACCTAGGACACTTTGGGTGCTAACACCTTTCCTCTGTGTAACCAACCCCCTTACATGTAATCTATGGCATTTTATTAGTTTTGATTTGAAAACTTCTTATCTTTGGGTTTTGTTCGTACTTTTCCCTTTTCCTTTGGAAATATTAAAAGCGCGGTGGCGACTCTGGTTTTATTAACGTTAAGCTTACCCATAACTTGATGGTCATGAATTTACCGCTACAAGGGTTAGTATGAACAAGTCAATATGATAAACCAAATAATATGGAGGGGTTAGTAGGTTAGTATAATAAAAAAAGTGCAAATGTATCATATGAATCCATGTTAGCAAAACAAGAATTCAACAACAAGTCAAATGACCAAATTATCTGAAATAGGGGCAACCTATCCATACTTTAAAGTACCATGAAAGAACTCATGGTCATCCAATGGTAGGTTTGAAGTATGTAAGGTTTTAACCAACCCTAATCCAAACATATCACGATTTAAGTGGTTTTCATTAGTCCTTAACTTTAAGACCTCAAAAGCCTACAAAAAAAGCCAAACGGAAAAGAAAAAAAAACAAATCACCATTAAATTCTAGAGGCAAAAATAAGGGGGTTTGATGTTCACCATATTTTCAAAATAATAGAAATAAGAGGGTTAAAAAAAATAAAATCAAATGGATAATAAAAATAGAAAAAATAGGTAAAATGAAACAAGTATGAAAAGAAAATGGTTAGGGTGCACACACTGGGGTCGAACCCCTGACCTTGGGGTCATGGTGGGATTGACCCCCTCACCTATTGAGACAAAGGCCCAATTGTGATATTAACTGAACCAAAGCAAATAAATATTAAGAATAATAAGTAAATGAGACACGTGCGTGTTTCAACCAATCATAAGGGACACAGACTTTTAGTTTAAATTCAAAAAAAATACGCGAGGTAACAACCAAAGCATCGTCTTCAACCTCGAGTCATCCAAAATCAAAACTCCGAATCATGAGTTTTCAAACAATTTTAAGGATCAAGACTTGTTGTGTGATCATAAACAAAATGTTCTCCCTACTCATGAGCCATTGATTGGCTATGAGTGGGGAGTTTTTCACCACGAAAGTGAAGAACACAGGTGACCTAAAAATAAAATTAAACTCTAAAACTCAAGCAATCAAAGGTGTAAGGTTGGGGGGAAATGATCATAAATGAATTGGAGCCAAGTGGTAACTGTAAGACCCCAATTTTGTCCCTAAGATCCCTCATAGCACCATAACATTGCATTGCATAGCCTCAAGGATCATTGAGCATCTTGGTCCCTTGCCTTTGGGTGGGGCTCCTTGTGAGTGGTTTGAGATCACCAAGCATGCTTGAATTGTATATCATTGCTTTTCCCATTTTATTTATTAACCAAAAGCACAAAAATATGTCACTAACATCTTTTGTTTGTAGTTTGAGCAATCTCAAGGTCAAAAGCTTCAAGGAGATCCTTGGTACAAAGACATGGTCAAGAAGAGGTGAAAGCAAGCATGATATAGGTTCCCAAAGCTCTCATACATAAAATATGTCTCCCTAGCATCTCAATTCATCATTTTGATCAAAGCAAGTCAAAGGGTTTGAGGTTTGTTCCCCAGAGAAACCCTAATTCATCTGTGCACCACAATGCCTTGCTCATGAAGCAATCTCAGCCCATGGTCAAATAAAATCAAGGGAAGTTCTTTAATTCATCATTTCATGCATATTTTAACTTATTTGAGTGTCTTAAATCATCAATTCATCAAGATATGAGTCATGGACTTGAGAAGTTGATCAGTCAATTCATCTGACTATTTCGAAATGCTCTAAGACCTAACTTTTTATGTGTTGGTAAAATGGAGATGGTTCCAAAAGAAAAAATGTTCTTAAGGACAATGTTAACAACTTTCATGTTCATCAAAATTTGATTTGAATCTTGGAAAACCATCTTCCATTCTAATACATTATAGGTCATTTTGACTGAAACCCTAATTTAGGGTCAACTTCCCAAGGACATAAATCATTCATTTTTTATGATTTTGAGGTGGGATCAAATGCATTGGAAATCTTAAGATATCTAATTCAAATGTTATGTTGAACAAAATTTCAAAATCTCAAAGGAAATACATGTGATAATGCAAGACATTATAGGTCCTTTTGGGTCAAAGGCATTAAAAGTCAAAAAAGTCCAACTTCAAGTGCCCATAACTTCTTCATAAAAAATCCAAATGGTTCAAAATTTAAGTCCATTTTGATTGTCTTGAAAAGATATACAACTTTGATGTTTGAGGTTTATTCATTTGAAGCTTGCATCATCAAAAAAGAAGGGCTTGAAAGTTGGCCAATTTTAGAAACCTTGCCTTGACATGTTTTGCACATCACACTTTAAACTAAAATTTCCTAAATTTCCACATTTCAAATGGATTTTTGACCAACATAACAATTGTTCCTTACATAAATACCTTTCCAACCATTACTCACATGGCTACATTTGGATTTGGCAAATATCATTTTCGAAGAGGAGAACTTTAAGTGCATTTTAGGGAAACTTGATTCAATTATCATGCATGAGCTGATTGCATCAAAATTGCACGTCCATTTCAATCATTCTTGATCTCAGCTTGCCAATCCATGTGGAATTGGGCCCTCCATGCGCCTGTACAGGCCCATGCATGGAGGCCCCCTTCATTCATGCAAGTTTGAAATCACACTTTCAGCATGGCATTGGCTATAAATACATGGCATGAGAGCTTCCATTACACACACCAATTCAACCTAAAATGCTGCAAAAATCTTTCCCTAACCATCACTAAAGAAGCAATTGCATTTTCTTCAAAAATTTTCAGATCTAGAATTCAACTTCATCTGGTTGTATTCTTAGATCTAATGCTTCTAGACCTTCACCACACATCTCATTGAACTTCTGTTTTGATAAAACAAGCAAGGTTTCAAGCTCAAATCACCAGAACTCAAGCTTACCTTCCAACTGGTATTTCCTTCGATTCTCCCAATCCATTGACCTATTGACTTAGATTTTGTGTTGGCTGAAGTCCTCTAAATAGAGGCATCATGTTTATGCTTTTAATTTTTGCAATTCATTAAGTTCATGATGAACACCAGATTTTTCCATCTCTGATTTCTCACACCATGGAGATCTAGAGGGAAAAAGGATGGTACAGGGATGATGCACATCATCCCAGCTTTCTATTGATGTATAGATCGCACGATTTGGTTGAGGTTTTAATTTCTGCAATTTGGCCGGAATTCTGGAGCTCACCGGAGAAGACGGTGGCTCCGGTGGCTTCATCGTCTCCAGATCAAATCCTGGCCGTGTGATCTAATCTCCAGATTTAATCTCGTCCCTTGCTTGTTATGACTTCTATTTCTTTCCCATGTGCACGCTTTGACTTGGATCCATGGTAAGCGCGTGCTGAGAGTCCTTGGATGCGCCACCTCATTTAATGAGGTTGACCCAACGTGCCATGATTTTTCTCATTTTCTGAATTTCTTTATATTTTTGTTTAATTCCATTTTATTTCAAAAATTAATATCTCTTTCATTTTTTATCCAAAAAATATGGGACCAATTGCATTATTTCCCAATAAATTCTAGTTTCTATTTTTGATTTTTAATATTTTTTATTTTGTCATTTGATATTTTTTGTGAATTTTCTCTTTTCTGGTTATTTTTAATTCATTTTAAATAGCTTTTGATATTCAAAAAAATGCAAAAATATTTTCCTAACCTATTTGAATGGTGATGGATCTATGAAAAATATTCTCATCAATTTTTGAATTGATTTGAGATTTATTTGAGATTTTAGTTCAATTAGGTTATTTTTATTCATTTTTAATTGATTTAAAATAGTTTCTGCCTTTTAAAAATGCTGAAATTTTTTGTCAAACTTTGTTTGACCTTGTTGAACTTAGGATAAATCACTTGGACCTTTCAAGGTTGATTGGAAGTGATTTTGAAGTTTGACCTTTCTTTAATATTTTAATTCAAGTTTATTTTTAATATTAAAAAATGCCAAAAAATAGTTTATTCATTTCTTGACTTCCAATCTTCATCTCACTTCTGTTTTTGATTGTTTGACCTTAACTTTCAATGTTATTGGTTAACATATGAGGATTGGTATGTGATGTTCCATTTAACGCATTTATATTTCTTTTACCATTTTTGTCATTTCCATTTCTCTTATTCATCTTCTTCTTCTTCTTCTTTTCTTTTTGATCAATGAGTTGAAGGTTGATAAGTTAGCATTGATTATGGAGATTTAACCTTCCTTGATTCAAATCTAATTCATCTTGATCAATTGATCAAGTGAATGGCTTTGCATTAAGGATAGGTTGTCTTTTAAATCATGCAAAAGGCTTAAACCAATACAAGATCAATTTTCTTCTCCTTTTTGGCATGGCAAGTTGTTGGGACTTGGTTCACTAATCAAGACTCCTAACTTGTGTTTGTTGCCTACATTATTATTGACCGGCCTCAGATAGTTGTGACTTCTACATAAGTCCAATTACGACTGCTTAACATAGCGCTAAATTTGCCTTATGGCACACTAACTACTAACACTAACTATTGACAATTAACATTTACTTTATGCAATTTACTTTAATGCATTTTACTATTCTTGCACATATTATTCATTTGCTTTTCTCTTTGCTCACTTGAGCACATGTTTATGTTAATGCCATTTGCCTTTTGCTCACTTGAGCACATAATTGTGTATATATTATTTTGCTTGTGTTTTGTGTTGATTGTGGTGAACCAAATGCAAAGAAATGGACTTAGTTTCTAAGACTTTCCCTATGCAAAGAAATGGAGAATTGGACTTAGATTCTAGGACCTTCCTTATGCAAAATTGGAGTAAATGGACCTTAATGATGAAGATGGATTAGAAGAACCAAATCTCTAAACTCACTCTTGTCCATTCTTGTTTTACTTCATGGAACTTTTGATGTGTGTGCTTTTGTGCTAGGAGTTTCCATTTGAGCTTAATTGGAGGACCATTGCCATGTTCATCTAAGTGGAAGAATCAAGATACATTGAGGATCTCTTGTGAGACTTGTTTGATTGCTTATGCTTTGTGGTGGCTTTATTCCAAAGGATGGGAGCTACTAGGATCATTAATATGATCTCAAGAGAGGAACTCCTTGTGTGGTTTTGTCCCTTATCCCTCATCTTTTTGTTTTACTTAGGACTTAGCCCTTCTTCTTCTTCTCTCCACTCTAACCCAAGCCAAAACCTTTTGTGCAAACATTTAACTATTGTTTTCAAATGTTAGAAACCTAAGCCTTATGCTTTTGATTTTCAAACTTTCTTTTCATAACACTTATTTTGAATTGAACTTTTAAGTCAACTTTGACCATTTTTATATATACTTATAATTGGTAAATATAACCCATTCAAATTTCTTTTCGTGGTTCCAATGGCCACTTTCTTAATCAAATTTTCCATAACCTTTAGTTATTAGGTTTGAGTTATCTTTGTGGTAGATGTAATACTCACCTATATCCTTAGTGATGGACAATGAGTCTTCCATGCTTATTATAGGGTTAACCCCTCACTAGCATGTTGAAGCTATCCTCACATGGTGGATTTGTGGTTTGGTTGAGTTTTCTCCCTTTGATAACAAAAGACCTTAAGGCTTTTGGACCAATCAATTTACCAACTCATTTTGAGATTTTTACCCCGAACTACGAGGTTTTGATCCAATCTTTTTATAAGATGGTACGTAGGCAATGGGTTTATCCATCCAAACACAAAATGTAAATAAACTTGTACATTCTCCTCTCATCTCTTCAATCATGTTTGCACAAACAAAATTTTCACAAAACAACAACCTTGCCACAAGTATGAAAAGGGCTCCCTAGGAGTACCTAGGATGTTTTGGGTGCCTAACACCTTCCCATTGCATAACCAACCCCCTTACCTAGATCTCTGTTTCTTTTACTAGTTTTTGTTAAAACTATTAGGTTTTTGTTCGCTTTCTAACCATTCCTTTGGATAAATAGAAGTGCGGTGGCGACTCGACTTGTATGATTTACCTTGGATTTAGTCAATATCTCTAATGGTAACGAATACCCCGCTACAGAAAAGTGGCGACTCTGCTGGGGACATTTGCCTAGTGGGTTTTGCCAACTTTTCATGCTTGTTGTATTGTATTATTTGGTGACATATTTTTGTGCAATTTGGGATTACTGTATTGTATGTAATGATTGATTTGCTTGATATTAATTCCTTGTATGCTTGGTGATCTTTGTGAGATGAGTTCTATACCCGAACTCAAGTGCACTTAGGATAAGAGAATGACATAGTCTTGTTGACTTGTATGGAGTTATTCCTTAACAAGTTGACTTGTAAGTTCATTCACTTGGTGGAGGTCATGTTGGGATCAATAATGTCACACAAGTAAGTTGTGGTTAGACATTACTCTTTCCAATATAGACCTTAGAAGCCAAGGACCTTAGTTTACCAAGCCCATCTTTGGCCTATTCTTAGGATGTAGTGCGAAAGTCATACAAGTGTAAGATTTGATACGATTGTTACGCGATACTACACTCATAAGAGTCTCTCTTGAGAATATTTTTGGAATACGAGTAGTCGTTTCTCCGATAATATCCAAAAGATGGGATGATGACTATGGGAACCTCTTGTAGAACATGTTTGGCAGGTTTAAACCCTAGTACATTCCCTTTGGGTGGTTCTTAACCTAAACTCCATGCTCGTGACTCGCAACAAACCCTTGATTCATGGTTGATTCTTTCATGCATCCTTAATATTAATGAAACTTGGGTGTTGATAAGGTGTAAACCATAATCCACCAAAATGGATGATTGATATTAAGGATGATATGATCCATCCCATGACCTTTGTTTGGTGTGCTTTGCTTGATCCTTGAGTGTGATTGTTGCATTCATGCATTCATGCACTCATTTGCATCCATATCATCAAAATAATAAGAAAATTCTCAAGGAACTTAAGGGGTTTATTTGCAAAATTTCAGACATGGAAAGACAAAGAAGGAATACAAAGAAGTACATCTTCAGACAACCAGATTTGAAAGAGTTAAGGAATCTGACATCCTATGTATTAGATCCCTTGGGTTTCAAAGCTCGTTTTGGGAAGCTTCTCCTTCTTCTGACTACTCAGGTGGATGAAGGATTGATGAGTGTGTTGGTGCAGTTTTATGATCCCTTGTACCGTTGCTTCACGTTTCCGGACTTTCAGCTTTTGCCTACCCTTGAGGAATATGCTTATCTTGTGGGGATACCTATTCTGGATCAGGTGCCGTTCAGTGGCTTGGAGAGTATTCCTACTTCTTAAGAGATAGCTGACATGTTGCACATAGATGAATCTCTGATTGGTGCTCATATGACTACCAAAGGTGGAATTCAAGGTCTCCCTTCTGAGTTCCTCATTGCTCAAGCTACTACCTATGGGAAGGCCATGAGTGAGGATGCCTTTGAAGCCATATTTGTACTTCTCATCTATGGGTTGGTATTGTTCCCCAACATCGACAAGTTTGTGGATGTGAACACTATTAGGATCTTTTCTATTCTTAATCCCGTTCCGACTCTGTTGGGTGATACCTATTTCTCTTTGCATATGAGGAATGCAAAGGGTGGTGGCGCCATTGTGTGCTGTTTGCCTCTGTTGTATAAGTGGTTTATTTCTCACTTACCTCAAACGGTCGCTTTCAAGGAGAACAAGGGATGTCTACGGTGGTCCACGAGACTCATGTCTCTCACTAATGATGATATCTCTTGGTATAACCGTGTATATGATGGTGTGTAGATTATTGACTCTTGTGGTGAATTCTCCAATGTGCCTCTTCTTGGTACATGTGGTGGGATCAACTACAACCCTGTTTTGGCACGTCGTCAGCTTGGGTTCCCCCTAAAGGATAAACCTAATAACATTTTGTTAGAGGGTGTGTTCTTTCAGGAGGGTAAAGACCCCCAAGGCTTGAAGGGCAGAATAGTCCGCGCTTGGCGCAAGATTCATAAGAAAGGAAGGAGTTGGGTCCTAAGAATTGCATCGCTTTGGAGCCTTACACTGCTTGGGTAAGGAAGAGAGCGTCTGAGTATCTCATGCCTTATGAGTATCCGAGACCTACACCTATGATTATGGCTGGGCCTTCAACCCTCCCTAATCAAGGAGTAGAGGAGTTGAGAGACGAAGACCGTTCACGTGCTTGAATTCGTGAATGTGAAGAGTTGCTTCAGCAAATTAAGGAGAAGGACGCTTTAATATAGTTCCTTGAGCATCAAGTTATTGATGATCCTAATGATGCATGGACTTCTCTACTTCCTCAGTCTTCCCGGTTTTGGAAGAGGAAGTACGATCGACTCGCCAAAGAGAAGGCGGATATGGAGGCAGCTTATGAGGAGGAAGTAAAGAGGCTTCGTGCATCTTATCTTCCTGTGTCCTAAGCTTTAGATGATTGTTTCTAGGGATCAATAGGATGATTATTTTCCTTTCCTCTTGTACATGATTGACAATGTTGTACTTCTTTTCCCTGATATTATTTTATGAGATATTTCTATATGCGATAAATGTTAAATGATTCCAAAATTTGCAAGTAAAACCCTAGAGTTCCTTTGAAATATAAAAACAAATCATGTGCACAAGCATTGCATGCATCATATGCATAAGCAGGTTTTATTTCCGGCCTCTTGTCCTGTGGTCTAACTCTGTGCTCTTCATTTATTTTGGAGACAAGCTGACTCACTGGTACTACACTAGAGCCAACTCTGCAAGACTGATGGATCATCTAGAGCAAGAGAACCGTGAACTCAAAGAGGAGGTGGCCAGATTGAGTGCCTTGATGGAGTCATTCTTGGCTGCCCAGAGCCAGTCTTCTCTGACGCCTTCAACTCCTCCCCAGAGGACCGTCATCTCAGAGATCGTCTCTTCAACTGTGCCTGCTGCCAGTGCACATTTTGTTCCAACGGCCATGCTGTCGCATTACGCGAAAAACCGGTGGGAAAATAAAACAACAGAGCCGTGTTAGTTGTAATTTTAAGTGTCGGGTTTTTGTTATCGTATCCACAGGGATTGTAAGATATCACCGCCGTTCGATGGTTGTATTAATCTTAGCTCAATGTAACAATAGGGTTTTGGTTGGTTGTCACGTTATCTTGCATAAAAAGGTAATAAAATGCGGTAAAAGTTTTGGTTTGAATAAATGAGAAATATTGCCAAAGTTAGGGTTCGATGATCACTTTGCATGTATTTGTTCGGTCAACAATCTTATAAACTCCTTTAGATGATAAATCATTTCACAAAGTCCTCCCAATATGTTTCTCTCGAACACACATTGTGAGTTTTCCCATTTTGATCCATTGTTTCTCTCGAACACAATCTATCAAAATGACAACTTTTTGGTTCAACCTTATGGTGAACAAAATCATTCATTACTATCTCTAGCTAACAAACAAGATTGGATGAAAACCTAGGTCAAGAGTTGGTAAACATCTCTCGATCATAAACCAACACAAAGAGTTTTAAATAGAAACAAAGTTTTCATCATATATTCACCATTAAAGAGTTTACACATGAAGATCCTTACATTTACACACAAAGCTAGTAATCACCTACATCTAACCTTGACAAATGAATGACTTAGCTACTCATTTTCATGGTAGCTTGGTCGACAAGTTTCGGAAGAAGGTTGATCAACATCCAAGTCGGATAATCGAGATTGGATGGGAATCCACCTTCTTTTTGTAGAAGATGGTTACAAGATGAAGAGAAATGAAATCTAGGGCATAAAAGATCCTAAGAACAATGCTGGAAAAATATCTCTAAGAAAGTACAAAAGTGGAAAAATTAGGTAAAACTCAGGTATGGCTCTCAAAAGTGGCACTTGCTACTTATAGAGCTGTACTGGGCTGTCATGCTCTCTAGGCGAGCAGAATGGCTCGCCTAGTGAGGGTCTAATTGAGGCACAAGAGGCACCTGCGCCCAAAGACACAGTCTATCTCAGACTGTCATGTTCGCCTAGCGAACAAAACCTTCGCCTAGCGAAGGACACGCTTCAACCTTGGCCCCAGCGAGGTTGAAAGGTTTGGCTACTGGAATGCTCGCTGGGAACTCGCTAGAGCCTCGCCTAGCGAGTGAGTGCTGGCTGCGCTTTTCATCAAAACTGAACAAACTCGCTACCACCTTCGCTAGCAGCTCGCCTAGCGAATTTATTGATATTTTACTGGAGCTTTTCGCTGGGCGCTCGCCTAGCGAGTGCTTCGCCACAGCCCTCGCCTAGCGAGCAGGCTGATGAATGCTTGATTTCTTTGGTTCCTTTGCCAACTTTCTTGTGTCTTCATTTTCAATTATTTCATGCCTTCTTCCTGCACAATAACACACAAATCAAAGGTACCAAGATCGTTTATCAATGTATTGCATTTCATGTTAAAACAAAGGTGGTTTTGACAATTTAGCAAGGAAATAGAGTGAAAGATACCCTTAATTGATAGCTCAAATAAGCACTTTTGGGTATCTAACAACTCTCCCCAACTAGATTCTTGCTTGTCCTCAAGCAAAGTATGCCTCTTGAAGGACAAGAGGATTTGCTTTAAGAAAATGGTTTCTCCGAAGTTGGATAAAACGGCTCAAACACAAGTGAGTCAGCATATACAGGTGTCCAACGGTTCGAATAAAATAATACACAAGAACTAAAACTTAATAGCTATGCGAAATATTTATCTATCTACAACAATATTATTCTGAATGAATCACCCTATCTCTCCTCTTCGAATAAGGAATGAAGAATTTACGCGTTTGGAACCGCGGGAATAATCTCACTCTCTAACAAACAATGAAGAAATCAAATAGATTCATACAATGTCTAACAATCATAAATGGTAATGTGGAAGCATAAAGATCACTAAGGACTTTTCGGTTGAAGCTTGGTTAGGTTAACAACAAGGGTCATTTCTAAGGCCATTGAAACGAAAGTGCCGATGCAAAAGAGACATTCACAGTATAGTATTCACACATCTCGACTTTGTTTCATTTGTTTCTTATTTGAAACCTTCACAACTCATATTCCACAACTCAATTTTTATTTTTCACTATTTTTCTTCCAAGCAAGCATTCATTTTCATTCTTTCTATTTTTGTTCTTTTCTTTCACATCATATTTACAAAACAGATGTTTCTTTTCTATATTTTTATTTTCAATGCTTGCTCGGTTTTTCTTTTATTTTTTTCAAGAGTTGTGGTACTTACCGATTCTCCCCAACTTATTTCTTACTCACCCTAAGTGAATGCTCTTAAGTTTTTATGGCAAAAGAACAATAATCAAGATTTTCCGGGTTGTAAAAAAAAGATTTTTGAAATCTCGCTTTATTTCAAGCTGAGATTCAACTGTTTAAGCTCAAAGGGGTTAACAAATACTCTCTCTGCTCACAGGTAAGTTGTTTTTGGATGTAGTTGTGCTCGATAAAAAACAAGTGCCTTGATCATTTCTAATTTCTTCCACATACTCACAATAATAAAAGACAAAGCATGAATAAAATGAATCAACAAAACTTATTAGAATCCAGCATTTAAGTGTACAATGGAGGTTTCCTCACAATTTGTGGTTTAAAGTTCTAGATGAAACATTCATTCAATTATGTTGCAAAAAGACAATATTCAATTTACCAAAAAGAGTAAAGTTCTTAATGCATTCTAAAATTCTAGCCGGAGGTAACCATGTACCTTAGCCTCATTCACTTGTTTATTCTTATCATTGCCATCCAAGCTTGGATGCACCTTCATTGGGTACTTCTTTGAGGAGCAACCAATCTAGAAGGTTTTGCCACTTAATCAACCAAAAATTTATTAAACAACAAAATTCAAAACATAAATAATAATAATACTTCAAAATATAAAATTGTTCATGGGGGACAAAACACCCCAACAGTACAAAACCAAAGTCAAAATACAGAATACGCAAATACAATAGAAATAAACATAAAAACTGAAAAATACAAAAACTTAACCCTCTAAGGGCTCAGAATCCTCCTCGCTACCGGCCTCAGAACCGGTAGCCTCATCATCCTCAGCATCATCATCATCATCAGCTACAACACCTGAAGACGCACCAGCGCCCACCCCCTCACCATAGACAGGCCTGTCCACAGGCCAGTTGGCGTTAAGCAGAAACTGCTCACGCGTCATCAAGGCATGAGCACCACTTCCCTGCAGCTGTAACCGCTGCATAGAGTCGTGCATATCTATCATGGCTCTCTGGGATGCCGCCATCCATTCAAAACTATAATCACACACAGCCTGCAGGTAGGGATCAAGTCCAGGAGTAGAAGTACCAGGACCATCAGAAGCCCGGGTACTCTCTGTAGCTGCACTGCCTCTGGCATTCTTCGCTCTACAATATTTGGCCACGTACCGGTCATCGATAGGTGGCGGGATCCTTACCTGACCCCGAGACGGTAGTTTCACCTTTTCCTGCATGCACAAACTCATGATCAAGCACGGGAAAGCTAGGGGACAATTCACACGAGCCCCCGACTTTAGCCCGCTTTCGATCACGGACTTAAGCTCATTAGCGATGATCCTCGCCACATCGATCTGGATGTTGGTGAGGATAGAATGGACCAAATGTGCCACTGGGATCGGCACTGTAGAGGTGTGGGACTTTGGCTGGATGTTCGTCAGCACCAACAGCAGTATCAGTTGAGCCATGGGAGTCATGTCCTCCCTGTGATACCTCATTGAAACCCCAGATGGGTTCAGCTCAACAGGTTTCCCCCTTAATAGCAGGGCGGCAGAAATGGCTGGAACATCCCGGTGAAGCCGTAGGTCAGTGTGGTATGAGTCCCTCTCTTCAGCTCCCAGCTGGAGCGGTTCCCCAAGGACTCGGTTGATGGCATCCCGATCAAATGCAACTGGACGCCCGGCCACTCTAGATATCCAAGTAAAGGGCTCGTCGTCATCAGGCAGTGCGTTTGCATAAAACTCACGCACCGTTGCTATGTCATAATGCTCCAGGGGATTAATCAACCGATCCCATTTTTTTGTGTCAATCAACCCGGCAAAAGTTCTGTTCGTGCCCTGAGGGTTGATGAGGAATCGCTTCTCCGGAAGAATTTTCCGTTTCTCCAGAGAAATGTACCTGGCGGCCTGCTTCGGGCCGACAAATTTGTCGTTATCAAACTGGATAGGTACAGACCGGGAAGTGTTTCCTCCCTTTCTTTTCTTTGACGCACCATACCTTGATTCCATCTGCAAAATATAAAAGGAAACAACACACATCAAACAGATTAGACAGCAAAACCATTTTTCAAAAGACTGTCAGTCGCTGCTGCTTCGCCTAGCGAAGTGGCAGCGAACGCTCGCCCCAGGTTCGCCTAGCGAGTGCTAGCGAACCTTACGGGTTTTGGGGGTTTTCAGCATGTTCAAAGAATATTTCCCAAAACCCATACTCTAATGGTTCCAACATCAGAACCTAATGATTTATCAATTAAATAACCGTTCTATGCTATTGGGGATTACATATTTACATTCAAAACCTAAAATCCCCAATTCCAAAACCTAAAATCCCAATTTGCAAAACCGAAAATCCCACATGCAAACCCAAGGTTTCCAATACCACAACTCATCCTAATTGACATTCAAATTGGAAATATAAAGTTCAAACAAAAAGAAAATGTAGTAGGGCAAACCTTAGTTACAGTGATTTGATTGAAATGAAGTGAGCAGGGTTTGCAATGGACCGAATAGAGATGGAGTGTTAGTGAGAGTGATGCAAATGAGAGAGTGTGGAGAGCTCTGTAAAAAAATTTTCTCAGCAGGGTTGCAAAACAGCAAAGTTGTGTTAGGGCAAAAATGAGTGCCCTGCTGAGATTTAAATAAGTGCTGTCATGCAGCACTCACTGCTGCTTCGCCTAGCGAGCAGCTAGCGAATCAGCTCGCTACTGCCTCGCCTAGCGAGCAGCTAGCGAGCATGACTGCAAATGCCTTTTCAAAGGCAGCTATTCATGTTTATACAACATGGTTTTAGCACTAGGAAACCCAACACAACACAACACAAAAAATAGTAAATACTTACAATGTTGGGGTGCCTCCCAACTAGCGCTTGTTTAACGTCGGCTAAGCTCGACGGTGTGATGCTCACAGAGGAGCATCCAAAGGAATTGTGCAGCTTCCGCTATCCACTTTGTTGTTTGACTTTCCGGGATCCATTTTGTTGAGCAACTTCCTCAAGGGCTTTGTTGTCTTCAAGAGGTTCTTGATGAACCTTCGATAAAATCTGATACCACCCTTTTTCGGAACTATTTGTACAACGCTCACCCATTCACCATCTGCGATAGAATAATTCATCCCGGCCTCCACTAATTTGACAACCTCCTTCTTTTTTAGCACCCGCATCAATTGATTCTCTTCGTTTGTGGACAAATTATTGCTAATGATCACGGGTTTAGCACAGTTATCATCAAGGTACACATATTTCAAATGTGGCTCTAGTTTCGGCTCCTCCACTATATTGGTCATATCCACGCCTTCCCTTGTCTCTTTATGATAGACAAGTTCTCCACAAGCTTCTAATTCATTCAACCATGCTTCCATTTTGTTTTCTATAGTTTTGGTCGAAAGTTGGTAGACTCCGATAAGAGGTCTTTCGGAAGGATTAGAAATATGGACCTGGTTTGCGACCTCCACTAGCTTCTCTTCTGTGGCATCAATTCGGAAAGAATCATGTTTATCATTGAGATGCTTTTTGGCTTCAAAAAGATGGAAGGCTACCTCTTCATTTTGGACCCTTACCTTCATCAAACCGTTATCTACGTCTATCATCATGCGCGCGGTTTTCATGAATGGTCGGCCCAAGATGAGCGGAGCATCATCATCCTCTTCCATATCAATAATAATAAAATCAACCGGGAAGAAGAATTTATCAACTTTGACTAACATGTCTTGAGCCACTCCATATGGTGCAGTGGTAGATTTATCAGCAAGTTGCAAAGTCATCTTCGCAGGTTTGATATCAACATTTCCCAATCTTTTGATAATGGACAGTGGAATTAAATTGATGCTAGATCCCAAATCAATCAAGCCATTACCCATGTAGGTGTCTCCGATGGTTACCGGTAGAGCGACTCGTCCCGGATCGGATTCCTTCCTTGGGAGGGTTTTTTGAATGATGGCACTACATCGTGCATCAAGCAAGATTGTCTCAGGTTCCGTGTGCCTCCGTTTTTTTGTAAGTATGTCCTTCATGAATTTGGCATACTTGGGCATTTGCTCCAAGGCTTCGGCAAACGGAATGTTGATTTGCAATTGTTTAAAAATACCCATGAACCGGGCGTAGTGCCGTTCATTCTCCCTTTTGGACGGAGCATGAGGATAAGGAAGGTTTTGGATTGGAGTAGCGCTCACTACCTCCTTTCCTTTAGCAATTCTCGAACTCCTCCATCTAGGTTTTTTTACTGGCTCCACCACTACTTCATCACTTGTATTTTTCTCAATCTCCACACTTTTTTTCTTTTCAACTTCACCATTCTTTTCGTTATTTTCAACTTCTTCCTTCTCATTCCACTCCCCCACTTCACCATCAATATTTTCCTCAACTATTTCCTCCTCATTTTCTCTCTCAACTCTTTTTTTATTCTCACTCATCAACTCCCTCCCACTTCTCGTTGTGATCGCCTTACAATACTCCTTAGAATTTGGTTGCGTGTTTGCCGAAAAGGAAGGACCGGTTTGTTGTTCCGCGAGTTGCTTAGCAAGTTGCCCAACTTGAGTCTCGAGAGTTTTTTATAGCCGCGTCATTGCTCTTTTGGTTAGCCATTGACATTTGCATGAATTGTGTCAATGTCTCTTCCAACTTAGAAGTTACGACCGGCGGTTGTTGAGATTGATAAGGATTTTGGGGAGGGTTTTGACGGCTAGAAGAACCACCTCCATAACCTTGGTTTTGGTAATAGTTACTTCTAGGTTGGAACCCTTGGTTCCCTTGGAAATGTTGTTGTTGATTTTGAGGGTTTGGTTGATAAGGTTGTTGCTGTTGTTGTGGTCTCGGTTGGTAGTCCCTTTGGTTTGCCATGTAGTTTACTTCTTCAAACCCCGGAGGTGGACAGAATCCGGTGTCATGCTCACCTTTACAAAGCTCACAACAAGCTATTTGTTTAGCTTTAGACGGTTCTCTCAACTCTTTAATTTGTTGCGTTAAGAGTTCCACTTGTTGTGAGATGAGCTTGTTTTGGGCAAGGATGGCATCGTTCGTCCCTAGCTCGAGCACTCCCGGCTTCTTCAAAGAGTTGCCTCGACTTTGACTCTGAAGATCATTTAGAGCCATTCGATTTATAATGTTTGTAGCTTCTTCGGCACTTTTTGACAATAACGAGCCACCCGAGGTAGCATCCAACAATGTTTTGCAGTTTGGTTGAAGTCCATTTTTGAAGATATGGATTTGAGTCAATTCATCAAATCCATGCCCTTTACATTTCCGAAGCATGGACTTGAATCTTTCCCACGCTTCATTTAATGATTCACTGGTTCCTTGTGAAAACACCGAGATGGCCGTCTTGGATTCCATGAATCGGTTATGGGAGAAAAATCTTTCGATGAATTTCTCTTCTAACACGTTCCAGTCTGTCATTACGGCTGGTGTTTGATCTAGGTACCAATCCTTTGCTTTACCGAGCAAAGCGTGGGGAAATAATCGTCTGAACAACGGAAGCTTCTGAGCCTGATCCACTCCGGCAGCCAATGCTATCTCATAAAATTATGTGAGAAAAGCAAATGGGTCTTCATGGTCCATTCCGGTGAATGGACTTCCATATAATAAATTTAGAGTTCCCGTTTTCATCTCAGCTTGCCTTCCTGTGTGGTTGGCAAACTGAGCGGTGTTCCTTGGACTATTTATGCATGGAATAGAAATAGGTGGTGGTGGTGGTTGCTCCATGTTTGGTATGAATGGTGGTGGATTTGTGGTCGAAGAACTTTCTCCTTGCTCTTGGCGTTGTCTAGCCTGTTGCCTCCTACGTCTCGTTTTGCTATTGAGCCTCCTTGCGGTTCTCTCGATCTCTGGATCAAAAAGAAGTTCGTCCACAGGGATTTGCCCTCGCATAAAACGTAAGCTGCACACTAAACCAAACAAATTACAAGCACAAGTCAAAAATTCACAAGCTAAAACTTAAACAACCATTGCGATGCTCGCAATATCAATTTACAATCCCCGGCAACGGCGCCATTTTGTTAGTTGTAATTTTAAGTGTCGGGTTTTTGTTATCGTATCCACAGGGATTGTAAGATATCACCGCCGTTCGATGGTTGTATTAATCTTAGCTCAATGTAACAATAGGGTTTTGGTTGGTTGTCACGTTATCTTGCATAAAAAGGTAATAAAATGCGGTAAAAGTTTTGGTTTGAATAAATGAGAAATATTGCCAAAGTTAGGGTTCGATGATCACTTTGCATGTATTTGTTCGGTCAACAATCTTATAAACTCCTTTAGATGATAAATCATTTCACAAAGTCCTCCCAATATGTTTCTCTCGAACACACATTGTGAGTTTTCCCATTTTGATCCATTGTTTCTCTCGAACACAATCTATCAAAATGACAACTTTTTGGTTCAACCTTATGGTGAACAAAATCATTCATTACTATCTCTAGCTAACAAACAAGATTGGATGAAAACCTAGGTCAAGAGTTGGTAAACATCTCTCGATCATAAACCAACACAAAGAGTTTTAAATAGAAACAAAGTTTTCATCATATATTCACCATTAAAGAGTTTACACATGAAGATCCTTACATTTACACACAAAGCTAGTAATCACCTACATCTAACCTTGACAAATGGATGACTTAGCTACTCATTTTCATGGTAGCTTGGTCGGCAAGTTTCGGAAGAAGGTTGATCAACATCCAAGTCGGATAATCGAGATTGGATGGGAATCCACCTTCTTTTTGTAGAAGATGGTTACAAGATGAAGAGAAATGAAATCTAGGGCATAAAAGATCCTAAGAACAATGCTGGAAAAATATCTCTAAGAAAGTACAAAAGTGGAAAAATTAGGTAAAACTCAGGTATGGCTCTCAAAAGTGGCACTTGCTACTTATAGAGTTGTACTGGGCTGTCATGCTCTCTAGGCGAGCAGAATGGCTCGCCTAGCGAGGGTCTAATTGAGGCACAAGAGGCACCTGCGCCCAGAGACACAGTCTATCTCAGACTATCATGTTCGCCTAGCGAACAAAACCTTCGCCTAGCGAAGGGCACGCTTCAACCTTCGCCCCAGCGAGGTTGAAAGGTTTGGCTACTGGAATGCTCGCTGGGAACTCGCTAGAGCCTCGCCTAGCGAGTGAGTGCTGGCTGCGCTTTTCATCAAAACTGAACAAACTCGCTACCACCTTCGCTAGCAGCTCGCCTAGCGAATTTATTGATATTTTACTGGAGCTTTTCGCTGGGCGCTCGCCTAGCGAGTGCTTCGCCACAGCCCTCGCCTAGCGAGCAGGCTGATGAATGCTTGATTTCTTTGGTTCCTTTGCCAACTTTCTTGTGTCTTCATTTTCAATTATTTCATGCCTTCTTCCTGCACAATAACACACAAATCAAAGGTACCAAGATCGTTTATCAATGTATTGCATTTCATGTTAAAACAAAGGTGGTTTTGACAATTTAGCAAGGAAATAGAGTGAAAGATACCCTTAATTGATAGCTTAAATAAGCACTTTTGGGTATCTAACAAGCCGCCACCGTGCGTTATTTATCCCAAAAGAGGGAAAGGAAACGCTCGAAGTAAACCTGGAAAAGACATGGTCTCGCGACCAAAGAGAATGGGATCGGGAGTCGGTTATGCGAAGGGAAGGTATCAGCACCCCTACGCATCCGTCGTACTCGACGGGATCCACGCACAAAAGGAAGGAAAATGGTTGCTAAAACACTGCTCACAAACAAACAAACACTGGCTGAAAGAGACACAAGAAAACAAACGAGACTGACTCGGCAGGATATCGCATCCTGGGCCTACTTAGTCTATCAAGCATAGACATCAGAGTCGACGTAGTTCGGACCGGGGAAAACACATGCTCGCTAGGACATCGCATCCTATGCATACGTATCTTCTTGGACAAAGAAGAATCAGAGCATCCGTAGCTCGGCTCACGCACACAAACAAAATAGACACAGACAAACGTGGAATCCGAATGCCAATCGCTGGACTTACATCAGATTCCGAACCAAAACACACCTACACTGGAAACCAGATGCCACTTGATGGACTTATACCGGACTCCAAGCACACAACAAGAGGATACGGAATGCCAATCACTGGGCTTACATCCATCTCCTACTCACACAAAGACAAAACAAAAAGGGCGCCCGGAGAGATCAGCTCATCTCCTGCCTACGTACCTCATCTGGTATGAGGATCAGGGCGACGTAGTTCCCCTACGTAGGGACACAGGACTAGCCTAACCAGATAACAGAGGGAGACACAACTAGGGAGACTACGACTCGAGCCTAGATGTTATCATGCAAATCATCCCTAAGTTAAGGTTGCTATCTAACTTGCACAGGGAGCAAGCTATCATATACAACACAGGCAAAGCAATCAAACAATCACAAATAGCACACACTAGATACACATAAAGTGGGCTCACACAAGGGTTAGGCTGTGCAACACATGCCATCTGTAATCGGGTGATGTTAGCTCTTAACCCTAACATTGAGAGTTAGGGTGAAGCAGATGAAATAGGAAGTGAGGGGTGTGCCTCACAGCTCTTATCCCTGGCCTGGGAGAGCTTTTAGACAAAAGAAGTGTGGGTTCAGAAAGTGGGAACCCTTCTACACTTATGACACTGACTCATCATGGATCTTGGGTTAATATCCACAATGCATCAACACCAGTTGTGTGAGCAAAGGGATGACTCAACAGAATAGAAGGAGATAGATTACATATCTCTTTTATCTGCCCATTGCCTTATCAAAGGTCTTTACCTGCTTGGGGACAAAAATAAACAAGCACAAGCATTGCCTCTTAAGGAGGACTTCAGACAGGTGCCTGGCCAAGTAACAGGCCAGGTCTTCCAGACTACATGGAGTTAGAGTCATTATACCTCAATGCTCAAGCTCTTAAGCAAAGCAAAAGCAAGTTCACAAAGGAACTATAGCAACTAAGGTACCTGAAAACAATCCAGCATAATCAGTATACCAGACAAACAAAAGTCAAACAGAAAATTACAAGTCCACAGCACAAACAGATAACAAGCATCAATGCACATAGGTGCAAGCCACAAGGCCTAAGCATAAGTCTCAATGCCTACAAAACAAATTCAAAGTTAGTCATAAACAAGCAATAAGCCAACTCCAATTGAGTGCACATCATCAAGTATAAGCAATTGTGCTCTTTGACCTGAAACAAAACTCAAACATTAAGCACTAACCACTAGTACAAGAATAGGGTCAAAATGGGAGCAATAAACCAAAACAGAACATGAAACTTATCAAAAATCAAGATCAATCAAATAAGAATCACATCCAAGTGGTCTCACATTCATATCATCAACCATTATCATTTCATGAGGCAAAGAGTACAAAGCATGCAATTTAGAATCTCATAGGACCAAACAGAAAGATCCAATTCAAATCAACTCACAAACATTTCAATAAATCCCCAAAAAATTCATGGCCAAACAGAATTCATAACATGATCTACACACCAAATTTCAAGTCATTTGGACCAAGGGAATAAAGTCAATTAAATTCCAAAAGTCAAAGCATGTTCAAACAAGCTCATATAAGGCACCAAATCATGCATCAACTTCAAGCAAGCATAAAACAGAATTGGCATAATATAAATGAACCAAATCAAAGCCATGACACACTTCAAGATGTCTAGAACACACATGCAAAATTTCAAGTCCATCCAATAAACCACAAGAATTTCACAAATCCTATGAGATCATGACTCATAAAAAGTCCACAATTGGTCAAACAGGGGAGAAATTCTCAAACAAATAGGAAATGCATTCAAAAATTCCAGGAAACTTCACAAGCAAACTTAACATTCATAAGTATCACCATGCAAAAATTCAGATCATTTTGAGTTCATATGGCATGGTAACAAAAATCCACAAATCGGACAAGAAATGGTGTGACACAAATTGTCACACCTCCAATGATCAGGTCATATCTCACAATCCAAAAATGCAAAAATCACAATCTTTATACCAAAATGCTCCTAAAGGTGCCTAGTTTATGCATATAAAATTTCAGCCTCATAGGATTAAGCATCATCATTTCATGATCAAAATGGTAAGCAAGGTACAACAAATGACATGTATGAACATTCCCTAGCCAAAACAGAAATCCACACGTGCACAATTTTCATAAAAATCATCAAAAAATAGTAGACATGTCAAGGATCGTGGCACAAAAAATCTCACATCAATTGGATTAATGGTTTGAGAGATATGAATTTTCTAATGGAATGAAAAAATAAAAAAATGATGAACAATGGCATGTGAACATGTGAAGCTTAATGAAGAAAAATGCAAAAACCAAAGGTGAAAATGTCTTAAGCCAGGAATCGATCCGCGCTTGAATTCAAACCTGGCGCGTTTCAAGTGAAACGCGCCGTTTCACTAATACAGGTGGCGTGGTCTTATTGGAAGCATGGCTCACAAATACAAATTACATGCAAATACATGGCCTGGCAGATCAAATACGAATCTGGAAATGGATTTCTAGGGTTTATGCGCGCATTCATCATGTTCATCATCATGATGATCCAACATTCACAGAAATTCATGAAAATTATACCAATCGCTTCATCTTGCAATGCACATTAACAATCTAACAACAATTAAACCTAACTTTCACTAACAAGCTTGGATCGATCAAAAGAAATTTTGCATCTCAAACTTAAATTCAGCGTATCTTTCTTGTTTCTTAATGAAAATCAAAACTACAAAGCTCAGTACACTCATGGATGCAAGATCTACAAGAAGCATATCCTAATTGCATGAATCAAGAGTATCGAATTCCAACCTCTATGAAGATGCAGATCTGGAATTGCGATTTTCAAGGCTTGTAAGGCTGAATCAGAAACTCCTTAATGCTCAGGTTGATGACTGGAAGAAGGAATGTTGCTCAATTGCTTTGGATCCAGCTCAAATTTCCAGTTGCCATTGATGAAGCTTCTTGCTACAGTCCTCGATTTGGCTTGAGAATGGTGATTCCTTGTTTCAATTCCACTCTAAAGTGCTTGTGAATGATGGAGCAATGAAGAACTAGGCAAGGTTCATGGAGAATTTGCAGAAAAAATGAAGAGAAAAAGTTGAGAGAATTTGCAATTTTTAATCTAGATCTGAGATGAATGAATGTTAATCCAAAATTCTGTTAGCATTAGCCTTATATACCATGGATTAATGCATTTGTTAATCACACTTAACCAAATGTAATGGTAATTCGTGAAATGCAAATTTTATGCTAAATGCCCAAAGTAACCTCATGCATGGAATAAGCTGCTACAGTGCACGAAAAATTAGCCAAACACCCTTCAAATATTATTTTAGATCAAATTCAAGTGATTGGAAGTGTTGCAAATGCCTAGTTTTCAAATTGACTTTTTCCCTCCCTTTTTCAAATTCAAGTCACATGAAAAATGCCATTTTTGTGTGATGATTTTTGATGAAATGTAATGAATGATTATGATAGAGCATGTCAAAAGGAGATTGTAGCAAAAAACCACACATGATTTGGCCAAATGGTGTGAAAGTTATCCAAGTTTGAAGTTCAAAATTTCTTGACAATGATTTGATCATAACTTGCCAACCACACATGAGAAATGGATGTTCTTTGACTTTTTGGAAAGGGGAGAGAAAGATCTTCAACTTTCATGTTGGACAAAATTCCATTTGAAGCTTGTATGATGATGTAAATTTGAGGAGAAGACCTTTCCATTTTTGGCAGTCTGAAATTACAGGTCACTTACTATTTTTGGAAACGTTTCCTCTGACCTCAAATTCTCCAATGTTGATCTTTGACATGTCAAATGAGACTTGTATGGACATGAATGAAGCCTCTCAAACCATCTCCCACCTTCAAATCCATGATTTCAGACACAGTTGACCACAGTTGACTTTCTAGGGTTTCAGATGAAATTCAGCTTGACTGTTGAGCTTTGATCATCCAATCCCTGGCCAAATCACTCCAAAATTATCCCTAGATCATATGAACTTGTTGAACCAACCCTAGGGCTTTGCTTCAATAGGAAATGCACTTGCTTGCTTGCTTGACTGGATCTCCTGACCAGTCTTGACTTAATCTTGTGTGATGACTTGCACTTGGGCAAAGGACAATGCAATGCTATGCAGTGGACAATGTAATGTTAATCCTAAACATGAAATGAATGTACAAAATGGTAGGTGCAAATTTGAGGTGCTACAGCTGCCCCTATTCAATCAACTGGGAACCCGAACGGGTGAGAGCAACGACTGTCAAACTTTCAGGGTAAACTGGGATTGAATACCAAGAACCGTAGAAATTTGCACAATGCGGGGATCCACCAACGGAAACGTCCACTGGGATCTGATATATATTACTGGGGATCTTGGTTTTTCTCTTTCAAAGGTACAGTCACATCCATACATCACAACACGATGAATGGGAATGGGAATCACCACTAGACGTCAACGGACGACTAGGAAAAACTCAACGTTTACCGAGACCAACGGAGAGGTAACCAGACATTAATGAATGACTGGAAGAGATACAACCATACGTCAACGGACGACATGGGAAAAAACTCAACGTTTACCTAGACCAACGGAGAGGTAACTCTACTGGGGACGACCAGGAAAAACTCAACGTTTACCAAGACCAACGGAGAGGTGACCAGACATCAACAGATGAATGGGAATACTCGACCAGACGTCAACGGACGAACGGGAGAAGCTCGACGTTTATCGACACCAACGGAGAAGGAGAAAACTCGACCAGACGTCAACGGACGAACGGGAGAAGCTCGACGTTTATCGACACCAACAGAGAAGGAGAAAACTCGACCAGACGTCAACGGACGAACGAGAGAAGCTCGACGTTTATCGACACCAACGGAGAAGGAGAAAACTCGACCAGACGTCAACGGACGAACGGGAGAAGCTCAACGTTTATCGACACCAACGGAGAAGGAGAATTACTGGGGAAAATACGACTAGATATCAAAGGATAACTAGGAAAAACTCGACGTTTATCGACACCAACAGAGAGGAGAATCTGATGTGAAAGGGATACAACTAGTTATCAACGGATAACTAGGAAAAACTCGACGTTTATCGACACCAACGGAGAGGAGAAGCCACTTCACTAAGGAAGGGGTATAACAACCGGAAACTGAATAAGACGCCCACCGACGACTCTAACGGGGATTCTGGCTGGGAAGCAACCAGACATTAATGAATGACTGGAGAATAGGGTATACAATCAGACGTCAACGGACGACTGAGAAAAACTCAACGTTTATCGAAACCAACGGAGAGGTAGCTCTGCATGGGGAAAGATACAACTAAACATCATCGGACGAATAGGAAAAACTCGACGTTTATTGAAACCAACAGAGAGGTAACTCAGACATTAACGAATGAATGGAAGGACTCGACCAGACGTCGACGGACGAAAGGGAGAAGCTCGACGTTTATCGAAACCAACGGAGAGGTAGCTCACTGGGGATCAAGGTCACGACAGGGAGCAAACAGGAAGGAACACCAAGGATGCCGGGTTGTAGGCATGAAAAAGGTGATCGACCAAAGCGTGAATTGGTTTGTGTTCCAAAACACTCATCATCCTGAAGAGGGCTAGAAAAGCAGTCTTGTTAAAGGATGGACATTCGATTCCGAACAAAGGAATACGAATCTTACTCTGTTGGGAAACAAACAAAGAGTTCAGCCAAAGAGTGCATGAGATATATTATCTATAGCCGTCAAAACGTAGATACTACACTCGCATGGAAGATTATCCATAACCGGGTTGTAGGTTGTTAAATGGATAAATCGACCGACATCATCCTGAAGAGAGCGGAAGCAAACTTGTTAAAGGATGGACATTCGATTCCACAAGGAATACGAATCTCACTCGACTGGGAGGGACGACACTTCGACCAACGAGCGCATGAGATATATTATCTATAGCCGTCAAAACGTAGATAACATACTCGCATGGAAGATTATCCATAACCAGTTTGTAGGTTGTTAAATGAATAAATCGACCGAAAAGAAAGGCATCGGGATACCGAGACTGGGTATGTAAAGATGACCAATCAAAAGGGGAAACCACAAACATTACCAGCAAACGGTGAATGAAAGAGGACCCGCTGGGGATAAAGTTGCTGACTCGGAGCAAATATCCGAAAGGTGACAATCCGCTGGGGGATAAGATTGCTTAATCAAAGCAAATATCCGAAAGGGGAAAGGAATATCAATACCGACTGGATAATGATAACCACAAAGAGGGGATTACATCTACCGGTTAGTAGGTAGAAAACCACAGAAAAGTAACCGTCATCACTAGGATGAGCACCAGGGTTGACTCCACAACGGGGAGAAAAGAGGATTCACATCTACCGGTTAGTAGGTAGAAGACCGCAAAGATAGGACTTACAACTGCTGGTTTGTAGGCAGAGGCCAACAAATTCTGCTGAGGATAAGATGAATGAGTGCCGGTTAGTGAGCAACTATTCATTTATACCACAGGGAAGCACAAGAGACAGCCAAAAGGAAACCAGTTTAGGATCGATCCGAAAAGGCAGACTGAATCAAGACTCATCCTAATGAGGAACGAGCTCAATAGGGAAAACCCATCCCGTTAGGTGTGGGGAGGGAACGGAAACAACCGTCATCCACGAGGATAAAACTCAGTGGGGAGCGCAGAAGGAAATGACAGACACTTTCTGCTTAAGGGGTCGACTCTATATGGAGAGATCAGACACACCCATATCTGCTAGGAGAATTAATCCAAGCTTGCCAAATGCTACCAATCTGGGGAGTAACACTGCCGGGGATACCCGCTCACTTGCGGAGTCACTTGTTGGGAAAACATCTTTCTACCCTGCTGGGGAACCCAATCCTGAAATCGATCCAATGGCGCGATGCTAAACTTCTTTCCAACAAACCAATTCGGATGGTCACCACGGCCTTGGGCTAATGGATATGTTTGCAATGCTGATGCATGAGTTTTTTTTTAGCGCAATGCCCCATGATCATGGAAATGCTACGCACTAGTGATGCAATATGCTATGCTTATCTAAATGATGAATGCATAAAAACACGTCTCCTTCAGAGACAACACCGGAGAGCTCCAGGAACTCTGCTGAGGATTTCAATACCACGTCCATTTCCACTTTGCTGGGGAAAGACAACCCTTGCTGGGGATGAACTCCATCGAACCCGAACTGCTTAAGGATTACTCTGCTATGGGAGGCAACCAATGTTTACCTCTACTGGGGATGATTTCGCCGGACTCGGTCCACTTGGGGACCTTGCTAGGGGAAAACCAACAACACAAACCCTCCGCTATGGAGATCCACTAGGGGAAAACACTCCACGCCCTGATGGGGAAATGTATAACTCTGTTGGGAAAGGCATGCGCCACTCTGCTGAGGAAATAATACACTAGGCCTTACTGGGGATAGACATCCACAACCTCGCAGGGGGTAAGCATTCACAACCACGCTGGGGATACGTCCTCAACCCTGAGAAACAAATTACCCACTGATACTCCCACTTGGGGACATGGCAACCTTCAAGCTCCCTGAGGAGACACCGATCTCGAATCGGCTTAGGGAAATACAAAACTTTCAGACCCACTGGGGAAATACGGCCTTTTTGGACACGGATCGCCCGTCGATTCGTCGAACAGTGGCATTCATTATCCACCCACAGTGTCGACTTCCCACTTTTGAGAACTCCCAGACTCATCTGGACTTTTCTGATTCATCACCTTGTATTCCTGACTCCTCCGTACTCCGCGGAGATCGAACTTCCGGGATTCATACAAATCTTCCAGCCCTCGGACTTTGAAGAGTCTTCTTGATTAACCCTCCAGGATCGTCGTCGTAATCCTTCACCGTCCTTTCATTATTCGTCTATCCCTTGCCCCTGGTTGGACTCTGTGGGGATCTTTTGTCAAAAGGCTTCATATCACAACCTGCCAGTGAATGAAGATATCTAACAGCACCCGCACAAGAGATCGTTAGATAAAAGCGTGCCCCAGGCGTGCCAACATTTCAACACCTAGGTCACTCAAACTTCAGAATAAGATCACGCTTTCAACCTTGTAAGCATGCATCAGAAGGAATCTCCATGTTTCAAAATGAAAATATTCTTATCAAAATAAACGGATGTTTTCGTAATCAAAGCGGTAATGAAACAAAAACAAAACTATTTGACTGAACACGCATTTTATTGACTGAAACAAAAAGGTGGCTCAGAACCGAGCAACACACAGGAAGCAAACCCTGAAAAGAGGTGATTGCGCATAAAAGTGAAAAAATCTACCCTAATGGCAATGTGAAACCATGATCACATCGGGTTTCAACTCAGTTACACCTCATATGTCCTCAAGACTTTCCGCACTTTCTGTCTTCTGAACAAGACGCTTCCAATCGATCTCTATCGGAGATTATCCATGATGTATCCTAAGCACAAACGATCATGTCGGACGCAGTTGTTCGTTTCAATCCCTCTTTTGCCTGGACCGCCCTTTCGGGTTTTCAGTCCACCGGGATACCCTTTTTTGCCTAAGTCGCCCTTGTGGGGTTTTCGACTTGCCGGGTGTACAATTTTTTCTTTTTTATATCCCTAACTTTTGCCCGAACCTTTTCTCTCTTTTTTTTCCTTGGTTCGCCGGGATGCCCATTTTTGCCTGAACTCTTTTATTCTTTTTTGTCCAGCGGGTCTCTTTCACGAAGTATTTTCTAATTGCGTCCGCATTCACAGGGGATGGAAAATCTTCATCATCCATGGTTGTCGACGACAAGGCTCTATCAGAGAAAACTTTTTTTTTACCACGAATGGGATCCATAACTGTATATCCACTTGCCCCACGATCGTTGAGGAGGAAGGATCCTTTTCAATACCAGCTTTCTCACGTGGTACGCACGAGGTCGCACTCCTTGGTTAACAACACGCCTCATTTACTGGGTACAACTGCCCCATGACAAGTAACTGTCAGCCCTTTTCCTCAGTCAGGCTCAATGCGTCATACCAAGTCCTTATCCACTCAGCCTTTTCTAATTTCTCATCCATTAGGACTCTCCACAATGAAACCTGGGTCTCAAATGGTAGTACAACGTTTATCCCATACCTGAGTGAGAAAGCCGTTTGCCCCAGTAGATGCATGCATTGAGGTTCGGTACCCAAGATACAAGCTTCGTACCCCGCCATCATTGTTGGTGCATTCACATGTTATCCAGGCAACGAAGGGAACGTGGGATCCCTTTGGCGTAACCAAAGCATCACTAACTCCTCCCCATTATTCTCCCCTTCAGACATCAGAATCCGTTCGGATTCAGGGTCAGGCCCCTCCTCCGGGATCGGTCCCTCACAATCTTTCGATTTGAGCACCTCGAGATGTCCTCATCAGGGAACTCAAACTTCCTTGGTTGATAATCCTCAATGGGTCGCTGGGCGAGATAATCAGACAATACACTCCCCCTCGATTGCTTTTCTGAGAGGTATACTGAGTATTGTATTCAGTCAACATCATTTGCCCTCTCGCAACCCGTCCGGTCAATGCTAGCTTCTCAAGCACATACTTGATCAGATCCATCTTAGGAATCCACAAAGTGGTATGAACCAGCATATACTGTCTCAGTCGGCGAGCAGCCTATGCCAAAGTACAACAAGTTTTCTCGAACAGTGAATGTATTGTTTCACAGTCGATAAACTTTTTGCTTAGGTAAATTGCATGCTCTTTTCAACCAGACTCGTCATGCTGACACAATACGCACCTTATAGACCCCTTGAGGGCTGTCAAGTACCAGATTAACATTTGTTCCTTCCACGGGAGGCATCAGAATCAGAGGTTCCTACAACTTGTTTTTTTCAATGCCCCTTGGCAACCATTATCCACCTGACCATTTGCTCTCTTTTTTCGGTTCGGTTCAGGCATTTTTGCATTGCTTTTTCTTCTTCTTTTCTTTTCTTCCTTTCTTTCTCTTTGTTTTTTTTTTTTTTTTTTTTTTTTTTTTTTGTTTTTTTTTTTTTTGCAGGATCGACCTCGATTCCTCTTTCGTTTACAATAAGCCTCGGCAACTTACCGGACAGCACTCCACAAGTGCACTAATTCAGATTCAACCTCAGTCTGAGTTGTCTCAACCCGGTCAAACGACTTGCCCCGGATTCACCAGATGCCCTTTTTCTGCTTGGGACCTTGCTATCATGTCATCAACATAGCATTTGATTCTACGATGAATCATATCATGAAACAAAGTCACTCTGATACGTGGCATTGGTATTCCTGAAACCGATTGGCATCGCCTTCGCTCTTGACACTTGCCTCCAGGCGGAACCAACTTTCACTTCCTTTCCGACCTCGGCGGTGCCTGGATTATCAATCTTGAATCGCTCCTCGTGCGGTTGAATCACCTTCTCCTCTTGTCTTAACAACCTGGTTAATTCCAGCAGATCACAATCTTCTTCGCCTTATTCTTCGACATGATAGATCGGATTATCGAAGTCATATAGAGGTGTAACCGAATTGTTATCAATGAGATCAGGAGGATAGTCACTTTTGAGGTCAGAACCAAATAAATCAAAAGGAAAGAGAAAGAAAAACATTGCCATTTTTATTTCTTAAACTGCAAAATAATTGAAAAACAGGGAACACCGCTTTTAATCACAAAAACATCCATTTACTACTGATGCAAAATGTTGCATAATGAAACACATGAGACGGCCCTTACAATGGACCATTACGTTTCGGGCAAAACGTATGGCTTTCATGCAAACAAAATGGAAACACAGAAATACTATTCTTCTAGATGAGTGACAGTGGCGATCTTGGAGGCCTTCCAATTCCATGGTACGCATGACTTTATCCACGCCTCGAGCTCGCGGTCACGGTCGATCTCTTCACTCACTAAACGAGCACGATCAGGATCCAGCATTCCTGCACTGACAAAGGTGTACGGTGGACGACATCCTCTGTTTGGTCTAGACGATCCCTGATCTGGCTGATAACCGACCCCAAACATGTCTGCTTTTACCACAATATCAATGATCCTTCCCCAGCCTCGGGCCTCTCTGTTCTTCACCACTTCCAGGGCTTGTTATAAGAGGAAATGGACAGCCTTTTCTCTTTCTCAGCAACAAGGGCATTCTCCACCTTGACGGTTTCAATTGCTTGACTTGGTGTTTCAACTTTTTCACTGTCCGTTTCTACTTCCTTCCTCTTCTGGGTCGTGTTTCTCATCACTACACATCCCTTTGTGGCGACGGCCGCACAACAAATATCAGCGCTAGGGAAAGCTCCATCCTTCATCAGAGGTTTTGGAACCACAGACATTGGAACCTTTAACTGATCCTCCTCAGTCGCCTCCATTCTTCTCTTGGCCTTTTTCACCATCTTCACTTTTACAGGACCCTGCATGGGTACGGGGTTGACATCTCCATTCATTATCTGTGTCAAGCTGATGGCTTTAGAGTCCACCATGTCCTGGACAACATGCTTGAAAGCTCTACAACCCTCAATGCTGTGCCCGGGTGCCCCAGAATGGAACTCGCACCTGGTGTTCTCATCATAGTTTGGAGGTCTCCGCTTTCGTTCCACGGGAATCAATATCCTTGGCCGGACTAACCCCAGATCCCTCAATCTTTTGAACAGGAGAGTATAAGTCACAGGTGGCTCCTCGAACTGACGATCAACCTTCTCCTTCTTCACTAAGCTCTTAGCCCTTGGTGCTCTCTGTTGAGGTGGTGGTTGTTGCTGTGGTACAGTTGGGTTATCAACAGGAGTGATTACAGCGACAACATAAGGGTGATAACGATCCTTACCGCGTTCTTTCTTTGTCTCCACACCTCCTGATTCGACCTCCTTTTTGAATGGACCACTGCCAGATGGTTTCTTTGCCACAGTACCAGAGGGGTTATTTGTTTCGGCTGACAGAGCCCTCCCCTGAACTTTCTCCTTGATCATCCAGCCTTCAATTCTTTCCAACCTCTCAACCATTGCTTTCTGCCCCAGGGCAAGCCCTTGCACCACACTGGACAACTCCCTTATCATCTCCTTCATCTCAAGAAGGTCGGCGCTGGGTGGGTCCATCCTGAACAGAAGAGCTATACGCACCGGTTGACCCCTACAAAACAGCAAATGGGTTAGTATGACTCACACATGCAATGTCTACCCTTACCAGGAATATTCTGTCCTTTGATTCTAGCGTCACTGAGACGAACAATTTTTCATCAACAACATTCTGACATCCGACTGTCTCTCAACCAGAATCTTAAAAAATGGACCCCGAGTACGGGTAGACATGAGTTGAATGCGAAATGATGATGATGCAAATGCATGAATGCAGGTCACTGTGCCACCAAGTCATCTGAAGACCCATCAAGTCTCTGAACCAGTCACAGACATCTGAGGGACTAAGTCACCATAAATCCAACTGGGGGAAGTTCCGAAATAAACGGAACCGGAGATTACATCTTATCATCATCCACTGAACGGACGACAACCAGATCCTCTGAACGAGTACTCTCAAATTCAACCCGGGGATCCGAAATAAACGGAACCCGCTGATAGATATCACAGACAGAATTCCGGCGTGACAGAAGTAAGTACCCATAAGCTCATCTGAACCAACGTCACCATCAGTACCCAGAGTCACCAACAAGTCCACAACAAGTCAGCAGCAGTACCTATAATAAGGATCATCCCCTCCCCACTCACGGGTGTCATCTAGGCCGGGGTAAGGTCGAGAGAAACGCAGGATAAACAACCCTTTCAAGAATATCATCCTGTGCACACCTGATGTATGCACCGATAATACCCCATCAGAGTCTGAACTGCTCGTGATATCAATGTTCCGCTAGGTGGCGCATACCACCCGCTTCCCATGAATCACTCTATTCCTAGGTTTCCTAGATTTCACTCATAGCCTGGGTATTGGGCCTTTTACCTCGAGTAACTCCCACCCAAACAGAGAAACACAGTACAGCCAACACAGATGAATATGAATGAATGCAAACATTAATGCAAACAATAAATGCAAACAATGAATAATGAATGCAATAAATAACAGAAAACAGCAACCAAAACCCTAACCTAGAGAGCGCTAGGAGAGACTCGCTCAGGGAAGATGGACCAGCAAGAGGTCAACTTCTCTAGTCCCCAGCAGAGTCGCCAGCTGTCGCATTACGCGAAAAATCGGCGGGAAAACAAAACAACAAAGCCGCCACCGTGCGTTATTTATCCCAAAAGAGGGAAAGGAAACGCTCGAAGTAAACCTGGAAAAGACATGGTCTCGCGACCAAAGAGAATGGGATCGGGAGTCGGTTATGCGAAGGGAAGGTATTAGCACCCCTACGCATCCGTCGTACTCGACGGGATCCACGCACAAAAGAAAGGAAAATGGTTGCTAAAACACTGCTCACAAACAAACAAACACTGGCTGAAAGAGACACAAGAAAACAAACGAGACTGACTCGGCAGGATATCGCATCCTGGGCCTACTTAGTCTATCAAGCATAGACATCAGAGTCAACGTAGTTCGGACCGGGGAAAACACATGCTCGCTAGGACATCGCATCCTATGCATACGTATCTTCTTGGACAAAGAAGAATCAGAGCATCCGTAGCTCGGCTCACGCACACAAACAAAACAGACACAGGCAAACGTGGAATCCGAATGCCAATCGCTGGACTTACATCAGATTCCGAACCAAAACACACCCACACTGGAAACCAGATGCCACTTGATGGACTTATACCGGACTCCAAGCATACAACAAGAGGATACGGAATACCAATCGCTGGGCTTACATCCATCTCCTACTCACACAAAGACAAAACAAAAAGGGCGCCCGGAGAGATCAGCTCATCTCCTGCCTACGTACCTCATCTGGTATGAGGATCAGGGCGACGTAGTTCCCCTACGCAGGGACACAGGACTAGCCTAACCAGATAACAGAGGGAGACACAACTAGGGAGACTACGACTCGAGCCTAGATGTTATCATGCAAATCATCCCTAAGTTAAGGTTGCTATCTAACTTGCACAGGGAGCAAGCTATCCTATACAACACAGGCAAAGCAATCAAACAATCACAAATAGCACACACTATATACACACAAAGTGGGCTCACACAAGGGTTAGGCTGTGCAACACATGCCATCTGTAATCGGGTGATGTTAGCTCTTAACCCTAACATTGAGAGTTAGGGTGAAGCAGATGAAATAGGAAGTGAGGGGTGTGCCTCACAACTCTTATCCCTGGCCTGGGAGAGCTTTTAGACAAAAGAAGTGTGGGTTCAGAAAGTGGGAACCCTTCTACACTTATGACACTGACTCATCATGGATCTTGGGTTAATATCCACAATGCATCAACACCAGTTGTGTGAGCAAAGGGATGACTCAACAGAATAGCAGGAGATAGATTGCATATCTCTTTTATCTGCCCATTGCCTTATCAAAGGTCTTTACCTGCTTGGGGACAAAAATAAACAAGCACAATCATTGCCTCTTAAGGAGGACTTCAGACAGGTGCCTGGCCAAGTAACAGGCCAGGTCTTCCAGACTACATGGAGTTAGAGTCATTATACCTCAATGCTCAAGCTCTTAAGCAAAGCAAAAGCAAGTTCACAAAGGAACTATAGCAACTAAGGTACCTGAAAACAATCCAGCATAATCAGTATACCAGACAAACAAAAGTCAAACAGAAAATTACAAGTCCACAGCACAAACAGATAACAAGCATCAATGCACATAGGTGCAAGCCACAAGGCCTAAGCATAAGTCTCAATGCCTACAAAACAAATTCAAAGTTAGTCATAAACAAGCAATAAGCCAACTCCAATTGAGTGCACATCATCAAGTATAAGCAATTGTGCTCTTTGACCTGAAACAAAACTCAAACATTAAGCACTAACCACTAGTACAAGAATAGGGTCAAAATGGGAGCAATAAACCAAAACAGAACATGAAACTTATCAAAAATCAAGATCAATCAAATAAGAATCACATCCAAGTGGTCTCACACTCATATCATCAACCATTATCATTTCATGAGGCAAAGAGTACAAAGCATGCAATTTAGAATCTCATAGGACCAAACAGAAAGATCCAATTCAAATCAACTCACAAACATTTCAATAAATCCCCAAAAAATTCATGGCCAAACAGCATTCATAACATGATCTACACACAAAATTTCAAGTCATTTGGACCAAGGGAAGAAAGTCAATTAAATTCCAAAAGTCAAAGCATGTTCAAACAAGCTCATACAAGGCACCAAATCATGCATCAACTTCAAGCAAGCATAAAACAGAATTGGCATAATATAAATGAACCAAATCATAGCCATGACACACTTCAAGATGTCTAGAACACACATGCAAAATTTCAAGTCCATCCAATAAACCACAAGAATTTCACAAATCCTATGAGATCATGACTCACAAAAAGTCCACAATTGGTCAAACAGGGGAGAAATTCTCAAACAAATAGGAAATGCATTCAACAATTCCAGGAAAATTCACAAGCATATTTAACATTCATAAGTATCAACATGCAAATATTCAGATCATTTTGAGTTCATATGGCATGGTAACAAAAATCCACAAATGGGACAAGAAATGGTGTGACACAAATTGTCACACCTCCAATGATCAGGTCATATCTCACAATCCAGAAATGCAAAAATCACAATCTTTATACCAAAATGCTCCTAAAGGTGTCTAGTTTATGCATATAAAATTTCAGCCTCATAGGATTAAGCATCATCATTTCATGTTCAAAATGGTAAGCAAGGTACAACAAATGACATGTATGAACATTCCCTAGCCAAAACAGAAATCCACACGTGCACAATTTTCATAAAAATCATCAAAAAATAGTAGACATGGCAAGGATCATGGCACAAAAAATCTCACATCAATTGGATTAATGGTTTGAGAGATATGAATTTTCTAATGGAATGAAAAAATAAAAAAATGATGAACAATGGCATGTGAACATGTGAAGCTTAATGAAGAAAAATGCAAAAACCAAAGGTGAAAATGTCTTAAGCCAGGAATCGATCCGCGCTTGAATTCAAACCTGGCGCGTTTCAAGTGAAACGCGCCGTTTCACTAATACAGGTGGCGTGGTCTTATTGGAAGCATGGCTCACAAACACAAATTACATGCAAATACATGGCCTGGCAGATCAAATACGAATCTGGAAATGGATTTCTAGGGTTTATGCGCGCATTCATCATGTTCATCATCATGATGATCCAACATTCACAGAAATTCATGAAAATTATACCAATCGCTTCATCTTGCAATGCACATTAACAATCTAACAACAATTAAACCTAACTTTCACTAACAAGCTTGGATCGATCAAAAGAAATTTTGCATCTCAAACTTAAATTCAGCATATCTTTCTTGTTTCTCAATGAAAATCAAAACTACAAAGCTCAGTACACTCATGGATGCAAGATCTACAAGAAGCATATCCTAATTGCATGAATCAAGAGTATCGAATTCCAACCTCTATGAAGATGCAGATCTGGAATCGCGATTTTCAAGGCTTGTAAGGCTGAATCAGAAACTCCTTGATGCTCAGGTTGATGACTGGAAGAAGGAATGTTGCTCAATTGCTTTGGATCCAGCTCAAATTTCCAGTTGCCATTGATGAAGCTTCTTGCTACAGTCCTCGATTTGGCTTGAGAATGGTGATTCCTTGCTTCAATTCCACTCCAAAGTGCTTGTGAATGATGGAGCAATGAAGAACTAGGCAAGGTTCATGGAGAATTTGCAGAAAAAATGAAGAGAAAAAGTTGAGAGAATTTGCAATTTTCAATCTAGATCTGAGATGAATGAATGTTAATCCAAAATTCTGTTAGCATTAGCCTTATATACCATGGATTAATGCATTTGTTAATCACACTTAACCAAATGTAATGGTAATTAATGAAATACAAATTTTATGCTAAATGGCCAAAGTAACCTCATGTATAGAATAAGCTGCTACAGTGCACGAAAAATTAGCCAAACACCCTTCAAATATTATTTTAGATCAAATTCAAGTGATTGGAAGTGTTGCAAATGCCTAGTTTTCAAATTGACTTTTTCCCTCCCTTTTTCAAATTCAAGTCACATGAAAAATGCCATTTTTGTGTGATGATTTTTGATGAAATGTAATGAATGATTATGATAGAGCATGTCAAAAGGAGATTGTAGCAAAAAACCACACATGATTTGGCCAAATGGTGTGAAAGTTATCCAAGTTTGAAGTTCAAAATTTCTTGACAATGATTTGATCATAACTTGCCAACCACACATGAGAAATGGATGTTCTTGGACTTTTTGGAAAGGTGAGAGCAAGATATTAAACTTTCATGTTGGACAAAATTCCATTTGAAGCTTGTATGATGATGCAAACTTGAGGAGAAGACCTTTCCATTTTTGGCAGTCTGAAATTACAGGTCACTTACTATTTTTGGAAACTTTTCCTCTGACCTCAAATTCTCCAATGTTGATCTTTGACATGTCAAATGAGACTTGTATGTACATGAATGAAGCCTCTCAAACCATCTCCCACTTTCAAATCCATGATTTCAGACACAGTTGACTTTCTAGGGTTTCAGATGAAATTCAGCTTGACTATTGAGCTTTGATCATCCAATCCCTGGCCAAATCACTCCAAAATGATCCCTAGATCATATGAACTTGTTGAACCAACCCTAGGGCTTTGCTTAAATATGAAATGCACTTGCTTGCTTGCTTGACTGGATCTCCTGACCAGTCTTGACTTAATCTTGTGTGATGACTTGCACTTGGGCAAAGGACAATGCAATGCTATGCAGTGGACAATGTAATGTTAATCCTAAACATGAAATGAATGTACAAAATGGTAGGTGCAAATTTGAGGTGCTACACATGCCAACCTGATTCCCGTGGGGGATGCCTCCCAATTTCATGCCTGAGGGTCCTGCTCCCACTTTTGCTTCTATGCCGGTATCTAGCCCGGTCCTTGCTGTTCCTCCTCCTGTCGTGCATACCATGCCTAGGGTAGACGACACCATCTATCATTCTGAGCCATCTGAGGGCCCAAATGTCTATGAGAAGATGGACGCTATGAACGATCAATTTCTCGAGCTTCGCAAGGAATTGAAGTCTCTTAGAGGAAAGGATCTTTTTGGCAAGTCTGCTGCCGATCTCTGCTTAGTTCCCAACGTGAAGATTCCTGTGAAATTCAAGGTTCCCGACTTTGAAAAGTACAAAGGAAATACTTGTCCTCTCAGCCACCTGGTCATGTATGCCAGGAAGATGTCAACTCAGACTGATAATGAGCAATTACTAATCCACTACTTTCAGGATAATTTATCCGGTGCTGCCCTGAGATGGTATATGGGGTTAGACAGCGCGAACATCCGATCCTTCAACGATCTTGGCGAAGCCTTCGTCAAGCAGTACAAGTACAACATGGATATGGCTCCCGATAGGGATCAATTGAGAGCCATGTCCCAGAAGGGCAAAGAAACATTTAAAGAGCATGCCCAGAGGTGGCGAGAGGTGGCATCACAAATCGTGCCTCCGCTAGAAGAGAAGGAAATGACCAAGATCTTTCTGAAGACCTTGAGTTCATTCTATTATGAGCGGATGATTGCTAGCGCTCCTTCTGACTTCACCGAGATGGTGAATATGGGGATGCGTCTAGAAGAAGGGGTTAGGGAAGGACGTCTAACCAAGGAAGAAGGCTCTTCTGCCAAAAGTTATGGGGCATTTGCAAAGAAGAAGGATGGAGAGGCACATGATGTGACCTCCCATGTAAAACCAAGAAGACCCTCTGTGAGGAGGAAGACTGTGCATCCCTCCAGTAACCAGCACCAGGTGGCTCATATAGCACCTGTTTTCAGAGATAATCAGCAATATCAACAACATAGCAACCATCAGCAACCGCATCAGCAATATCAACAACAACAGCACCGTCCGCAATAGCAGGCCTACCAGCCTCGAAACAGTAATCAAACCAGCACGAGTTACGAGAGGAAAAAGGTCACTTTCGATCCTATTTCGATGACGTACGCAGAGTTATATCCCTCTTTGATAGAGAGGAAGCTGATTATTCCGAGAGATCTGTAACACCCCAATAAAATAAAATAATTATTTAAATTGAATTAATAGTATATTATTAATTTAATTAAATAATTAGATTATTATTATTGGATTATTTTAATTATTTTGGAATAATAATTATTATTGGAAAATATATAAGTGTGAAATGAGGAAAGAGAATCCCATTTGGTAAAGAAGTGTTTTCACGTGAAAACAGAGAAACTGCAGAGAAGAGGAAAAGGGAAGAGGCAGAGCAAGAGGAAGAAAGTTGGAGAAGAGGAAGAGCTTGAACTCAAAGAATTGCCGGATTATCTCAGGTAAAGGGGGTTTATCGTCGATTAATGGGTATTATGGGATAATATGTAATGGGTAGTGATAAGCCGTTGATTTAACCCTAATTGGGACTGTATATGCTGAAATTGATGTGGAATAAACTGTGTTAAAACTGTAAATGGAATCGATAGTTGTGTGAGTCGTAAATGTTAGACTATGGGACGGATCCCCATTAAAAACTTGAATCGGCACTACCAATTTAGAGACAAATTGGGTTTTAGATGCGGGAGCAGCCGGAAAACCGGATAGGCGTTAAGCTAACGGAACTTTGGAATAACTCAGAAAATCTGAGTCTGCGCGCGAACGGTCGACCATAGAGTCGGCGTGCGCTGACCCGTGGGGCATGCGCCGACTGCATGCGTCGACGCAAGGCATTTTTCGCCGACCCGTGACTTAAGCGTCGACCCTATGCGTCGACGCAAGGAGTTTTGCGCTGACTCCCTCCAGTTGAGCAGAGCCTTTGCGCCGACCAGCGAGCTTTGAGCTGACCCCTATGGTCGACGAAAAGCCTTCATTCTTTGTTCATGGATGTGCATAATGGTTTTGTCATCATCGAAACTTGATATCGTATGTTGCAGAGTGGAAAAATGGATATGTTAATGTTGTGTACATAATTGAGAGCTGGCCTATGTTGGCACGTGATGTAATAGGGATTATATCCCGCTGTTGTGAGCCGTATAGGTATTAGTAGAGAGTGCTAATACGGTGTTTAATTGACTTACATGATAATGATGTGTTGATTGATGTATGATGGCATGCCTAATGATGTGAATGTATATATATTGCCTGTGTTGTGAATGGACTGTTGTATGGCTTAGAGTGTGAGCTTATGTCCGTTGTGAATTGTTGTTGATGCTGCATTGCTAGATGATTAGCGTGTATAGCATAGCCTTTGGGGCTGTAGCTAATTCCCATGGTGAGGAATTAGTGAGTGAATCATTGTGGATTTGTTGTTGATGTTTGCATGCTAGATGATTAGTGTGCATAGTCTAGCCTTTGGGGCTGTAGCTAATTCCCATGGTGAGGAATTAGTGAGTGAGTCATTAGATCTCAAATGAGTGGGACTAGTGAGCTTAGTAGCCGTATCTGGGTTTGATCGGTGAGCTTGAGCTATATGTTCAAGAATAGTCGGTACCGCATGTGTGGAGTCTCATTGCATAAATATCCGTATGGCGTATAATATGAATGGATGTATTCCAATATTATACGTGTGTTCGTGTTGTTGTTAAGTATGATTTGAGATTATACTTGTGTCTTATGTTGGTGTTGAGCATGATGTTAAGTTGATGTGCTGATACTGAATGTATGTTGCAGTTAGGGTGATTGGTGTGTTGAATTACTTAACATGACATAATATTTTATAATGCCTATTTATCGATTGAGGAACTCACCCTTACAACTATTTTTCAGGTAACGAGAAATGAGTTGAGTAGAAGCGAATGCTTGGAGTCTAGTGTAGTCTCCTTAGTGGGTCGTGCTCTGATAGATGTAACATCGGGATGGGACGTTTTATGTTGTTGAATAATTTACATGTGAATGTTACATGTTTTACATAATTTGATGAATTGGAATTTTATCCGCTGCGATTTATGCAATTGTTTGATTGATTAAGTAAAGAGCATGACAGTTATTTTGAGATATGGTGTGAATGTTTTGTGTGACACCCTTTGGTGCATAATTACTCTGATTGTTATATGTTAATAATTTAACTAAATATTTGGGGTATTTAGAAGGGTGTTACATTAGTGGTATCAGAGCATAGTTGGTCGAGTCGAGTCGCAATTATTCTGTTTTCCCTGTACGGGATAGGTGTTGTGTAACCCTATCAGTACTTATTGTTTTAGCTTGTTGGGTTTTCAGAATAGAGATGGCTGGAAGAGGTAGAGATGATGCTGCGATTGCTGAGGCTCTGGGTATGCTAGCTGGAGTACTTGGAGGGAATCCGAATGTTGTGGGGATGGGAGCTGCTCGTCAACTGAGTGAGTTCCAGAAGAACAATCCTCCAATGTTCAAGGGAGCATACGATCCAGATGGCGCTCAGAAGTGGTTGAAGGAGATCGAGAGGATCTTCAGGGTAACTGAGTGTGCTGATAACCAGAAGGTCAGGTTCGGTACACATATGCTGTCAGAAGAAGCTGATGATTGGTGGGTTGCTACCCGCACTGAGTTGGAATCTGCTGGAAATGCTGAGATCACTTGGGCTGTGTTCAGAGAGAGATTCCTGAGGAAGTATTTTCCAGAGGATGTTAGAGGGAAGAAAGAGATAGAATTTTTGGAATTGAAGCAGGGTAACAAGTCTGTTACAGAGTATGCTGCTAAGTTCACAGAGCTGTCAAAGTATTATACTCCCTATAGTGAGGTTGCTGGAGAATTTTCGAAGTGTGTGAAGTTTGAGAACGGGTTGCGTCCCGAGATCAAACAGGCTATTGGATATCAGCGGATCAGGGTGTTTTCTGATTTGGTTGACTGTTGCAGGATTTTTGAACAGGATTCCAAAGCCAGAGCAGAGAGCTATCAGCAAAGGGTTGATAGGAAAGGCAAGAGTCAGAATGACCGTGGAAAACCGTATGCAGCTGGCAAAGGTTTTCAGAGGCAGAGTGGGATGAAGAGGCCTAGTGGGGGAGACTCTAGTGCTCCTGTTAAGTGTTATAGATGTGGTCGGGCTGGACATCGTGTTCATGAGTGTACCAGTGCTGAGATGAAGTGTTTCAAGTGTGGCAAAGGGGGTCATTTGGCTGTAGAGTGCCGGT
This sequence comes from Lathyrus oleraceus, assembly GCF_024323335.1. Taxonomy (NCBI): domain Eukaryota; kingdom Viridiplantae; phylum Streptophyta; class Magnoliopsida; order Fabales; family Fabaceae; genus Lathyrus; species Lathyrus oleraceus. The sequence continues at coordinate 423,690,892 of NC_066581.1, forward strand.
TGAAGACTGTAACTTGTTTCAACTGTGGAGAGTTGGGTCATATCAGTCCACATTGTCCTAAGCCGAAGAAAGAGAATCAGTCAGGAGGCAAAGTCTTTGCTTTATCGGGTTCTGAGACTTCTGCAGATGATCGTTTGATCCGAGGTACGTGTTGTATTAATGGCTTCCCTCTTGTAGCTATTATTGACACCGGTGCTACTCATTCCTTTATATCTTTGGATTGTGCTGTGAAACTTAAGTTAGAGATATCTGAGATGCGTGGTAGTATGGTGATTGATACTCCTGCGAAGGGTTCAGTGACTACTACTTCTGTTTGTTTGAATTGTCCTTTGAGTATTTTTGGTAGAGACTTTGGGATAGACCTTGTGTGTCTTCCATTAGTGCAGATTGAAGTTATCTTGGGTATGAACTGGTTGGTGTTTAACCGAGTTTCTATCAATTGTTTTGATAAGACTGTGATATTCCCTGAGGTTGAGGAAGGAAAGAGTTTGTTTCTATCAGCAAGGCAGGTGAATGAAGAAGTAGCAGATGGGGCAGAGTTGTTTATGCTGTTAGCGACTTTGGAGGCTAAAGATAAGCTGGTGATTTGCGATCTAGCCGTGGTAGGTGATTTTCCTGATGTGTTCCCGGAAGAGGTGAATGAATTGCCGCCAGAGCGTGAAGTTGAGTTCTCGATTGATTTGGTACCTGGTACTAGACCGATATCGATGGCGCCGTATCGTATGTCTGCTGTGGAGTTAACTGAATTGAAGAGTCAGTTGGAAGAGCTGCTGGATAAGAAATTCATTCGTCCGAGTGTGTCGCCGTGGGGTGCACCAGTGTTGTTGGTTAAGAAGAAAGAAGGTACTATGAGGTTGTGTGTGGACTACAGGCAACTGAATAAAGTGACGATCAAGAATCGGTATCCTTTGCCGAGGATTGATGATTTGATGGATCAGTTGGTTGGTGCGAGTGTGTTCAGCAAGATAGATTTGAGATCTGGGTATCATCAGATACGTGTGAAAACTGAAGATATTCAGAAGACTGCTTTCAGAACAAGGTATGGACATTATGAGTATTCTGTGATGCCTTTTGGTGTGACTAATGCGCCTGGTGTATTTATGGAGTATATGAATAGGATTTTCCATCCGTACCTAGACAAGTTTGTTGTGGTGTTTATCGATGACATTTTGGTGTATTCGAAATCTGAAGAAGAGCATGCTGAGCATTTGAGAGTGGTTTTAGAAGTTCTGCGAGAAAAGAAGTTATTTGCTAAACTGTCTAAGTGTGAATTTTGGTTAGAAGAGGTTAGTTTTCTTGGTCATGTGATTTCAAGAGGTGGTGTTGCTGTTGATCCTTCTAAGATAGAAGCGGTATCTAAGTGGGAAGCTCCTAAGTCTGTTGCTGAGATTCGAAGTTTTCTTGGTTTGGCTGGTTATTATAGGAAGTTCATTGAGGGATTTTCTAAGTTGGCATTACCGTTGACGATGTTGACCAGAAAGGGGCAAGCGTTTGTTTGGGATTCAAAATGTGAAGAAGGCTTCCAAGAGTTAAAGAAAAGGTTGACTACTGCTCCTATCCTGATATTACCGAGTTCGTCGGAACTATTCGAGGTTTATTGTGATGCTTCATTGTTGGGTTTAGGTGGTGTGTTGATGCAGAATAAGCAGGTTATAGCTTATGCTTCGAGACAGCTAAGGGTTCATGAGAGGAACTATCCGACACATGACTTAGAGTTGGCAGCCGTGGTATTTGTTCTGAAGTTGTGGAGGCATTATTTGTATGGATCAAGATTTGAGGTTTTCAGTGACCATAAAAGTTTAAAGTATTTGTTTGATCAGAAAGAGCTGAATATGAGACAAAGGAGATGGTTAGAGTTTCTGAAGGATTATGACTTTGGTTTGAATTACCATCCGGGTAAAGCAAATGTAGTAGCTGATGCGTTGAGCCGGAAATCGTTACATATATGTTAATGGTTAAGGAATTGGATTTGATTGAACAGTTTAGAGACTTGAGTTTGGTGTGTGAGAGTACTCACAATAGTGTTAAATTGGGAATGTTGAAGTTAACGAGTAGTATTCTGGATGAAATCAGAGAGGGTCAGAAATCCGATATGCTTTTGGTTGATAAGTTGACTCTAGTGAATCAAGGTCAAGGTGGTGAATTCAGAGTTGATGAGAATGGTGTTTTGAGATTTGGTAATCGGGTGTGTGTTCCGGACGTTGCCGAACTTAAGAAGAGTATTCTTGAGGAAGGACATCGTAGTGGTCTGAGTATTCATCCTGGAGCTACGAAGATGTATCATGATTTGAAGAAGTTATTTTGGTGGCCGGGAATGAAAAGAGAAATTGCGAGTTTTGTTTATTCCTGTTTGACTTGTCAGAAGTCAAAGATTGAGCATCAGAAGCCGTCTGGGCTAATGCAACCGTTGGCTATTCCAGAGTGGAAGTGGGATAGTATCAGTATGGATTTTGTTTCGGGTTTACCGAGGACGAGTAGGAATTTTGAAGCTATTTGGGTGATTGTGGATAGATTGACGAAGTCGGCTCATTTCATTCCGATCAGAATGGATTATTCGTTAGAGAGATTAGCTGAGTTGTATATTGAGAAGATTGTAAGTTTGCATGGTATTCCGTCTAGTATTGTTTCGGACAGAGATCCTAGATTTACATCGAAGTTTTGGGAAGGTTTGCAGAAGGCTTTGGGAACTAAGTTGAGATTGAGTTCTGCATATCATCCGCAGACTGATGGTCAGACTGAGAGGACGATTCAGTCACTAGAGGATCTTTTGAGAGCTTGTGTTTTGGAAAAAGGAGGTGCTTGGGATTGTTATTTGCCTTTGATTGAGTTTACCTACAACAATAGTTTTCATTCGAGTATTGGTATGGCACCGTTTGAAGCTTTGTATGGTAGGAGATGTCGGACACCTTTATGTTGGTATGAGTCCGGTGAGAGTGCTGTGGTTGGACCGGAGATTGTTCAACAAACTACGGAAAAGATTAAGATGATTCAGGAGAAGATGAGAATTGCTCAGAGTCGTCAGAAGAGTTATCATGACAAGAGGAGGAAGTCACTTGAGTTCCAAGAGGGAGACCATGTGTTTCTTCGTGTCACTCCGATAACTGGTGTTGGTCGAGCTTTGAAGTCGAAGAAGTTGACACCTCGATTTATTGGTCCGTATCAGATTTTGGAAAGGATAGGAGAGGTAGCCTATCGTATCGCTTTACCGCCGTCACTTGCGAATTTGCATGAGGTTTTTCATGTGTCTCAGTTGAGGAGATACATTCATGATCCGTCGCATGTAGTCCAAGTAGATGATGTACAGGTGAGAGATAACCTGACTGTTGAAACATCACCTATGAGGATCGAGGATCGAGAGTTGAAGCAGTTGCGGGGTAAAGAGATTGCCTTGGTGAAGGTAGCTTGGGGAGGACCAGCAGGTGGCAACGCGACTTGGGAACTGGAGAGTAAGATGAAGGAGTCTTATCCAGAGTTGTTCGCTTGAGGTATGTTTTCGAGGACGAAAACTCTTTTAGTGGGGGAGAGTTGTAACACCCCAATAAAATAAAATAATTATTTAAATTGAATTAATAGTATATTATTAATTTAATTAAATAATTAGATTATTATTATTGGATTATTTTAATTATTTTGGAATAATAATTATTATTGGAAAATATATAAGTGTGAAATGAGGAAAGAGAATCCCATTTGGTAAAGAAGTGTTTTCACGTGAAAACAGAGAAACTGCAGAGAAGAGGAAAAGGGAAGAGGCAGAGCAAGAGGAAGAAAGTTGGAGAAGAGGAAGAGCTTGAACTCAAAGAATTGCCGGATTATCTCAGGTAAAGGGGGTTTATCGTCGATTAATGGGTATTATGGGATAATATGTAATGGGTAGTGATAAGCCGTTGATTTAACCCTAATTGGGACTGTATATGCTGAAATTGATGTGGAATAAACTGTGTTAAAACTGTAAATGGAATCGATAGTTGTGTGAGTCGTAAATGTTAGACTATGGGACGGATCCCCATTAAAAACTTGAATCGGCACTACCAATTTAGAGACAAATTGGGTTTTAGATGCGGGAGCAGCCGGAAAACCGGATAGGCGTTAAGCTAACGGAACTTTGGAATAACTCAGAAAATCTGAGTCTGCGCGCGAACGGTCGACCATAGAGTCGGCGTGCGCTGACCCGTGGGGCATGCGCCGACTGCATGCGTCGACGCAAGGCATTTTTCGCCGACCCGTGACTTAAGCGTCGACCCTATGCGTCGACGCAAGGAGTTTTGCGCTGACTCCCTCCAGTTGAGCAGAGCCTTTGCGCCGACCAGCGAGCTTTGAGCTGACCCCTATGGTCGACGAAAAGCCTTCATTCTTTGTTCATGGATGTGCATAATGGTTTTGTCATCATCGAAACTTGATATCGTATGTTGCAGAGTGGAAAAATGGATATGTTAATGTTGTGTACATAATTGAGAGCTGGCCTATGTTGGCACGTGATGTAATAGGGATTATATCCCGCTGTTGTGAGCCGTATAGGTATTAGTAGAGAGTGCTAATACGGTGTTTAATTGACTTACATGATAATGATGTGTTGATTGATGTATGATGGCATGCCTAATGATGTGAATGTATATATATTGCCTGTGTTGTGAATGGACTGTTGTATGGCTTAGAGTGTGAGCTTATGTCCGTTGTGAATTGTTGTTGATGCTGCATTGCTAGATGATTAGCGTGTATAGCATAGCCTTTGGGGCTGTAGCTAATTCCCATGGTGAGGAATTAGTGAGTGAATCATTGTGGATTTGTTGTTGATGTTTGCATGCTAGATGATTAGTGTGCATAGTCTAGCCTTTGGGGCTGTAGCTAATTCCCATGGTGAGGAATTAGTGAGTGAGTCATTAGATCTCAAATGAGTGGGACTAGTGAGCTTAGTAGCCGTATCTGGGTTTGATCGGTGAGCTTGAGCTATATGTTCAAGAATAGTCGGTACCGCATGTGTGGAGTCTCATTGCATAAATATCCGTATGGCGTATAATATGAATGGATGTATTCCAATATTATACGTGTGTTCGTGTTGTTGTTAAGTATGATTTGAGATTATACTTGTGTCTTATGTTGGTGTTGAGCATGATGTTAAGTTGATGTGCTGATACTGAATGTATGTTGCAGTTAGGGTGATTGGTGTGTTGAATTACTTAACATGACATAATATTTTATAATGCCTATTTATCGATTGAGGAACTCACCCTTACAACTATTTTTCAGGTAACGAGAAATGAGTTGAGTAGAAGCGAATGCATGGAGTCTAGTGTAGTCTCCTTAGTGGGTCGTGCTCTGATAGATGTAACATCGGGATGGGACGTTTTATGTTGTTGAATAATTTACATGTGAATGTTACATGTTTTACATAATTTGATGAATTGGAATTTTATCCGCTGCGATTTATGCAATTGTTTGATTGATTAAGTAAAGAGCATGACAGTTATTTTGAGATATGGTGTGAATGTTTTGTGTGACACCCTTTGGTGCATAATTACTCTGATTGTTATATGTTAATAATTTAACTAAATATTTGGGGTATTTAGAAGGGTGTTACAAGATCCACCGGCTATACCTGCCAACCCCCAGTGGTGGTATAAGCCTGAGTTGCATTATGTCTACCATTCTGGTGCTCCCGGCCACGACGTGGAGAATTGCTATCCTTTGAAGACCAAGGTTCAAGACCTTGTAAGGTGTGGCATTCTGTGTTTTGAGGACGTAGGTCCTAATGTGAAGAAGAACCCATTGCCCGAGCATGGGAAATCTGTTAACATGGTCCAGGGCTGCCCTGGCAAGTACAAAGTCAAATATGTTAGTCATATTCGACAATCTTTGGTCGAGATGCACCGTTTGCTATGTGATTACAGTCACTATGAGCACGACCATGATAGGTGCCGAATCTGCTCTGTTAACCAATTGGGTTGTCGCCAGGTGCGTAAAGATCTTTAGGAAATGTTGGATGAAGGAGTCATTGAGATCCTTCAGAATAGGAATGTTGACGAAGATGAACCTGAGGTCAATGTAATTTCCCCAGTATTCCGGATACCCGAACCTGTTATCATTAAATATGATGGTAGCAAGCAGAAGGCTTCTCCTGCTCTGATCATTAAACCTGCCGGTCCTGTACCGTACTCTTCTGAAAGAGCAATTCCCTTTCGTTACAACGCTGTTGCTGTAGAAGAGGGGAAAGAAGTGCCTTTGCCTTCCTCCTCTGTTGTTAACATCGCTGATGTAAGTGGTTTGACCCGCAGCGGTCGTGTGTTTTCAGTACCACCAAAGCCTCAAGCTAATGCTGATTTTGTTGAACGCCCGATTGGGAATGCGGTGAACCCTCTGAATCCGGCACTTGTTGTTAAACCCTCCTCTGTACTGAAAACTCCTACTTTTGTTGGCCCTAGTGGCAATGAGAAAGAAGAGTGTGATGAGATGCTGAGGCTCATCAAAAAGAGCGAGTATAATGTTGTAGACCAACTTCTACAAACACCATCCAAGATATCCGTGTTATCATTACTTCTGAATTCAGAACCACATAGAGAGGCTCTGCAGAAAGTTTTGGATGTGGCATATGTAGATCATGATGTCACTATAGAGCAATTCGGTAGCATTGTTGCAAACATTACCGCTTGTAACAATTTGAGTTTCTGTGACTCTGATCTTCTTGAGGAGGGAAGAGACCATAACTTGGCATTACACATCTCCATGAACTGTAAAGACGACTCCATGTCCAATGTGCTGGTGGACACTGGGTCATCCCTGAATGTATTGCCGAAGTCCACTCTCTCGAAATTAGCATATCAAGGGCCTCCCATGAGGCAGAGTGGAGTAGTTGTGAAGGCCTTCGATGGGTCGCGTAAAATTGTGATTGGGGAAGTTGATCTCCCAATCAAGATTGGACTAAGTGATTTCCAGATTACCTTCCAGGTTATGGACATTCACCCATCATACAACTGTCTCTTAGGCAGACCGTGGATTCACGAGGCAGGCGCCGTGACATCCACCCTACACCAGAAGCTGAAATTTGTGAAGAATAAGAAACTGGCAGTGGTAGGGGGAGAAAAGGCTCTCCTGGTTAGCCACTTGTCTTCCTTCTCGTATATAGATGCTGAGGATGAAGTTGGAACTCCTTTCCAAGCTTTATCTATAGCTGAGCCTATTGAGATGAGAACTCCTTCATTTGCTTCCTACAAAGATGCAAAGTTGGCCATTGAGTGTGGTGCAACTGCTGGTTTAGGAAAAATGATTGAGCTAGAAGACGACAAGTCCCGGGCTGGCATTGGTTTCTCTTCTGGGGTTTTCAACGCGCAAGGGTTATTCAAGAGTGGGGGTTTCATCCACACTAGTCAGGAGGAAGAAGCTGCTGCTGTCTTGGAAGAGGATGCAGAGGATTCATACAATTTCATTATCCCTGGAGGGATCTGCAACAATTGGGTCGCTGTGGATATTCCTACAGTTATCCACAAGTCAACGTTGATTTCTAGACCCATTGAACATAATGACCCAACGCCATCTCCCAATTTTGCATTCCCTGTATTTGAGGCGGAAGATGATGATGTTGAAGAGATTCCTGACGAGATTACTCCTCTACTTGAGCATGAAGAGAAGATCATTCAGCCGCATCTTGAGAATCTGGAAACAGTCAACTTGGGGTCTGAAGATTGTGTGCGAGAGGTAAAGATTGGGACACTCCTGGAAGAATCTGTTAAGAAGGGGTTGATTGAATTGCTGCGAGAATATGTTGATATCTTCGCCTGGTCATATGAAGACATGCTGGGTCTAGATACTGATATCGTGCAACATTTCCTGCCTTTGAAACCTGAGTGCGTGCCTGTAAAGCAGAAGCTCAGAAGAACTCATCCTGATATGGCAGTGAAGATCAAAGAGGAAGTTCAGAAGCAAATTGATGTGGGGTTTCTGGTGACTTCTACGTATCCTCAATGGGTCGCCAATATTGTGCCCGTGCCTAAGAAAGATGGAAAATTTTGGATATGTGTGGATTATAGAGATTTGAATAGAGCTAGTCCGAAAGATGATTTCCCTCTTCCACATATTGATATGTTGGTAGACAATACAGCTAAATTCAATGTCTTCTCATTTATGGATGGATTTTCCGGATATAATCAGATTAAGATGGCACCCGAGGATATGGAGAAGACAACATTCATCACACCTTGGGGAACATTCTGTTATTAAGTGATGCCCTTCGGTTTGAAGAATGCCGGAGCCACGTATCAACGAGCTATGACCACCTTGTTTCATGATATGATACACAAGGAGATTGAGGTATATGTTGACGATATGATTGCTAAGTCAAGAACGGAAGTTGAACATGTAGAGCACTTGTTGAAGCTTTTTCAGCGTTTGAGGAAGTACAAGCTTCGTCTGAATCCCAACAAGTGTACATTTGGAGTCCGTTCCGGCAAGTTATTAGGCTTCATTGTTAGTGAAAGAGGTATTGAGGTTGATCCCGCAAAGGCCAAAGCAATACAAGAGATTCCTGCACCCAAAACTGAGAAGCAAGTCTGAGGTTTTCTTGGCCGCTTGAATTATATTTCCAGATTCATATCCGACATGACTGCCACATGTGCACCGATATTCAAGCTCCTTCGGAAAGATCAGTCTCATGATTGGATTGAGGATTGCCAGAAAGCTTTCGACAATATCAAAGAGTATCTGTCTGAGCCCCCGATTCTGTCCCCACTTGTGGAAGGGAGACCTTTGATCATGTATCTGACTGTTCTTGAAGACTCAATGGGTTGTGTCCTTGGTCAACAAGATGAATCAGGAAAGAAAGAGCATGCCATCTACTATTTAAGTAAGAAGTTTACTGATTGTGAGTCTTGATACTCAATGCTTGAGAAGACATGCTGTGCTTTGGCTTGGGCTGCTAAGCGCTTACGTCAGTATATGTTAAATCATACGACCTGGTTGATATCCAGAATGGATCCAATCAAGGACATCTTTGAGAAGCCTGCTTTAATTAGGAGGATTGCCCGTTGGCAGATGTTGTTATCTGAGTATGATATTAAGTATCGAGCTCATAAGGCTATTAAAGGTAGTATCGTGGCTGACCACTTGGCACATCAGCCGATCGAGGATTATTAGTCAGTTCAGTATGACTTCCCAGATGAGGAAATTCTGTATTTGAAAATGAAAGATTGCAATGAACCTACACTCGATGAAGGGCCAGAGCCTGGTTCCAGATGGAGTATGGTGTTTGACGGCGCTGTAAATCAGTATGGAAATGGTATTGGGGCAGTAATCATTACTCCTCAGGGCAGACACATTCCTTTTACAGCAAGATTAACTTTCAAATGCACGAATAATATGGCAGAGTATGAGGCCTGTATTATGGGATTAGAAGAATGCATTGATCTAAGGATCAAACATCTTGATGTCTATGGTGATTCGGCCCTCGTTGTTAACCAGATTAAGGGTGAATGGGAAATGAATCAGCCTGGTCTCATTCCATACAGAGATTATGCAAGGAGGATTTCAACGATCTTTACTGAAATTGACTTCCATCATATTCCTCGAGATGAGAATCGGATGGCAGATGCTCTTGCTACACTTGCTTCAATGATTGTGGTTAAATTGTGGAATGAAGATCGCAATATCACCGTGATGTGCTTGGATAGACCAGCTCATGTATTTGCAGTTGAAGAAGTGAAAGATGATAAGCCATGGTATTATAACATTAAGTTTTTCCTTCAGAGCCAGATTTACCCACCTGGGGCATCTGTGAAAGATAGGAAGACTTTGAGGAGATTGTCAGGCAGTTTCTACCTCAATGGCAATGTGCTTTATAAGAGATATTTTGACAAGGTTTTGCTTAGATGCGTGGATAGACACGAAGCAGACCTGTTAATGATTGAAGTTCATGAGGGTTCATTTGGTACTCATTCCAATGGACATGCCATGGATAGAAAGATGTTGAGAGCAGGCTGTCGCAACCTGAAAAATACAGTGCGAAAAAAAAAACAACCGGCGAAAGAAAATGACAGAAGAGTCGCCACCGCGCGTTATTCATCCCAAAGGAGGGAAAGGAAACACTCGAAGTAAACCTGAAAAAGGAAAGGACAAGACGGGGTCTCGCAACCAAATCTTGGGTTCGAGAGTCGGTTATGCGAAGGGAAGGTATTAGCACCCCTACGCATCCGTAGTACTCTACGGGATCCACTTTTGTAGTTCTTGTCTAAAGGGTGTGGGTTTATCTTGTGCTGTTTACAAAAAAAAATGGTTAAATAAAAATGACTCGCGCGGATGTCGCATCCACTGCATACGTATCTCATCTGAATATGAGAATCAGAGTCTTCGTAGCTCGGCTGACCTATGGGTTAGGGGATGTGTGCTCGCTAAGACATCGCGTCTTATGCCTACGTATCTCATCTGGCCTGAGAATCAGAGCAAAACGTAGTTCGGCTAACTACGGGGTTATGGATTGGGTTTTGGGCGAACGACGTCACTACACAATCTATTGGATGCTCGACCTTTGGAGACTTACTCGCCTGTAGTAGAAGGAGTTAACATGTTGCTTTGGGTTTTAGGGTTTGGGATGCTCGAGGGCAAAAAGGCAGTCCTTGATGAAGGAACCGCTCTACCTGCAGGGATACGAACACAAAACACAAAACATGTATCTTGAGGTAAAATGCCACCAAGGGGCTCAAACGTTGCCTCCTATCGAGGTCTTCCAGCTAGGAAAGCAGTAAAATACGGGAAAAATATAAAAGTACCACGCGGATAAAGATCCGAAGTAACAGCAATTAGAGGAATGGGAAACCCTGAGATCCTTCCAAGCTAATGCCATCAAAGAAAAGTGAGTCAGTACAGGTAATCGGAATGAACCTCCAGGGGTTATCCCACAAATAAAGTGGGAAACCACGCAAGTTATCCCTGCAAAAGTCATGTGAGCCCTCACAAAAATTCAACAAAAGGGTTAGTGAAACACCATAAGCATTTTTTTCATGAATAACAGTATGGTTTCAGAAACCTCAAACTCTGTGGCATACACTCAAAAATTAAACGGTTAAACATTCAAGGCATTGTTCATACATTCACATACATATTAAACCCATGGGCAAAGGTAATGGGAATAATGGCAAACCTGATTGGAGAGCTTGATTGAAATTGAGTTGCACCCGTGAGGTTTACAAAACAATCTTCAGGGTTTATGTGAGGCAGAGGTGATTCTGTGTAGTTGAGTTCCCTTCGAGGTTTGGAGGCTGCTCTGAACTCCGTTAGGTCTTCTCTCACTATCTTTTTCCTCAGGGTTTTGTTCCAAGGAAACCTCAGAGTATTTTGCTTCTCTTCCTTCTTCTCCTCTTCTGTGTGGCTTTTGTTTCAATGAAACTCTAGTATTTATAGGCTAATATTGGTAGCTTAGTGGGCTTTTGAGAAAGGTCCAAGTCCAAAAAAATTTATTATATTTTATTTATTTAATTAATTAATTAAAATTTATTATTATTATTATTATTATTTATTTATTTTTTGTAAAAAATTATTATTATTTTTTTTTGTTTTTTTTTTGGTTTTTTTTTGTTTTTGATCTAATTCTGATTGACATGATGAAATGCAATATGAAATGCTAAATGAATGCATGAATGAGGAGGGCAAATTTTGGGGTGTTACAGCTGCCCCTATTCAATCATCAGCTAACCCGAGTAGGATGAAAGCGAACAGCTTATCAGACAAACGGGGTGAGCTGTGATTGAATACCAAAGACAGACCGAAAATTTGCGCTCCGAGAACACCACAAAAACGCGGAAATACACCGCGCTGTTTATTTTTCTTCCGATCCTCTGGCTGGATCTGAATCAGTCTTCTGGCTTAGTCTGGAGTGTCGATCCTCTGGCTGAACCTATACTCAATTTAGTCCTCTGGTTGGATATTAATTTTGATCCTCGGGCTGGATACGATTTTGATCTTCTGGCTAGATCTTCTTCGATCTTCTGGCTAGATCTCCTCCGTTTCGATTCTCTGGCTGAATCTATTTCCTTTGATTCTCTTGCTGAATCCATTTTCGATCTTCGGGCTAGACCTGACTTTGATCTTCTGGCTAGATCTGGAGTGTCGATCCTCTGGCTGAATCTGAACTTAATTTGATTCTCTGGCTGAATCTACTTCGATCTTCTGGCTAGATCTGAATTGTTTCGATTCTCTGGCTGAATCTATTTCGATCTTCTGGCTAGATCTGGATTGTTTTGATGATAAATTCCCATCATGAGGATCCCGCATCTGAGGCATGTGCTGGTTGACCCTCTTTTGAAATCTACACCCAACCTTCATATTAGATATGCAGCTTCGAGCATATTCCACTTTTGGGCTTCGTACATATTCTTCGGGCTAGAACATGTTGTAACGACTCCTCAATTAGACTTGCTGGGGAAATAAAGCTTGTAGGCGACTTTACTGGGGAATCTTCAAATTGAGCCTCAGGCTGACTCTTGGGAAAACGATTCTCAGGCTGAATCTTCAAAAATGACCCTCATGCTGGATCACGGGAAAACGATTCTCAGGCTGAATCTTCAAAAAGTGACCCTCATGCTGGATCACGGGAAAACGATTCTCAGGCTGAATCTTCAAAATGACCCTCAGGCTGGATCACTCACGCTTGATCCTCTGGCTGGATCTCATGACCTTGGTTGTAAAGTAATTCTTCAGTCTGCCTGGAAGAACCTGTTTATCAGCTTATGTGTATGCTTGATATGATATGCATGCGAATGCAAATGCTATGCATGGTGTAAAAGAAATCTGCTTGGGGAAGCAAACTCCGGTAGGGAACAGATCGCTGTATCAATCCTTGAATGCTCTGTGGGGAATGATCCGTCTGCTGGGACCAATGAGCCACCAAAAATAAATTGGCTGCTTGAAAAGTTGACCTTGCGGGGGGAGTATCAACTATGGAAACTTGGTTCGGCGAGGCTCTGTGAGGAGAGTCTGTGGGGAAAACACTTCCTGGGGAAATGTCGTAGGAAACGACCTTTGCTGGGGATATGAACTTGCTAATCGTCCTCTAGCTAGGGATTAGAACAAATCTGTTAGAAATAATCTGCTGGGGATGAGATGAACACTGGGAACACCACCCTCTTGTCCGTTGGGTATGCAACCACTCCGCTGTTGCTAGGAAGATACAGTCTGACACCGTCAACTCCGCTGGGGATATATAGTCTGGATACTGTCAACTCTACTGGGGATAGACAGTCTGGATACTGTCAACTCTGTTGGGGATAGACAGTCTGGATACTGTCAACTCTGTTGGGGAACATGCTCTGCTGAGGAGAGACTTTGTCAACCGCTTGGGGATGAGGATTCATGACTTGGCATCCGGTTCCTGTGACCTGCAACCAAAAATACACGTATGCCTCGGGGGAATTACTCGGTTTGAATTCACCGTCCGAGATTAAGCACATTCAAAGCAATTTTAAATGTTTTCCTGTGCAAATCATCTGCAAAAGCCACCATTATGTTCATATGCAATATGTTTTATCAAAAATTCGGACATTTTTGCAAACAAACTGATAAATGAAAAATAAAGAGGCTCTTTAGCTGAATTATTCGACTCTTACTGGGGAGAAAATTTGTGCCAGGAATAGGCGAGGGCATCAGGAAGCTGATCCCTGAAAAGAGGTGATCGCTATAAAAAAGAGAACTATCCTAATGGCAATGTGGAAACGGGGTCCTACTGAGTTTCGACTCTGCTATGGTTCGTATGTCCTCAAGATGCTCTGCTCATCTTGCTTTCTGAAGTGGATGATTAGTCGATCTTTAACCTTCGAAGATTGTCGGATTGAATGAAACGGTGATATAACACTGATGAACTCAGATCACAGTCATTCGCTTATTCCCTAACTTTTGCCTGGATCGCCCCATTTTCGGGTTTTCAATCCACCGGGATACCCATTTTTGCTTGAGCCGCCCTTTTGGGTTTTCGACTCACCGGGTGTACTCTTTTTTTTTATATATCCCTAATTTTTGCCCGAACCTCTTTATTCTTTTTTTGGTTCGTCGGGATGCCCCTTTTTTGCCTGGACTATTCTTTTTACTGTCCAGCGGGTCTATTTGATGCGAAGTATTTTTAACCGCGTCTGAGTTAATAGGGGACGGGAATCCTTCGCCATCCATGGTTGTTAGCATCAAAGCTCCGTCATAGAAAATCCTTTTAACCACGTACGGACCCTCATAGTTCGGTGTCCATTTGCCCCTGTGATCTGTGTTGGGAGGAAGAAATCTTTTGAGTACCAATTCACCGACTCGATACTCCCGAGAGCGCACTTTCTGACCAAATGCTTTCTTCATTCGTCTCTGACCGAGATACGTCAATTCTGGGTACGTAGTTCCAGCATAGCACCATTTCCCTGTTGGTTTGATTGATGACCAAAGCTGAGTCCCCGTATACATCCAGGGATTTAATCTGTATTTTGACGGCTTCCTCAAGTCTTAGGATACAAGCTTCGTATTCGGCTTCATTGTTGGTGCAGGGAAAAGTTATTCTGGCACCAAATGGCATATGAACCCCCTTCCGGTGTGATCAACACTATACCAACTCCGCGACCATTGACGTGGACCGCCCCATCAAACATCATAACCCATTTGGATTCAGGGTCAGGCCCCTCCTCCGGGAGTGGTTCCTCTCAATCTTTCGATTTGAGAAACATGATGTCCTCATCAGGAAAGTCAAACCTCATAGGTTGGTAATCATCAATCGGTTGATCTGCAAGATAGTCTGACAAGACACTTCCCTTGATGGCTTTTTGTGAAGTGTATTGGACGTCATACTCTGTCGGTATCATTTGTCACCTAGTAACCTTTCCGGTAAGTGATGGCTTTTCAAAAATATACTTGACTGGATCCATTTTTGATATCAATAGAGTCGTGTGAGTCAACATATACTGTCTTAGTCGGCGAGCAGCCCATGCCAAAGCGCGGCAAGTTTTTCTCGAGCAATGAGTATCTTTGTTCATAGTCGGTAAGCTTTTGCTAAGGTAGTATATTGCATGCTCTTTTCGAGCTGACTCGTCATGCTGACCGAGCACACAACCCATTGACCTTTCTAACACAGTCAAGTACATGATCAACGGTCTTTCCTCTCGGCCTGTAGACTGGCCCCGATCTTGATCTCTTTCTTGTCGTCTTTGGTACCAACGTTGATGGTCTCAACCACCTCCTGATAAGGTGTAATAGCTCGGTCCTCCTGTTTCAACAATCTGGCTAACCCTTCAGGCAATTCACAATCTTCCTCAGCCCCTTCTTCGGCTTGATAGATAGGATTGTCGAAGTCATACTTGGCCATAGCAGTGTCGTTAGCAGTGAGATCCGGGTGGTCGGCTCTGCATGATGGAGGATCATACTTTACCTTAGAATGAGAGATTTTTTGGAAAGAAAGAAAAAATGAAAAAAGAAACATTGCCATTTTTTGGTAAAAAGTAAAAAAAACTGAAAGAAAGAGAACACAAAATTGTTTGCAAAAGCCGTCCTTTATTGATGATAAAAATAATTGCAAAACGTAACTAAATGGATGGCCCTACAAATGAGCCGTTACACCTTGGGCAAAGTGTAAGACTTTATTATGCATGTAATAAAGGAAAACAATAAAAATCACTCTTTCAGTAGAGTAACCCGAACGGTTTTTTCAGACGACCAATTGTCGAGCTTTTCTCCCGAGACACACGGGCGAATCCAGCTATCTAAGTCACAGTCGCTGTCAGCCTTGTCTTCATCTGCAGCATTGACAATGTCGGGGGAAACCAAACCCCCGCTAGAGAGAGTACCGGTTTCATTCTTCTGAGATCCCGGAGCATACCCCAATCCAAACTTGTCTTCTTTGATGACTGGCTCCACAAATTTGCCCCAGCCTTGGGCATTACCAGCTTCAACCACTTCAACAGCATTAATCCCCTGCCCGCCGTGAGCCGGCATCGGGTTCTGGATAACATTAGGCACCAGAGCAAAATTGATAGCTTGGGCATCTCTCAAATCTTGTACCTTTAACTGGAGAGCCTTGCAATTATCTGTAGTATGGCCAGGTGCGTTGGAGTGAAAAGCACATCTGGCGTTGACATCATAACCTCTAGGCAAATTATTGGGATCGATTGGTGGGGCCAGAGTTCTCAGCGTAACCAGATTCATGTCAATCAGCTTGGGAAGTAATACTGAATAAGGCATTGGGATTGGCTCGATGACCCGGTCTGTTTGCCTTGGACGTTGTTGATAGTGTCTCTACTGACCCGGATTACCTCCTTGTTGTTGATTGTTGTACCTGGGTTGTTGTTGCGGATGATATTGCGGTTGAGGAACAGGTGTTGGAATGGTGACTGCGGCCACTTGATCTTGATAGTAATTAGGGCGTCCTCTACCCCTGCCTTTGCTGGCATACACAACGCTTGTCTCGCCTTCTTTTCTTCGCTGACCGTTACCAGCAAACGGTCTCTTGGGACCTGATGAGTTGGAAGCACTATTGTCTTGAATTCGGCCCATCTTCAACAGACTCTCGATTCTTTCTCCAGCAATTACTATCTCTGCAAAGCTGATTGACGGGCAAGCAGCCAATCTCTCAATATAATTGCCTTGAAGAGTGTTCATGAACATGTCCTCCACCTCCCTTTCAGACATAGGGGGTTGGACGGACGCAGCAATCTGTCTCCAACGCTGAGCATACTCTCTAAAGGTTTCCTTGGCAGTCTGAGACATACCTTGCAACAAGGTCCGATTTGGAGCCATGTCCAAGTTGTATTGATATTGCTTGACAAAAGCCTCTGCCAAGTCTTTCCAGCTCTTGATGGTAGTACGAGACAAATGAGAATACCATTCACGAGAAGCTCCAGTTAGACTGTCTTCAAAATAGTACATCCACAGCTTTTCATCTTCCGTGTGAGCTCCCAACCTTCCCAGATAAGATTGGAGATGAGTGCGTGGGCAAGAAGCCCCGTTCTATTTCTCAAAAGTAGGGGGTTTGAACTTGTGAGGAATCCTTACTCCCTGAACCAGACCAAGATTTGTGACATCAAAGCCTAAGGAATTTTGAGACTCCAAAGATTTGAGCTTCTCAGCAAGCTCATCCATACGGCGAGTGGTCTCGAGGGCCTTGTCGTGCAAAGAAAATTGATCACACTGATAACCTTCAGTAACGGGGTGTCCGTTAATCCGAATTCCTTGATTCACATTGTACCTTCCGCCAATATCATTTCCAACATTCCCTGTAATGCCAACATTACCCGGGTTTCCATCAGCATTCGCGTTACCCGCGTTACCAGTGTTCACAGGGTTATCAGCATTCCCAGGGTTACCAGGATTTCCCTCAGCATTTGGTATCTCCAAATCTGGATTGGGCCTCGGTTGCTCAACCAATTCCCTCAGCTTTTCTTGACTTGCTGCCATACCAGTCATCAATGTCATGAACTGATCCATCCTTTCACGCATATCAGCCAGCTCTTTCTGTACTTGGTCCATCGCTAGTCGTGGACGGTTTTCCTTTGTCGGGTACCTGTGGACTCGCTTGGGACCAATAACTGCCTGATACAGGGAACAAACATTAGACACTGCGGTGACACCTGCAAAACAGACAAGGGTTAATATGCATGGTATGCGATGCACTGCTTGTTCAGTTTTAAGGCACCCCCGTTTTGAAAGGGAATACCCTGCAACTGAATAAGCATGAGATGTTGGATGCAAATATGCAGATGATGTTATGTAATGCAATGGCATGTCAATCAGAATTGCTGGATCCGCTTGAACATCTGTCAGGTTGCACTGTCTGGAGAGAAATTAAGAGCACACCAAACAAAGGTCATGGGATGGATCATGTTATCCTTAATATCAACCACCCATTTTGGTGGATTATGGTTTACACCTTATCAACACCCGAGTTTCATTGATATTAAGGATACCTGATCGGATTAACCATGAATCAAGGGTTTGTTGCAAGTCACGAGCATGAAGTTTAGGTTAAGAACCACCCAAAAGGAGTGTACTAAGGTTTAAACCTGCCAAACATGTTATACAAAAGGTTCCCATAGTCATAATCCCATCTTTCGGATATTATCAGAGGAACGACTACTCGTATTCCAACAATATTCTCAAGAGAGACTCTTATGAGTGTAGTATCGCGTAACAATCGTATCAAATCTTACACTTGAACGACTTTCGCACTACGTCCTACGAATAGGCCAAGATGGGTTTGGTAAACTAAGGTCCTTGGCTTCTTAGGTCTATATTGGAACAACTAATGTCTAACCACAACTTACTTATGTGACATTATTGATCTCAACATGACCTCCACCAAGTGAATGGGCTTGCAAGTCAACTCGCTAAGGAATACTCCACACAAGTTGACAGGACTATGCCATTCTCCTATCTCAAGTGCACTCGAGTTCGGGTATAGAACTCATCTCACAAAGATCACCAAGCAGCCAGCCAACAGAAACAACAATGATATATACACAATGCAATAAGGTAAAGCAGGTAAATAAATAACTGCACAAAAGCATGAACACCCAATAAATAAACAAACTACAAAAACTAGGAGGGACTCGCTTAGGGCAGATGGACCAACAAGAGGTCAACTTCTTTCAGTCCCCAGCTGTCGCAACCTGAAAAATACAGTGCGAAAAAAAAAACAACCGGCGAAAGAAAATGACAGAAGAGTCGCCACCGCGCGTTATTCATCCCAAAGGAGGGAAAGGAAACACTCGAAGTAAACCTGAAAAAGGAAAGGACAAGACGGGGTCTCGCAACCAAATCTTGGGTTCGGGAGTCGGTTATGCGAAGGGAAGGTATTAGCATCCCTACGCATCCGTAGTACTCTACGGGATCCACTTTTGTAGTTCTTGTCTAAAGGGTGTGGGTTTATCTTGTGCTGTTTACAAAAAAAGAAGGGTTAAATAAAAATGACTCGCGCGGATGTCGCATCCACTGCATACATATCTCATCTGAATATGAGAATCAGAGTCTTCGTAGCTCAGCTGACCTATGGGTTAGGGGATGTGTGCTCGCTAAGACATCGCGTCTTATGCCTACGTATCTCATCTGGCCTGAGAATCAGAGCAAAACGTAGTTCGGCTAACTACGGGGTTATGGATTGGGTTTTGGGCGAACGACGTCACTACGCAATCTACCGGATGCTCGACCTTTGGAGACTTACTCGCCTGTAGTAGAAGGAGTTAACGTGTTGCTTTGGGTTTTAGGGTTTGGGATGCTCGAGGGCAAAAAGGCAGTCCTTGATGAAGGAACCGCTCTACCTGCAGGGATACGAACACAAAACACAAAACATGTATCTTGAGGTAAAATGCCACCAAGGGGCTCAAACGTTGCCTCATATCGAGGTCTTCCAGCTAGGAAAGCAGTAAAATACGGGAAAAATGTAAAAGTACCACGCGGATAAAGATCCGAAGTAACAGCAATTAGAGGAATGGGAAACCCTGAGATCCTTCCAAGCTAATGCCATCAAAGAAAAGTGAGTCAGTACATGTAATCGGAATGAACCTCCAGGGGTTATCCCACAAATAAAGTGGGAAACCACGCAAGTTATCCCTGCAAAGGTCATGTGAGCCCTCACAAAAATTCAACAAAAGGGTTAGTGAAACACCATAAGCATTTTTTTCATGAATAACAGTATGGTTTCAGAAACCTCAAACCCTGTGGCATACACTCAAAAATTAAACGGTTAAACATTCAAGGCATTGTTCATACATTCGCATACATATTAAACCCATGGGCAAAGGTAATGGGAATAATGGCAAACCTGATTGGAGAGCTTGATTGAAATTGAGTTGCACCCGTGAGGTTTACAAAACAATCTTCAGGGTTTATGTGAGGCAAAGGTGCTTCTGTGTAGTTGAGTTCCCTTCGAGGTTTGGAGGCTGCTCTGAACTCCGTTAGGTCTTCTCTCACTATCTTTTTCCTCAGGGTTTTGTTCCAAGGAAACCTCAGAGTATTTTGCTTCTCTTCCTTCTTCTCCTCTTCTGTGTGGCTTTTGTTTCAATGAAACTCTAGTATTTATAGGCTAATATTGGTAGCTTAGTGGGCTTTTGAGAAAGGTCCAAGTCCACAATTTTTTATTATATTTTATTTATTTAATTAATTAATTAAAATTTATTATTATTATTATTATTATTATTATTATTATTTTGTAAAAAATTATTATTATTTTTTTTCGTTTTTTTTTTTTTTTTTTTTTTGGATCTAGTTCTGATTGACATGATAAAATGCAATATGAAATGCTAAATGAATGCATGAATGAGGAGGGCAAATTTTGGGGTGTTACACAGGCTACTATTGGTTGACAATGGAGTCTGACTGCTGCAAGTATGTGAAGAAATGCCATAAGTGTCAGATTTATGCGGATAAGATTCATATTCCCCTGACACTTCTAAATGTGATTTCATCACCATGGCCTTTCTCAATGTGGGGAATTGACATGATAGAACCAAAAGCGTCCAACGAACACAAATTTATTCTCGTAGCAATTGATTACTTCACCAAGTGGGTTGAAGCGGCGTCATACACAAATGTGACCAGGCAGGTTGTCGTAAAGTTTATCAAGAATCAACTCATATGCCGATATGGTGTGCCAGATAAGATCATTACTGATAATGGATCTAACTTGAACAAGAAGATGATGAAAGAGTTGTGTAGTGAGTTCAAGATCACGCATCATAATTCTTCTCCTTAGAGACCCAAGATGAACGGGGCTGTTGAAGCTGCTAACAAGAATATCAAGAAGATTATGCAGAAGATGGTTGTTACGTACAAAGATTGGCATGAGATGCTGCCATTCGCTTTGCATGGATATCGTACTTCTGTCCGCACTTCAACAGGGGCAACCCCTTTCTCTCTTGTTTCTGGCAAGGAGGCCATACTCCCAGTAGAGGTGGATATCCCATCAATGAGAGTCTTGATGGAAGCCAAGTTGACTGATGTTGAATGGGTTCAAAGTCGTTATGACCAGTTGAATCTGATTGAAGAGAAGAGATTGACTGCCATGTGTCATGGTCAGTTATATCAGTAGAGAATGAAGAAAGCTTTTGATAAGAAGGTCAAGCCTCGTGTGTTCAGAGAAGGTTACCCTGTGCTAAAAAAAATCTTGTCTTTCGTGCCCGATTCTAGGGGCAAGTGGACTCCAAACTATGAAGGTCCATATGTTGTTAAGAGAGCCTTTTCAGGCGGTGCTTTGATACTTACAACTATGGATGGGGAAGATTTCACTCGTCCTGTGAATTCAGATGCAGTCAAGAAATACTTCGCCTAAAAATAAAAACAGAATAGCTCGCTAAGTTGAAAACCCCAAAGGGCGGCTTAGGCAAAAATGAGCCTCTCGGTGGATTGAAAACCCAAAAGGGCGGTCCAGGCAAAAGTTAGAGACATAAAAAAAATGAAATGAATATATGTATCCCGCTAGATTGAGTACCTCATCCTGGGGAAATCTAGGCAAAAATTGGGGATCTGGCAAGTAACTGCATCCTGACAAGGCTTTTGTTCTACGACTATCATCCATCAGAGATGCCCGCTCAGTCATCATCAATTGAAGCTTCAAATACATCAGATTTGGAATTGGTGGAGAAATGTGTAGCACCTCAAATTTTCACCAACCATTGTACATACATTTTCATCATTAGATCATTAGCATAACATAGTCCATTGCATAACATTGCATTGCCTTTTGCCCAAGTGCAATTCCTCAGACAAATTAGGTCAAACTGGTCAGGAGATCAGTCAATCAAGCAAGCAAGTACAATTTCCATTGAGACAAGGCCCTAGGGTTGGTCCAACATGTTCACATGACCTAGGGGTCCTTTTGAAGTGGTTTGGTCAAGGATTGGGTGCTCAGAAGTCATCAGTCATTGTTCAGTCCATCAGAAACCCTAGAAAGTCAACTATGGTCAACTGTGGTCAACTGTGCCTGGTTTTATGGATTTGAAGGTGTGAGATGGTTTGAAAGGCTTCATTCATGTCCATACAAGTCTCATTTGACATTCCAAAGATCAAGGTTGAAGAAAATAAAGTCAGACAAAAAGTTTCCTAAAATGGCAGGTGACCTGTAATTGGAAACTGCCAAAAATAGAAAGTTTTTCTCCTCAAATTTACATCATCATACAAGATTCAAATGAAATTTTTTCCAACATGAAAGTTGAAGATCTTGATCTCACCTTTCCAAAAAGTCCAAGAACACTCATTTCTCATTTGTGGTTGGCAAGTTATGATCAAATCATTCTCAATAATTTTTTAACTTCAAAGTGGCATATCTTCCAAACCATTTGGCCAAATTGGGTGAGGTTTTTTGCTACAAGTCACATTTGATATTCTCTATCCAAATCCTTCATCACAATTCATCAAAAGTCATCCAATCAAAATGGCATTTTTCAAGTGCATTGAATTAAAAAAAGGAGAGTTAAAAAATGGACTTTCAAATTAATCATTTCCTACACATTCTACCAATTGCAAGTGATCAAAAACTACATTTGGAGTGTGCCTAAGCCCATTTTCATGCAGTAGCATGCACCCCCATGCATAATGGTTGGATTTAGCAATTTGCACATAATGGTCATTTTCACTAATTGGCAAAGTTTTGCTTAAGTTGGATTAATACATTTCATTAACAATGGACATATATGGTTAATCAAAACAGAAAATACACTTAACATCCACAAAGACTCAGATCTAGATCTAGAAACAAATTCTCTCATTTTTTTCTTCACTTGGAATTTTTTCTGAAAATCTTCAAAGGACTCTTGCTCTTTTCCATTGTGCCATCACCTACAAACTTTTTTGAAGCTTTTGCAAGGATAGATTCATGTCTGTTCGAGCAAATACAACACTGTTGCATTGAACCATTTCCATGGCAGTCGGATTTTCGAGCATGATTGAGCGAGAGTGAGCTTCCAATACTCATCCCTTTACCTCCTGGAGTATCAAGGCACTGCTGTTTCAACTAATCACAGCCAAACAACCACTGTTCCATCACTGTCCTGCAGATTAGGTAAAAATTCGAACCTAGCCTTTGTCCAAATCGTGCTATGCTTCCTGAAGGTCTTTCCATGCTGATTATATTAAGCTTTAAATCGTGGAAAATGGTTGATTATTGAGAGAGAAACACTGGTTTGAAGTTTGTTGGTCAAATGTGTTTTTGCTTTTTTCTCTCTTGTTAGTTCGAATTAGGGTAAACTAGAGTTAGATTATTGATGTACTTGGTTAGATGATTTGAATGGTGTGCTTGCTTCAAAAATCTGGGAGATTTGTTCATCACGATGATGAACATGTACTGTTGCTCATAAACCCTAAAAATTTAAACCCAGAATGTATTTTGATCGATGGAACCCGAGCCTTGCATGTTTTTTCTGTTTTCATGGCCATGAAACCAATCAGCACGCGACACATCCTTAAGTGAAACGCAGAGTTTCACTTAAGGGACCAAGTATTTACGGTTATGCCACTGCCGTGTTATAATTTCATTAAATCATTTCTTTTTTTCAAATATTCATTTCATTTGGTATGCCAATCTTAAAAAATTCATAAGTCACTCATTTTTAATCCAAATTTGATGGGATTTTTTGTGAAATGCTCCTCATGATCTCTAGTTCATTATGGTGATTTTTCTAGATTTTTTGCACGTGTGAATTTTTAAATGTGCTAGGGTTTGTTCATGTGTATCCATTTTGTGTATGCTTTGCCAATTTGCTTGTGAAATGATGATACATGATCCAATGCCTCTCAAACTTTTTGTGCTCAAACTAGACATGTTCATGGTGATTTTGGTATAGAGTTTGTAATTTTATCATTGCTGGTTGTGGAGATATGATTACTTGAATAGGGCTGTGACAATTTGTGTCACACCATACATGTCCAACTTCATGATTTTAATTACCATGCTTATTGAACTCAAAATGGTCTGGATTTTTGCATGAATACACTTGTGCATGTTGAGAATGTGTGTGAATTTTTCTGGAATTTTTGAATGCATTTCCTATTTGATTGATAATTTCTCCCCTGTTTGACCAAATTGTTGAATTTTGTAACACATGATGCTATATGACATGTGAATTGTAGACATCTTAAAGTTTATCATGGTTTTAGTCCCATTCGTTTATCATGTGTTGTTTCTGTTTTATGATTAATTGAAGTTGGTGCATGTTTTGATGCTTTGTGTGAGTATGCTTGAACTTGCTTTGACTTTCTGATTTTCATTGACCTATTTCCTTTGATCCAAATGAGCTGAAATTTGGTATGCCTATCATGTTGTGGATGATGTTTGATCATGATTTATGTGAGGATTTATTGAAATGTTTGTGATTGGATTTGAGTTGAGTCATTCTGTTGACTTCTTTGAGGTTCTATATGCCATGCTTTGACCTAATTTTCTTGTGAAATGATATTGATGAATGATATGAATGTGGGACCAATTGGATTTGATTTCTAATTGTTTGATCTTGATTTTGGATAAGTTTCATGTTCTGTTTTGATGATTTGATCTCATTTTGACCCTAGTCTTGGACTAGTGGTTTGTGCTCTCACTTTTGGGTTGTGTTTCAGGTTAATAGCACAAATGCTTATGCTTGATGGTGTGCCTCATTTGGAGTTGCTTTCTTGATTGTTTATGACTAATCATTACTTTGTTTTGTAGGTTTTAAAACTTGGTCTTGTGCCTTAAAGCTTGCACTTTTGTGCATTGACTTGTGTCTGGCTGTGTATAATTAACTGTTAACCATTTGCTGTTTAATGTTGGTTTGTCTCAATACTGATTGTATTTGATTGATTTCAGGTACATTAGTTGCTTTAGTTCTATTGAGAACTTGCTTTGCTTTGCTTAAGAGCATTTGCATTGAGGTATAACATCCTAACTCCATGTAGTCTGGAAGACCTGGCCTGTTACTTGGCCAGGCACCTGTCTGAAGTCCTCCTTAAGAGGCAATGTTTGTGTTTGTTTACATTTGTCCTTGTACATATTCAAAGACCTCCTAAGTGAAGAGGCATTGGCAGATACCAGGGATGTGCAATCCATCCCCTGCTATTCTGTGTGTCATCTGCTTTGCTCACACCACTGTGTTGATGCATTGCAGATATTAACCCAAGATTATTGTACATTGAGTCAGTGTCACATGTGTAGAAGGGTTCCCACCTTCTGAACCCACACATTCTTGTCTTAAGCTCTCCCAGGCCAGGGATAAGAGCTATGAAGTCTCATCTTCACTCACCTTTCATCAGCTTCACCCTAACTCTCAATGTTAGGGTTAAGAGCTAACTTTACCCTGTTAGAGTGGTTTGTTTGTTGAGGTTGATATGACCCCTCGACTAAAACCTAACCTTGATTGAGCCCATTGATTGCATATAGTGTGTGCTACTTGTGCTTGTGTGTTTGTTTTTAGCTTGCTTCCTGTGTAAGTTAGGTTTAGTTTGGCTTGCTTCCTGTGCAAGTCATGTTTAGGATAGGCTTGCTTCCTGTGCAAGTTAGCTAGAAACCTTAACTTAGGGATGAATTTGCATGATAACATCTAGGCTCGAGTCGTAGTCTCCCTAGTTGTGTCTCCCTCTGTTATCTGGTTAGGCTAGTCCTGTGTCCCTCCGTAGGGGAACTACGTCGCCCTGATCCTCATACCAGATGAGGTACGTAGGCAGGAGATAAGCAGATCTCTCCGGGCGCCTGTTTTGTTTTGTGTTGTGTGTGTCAGGAGGTGGATGTAAGACCAGCGATTGGCATTCCACATCCTCTTGTTGTGTGCTTGGAGTCCGGTACAAGTCCATCAAGTGGCATCTGGTTTCCAGTGTGGGTGTGTTTGGTTCGGAAGCTGATGTAAGTCCAGCGATTGGCATTCGGGTTCCATGTTTGCCCATGTTTGTGCGGAGTTTGACGTAAGTCCAGCGATTGACAGTCGATTTCCTGTGTCGGTTTGGTGTGCGTGTTAGCCGAGCTTCGGATGCTCTGATTCTTCTTAGTCCAAGAAGATACGTATGCATAGGATGCGACATCCTAGCGAGCATGTGTTTTCCCCCAGTCCGAACTACTTCGACTCTGATGTCTATGCTTGATAGACTAAGTAGGCCCAGGATGCGATATCCTGCCGAGTCAATCTTGTTTGTTTTCTTGTGTCTCTTTCAGCCAATGTTTGTTTGATGTTTGAGCAGTATTTTTAGCAACCATTTTCCTTCCTTTTGTGCGTGGATCCCGTCGAGTACGACGGATGCGTAGGGGTGCTAATACCTTCCCTTCGCATAACCGACTCCCGATCCCATTCTCTTTGGTCGCGAGACCATGCTTTTTCCAGGTTTACTTCGAGCATTTCCTTTCCCTCTTTTGGGATAAATAACGCACGGTGGCGGCTCTGTTGTTTCGTTTCCCGCCGGTTTTTCGCGTAATGCGACAGCTGGCGACTCTGCTGGGGACATAGAGAAGTTGACCTGTGCTGGTCCGTCTTCCCTAAGCGAGTCTCTCCTAGCGCTCTAGGTTAGGGTTTTGGTTGCTGTTTGCTGTTATTTATTGCATTCCTTATTTATTGTTTGCATTCATTTTTTGTTGTTTGCATTTATGTTTGCATTTATGTTTGCACTTATGTTTGCATTCATTCACATTCATTGTTTATCTGGCTGGCTGGTTGTCTGTTTCTCTCTGTTGGGGGTGGGAGTTACTCGAGGTAAAAGGCCCAATACCCAGGCTATGAGTGAAATCTAGGAACCCTAGGAATAGAGTGATTCATGGGAAGTGGGTGGTATGCGCCACTTAGCGGAACATTGATATCACGAGCAGTTCAGACCCTGGTGGGATGTTATCGTTACATACTTCGGGTGTGCAAATGATGATATTCTGCGAAAGGTTATTTATGCTGCGTTTCTCTCGACCTTACCCTGGCCTAGATGACACCCGTGAGTGGGGAGGGAATGATCATTACAGGTACAGTTGCTGATTTGTTGGTGACTTGTTGGTGACTCTTGGTACTGATGGTGACTGTGAATTGTGGACATTTATTTCTGGGACGCCAGAGTTCTGTCCGTGGTTTATCAGCGGGTTCCGTTTATTTTGGAGCCCCGGGTTGAGTTGAGAGCACTTGTTCAGAGGTGCTGGCTGTCATCCGTTCAGTGGATGTTCCTGTAATGGTAATGATATACCTTCGGTTCCGTTTATTTCGGAACTCCCCCCAAGTCGGATTTATGGTGACTTAGTCCCGATGACTGAGACTGGTTCAGAGAAATATTGGGTCTTCAGATGACTTGGTGGCACAGTGACTTGCATTCATGCATTCGCGTCGCATTCATCTGCATTCAACCCATGTCTATCCGTACCCAGGGTCCATTTTTGATTAGGATTCTGGTTGAGAGACATCCAGATGTCAGAATGTTATGGATGAAAAATTATTTGTCTCTGTGACACTAGAATCAAAGGACAGAATATTCCTGGTGCGGATAGACATTGCATGTGTGAGTCATACTAACCCATTTGCTGTTTTGTAGGTTTCAGTATCTAACTGGTGCGCATAGCTCTTCCGTTCAGATATCCAGTCAGACTCAACAAATTCAAGCTGGTGGATCTTCCCAACGCCGACATCCTTGAACTGAAAGAGATGATGAGGGACTTGTTCAGTGTTATGCAAGGGCTTGCCTTGGGGCAAAAAGCCATGTCTGAGAGATTGGAAAAGATTGAGAAGTGGCTGATAACGGAGAAAGTTCAGGGGAAGGCTCCGTCCTCCGAAATGAACAAACCTTCTGGTACTGTAGCAAAGAAACCCTCCGACAGTGGTCCATTCAAGAAGGAGGTTGAGCCAGTTGGTGTGCTAGCAAAGAAAGAACGTAGTAAAGATCGTTATCACCCTTATGCTGCCACTATAACCACTCCTGTCAGTAATCCACTTGCTCAACAGCAACAACTGCCACCTCAACAGAAGGCACCGAGAGCTAAGAGCTTAGGGAAGAAGGAGAAGGTTGATCGTCAGTTTGAGGAGCCACCTGTGACTTATACTCTCCTGTTCAAAAGATTGAGGGATTTGGGGTTAGTCCGACCAAGGATTTTGATTCCCATAGCACGACAGAAGAGGCCTGCCCACTATGATGAGAATGCCAGGTGCGAGTTCCATTCTGAGGCACCCGGACACAGTGTTGAGGGTTGTAGAGCCTTTAACCATATCGTCCAAGATATGGTGGACTCCAAGACTATCAGCTTGGCACAGATAATGAATGAGGATGTCAACCCCGTATCCAGGCAGGGTCCCATAAAGGTAAAGATGGTGAAAAAGAACAAGAGAGGAATGGAAGTGGCTGAGGAGAATCAGTTAAGGGTTCCAATGTCGGTGGTCCCAAAATCTCTGATGCAGGACGGAGCTCTCCCTGGTGTTGATAATTGTTGTGCGACCGTCACCACAGAGGGGTGTGTATTGATGAAAGACACGACCCAGAAGATGAAGGAAGTAGAAATGGACGATGTAAGATGTAAAGCGCCCAGTCTGGCAATTAAGACCGTCCAGATGGAGAATGCCCTTGTTGCTGAGAAAGAGAAGAAGCCGTCCATTTCTTCTTATAAACAAGCTCTGGAAGTAGTGAAGAACAAAGAGGCCCAAGGCTGGGGAAGGATCATTGACATAGTGGTAAAAGCAGACATGTTTGGGGTCGGTTATCAGCCGGATCAAGAGTCGTCTAGACCAAACAGAGGATGTCGTCCAGCGTACCCTTTTGTCAATGCAGGAATGCTGGATCCTGATCACGCTTGTTCAGTGAGTGGAGAGATCGACTGTGACCGCGAGCTCGAGTTGTGGATAAGGTCGTGCGTACCAGGAAACTGGAAGGACTCCAAAAGCATCACTGTCACTCATCCTGAAGAGTAGTATTTCTGTTTTTCAATTTTTGTTTGCATGAAAGCCATACGTTTTGCAAGAAAAGTAATGGTCCATTGTAAGGGCCATCTCATGTGTTTCATTATGCAACATTTTGCATCAGTAACGAATGGATGTTTTTGTAATTAAAAGCGGTGTTCCCTGTTTTTCAATTATTTTGCAGTTTTAAAAAAAAAAAAACAAAAAAACAAAAATGGCAATGTTTATTTTCATTTTTCTTTCCTTTCGATTCGTCTTGTTCCGACCTCAAAAGTGATTATCCTCCCGATCTCATTGATAACAATTCGGTTACACCTTTGTATGACTTCGACAATCCGCTCTATCACGCCGAAGAAAAAGGCGAAGAAGATCATGATCTGTTAGAGCTAGGTTGTTAAGACAAGAGGAGAGGGTGATTCAACCGCACGAAGAGCGATTCAAGATTGATACTCTAGACACCGCCGAGGTCAGAAAGTGAAAATTGAGGCCGCTTCAGAGGCGAGTTGAGGGCAGAATGGTAGGAGCATGTGGACACCTTCGCCTGGTCGTATCAGGATATGCCAGGGTTGGGTACCAATGTCGTTATACACAAGCTACAATGGAGAGAAGACTGTCCTCCAGTGAAGCGGAAACCGGTGCTGAAAGATGAGAATGTGTATGGACTGCTGAGACGTGAGTAGAGCTAGTTCGAGAAATGAATTCCCGATACGTCACAACGAGTATTGGTTGATTATAATGCTCAGTTTACCTTCATGGATGGCTTCTTGGCCAAGACCAGATTGAATTACTGCCAGATGATATGGAGTAAACTATGTCCATCACACAAGGGGCACCTTCTTGCTATGAGGTGATGTCGTTCAGTATCGAGAAGGCCGATGCCAAGTATCACAGGTCAAGGGTGACTTTGTTTCATGATAGGATTCATCGTGAAAGCAAATGCCATGTTGATGACATGATGACAAAGTCCCAAGCAGAAGAGGGGCATCCGGTGGACTTGATCCAGTTGTTTGACAGGTAGAGATAACTCATATTGTTGAGGGCGAATTAGCGCACTTATGGAGTGCTGTCCGTTAAGCTACCGAGGCTTATTGTGAGCGGATAAGAGGAATCGAGGTCGATCCTGCAAAAAAAAAAAAAAAAAGGGAAAGAAATCAAATGGTCAGGTGGGATGATGGCTGCCAAGGGGCATGGAAAGATAAGAAAAATGAGTAGCAGGAACCTCTGATTCTGAGACATTCCGTGGAAGAAACAATTGTTAATCTGGTACTTGATAGCCCTCGAGAGGTTTATGAGGTGTGTATGGGTCAGCATGACGGGTCTTGTCGAAAAGAGCATGCAATTTACCTAAGCAAAAAGTTTATCGACTGTGAAACAATACACTCACTGCTCGAGAAAACTTGATGTACTTTGGCATAGGCTGCTCGCCGACTGAGACAGTATGCTGGTTCATACCACCTTGTGGATGTCCAAAATGGATCTGATCGAGTATGTGCTTGAGAAGTTAGCATGAACCGGACAGGTTGCGAGAGGGCAAGTGATGTTGACTGAATACGATATTCAGTATACCTCCCAGAAAGCAATCAAGAGGAGGGTATTGTATGGTTATCTCGCCCGGCAACCCATTAAGGATTATCAACCAAGGAAGTCTGAGGTCCCTGATGAGGACATCTCGAGGTACTCAAATCGAAAGATTGAGAGTGACCGATCCCAGAGGAGGGCCCTGACCCTGAATCCGAACGGATTCCGATGTCTGATGGGGAGAGTTTAAAGTGAGTGAGCTAGTGCTTCCCCGATAACATTCGAATGCATCAACGATGGTGGCTGAGTACAAATTTGGTACCCTGAGTGTCGTACTTCGGTACGTGCATCTACTGGGGCAGCGCCTTTCTCACTCGGGTATGGGATGAAGATTGTACTACCAGTTGAGACCCAGGTTTCGTCATGGAGTCCCGTTGGACGTAAACTTGAAAAAGGGTGAGTGGATAAGGACTCAGTATGACGCATTGAACCTGATTGAGGAAAAGCGGCTGACAGCTACTTGTCATGGGGCAGTTGTACCCAGTAATTGAAGAAGTGTTGTTAACCGAAAAGTGCGACCTCGTGGGTGGCATGGAAGAGATGTGGTGTTGAAAAAGATCCTTCCTCCTCAACGATCGTGGGGCAAATGGATAAACAGTTATGAATGTCCATTCGTGGTCGAAAAGGTCTCCTCTGATAGAGCCATGTGATTGATGACCACGAATGATGAAAATTTTCCATCCCCTGTAAATGCGGACGCAGTTAGAAGATACTTCGTGAAAAAAAAAGAGACCCGCTGGACAAAAAGAATAAAATAGTCCAGGCAAAAAAGGGCATCCCGGCGAACCAAGAAAAAAGAGAAAAGGGTTCGGGCAAAAGTTAGGGATAAGAAAAGAAAAAACTGTACACCCGGCAAGTCGAAAACCCCACAAGGGCGACTTGGGCAAAAAAGGGTACCCCGGTGGACTGAAACCCGAAAGGGCGGTCCAGGCAAAAGAGGGATTGAACGAACAACTGCGTCCAGCATGATCGTTTGAAATATTGGAAGATACACTTGGATAATCTCCGACAGAGATCGATCGGAAGCGTCTTGTTCAGCAAACAGAAAGCGCGGTAAATCTTGAGGACATATGAGGTGTAACCGAGTTGGAACCCGATGAGATCATGGTTTCACATTGCCATTAGGATAGATTTTTTCCTTTTGTGCGCAATCACCTCTTTCCAGGGTTTGCTTCCTGTGTGTTGCTCGATTCTGAGCCACCCTTTTTCAGTCAATAAATGCGTGTTCAGTCAAATAGTTTTGTTTTTGTTACCGCTTTGATTACGAAAACATCCGTTTATTTTGATAAGAATATTTGCATTTTGAAACATAGAAGTCCCTTCCGATGCATGCTGATAAGATTGAAATCTGGAAATCATATTCGGAAGTTTGAGCGACCTAGATGTTGAAACCTGGGACACGCCTGGGGCACGCTTTTATCTAACAATCTCTTGTGCAGGTGCTGTTAGATATCTTCATTCGCTGACAGGTGGTGATATGAAGCCCCTTTGGAAAAAGAAATCCCCACAGAGTCCAACCAGGGGCAAGGGATAGAAGAACGTAAAAGACGGCGAAAGAAGGACGACGATCCTGGAAGGAGTTAATCAAGAAGACTCTTCAAAGTCTAAGGACTGGGAAGTCTGTATAATCCCAGGAGTTCGATCCCCGTGGAGTGCGGAGTAGTCGGGAATACAAGGTGATGAATCCACTGTGGTAGGATGGTGAACACCAGTGTTCGACGAATCAAAGGGCGGCCCGTGTCCGATAGGCCGTATTTTCCCAATGGGTTTGAGAGCGTCATCTCCCTAGCAAATTTGAGATCGGTGTCTCCTCGGAAAGCCTGAAGGTTACCATAGTTGTGACTGTTTTCCAAGTCTGAAGCTATCTTCCCAGCAGAAATTGTGTTGATGGTTTTCCCCCCAGCAAGGTCCCCCAAGAGGATCGGGTCCGGTGAAATCATCCCCAGTAGAGGTAAAGATTGGTTGCCTCCTCTAGCAGAGTAACCCCATGCAGTTCGGGTCCGATGGAGGTCATCCCCAACGAAGGTTGTCTTTCCCCAGCAGGGTCGAAATGGACGTGGTAAATCCTCAGCAGAGTTCCTGGAGCTCTCCGGTGCTGTCTCTGAAGGAGACGTGTTTTTAGGCATTCATCATAAGCATAGCATATTGCATCATTAGTGCGTAGCATTCCCATGATCATGGGGCATTGTGTAAAACAAAAAAAAAACTCATGCATCTACATTGCAAGCATATCCATTAGCCCTAAGCCGTGGTGACCAGCTGAGATTGGGTTGTTGGAAGAGAGTTGGATCGACTTCAGAATTAGGTTCCCCAGCATGGTTGAGAGGTTGGTGTTTTTCTCAACAAGTGACTCTTTGGTCGAGTGGGTATCCCCAGCATGGTTACCCCCCAATTGGTAGCATCTTGCCAGATTGGGTCATTTCCCCTAGCAGATGTGGGTGTGTCTGATCTCTCCATGTAGAGTTGACCCCTTAAGCAGAGAGTGTCTGTCGTTTTCTTCTGCACTTCCCCACTGAGTTATATCCTCGTGGATGACGGTTGTTTCCGTTCCTTCCCCTTGGGATGGGTTTTCCCTGTTGAGATTCTTTCCTCATTAGGATATCTTGATTCAGTTTGCCTTTCCGGATCGATCCTGAAATGGCTTCTTTGTGGCTGTCTTTTGGTTTTCCCTGTGGTATAAATGAATAGTTGCTCACTAACCGGCACTCATTCATCTTATCCTCAGTGGAATTTGTGGTTTTCTACCTACTAGCAGGTAGTTGTAAAATCCCACTTTCGTCCCCGGCAGAGGCGGATTTTGATCAACACCTGTATAACACGTTTGCTACAGTTGCTCCTGACAGCATTCATGATTGATTCCCCACAGAGGTTTATTTCCCTATTCGTTGGTGAAAGGAAAGCCTGTTTCTCCCCGGTGAGACCCCCTGCAAGTGTTCAGCCTTGCCCGGTCATCTTGCAGATGTCAGTATCCTGTCGACACCCGTGTGTGTTATTTTTCTTTGGTGTCGGTAAACACCATCTTTCGATGATTTCCCAGTCATGCGTAAGTGTCTGGTTTTCTTTGGTGTCGGTAAACACCATCTTTCGGTGCTTTCCCAGTCATGCGTAAGTGTCTGGTCTTCTTTTGATGTCTGTAAACATCATCTTTCGATGTTCGTAACGTCGTCCTCCTTCCCGAGTGAAGCGTTCCTCCTCTCCGTTGGTGTCGATAAACGTCGAGTTTTTCCCGATCATTCGTTGATGATTTGGTTGTGTCCTCCTTCCCTAGTGAAGCGTTCCTCCTCTCCGTTGGTGTCGATAAACGTCGAGTTTTTCCCGATCATCCGTTGATGATTTGGTTGTGTTCATTATCCCCAGAAGAGTTTCCTCCTCTCCGTTGGTGTCGATAAACGTCGAGTTTTTCCTAGTCGTCCTATGACGTCTAGTTGTACCCTTCCCCATGCGGATTTACCTCTCCGTTGGTTTCGATAAACGTTGAGTTTTTCTCATTCGTCCGTTGACGTCTGATTGTATACCCTATTCTCCAGTCATTCATTAATGTCTGGTTGATTCCCAGCCAGAGTCCCCAGTAGAGTCATCGGTGACGTCCTATTTGGTTTCAGGTTGTTGTACCCTTCCTCAGTGAAGTGAACATCATCTTTCGATGTCGGTAAACGCCGAGTTCTTCCCATTCATCAGTAAATGTCTGGTCGATCCTTTTTTGGTGTCAGTAAACATCATCTTTCGATGTCGGTAAACGTCGAGTTTTTCCCATTCATCAGCAAATGTCTGGTCGATCCTTTTTTTGGTGTCAGTAAACATCATCTTTCGATGTCGGTAAACATCGAGTTTTCTCCCATTCATCCGTTGATGTCTAGTCGAGTCTTCCCATTCATCCATTGATGATTGGTTACCTCTCCGTTGGTCTTGGTAAACGTCGAGTTTTTCCTGGTCGTCCCCAGTTGGCTTACCTCTCCGTTGGTCTTGGTAAACGTCGAGTTTTTCCTGGTCGTCCCCAGTTGGCTTACCTCTCGGTTGGTCTTGGTAAACGTTGAGTTTTTCCCATGTCGTCCGCTGACGTATGGTTGTATCCCATCCTGGTCGTCCCCAGCAGATTTACCTCTCCGTTGGTCTTGGTAAACGTTGAGTTTTTCCTAGTTGTCCGTTGGCATCTAGTTGTGATTTCTGTTCCCATTCATCGTCGTTGTGATGTCTGGATGTGGCCGTATCCTTTGAGAAGAAAAAACCAAAAAAAGTATACCCAGTAATAAATATCAGATCCCAGTGGACGTTTCCATTGTTGAATCCCAGCAGCGTGCAAATTCTACGGTTCTTGGTATTCAATCCCTGTTTACCCTGAAAGTCTGACAGCCGTTGCTCTCATCCATTCAGGTTCCCAGTTGATTGAATAGGGGCAGCTGTAGCACCTCAAATTTGCACCTACCATTGTACATACATTTTCATCATTAGATCATTAGCATAACATAGTCCATTGCATAACATTGCATTGCCTTTTGCCCAAGTGCAATTCCTCAGACAAATTAGGTCAAACTGGTCAGGAGATCAGTCAATCAATCAAGCAAGTACAACTTCCATTGAGACAAGGCCCTACGGTTGGTCCAACATGTTCACATGACCTAGGGGTCATTTTTAAGTGGTTTGGTCAAGGATTGGGTGCTCAGAAGTCATCAGTCATTGTTCAGTCCATCAGAAACCCTAGAAAGTCAACTATGGTCAACTGTGGTCAACTGTGCCTGGTTTTATGGATTTGAAGGTGTGAGATGGTTTGAAAGGCTTCATTCATGTCCATACAAGTCTCATTTGACATTCCAAAGATCAAGGTTGAAGAAAATAAAGTCAGACAAAAAGTTTCCTAAAATGGCAGGTGACCTGTAATTGGAAACTGCCAAAAATAGAAAGTTTTTCTCCTCAAATTTACATCATCATACAAGCTTCAAATGAAATTTTGTCCAACATGAAAGTTGAAGATCTTGATCTCACCTTTCCAAAAAGTCCAAGAACACTCATTTCTCATTTGTGGTTGGCAAGTTATGATCAAATCATTCTCAAGAATTTTTGAACTTCAAAGTGGCATATCTTCCAAACCATTTGGCCAAATTGGGTGAGGTTTTTTGCTACAAGTCACATTTGATATGCTCTATCCAAATCCTTCATCACAATTCATCAAAAGTCATCCAATCAAAATGGCATTTTTCAAGTGCATTGAATTAAAAAAAGGAGAGTTAAAAAATGGACTTTCAAATTAATCATTTCCTACACATTCTACCAATTGCAAGTGATCAAAAACTACATTTGGAGTGTGCCTAAGCCCATTTTCGTGCAGTAGCATGCACCCCCATGCATAATGGTTGGATTTAGCAATTTGCACATAATGGTCATTTTCACTAATTGGCAAAGTTTTGCTTAAGTTGGATTAACACATTTCATTAACAGTGGACATATATGGTTAATCAAAACAGAAAATACACTTAACATCCACAAAGACTCAGATCTAGATCTAGAAACAAATTCTCTCATTTTTTTCTTCACTTGGAATTTTTTCTGAAAATCTTCAAAGGACTCTTGCTCTTTTCCATTGTGCCATCACCTACAAACTTTTTTGAAGCTTTTGCAAGGATAAATTCATGACTGTTCGAGCAAATACAACACTGTTGCATTGAACCATTTCCATGGCAGTCGGATTTTCGAGCATGATTGAGCGAGAGTGAGCTTCCAATACTCATCCCTTTACCTCCTGGAGTATCAAGGCACTGCTGTTTCAACTAATCACAGCCAAACAACCACTGTTCCATCACTGTCCTGCAGATTAGGTAAAAATTCGAACCTAGCCTTTGTCCAAATCGTGCTATGCTTCCTGAAGGTCTTTCCATGCTGATTATATTAAGCTTTAAATCGTGGAAAATGGTTGATTATTGAGAGAGAAACACTGTTTTGAAGTTTGTTGGTCAAATGTGTTTTTGCTTTTTTCTCTCTTGTTAGTTCGAATTAGGGTAAACTAGAGTTAGATTATTGATGTACTTGGTTAGATGATTTGAATGGTGTGCTTGCTTCAAAAATCTGGGAGATTTGTTCATCACGATGATGAACATGTATTGTTGCTCATAAACCCTAAAAATTTAAACCCAGAATGTATTTTGATCGATGGAACCCGAGCCTTGCATGTTTTTTCTGTTTTCATGGCCATGAAACCAATCAGCACGCGACACATCCTTAAGTGAAACGCAGAGTTTCACTTAAGGGACCAAGTATTTACGGTTATGCCACTGCCGTGTTATAATTTCATTAAATCATTTCTTTTTTTCAAATATTCATTTCATTTGGTATGCCAATCTTCAAAAATTCATAAGTCACTCATTTTTAATCCAAATTTGATGGGATTTTTTGTGAAATGCTCCTCATGATCTCTAGTTCATAATGGTGATTTTTCCAGATTATTTGCACGTGTGAATTTTCAAATGTTCTAGGGTTTGTTCATGTGTATCCATTTTGTGTATGCTTTGCCAATTTGCTTGTGAAATGATGATACATGATCCAATGCCTCTCAAATTTTTTGTGCTCAAACTAGACGCGTTCATGGTGATTTTGGTATAGAGTTTGTAATTTTATCATTGCTGGTTGTGGAGATATGATTTTTTGAATAGGGGTGTGACAATTTGTGTCACACCATACATGTCCAACTTCATGATTTTAATTACCATGCTTATTGAACTCAAAATAGTCTGGATTTTTGCATGAATACACTTGTGCATGTTGTGAATGTGTGTGAATTTTTCTGGAATTTTCGAATGCATTTCCTATTTGATTGATAATTTCTCCATTGTTTGACCAAATTGTTGACTTTTGTGACACATGATGCTATATGATTTGTGAAATTCTCATACATTATTGGATGGACTTGAAATTTGACATGTGAATTGTAGACATCTTAAAGTTTATCATGGTTTTAGTCCCATTCATTTATCATGTGTTGTTTATGTTTTATGATTAATTGAAGTTGGTGCATGTTTTAATGCTTTGTGTGAGTATGCTTGAACTTGCTTTGACTTTCTGATTTTCATTGACCTATTTCCTTTGATCCAAATGAGCTGAAATTTGGTATGTCTATCATGTTGTGGATGATGTTTGATCATGATTTATGTGAGGATTTATTGAAATGTTTGTGATTGGATTTGAGTTGAGTCATTCTGTTGACTTCTTTGAGGTTCTATATGCCATGCTTTGACCTAATTTGCTTGTGAAATGATATTGATGAATGATATGAATGTGGGACCAATTGGATTTGATTTAAATTTGTTTGATCTTGATTTTGGATAAGTTTCATGTTCTGTTTTGATGATTTGATCTCATTTTGACCCTAGTCTTGGACTAGTGGTTTGTGCTCTCACTTTTGGGTTGTGTTTCAGGTTAATAGCACAAATGCTTATGCTTGATGGTGTGCCTCATTTGGAGTTGCTTTCTTGATTGTTTATGACTAATCATTACTTTGTTTTGTAGGTTTTAAAACTTGGTCTTGTGCCTTAAAGCTTGCACTTTTGTGCATTGACTTGTGTCTGGCTGTGTATAATTAACTGTTAACCATTTGCTGTTTAATGTTGGTTTGTCTGAATACTGATTGTATTTGATTGATTTCAGGTACATTAGTTGCTTTAGTTCTATTGAGAACTTGCTTTGCTTTGCTTAAGAGCATTTGCATTGAGGTATAACATCCTAACTCCATGTAGTCTGGAAGACCTGGCCTGTTACTTGGCCAGGCACCTGTCTGAAGTCCTCCTTAAGAGGCAATGTTTGTGTTTGTTTACATTTGTCCTTGTACATATTCAAAGACCTCCTAAGTGAAGAGGCATTGGCAGATACCAGGGATATGCAATCCATCCCCTGCTATTCTGTGTGTCATCTGCTTTGCTCACACCACTGTGTTGATGCATTGCAGATATTAACCCAAGATTATTGTACATTGAGTCAGTGTCACATGTGTAGAAGGGTTCCCACCTTCTGAACCCACACATTCTTGTCTTAAGCTCTCCCAGGCCAGGGATAAGAGCTATGAAGTCTCATCTTCACTCACCTTTCATCAGCTTCACCCTAACTCTCAATGTTAGGGTTAAGAGCTAACATTACCCTGTTACAGTGGTTTGTTTGTTGAGGTTGATATGACCCTTCGACTAAAACCTAACCTTGATTGAGCCCATTGATTGCATAT
Source organism: Lathyrus oleraceus (assembly GCF_024323335.1). NCBI lineage: Eukaryota > Viridiplantae > Streptophyta > Magnoliopsida > Fabales > Fabaceae > Lathyrus > Lathyrus oleraceus. The sequence goes on from NC_066581.1 coordinate 423,729,469, forward strand.
AGTGTGTGCTACTTGTGCTTGTGTGTTTGTTTTTAGCTTACTTCCTGTGTAAGTTAGGTTTAGTTTGGCTTGCTTCCTGTGCAAGTCATGTTTAGGATAGGCTTGCTTCCTGTGCAAGTTAGCTAGAAACCTTAACTTAGGGATGAATTTGCATGATAACATCTAGGCTCGAGTCGTAGTCTCCCTAGTTGTGTCTCCCTCTGTTATCTGGTTAGGCTAGTCCTGTGTCCCTCCGTAGGGGAACTACGTCGCCCTGACCCTCATACCAGATGAGGTACGTAGGCAGGAGATGAGCAGATCTCTCCGGGCGCCTGTTTTGTTTTGTGTTATGTGTGTCAGGAGGTGGATGTAAGACCAGCGATTGGCATTCCACATCCTCTTGTTGTGTGCTTGGAGTCCGGTACAAGTCCATCAAGTGGCATCTGGTTTCCAGTATGGGTGTGTTTGGTTCGGAAGCTGATGTAAGTCCAGCGATTGGCATTCGGGTTCCATGTTTGCCCATGTTTGTGCGGAGTTTGACGTAAGTCCAGCGATTGGCAGTCGATTTCCTGTGTCGGTTTGGTGTGCGTGTTAGCCGAGCTACGGATGCTCTGATTCTTCTTAGTCCAAGAAGATACGTATGCATAGGATGCGACATCCTAGCGAGCATGTGTTTTCCCCCAGTCCGAACTACTTCGACTCTGATGTCTATGCTTGATAGACTAAGTAGGCCCAGGATGCGATTTCCTGCCGAGTCAATCTTGTTTGTTTTCTTGTGTCTCTTTCAGCCAATGTTTGTTTGATGTGTGAGCAGTATTTTTAGCAACCATTTTCCTTCCTTTTGTGCGTGGATCCCGTCGAGTACGACGAATGCGTAGGGGTGCTAATACCTTCCCTTCGCATAACCGACTCCCGATCCCATTCTCTTTGGTCGCGAGACCATGCTTTTTCCAGGTTTACTTCGAGCGTTTCCTTTCCCTCTTTTGGGATAAATAATGCACGGTGGCGGCTCTGTTGTTTCTTTTCCCGCCGGTTTTTCGCGTAATGCGACAAAATGGTCATTATGTTCAATGTAGCCCTTTTCCAATATATATCACCAATTTCAAATTTGTAAAGATCTATGGAGTCTTGCCATTTGCAGACTACCATTCAATCAAATAAATTTGAGCCTTTTATCCAATTATTTGCACTCTTATTTGTTTCTATTCGGCAAATGTTTCACATGCTTTAATTGAGAAAATATCATTATTTTAAAACAATCAAATTTTATAAATTGTTTTTAAACAAAAATGGACATTCACAATGATGAAAGGATACTTAAGAAATTCTCAGTGCTCTCCCAAGAGTGGTATGATCTCCAACAGAGTAAGACATTCGTTCATATTCCTGGCATAACTGTATCCTCTTCCCCTAGAATTGTTGTGGTTTATCCACCAAGTGGAGTGCTTGTTAAGGTTATTTACCTCTCTTCCATTCAACAGGGCAGTGTTTCTTTCCTCCTCAGCAGATATGTTCTCTCTGGAAGATTCAATTTTTTGGTGGTTGGTCCCCAGAATCCCTTTATCCCTCGGATAGATGCCCTAGTAGAGTGGCTTATGTGGCAGATTCTACTTGTGCATTAAACTTTTTTCCCTAGCTGTGACTGATAATTCATCCCCTGCAGAGATATTGTTATTTCCAGGCATCTCTGATCCCTGACAAATTGGATACTCTCCAGTGATTCTGGCTTTTCTCCCTTGAGATGTAGTACCGGGTGGTTGATTCCTGGACCTGTGTGTGTTAGACATGTCTGTTTGTCAGCATTCATCAAACATAAACCTCGCATAATTATAACATTCAGATATTCATGTTGCATTCTTTGCCATATATCGTTGTTTGTTGTCTCCTGCTATTTGGTGATTTAGATCTCCATAAGCAGAGGTGTGTGTCTGATCTCTCCATATAGAATCAGCTCCATAGGCAGAAAGCGTCTATCCTTTCCTCCATATTCCCCACCAAGCTATGTCCTCGTGGATGATAGTTGTTTCTGTCCCCTCCCAACACATATATTGGGATGGGCTTCCTTATTGAGTTATATCCTCATTAGGACGAGTCTTGATTCAGTTTACCTCTTTGGTTTGTTCCTAAATTGGCTCTTGTGACTGTTTCCTTTTGCTTCCCTATGGTATAAATGAATAATTGCTCAGTAATTAGTAATCATTCATATTATCCCCGACGGAGTCTGTGGTTTTCTACCCTTATACCGGTAGTTGTAAACCCTATTCTCTTTCCCTTGCAGAGTTAACCTTGTGTTCATCGTAATCGATGACGGTTACTTTTCCGTGGTTTCCTACCCAGTATCTGGTAGGTGTAATCCCCTCCTTGGTGGTTATCTTCATCCAGTATTCGGTGTTGATATTCCCTCTTTTGCCTGGATAATTGCTCTAATTATGCAATTTATCCCCAGCGGGTCATCTTTCGTCTACCCTGTTGTTGTTGGTAACGATTGTTTCTCTCCTGAGTTGGTCATCATTATATACCTAGTTTCGGTATCCCGATGCCTTCTCTTTTCGGTCGATTTATCCTTTATTAACCCAGTAACCGGTTGTGGATAATAGTTCCATGCGAGTATATTATCTACGTTCTGACGGTAGTAGATAATATATCTCATGCACTCTTTGGTCGAAGCCTTTTGTTCTTCCCCAGTTGAGTAAGATTCGTTTCTCCTTTGCGGAGTCGAATGTCCATCCTATAATCAAGTTTGCTTTTAGCCCTCTTTTGGATGATGAGTGTCTTGGGAATATTCCCCAATTCACGCCTTGGTTGGTCACCTATTATATGCCCAGTAACCGGTATCCCTGGTGTTCCTTCCTTCTGCTCCCTATTATGACTTTTGTCACCTGTGGAGTCAGATTTCCCTGAGTTGAAATATACCCTTTTAGGTTTTCCTTAGATGATTCGGAGTTTTGATATCTCTCACCCTTATATCGGTCTTATATATTCATTTCTTCTCGAGCATGTTGTATCTCTGACCCTTATGTCGGTGTTCAGATCACATGTCTCATTGAGCTTATTACCCAGTAACTGGTAACACCTCATCTCGCTGCTTCCCCAGGAGAGTCTTTTTAGACTTCCCCAGCGAGATCCATTATTGGATCGTCCTCGTCCGGATTTTTATCCGAAGTTTCCATTGTGGATAGTTTTTGCTGTATTGGCATATTCCCCAATACATGCAGCTTTGAGTCAGCTCGAGTCTTTCCATTGGTTTATTCTCTTTGGAATTATGCTCCCCAAACTTTGAGTCGTGCCCTGCTCACGCATTTCTTTCTTATCCCAATAAGAGTCCCCAGGGTTTTTGACCCATGGAATGTATCACTCATATGGATTGTCAGTGCCTCCCGATTTCCTTACTCCTTTGTGGACACATATCCCCACAGAGTGTTACCATTTTGCATACATACATTTGCATCATGAAGTCTCTTAGGGACCAAAATCCGTCTCTTTGTTATTATTTAAGCCCATTCTACCCCGTCGAGACGAAGATTTTAACCTTCCCTTCTCCGGCTAGAATGACCTTAAATAGGGGCATCTGTAAGACCCCAATTTTGTCCCTAATATCCCTCATAGCATCATAACATTGCATTGCATAGCCTCAAGGATCATTGAGCATCTTGGTCCCTTGCCTTTGGGTGGGACTCCTTGTGAGTGGTTTGAGATCACAAAGCATGCTTGAATTGTATATCATTGCTTTTCTCATTTTATTTATTAACCAAAAGCACAAAAATATGTCACTAACATCTTTTGTTTGTAGCTTGAGCAATCACAAGGTCAAAAGCTTCAAGGAGATCCTTGGTACAAAGACATGGTCAAGAAGAGGTGAAAGCAAGCATGGTAATGGTTCCCAAAGCTCTCATCCATCAAATATGTCTCCCTAGCATCTCAATTCATCATTTTGATCAAAGAAAGTCAAAGGGTTTGGGGTTTGTTCCCCAGAGAAACCCTAATTCATCTGTGCACCATAATGTCTTGCTCATGAAGCAATCTTAGCCCATGGTCAAATACAATCAAGAGAAGTTCTTTAATTCATCATTTCATGCATATTTGAACTTATTTGAGTGTCCTCAATCATCAATTCATCAAGATATGAGTCATGGACTTGAGAAGTTGATCAGTCAATTCATCTGACTATTTTGAAATGCACTAAGACATAATTTTTTATGTGTTGGTCAAATGGAGATGGTTCCAAAAGCAAACATGTTCTTAAGGACAATTTGAACAACTTTAATGTTCATCAAAATTTGATTTGAAGCTTGGAAAACCATCTGCCATTCAAATACATTATAGGTCATTTTGACTGAAACCCTAATTTAGGGTTAACTTCCCAAGGACATAACTCATTCATTTTTTATGATTTTGTGGTGGGATCAAGTGCATTGGAAATTGTAAGATGTCTACTTCAAATGTTATGTTTAACAAAATTTCAAAATCTCAACGGAAATACATGTGATAATGCAAGACATTATAGGTCCTTTTGGGTCAAAGGCATTAAAAGTCAAAAAAGTCCAACTTCAAGTGCCCATAACTTCTTCATAAAAAATCCAAATGGTTCAAACTTTAAGTCCATTTTGATTGTCATGAAAAGATCTACAACTTTGATGTTGTAGGTTTTTTCATTTGAAGCTTGCATCATCAAAACAGAAGGGCTTGAAAGTTGGCCAATTTTAGAAACCTTGCCTTGACATGTTTTGCACATCACACTTTAAACTCAAATTTCCTAAATTTCCATATTTCAAATGGATTTTTGACCAACATAACAATTGTTTCTTACATCAAGACCTTCTGTTGGGAAACTTTAAGTGCATTTTTGGTAAACTTGATTCAATTACCATGCATGAGCTGATTGCATCAAAATTGCACGTCCATTTCATTCATTCTTGATCTCAGCTTGCCAATCCATGTGGAATTGGGCCCTCCACGCATTCATTTTTAGGTCATTTAACATTAGATACATTGCATTTCGTCATGTCAATCGGGATTAGCTCCAAAAAGCTTGAACATCATCCAGGACACTTTGTGGGTTCTATTTAGATGATCAGTCAACACAAGGGAAAGACTTGAGTTACTTCCAACAGGGGTCTATTCGTTAGTCAAAACGTTAATCTTGAAGGGGCAAAGGTTTGTTCATGAGCTGTCATGCTCGCTAGGCGAAACTCACGTGTTTTGAAAAAAAAAAAGAAAAAAAGAAAAGAAAAAAAAATTAAATAAATAAATAAATAAATAAAAGAAAAATCTCAGACTTGAACCTCTCTCATTTGAGCCCACAAAGCCATGAAAATCAGGTTATAAAAGAGGGAGAACAGACAGAAAAAGGGAGAGAAGCAAAACATTCTGAGGTTTCCCTGGACAAAACCTGGAGAGAAACCTAGACAGAGAGAGTGAGAATTAATCTGCAGCAACCTCCAGGCAACTCTGAAAGGTTCATTCTGACTCACACACTTTCTGCTCAAGCAAACCCTAACATTGGTTTGCAAATCCAGTCGTGCCATTTGATTTCCACCGATCTCTCCAATCAGGTTTGCCCTATATCCATCATCTTTATGCCTTTAATTTGAATGCTCTAAATGTATGAGGTATTATGGGTGAATTTGATACCCTTTTGATGCATGTGTTTGACAAGAGGTTTAGGCCTCCTACCCTTGGTTGCTTTTTGTGAGCTTTTTGGGAATTTTAATGGCATGATTCATGTGGTTACATTTTGATTTAGGGGCAACTCTTGGTTACCCTATTTTGTTTCTCTAACCTGTTTGTTGAGTTTTGTTTTGTGAGGGCTCATATGACTCTTGCAGAGATGGTTTGCCTGGTGTTCCACTTTATTTGTGGGATACCGCCTGGAGGTTTCATTCCGATTACCTGTACTGATTCACTTTCTTTGATGGTGTTAGCTTGGGAGGATCTCAGGGTTTCCTTGTTCCGTTAATTACTGTTACTTCAGATATTTATCCGTGTGGTACTTTTACATTTTCCCGTATTTTTACCGCTTTCTTAGCTGGAAGACCTCGATAGGAGGAAATGTTTTGTGTGTTTACTTTATGCAGGTTCCTTCGTCTAGGATTTCCCTTTTGCCTGAGCGTTCCTAAAACGCAAACAAATTCATTGATTTTTCTTCTCCTAAGAACACGTTAACTCCTTCTACTACAGGCGAGTAAGTCTCCAAAGGTCGAGCATACGGTAGATTACGTAGTAACATCGTTCGTTCAAAACCCAATCCATAACCCCGTAGTTAGCCGAACTACGACTTGCTCTGATTCTCATTCCAGATGAGATACGTAGGCATAAGACGCGATGTCTTGGCGAGCACAATTACCCTTAACCCCTAGGTAGCCGAGCTACGAAGACTCTGATTCTCAGATTCAGATGAGATACGTATGCAGTGGATGCGACATCCGTGCGAGTCATTTTCTTTCGGCCCCCTTTTTTTAGTAAATAACACATTAGATAAACCCACACCCTTAAGATAAAAACTACAAAAGTAGATCCCGTAGAGTACTACAGATGCGTAGGGGTGATAATACCTTCCCTTCGCATAATCGACTCCCGGACCCAAGATTTGGTTGCGAGACCCTGTCTTGTCCTTTCCTTTTTCTAGGTTTACTTCGAGCGTTTCCTTTCCCTCCTTTGGGATAAATAACGCACGGTGGCGACTCTCCTGTCTTTCTTCGCCGGTTGTTTTTTTTCGCATTCCATTTTTCAGGTTGCGACAGCTGGCGACTCTGCTGGGGACCCGGTTTCCCTAAGCGAGTCCCTCCTAGCTTTTGTAGGTTGTTTGTTTATTGGGTGTTTATTCTTTTGTACAGTTATTTATCTTTCAGCATTTACCTGCTTTATTGCATTGTGTACATATGACTGCCATATCTGCTGGTTCTGTTTGTGAGATGAGTTCTATACCCGGATTCGAGTGCAATTAAGATAGGAGAATGGCATAGTCTTGTTGACTTTTGTGGAGTTATTCCTTAACAAGTTGACTTGCAAGCCCATTCACTTGGTGGAGGTCATGTGGAGATCAATAATGTCACACAAGTAAGTTGTGGTTAGACATTACTTTTTCCAATATAGACCTTAGAAGCCAAGGACCTTAGTTTACCAAACCCATCTTGGCCTATTTGTAGGATGTAGTGCGAAAGTCGTTCAAGTGTAAGATTTGATACGATTGTTACGCGATACTACACTCATAAGAGTCTCTCTTGAGAATATTTTTGGAATACGAGTAGTCGTTCCTCCGATAATATCTGAAAGATGGGATTATGACTATGGGAACCTTTTGTAGAACATGTTTGGCAGGTTTAAACTTTAGTACACTCCCTTTGGGTGGTTCTTAACCTAAACTCCATGCTCGTGACTTACAACAAACCCTTGATTCATGGTCGATCCGTTCAGGTATCCTTAATATCAATGAAACTTGGGTGTTGATAAGGTGTAAACCATAATCCACCAAAATGGATGGTTGATATTAAGGATAACATGATCCATCCCATGACCTTTGTTTGGTGTGCTTTGCTTGATCCTCTTAATTTCTCTCCAGGCAGTGCAACCTGACAGATGTTCAAGCGGATCCAGCCATCCTGATTGATATGCAATTGCATTGCATAACATCATTCGCATATTTGCATCCAATATCTCATGCTTATTCATTTGCAGGGTATTCCCTTTTTAAGGGGGGGGGGATTAAAATTGAATAAGCAGTGCATCGCATACCATGCATACTAACCCTTGTTTGTTTTGCAGGTGTCACCGCAGTGTCTAATGTTTGTTCCCTGTTTCAGGAAGTTATTGGTCCCAAGCGAGTTCACAGGTACCCGACAAAGGAAAACCGTCCACGACTAGCAATGGACCAGATACAGAAAGAACTGGTTGATATGCGTGAAAGGATGGATCAGTTCATGACATTGATGACTGGTATGGCAGAAGGCCAGGCGAAGCTGAAGGAATTGGTTGAGCAACCGAGGCCCGATCCAGAGGTGGAAATACCAAGTGCTGAGGGGAACCCTGGTAACCCTGGGAACCCCGGTAACCCTGGGAACGTTGATAACCCTGTGAACACTGGAAACGCGGGTAACGCAAATGTTGATGGAAACCCGGGTAATGTTGGCAACACGGGAAATGTTGGGAATGGTATTGGCGGAAGGTACAATATGAATCAAGGGATTCGGATTAACCGGCGCCCCGTTACTGAAGATTGTTAGTATGATCAATTTTCTTTGCATGACGAGACCCTCGAGACCACTCGCCGTATGGATGAGCTTGCTGAGAAGCTCAAATCTTTGGAGTCTCAAAATTCATTAGGTTTTGATGTCACCAATCTTGGTCTGGTTCAGGGAGTAAGGATCCCTCACAAGTTCAAACCCCCTACTTTTGAGAAATACAACGGGGCTTCTTGCCCACACACTCATCTCCAATCTTATTTGGGAAGGTTGGGAGCTCACACGGAAGATGAAAAGCTGTGGATGTACTATTTTGAAGACAGTCTAACTGGAGCTTCTCGTGAATGGTATTCTCATTTGTCTCGCACTACCATCAAGAGCTGGAAAGACTTGGCAGAGGCTTTTATCAAGCAATATCAATACAACTTGGACATGGCTCCAAATCGGACCTTGTTGCAAGGAATGTCTCAGACTACCAAGGAAACCTTTAGAGAATATGCTCAGCGTTGGAGACAGATTGCTGCATCCGTCCAACCCCCTATGTCTGAAAGGGAGATGGCGGACATGTTCATGAACACGCTTCAAGGCAATTATATCGAGAGATTGGCTGCTTTCCCGTCAATCAGCTTTGCAGAGATAGTGATTGCTGGAGAAAGAATCGAGAGTCTGTGGAAGATGGGCCGAATTCAAGAGAACAGTGCTTCCAACTCATCAGTTCCCAAGAAACCGTTTGCTGGTAATGGTCAGCGAAGAAGAGGAGGTGAGACGAGCGTTGTATATGCCGGCAGAGGCAGGGGCAGAGGACGCCCTAATTATTATCAAGATCAAGTGGCTGCAGTCACTATTCCAAAACCTGTTCCTCAACCGCAGTATCATCCGCAACAGCAACCCAGGTACAACAATCAACAACAAGGAGGTAATCCGGGTCAGCAGAGACACTATCAACAACGTTCAAGGCAGGCGGACCGGGTCATTGAGCCAATCCCAATGCCTTATTCTGCATTACTTCCCAAGCTGATTGACATGAATCTGGTTACGTTGAGAACTCTGGCCCCACCGGTCGATCCCAACAATCTGCCTAGAGGTTATGATGTCAACACCAGATGTGCTTTTCACTCCAACGCACCTGGCCATACTACAGATAATTGCAAGGCTCTCCAGCTAAAGGTACAAGATTTGAGAGATGCCCAGGCCATCAATTTTTCTCCGGTGCCTAATGTTATCCAAAACCCGATGCCAGCCCATGGCGGGCAGAGGATTAATGCTGTTGATAGTGGGGAAACTTTGAATTTGGTTTCTGATGTGACTAAAGTGAAGACTTCGTTATCGGTAATCAAAGACTGACTTTTGAAAGGACAGATTTTCCCTGGCTGTGGGGGAGAGTGCAGAAATTGTCAAGCTGCCGGGAACGAATGTGACAGTTTGAGAAAGGGTATTCAGCAACTGATGGATGAAGGTTGTCTTCAGTTCGATCAGACTCGTCCAGTGAAGAATGATGCGTCGACAGTAACGTTTTATTTCACTTCTGAAGAAATATATGTTCCTGAGAGACCCGCTCCGATGACAATATATTTCCCAGAAAGTCCAGCACCAATTTACTCTGACAACCCTCAACCGACTTTGATTGGTCCGGTCACCATCACGGTACCAGGACCTGTTCCGTATGAGAAAGACAGTGCTATCCCATGGCACTATGGGGCTGATATCTACTGCCAGGGGCAGAAAGTTAACGAAGAAGACATTGACATTGGTAGCTCCGCTGTAGACAATGTTGGAGGGATTGGTGGCTTCACTCGCAGTGGACGCCTATTTACACCATCAACATTACACACGATTACTGAAGTTGAGGCAGCTGCCAAGGCTAAAGGAAAACAGGTATCCACCGAAGAGGTTACTACCTAGGAAGCTCCTCCTAAGACCGCATTCGAGAAGGAAGTGGATGAGTTTATGAGGATTATCAAGAAAAGTGACTACAAGGTAGTCGACCTGCTAAATCAGACACCCTTAAAGATCTCCATTCTCTCACTACTGATGTGCTCTGAGGCACACAGAGAAGCCCTGTTGAAAGTAATGAACATGGCCAATGTTCCACCAGAGATAACTGCTAACCAGTTAGAGTAGGTAGTTTTAAATGTAAACGCTAGCCATACGCTAGGTTTCACTGATTATGACCTGACGTCTGAGGGCAGGAATCACAACAAAGCCTTGCATATCATAATGGAATGCAAAGGGACGGTGCTTTCCCATGTTTTGGTTGATATAGGCTCTTCTCTGAATGTTCTTCCAAAGAAAGCCTTGATGAAGTTGGATTGCGACAACGCCACCCTGAGGCCGAGTAATTTGGTTGTGAGGGCTTTTGATGGCTCTAAGCGAGCTGTTTGTGGCGAAGTTGAGTTGCCAGTTAAGATTGGACCGTAGGTATTCAAGAGTACCTTTTATATGATGGATATCCAGCCTGCCTATAGCTGTTTGCTAGGTCGGCCCTGGATTCACGCTGCCGGTGCTGTTACTTTTACTCTCCACCAGAAGCTCAAATATGGACTAGAAGGCCAGTTCGTCACTGTCTGTGGTGAAGAGGATATTTTTGTTAGCCACCTGTCTACGTTTAAGTATGTGGAGATGGATGGCGAGATGCATGAGATGCTGTGTCAGGGCTTCGAAACTATAAACATCAGTGAGGTCGTGCCCGAAGCTGTCTTTTCACCTGAGTCTGAGAAGATCGGGACTTCTATCTCTTCATACAAACAAGCTGTTGAAGTGGTTAAGGCAGGTAATGCCCAAGGCTGGGGCAAATTTGTGGAGCCAATCATCAAAGAAGACAAGTTTGGATTGGGGTATACTCCGGGGTCTCAGAAGAATGAAGTCGGTACTTTCTCCAGCAGGGGTTTGGTTTCTCCCCACACCGTCAATGCTGCAAAGGAAGACAAAGCTGACGGTGACTGTGACTTAGATAGCTGGATTCGCCCGTGTGTCCCAGGAGAAAAGCTCGACAATTGGTCGTCTGAAAAAGTCGTCCGGTTTACTCTACTGAAGGAGTAATTTTTATTATTTTCCTTTTATCACATGCATAATAAAGTCTTACACTTTGACCAAGGTGTAATGACTCATCTGTAGGGCCATCCATTTAGTTACATTTCACAATTATTTTCATCATCAATAAATGACAGCTTTTGCAAACAATTTTGTGTTCTCTTTCTTTCAATTATTTTTACTTTTACAAAAAATGGCAAGGTTTCTTTTTCATGTTTCTTTTTCGCTTTTCTTTCCAAAAAACACCTCGTAAAACTGATCACCCAGATCTCACTGCTAACGACACTGCTATGGCCAAGTATGACTTCGACAATCCTATCTATCAAGCCGAAGAAGGGGCTGAGGAAGATTGTGAATTGCCTGAGGAGTTAGCCAGGTTGTTGAAACAGGAGGACCGAGCTATTACACCTTATCAGGAAGTGATTGAGACCATCAAAATTGGTACCGAAGACGACAAGAAAGAGATCAAGATCGGGGCCAGTATACAGGCCGAGAGGAAAAGACCGTTGATCATGTACTTGACTGTGTTAGAAAGGTCAATAGGTTGTGTGCTCAGTCAGCATGACGAGTCAGGTCGAAAAGAGCATGCAATATACTACCTTAGCAAAAAGTTTACCGACTATGAACAAAGATACTCACTGCTCGAGAAAACTTGCCGCGCTTTGGCATGGGCTGCTCGCCGACTAAGACAGTATATGTTGACTCACACGACTTTATTGATATCAAAGATGGATCAAGTCAAGTATATTTTTGAAGAGCCAGTGTTTACCGGAAGGGTTGCTAGGTGGCAAATGATGCTGACAGAGTATGACATCTAATACACTTCACAAAAAGCCATCAAAGGAAGTGTCTTGTCAGACTATCTTGCCGAGCAACCGATTGATGATTACCAATCTATGAGGTTCTACTTTCCTGATGAGGACATCATGTTTCTCAAATCGAAAGATTGCGAGGAACCACTCCCGGAGGAGGGGCCTGACCCTGAATCCAAATGGATTATGATGTTTGATGGGGCGGTCAACGTCAATGGTCGCGGAGTTGGTGCAGTGTTGATCACGCCGGAGGGGGTTCATATGCCATTTTGTGCCAGAGTAACTTTTCCCTGCACCAACAGTGAAGCCGAATACGAAGCTTGTATCCTAGGACTTGAGGAAGCCATCAACCTACGGATTAAAACCCTGGATGTAGTTGAGGAAAAGAGACTAGCAACTATATGCCATGGCCAACTATATCAGAGACGGATGAAGAGAGCATTTGATCAGAAAGTACGCCCTCGGGAGTGTCAAGTCGATGAATTGGTACTCAAAAGAATTCTTCCTCCCAACACAGATCACAAGGGAAAATGGACACCGAACTATGAGGGTCCATACGTGGTTAAAATAGTTTTTCTCTGACGGAGCTTTGATGCTAACAACCTTGGATGGCAAAGACTTCCCATCCCCTGTCAACTCAGACGCAGCTAAAAAATACTTCGCATAAAATTGACCCACTGGACAATTAAAAAGAATAGTCCAAGCAAAAAAGGGCATCCCGACGAACCAAAAAAAGAATAAAGAGGTTCGTGAAAAAATTAAGGATATAATAAAAAAAAATGTACACCCGGTGAGTCGAAAACCCGAAAGGGAGACTCAGGCAAAAAAGGGTATCCCGATGGATTGAAAACCCAAAAGGGCGGTCCATGCAAAAGTTAGGGAATAAGCGAATGACTGCGATCTGAGTTCATCCGTGTTACATCACCGTTTCATTCAATCCGGCAATCTTCGAAGGTTAAAAATCGTCTAACCATCCACTTCAGAAAGCAAGATGAGCAGAGCGTCTTGAGGACATACGAGCCATATCAGAGTCGAAACTCAGTGGGACCCCGTTCCACATTGCCATTAGGATAGTTTCTCTTGTTCAATTTATTGCGATCGCCTCTTTCCAGGGATCAACTTCCTGATGTACTCGCCTATTCCTGGCACAAATTTTTCAACCAACAAGAGTCGAATAATTCAGTTAAAAAGCCTCTTTATTTTTCATTTATCAGTTTGTTTGCAAAAGATGTCTAAATTCTTGAGGAAACATATTGCATCTGAATATAATGGTGGCTTTTGCAGATGATTTATATAGGAAAACATTTAAAATTGCTTTGAATGTGCCTAATCCCGGACAGTGAATTCAAACCTAGTAATCCCCCGGGGCAAACCTAGTAATGCCAAGCCGTGAATCCCCATCCCCAAGCGGTTGACAAAGTCTATCCTCAGCAGAGCCTATCCCCAGTAGAGTTGACAGTATCCAGACTGTATATCCCCAGTAGATTTGACAGTATCCAGACTGTCTATCCCCAGCGGAGTTGACAGTGCCAGACTGTACCTTTCCAGCAACAGCGGAGTAGTTGCATACCCAACAGACAAGATGGCGGTGTTCCCAGTTTTCATCTCATTCCCCAGCAGATTATTTTTAACAGATTTGTTTTAATCCCCAGCTTGAGGATGATTAGCAAGTTCATATCCCCAGCAAAGGTCGATTCATACGACACTTCCCCAGAAAGTGCTTTCCTCACAGACTCTCCTCGCAGAGCCTCGCCAAGCAATGTTTCCATAGTTGATACTTCCCCAGCAAGGTCAACTTTTCAAAAAAGGCCGATTTATTTTCGGTGGCTCCCCGGTCCCGGTAGACGGATCGTTCCCCACAGAGCATTCAAGGATTGATACAGCGATCCGTTCCCTACCAGAGTTTGCTTCCCCAAGCAGATTTCTTTTTACACCATGCATAACATTTGCATATGCATGCATATCATATCAAGCATACACATAAGCTGATAAACAGGTCCTTCAAAGCAGACTGAAGAATTGCTTTACAACCAGAGTCATGAGATCCAGCCAGAGGATCAAGTGTGAGTGATCTAGCCTGAGGGTCATTTTTGAAGATTCAACCTGAGAATCGTTTGTCCAGTGATCCAGCCTGAGGGTCATTTTTGAAGATTCAGCCTGAGAATCATTTTCCAGTGATCCAGCCTGAGGGTCATTTTTGAAGATTCAGCCTGAGAATCGTTGATCCATCCTGAGGGTCATTTTTGAAGATTCAGCCTGAGAATCGTTGATCCAGCCTGAGGGTCATTTTTGAATATTCAGCCTGAGAATCATTTTCCAGAGATCCAGCCTGAGGGTCATTTCGAAGACTCAACCAGAGAATCGACTACGCGCGTTATTTCCCTTGCAAGCCAGCTGGAGGAATAGATTGACAGCTCAACAGAAAATCAACCTACAAGAGGATCCAGCCCGCGGATCGCATTTAAAAAACAAAGTCTAATCGAAGAGTCGTTATAACATGTTCTAGCCTGAAGAATATGTACGAAGCTGCATATCTAACATTAAGATTGGGCGCAGATTTCGAAAGAGAGTCAACCAGCGCATGCCTCAGATGCGAGATCCTGATGATAGGAATTTATCATCAAATCAATCCAGATCTAGCCAGAAGATCGAAGTCAGGTCTAGCCCGAAGACCGGAAATAGATTCAGCCAGAGAATCAAAACAATTCAGATCTAGCCAAAAGACCAAGAATAGATTCAGCCAGAGAATCAAAGAAGATAGATTCAGCCAGAGAATCGAAACAAAGTAGATCTAGCTAGAAGATCGAAGAATATCTATCCAGAAGATCAAAGTGGATCTAGCCAGAAGATCGAAGTCAGGTCTAGCCCGAAGACCGGAAATAGATTCAGCCAGAGAATCAAAACAATTCAGATCTAGCCAGAAGATCGAAGAAGATCTAGCCAGAAGATTGAAACCGTATCCAGCCCGAGGATCAAAATTAATATCCAACTAGAGGACTAAATTGAGTATAGATTCAGCCAGAGGATCGAAACTCCAGATTAAGTCAGAAGACTGATTCAGATTCAGCCAGAGGATCGGAAGAAAAATAAACAGTGCGGTGTATTTCAGCATTTTTGTGGTGTTCTCGGAGCGCAAATTTTCGGTCTATCTTTGGTATTCAATCACAGCTCACCCTGTTTGTCTGATAAGCTGTTCGCTTTCATCCTGCTCGGGTTAGCTGACGACTGAATAGGGGAAGCTGTAACACCCCAAAATTTTCCCTCCTTATTCACGCATTCATTTTTAGGTCATTTAACATTGTCGCAACCTAATAAAATGGAATGCGAAAAAAAACAACCGGCGAAGAAAGACAGGAGAGTCGCCACCGTGCGTTATTTATCCCAAAGGAGGGAAAGGAAACGCTCGAAGTAAACCTAGAAAAAGGAAAGGACAAGACAGGGTCTCGCAACCAAATCTTGGGTTCGGGAGTCGATTATGCGAAGGGAAGGTATTAGCATCCCTACGCATCCGTAGTACTCTACGGGATCCACTTTTGTAGTTTTTATCTAAAGGGTGTGGGTTTATCTAATGTGTTATTTACTAAAAAAAGGGGTCCGAGAGAAAATGACTCGCACGGATGTCGCATCCACTGCATACGTATCTCATCTGAATATGAGAATCAGAGTCTTCGTAGCTCGGCTACCTAGGGGTTAAGGGTAATTGTGCTCGCCAAGACATCACGTCTTATGCCTACGTATCTCATCTAGGAATGAGAATCAGAGCAAGCCGTAGTTCGGCTAACTACGGGGTTATGGATTGGGTTTTGGACGAACGACGTTACTACGCAATCTACCGGATGCTCGACCTTTGGCGACTTACTCGCCTGTAGTAGAAGGAGTTAACGTGTTCTTAGGAGAAGAAAAACCAATGAATTTGTTTGTGTTTTAGGAACGCTCAGGCAAAAGGGAAATCCTAGACGAAGGAACCTGCATAAAGTAAACACACAAAACATTGCCTCCTATCGAGGTCTTCCAGCTAAGAAAGCGGTAAAAATACGGGAAAATGTAAAAGTACCACACAGATAAAGATCCGAAGTAACAGTAATTAACGGAACAAGGAAACCCTGAGATCCTCCCAAGCTAACACCATCAAAGAAAGTGAGTCAGTACAGGTAATCGGAATGAAACCTCCAGGCGGTATCCCACAAATTAAGTGGAACACCAGGCAAACCATCTTTGCAAGAGTCATATGAGCCCTCACAAAACAAAACTCAACAAACAGGTTAGAGAAACAAAATAGGGTAACCAAGAGTTGCCCCCAAATCAAAATGTAACCACATGAATCATGCCATTAAAATTCACAAAAAGCTCACAAAAAGCAATCAAGGGTAGGAGGCCTAAACCTCTTGTCAAACACATGCATCAAAAGGGTATCAAATTCACCCATAATACCTCATACATTTAGAGCATTCAAATTAAAGGCATAAAGATGATGGATATAGGGTAAACCTGATTGGAGAGATCGGTGGAAATCAAATGGCACGAATGGATTTGCAAACCAATGTTAGGGTTTGCTTGAGTTGAAAGTGTGTGAGTCAGAATGAACCTTTCAGAGTTGCCTGGAGGTTGCTGCAGATTAATTCTCACTCTCTCTGTCTAGGTTTCTCTCCAGGTTTTGTCCAGGGAAACCTCAGAGTGTTTTGCTTCTCTCCCTTTTTCTGTCTGTTCTCCCTCTTTTATAACCTGATTTTCATGGCTTTGTGGGCTCAAATGAGAGAGGTCCAAGTCTGAGATTTTTCTTTTATTTATTTATTTAATTAATTTTTTTATTATTTTTTTTTCTTTTATTTTATTATTTTTTTTCTTTCGTTTTCCGTTTTTTTTCTTCGCTTTTTTTTCAAAACACGTGGGCTTCGCCTAGCGAGCATGATAGCTCATGAACAAACCTTTGCCCCTTCAAGATTAACGTTTTGACTGACGAATAGACCCCTGTTGGAAGTAACTTAAGTCTTTCCCTTGTGTTGACTGATCATCTAAATAGAACCCACAAAGTGTCCTGGATGATGTTCAAGCTTTTTGGAGCTAATCCCGATTGACATGATGAAATGCAATGTATCTAATGTTAAATGACCTAAAATTGAATGCGTGAATAAGGAGGGCAAATTTTGGGGTGTTACAGCTTCCCCTATTCAGTCGTCAGCTAACCCGAGTAGGATGAAAGCGAACAGCTTATCAGACAAACAGGGTGAGCTATGATTGAATACCAAAGACAGACCGAAAATTTGCGCTCCGAAAACACCATAAAAATGTTGAAATACATTGCGCTGTTTATTTTTCTTCCGATCCTCTGGCTGAATCTGAATCAGTCTTCTGACTTAATCTGGAGTTTCGATCCTCTGGCTGAATCTATACTCAATTTAGTCCTCTGGTTGGATGTTAATTTTGATCCTCGGGCTGGATACGGTTTCAATCTTCTGGCTAGATCTTCTTCGATCTTCTGGCTAGATCTGAATTGTTTCGATTCTCTGGCTGAATCTATTTCCGGTCTTCGGGCTAGACCTGACTTCGATCTTCTGGCTAGATCCACTTTGATCTTCTGGATAGATATTCTTCGATCTTCTAGCTAGATCTACTTTGTTTCGATTCTCTGGCTGAATCTATCTTCTTTGATTCTCTGGCTGAATCTATTCTTGGTCTTCTGGCTAGATCTGAATTGTTTTGATTCTCTGGCTGAATCTATTTCCGGTCTTCGGGCTAGACCTGACTTCGATCTTCTGGCTAGATCTGGATTGATTTGATGATAAATTCCTATCATCAGGATCTCGCATCTGAGGCATGCGCTGGTTGACTCTCTTTCGAAATCTGCGCCCAATCTTAATGTTAGATATGCAGCTTCGTACATATTCTTCAGGATAGAACATGTTATAATGACTCTTCGATTAGACTTTGTTTTTTAAATGCGATCCGCGGGCTGGATCCTCTTGTAGGTTGATTTTCTGTTGAGCTGTCAATCTATTCCTCCAGCTGGCTTGCTGGGGAAATAACGCTCGTAGTCGATTCTCTGGCTGAATCTTCGAAATGACCCTCAAGCTGGATCTCTGGAAAACGATTCTCAGGCTGAATCTTCAAAAATGACCCTCAGCCTGGATCAACGATTCTCAGGCTGAATCTTTAAAAATGACCCTCAGGATGGATCAACGATTCTCAGGCTGAATCTTCAAAAATGACCCTCAGGCTGGATCACTGGAAAACGATTCTCAGGCTGAATCTTCAAAAATGACCCTCAGGCTGGATCACTGGACAAACGATTCTCAGGCTGAATCATCAAAAATGACCCTCAGGCTAGATCACTCACACTCGATCCTTTGGCTGGATCTCATGACTCTGGTGTTAAAGCAATTCTTCAGTCTGCTTTGAAGGACCTGTTTATCAGCTTATGTGTATGCTTGATATGATATGCATGCATATGCAAATGTTATGCATGGTGTAAAAAGAAATCTGCTTGGGGAAGCAAACTCTGGTAGGGAACGAATCGCTGTATCAATCCTTGAATTCTCTGTGGGGAACGATCCGTCTGCCGGGACCGGGGAGCCACCGAAAATAAATCGGCCTTTTTTGAAAAGTTGACCTTGCTGGGGAAGTATCAACTATGGAAACTTTGCTTGGCGAGGCTCTGCGAGGAGAGTCTGTGAGGAAAGCACTTCCTGGGGAAGTGTCGTATGAATCGACCTTTGCTGGGGATATGAACTTGCTAATCGTCCTCAAGCTGGGGATTAAAACAAATCTGTTAAAAATAATCTGCTGGGGAATGAGATGAACACTGGGAACACCGCCCTTTTGTCTGTTGGGTATGCAACTACTCCGCTGTTGCTGGAAAGATACAGTCTGGCACTGTCAACTCCACTGGGGATAGACAGTCTGGATACTGTCAACTCTACTGGGGATAGGCTCTGCTGAGGATAGACTTTGTCAACCGCTTGGGGATGGGGATTCACGGCTTGGCATCCAGTTCCTGTGACCTATAACCAAAAAAATACACGTATGCCCCGGGGGATTACTCGGTTTAAATTCACCGTCCGGGATTAGGCACATTCAAAGCAATTTTAAATGTTTTCCTGTGCAAATCATCTGCAAAAGCCACCATTATATTCAGATGCAATATGTTTCCTCAAGAATTCAGACATCTTTTGCAAACAAACTGATAAATGAAAAATAAAGAGGCTTTTTAACTGAATTATTCGACTTTTGTTGGTTGAAAAATTTGTGCAAGGAATAGGCGAGTACATCAGGAAGCTGATCCCTGGAAAGAGGCGATCGCAATAAATTGAACAAGAGAAACTATCCTAATGGCAATGTGGAAACGGGGTCCCACTGAGTTTCGACTCTGCTATGGCTCGTATGTCCTCAAGACGCTCTGCTCATCTTGCTTTCTGAAGTGGATGGTTAGACGATTTTTAACCTTCGAAGATTGCCGGATTGAATGAAACGGTGATGTAACACGGATGAACTCAGATCGCAGTCATTCGCTTATTCCCTAACTTTTGCGTGGACCGCCCTTTTGGGTTTTCAATCCACCGGGATACCTTTTTTTGCCTGAGCCGCCCTTTCGGGTTTTCGACTCACCGAGTGTACATTTTTTTTTGATTATATCCCTAATTTTTGCCCGAACCTCTTTATTCTTTTTTTGGTTCGTCGGGATGCCCTTTTTTGCATGGACTATTCTTTTTACTTGTCTTAGTGGGTCAATTTTATGCGAAGTATTTTTTAGCTGCGTCTGAGTTGACAGGGGATGGGAAGTCTTCGCCATCCATGGTTGTTAGCATCAAAGCTCCTTCAAAGAAAAACTCTTTTAACCACGTATGGACCCTCATAGTTCGGTGTCCATTTGCCCCTGTGATCTGTCTTGGGAGCTTTTGAGTACCAATTCACCGACTTGACACTTCCGAGGGCGTACTTTCTGATCAAATGCCCTCTTCATCCGTCTCTGATATAGTTGGCCATGGCATATAGCTGCTAGTCGCTTTTCCTCAACTACATCCAGGGTTTTAATCCGTAGGTTGATGGCTTCCTCAAGTCCTAGGATACAAGCTTCGTATTCGGCTTCATTGTTGGTGCAGGGAAAAGTTACTCTGGCACAAAATGGCATATGAACCCCCTCCGGCGTGATCAACACTGCACCAACTCCGCGACCATTGACGTTGACCGCCCCATCAAACATCATAATCCATTTGGATTCAGGGTTAGGCCCCTCCTCCGGGAGTGGTTCCTCGCAATCTTTCGATTTGAGAAACATGATGTCCTCATCAGGAAAGTCGAACCTCATTGATTGGTAATCATCAATCGGTTGCTCGACAGGATAGTCTGACAAGACACTACCCTTGGTTGCTTTTTGTGAATTTTAATGGCATGATTCATGTGGTTTATCTAATGTTAAATGACCTAAAAATGAATGCGTGAATAAGGAGGGCAAATTTTGGGGTGTTACACCATGCATGGAGCCCCCCTTCATTCATGCAAGTTTGAAATCACACTTTCAGATTTGGCATTAGCTATAAATACATGGCATGAGAGCTTCCATTACACACACCAATTCAACCTGAAATGCTGCAGAAATCTTTCCCTAACCATCACTAAAGAAGCAATTGCATTTTCTTCAAAAATTTTCAGATCTAGAATTCAGCTTCATCTGGTTGTATTCTTAGATCTAATGCTTCTAGACCTTCACCACACATCTCATTGAACTTCTGTTTTGATAAAACAAGCAAGGTTTCAAGCTCAAATCACCAGAACTCAAGCTTACCTTCCAACTGGTATTTCCTTCGATTCTCCCAATCCATTGACCTATTGGCTTAGATTTTGTGTTGGCTGAAGTCCTCTCAATAGAGGCATCATGTTTATGCTTTTAATTTTTGCAATTCATTAAGTTCATGATGAACACCAGATTTTTCCATCTCTGATTTCTCACACCATGGAGATCTAGAGGAAAAAAGGATGGTACAGGGATGATGTACATCATCCCAGCTTTCTATTGATGTATAGATCGCACGATTTGGTTGAGGTTTTAATTTCTGCAATTTGGCCGGAATTCTGGAGCTCACCGGAGAAGACGGTGGCTCCGGTGGCTTCATCGTCTCCAGATCAAATCCTGGCCGTGTGATCTAATCTCCAGATTTAATCTCGTCCCTTGCTTGTTATGACTTCTATTTCTTTCCCATGTGCACGCTTTGACTTGGATCCATTGTATGCACGCGCTGAGAGTCCTTGGATGCGCCACCTCATTTAATGAGGTTGATCCAACGTGCCATGATTTTTCTCATTTTCTGAATTTCTTTATATTTTTGTTTAATTCCATTTTATTTCAAAAATTAATATCTCTTTCATTTTTTATCCAAAAAATATGGGACCAATTGCATTATTTCCCAAATAAATTCTAGTTTCTATTTCTGATTTTTAATATTTTTTATTTTGTCATTTGATATTTTTTGTGAATTTTCTCTTTTCTGGTTATTTTTAATTCATTTTAAATAGCTTTTGATATTCAAAAAAATGCAAAAATATTTTCCTAACCTATTTGAATGATGATGGATCTATGAAAAATATTCTCATCAATTTTTGAGTTGATTTGAGATTTATTTGAGATTTTAGTTCAATTAGGTTATTTTTATTCATTTTTAATTGATTTAAAATAGTTTCTGACTTTTAAAAATGCTGAATTTTTTTGTCAAAGTTTGTTTGACCTTGTTGAACTTAGGATAAATCACTTGGACCTCTCAAGGTTGATTGGAAGTGATTTTGAAGTTTGACCTTTCTTTAATATTTTAATTCAAGTTTATTTTTAATATTAAAAAATACCAAAAAATAGTTTATTCATTTCTTGACTTCCAATCTTCATCTCACTTCTGTTTTTGATTGTTTGACCTTGAATTTCAATGTTATTGGTCAACATATGAGGATTGGCATGTGATGTTCCATTTAATGCATTTATATTTCTTTTACCATTTTTGTCATTTCCATTTCTCTTATTCATCTCCTTCTTCTTCTTCTTCTTCTTTTCTTTTTGATCAATGAGTTGAAGGTTGATAAGTTAGCATTGATTAGGGAGATTTAACCTTTCTTGATTCAAATCTAATTCATCTTGATCAATTGATCAAGTGAATGGCTTTCCATTAAGGATATGTTGTCTTTTAAATCATGCAAAAGGCTTAAACCAATACAAGATCAATTTTCTTCTCCTTTTTGGCATGACAAGTTGTTAGGACTTGGTTCACTAATCAAGACTCCTAACTTGTGTTTGTTGCCTACATTATTATTGACCGACCTTAGATAGTTGTGACTTCTACATAAGTCCAATTACGATTGCTTAACATAGCGCTAAATTTGCCTTATGGCACACTAACTACTAACACTAACTATTGACAATTAACATTTACTTTATGCAATTTACTTTAATGCAATTTACTATTCTTGCACATATTATCCATTTGCTTTTCTCTTTGCTCACTTGAGCACATGTTTATGTTAATGCCATTTGCCTTTAGCTCACTTGAGCACATAATTGTGTATATATTATTTTGCTTGTGTTTTGTGTTGATTGTGGTGAACCAAATGCAAAGAAATGGACTTAGTTTCTAAGACTTTCCCTATGCAAAGAAATGGAGAATTGGACTTAGATTCTAGGACCTTCCTTATGAAAAATTGGAGTAAATGGACCTTAATGATGAAGATGGATTAGAAGAACCAAATCTCTAAACTCACTCTTGTCCATTCTTGTTTTACTTCATGGAACTTTTGATGTGTGTGCTTTTGTGCTAGGAGTTTCCATTTGAGCTTAATTGGAGGACCATTGCCATGTTCATCTAAGTGGAAGAATCAAGATACATTGAGGATCTCTTGCGAGACTTGTTTGATTGCTTATGCTTTGTGGTGGCTTTATTCCAAAGGATGGGAGCTACTTGGATCATCAATATGATCTCAAGAGAGGAACTCCTTGTGTGGTTTTGTCCCTTATCCCTCATCTTTTTGTTTTACTTAGGACTTAGCCCTTCTTTTTCTTCTCTCCACTCTAACCCAAGCCAAAACCTTTTGTGCAAACATTTAATTATTGTTTTCAAATGTTAGAAACCTAAGCCTTATGCTTTTGATTTTCAAACTTTCTTTTCATAACACTTATTTTGAATTGAACTTTTAAGTCAACTTTGACCATTTTTGTATATACTTATAATTGGTAAATATAACCCATTCAAATTTCTTTTTGTGGTTCCAATGGCCACTTTCTTAATCAAATTTTCCATAACCTTTAGTTATTAGGTTTGAGTTATCTTTGTGGTAGATGTAATACTCACCTATATTCTTAGTGATGGACAATGAGTCTTCCATGCTTATTATAGGGTGAACCCCTCACTAGCATGTTGAAGTTATCCTCACATGGTGGATTTGTGGTTTGGTTGAGTTTTCTCCCTTTGATAACAAAAGACCTTAAGGCTTTTGGACCAATCAATTTACCAACTCATTTTGATATTTTTACCCCGAACTACGAGGTTTTGATCCAATCTTGTTATAATATGGTACGTAGGCAATGGGTTTATCCATCCAAACACAAAATGTAAATAAACTTGTACATTCTCCTCTCATCTCTTCAATCATGTTTGCACAAACAAAATTTTCACAAAACAACAACCTTGCCACAAGTATGAAAAGGGCTCCCTAGGAGTACCTAGGATGTTTTGGGTGCCTAACACCTTCCCATTGCATAACCAACCCCCTTACCCAGATCTCTGTTTCTTTTACTAGTTTTTGTTAAAACTATTATGTTTTTGTTCGCTTTCTAACCATTCCTTTGGTTAAATAGAAGTGCGGTGGCGACTCGACTTGTTTGATTTACCTTGGATTTAGTCAATATCTCTAATGATAACGAATACCCCGCTACAGTAACTTGTTTCAGAGATGGGCGTGAGTATTTCTACCTGATCATAAGTTGCTCAAGTGAATTTTTCGACGGTTAAGCTCAGGTCAAGTGAGTCTCAGGGAAGGGTTATTGAGTGTTTTGGAAGCTTGAGTGATGTGTGGTGAGTGTTTATGGGAAGTGGTTTAGGGTTGAAAAGCTTTGAAACCAAAAATTTGATACTCTGTTAATGGAGGTTTGAGGGAGAAAGTCAGATATTGATGAGGGCCTTTTTTAGCGTACCTTGGCAATGAGACACCTTCACCTATTTATAGGGAAAGTGTTTGGATGGTTTGGGAGGGAATTGGAAGGATTTTGGACATAATTGGAATGTGAGTGGTAGTGTGGTTGGAGTTGCCTTGGGGGACATGGAATTGGCTAGCATCTGTGACCATTTGCACTGCAGGCAAGTTTGTCTTAGCCCACAGCATGTTTCTGGAACGACCAAAGGCCATGAGACACCCGAATTTAGAATTAAATTTTTTCCATTGGGATCAAAAGGAATGAGTTAGAGGACTTGGCATGCTGAATTACATATTCTGATTGATGTGCAATTGGCTTGTGTACCAAGGCAAGACACCAACTTTAAACCAAGGCCAAATAAAATTGGCTTGTGCACTTTGCTTCAATTTTGGGCCATTTGTTATTTGCTATGAACTTGATTGAATGAAAAAATAACCAGGTCAAAAGGGCTCGTGGTTTGGAAATGGCAATGTGTCAAAGTAGGGGTCATGACATGATTTTAGGGCATGGTAGGCATGTTGAACCAACTTGGCCAATATCAAGATTGAACCGCTTCCTCAATGAATTAGGTATTGGACCTTGAAACAAAATTAGAGAGGAAGTTATTCAGGACATTTGGATCAAATTGGAATTTAAAAATCTTGAAAAATGAAGAAGTTATGGTCTTTGAAATTTCCCATAGGCCATTCTTGCCATAATGTGACCAACCAACATGACCTAGTTTTAGGGTTTTCGTGATTTCTTTCTTTTCAATATACAATGATGGATGTTTTGAATCAAATGATCATATCATGATGGGAAATGAAGTTGGGACCTTTGTGGGATGATTTTAGGTCAAATTGGTGGGTGGATCAAGTAATGGAAAGTTGAAAAATCATGTATGAACTAAACACTTGTAACATGGATTGGGATGGTGTTTAAATGGTTGATTTGGATTGTAATGGACATGAAATGATGTTGAATGAGTGGTCGGGTGATTGGATGGCCAAAAAATGATCAAGTTCAATGGTCAAGAAGTCCCCAAATTAGGGTTTCTTGAGCCATAAGTTTCATAAAGAACCATGGTCAGATGAACTAGGGTTTGAGATGTAAGGGTCAAATTGAGATGTCTAAAGGACATGTAGAATGAACAAACTTTGGATTTAAGGGGTCCTCAAAGACATGTTCAAGATACATGGTGCATCAAGAATTGTACAAGCCAAAAGAAGGGTCAAGAGCTAGGGTTTGGTCTTTGGGTGACCAAATGAATCTTGAGGCTTCTTTAAAGGGGAATCACCACCCAAATTGGACTTGGATGTCTTGAGTGGTACTCCAAGATTTATGGGATGCTTGGGGATGAGATTAGGGTTAAGGTGGCTTGGGCACACCTTAACATGATCAGAGGATCTTGGGGCTTTACAGATGAATCTAATGCCTTAGACTTGTGGTTATTAAACACAAATGTATACGAGATGATATGTATGATATGTGAGCTTAAGGTTTAGGGCTCAAGAAGATGAGATGGGGTAGGGAAAATTTGAGGGTATGACAGTTGCCCCTATTTAATCTTCTCGGACATGAAGGTATGAATAACGACTGTAAGACCCCAATTTTTACCCTAAGATCCCTCATGCTATCTCATCATATGCATTGACATTTAGATAACACCTTAGCATCCTCCTTACCCCTCATTCATTGGGTTTGCATTGGGAGAGATCACCAAGCATATTTTATTATATCATACTTCATTTTTATTTGTTTACTAACCAAAATACCAAAAATATGTCAATGTATAGTTTGTTGCTTTTGTAGGAAGTATGTATGCTCACCTATGCTCTATCAAGCTCATATCTAGGGTTTAAGACCCTCAATGCAAGAAGAGCAATCAAAAAATTGTTCACATTGGCTATAGACATCATATACGGATCCCCATTATCTTCACATGTTATTTTGATCAAGAAATTATCAAGAGTTTGGAGTTTGTTTGCCTTGGAAACCCTAAATCATATAGGTATCTTATGTGACTCCTTCAACAAGTTTCTTCAACAATTGATAAAATATTTCAAGGTATACTTCATATTAAATCATCCTACACATATATGATCCTCCATTAATCCCAAAAGTTAATATAATGTCAAGCTAGCAAGATGGTTCATGGTGGTTGACCAGAGAAAGTCAATTGGTCAAAAATGGGGTTCCCTAGACCCTATCTCCTACAATTTTTGTCATATGAAAATGATTCCAAGATAAAAGTTACTCAAAATGACATTCTAAACAATTTTCATGTTAAAGTAAATAGCTAATGTTGCTTGGAAAGTCATTTTTTATGGTGAAAGATTATAGGTCATTTTGTCTGAACCCTAGTTTGGAGGTCAACTTCCCAAGACCATAACTTGCTCAATTTTTGTGAGATGAAAACCATTAAAATTTAATGATAAAATTCAATATGTCTACTTCAACTTCAATGTTTGGAGGAAGTTCAAATTCAAATTGCAAATGGATGTGCCAAGAGGAAACATTATAGGTCATTTTGGGCCAATACCATTGAACAAGTGATTTTCCTCAACTTCTAAAATGCATAACTACTTCATGCTAAACATAACTGAGGTCAAATTTGTGACCAAATAGAATGTGTTTTAAATAGATACAACTTTTATGAAGGATCTTTTTTCATTTGAAGTCCATAGAAAAAGTTATTCAAGGTGGAAGAAGTGAACATTTGACTTGGGACTTAGAAAATTTTCAAATATGTTTGATTTCCCAAACTTCCACTTCAAAGTTCATCATGATCCAAGCTTCAATATAAGAAGTGTTCAACATTAAAGTTGTTCCCCTTGATCTCACCTTTCCAAAAAGTCCAAGATCATCTCATTTGGCCAAAGGACGAAGGACTTGCGCATATGTGCAAATTGAAGAACCATTTGGATGATTTCCACTTCCACTTTTCATACACGATTGCATGGCTTTGTAACATGGTTTCAGCATGATTCACACTCAATTATGGACCTAATTGCATCACTTGATGGGCCTATCATACGTACATGCAAGCATGCAAAGAGAATTTTCAAAATTTTCCAAAATTGGAAGTATGTAGAAATCAATCTCATGGCCTATAAATAAGACCCTCATTGCTCAGAATTAAAGACCTCATGCCCAAGCTTTGAACCTGCAATCTCAAACCCTCACCATTGAAGGATAAGCTTGAAGATTTTCTTTGAAAATCAAGTTTCAAATCTCCAACTGTTTTGAGATTGAAACTCCAAGAGTATATACCTTTCATTGATCCTAATCACTTCCAACCAGCATCTGAAGAAAGGCCAAGCATAATTCAAAGCAAGATCGTGCCAATCTGAAGCTCCATTGAAGGTGAATTTCCAGAATTTTCATCTCTTCGATTCTCCCTCAATTCTTCACCATTCTTGTTGATTTTTGGTTATCTGAAGTTCTATCAATGTAGGCAAGAAGATTGAGTTACTTTGAGGTTAAATCGAAGCAACTCAGTTCATGATCCTCAATATTCAAATCCCTATATCTTTTTATATACTTGGAATTGGAGAAAATTAAGGCCATATTCGTGCTCCTAAGAATTTTTCCTTCAAATTAGTGTATTCACTTTTCATTTTCCATTGAGTTGAGCTTGGACCAGGCTGGTGGTGCTCACCAGAGAAGATGATCGGAGCTAGGGCTCCGGTAGTGTGTTGGATTGTCCAGGACATCTGATCTGAGTCTCAGGTTCTAATTTCATGCGTCCATTGTGATTATCATGCCTGCAGCACAGTTGACTCGTGTAGATATGGAATGTGTGCTCCTGGCCATCTGATCTTCCACCTCAATTAATGAGGGATATCAGATGGCCCTTGTTTTTTGATTTTTTGATTTTTCCATTTAATCCTTTTATTTTAATTAATTCATATCAATTTTTTTTAATCCAAAAAATATGGGACTTTCACCAAAAAATTTGAAATATTTTCCTCTTTCATTTTCCGAATTAAAATTATTTTTTGGATTAATTTTGATATTTTTCAAGATTTAATTGTTTTTGTGCATATTTTTAATTGTTTAAAAATACTTTTGACTTTTCAAAAATTATGAAATGCATTTTGAAGAGGTTTTAGGTTTTTGATCAAACATAATTTAATTTAAATGCATTTTAATTTGATTTTTAATTGATTAATTGTGTAAAAATAATGTTGAGCCATTTTTTGTTGACTTGTGAAGTTTGACTATGTGTTTGGGCCTTGGTCAAGGTTGATTTGACTTTTGTTGGATTAAAATCATTAGATTTAGGCGATTGATGAAATGTACATTTCATCTTCCAAAATGAATGAATGATTTTAATTTGATAAAATTCCTCCCATGACCAATTTGTGTTTCTCTCATCTCCCCTCCCTCTTCATCTTCAATCCCATTTTATCCCATCCCTTTCATTGACCAATGAAGTCTCAATATCCTAAGGCTAATTGGTTCATCAATAACTTTGTGTTAGATGAACCAATACAAGTATGGATGAGATTAGGTCCATCCTTTGATCTTTTTTCTTTTTTGTGTGGTATGTTTTAGGAGTATGGTTCATTATACCATATCTCTAACATGCATTAACACCAAAATTTCCATTTCCCGACCTCAAATAGTTGTGACTTCTACATAAGTCCAATTAGGATTGCTTAAAATAACGCTAAATTTTGACCCCAAAGGCATAACATTCTAGTAAGTGAGATTGTAAGTCTCCCCCATTTCATGGTATTGTGTGGAAACAGGGCCTTTTTGCCTTCCTTTGGAAGATGTCTTGGTTCAAGGATCCATGCTTTTGAATAGAGGGTTGAGTGTTCTCCAAATAATGACTTAATCATTTGAAAAGCAAAACACCACTAACATCTAATCAACTAACATTTGACTAACTTTTATTATTCTTGCTTTTATTTTCAAGTCATTTACTTTATGCAATTTAATTTCAAGCCATTTACCATTTCATTTGTCATTTACATATCATTTAACTTGTTTATGTTTATGTCATTTTCACTTTGCTCACTTGAGCCATATATTGTGTTTGTGTATATTTGTTTGTGTATCTTGTTTGTGTTTGTGGTCTTAGGACCTTAAAATACTTAATAAACAAAAAACCCTAAAAAATGTTTGTGTGGACTATTGGATTTGATTTGAGCTCTTGGACTTAGAATTAGGCAACATTCCCTATGCAAAAGGGACTTGGACAATGCCAATTTATTCTGAGGCCAAGTTATTGTGATTTGAGCTTTCATCTGATGCAAGTATTGGGATCCACCTGAATTCATTTGCTACATGGTCTTGATGCAACTGTTACTTTGAACTTGTGCCTAATGCTTTATGCTAAGTCAATCAAGGAGTATTCCATCGGATACATAAGGAGACCAAGAAGACTGTTAGCTGTGAAGTTGCTTGCTTGGATGTGGCTATCTT
This sequence comes from Lathyrus oleraceus, assembly GCF_024323335.1. Taxonomy (NCBI): domain Eukaryota; kingdom Viridiplantae; phylum Streptophyta; class Magnoliopsida; order Fabales; family Fabaceae; genus Lathyrus; species Lathyrus oleraceus. The sequence continues at coordinate 423,759,045 of NC_066581.1, forward strand.
TATTTGATGCTTTGCTCTTCATATTGCTACTTGCTTATTGATATTGCTTGATTTAAAGTCCAAAGGGAAAATGGGTTTCTATGTGACATTCTTGTCTATTGGATTGCATCCCATTTGTTAGATCTTTTCAACTCTTAACTTTTAATTTTATGCTTAGGATTAGTCTCTTCATCTCCTCCCACTTCTTAAATTTTAAAATCTCTCCCCCCTTTTCAAAAACCTTCTTTGCTTGTATTTTCAAAATATAGACCTTATTGCAAATTAGAAACTTTGGCCTTACGCCATTGCATTTTAAAACTCTTTTCTTAAATCAAACTTGTAAATGAATCTAATCACATTGACTTAAAATTTCAAAAGACAAAACGAACTAACACTCATTCAAACCTTTGGCCCTTTTGGTGCCTTTCTTATTAACTTTTATTAAAATCAATCCATTTCCTTTGAAATTGATACCATGAACTACGAGGTTTTGATCCCTCATTTTTATGTCGGTACGTAGGCACAATTCTGAAGGTATTGTCAAACACAAAAATATAATTAATGAATTCTTTTCTCATCCCCCCACTCTATTTATTGCAAACATCATTTTATACCAAAACACATACACACATAAAAAAGGGCTCCCTAGGAATACCTAGGACACTTTGGGTGCTAACACATTCCCTTTGTGTAACCAACCCCCTTACCTGTAATCTATGGCATTTTATTAGTTTTGATTTGAAAACTTCTTATCTTTGGGTTTTGTTCGTACTTTTCCCCTCTCCTTTGGAAACAACAAAAGTTCCGTGGAGACTCTGGTTTTATTGATGTTAAGTTTATCAATAGCTTAATGGTCATAAATTTACCGCTACAGAAATTAAGTGGCGACTCTGCCGGGGATTAATCCTCAATGGGTTTAGCCTACTATTTTATGTGTATATATTTGTATATTTGATGTTTGTATATTTGTTTGTATGATATAATCTGCTTGTTGTTGTAAGACCCCGATTTTGACCCTAAGATCCCTCATGTCATCTCATCATATTGCATTGGCATTGGGATCACACCTTGGCATCCTCCTTACCCCTCATTCATTGGGTTTGCATTGGGAAATATCACCAAGCACAATCTAATTGTATCATACTTTGTTTTTTATCATTTACTAACCAAGATACCAAAAATAGGTCATTGTATAGTTTAACTCTTTTACAGGTAGTGTGTATGCTCACCTATGTTCTATCAAGCTCATATCTAGGGTTTAAGATCCTCAATGCAAGGAGCTCAATCAAGAAAAGGTTTAAATTGGATTAGGTATCATATATGGATCCCCATGATCTTCACATGTTATTTTGATAAATAAATCACCAAGAGTTTAAAGTTGGTTTGCCTTGGAAACCCTAATTCATCTGAGTATCTTATGTGACTTCTTCAACAAGTTTCTTCACCAATTGATAAAATATTTTAAGGGATACTTCACATTACATCATCTTATGCATATATGATCCTCCATGAGTTCCAAAAGTCAAGAGAGTATCAGGCTAGCAAGTTGGTTCATGGTGGTTGACCAGAGAAAGTCAACTAGGCAAAACTAGGGTTCCCTAGACCCTATCTCCTACACTATTTGTGATATGAAAATGATTCCAAGAGAAAGGTTACTCTAAATGACATTCCAAACAACTTGAATGTTGATTTCTAGAGCTAGTTTTTCTTAGAGAGTCGTTTTTTATGATGAAAGATTATAGGTCATTTTGTCTAAACCCTAGTTTGAAGGTCAACTTACCAAGACCATAACTTGATCAATTTTTATGATATGAAATCCATTTAAGTTGCATGATCAAATTCAAGATGTCTACTTCAACTTTAATGTTTGGAGGAAGTTCAAATTCAACTTTCAAATGCATGTGCCAAGAGGAAACATTATAGGTCAATTTGGGCCAATACCATTGAACAAGTGATTTTCCTCAACTTCTAAAATGCATAACTCCTTCAGGCTAAATCCAAATGAGGTCAAACTCTTGTGACCAAATTAAAGGTATATGGAAGAGATACAACTTTTATGAAGTAACGTTTCTCATTTGAAGTCCATAGAAAAAGTTATTCAAGGTGGAAGAAGTGAACATATGGCTTGGTACTTAGATTTTTTTTAATATGTTTGATTTTCCAAACTTCACCTCAAAATTCATCATGATCCAAGCTTCAAATGAAAAAATGTTCAACATGAAAGTTGTTCCTCTTGATCTAACCTTTCCAAAAAGTTCAGAACCATCTCATTCAGACAAAGTATAAGGCACTTGCGCATGGGTTAAAGTTGAAAGACCATTTGGATGATTTCAAGTTGCAATTTTCATACACGAATGCATGACTTGACAACATGATTTCAGCATGGCTTACACTCAATTTTAGACCTAAGTGCATCACTTGATGGGCCTATCACAAGCCCATGCAAGCATGCAAGAGAGATTTTCAAACTTTTGCCAAAAATGAAAGTGTGCAATTATCAATCTCATGGCCTATAAATAAGACCTCTCTTGCCCATAAATGAGGACCTCATGCCCAAGCTTTGATTCAGCAACCCCAAACCCTCACCATTAAAGGATAAGCTTGAAGATTTTCTTTAAAAATCGAGTTTTAAATCTCCAACTGTTTTGAGATTGAAACTCCAATAGTCCATCCCTTTCCTTGATCAATTTCTATTCCATCAAGCATCTGAAGCAAGGCCAAGCATAATTGAGAGCAAGATCGTGCCAATCTGAAGCTCCATTGAAGGTGAATTTCCAGATTTTCTACTCTCCGATTCTCTCTTATTTCTCCACTATTCTTGTTGATCTTTGGTTGTCTGAAGTCCTACCAATATAGACAACAAGATTGAGTTACTTAGAGGTCAAATCGAAGCAACTCAGATCATGATCCTCAAAATTTAGTTCTCCATATCTTCCCATATACTTGGAGTTAGACAAAATTGAGGCCAAATTCGAGCTCCTGAGTATTTTTTCTTTAAATATATGTCTTGCCTTTTCATTTTGGTGATGGTTAAAGGTGGACCAGTCCGGTGAGGTCCATCGGAGAAGAAGACCGGAGCTCTGACTCCGGCGATGTGTTGGCAAGCTTCTGAACCACATGATCCATTTAAAATGTTTTAATCTTGAGCGTTGGTTGTGACTACCACGCGCGTGGAACATTTGACTCAAGACCACATGGAACGCGCGCTTTGGACCATTTGATCTGCCACCTCAATTAATGCGGGAGATCAGATGGTCCACATATTTTTGATTTTCTGAATTTCCATTATAATTTCTATATTTTCATTAATTCATATTAATTTTACTATTGATCCAAAAAATATGGGACTTTCACCAAAAAATTTCAAAAATTTTCCTCTTTCATTTTATGAATTAAAATTATCTTTTGGATCAATATTGATATTTTTCATGATTTAATTGTTTTCGTGCATATTTTTAATTGTTTAAAAATAGTTTTTGTAACACCCTTCTAAATACCCCAAATGTTTATAATTAAAATACACATATATTCATCAGAGTAATTATGCCCCGAAGGGTGTCACACAATCATTTCACTACATTCATCAAATATCCTGTCATGCTCATTTATTTAAATCAAAATAAGGTCTTTTGCATAATTCGCAGCGGAATCAAATTCAACATCAATGTAAAACATGTAACACTATACATGTAAATCATCCAACAACCAATATCAAATTAATTAAAACATTCCCTCCCGATGTTACATCTATCAGAGCATGACCCATAAGAAACTACTCTAGACTCCAAGCATTAGCTTCTACTCAACTCATTTCTCGTTACCTGAAAAATAGGCGTAAGGGTGAGTTCCTCAATCAATATAATAAGCATTATAGAACAATATGTAATGCCAAGTAATTAACACATTAATTCACCCTAATCAGACTACGCAGTCAGCAACAACAATATTCGTTCAAATATCATACTCAACAGTAGATTCTCAACCATATTCAACATCAATAACACAACACACAATACACATATAATACTGGAATACATCCATTCATATTATATGCCATACATTCATTATGCAATGGGACTCTATGCATGCGGTACCGACTATTTGTGAACATATAGTTCAACCTCACCGTCCAAATCCAGGCACGGCTACCAAGCTCACTAGTCCCACTCATTTGAGACATAGTGACTCACTCACTAATTCCTCACCATGGGAATTAGCTACCACCCCAAATGGGCCATGAAATGCACGCTAATCACCTAGCATGCAAACATCAACAACAACAATCAAATGATATACTCACTAATTCCTCACCATGGGAATTAGCTACCACCCCAAATGGGCCACAACATGCATGCTAATCACCTAGCAATGCAACATCAACAACAATCAAGAATAGACACATGCTCACACTCTAAGCCATAATACAGTCTATTCACAAACGTATACATTCACATCATCATGTATACCATCACACATTATCAACATAATTAATCACAAAAGCATATCACATCATGCCACATAATCAAACACAGTATTATCCCGCTCTACTAATACCTATACCACTCAAAACAACGGGAAATGATCCCTACAACATCCTATCTCAGCTAAGTACATCACTCAGCCTAAACAACCAAAAACTGCACAACAACAGTTCAGGAAAATCCCAACTCTGCCCATACGCGTACTGTCCATGCCATACGCGTATTGCCCAAACCTGGCCAGCTCCATACGCGTAATGCCTACTCTCTTACGCGTATTGCGCATTTCCTCGCCCAACTCATACGCGTATCACCTATCCCATACGCGTATGCTACGCGTAACAATCTCCCCTTACGCGTACCACCAGAGACCAATTTACGTTCAAAATGTCATCTTTTTCTCCCATACGCGTAAGGCTTCCCCCCATACGCGTACCAACATCTCATACGCGTATTGCCTAGTGCCATACGCGTATGACCAGAGATCAGAATTCTCAGATCTGCAATGGCTTTCTCTGCTACGAGATCTACCCAATTCAACCTTCTACAGTCCAAATTTCACACACAATTCATTCATATCATCTAACACGAATCATACACTTTCGATTTCACAAATTTCTAACCTTTCTACCTCTAATTCCTACGAATTTCGTCAATTATAATCCAAATTTTCGTTCATCTCAAAAGTTCACAAATTCAACATATATCATCCAATCAGAGGTAAAACAATGGTCTATTACTACCCAGTACATATCCTCCCATAATACCCGTTAATTGATGATAAACCCCCCTTACCTGAGTTAATCCGGCAGCCTCTGAGCTCCAAGCTTCTCCTTCCTTCAACCTTCGTTCTCTGGTTCTCTTTTTGCCCTTTCTGCCTCTTTTCCCCTTTCACGTGAAAACCTTTTTCCAAAAATTGGGACTTTTTATTATTCCAACTTATATACTCCAATAATATTATTCCACTAAATAATTATCCCAATAATTATTATTCCAAAATAATAATAAAATAATAATAATCCAAACTTCCAATTATTCAATTAAATTAATAAATAAAATATTAATTTAAATTAAATAATTAGCTTAGTTTAATTGGGGTGTTACAACTCTCCCCCACTAAAAGAGTTTTCGTCCTCGAAAACATACCTCAATCGAACAACTCCGGATAAGCCTCCTTCATCTGGCTCTCCAGTTCCCAAGTCACATTGCCACCTGCTGGTCCTCCCCAAGCTACCTTCACCAAGGCAATCTCTTTACCCCGCAACTGCTTCAACTCTCGATCCTCGACCCTCATAGGTGATGTTTCAACAGTCAGGTTATCTCTCACCTGTACATCATCTACTTGGACTACATGTGACGGGTCATGAATGTACCTCCTCAACTGAGACACATGAAAAACATCATGCAAATTCGCAAGCGACGGTGGTAAAGCGATACGATAGGCTACCTCTCCTATCCTCTCCAAAATCTGATAAGGACCAATAAATCGAGGTGTCAACTTCTTCGACTTCAAAGCCCGACCAACACCAGTTATCGGAGTAACACGAAGAAACACGTGATCTCCCTCTTGGAACTCAAGTGACTTCCTCCTCTTATCATGATAACTCTTCTGACGACTCTGAGCAATTCTCATCTTCTCCTGAATCATCTTAATCTTTTCCGTAGTTTGTTGAACAATTTCCGGTCCAACCACAGCACTCTCACCGGACTCATACCAACATAAAGGCGTCCGACATCTCCTACCATACAAAGCTTCAAACGGTGCCATACCAATACTCGAATGAAAACTATTGTTGTAGGTGAACTCAATCAAAGGCAAATAACAATCCCAAGCACCTCCTTTTTCCAAAACACAAGCTCTCAAAAGATCTTCTAATGACTGAATCGTCCTCTCAGTCTGACCATCAGTCTGCGGATGATATGCAGAACTCAATCTCAGCTTAGTTCCCAAAGCCCTCTGCAAACCTTCCCAGAACTTCGATGTAAATCTAGGATCTCTGTCCGAAACAATACTAGACGGAATACCATGCAAACTTACAACCTTCTCAATATACAACTCAGCCAACCTCTCTAACGGATAATCCATTCTGATCGGAATGAAATGAGCCGACTTCGTCAATCTATCAACAATCACCCAAATAGCCTCAAAATTCTTACTTGTTCTCGGCAAACCAGAAACAAAATCCATACTGATACTATCCCACTTCCACTCTGGAATAGCCAACGGTTGCATTAGCCCAGACGGCTTCTGGTGCTCAATCTTTGACTTCTGACAAGTCAAACAGGAATACACAAAACTTGCAATTTCTCTTTTCATTCCCGGCCACCAAAATAATCTTTTCAAATCATGATACATCTTCGTAGCTCCAGGATGAATACTCAAACCACTACGATGTCCTTCTTCAAGAATACTCTTCTTAAGTCCTGTAACATCTGGAATACACACCCGATTACCAAATCTCAAAACACCATTCTCATCAACTCGGAATTCACCACCCTGACTTTGATTCACTAAAGTCAACTTATCCACCAAAAGCATATCAGATTTCTGACCCTCTCTAATCTCATCCAGAATACTACTCGTTAGCTTCAACATTCCCAGTTTAACACTATTGTGAGTACTTTCACACACCAAACTCAAATCTCTAAACTGCTCAATTAAATCCAATTCTTTAACCATTAACATAGACATATGCAATGATTTCCTACTCAATGCGTCAGCCACTACATTTGCTTTACCCGGATGGTAATTCAAACCAAAATCATAATCCTTCAGAAATTCTAACCATCTCCTCTGTCTCATATTTAGCTCTTTCTGATCAAACAAATACTTCAAACTTTTATGATCACTGAAAACCTCAAATCTTGATCCGTACAAATAATGCCTCCACAACTTCAGAACAAACACCACAGCTGCCAACTCTAAATCATGTGTCGGATAGTTCCTCTCATGAACCCTTAGCTGTCTCGAAGCATAAGCTATAACCTGCTTATTCTGCATCAACACACCACCTAAACCCAACAATGAAGCATCACAATAAACCTCGAATAGTTCCGACGAACTCGGTAATATCAGGATAGGAGCAGTAGTTAACCTTCTCTTTAACTCTTGGAAACCTTCTTCACATTTTGAATCCCAAACAAACGCTTGCCCCTTTCTAGTCAACATTGTCAACGGTAACGCCAACTTGGAAAATCCCTCAATGAATTTTCTATAATAACCTGCAAGTCCAAGAAAACTTCTTATTTCAGAAACTGACTTCGGAGCTTCCCACTTAGATACCGCTTCTATCTTAGAAGGATCAACGGCAACACCACCTCTGGAAATCACATGGCCAAGAAAACTAACTTCTTCTAACCAAAATTCACACTTCGACAGTTTAGCAAATAACTTCTTTTCTCGTAGAACTCCCAAAACCACTCTCAAATGCTCAGCATGCTCTTCTTCAGATTTCGAATACACCAAAATGTCATCAATAAACACCACAACAAACTGATCTAGATACGGATGGAAAATCCTATTCATATACTCCATAAATACTCCAGGCGCATTAGTCACACCAAAAGGCATTACAGAATACTCATAATGTCCATACCTTGTTCTGAAAGCAGTCTTCTGAATATCTTCAGTTTTCACACGTATCTGATGATACCGAGATCTCAAGTCTATCTTGCTGAACACACTTGCACCAACCAACTGATCCATCAAATCATCAATCCTCGGTAAAGGATACCGATTCTTGATCGTCACTTTATTCAGTTGCCTGTAGTCCACACACAACCTCATAGTACCTTCTTTCTTCTTAACCAACAACACTGGTGCACCCCATGGTGACACACTCGGACGAATGAATTTCTTATCCAACAGATCTTCCAATTGACTCTTCAATTCAGCTAGCTCAACAGCGGACATACGATATGGAGCCATCGATATCGGTCTAGTACCAGGTACTAAATCAATTGAGAACTCAACTTCACGCTCTGGCGGCAATTCGTTCACTTCTTCCGGAAACACATCAGGAAAATCACACACCACAGCTAGATCGCCAATCACCAGTTTATCTTTAGTCTCCAAAGTCGCTAACAGCATAAACAACTCTGCCCCATCTGCCACTGCCTCATTCACCTGCCTTGCTGATAGAAACAAACTCTTTCCTTCCTCAATCTCAGGGAATATCACTGTCTTATCAAAACAGTTGATATAGACTCGGTTAAACACCAACCAGTTCATACCCAGAATAACATCAACCTGTACCAGTGGAAGACACACAAGGTCTATCCCAAAGTCTCTACCAAAAATACTCAAGGGACAACTTAGACAAACTGAAGTAGTAGTTACTGAACCCTTCGCAGGAGTATCAATCACCATACTTCCAAACATCTTAGATATCTCTAACTTAAGTTTCACAGCGCAATCCAAAGATATAAAGGAATGAGTCGCACCTGTGTCAATAATAGCTACAAGAGGAAAGCCATTAATATAACACGTACCTCGGATCAAACGATCATCTGCAGAAGTCTCGGAACCTGATAAAGCAAAAACCTTGCCTCCTGACTGATTCTCTTTCTTCGGCTTAGGACACTGCGGACTGATATGACCTACCTCTCCACAGTTGAAGCAAGTCACAGTCTTCAACCGGCAATCTGCAGCCAAATGACCACCTTTTCCACATTTGAAACACTTCTTCTCGTTACTGGTACACTCATGGATACGATGTCCAGCCTGACCACATTTGTAACACTTAACAGGAGCACTAGAATCTCCCCCACTAGTCCTCTTCGTCCCACTCTGCCTCTGAAAACCTTTGCCAGCTGCATACGGTTTTCCACGATCCATCTGATTCTTGCCTCTCCTATCAACTCTCTGCTGATAGCTCTCAGCTCTTGCCTTGGAATCCTGTTCGAAAATCCTGCAACAGTCAACCAAATCAGAAAACACTCTAATCCTCTGATATCCAATCGCCTGCTTGATCTCGGGACGCAACCCGTTCTCAAACTTCACACACTTGGAAAATTCCCCAGCAGCCTCAGCATAGGGAGTATAATACTTAGACAACTCTGTGAACTTAGCAGCATACTCCGTAACAGACCGGTTACCCTGCTTCAATTCCAAGAACTCTATCTCTTTCTTTCCTCTGACATCTTCGGGAAAATACTTCCTCAGAAATCTCTCTCTGAACACAGCCCAAGAAATCTCAGCATCTCCAGCAGCTTCCAACTCAGTGCGGGTAGCAACCCACCAATCATCAGCTTCTTCTGACAGCATATGTGTACCGAACCTGACCTTCTGGTTATCAGCACACTCAGTTACTCTGAAGATCCTCTCTATCTCCTTCAACCACTTCTGAGCACCATCTGGATCGTATGCTCCTTTGAACATTGGAGGATTGTTCTTCTGGAACTCACTCAGTTGACGAGCAGCTCCCATTCCCACAACATTCGGATTTCCTCCAAGTACTCCAGCTAGCATACCCAGAGCCTCAGCAATTGCAGCATCATCTCTACCCCTTCCAGCCATCTCTATTCTGAAAACCCAACAAGCTAAACAATAAGTACTGATAGGGTTACACAACACCTATCCCGTACAGGGGAAACAGAATAACTACGACTCGACACGACCGACTATGCTCTGATACCACTAATGTAACACCCTTCTAAATACCCCAAATGTTTATAATTAAAATACACATATATTCATCAGAGTAATTATGCCCCGAAGGGTGTCACACAATCATTTCACTACATTCATCAAATATCCTGTCATGCTCATTTATTTAAATCAAAATAAGGTCTTTTGCATAATTCGCAGCGGAATCAAATTCAACATCAATGTAAAACATGTAACACTATACATGTAAATCATCCAACAACCAATATCAAATTAATTAAAACATTCCCTCCCGATGTTACATCTATCAGAGCATGACCCATAAGAAACTACTCTAGACTCCAAGCATTAGCTTCTACTCAACTCATTTCTCGTTACCTGAAAAATAGGCGTAAGGGTGAGTTCCTCAATCAATATAATAAGCATTATAGAACAATATGTAATGCCAAGTAATTAACACATTAATTCACCCTAATCAGACTACGCAGTCAGCAACAACAATATTCGTTCAAATATCATACTCAACAGTAGATTCTCAACCATATTCAACATCAATAACACAACACACAATACACATATAATACTGGAATACATCCATTCATATTATATGCCATACATTCATTATGCAATGGGACTCTATGCATGCGGTACCGACTATTTGTGAACATATAGTTCAACCTCACCGTCCAAATCCAGGCACGGCTACCAAGCTCACTAGTCCCACTCATTTGAGACATAGTGACTCACTCACTAATTCCTCACCATGGGAATTAGCTACCACCCCAAATGGGCCATGAAATGCACGCTAATCACCTAGCATGCAAACATCAACAACAACAATCAAATGATATACTCACTAATTCCTCACCATGGGAATTAGCTACCACCCCAAATGGGCCACAACATGCATGCTAATCACCTAGCAATGCAACATCAACAACAATCAAGAATAGACACATGCTCACACTCTAAGCCATAATACAGTCTATTCACAAACGTATACATTCACATCATCATGTATACCATCACACATTATCAACATAATTAATCACAAAAGCATATCACATCATGCCACATAATCAAACACAGTATTATCCCGCTCTACTAATACCTATACCACTCAAAACAACGGGAAATGATCCCTACAACATCCTATCTCAGCTAAGTACATCACTCAGCCTAAACAACCAAAAACTGCACAACAACAGTTCAGGAAAATCCCAACTCTGCCCATACGCGTACTGTCCATGCCATACGCGTATTGCCCAAACCTGGCCAGCTCCATACGCGTAATGCCTACTCTCTTACGCGTATTGCGCATTTCCTCGCCCAACTCATACGCGTATCACCTATCCCATACGCGTATGCTACGCGTAACAATCTCCCCTTACGCGTACCACCAGAGACCAATTTACGTTCAAAATGTCATCTTTTTCTCCCATACGCGTAAGGCTTCCCCCCATACGCGTACCAACATCTCATACGCGTATTGCCTAGTGCCATACGCGTATGACCAGAGATCAGAATTCTCAGATCTGCAATGGCTTTCTCTGCTACGAGATCTACCCAATTCAACCTTCTACAGTCCAAATTTCACACACAATTCATTCATATCATCTAACACGAATCATACACTTTCGATTTCACAAATTTCTAACCTTTCTACCTCTAATTCCTACGAATTTCGTCAATTATAATCCAAATTTTCGTTCATCTCAAAAGTTCACAAATTCAACATATATCATCCAATCAGAGGTAAAACAATGGTCTATTACTACCCAGTACATATCCTCCCATAATACCCGTTAATTGATGATAAACCCCCCTTACCTGAGTTAATCCGGCAGCCTCTGAGCTCCAAGCTTCTCCTTCCTTCAACCTTCGTTCTCTGGTTCTCTTTTTGCCCTTTCTGCCTCTTTTCCCCTTTCACGTGAAAACCTTTTTCCAAAAATTGGGACTTTTTATTATTCCAACTTATATACTCCAATAATATTATTCCACTAAATAATTATCCCAATAATTATTATTCCAAAATAATAATAAAATAATAATAATCCAAACTTCCAATTATTCAATTAAATTAATAAATAAAATATTAATTTAAATTAAATAATTAGCTTAGTTTAATTGGGGTGTTACAGTTTTGACTTTCCAAAAATTATGATTTTTTTTGTCCAAGGTCCTTTGACCTTCATTGACCTAGGATAAATCTCTTGGCCATTTATTTCGTGTTTTGAAGAGATTTTAGGTTTTTGATCAAACTTAATTTAATTTAATGCATTTTTAATTTATTTTTAATTGTTTAATTGTAAATAAATTGTGTTGAGATATTTTTATTAACTTGTGAAGTTTGACTATTGCGTTTGAGCCTTGGTCAAGGTTGATTTGACTTTGTTGGATTAAAATCATTGTATTTAGGGGATTGATGAAATGTACATTTCATCTCCCAAAATGAATGAATGATTTTAAGTTGATAAAATTCCTCCCATGACCAATTTGTGTTTATCTCATTTCCCATTCCTCGTCATCTTCAATCCCATTCTATCCTATCCATTCCATTGACCAATGATATCTCTATATCCTAAGGCTAATTGGTTCATAAACAAATACAAGTATGCATAAGATTAAGTCCATCCTTTTTGCCATTTTCTTTTTAAGTGTGGTATGTTTTAGGAGTGTGGTTCATTATACCATATCTCTAACATGCATTAACACTAAAATTTCTATTGCCCGATCTCAGATAGTAGTGACTTCTACATAAGTCCAATTACGATTGATTAACATAGCGCTAAATTTTGACCCAAAAGCATAACATTCTAGTAAGTGATATTGTAAGTCTCCCCCATTTCATGGTATTGTGTGGAAACTTGGCCTTGTTTCCTTCCTTTGGAAGATGTCTTGGTTCAAGGATCCATGCTTGTGAATAAAGGGTTGAGTGTTCTCCAAAGAATGACTTAAAAAATGAAAAGAAAAACTCCACTAACTTTTAATCAACTAACATTTGACTAACTTTTAATTTCAAGTCATTTACTTTATGCAATTTAAATTCAAGCCATTTATCATTTGTCATTATACATACCATTTAACTTGTTTATTTTAATGCCATTTTTACTTTGCTCACTTGAGCCATAAATTGTGATTATATTGTGATTATATATACTTTTTTGTGTATATTGTTTGTGTTTGTGGTCTTTTGACCTTAAGATACTTAATAAACAATAAAAACTCTTAAAAAATATTTGTGTGGACTAATGGATTTGATCTGAGACTTCGACTTAGAATTAGGCAACACTCCCTATGCAAAAGGACTTGGCCAATGCCAACATTTCTGAAATCAAGTTATTGTGATTTGAACTTTCATCTAATTCAAGTATTGAGGTCCCTTTTGAGTTCATCTGCTATATGGTCTTGATGCAAATGCCTTATTCTGAGCCATTCAAGGAGTATGTCATCTGATACATAGGGAAGATTATGAAGTTGCTAACTTGGATGTGGATATCTTTATTTGATGCCCTACTCTTCCTCTTGCTTGCTTATTTGATATTGCTTGATTCTAAAGTCCAAGGGAAAATTGGGTTTCTGTATAACATTCTTGTCTATTGGATTGCATCCCATTGGTCAGATCTTTTCAACTCTTAACTTATAAATTTTTGCTTAGGATTAGTCTCTTCATCTCCTACTACTTCTTTAATTTCAAATCTCTCCCTCTTTTCAAAATCTTCTTTGCTTGTGATTTCTAAACTTAGACTCTTTTGCAAACTAGAAACTTTGGACTTAAGCCATTGCAATTTCAAACTCTTTTTTCTTAATCAAACTTGTAAATGGATCTAATCATATTGACTTAAAATTTCAAAAGACAAAAAGAGCTAACACTCATTTAAACTCTTTTAGGCCTTTTGTGCCTCTTTTAAACTTAAATTTTTGTTAAAATCAATTCACTCACTTTGAAATTGATACCACAAACTACGAGGTTTTAATCCCTCATTTTATGTTGGTACGTAGGCACACGTCCGAAGGTCTTGTCAAACACAAAAATATAATCAATGAATTATTTTCTCATCCCACACTCTATTATTGCAAACATTATTTTATACCAAACACATACACACATAAAAAAGGACTCCCTAGGAGTACCTAGGACACTTTGGGTGCTAACACCTTCGTTATGTGTAACCAACCCCCTTACTTGTAATCTCTAGCATTTTATTAGTTTTGATTTAAAAACTTCTTATCTTTGGGTTTTGTTCGTACTTTTCCCTTTTCCTTTGGAAACAATAAAAGCGCGGTGGCGACTCTGGTTTTATTGAAGTTAAGTTTATCCATAACTTAATGGTCATGAATTTACCGCTACAGTTGTGCTTGGTGATCTCTGAGTGGTGAGATAAGTTCTAACCCGAACTTGAGTGCAATTAAGATAGGAGGATGGTATAGTCATGTTCGACTTGTATGGAGTAGTCCTCAACAAGTTGGCTTGAGACCCATCTACTAAGTGGAGACCCTTTCGGAGTTATGAATGTCACACAAGTTATTTGTGGTTAGGCATTACTTTCTCTGATTTTGGGTCCTAGAAGTTGAGGACCGTAGAACTTTTAACTCAACTTGGCCTATTTAGGACATAGTGTGGAGACTGTTCAGGTGTAGACTTGACAACAGTTGTTACGCGATACTACACTTAGACGAGTTTCTATTGAGAATATTATGGGTTGATGAGTCTGTCATCCTAACCTATAATATCCGATAAATGGAATTAAGACTCTGGGAACTTTTTAGAACATGATCTACAGGTTTTTATCCTTAGTACACTCCTTTGGGATGGTTCTTAACCCGACTCCATGCTCGTGACTCACAACAAACCCTTTGATTCTTGGCTAATCCAATCAAGTGTTGTCAATATCAATGGAACTTGGGTGTTGATAAGGTTAAAAACATAATCCACCAAAATGGATGATTGATCTTGAAAATGACTTGATTCATCCCTTGACCTTTGTTTGTTTGCCTTGTGTGTGATCCCTTGTTTGTGGTTGTTGCATTCATGCATTCATGCGTATCATGACATTCGTCACACGAAAAATAACTTCAAGGAACTGAGGTTTTATTTGCAAATATTTTCAGACCATGGATTATGGACGAAGGAACACTAAGAAGTACAGTTTCAGATGTCTCAACTTGAAAGAGCTAAGGAAGCTATCATCTTTTGTATTATATCCCTTGGACTTCAAGCAACCTCATGGAAAGATTTTGTATGTGTTATCTGATGATGTGGTTGAAGGACACTTGAGTGTGTTGGTTCAGTTTTATGACCCTCTCTATCGTTGATTCACTTTTCCCAATTATCAGCTTATGCCTATGTTGGAGGAGTATGCCCATCTATTGGGAATACCTTTTTCTGACAAAGTTCCTTTTAGTGGATTGGAGGAGACTCCCAGATCTCATATTATAGCTGAAGCTCTTCATCTGAAGAAGTCTGAGATTGAGGTTCATTGGGTGAAGAAAGGAGGAATGTTTGGATTGACTTCTGAGTTTCTCATTGGGAAAGCTAATGTCCTTGCTCAAGCCATTAGTATGGATGCTTTTGAAGCCATCTTTTTGTTGCTCATCTATGGTTTAACTTTATTCCCTAACATTGACGGTTTTGTTGATGTTAATGCCATTAGAATCTTCTTGATTGGGAATCCTGTGCCTACTTTGTTGGGTGATATGTACTTCTATTTAAATTTGAGGAATTCTAAAGGTGGTGGGACTATTATGTGTTGTGTTCCTCTTCTGTATAAGTGGTTTATTTCGCACTTGCCTCAGACGCCTGCTTTCGTGGAGAATAAACAATGTCTATGGTGGTCTCAGAGACTTATGTCTCTCACTAATGATGATATTGTTTGGTATGATTCTATGATGAGTATCTTGGATATTATTGACAGTTGTGGTGAATTCTATAACGTGCCTCTCATTGGTACACAAGGAGGAATCAACTACAACCCTTCTTTGGCTCGTCGTCAACTTGGGTTCCCCTTGAGAGACAAACCTAATAACACTCAATTAGAAGGTATTTTCTATCAAGAGGGTAAATATCCCCAACATTTAAAGCAAAAGATGATACATGCTTGGCATAATGTGCATAGGAAAGGAAGATCCGAGCTTGGTCTGCGCAACTGTGTAGCTTTTAAAGCTTACACTACTTGGGATAAGAAGAGAGCTTTGGAGTTGAAGATGCCATATGCTTTTGAGAGACCTATGTCTATGGTTGTGGTTGAGCCAACAACTCTCCCTAAACAAGATTTAGAGGAGTTGGAATACGCACTCGCCAAGATGAAGCAAGAGAAGGATATGTGGGAAGAGCGGTTCCTTGCTTTGAGCCAAAAGCATGAGGAGTTGCAGCTTGAGTCGAAAAACAAGGAAGCACTTATTGAACTTCTTGAAGACCGAGCAGTGAAGAGACAAAGAGAACCAGGAGGTCCATCTTCCTCTAGTATGCCTCAACCTTCCGGTGCTTGGAAGAAGATTGTTGATCAACTTGTCCTCGAGAAGGCTCAGATGAAGACATATTTTGAGTCTGAGATTCGACGCATTCGAAGGAAGTACGCGCCTGCATCCAGATCATCTGACGCCGTTGTTAGGGGATCCTTAGGATGATTAGTTTCCTCTTCTCCTGTATTTGTATTTTGGTTTCTGAAATTATACTCAGTGTAATCCTTCCAAATTATATGAAAAAAAGAGATTTTATGGTCAATCAAATTGTTACTATTGTTATTATATATTTGCAAATAAAACAGTATGTTCCTTGAAAAAAAAAACATTGCATTTCATGCATCATTTGCATAACAGGTTTTCTTTTACCAGATGTCTTATCAGGTATTCTTCTGTGCCTCAGCCAAGCAGACTCACCGATACAACACTCACGCCTGTCACCCGAGAATCATGGAGCATTTAAAGCAAGAGAACCAAGAACTGAATGATGAGATTTCTTGTCTAACTGCTATGGTGGAGTATGTTCTAGCTACTCAGAATCAATCTTCTCCAACTTCTACAACTCCTCCTCCTCAAAGGACTGTTATCTCAGAGGTTGCTACCTCAACTGTTCCTGTTGCTTCTACTCAATCTGGTCAAACTATGCCTGCCTGATTCCCGTGGGGAATGCCACCAAATTTTATGCCTGAAGGGTTTGCGCCTACATTTGCTTCTATGCCGACATCTAGCCCGGTCATGTATGTGTTGCCTCTAGTTGTTCATACTCTGCCTCGTGTTAAGGACACCATCTACCATTCTGAGCCGTCTGAGGGACCATATGTTTATGAGAAGATGGATAAGATGAAGGATCAGTTCCTTGAGCTGAGAAAGGAGTTGAAAACCTTGAGAGGAAAAGATCTGTTTGGTAAAAGTGCTGTTGAACTTTGCTTAGTGCCAAATGTTAAGATCCTGATGAAGTTCAAAGTCCATAAATTTGAAAAGTATAAGGGAAATACTTGTCCACTTAGCCACCTTGTTATGTATGCCAGGAAAATGTCAATTCAAACTGATAATGATCAGTTATTGATTCATTATTTTCAAGATAGTCTAACTGGTGCCGCTTTGAGATGGTACATGGGGATAGATAGTGCAAGTGTTCGCACATTTAATGATTTGGGTGAAGCTTTTGTGAAGCAGTATAAGTATAATGTGGACATGGCGCCTGATAGAGACCATCTGAGGTCTATGTTGTAGCCGTAAATTCATGACCATCAACCTATGGATAAGCTAGACATCAATTAAACCAGAGTCACCACCGCGCTTTTATTCTTCGCAAGGGAAAAGGGAAAAGTACGAACAAAACCCAAAGATAAGAAGTTTTCAAATCAAAACTAATAAAATGCCAGAGATTACAGGTAAGGGGGTTGGTTACACAGAGGGAAGGTGTTAGCACCCATAGTGTCCTAGGTATTCCTAGGGAGCCCTTTCTTGTGTGCATATATGTTTTTGTACAAAATGATGTTTTCAATAAATAGAGTGGAGGGATGAGAAAAGAATTCATTAATTATATTTTTTTGTTTGACAAAACCTTCAGACTTGTGCCTACGTACCAACATAAAAATGAGGGATCAAAACCTCGTAGTTCGTGGTATCAATTTCAAAGTGAATGAGTTTCTTTTAACAAAAATTTAAGTTTAACAAAGGCACAAAAGGCCTAAAAAGGTTTGAATGACTGTTAGTTCTTTTTTGTCTTTTGAAATTTTAAGTCAATATAGTTAGATTCATTTACAAGTTTGATTAAGAAAAAAAAGAGTTTAAAAATGCAATGGCATAAGGCCAAAGTTTCTAATTTGCAATAAAGTCAAGGTTTAGAAAACACAAGCAAAAAATATTTTAAAAGGAGGGAGGGATTTGAAATTAAAGAAGTGGGAGGAGATGAAGAGGCTAATCCTAAGCAAAAATTTAAAAGTTAAGAGTTGAAAAGATCTGACCAATGGGATGCAATCCAATAGACAAGAATATCATATAGAAATCCAATTTTCCCTTGGACTTTAGAATCAAGCAATATCAATACATACAATGGCAAGGTGAAGAACAAGGAATCAAATAAAGATAGCCAAATACAAGCTTAGAAACTCCATGATCTTCTTCATAATCTCCCATGTATCAGATGAATTCAGACATATGCATTAGACACAAGTCTAAAGTAACAACTTCAATAAGACCATGTAGCAGATGAACTCAAATGGATCTTCAATATTTGCATCAGATGAAAGTTCACTCCACAAGCACTTGGTTTCATGAAAGTTGGCATTGGCCAATTCCTTTTACATAGGGAGTGTTACCTAATTCTAAGTCCAATGTCTCATATCAAAACCAATAGTCCACACAAATCCTTTTTTAGAGTTTTTGTTGTAACTATGTACATTAAGGTCAAATGACCACAAACACAAACAAGTATACACAATCACAATATAACCCCAAAGTATGGCTCAAGTGAGCAAAGTGAAAATGACATTAAAATAAACAAGTTAAATGGTATGAATAATGGCAAATGAATAAAAACTTGAAATTAAAGTGCATAAAAGTAAATAGCTTAAATTTAAATGTTAGTTGTTAGTTGATTAGAAGTTAGTATTGCTTTTGCTTTTTGTTGTTTTAAGTCATTCTTTGGAGAACACTCAACCCCTTATTCACAACAATGGATCCTTGAACCAAGACATCTTACAAAGGAAGGAAAAAGGGCAAAGTTTCCACACAATACCATGAAAGAGGGGAGACTTACAATATCACTTACTAGAATGCTTGCTTTTGGGTTAAAATTTAGCGCTATGTTAAGCAATTATAATTGGACTTATGTAAAAGTCATAACTGTTTGAGGTCGGGCAATAGAAATTTTAGTGTTGATGCATGTTAGAGATATGCTATTATGAACCATACTCCTAAAACATACCATACTTAAAAGAAAATGCAAAGGGGGTGGACCTAATCTCATCCACATTTATGTTGATTTTTCAATCAACTAGCCTTAGGATATAGAGATATCATAGGTCCCTGAAATGAATGTGAAGAGAATGGGATTAAGATGAAGAGGTAGGGGAAATGGAATCAACACAAATTTGTCAAAGGAGGACTTTTATCAAATTAAAATCATTAATTTATTTTGGGAGATGAAATGTACATTTCATCAATCCCCTAAATCCAATGATTTTAACTCAACAAAGTCAAATCAACCTTGACCAAGGCCCAACAACACAAGTCAAACTCAATAAGGCAATACCAAAAGCTCAACACAATTTATTCGCAATTAAACAATTAAAATCAATTAAAAAATGCATTAAATTAAATTATGGTTGGTCAAAATCCTAAAACCTCATCAAAACAGCAAACAAATGGCCATTAGATTTATCATAGGTCAAACAAGGTCAAAGGACCTTGGAGAAAAAATTTCATCATTTTTGGAAACTTAAAAGTATTTTTAAACAATTAAAAATATGCACAAATACAATTAAATCATGAAAAATGTTAATAACGATCCAAAAAATAATTTTAATTCAGAAAACGAAAGAGGAATTTATTTAAATTTTTTTGGTGAAAGTCTCAAATTTTTTGGATCAACATTAAAATTAATATGAATTAATGAAAATAAGTCAAATAAAATGAAAATCAGAAAATGCTAAAAAATGTGGTCCACTTGATCTCCCTCATTAATTGAGGTGGAAGATCAAGTGGATCTCAGCTCGCATTCCACAACGGACTCTAGTCAATGCGCCGCAGGGATTGTAATTAAAACCAACGCGTGAGATTAAAACAAATTGCAAGGATCCTATGGTCTGAGACATGCCAACGCATTGCCGGAGCTGCAACTCCGGTCTTCTTCTCCGGTGGACCTCACCGGACTGTTCCACCTTCAACCATCACCAAAATATAAAAGGAGGACATGAATTTAAAGTAAAAATGCTCAGGAGCTCGAATCTGGCGTCAATTTCATCTAACTCCAAGTATATTGAAAGATACAGGGAGTGGAATTTTGAGGATCATGATATGAGTTGCTTCGATTTAATCTCAAAGCAACTCAATCTTGTTGCCTACATTGATAGGACTTGAGACAACCAAAAATCAAGAAGAATTATGGAGAATTGAGTGAGAATCAAAGAAATGAATAAAAAAGAGAAAATTACCTCCACTGCAGGTTCAGATGACCACGATCTTGCTTCCAACTTCACTTAGCCTTGCTCTGGATGCTTGATAGAGTAGAAATGAATAAAAAAGGAAGCATGACTCTTGGAGATCTGAATCTAAAAACAGTGGAGATTCAAACTCGATTCCCAATGGAAATCCTCAAGGTTATCCTTTGAATGAGAGGGTTTAGAGCTGGGGATTCAAAGCTGGCGCGTAAGTGTCCTCAATTCTGATTGCAAGGGTCTTTATTTATAGCCAAGGCATTGTTATTTTCACACTTGTTTCAAATTTTCAAAAATAGCAACTTCACTTTGCATGGATGCATGGGCGTGTGATAGGCCCATGTAATCATTCAATCAGGTCCAAAATTGTGTACAAACATTGCTGAAGTCAGGTTAGCAAGCCATGCATTTATGTATGCAAGATGCAAGTTCAATTATGCCAAATGGTGATCCAACTTCAAGCGATGTGCAAGTAACTTATACTTTGTCTAAATGGAATGAAATTGGACTTTTTGGAAAGGTTAGATCAAAAGGAACAACTTTCAGGTTGAACACTTTTTCATTTAAAGCTTGAAACATGATGAATTTTGAGGTGGAAGTTTGGAAAATCAAACATATCAAATTTTTTTCTAAGTGTCAAGCCATATGTTCACTTCTTCCATCTTGGCTAATTTTTTATATGAGCTTCAAATGAGAAAAGTTACTTCATCAAAGTTGTAGCTATCTCAAAGTCCTTTAAAATGGTCACAAATCTGACCTCATTTGGATTTATTATGGAGGAGTTATGCATTTTAGAAGTTGAGGAGAATCACCTATTCAATGGCTTGGGTCCAAAATGACCTATAATGTCTCCTCATATCACATGCATTTAAAAGTTGAATTTTCTATTCATCCAATCATCAAAGTTGAAGTATACATCCTGAATTTGAATATGCAACTTGAATAGCTTTAATCTCATAAAAATTTATCAAGTTATGGTCTTAGTAAGTTGACCTCCAAATTAGGGTTTAGACGAAATGACCTATAATCTTTCACCATAAAAAATGACTTTCCAAGCAAAACTAGCTCTAGACCTCAACATGAAAGTTGTTTGGAATGTCATTAGAGTAACTTTTATCTTGTAATCATTTTCATATGATAAAAATTGTAGGAGATAGGGTCTAGGGAACCCCAGTTTTGATTAGTCGAATTCCTCTGGTCAACCACCATGAACCAACTTGCTAGCTTACTATCCTCTTGACTTTTGGGACTCATGGATGATCATATATGCACAATATGATGAAATGTGAAGTATCCCTTGAAATATTTGATCAATTGGTGAAGAAGCTTATTGAAGAAGTTACACAAGATACCCAAATGAATTAGGGTTTCCAAGGCAAACCAATTCCAAACTCTTGGATTTCTTGATCAAAATAACATGTAAAAATCATGGGGATTCATATATGATACTTAGAGCCATAGTAAACCAATTCTTGATTGAACTCCTTGCAATGAGGGTCCTAAACCCTAGATGTGAGCTTGATAGATCAAAGGTGAGTGTGTGCCCTACCTACAAAAGAGTTAGATTGTACAATGACATATTTTTAGTGTTTTGGTTAGTAAATGATAAAATAGAAAGTATGATACAATCAAATGGTGCTTGGTGATCTCTCCCAATGCAAACCCAATGAATGAGGGGTAAGGAGGATGCCAAGATGTGATCCCAATGCCAAGGAATATGATGAGATAACATGAGGGATCTTAGGGTCAAAATTGGGGTCTTACAACTGCCCTTATTTAAGGACATTCTAGCTGAGGAGGTGAAGGTTAAAATCTTCGCATCAATTCAGTAGAATGGGCTTAAATAACAAAATATAGAAACAAATTTTGGTCCCTAAGACACCTCATGATACATATGATATGAATGTTAAAATAATCTCTATGGGGAAAATGTTTCCATAAAGGAAAAGAATCTAGAGATACTGAAAGTCCACAGGAGTATAATGCATTCCGTAAGGAAAACTCACTGGGGAGACAAAGACTCTGGGGGGATAAAGGGTTGCGCGTAGGCCAGGCTACAACTTTAAAATTGCTAGGGGACTAGAGGGATCCTATGAAAATAAATCACTAGATAGACTCAGCCAGGGAATAAAAGGAACATCTGTAGGGGAAACTGGTAGATCAGAACAAAGCTGAAATACTCGAACCAAACAGGACACAACGATTTCACTTGGGAAATGCGCACTCAAACTCAACTGGGGAAGAAAAGATCTTCATCACAGGAGGAGCAGAAATATATTATCCATTACCGGTTACTGGGTAAGAGGATAACAAAATCTGACAGAGAGAACATCCGTTACCGGTTAGGGTAAACATATCAAGGATGACTCGCTGAGGGCAACTAGGAGGTGTATTCGTTATCGATTACTGGGTAAGAATAATCAGCTGGAGAAAGCCAAAATAGGATTTACCACTACCAGTTGCTGGGGAGAAGACCAAAGAGAGAGAATATCTATCACTGGTTAAAGTGAACATATTAAAGATAGACTAAAAGGAAAGAAAATCTGTCATCGGTTAGGATGAACATATCAAGGATAGACTTTCCTGGGGATACTAGGAAGGATATCCGTCACCGGTTAAGATGAACATATCAAGGATAAACTACCTGAAAAAGTAGGGATTACATCTATCGAATACTAGATAGAATACCAAAAAGAGAATATCCGTCATCGGTTAGGATGAACATATCAAGGATAGACTTAGAGGGGAGACATATGAATTACATCTATCAGTTCCTGGATAGAATAGCAACAAGGGAATATCCGTCATCGGTTAAGATGAACATATCAAGGATAGACTCTGGAAAGGGGAAAAAGCAGGATTTACAACTACCGGTTTTTGGACAAAAGAACGCAAAGAGAAGGAAATTTGTCATCGGTTAGGATGAACATATCAAGGATTAACTCTCTGGGGAACAAAATAGGGATTACAACTACCTATTACTTGGAAGAAGACCAAAAAAGAGAATATCCTTCATCGCTTAAAATGAACATATCAAGGATAAACTCAAAGTAGGGGAAGAAAATATCCGTCATCGGTCAGGATGAACATATCAAGGATATACTTCCTGGGGAAACGTGAAAATGAATCCGCTGGGGAGGAAAAGGTTGCTCTCATCGGGTATTGGACAAAAGTGATAATACTTGCAAATTAAGAAGAATATTACCAATTACTGGGTAATAAACTCTCTGGGAAACAAAAGCATCTATCTAGGGAAGATCTAGAAAGAGAAGGTCAATCAAAGACTCAACCCAATGAGGATATAACTCAAGGGGAATGATTCCATCCAGACAATCCACTGGGGAGGAAACTGAAATAATGACCATCCACGAGGAAATAACTCAGTGGGGAAAGAGAAAGGGTAAAGTATTTCTACTTAATGGGCTGACACTCTACAATTGAAAGAGGACAGACAAACCAAATATGCATGGGTGAAAAAGTATACCACCATAGCAAAGATTCAGAGAGATAATGAATAACAAAGTGTACGCAAATAATGAAATTTATGAATGTATATATATATATGATGATTATGCTGACAAAACATTCACAAAGGATGCAAATGTCACTGGTTTGAATCATTGATACAATTCTCCACCAATCCGCAAAGGAGAGAAACAACTACTAGAGAGATCAAGGTGCAAAGGAATGCATATGGACCATCCACCTCAAAGGCTCAACCCAGGCCAGGGAAAAGAGGAGGGGAAACTGCTGAGGGAAATGCAACATCATCTCTACAGGGAATTTTAGGTCAACATCATATCAAATGGGAGACAACCTTGCAGAGGACAACTACAACATTGCTCAGAATCAGGGGTTAGGGACAACTCTAATGGCAATTTGTGGGGAAACAAAATTCTGCTGATCTATACGAACTGCTGTGCGTAACACGCCTACTACTCGAGGGAGGCAAGTATGAACTCAGTTGGGGAAATCAACCAAACTTGGCTGCTGACATGCTGCCGAGGGGGGGGGGGGGGGGTAAAAAGAGGATCATGCCAACTGCTTAGGGGAGAACCAATAATGCTCCACATTTAGGGCTCACCGCTTTTCAAACCGCTGTTGATATTCCTTTAAATGATACCGGTTACTTAAAGTAACTACTTTTATATATTTAAGAAAACATGATTTTAATTTAAAATTTAATTTGAAAAATGATCATAATAAAATTTAAATCTATTTGGCTGAATAAATAAAAGTAGAAACAATTGGATAAAAGCTCAACTTTATGGAATGGTAGTCTGTAAATGACAAGACTCCATAGATCTTTACAAAAGTTGAAATATGGTAATTTACATGGAAAAGGACTACATTGAATATAATGATCACTAGTCCTTCTACTAACTTTTGATATCCACTGTGCTCTTGGAGTCTCCGCTGGAGATGGTGAAATCATAATTGACCAGCTTGCTGAAAAATGTCTTCAAAACTGAAGATCAGCAGGATGTAGTTACTTGCCATAATCCCTAATTTTTGCATAAATTGACCTAAGGTGGGGTACTCAATTTACAGGGATAATTATTTCTATTTTTATGTCTCTAATTTTTTCCTGGATCGCCCTTTCGGGTTTAAATCCACCGAGGCGCTCATTTTTACCTAAGCCGCCCTTTCAGGTTTTCAACTTAGCGAGTTGTTCTTTTCTTTTTTTAGGCAAAGTATTTCTTGACTGCATCTGCGTTCACAGGACGCATGAACTCTTCACCATCCATAGTTGTAAGAATCAAATCACCGCCTGAAAATGCTCTCTTAACAACATATGGATCTTCATAATTAGGAGTCCATTTGTCCCTAGAATATGGTTTGAAAGATAAAATCTTCTTGAGCACAAGGTCACCTTCTCTAAATACACGAGGTCTGACCTTCTTATCAAATGCCTTCTTCATCCTTTGCTGATATAACTGACCATGACACATGGCAGTTAGTCTCTTCTCTTCAATCAAATTCAGCTGGTCATACCTAGTCTGACACCATTCAGCCTCAATCAACTTGGCTTCCATCAAGACGCGCAATGATGGGATCTCAACCTCTACCGGTAACACAACTTCCATGCCATAAACAAGTGAGAAAGGGGTTTCCCCTATTGAAGTGCGGATGGATGTACGATACTCGTGTAAAGAAAATGGGAGCATCTCATGCCAATCTTTGTACGTTACAACCATCTTCTGGATGATCTTCTTGATGTTCTTGTTTGCAGCTTCAACATCCCTATTCATCTTGGGTCTGTAGGGAGAAGAATTATGGTGTGCAATCTTAAAGTCTTTATAAAGAGCTTCCACCATATTATTATTCAAGTTAGATCCATTATCAGTAATGATCTTACTTGGCACACCATAACGACATAAAATATGATTCTTGATAAACCTCATAATAACTTTCTTGGTTACATTCGCATATGATGCCACTTCAACCCACTTTATGAAGTAGTCAATAGCCACCAAAATGAAACAATGTCCATTCGATGCTTTGGGCTCAATCATGCCAATCATATCAGTTTCCCACATGGAGCAGAGCCATGGGGAGGAAATAACGTTCAACAGTGTCGGAGGCACATGAATTTTATCTGCATAAATTTGACACTTGTGGCATTTCTTCACAAAATTGCCACATTCAGATTCCATTGTCAGCCAATAGTAACCTGCTCGCAACATCTTCTTAGCCATAGCATGTCCATTGGAATGAGTACCAAATGAACCTTCATGGACTTCAGTCATTAATAAGTCTGCTTCGTGTCTATCCACGCATCTAAGTAGAACCATATCAAAGTTTCTCTTGTAAAGCACATCACCATTTAGGTAGAAATTACCGCCTAATCTTATCAAAGTTTTATTATCTTTCTGAGATGCCCCATGTGGGTAAATCTGACTTCGGAGAAAACACTCGATATCAAAATACCACGACCTCTCGTCTTTGATTTCTTCAACAGTAATGAGCCAGCCTATTAAGATGCATTACAGTCAGATTAAGAACTTCATTCTAATACTTCACCATAATCATTAAAGCCAACATTGCAAGAGAATCTGCCATCCGATTTTCATCTCGAGGGATATGATGAAATTCAACCTTTGTAAAGAAAGTTGAAATCCTCCTCGCATAATCTCTATATGGTATCAAACCGGGTTGATTCTTCTCCCATTCACCTTTGATCTGGTTCACGACCAAAGCTGAATCTCCATAGACGTCCAAATACTTGATTCTGAGATCGATGGCCTCTTCAAGCCCCATAATGCAAGCTTCTTACTCAGCCATATTGTTTGTACAGTTGAAAGTCAATCTAGCTGTAAACGGAAAATGGGTGACTTGAGGAGTAATAATCACTGCCCCAATGCCATTACCATACTGATTAGCAGCTCCATCAAATACCATGCCCCAACGAGAACCAGGTTCCGACCCTTCTTCAAGCAATGGTTCATCATAATATTTCATCTTCAAGTACAAGATCTCTTCATCAGGAAAATCATACTGTAATGACTGGTAATCTTCAATTGGTTGGTGAGCCAAATGGTCAGCCAAGACATTACCTTTAATGGCTTTTTGAGATCGGTATTCAATATCATACTCGGATAACAACATTTGCCAACAGGAAATCCTCCAAGTTAGAGCAGGCTTCTCAAAAATATACATGATTGGATCCATTTTGGATATCAACCAAGTGGTATTATTCAACATATATTGACGCAGACGCTTAGCAGCCCAAGCCAATGCGCAACAAGTCTTTTCTAGCATAGAATACCGAGTCTCACAATCGGTGAACTTCTTACTCAGGTAGTAAATATCATATTCTTTCTTTCCAGTCCCATCTTGCTGACCAAGAACACAACCCATACTCTCTTCAAGCACAATCAAATACATGATCAACGGTCTTCCTTCAACAGGCGAAGATAAAATTGGAGGCTAAAACAGATACTCTTCTATACTATCAAAAGCTTTTTGGCAATCTTCAGTCTAATCACAAGACTGATCTTTCCGAAGAAGCTTGAATATAGACGCACATAAGGCAGTCATGTGTGAAATGAATCTTGAGATATAATTCAAGCGGCCGAGAAAACCTCTGACTTGCTTCTCAGTTTTGGGCGCATGCATCTCTTGTATTGCTTTGACCTTGGCAGGATCAACTTCAATACCCTTCTCGCTGACAATAAAGCCCAACAACTTACCAGAACGAACACCAAATGTACACTTATTGGGATTCAAGTGGAGTTTGTCATTCCTCAAACGCTGGAATAACCTCAACAAATGCTCAACATGTTTCTCTTCATCAATGGATTTAGCAATCATATCATCAACATAGACTTCGATCTCTTTGTGCATCATATCATGAAAAGAGTAGTCATTGCTCTTTGGTAAGTTGCACAAGCATTCTTTAAACTGAAAGGCATCACTCTATAACAGAATGTTCCCCAGGGTGTAATGAATGCAGTCTTCTCCATATCCTCGGGTGCTATCTCGATCTGATTATATCCGGAAAATCCGTCCATAAACGAAAAAACTTTGAACTTAGCTGTATTGTCTACCAACATATCAATGTGTGGCAGAGGGAAATCATATTTCGGACTAGCTTTGTTCAAATCTCTATAATCTACACACATGCAGACTTTTCCATCTTTCTTAGGAACAGGCACGATATTGGCCACCCACTACGGATATTCGGCAGCAACAAGGAAACCAACATCAATCTGATTTTGCACTTCTTCTTTGATCTTCACTGCCATGTCAGGATGAGTCCTTCTTAATTTTTGCTTGACTGGCGGGCATTCTGGCTTCAACGGCAATCTATGCTCCACAATCTCAGAATCCAAACCAGGCATGTCCTGATAGGACCAAGCAAACACATCTGAATACTCTTGGAGAAGATCAATCAACCTCTTCTTGACCTCTGGACACAGTCGAGACCCAATCTTGGCTTCTTTTACATCATCCTCGGAACCCAAGTTGACTAACTCAATCTGCTATTCGAATGGATGAATGGATTTTTCCTCGTGCTCAAGTAGACGAGACAATTCATCAGACACTTCTTCATCACTTTCTTCCTCGGCCTCTAACACAGAGAATTCAAAGTTTGGAAAAGGAGTAGGATCATTGTATTCAATGGGTTTATGAACCAACCTGCATAGTGATTTGATATTTTGATTTTAGAGAAGTGATTTGTGACCAAATATTATGCTTATGGACAATTATATTCATTTATTTATGTTTTTTGTGATTACCATTTTCAGTAAAAGCAAAGAGTAAAAATAAAACATCATAGACGTGGATGAACAGAATTGAATTTTATTAATGATCAAGTTTGGAAATGCCAAACAATGTTCACTTCTCCCTTAGGCATAGGAGAAGGATTTTCAAAAATAATAAAAGCAATTACTTAGAATGATGCACAATAATAGGAACATCAACATCAGTCCAATTGTTGCAAGCTTTTCCACGCATCACAAAATTGTTGCAGTCTTCATCTTCATCACCCTCGATCACAGCAGCTAAGTATTGTTCATTACCATGAATGAACCCTCCACTATAGAAACTGGGTTGCACCTCCTCAGCTTTAACCACAGGCGATCCTTGTTGGAAACCCAAACCAGCTCTACTCTTGTTCTCGGCGACCTCTACCATCTGGCCCCACTGATCAGAATTACCGTCTTCAACAATCTTCTGCGCGTCTTTAAAAGAGGACATGGGTGCCCCAACTCTCTGTTCTTCTGCAATAGATAGATCTTGGAACGGAGTTCCAACCTCATCTTCAGCTTCTACATAAGAGAAAGACGTCAGGTGGCTTACCAACAAAGCCTTCTCCCCACCGACGATAACAAGCTTTCCATTCTTAACAAACTTCAACTTCCGATGTAGTGTTGACGTAACAACTCCCGCCTCGTGTATCCATGGACTTCCTAACAAGCAGCTATAGGCCGGGTGGATATCCATTACTTTGAAAGTAATTTGGAAATCACTCGGATCTATCTTTACTGGAAGGTCCACCTCTTTAATAACAGTCTTGCGAGAACCATCAAAAGCTTTGACGATCACACCACTGTATCTCATCGGAGCTCCTTGGTATCATAATCTGGAAAAATTTGACTTGGGGAGTACATTGAATGAAGAACCGGTATTAACTAACACATTGGACAACGCGTCCTTCTTATAATTCATCGATATATGCAGTGCCAGATTGAGATTTCTGCCTTTCTCGGGAAATTCTTCATCACAAAAGCTCAAATTATTGCAGGAAGTGATATTAGCCACAATATGGTCAAACTGATCTACTGTAACATCATGCTCTACATAAGCTTGCTCCAATACTTTTTGCAATGCTTCTCTGTACGCTTCAGAGTTCATGAGCAGAGACAACACTAAAATATTGGAGGGAGTTTGGAGCAACTGCTCTACCGCATTAAACTCGCTCTTCTTGATTAAAAGGAGTACCTCATTATCATCATTAGGATTCAAACCGCTAGATTTACCAGACTGACACTTTGGAGAGCTAACCGGATCAACTACAAGCATTTCAACTTTCTTATTGATAGATACATCTTCTGCATTCTTTGGGAACACAGGCCCAAAAACACGACCACTACGGGTCACCTTCGTAACATTAACAATGCTTACAACAAAACTGGTCGTAGGTAAAAGAACCTCTTGACCATTCTCTATCATAGTCACATTATACTGGTATGAGACAGCTTTATCGGATGCATACGGGACTAGACCCACTAACCGTATTACCAACAGTGATACCGATTTGTTGCTGATACTGTTACTGTTGCTACTGTCAAACTGAATCACCATTCTCTCTGGTGTCTTGAACACTGGCACTATTACATTCACATCGTCACCCAAGTGACGGGACTGAAGAATTTGGATCGTACCTTCATCCATCAACCTCTAGATGTCTCTCTTCATAACCATACAACCTCGGGGGTTAACACTGCAAATTATAAAACCATCTTTGTGCATCTTCACCAAGGAACTTCTAATGAAACAGACATCATATACTTTGAACTCCCTAGGACAACCATCTACCATATTAATAGAAGGATTACCATGAGCAGGTAACATGTTTGCTTTGACATTAGGCGCATGGTCCTCAAAGGACACCATCCCAATTTTGACCAACTTCTGGACTTCGTATTTCAGGGGGTAACAGTTCTCAATATCATGGCCAGGAGCCCCTTGGTGAAAGGCACAACGAAGCTCTGGCTTGTACCACCATGGAAATGGTTCTAGAATATGTGGAGGATTTCTTGGTTGTAGAAGGTTCTTGAGAACCAATGATGGATACAATTCGGCATAAGACATAAGAATCGGGTCAAAAGAGACCTTCTTCCTCTCAAAATTCTATTGTTGTTGATGATTATTATTGGTGTTGTTGTTGTAGTTTGTTCTTTGTTGTGAATGTTGTTGACGTTGTTGTTGAACTGACATTGATTAATTATTGGAAAAGACTGGAATAATAGATGATACTTGATGATGGTGTTGACGGGGTTGTGGATTCCTTCTAACATGAGGCCTCCTCTGCCTCCCAATGGATACTGCATTAGTCTTGCCTTCTTTCTTTCTGGAAAATCCACTGCCGTAATTTTTGCTAGACAAAACCTCTTCTTTAGACAACAGCCCCTCTCAGACACCTTCTTCTAGTATTATCCCCATGTTTACCATTTCGGTAAAATCACTGGGGGCACTGGAAATCATTCGCTCAGGGTCTTAAGAAAGATATTGGTCATCTCCTTTTCTTCCAAAGGAGGGGTGATCTGAGCGACAAGCTCTCTCAATAGCTGGGCATACTCTTTGAACGTCTCCTTGTCCTTCTGAGACATTGATCGAAGATGGTCCCTATCTGACACCATATCCACATTATATTTGTATTGCTTCACAAATGTTTCACCCAAATCATTGAATGTGCGGACACTAACACTATCCAAACCCATGTACCACCTCAGAGCGGCACCCGTCAGACTGTCTTGGAAATAATGAATCAATAACTGATCATTATCAGTTTGAGTCGACATCTTTCTAGCATAGATGACGATATGACTGAATGGACATGTATTTCCTTTATACTTTTCAAAGTCAGGGACTTTAAACTTCATCGGGATCTTAACATTGGGAACCAAGCAAAGTTCTGCAACACTCTTACCAAACAAATCTTTTCCACTCAAGGTCTTCAACTCCTTTCGCAGCTCAAGGAATTGGTACTTCATTTCATCCATCTTCTCATAAACATCCGGACCCTCAAACGGCTTAGAATGGTAGATGGTGTCCTCAACACGAGGCAGAGTATGAACAATCGGTGGTGGCACGGACATGACCGGGCTAGATGCCGGCATGGAAGCAAAAGTAGGTGAAAAACCTTCGGGCACAAAGTTCGGCGGCATTCTCCATGGAAATCCAGCAGGCATGGCAGGAGCGAACTGAGTAGCATGCACGGTTGAAGAGACAACCTCAGAAATGACAGTCCTCTGAGGAGGAGGAGTTGTAGGCGTTGGAGAAGATTGACTCTAAGTAGCTAGAACTGACTCCATCATGGCAGTCAGGCGAGCGATCTCGTCCTTCAAATCTCTGTTCTCTTGCTCTAAGTGTTCCATGATTCGCGGATGATTGGCGTGGGTATTGTATCAATGAGTTAGCTTGGTTGACGCACAAAAGAATAACCAATAAGACATCTGGCGAAAGAGAAACCTGCTATGCAAATGATGCATGAAATGCAATGCTTGTTTGTTTTTATTTTCAAGGAACATACTATTTTATTTGCAATTTGATTGACCATAAAAATCTCTTTTATTTATATAATTGGAAGGATTACACTGAGTACGATTTCAGAAACCAAAATACAAATACAAGAGAAAAGAAGACTAATCATCCTAAGGATCCCTAATAACAAAGTCAGAAGATCTAGCTGCAGGCGCGTACTTCCTTCGGATGTGTCGAATCTCGGATTCAAAAGAAGTCTTCATCTGAGTCTTCTCAAGAACAAGCTAATCAATAATCTTCTTCCAAGCAACGGAAGGCTGAGGCATACTAGAGGAAGAAGAAACCTATGGCTTTCTCTGTCTCTTCATTACTCGGTCTTCAAGAAGCTCAACAAGTGCATCATTGTCCTTAGACTCAAGCTGCAACTCTTTATGCTTTTTGCTCAAAGCATGGAATCGCTCTTCCCACATATCCTTCTCTTGCTTCATCTTGGCGAGTGCGTCTTACAACTCCCCTACATCTTGGTTAGGGAGAGTTAATGGCTCAACCACAACCATAGACATAGGTCTCTCACAAGCATACAACATCTTTAACTCCAAAGCTCTATTCTTTACCCAAAGAGTGTAAGCTTCCAAAGCTACATAGTTGCATGGACCAAGCTCAAATCTTCCTTTCCTATGCACATTATGCCAAACGTGCACAATCTTCTACTTCAAACGTTGGGGATCTATACCCTCTTGAAAGAAAAGACCTTCTAACAAAGTGTTCTTAGGTTTGTCTCTCAAGGGGAACCCAAGTTGACGACGAGCCAAAGCAGGGTTGTAGTTGATTCCTCCTTGTGTACCAATAAGAGGCACATTAGAGAATTCACCATAATAATCAATAATCTCCAAGCTACTTAATGAAGAATCATACCAAACTATATCATCATTAGTGAGAGACATAAGTCTCTGAGACCACCTTAGACATTGTTTGTTCTCCACAAAAGTAGGCGTCTGTGGAAAGTGCAAAATAAACCACTTGTATAGAAGAGGAACACATCACACAATAGTCCCACCACCTTTAGAATTCCCAATCAAGAAGATTCTAACGGTGTTAACATCAACAAAACCGTCAATGTTAGTGAACAAAGCTAAACCATAGATGAGCAACACAAAGATAGCTTCAAAAGCATCCACACTATCGGCTTGAGTAAATATAGTGGCTTCCTTGATTAGGAACTCCTAAGTCAACACAAACAATCCTCCTTTCTTCACCCAATGAGCCTCAATCTCAGACTACTTCAGATGAAGAGCTTCAGCTATGATATGAGATCTGGGAATCTCTTCCAATCCACTAAAAAGGACTTTGTCAGAAACAGGTATTCCCAAGATATAGGCATACTCCTCTAACGTAGGCACAAGCTGATAATTAGGGAAAAATAAAGTAATGGTAGAGAGGATCATTAAACTGCACCAAAACACTCAACAATCCTTCAACCATATCAGTAGACAATACAGACAGAAGCTTCCCATGACGTTGCTTGAAGTCCAAGGGATCTAATACAAAAGAGGATAGCTTCCTTAACTCTTTTAAATCTGGATATCTGAAACTGTACTTCTTAGTGTTCCTTCGTCCATAATCCATGGTCTGAAAATATTTTCAAATAAAACCTCAGTTCCTTGAAGTTAATTTTCATGTGATGAATGTTGTGATGCGCATGAATGCATGAATGCAACAATCACAAATAAGGGATCACACACAAGGCAAATAAAGGTCAAGGGGTGAATCAAGTCATTGTCAATATCAATCATCCATTTCGGTGGATTATGGTTTTCACCTTATCAACACCCAAGTTCCATTGAAATTGACAAGACTTGATTGGATCAACTAAGAATCAAAGGTTTGTTGTGAGTGACGAGCATGGAGTCAGGTTAAGAACCATCCCACAGGAGTGTACTAAGGATAAAAACATGTAGATCATGTTCTAAAAAGTTCCCAAAGTCTTAATTTCATCTATCGGATATTACAGGTTTGGATGACTGACTCATCAACCCATAATATTCTCAAGAGAGACTCGTCTAAGTGTAGTATCGCATAAAACCTGTTATCAAGTCTACACTTGAACAGTCTCCGCACTACGTCCTAAATAGGCCAAGAGGGGTTAAATGTTCAACGGTTCTCAGCTTCTCGGACCCCAAATCAGAGAAAGTAATGCCTAACCACAAATAACTTGTGTGACATTCATAACTCCAAAAGGGTCTCCACTGAGTAGATAGGTCTCAAGCCAACTTGTTAAGGACTACTCCACACAAGTCGAACATGACTATACCATCCTCATATCTTAATTGCACTCAAGTTCGGGTTAAAACTTATCTCACCACTCAGAGATCACCAAGCACAACAAGAAGATTATATCACACAAACAAATACACAAACATCAAACATACAATTATATACACATAAAAAGTAGGCTAAACCCAATGTAGACTAATTCTCAGCAGAGTCGCCACTTAATTTCTGTAGTGGTAAATTCATGACCATCAAGCTATGGATAAGCTAGATGTCAATTAAACCAGAGTCGCCACCGCGCTTTTATTTTTTCCAAGGGAAAAGTACGAACAAAACCCAAAGATAAGAAGTTTTCAAATCAAAACTAATAAAATGCCAGAGATTACACGTAAGGGGGTTGGTTACACAGAGGGAAGGTGTTAGCACCCTAAGTGTCCTAGGTACTCCTAGGGAGCCCTTTCTTGTGTGCATATGTGTTTTTGTACAAAATGATGTTTGCAATAAATAGAGTGGAGGGATGAGAAAAGAATTCATTAATTATATTTTTTTGTTTGACAATAATGTCATATAGGAACCCTGTTTTCCCTTGGACTTTAGAATCAAGCAATATCAATATGTACAATGGCAAGGTGAAGAACAAGGCATCAAATAAATATAGCCAAATCCAATCTTAGCAACTCCATGATCTTCTTCATAATCTCCCATGTATCAGATGAATTCAGAGATAGGCATTAGACACTGGTTTAAGGTAACAACTTCAATAAGACCATGTAGCAGATGAACTCAAATGGATCTTCAATATTTGCATCAGATGAAAGTTCACTCCACAAGCACTTGGTTTCATGAAAGTTGGCATTGACCAAGTCCTTTTGCATAGCGAGTGTTTCCTAATTCTAAGTCCAATGTCTTAGATCAAAACCAACAGTCCACACAAATCCTTTTTTAGAGTTTTTGTTATTATTATGTACAATAAGGTCAAAGGACCACAAACAAAACAATTATACACAATCACAATATAATCACAAAGTATGGCTCAAGTGAGCAAAATGAAAATGGCATTAAAATAAACAAGTTAAATGGTATGAATAATGACAAATGAATAAAAACTTGAATTTAAAGTTTATAAAAGTAAATGACTTGAAATTAAATGTTAGTTATTAGTTGATTAGAAGTTAGTATTGCTTTTGCTTTTTGTTGCTTTAAGTCATTCTTTGGAGAACACTCAACCCACTATTCATAAGCATGGATCCTTGAACCAAGAGATCTTCCAAAGGAAGGAAAAAAGGCCAAGTTTCTACACAATACCATGAAAGAGGGGAGACTTACAATCTCACTTACTAGAATGCTATGCTTTTGGGTCAAAATTTAGCGCTATGTTAAGCAATCGTAATTGGACTTATGTAGAAGTCACAACTATTTGAGGCCGGGCAATAAAAATTTTAGTGTTAATGCTATGTTATGCAATAGTATTATGAACCATACTCCTAAAACATACCACACTTAAAAGAAAATGCAAAATGGGTGGACCTAATCTCATCCACACTTATGTTGATTTTGCAATCAACTAGCCTTAGGATATAGAGATATCATAGGTCTATGTAATGAATGAGAAGATAATGGGATTGAGATGAAGAGGGAGTGGAAATGGAATCAATACCAATTGGTCAAAGGAGGACTTTTATCAAATTAAAATCATTCATTCATTTTGGGAGATGAAATATACACTTCATCAATCCCCCAAATTCAATGATTTTAATTCAACAAAGTTAAATAAACCTGACCAAGGCCCAACAACACAATTCAAACTCAACAAGTCAATACCAAAAGCTTAACACAATTTATTTGAAATTAAACAATTAAAATCAATTAAAAAATGAATTAAATTAAATTATGGTTGGTCAAAATCCTAAAACCTCATCAAACCACCAAATAACTGGCCATGAGATTTATCATAGATCAAACAAGGTCAAAGGACCCTGGAGAAAAAATTTCATCATTTTTGGAAACTTAAAAGTATTTTTAAACAATTAAAAATATGCACAAAAACAATTAAATCATGAAAAATATTAATAATGATCCAAAAAATAATTTTAATTCAAAAAATGAAAGAGGAATTTATTTAATTGTTTTTGGTGAAAGTCTCATATTTTTTGGATCAATATTAAACTTAATGAATTAATGAAAATAAGTCATATTAAATAAAAATCAGAAAATGCGAAAAAACGTGGACGACTTGATCTCCCTCTTTAATTGAGGTGGCAGGTCAAGTGGATCTTAGTGCGCGTTCCACAATGGACTCTAGTCAATGCGCTGCATAGAGGGTAATTAAAACCAACGCGTGAGATTAAAACAAATTGCAAGGATCCTATGGTTTGAGACATGCCAACGCATCGCCGGAGCTGCAACTCCGGTCTTCTTCTCCGGTGGACCTCACCGGACTGGTCCACCTTCAACCATCACCAAAATAAAAAAGGAGGACATGAATTTAAAGTAAAAATGCTCAGGAGCTCGAATATGGCCTCAATTTCATCTAACTCCAAGTATATTGAAAGACATAGGGAGTTGAATTTTGAAGATCATGATTTGAGTTGCCTCGATTTGACCTCAAAGTAACTCAATCTTGTTGCCTACATTGATAGGACTTCAGACAACCAAAAATCAATAAGAATTATGGAGAATTGAGTGAGAATCGAAGAAATGAAAAATATAAGAAAATCACCTCCACTGCAGGTTCAGATGGCCACGATCTTGCTTCCAACTTCACTTAGCCTTGCTCTGAATGCTTGATAGAGTAGAATTGAATCAAAAAGTAAGCAGGACTCTTGGAGATTTGAATCTCAAAATATTGGAGATTCAAACTCGATTTCCAATGGAAATCCTCAAGGTTATCCTTTGAATGAGAGGGTTTAGGGATGTGGATTCAAAGTTGGCGCGCAAGTTTCCTCAATTCTGAATGCAAGGGTCTCTATTTATAGCCAAGGCATTGTTATTTGAACACTTGTTTCACATTTTCAAAAATAACAACTTCACTTTGCATGGAAGCATGGGCGTGTGATAGGCCCATGCAATCATTCAATCAGGTCCACAATTGTATACAAACATTGCTGAAGTCATGTTAGCAAGCCATGCATTTGTGTATGGAAGATGCAAGTTCACTTATGCCAAATGGTGATCCAACTTCAAGCCATGTGCAAGTCACTCATACTTTGTTCAAATGGGATGAAATTGGACTTTGTGGAAAGGTTAGATCAGGAGAAACAACTTTCATGTTGAACACTTTTTCATTTAAAGCTTGGATCATGATGAATTTTTAGGTGGAAGTTTGAAAAATCAAACATATCAAAAAAAAATCTAAGTGTCAAGCCATATGTTCACTTCTTCCACCTTGGCTAATTTTTTATATGAGCTTCAAATGAGAAAAGTTACTTCATCAAAGTTGTAGCTCTCTCAAATTACTTAAAAAAGATCACAAATTTGACCTCATTTAGATTTAGTATGGAGGAGTTATGCATTTTAAAAGTTGAGGAAAATCACTTGTTCAATGGCATGGGGCCAAAATGACCTATAATGTCTCCTCATATCACATGGATTTAAAAGTTGAATTTGCTATTACTCCAAAAAAAAGTTAAAGTAGACATATTTAATTTGATCATGCAACTTGAATAGCTTTAATCTCATCAAAATTGAGCAAGTTATGGTCTTGGGAAGTTGACCTCCAAATTAGGGTTTAGACAAAATGACCTATAATGTTTCACCATAAAAAATGACTTTCCAAGCAAAACTAGATCTAGACCTCAACATGAAAGTTGGTTGGAATGTCATTTAGAGTAACTTTTCTCTTGTAATGATTTTCATATGATACAAATTGTAGGAGATAGGGTCTAGGGAACCCCAGTTTTGATTAGTCGAATTCCTCTGGTCAACCACCATGAACCAACTTGCTAGCTTGCTATCCTCTTGACTTTTAGGACTCATGGAGGATCATATATGCATAATATGATGAAATATGAAGTATCCCTTGAAATATTTGATCAATTGGTGAAGAATCTTGTTGAAGAAGTTACACAAGATACCCAGATGAATTAGGGTTTCCAAGGCAAACCAATTCCAAACTCGTGATGATTTCTTGATCAAAATAACATGTAAAGATAATGGGGATTAATATATGATACTTAGAGCCATAGAAAACCAATTATTGATTGAACTCCTTGCAATGAGGGTCTTAAACCCTAGATGTGAGCTTGATAGATCAAAGGTGAGCATGTGCCATACCTACAAAAGAGTTAGATTGTATAATGAAATATTTTTGGTGTTTTGGTTAGTAAATGATAAAATACAAAGTATGATACAATCAAATGGTGCTTGGTGATCTCTCCCAATGCAAACCCAATGAATGAGGGGTACGGAGGATGCCAAGATGTGATCCCAATGCCAATGCATATGATGAGATAGCATGAGGGATATTAGGGTCAAAATTGGGGTCTTACATATGTCTCATAATGGAAAAAGAGACATTTAAAGAGTACGCCCAGGGGTGGAGAGAGCTTGCCGCTCAGATTAATCCTCTGTTGGAAGAGAAGGAGATGACGAAGATTTTTCTAAAAACCTTGAGTTCGTTTTAGTATGAACGAATGATTGCTTGCGCCCCCAGTTACTTTATTGAAATGGTAAACATGGGGATGAGGTTAGAGGAAGGAGTTCGAGATGGACGTTTGTCTAA
Organism: Lathyrus oleraceus; assembly: GCF_024323335.1. Taxonomy (NCBI): domain Eukaryota; kingdom Viridiplantae; phylum Streptophyta; class Magnoliopsida; order Fabales; family Fabaceae; genus Lathyrus; species Lathyrus oleraceus. The sequence goes on from NC_066581.1 coordinate 423,798,441, forward strand.
GGAAGATGTATCATCCAATAGAAAGTATTGAAGTGGTTTTGCCAAGACGAAGGAAGGGGAAACTAATGCAGTATCAATAGGGAGGTAAAGGAAGCCTCATGTGAGGAGAAATCCTCAACCGTGTCAGCATCAACATCAAGTTTCATCAGTTATTCCAGTGTTTTCAAACAATTCAAATAATCAATCAGTCCCAGTACAACAACAACGTCAACAACAGTCGCAACAAAGAACCAACAACTACAATAACAACAACAACAATAATCAACAACAATAAAACTTCGAGAGGAATAAGGTCTCTTTTGACCTTATTCCTATGTCATATGCCAAACTCTACCCATCTTTGGTTCTCAAGAACCTATTGCCAACCAAGAAATCCGCCTTAAATTCCAGAACCACTTCCGTGGTGGTATAAGCCTGAACTCCGCCGTGCCTTTCATCAATGAGCTCCCGACCATGATATCAAGAACTCTTACCATTTGAAGTATGAGGTAGAAAAGCTTGTGAAGAGTGGGATGGTGTCCTTTGAGGACCGTGCACCAAATGTGAAGTCCAATTCGTTGCCCGCTCATGGTAATTCCTCTGTTAATATGGTAGATGGTTGTCCTGGAGAATTCAAGATTTATGACGTCCGCTTTATCAGAAGGTCGTTGGTAGCAATGCATAAGGATATTTTCCAGGTTAGTGAATGCGAGCATGACCATGATGGTTGTGCAATTTGCAGTGTAAACCCTCGAGGGTGCGTCATCGTCAAGAGAGATATTCAAAGGCTGATGGATGAGGGTATGATTCAGATTTTCCAGTCTCGTCACTTGAGTGACGATGTCAATGTGATTGTTCCAGTGTTTAAGACCCTGGAGCGGGTAGTGATTCAATTCGATAGCAGCAACAGTAACAATGTCAACAGATCGGTATCGCCGTTAGTGATATGGTTAGCGGGCCCCGTCTCGTATGCATCCGATAGAGATGTTCCGTATCAGTATAATGCTACAATGATGGAGAATGGTCAAGAGGTTCCGTTGCCTACGACCAATTCTGTTTTGAACATTGCAGATATCGCAAAGGTGACCCGTAGTGGTCGTGTTTTTGGTCTCGCTTTCTCGAAAGAAGTGACAGAAGATGTTTCGGCTGGTAAGAAGCTTGATGTGCCTACAGTAAACCCAGTTAGTGCTCCAACGTGTCAGTCTGGTGAACCCAGCAAATTGAAGCCTAATGATGATGATGAGGTACTAAGATTAATCAAGAAGAGTGAATTTAATGTAGTAGAGCAGCTGCTCCAAACCCCTTCGAAGATTTCAGTGTTGTCTCTGTTAATGAATTCCGAAGCGCATAGAGAAGCATTACAAAGAGTGTTGGAGCAAGCTTATGTCGAGCACGATGTAACTGTGGATCAGTTTGACCACATTGTGGCTAACATTACTTCCTACAACAACTTGAGCTTTTGTGATGAAGAACTTCCCGAGGAAGGCAAAAAACACAACCTGGAACTCCATATATCGAGGAATTGCAAGGAAGATGCATTGTTAAATGTGTTGGTTGATACCAGTTCTTCTCTGAATATACTCCCCAAATCAACTATGTCTAGATTATCCTACCAAGGCGCCCCTATGAGGTACCTTGGCGTGATTGTCAAGGCATTTGATGGTTCTCGCAAAACTGTCATAGGAGAAGTAGACCTTCCAGTAAAGATAGGTCTGAGTGATTTTCAAATTACTTTTCAAGTAATGGATATCCACCCGGCCTATAGCTGCCTGTTGGGAAGGTCATGGATCCATGGAGCTGAACCTGTAACATCTACTATACACCAGAAGTTGGAATTTATGAAGAATGGCAAGCTTGTCATTATTGGTGGAGAGAAAGCGCTTTTGGTGAGCCATCTGTCATCTTTTACGTATGTTGAAGCTAAGGAGGAGGTTGGAAATCCGTTCCAAGCCTTATCTATTGCTGAAATGAAGAAAACTGGGGCACCCATGTCTTCTTTCAAGGTTGCTCAGAAAGCTATTGAAGATGGAAATACTGATCAGTGGGGCCGAATGGTAGAAGTCTGTGAGAACAAGAATAGGGATGGATTGGGATTCCAGCAAGGGCCGTTTAATGGCAGAGTTGAAGAAGTGCAACCAAGTTTCCGTAGCGGGGGGTTCATCCATGGTAATGAACAACACTCAACTGCTGTGATCGAAGGCGATGAAGATGAAGACTGCACCAACTTTGTGATGCATGGCAAGACTTGCAACAATTGGGTTGATGTTGATGTTCCTGTTATTGTCCTATGCCTAAGGGAGAAGTGAACATTGTTGGGCATTTTCAAATTATCATCAATAAAATGCAATTCTATTCATCCACATCTATGATGTTTTATTTTTACTTTTTACCTTTCTGAAAATGGTAATCACAAAAAACATAAATAAATAAATAATAATTGTCCATCTGCATAATATTTAGTCATAATTCACTTCTCTAAAATCAAAGTATCAAATCATTATGCAGGTTGGTTTCTAAACCCGTTGAATACAATGGTCCTACTCCCTCTCCAAACTTTAATTTCCCTGTATTTGAGGCTGAGGAAGAGATTGATGAAGAAGTATCTGATGAATCATCTCGTCTACTTAAGCATGAGGAAAAAACCATTCAGCCATTCGAAGAACAAATTGAGTTAGTTAACTTGGGTTCCGAAGAAGATGTGAAAGAAGTCAAGATATGGTCTCAACTGTGTCCAGAGGTTAAGAATGGGCTGATTGATCTTCTCCGAGGGTATTCAGATGTGTTTTCCTGGTCCTATCAAGACATGCCTGGTTTGGATTCTGAGATTGTGGAGCATAAATTGCCGTTGAAACCAGAATGCCCGCCAGTCAAGCAGAAGTTGAAGATGACTCATCCTGATATGGAAGTGAAGATCAAAGAAGAAGTACAAAAGCATATCGATGATGGTTTTCTTGTTACCTACGAGTATCCGCAATGGATGGCCAATATTGTGCCTATTCCAAAGAAGGATGGAAAAGTCCGTATGTGCGTTAATTATAGAGATTTGAACAAAGCTAGTCCAAAAGATGATTTTCCTCTGCCACACATTGATATGTTGGTAGACAATACAGCTAAGTTCAAAGCCTTTTCGTTTATAAACGGATTTTTCGGTTATAATCAGATCAAGATGGCACCCGAAGATATGGAGAAGATCACATTCATTACACTCTGGGGAACATTTTGTTATAAAGTGATGCCTTTCAGTTTAAAGAATGCTGGTGCAACATACCAGAGAGCAATGACCACTCCTTTTCATGATATGATGCATAAAGAGATCGAAGTCTATGTTGATGACATGATTACCAAATCAAGTGATGAAGAAGAACATATCAAACATTTGTTGAAGCTATTCCAGCGTTTGAGGAAATACAAACTCCGCTTGAATCCCATAAGTGTACTTTTGGTGTTTATTCTAGTAAGTTGTTGGGCTTTATTGTCAGCGAGAAGGGTATTAAAGTTGATCCTGCCAAGGTCAAAGCAATACAAGAAATGCCTGCACCCAAAACTAAGAAGCAAGCTAGAGGTTTTCTCGGTCGCTTGAATTACATCTCGAGATTTATATTGCATTTGACTGCCACGTGTGCACCTATATTCAAGATTTTTCAGAAAGATCAGTCTTGTGATTGGACCGAGGATTTCCAGAAAGCTTTTGACAGTATCAAGGAGTATTTACTTGAGCCTCTGGTTCTGTCTCCGCTTGTTGAAGGAAGACCGTTGATCATGTCTTTGACTGTGCTTGAAGAAAGTATGGGCTGTGTTCTGGGTCAGCAAGACGAAACTAGAAAGAAATAATATGATATTTACTACCTCAATAAGAAGTTCACCAACTGTGAGACTTGGTATTCTATGCTTGAAAATACTTGTTGCGCATTGGCTTGGGCTGCTAAGCGTCTGTGCTAGTATATGTTGAATCATACTACTTGGTTGATATCCAAAATGGATCCAATCAAGTATATTTTTGAGAATCCTACTTTAACTGGGAGGATTGCTCGTTGGTAGATGATGTTATCTGAGTATGATATTAAATACCGATCTCAGAAAGCAATTAAAGGTAGTGTCTTGGTTGACCATTTGGCTCACCAACCGATTGAAGATTATCAGTCAGTACAATATGATTTTCCTGATGAAGAGATTATGTACTTGAAAATTAAATATAGTGATGAACCATTTCTTGAAGAAGGGCCAGAACCTGGTTCCCGTTGGGGCATGGTATTTGATGGAGCTGTTAATCAATATGGTAATGGCATTGGGGCAGTGATTATTACTCCTCAAGGCACTCATTTTCCATTTACAACTAGAGGCTTGCATTATGGGGCTTGAAGAGGCCATTATGGGGCTTGCATTAAGTGTACGAATAATATGGTTGAGTATGAGGCTTGCATTATGGGGGTTGAAGAGGCCATTTATCTCAGAATCAAGTATCTGGACATTTGTGGAGATTCAGCTTTGTTTGTGAATCAGATCAAAGGTGAATGGGAGGCGAATCAACTCGGTTTGATACCATATAGAGATAATGCAAGGAGGATTTCAACTTTCTTTACAAAGGTTGAATTCCATCATATCCCTCAAGATGAAAATCGGATGGCAGATGCTCTTGCAACGTTGGCTTCAATCATTATGGTGAAGTTTTGGAATGAAGTTCCTAATTTGACTGTGATGCATCTTGATAGTCCAACTCATGTGTTTTCTGTTGAAGAGATCAAAGATGAAAAGCCGTGGTATTTTGACATCAAGAGTTTCCTCCAAAGTCAGGTTTACCCGCCTGGGACAACCTTGAAATATAAGAAGACTTTGAGGAGATTAGCCGGAAACTTCTACCTGAACGGTGATATGCTTTACAAAAACAACTTCAATATGGTTCTGCTCAGATGCGTGGATAGACACGAAACATACTTATTGATGATTGAAGTCCATGAAGGTTCCTTTGGTACTCATTCTAATGGATATGCTATGGCTAAGAAGATGTTGAGAGCAGGTTACTATTGGCTGACAATGGAATATGAATGTTGCAAGATTGTGAAGAAATGCCATAAGTGTCAAATTTATGCGGATGAGATTTATGTTCCTCCGACACTGTTGAATATCATTTCCTCTCCATGGCCCTTCTCCATTGGGGAATTGATATGATTGGCATGATTGAGCCCAACGCTTCGAATGGACATCGCTTCATTTTGGCGGCTATTGACTATTAAATAAAGTGGGTTGAAGCGGCATCGTATGCAAATGTAACCAAGCAAGTCGTTGTGAGGTTTATCAAGAATCATATTATATGACGTTATGGTGTGCCAAGTAAGATCATTACTGATAATGGATCGAACTTGAACAATAATATGGTGGAAGCTCTTTGCAAAGACTTCAAGATTACACATCATAATTCTTCTCCCTACGGACCTAAGATGAATGGGGCTGTTGAAGCTGCGAACAAGAACATCAAGAAGATCATTCAGAAGATGATTGTGACGTACAAGGATTGGCATGGGATGCTCCCGTTTTATTTGCATGGGTATCTTACATCCATCCGCACTTCAACAGGGGCAACCCCTTTCTCACTTGTTTATGGCATGGAAGCTATGCTTCTCGTAGAGGTTGAGATACCATCATTGTGTGTCTTGACGGAAGCCAAGTTGACTGAAGCTGAATGATGTTAGACTAGGTATGACCATCTGAATTTAATCGAAGAAAAGAGATTGACTGCCATGTGTCATGGCCAGTTATATTAGCAGAGAATGAAGAAATATTTTGATAAGAAGGTCAGGCCTCATGTTTTTAGAGAAGGTGACCTTGTGCTCAAGAAGATTTTATCTTTCAAACCAGATTCTAGGGGAAAATGGACTCCTAATTATGAAGGCCCATATGTTGTCAAGAGAGCCTTTTCAGGCAATGCTTTGATTCTTACAACTATGGATGGTGAAGAGTTCACTCGCCCTATGAATGCCGATGCAGTCAAGAAATACTTCGCCTAAAAAGAAAATAACAACTCGCTAAGTTGAAAACCCGAGAGGGCAACTTAGGCAAAAACGAGCGTCTCGATGGATTGAAAACCCGAAAGGGAGATCGAGGAAAAAATTACAGACATAAAAGAAAATTTTTATCCCAATAGATTGAGTACCCCACCTTAGGGTAATTTATGCAAAAATTAGGGATTCTGGCAAGTAACTGCATTCGGTTGATCTCCAGTCTTGGAACACTTTTGAGCAAGTCAGTCAACTCTGATTCGTCATCTTCAACTGAAGCCAAGAACACAGTGGATATCAAAGTTGGTAGAAGGATTAGTGATCATTGTATTAAATGTATCCCTTTTCCATGTAAGTTACCATTTTTCAACTTTTGTAAAGATCTATGGAGTCTTGTCATTTACAGACTACCATTCTATTAAATAAAGTTGAGCTTTTTATCCAATTGTTTCTACTCTTATTTATCTTTCAGCCAAATAGAATTACATTTTATGATGATCATTTTGAAATTGAATTTAAAAATCAAAATCATTTTTTTCTTAAAATAATAAAAGCAATTACTTTTAAAAAAAGGAGCAATCGGTTTCATTAAGGAATATCAACAGCAGACTGAGAATAGGTAAGTCCTGAAATGCAAAACATTGTTGGTTTTCCCCAAGAAGTTAGTTCAACACGTTCGTTTCTCCAGTTGAGTTTTGAGATCGCTTCCCTAGCTAATTTGTGAGGATGTATTCTCAACGGTTTGCATAGATTCAGCGTAAGGTTTTGTTTCCCCTCAAGTCGCCAACAGAGGATGCAAATCATTTGTGAGGATGTCCGAAGATGATGTCGAAGACGATGTCCTAGACATCTCTACTGCTAAAAGGCAATCTGTTAGAAAATCTCCTATTAAGGCTGCAGCTGTGCATTTGGACAACATTTCCTTTCATCTGGAAGATGGTGCAGCCAAGTGGAAATTTGTTATACAGAAGAGAGTTTTTGTGGAGAAGGAACCAGGGAAAGATGCTATGGAAGTGAAGGAGGTTATAGAGTTGATCAAGTCTGCAGGATTATTGAAAACTGTTAGTGCATTACCCCAATGTTTTGAAGGAGTTTGTGGTGAATATCCCTGAGGATATTTCTGACAAGAACAACAAAGAATTTTGAAAGGTGTTTGTGAGAAGAAGGTGTGTTTGGTTCTCCCCAACTGTAATCAATAAGTTCCTAGGAAGAGGAACAGAAGGAGCTGTTGAATTGGAAGCCAAGGAGACATATGCCCATACCTCAAGTGAGAGGTCTGATTCTCAAGACAATTCTAGTGGCAGTTCTGAATCTGATGTAAAGAAGATGCTACCTTCTCAGACTAAGTTATGGTGTTGATGTTCCCCCCGGTTATGATGACATGTGTGTTCTGGATGCTGTTTTAGATGCTTGGATGATTTGATGTTTGGTAGTCCTGATTGATGCCATGATGTAATATTTGGGCTCTTTATGAGTTCCCTGGATTTCTGATTATCTCAGGTATTGCAGCTGTGTATAATTATGGTTTGTATCTCCTAGCATTTATGTTTTAACATTTTATATGTTATAACATCTCTTGTGACATTCTCTGCTAGGCTGATTGACATTTATTTTGTCTAATTGGTCACCTTTGGTCTATTTTGACTAAAAAAGGGGAGAAGTGATTATGTGGAGAGCTGCAGTTAAATGTGTAGTTGTGGAGATCTGCAATGCTGATGTAGCTAGCTAGGCTAAACAGATGACAACTGATGATGTTGAATAGAATGATGTTCTATGATGTTATGTTCTGTGATGTTGAAGGAGATGTCTGATGTAAGACAGAATGATGTTATGTTTACAGATGTTGGAGGAGATGTCTGATGTAAGACAGAATGGTGTTCTGTTCTGAGATGTTGGAGGAGATGTCTGATGTAAGACATAATGGTGTTTTGTTTTGAGATGTTGGAGGAGATGTCTGATGTTCTGTGCATGCTCTGTGTTGTACAGGTGATGTTGAAGGAGATGTCAGAAGGAGGTTCTGAATGTTAACATGTTGAAGGAGATGTCAGAAGGAAATTCTGAATGTTAACATGTTGAAGGAGATGTCAGAATGTGATTCTGAATGTCACAGATGTTGAAGGAGATGTCAGAGTGTGACTCTGAATGTTACTGGTGCTGTTGTCTGTGTTGAACAGACTTAGGGGGAGAAGAAGTACCCTTGTGCATTTGTGTGTTTTACTAGTTGCTATTATAGCTAGTAATTCTGTTTGCTTTTGTTGCTGCTTAAATTGTTGTTAGTTTAACTACTGATAGTTTTCTTGTGAACAAAAAGGACAGATATATGTTTTAGCCAAAATTTGCCAAAGGGGGAGTTTGTTGGTTCTAAGTGTTGGCAGCAATTTTGGTAAAACAAAGAGTGTTCACAAGATGTTGCATGTGATGTCTTAACAAAAGATATCTTGTACCTGCTGGAGTTTAAAAATATAATTATGCAGGATTGTTTCAGGATGTCATACACGATGTCATGACATCTGATATTATGTACCTGCTGGATAATTAAAATGGAATTATGCAGGTTTGTTCCAGGATGTCAGACCCGATGTCATGACATCCTATACACGGAACATTAAGGGTGAATGTTATGTGTTATGTGATTGCACATTTAATGGCAATCTATGTATGATTGAAGATCTGATTTGCAGGCGCATTCAATCATTAATTACAACCTGATTTACTTATTTTCCAAGGAGATCTAACCAGCTGTTATGAGAAGATTTAATTGGAAAATAATTTTAGGGTTTTCAAGATGTCCAACCCAGCTGAATGCTTCTATAAATAGGACATGGAAAACCTGATTTGATACACAACCAATACAGAGCGAAATATTGAGAGAGAGAGAGAGAGATAGCAAGGGTTTGTGTCTTGTTTGGTCGTGTGACTTGTAAGCCATTCAATTCATCCATAGATGATTGAATCAGTCTGATTTGTGAGTTGTAATTTGTCACTCTAAGCTTGTAAGCAAGAGTGTGTGTCTACTTGATCGAAGCTGTTAAGCAAGATCAAGTGTGTGTCTACTTGATTGAAGCTATTAAGCAAGATCAAGTGTGTGTCTACTTGATTGAAACTGCTAAGTAAAATCAACTGTGTGTTATTGAAGAGTGTCTTCTTTTCATAAGTAATTGTTGTTTAAAATCACAGGTGTGATTGAGGGGGAGTGAATGGGTTCTCATATCTAAGAGTGCTTAGGTAGAAATCGCACGGGTAGAGATTAGGTGAAAAAGACTGTAACTTGTGGAGTGTATTGAGAGTCTTTGAACTGATTCTATTTTAGTGGATTTCCTTCCTGGCTTGGTATCCCCCAGACGTAGGTGAGTTGGACCGAACTGGGTTAACAATTGCTTGTGTCTCTTGCATTACTGTTCTTTATCTTTTATCCTGTTTGTATTATTCAGATATTAGTGTCGTGGAATTACCTTCGACAGCTTATATTTGATACCAGAATTTCAATATTGCTTGATTTAAAGTCCAAATGGAAATGGGTTTCTATATGACATTCTTGTCTATTGGATCCATATTAAACCCCAAACTTAATTTGGTGGCTATATTGTTAGCTACGCCTTCAAACTGGCAGACCGAGATTTCTTGGGGCACATGGGCCGTCTTCAGAAATTTACCAGGGCATCTCTATGTGCTTCTGAGCACATCAGTAGAGACAACATCGAGATTTTTGAGGGTGTCTCGTTGAGTCATTCAACCACTCGATAGTCACTCCTTTTGATGATACGCATGAACTTCTCTACTTCACTGGTTGTCAGAGGGTCTTGCCTTGGCTGAGTATTATCAACTTGCTTTTCCTTATCAGGGGATGATGGGCCTCTATTCTCTCTCGGAGGTGGTGCTGGTGCGAAGATCCCACCGCTTTTGGTTACGCCGCCAGTTTCGGGGATGCTTAATAACGAGTCATATGACTTGCTTGGTTCTGCTTGTACTCTCTGACTATGGATGTAGACTAGTGTGTCATACATCTAGGGGAGTGCTCTGATGTTGTTGTACAGGAATAATGTTGGAAGTGTTATCGTCATTGGAGTGACATGGTTTGCTGAAAGAGTTAGTTGAGAAAGATTATATGGAATTTGCAGGGGGGAAACTTCGTCATACAAAATTTTGAGGGTTGACACATCTTTGATAATGAAGGGTTGATCAACTATCAATATTCCTTGGTTCATTATAGTTTAAATGGAAGCATTTAAAACTTCACATTATATTGGGTCCTTTAAACAGTATTCACAAGTTTGGGCGTAAACTGAGAATGCGTCACTTCTCAATAGTACCTTCTTGATTTCTACGAGTGGGGTCTTTAAATCATTGACATATGTTATCACCTTCCTTCCACTGTCCAATTCCACCATGTTCACCTACTTCTTATCATGGGGAGACATAGGGTTGTTGTTTATGTTTGGGCTGTTGAGTGCAAACGTAATTGCCTTGGAGTCAATTAGATCATGGAATTTGTATTTAAATTCTTTACAATTTTCAATAGAGTTCTCAAGAGCGCTGGAATGGAACTCACAACGGGCATTTGCATCATATCCGGAAGGAAGAACCACTGGTGGGGGTCCTAACTCTCTAAATTATACAAGGAGTCCTCTTAGAAGGTACGAAAAAATATGGCTATATGGCATTGGAACCGGGTCAAACCTCCTCTCAGGTCTTCTTAATTGTTGTCGCGGTTGATGTTGTTGTTGCTGACGTTGCTGTTACGGCTGATAACGTTGTTGATTTTGCTGTGGTTGTTGACGTGGTTGATATTGTTGCTACTGTTACGGTTGTTGAATGGGAATAGTAAAAGGTTGTTATTGTTGTTGAACGAGAGCCATAATGGCTACTTTTTGATATGTTAGATTCCTGGTTTGGATAATGGATGTCGCGCTGGTCTCTCCGTCTCTCTTCTTGCCATAATGAATGAAGGGCTTCTTTGCTACACCTGATGCACTTGTAGAGTTTCGGATCATACACATCTTGATCATATTTTCGATCCTTTCGTCGGCTAAGACTACGTCAGAAAAACCCGAGGAAATACTATCCATCATTCTATCAAGGTATGCGCCTTGTAGGTTACCCATAAACATGTCTATCAGCTTTCTTTCTAGTAATGGGGTGTACTCTGGCTGCTAATTCCCTCCACCTTTGGGTGTACTCCTTAAATGTTTCCTCACACCTCTGCGTCAAATTTTGCAATTGCGTGCAATTAGGTGCCATATCAATATTGTACTGATAGTGTCTGAGGAATTCCTCTACCATCTCTCTCCAAGTGAAAGTATGAGTGCCCTCCAGCTGTATATACCAATCCAAGGATGCCCCATTGAGGGAATCTTGGAAAAAATGCATTAAGAGTCGGTCGTCACTGGAATAGGAAACTACTTTCCGGCAGTATACCCTAATGTAAGTCCTAGGGTCACTGTTTCCCTTATACTTTTCAAAGTCTGGGACTTTGAACTTGGACGAAATAATGACACCAGGCACTAGGCACATTTCCGCTGCGTCAAGACCCAACGCATATGTACTCTCTATTTCTTTGAGCTTCTCCTCAATAGCCTTTACCTTTTTCTCCACCTCATTGGTCGCCAAACAAAAAGCATCGTATTGAGAGACAACCTTCAGGCTGAAGAAAGCATCATATTGATCATCTATTTCAACGACATGGGGATGAAGATTGACTTGTGGTACACCATCGGATGTGCCTATGTGGACCGGGGGGTAAACTTGAGGAGGTGGAATCAGAGTCTCGACCACTGGAGGAATGGGAGGATTATCGGCATTGGCCCACTGGTTCATGTCTTCCTACATCTTCGCCATAATCTCTTGGCCCCTTGCGACCACCTGTATAGTCTTTATCAGTTTCCCCATCTGGGACCGTGCCTGGGATACTTCCTCTTTAAGTGCATCTTGGTTCTGTTGTAATTGTTCCATGGCAGCTTGTTGGTGTCTTCGGGTATTGTACCGCAAAATCACCTTTGAAGAGTTGTTTTGATCAGAAAAGGGTGGATGGATGAGTTTTTATGTTTTTATGTTTTGAAAGATGCGAATGATACATGACTTTTTTTTTGTTAATGCAAAGTGTAGCGATAAATTCATGACCATCAAACTATGGATATGTTTAACGTCAAACTATGACCGATCTAGATGCCGACAGGGAAACAAAAGTGGGTGCATACCCTTCAGGCATAAAATTGGACGACATCCCCCAAGGGAATCCAGCAGGCATGGAAGGATCGGATTGGCTGGAAGCAATAGGAACAGTCTAGGTAGCAACCTCAGAAATAACAGTCCTCTAGGGAGGAGTTGTTGGAGTTGGTGAAGACTGGTTTTGTGCAGCAAGAACATATTTAATCATAGCAGTTAACCGTGCAATTTCATCCTTCAGCTTTCTATTTTCTTGCTCCAAATGTTCCATGGTCTTTGGTTGATTAGCGCGAGTGTTGTATCGGTGAGTCAGCTTGGCTGAAGCACATAAGAATAACCAATAAGACATCTGGCCGAAGAAAACCTCCTATGCATATGATGCATGAAATGCAATGTTTTTGTTTATTTTTAATTTCAAGGAACATATGAAGTTCTATTTGAAAATATATAATTGAATAATAAAAATGATAACAATTTGATTTGACCATAAAATCTATTTTTTATTCATAAAATTTGGAAGGATTACACTGAGTACAATTTCAGAAACTAAAGTACAAATACAAGAGAAAAGGAAATTAATCACCCTAAGGATCCCTTAGAAATAATATCAGATGATCTGGCTGTGGGCGCGTACTTCCTTGGATGCGTTGAATTTCATACTCAAAAGATGTCTTCATCTGAGCCTTCTCAAGGACAAGTTGATCAACAATCTTCTTCCAAGCACCGAAATGCTGAGGCATGCTAGAGGAAGGTAGACCCTATGGCTCTCTCTATCTCTTCACTCCTCCGTCTTCAAGAAGTTCAATAAGTGCATCCTTGTCTTTCGACTCAAGTTGCAACTCTTCATGCTTTCGCCTCAAAGCATGGAACCGTTCTTCCCACATACTTCTCTTTTGCTTCATCTTAGTGAGGGTGTCTTCCAACTCCTCTATGTCTTGGTTAGGGAGAGTCGATGGCTCAGCCACAACCAAATACATAGGTCTTTCACAAGTGCATAACATCTTCAACTCCAAAGCTCTCTTCTTCACCCAAGTAGTATAAGCTTCCAAAGCTACACAGTTGCGGGGACCAAGCTCGGATATCCCTTTCTTATGCACACTATGCCAAGCATGTATCATCCTCTGTTTCAAATGTTGGGGATCTTTACCCTCTTGATAGAAAAGACCTTCTAACTGAGTGTTATTTGGTTTGTCTCTCAAGGGGAACCGAAGTTGACGACGAGCCAAAGCAGGGTTGTAGTTGATTCCTCCTTGTGTACCAATGAGAGGCACATTAGAGAATTCACCGCAACTTTCAATAATATCCACACTACTCAATTCAAAATCATACCAAACAATATCATCATTAGTGATAGACATAAGTCTCTGAGACCACCGTAAACATTGTTTGTTCTCCAAGAAAGAAGGTGTCTGAGGCAAGTGCGAAATAAACCACTTGTACAGGAGAGGAACACATCACATAATAGTCCCACCACCTTTAGAATCCCTCAAATGCAAAGAGAAATACATATCACCCAATAGAGTAGAAACAAGATTCCCAATCAAGAAGATTCTAATGGCTTTAACATCAACAAAACCATCAATGTTAGGGAACAAAGCTAGACCATAGATGAGCACCATAAAGATGGCTTCAAAATCATCCACACTAACGGCTTAAGCAAAGACAATAGCTTTACCAATGAGGAACTCATAAGTCAACCCCATAACTCCTCCTTTCTTCACCCAATGAGACTCAATCTCAGATTTCTTCAAATGAAAAGCTTCAGCTATGATATGAGATCTGGGAATCTCTTCCAATCCACTAAAAGGTACTTTGTCAGATACAGTTATACCCAAGAGATGAGCATACTCCTCTAACATAGGCACAAGTTGATAATCGGAAAAGTGAAGCACCGGTAGAGAGGGTCATAGAACTGAACCAACACACTCAGAAGTCCTTCAACCACGTCAGTGGATAGTGCAGGCAAAAGCTTCCCATAATGTTGCTTGAAGTCCAAGGGATCTACTACAAAAGATGACAACTTCCTTAGCTCTTTCAAATCGGGACATCTGAAATTGTACTTCTTTATGTTCCTTTGTCCATAATCCATGGTCTGAAAATAGTTGCGAACCAGATCTCAGTTCCTTGAAATTTATTTCTTTGTCATAAATCTTATGATGCACATGTATGCATGAATGCAACAATCACAAACAATGGATCACACACAAGGAAAACACAAACAAAGGTCAAGGGATGGATCAAGTCATCATAAAGATCAATCATCCATTTTGGTGGATTATGATTTTCACCTTATCAACACCCAAGTTCCATTGATATTGACAAGACTTGATCAGTTTAACCAAGAATCAAAGGGTTTGTTGTGAGTCACGAGCATGGGGTCCAATTAAGAACCATCCCAAAGGAGTGTACTAAGGATAAAAACTTGTAGATCATGATCTAAAAAAGTTCCCAGAGTCTTAATTCCATCTATCGGATATTACCGGTTAGGATGACTGACTAATCAACCCACAATATTCTCAAGAGAAACTCGTCTGATGTAGTATCGCGTATCAACTGTTATCAGGTCTACACATGAACAGTCTCTGCACTACATCCTAAATAGGACAAGTTGGGTTAAATGTTCTACGGTCCTCAGCTTCTCGGACCCTAAATCAGAGAAAGTAATGCCTAACCACAAATAACTCATGTGACATTAGTAACTCCAAAAGGGTCTCCACAGAGTAGATGGGTCTCAAGCCAACTTGTTAAGGACTACTCAACACAAGTTGAACATCACTATATCATCCTCCTATCTTAATTGCACTCAAGTTCAGGTTAGAACTTATCTCACCACTTAGAGATCACCAAGCACAACAAATAGATTGTATCATACAAACAAATATACAAACATCAAATATACAATTATGTACACATAAAAAAGTAGGCTAAACCCACTGAGGACTACTCCCCAGTAGAGTCACCATATTATTTTCTGTAGCGGAATATTCATGAACATCAAACTATGGATAAGTTTAACGTCAATAAAACCAGAGTCGCCACCGCGCTTTTATTATTTCCAAAGGAAAAGGGAAAAGTACAAACAAATCCCAAAGATAAGATGTTTTCAAATCAAAACTAATAAAATGCCAGAGATTACTGGTAAGGGGGTTGGTTACACATACGGAAGGTGTTAGCACCCAAAGTGTCCTAGGTACTCCTAGGGAGCCCTTTTTTATGTGTGAATGTGTTTTTGGTATAAATGATGTTTACTAAAATATAGAGTGTGGGAATGAGAAAAGAATCCATTGATTATATTTTTGTGTTTGACAAGACCTTTGGATTTGTGCATATGTTCCAACATAAAAATGAGGGATCAAAACCTCGTAGTTCGTGGTAACAACTTCGAAGTGAGTGAATTGCTTTTAGTCAAGATTTTTTAAATGGAAAGGGCATAAAAGGCCAAATATTTAAATGAAGTTGTTAGTTCTTTTTGTCTTTTTAAATTTTAAGTCAATATGATTAGATTTATTTACAAGTTTGATTTAAGAAAAAGAGTTTAAAAGTTCCTTGGCATAAGGCCAAAGTTTCTATTTGAAATAAGGTCTAAGTTTGAAATTACAAACAAAGAAAGTTTTTGAAAAGGGGGAGAAAATTTTAAAGTTTAAGAAGTGGGTGAAGATGAAGAGGCTATCCTAAGCATAAAATTAAAAGTTAAAAGTTGAAAAGATCTAACCAATGGGATACAATCCAACAGACAAGTATGTCATATAGAAAACCCATTTTCCCTTTGGACTTTGAATCAAGAAATAATCAACAAGCAATTATCAATATCAGACATCATGAAGATCAAGGCATCAAATAAAGATAGCCCCATCCAAGCAAGCAAATCCCATAGCTAGCAGTCTTCTTTGTCTTCTCATGTATCAGATGAAATACTCCTTGATCAACTCAGAATAAAGTAATTGACACAAGATCAAAATAAAATTTTGCATCATGATAATGTAACAGATGAGTTCAAATGAATCCCAAGACTTGCATCAGATGAAGACTCAGTTCATAATAACTTGGTCTCAAAGTGTTGGCATTGGCCAAGTTCTATTTGCACAGAGAATGTTGTCTAATACTAAGTCCAAAAGTTCAGATCAAGATCAATAGTCCACCAAACATTTTTTTAGGGTTTTTTGTTGTTTATTAAGTGCTTTAAGGTCCTAAGACCACAAACAAAATCAAAATGCACAAACAAATATATACAATCACAAGATATGGCTCAAATGAGTAAAGTGAAAATGACATAAACATAAACAAATTAAATGAAATGTAAATGTCAATGAATGATAAATGGCTAAAATTAAATTGCATAAAGTAAATGACTTGAAAGTAAAGAAATATTAATAAGAGTTAGTCAAATGTTAGTCAAAGTTAATTGAATGTTAGTGGTGTTTTGCTTTTTAATTGATTAAGTCATTCTTTGGAGAACACTCAACCATCTATTCACAAGCATGAATTCTTGAACCAAGGACATCTTTCATAGGAAGGAAAAAATGCCAAGTTTCCACATAATACCATGAAAGATGGGAGACTTACAATCTCACTTACTAAAATGATATGCCTTTAGGGTCAAATTTAGCTCTATGTTAAGCAATCGTAGTTGGACTTACGTAGAAGTCACAACTATCTGAGGCCAGGCAATAAAAATTTAGGTGTTAATGCATGTTAGAGATTTGGCATTATGAACCAAACTCCTAAAACATACCACACACTAAAAGAAAAGATTAAAAGGGATGGACGTATCTCATCCATGCTTTTATTGGTTCATCTGACACAAGGTCATTGATGAACCAATTAGCCTTAGGATATTTGAGATTTCATTGGTCAATGAAAGGAATGAGAAAGAATAGGTATAAAGATGAAGTGGGAGGGGAATGAGAGAAACACAAATTGGTCATGGGAGGAATTTTATCAAATTAAAATCATTCATTCATTTTGGGAGATGAAATGTACATTTCATCGATCCCCTAAATCCAATGATTTTAATCCAACAAAAGTCATATCAACCTTGACCAAGGCCCAAACAAATAGTCAAACATCACAAAACCATAAAAATGGCTCAACATAATTTTACATAATTATTCAATTAAAAATAAAATTAAAAATGTATTAAAATTCAATTTAATTTAGTCAAAACCTAAAATCTCTTCAAAACACCAAATAAATGGCCAAGAGATTTATCCTAGGTCAAACAAGGTCAAAAGACCTTAGACAAAAAATTTCATGATTTTTGAAAAGTCAGAAGTATTTTTAAACAATTAAAAATATGCATAAAAAATTTATTTCATGAAAAATATCAAAAATAATTTAAATTCATAATATGGAATAGAAAAATATTGAAAGATTTTTGGTGAAAGTCACGTATTTTTTAGATTAAAAATGAAATTATTATGAATTAAACAAAATAAAGAAATTAAATGAAAAATCAGAAAATAAAAAAAAACAAGGGACATCAGATCTCCCTCATTAATTGAGGTGGCAGATCTGATGGCCACGCACGCGCTATCCATCAAAGACCTGAGTCAAAGCGCCACACACAAGGTAATCAAAACCAAGGGTCGAGATTAGAAGATATGAGGAAGATCTGATGGTTCAGGACATTGCCAACACATCACCAGAGATAGGGCTCCGGTCTTCTTCTCTGGTGGACCTCATCAGACTGGTCCACCACCAACCACCACCAAAATGAAAAACAAGGACATGGATTTAAAGAAAAAATGCTCAGGAGCTCGAATTTGGCCTCAATTTTCACCAATTCCAAGTATATCAAAAGATACAGGGATTTGAATTTTGAGGATCATGAATTGAGTTGCTTCGATTTGACCTCAAAGCAACTCAATCTTGTTGCCTACATTGGTAGGACTTCAGCCAACCAAAAATAAAAAAGAATAGTGAAGAGTTGAGGGAGAATCAAAGAGATGAAAATTCTAAAAAATTACCTTCGAAGGAGCTTCAACCTTGCTTGATCTTGATCCCAATTGTGCTTGGCTTGGCTTCAGAAGCTTGTAGGAGGTGATTAAGCTCAAAGAGAGGCTTGGACTCTTGGAGTTTCAATCTCAAAACAGAATGAGATTTGAAGCTCGATTTTTAAATGAAAACCTTTAAGATTGTCCTTTAATGGTGAGGGTTTGGTTTGCAGGTTCAAAGCTTGGGCATGAGTTCCTCAATTCTGAGCCATGAGGGTTGTATTTATAGCCAATGTGATTCATTTCCACACACTTCTAAATTTTTCCAAATTTAGCAATTCACCTTGCATGCTTGCATGTGTGTGTGATAGGTCCATCAAGTGATGCTATCAGGTCCAAAAATGCTTGTGTATCATGTCATATTGCCATGCATTTGAATTTGAAATATGAAGGTGAAATCTATCCAACTAGTCCTTTGAAACGAACCCATGCGCAAGTCCTTCATTTCTTGTCAAAATGAGATGATCTTAGACTTTTTGGAAATCTTAGATCAAGGGGAACAACTTTCATGTTGAACATTTTTCCATTTGAATCTTGGATCATGATGAATTTTGAGGTGGAAGTTTGGAAAATCAAACATATTTGTAAATTTTCTAAGTACCAAGTCAAATGTTCACTTCTTCCACATTGAATAACTTTTTCTATGTACTTCAAACGGAAAAACTTCCTTCATAAAAGTTATAGCTCTTTCAAATATCTTAAATATGGTCATAAATTTTACCTCATTTGGATTTGTCATGAAGGAGTTAGCCATTTTATAAGTTGAGAAAAATCACCTTTTCAATGCTAATGGCCCAAAATGACCTATAATGTTTCCTCTTGGCACATGCATTTGCAAGTTGAATTTTAACTTCTTCCAAACATCAAAGTTGAAAACTACATATTGAATTTAATCCTGGAATTTGAATGTCTTTCATCTCGTAAAGATTCAGCATGTTATGGTCTTTGGAAATTGACCTCCTAACTAGGATTCAGACAAAATGACCTATAATATTTCACCATAAAAAGTGACTTTCCAAGAAAACCTAGACCTTGACTTAAACATGAAAGTTTTTTGGAATGTCATAAAGAGTAACATTTATCTCGGAATCATTTTCATATGACAAACATTGTAGGAGATAGGGTCTAGGGAACCCCAATTTTGTCCAATTGACTTTCTTTAGTCAACCACCATTGAACCAACTTGTAAACTTGACATTCTCTTGATTTTTGGGACTCATGGAGGATCATATATGTTTAATAAGATTTAGTATGAAATATACCTTGAAATATTTGATCAAATGTTGAAGAAACTTGTTGAGGAAGTCACACAAGATACCCAGATGAATTAGGGTTTCCAAGGACAAACAAGCTTCAAAATCTTAATGAATTCTGGATCAAAATGACATGTTAAGACCATGGGGATCCATATATGATGTATAGAGTCAATGTAAATCATATCTTGATTAGTCTCCTTGCATTGAGGGTCTTAAACCCTATATATGAGCTTGATGAGGCATTGGTGGACGTACACACTACCTACGAAAACAACAAATTATACATTGGCATATTTTTGGTATTTTGGTTAGTAAATAATGACAAAACAAAGTATGATACAACCAAATGTGCTTGGTGATCTCTCCCAATGCAAACCCAATGAATGAGGGGTAAGGAGGATGTCAAGGTGTGATCCCAAAGCCAATGCATATGATGAGATAGCATGAGGGATCTTAGGGTGAAAATTGGGGTCTTACACAAAGCTCTTTTAGTTAGTCGTGTTTATTCATTGCGAGAAATACTTAATGATTTACGTTCACAAACAAAGATGAAGAAAAACACAATAGAGAAAAATACAATGCTTTATCCATCCTTTGAAGGGAAGACAAGTTACAATACATGGAAGTTGCAAAGTACAAGTAGTGGAAACAAATGAACTAACTAGATGTCAGCCCTTAAAGTGACCCCTTGAGACTTGCGGAGAGCCTCAATGTCGGTAATGAGTTTGGCCATCATCTTCTTGCAGAATTTGACGAAGTGATAGACCTCCTCAGGGGTATTATCTGGGCACATAATCAGATTAGCCTTCTTCAACTTGTCAGGAAAGTCTTGAAGGGCATAATTAGTCAGTACTTCCATGTTGGCGTATTTGTCCTTCCACTCGTTGTAAAGGGTTTGAAGATTGTGGATGATTTCATCCGTTTGAGCAATGGAAGCTTCGACACCACACCAACGCTCCTCTCAATGTCTATAGTTGTTTTTCAACTCCATATAGGCTTCATCATAGATCCCCCTCTCCAGGTTCGTGATTTCCTTGCAAGCTCGTCTAATGTTGAATGCTTGCGCAAGAAGCTTTAGTGAATCTTTTATCTCTCTAGACGTTCCTTAGCTAGGAGGTCCTTACACTACTTGAGAGTGGTCCTTAGCTCGAGGATCTGGGCTTCAAAGTCTTCCCTCGCTTCTTTCTTCATAGCATTTTACCTCTCGATAGTTTTCTCAAGGTCATTGATGGTTCAGAACGCTTGATCCAACACATTGTTGTGGAAGTCTAGCTCAGAATTAACTCCTTGTAGAGCTCCACCAACCCAAACTCTTTGGCCTTCAGCTATTCGGAGCTTCTTCTTGCTATCCTTGAATTTTTCACAAACTTGCTTACCCTTATCTTCCAAGACGTGGTTATGTTCCTTGGCATGATTGAATTGGACTCGTAATTGAGTGTTCTCCAACTCAAGCTCTTTGATTTGGTTGGTAAGCTTGCCCATGTCCTCTTGTAGGGTAGGATCGGGCTCAGGCATCAACGAGAATGAAGAAGGTTCGAATAGAAACAACATCTTAACAACTGTATCCCTCTCTTTTACCTACACAAAGTAGGGTTCCTTGGCTAGGATGTTCTTCTTACCCCATTCATGGTCAATACAAACTATTTTTGTCCAAGCTTTTCACACTCTCTTCACATTTGAATTGAGTGGATCCACAATATCGACGACAAAGGGAATAAAGCCTCTTTCCTCATGAGGAATCAACATGGCGTACCCCAATTGTCTTTTGAGTATAACAAGGTTGTAGTTTATGCAACCTTGTGTTTCCTATTAAGGGTATGTTTAAGAATCCTCTGCATCTTGCAATGATGTCTTTCGTATCTCATTCTCTCTTGTACCATAAAATTGAGTTGGCGGAGAGAGATGCGAAATTCTGAGGTCATGTCAGATTGCTTTGAGTAAAAGGCCCACGTTGAGCCATGCGGTCCTTTATCCATAGATGTAACAAAGGAGCACAACAAAGGATAGTACATCCCTTCTTCTCATGCCTTTTATGAAAGGTATGATAGAAGTCGACAAGTAGAAAAGGCACCAGTTTCTTTGTTAGAAAGACTTCAATTGCCAAGTGGTCCATGAACTTGTCCACATTTGGGAAAAGAACAATTCCTTGAATTATGAGTGCCAAGGTTGCACTACAGAAGTCAATTCTTTCTTCCTTTAACATTTCCCAGGTTTGGGCCTCAAGGAATTTTTGGTCAATCCCTTGATTGAACCTTTAATTCCCCAGTTGGCCACTAGCTTGTTGGTGTTGATACCCAAGGTGAGTGAGAGCTCGATCAAACAAAAACATTCTTCCAGCTTGGGAAAGGGGTTGTATTCTTTGATTGATCAGTTGAGGAGTCTCTCGAGGTCTTCCAAAGTTGGAGAAATTTGGAAGTCGGGGAAAGTGAAGCATCTTAAGGGGACGTCATAGTATTGGGCCATTATAGTGATAGCACCATAATCAACTTTCTCGGTCATAAGATCTATTATGTTCCCAAAATTGGCTCTAAAGTTGTTGTCCTTTAGGGATGCTACTTTTGAGCTAAGGACCTTCAATGAGCTGATGTCGGGACTCTTGAATTAGAAGGTAAAGGTTCTTTTCCTTATTGAAGTATCCATGTCTGTGTCTGTAAGACCCCAATTTTGACCCTAAGACCCCCCATGCTATCTCGTCATTTACATTGGCTTTGGGATCACACCTTGGCATCCTCCTTACCCCTTATTCATTGGGTTTGCATTGGGAGAGATCACCAAGCATATTTGATTGTATCATACTTTTTTTCATTATTTACTAACCAAAATATCAAAAATATGTCTATGTAGAGCTTTGTCTCTTTTGTAGTTAGTGTGTGCATCCACCAATGCCTCATCAAGCTCACAACTAGGATTTGCGACCCTCAATACAAGGATATCAATTAAGAGATGTTTCACATTGATTCTATACATATTATATGGATCCCCATGATCTTGACTTATCATTTTGATCAAGAAATCATCAAGAGTTTGAAGTTAGGTTAGGCTGGAAACCCTAATTCATTTGTGGTATCTTGTGTGGCTTCCTCTGCAAGTTTCTTCAAAATTTGATCAAATATTGCAAATTACATAATCTTATACATATATGATCCTCCATTAGTCCATAATATCAATATAACTTCAAGTTTGCAAGTTGGTTCATGGTGGTTGACTAGAGAAAGTCAACTGGTCAAAACTGGGGTTCACTAGACCCTATCTCCTACACTTTTTTCCATATGAAAATGATTACAAGCTCAAAGTTACTACTTATGAAATTACAAACAACTTTCATGTTGAGGTAAAGAGCTAGTTTTTCTTGGAAAGACATAGGTCATTTTGTCTGTGGCCTAGTTAGGAGGTCAACTTCAAAGGACCATAACATGCTCAATATTTATGATATGAAGGCCATCCAAGTGGCATGATCAATTTCAATATGTTCTATACAACTTGTATTCTTCTAGAAACTTCAAATTCAACTTTTAAGGGCATGTTCTAAGAGGAAACGTTATAGATCATTTTTGGGCCATTACCATTGAACAAGCAATTTTCCTCAACTTCTAAAATGCATAACTCCTTAATCCCAAATTCAAATAAGGTCAAATTTGTTACCAAATTGAAGAGATTTGAAATACATACAACTTTTATGAAGGAAACATTTCAATTTGAAGCTCATAGCCAAAGTTATTCAAGGTGGAAGAAGTGAACATTTGACTTGGTACTTAGAAAAATTTCAAATATGTTTGATTTTCCAAACTTCCACCTCAAAATTTATCATGATCCAAGCTTCAAATTGAATAATGTTAAACACGAAAGTTGTTCCCCTTGATCTCACATTTCCAAAACGCTCAAGATCAACTCATTTGGACAAAAATTGAGGGACTTGTGCATGGCTCCTTTGTGGGAATTATTTTGGCAACTTTTGGATCCAAATGATCATTCCTCTTTGCATGCTTCCATGTGATGACGTCAGTACTCTTTATGAACGAATTGAAGTTGTATTGCATCATTATTTAGGCCCAAATCACACCCATGCATCCATGCACTATGGTTTCCAATTTAGGCAAATTTTCAAAGGATGCAAAAAGGAATCCCATTGCATATTTAAACAAGCTCATTACCTCAAAAATAATACACACACCTTGCCCACTATTTGCCAAGAGAACTCAGAACCTCACACCATAGAATTCCTTGAAGATTTCTTTGAAATCGAGTTTGAATTTCACTTTCTGATTTGAGGTTCAAACTCTAAGGATTCATTGTCTTTTTCATCTCAATTGATCACTGCAAGCAAGATGAGGAAGAATCAAGCAAATCCAGATCAAGATCAAGCTGAATTGAAGCTACTCGGAGGTGAAATTTCAGAAACTTCTCTTCTTCGATTCTCCCTCATTTCTCAACTATCTTGATTGATTTTTGGTTGGCTGAAGTCCTACCAATGTAGGCAATAAGATTAAGTTGCTTTTAGGTCAAATCGAAGCAACTCAGATCATGATCCTCAGAATTCAAATCCATGTATCTTTCAATATACTTGGAATTGGAGAAAATTGAGGCTAGATTCAAGCTCCTGAGCTCCTGAGCATGTTGGTGGTGGTTTTTGGTGGACCAGTTCGGTGAGGTCCACCGGAGAAAATGACCGGAGCCATAACTCCGGTGATGTGTTGGCACGTCCAGAACCCTTTGATCTCACTTCCACGTTTTAATCATATCCTTTGGTTCAGATTACCATGTGTGTGGTACGTTGACTGAAACGCATCATGGATATCACACGTTTGACTATCAGATCTGCCACCTCAATTAACGAGGGAGATCTGATGGCCCTTGTTTTTTGGTATTTTCTGAATTTCCATTTTATCCATTTATTTTATTTAATTCATAGAAATTTCATTTTTTATCCAAAATATATGAGACTTTCACAAAAATTCTTTAAATATCTTTCTCTTCCATATTCTGAATTAAAATCATTTTTTGGATTGATTTTGATATTTTTCATGAATTAAATGTTTTTGTGCATATTTTTAATTGTTTAAAAATACTAATAACTTTTTTAAAATAGTGAAATTTTTTGTCTAAGGTCCTTTGACCTTGTTTGACCTAGGATAAATCCCTTGGCCATTTATTTAGTGTTTTGAAGGGATTTTCGGTTTTGACCAAATTAAAATGTATTTTAATTCATTTTTAAATTGATTTTTAATTGATTAAATGTTTAAAAATATTGTTGATCCATTTTTGTGGTCTTGTGATGTTTGACTTTTGTTAGATCAAAACCACTGGATTTAGGGGATTGATGAAATGTACATTTCATCTCGCAAAATAAATGGATGTTTTTGATTTGATGAAAGCCCTCACATGATCAATTTGTGTTTATATCTTCCCCTCCCTCTTCATCTTCATCCCTATTCTTCCCCATTCCATCATTTGACCAATGAAATCTCTAATGTCTAAAGGCTAATTGATTCATCAATGACCTTGTGTCAGATGAATCAATACAAGTATGACTGAGATATGTCACTCCCTCTTGATCTTTTCTTTTAGTGTGTGGTATGTTTTAGGAGTTTGGTTCTTCATACCAAATCTCTAACATGCATTAACACCTATATTTTTATTACCCGACCTCAGATAGTTGTGACTTCTGCATAAGTCCAAATATGATTGCTTAACATAGAGCTAAATTTGACCCTCAAGGCATAGCATTCTAGTAAGTGAGATTGTAAGTCTCCCATTCTTCATGGTATTGTGTGGAGACTTAAATTTTTTCCTTTCATGGGAGCTAGTCGCATACTTGTTGAATTATCCAAGTTGGAGCCCTTCTCATGGAAGATGTCTTAGTTTAAGGATTCATACCTGTGAATGAATGGTTGAGTGTTCTCTAAAGAATGACTTAATCAATTAAAATCATCGTTAACAGTTGACTAACTTTTGACTAATTGTTGTTAATATTGCTTTACTTTCATGTCATTTACTATTGTGCAATTTAAATTTCAGTCATTTATCATTCATTTCCATTTACATTTCATATAACCTGTTTATGATTATGCCATTTTCACTTCGCTCATTTGAGCCATATCTTGTGATTGTACATATATTGTTTGTTTGCTTTTGGTTTTGTTTGTGGTCTTAGGACCTTGTAGTGGGGTATTCGTTACCATTAGAGATATTGACTAAATCCAAGGTAAATCATACAAGTCGAGTCGCCACCGCACTTCTATTTATCCAAAGGAATGGTTAGAAAGCGAACAAAAACCTAAAAGTTTTATCGAATAAAAAATTAGTAAAAGAGAAACAGAGAGCTAGGTAAGGGGGTTGGTTATGCAATGGGAAGGTGTTAGGCACCCAAAACATCCTAGGTACTCCTAGGGAGCCCTTTTCATACTTGTTGTAAGGTTGGTGTTTTGTGAAAAGTTTGTTTGTGCAAACATGATTAAAGAGATGAGAAGAGAATATACAAGTTATTTACATTTGTGTTTGGATGGATAAACCCATTGCCTACGTACCATCTTAAAAAAGATTAGGATCAAAACCTCGTAGTTCGGGGTAAAAATCTCAAAACAAGTTGGTGAATTGATTGGTCCAAAATCCTTAAGGTCTTTTGTTATCAAAGGGAGAAAACTCAACCTAAAACCACAAATCCACCATGTGAGGATAGCTTCAACATGCTAGTGAGGGGTTAACCCTATAATAAGCATGGAAGAATCATTGTCCATCACTAAGGATATAGGTGAGTATCATATCTACCTCAAGGATAACTCAAACCTAATAGCTAAAGGTTATAAAAAAATTGCTTAAGAAAGTGGCCATTGAAACCACAAAAAAACATTTGAATGAGTGGTATTTACTAATGAAAAGTATTTACAAAAATGGTCAAAGTTGACTTAGAGATTCAATTCAAAATAAGTGTTATGAAAAGAAAGTTTGAAAATCAAAAGCATAAGGCTTAGGTTTCTAATGTTGAAAACAAGTGTTAAATGTTTGCACAAAAGTTTTGGCTTGGGTTAGAATGGAGAGAAGAAGAATGGCTAAAGTCCTAAGCAAAGCAAAAAGGTGAGGGAAAAGAAACAAGACCACAATGGAGTTCCTCTCTTGAGATCATATTGATGATCCAAGTAGCTCCCATCCTTTGGAATAAGCAATCACACAAAGCATAAACTCAAGCAATCAACAGTCAAATGAACTCTTGGAAAGACTCCTCAATGTATCTTGGATCTCTCTCTTTTGGAAGCTCATGGTAATGGTTCCTCAATTTGGCTTAAGTTGGAACTCCTAGCACAAAGAAAACACACATCAAAAGGTTCTATAACACAATCAAGGAATGGACAAGAGGGAGTTTAGAATATGGTCCTTTCAATGTTCATCTTCAAGCTTAAGCATTCTAAAGGCTCAATGCCTAGTTGCTCTTTGACTCCATATTTGCATAGGGAAGATCCTAAAGTCTAAGTTCATTTTGTCCAATTCTTTGCATAGGCAATGTCCTAGAAACAAAGTCCATTTGTCCATTTCTTTGCATTTGGTTCTCAACAATCAAAATAAAACACAAGCACAATAATATATACACAATTATGTGCTCAAGTAAGCAAAAGGAAAATGGCATTAACATAAACATGTGCTCAAGTGAGCAAAGGGAAAAGTAAATGGATAATATGTGTAAGAATAGTAAATTACATAAAAGTAAAGTGCAAAAAGTAAATGTTAGTTGTTAATGGTTAGTGTTAGTAGTTAGTGAGCCATAAGGCAAATTTAGCGCTATGTTAAGCAATCGTAATTGGACTTATGTAGAAGTCACAACTATCTTAGGCCGGTCAATAATAATGTAGGCAACAACACAAGTTAGAAGTCTTGATTAGTGAACCAAGTTCCAACAACTTGCCATGCCAAAAAGAAGAAGAGAATTGATCTTGTATTGGTTTAAGTCTTTTGCATGATTTAGGAAACAACCTATCCTTAATGCAAAGCCATTCACATGATCAATTGATCAAGATGAATTAGATTTGAATCAAAGAAGATTAAGTCTCCCTAATCAATGCTAACTTATCAACCTTCAACTCATTGATCAAAAAAAGAAAAAGAAGAAGAAGAAGAAGAAGGAGATGAATAATCGAAAAGGAAATGGAAAGAATAAAGTGCATAAGGTGAAATCAAATGTACCAATCCATATGTGTTGACCAAATGACATTGAAAGTCAAAGTCAAATAATGAGAAATCAGAAATGGGATGAAGATTGGAAGTCAAGCAATAAGCAAAGTATTTTTGGCATTTTTAATATTAAAATAAACTTGAATTAAAAATAAAAGAAAGGTCAAACTTCAAAATCACCTCAAATCAACCTTGAAAGGTCCAAGTGATTTGTCCCAAGTTCAACAAGGTCAAACAAAGTTTGACAAAAAATTTCACCATTTTTAAAAGTCAGAAACTATTTTTAATCAATTAAAAATGAACAAAAATAACCTAATTGAACTAAAATCTCAAATAAATCTCAAATCAATTAAAAAATTGATGGGAATATTTTTCATAGATCTATCATCATTCAAACAGGTTAGCAAAATATTTTTTTATTTTTTGAATATCAAAAACTATTTAAAATGAATTAAAAATAACCAGAAAACAGAAAATTCACAAAAAATATCAAATGATGAAATAAAAAATATTAAAAATCAAAATTAGAAACTAGAATTTATTTGGAGAAGAATGCAATTGGTCCCATGATTTTTGGATTTAAAATGAAGAAGATATGAAATTTTGAAAATAATGGAAATAAAAGAAATTAAATCAGAAAATAAGAAATTAAAAAAAAACAGGAGTGTTAGATCTGAGCTCATTAATTGAGCTGGCAGATCATACGCTCCAGAAGCGCGCCTCCACCATAGGCCAAAGTCCAACGCGTGACACCTAGCATTAATAAAAGTCAAAAGATCCAAGGGCTAGGATATAAACTGGAAATCAGATCCAACGATCCACAACGCATCTGGCAAAGGGACGGCCACCGGAGCCACCTTCTTCTCCAGTGAGCATGAAGATTTCGGTGACATTTGCAGGTTTCAAAAGCTTAAGCAAAATACACGATCCATACATCATTGGAAAGCTGGGATGATGTACATCATCCCTGTACCACTCAATTCCACTCTAGATCTCTATATTGAGAGAAATCAGAGATGGAAATTCTGTGATGTTCATGTGAACTTGATGGATTTCAAAAATTAAATGCACAGTAATGATGCCTCTATTGAGAGGACTTCAGCCAACACAAAATCCAAGCAAATAGATCAATAGATGATGAGTTTCGAAGAAAAAACCAGTTGAAGAACAACCTTGGATTCTGGAGATTTGAGCTTGCTTCCTTGCTTCCTTTGGCAAAACAGAAGTGCAATGGACTAAAGGATGAATGTCTAGAAGCTTTAGATCCAAAGATTCAACCAGATGTAGTTGAATTTTAGATCTGAAAAAATTTGAAGAAAAGTGAAATAGCTTCTTTGGTGAGAGGTTAGGTTTTCAGTTCAGTAGCATTTCAGGTTGATTCATGGATGAAATTTGAATGGAATAGAGCTCCTATTTATAGATGGAATGGCAAGGTAAGTGTGATTCAATCCGTGTGCATGGAATTGGATATCCATTGCATGGGCTTGCATGATCATGCAAAAGGCCCAAATTCAATGCCAAATGCCATCTGAAATGAATGTGAGATGATTTGGACGTGCAGCTTGGAGTGAATTGAATTGTGCATGGAGTTTTGATGTGTTATGCATAATTGAAGCAAAAATACCATTTAGGTCTCAGTGTATTTCAAAATAGTCAGATGAATTGACTGATCAACTTCTCAAGTCCATGACTCATATCTTGATTAATTGATGATTGAGGACACTCAAATAAGTTCAAATATGCATGAAATGATGAGTTAAAGAACTTCCCTTGGTTGCATTTGATCATGGGCTGAGGTTGCTTCAAGAGCAAGGCATTGTGGTGCACAGATGAATTAGGGTTTCTTTGGGGAACAAACCTCAAACCCTTTGACTTGCTTTGATCAAAATGATGAATTGAGATGCTAGGGAGGCATATTTGATGGATGAGAGCTTTGGGAACCATTACCATGCTTGCTATCATCTTCCCTTGGCCATATCTTTGCACAAAGGATCTCCTTGAAGCTCTTGACCTTGTGATTGCTCAAGCTACAAACAAAAGATGTTAGTGACATATTTTTGTGCTTTTGGTTAGTAAAAAAAATGAGAAAAGCAATAATATACAATTCAAGCATGCTTGGTGATCTCAAACAACTCACAAAAAGAAACCCTAAAGGCAAAGGGAACCAAGATGCTTATGATCCTTGAGGCTTTGCAAATGCAATGTTATGATGCCATGAGGGATCTTAGGGATAAAATTGGGGTCTTACAGATGCCCCTATTTAAGGTCATTCTAGCCGGAGAAGTGAAGGTTAAAATATTCGTCTCGATGGGGTAGAATGGGCTTAAATAATAACAAAGAGACGGATTTTGGTCCCTAAGAGACCTCATGATGCAGATGTATGTATGCAAATGGTAAAACTCTGTGGGGATATGCGTCCACAAATGCAAAGATCGGGAGGAAACCGACGATCCCTATGAATAATTCATTCTATGGGGTAGAGACTCTAACGGGGAGTAAAGGGATGAGAACGCGTGAGCAGGTCACGACTTGAAACTTACTGAGAGACACAGAGAGAATCCATGGAATAAATCCATGGAAGGACTCGAGCTGACTCAAAGATGCATGTATTAGGGAATATGCCAATACAGCAAAATTATCCGCAACGGATACTTCGGATAAAAAATCCGGACTCAGGTGGGGATGTCTACTAAGGACTCAGCTGAGGAAAAACAAATGAGGTATTATCGGTTACTGGGTAATAAGCTCAAAAAGAGACCATGTGATCCCACCGGTATAAGGGTGAGGGAAAAACATGCTCCGGGGAAATGAATATCTAAGACCGGTATAAGGGTGAGAGATATCAATCAACCAAATCATCTGAGGAAGACCTAAAAGGTATATTTCAACTTAGGGAAATCTGACTCCACAGGGGACAAAAAGTCATAATAGGGAGCAGAAGGAGGGAACACCAGGGATGCCGGCTACTGGGCATATAATAGGTGATCAACCAAAGCATGAATTGGGGAATATTCCCAAAACACTCATCATCCAAAAGAGGGCTAAAAGAAAACTCGATTATGGGATGGACATTCGATTCCACAAAGGGATACGAATCTTACTCCACTGGGGAAGAGCAAACGGCTTCGACCAAAGAGCGCATGAGATATATTATCTATTACCGTCAGAACGTAGATAATATACTCGCATGGCAGATTATCCACAACCGGTTACTGGGTTAATGAAGGATAAATCGACCGAGAGAAAAAGGCATCGGGATACCGAAACTAGGTATATAATGATGACCATTCAAAGGGAGCAACAAACATTACCGACAACCGGTATATGAAAGATGACTTGCTAGGGATAAACTGCTTAATTAGAGCAATTATCCAGGAGAATGAGGGGATATCGATACCGAATATTGGATAAAGATAAACGTCAAGGAGGGGATTACATCTACCGGATACTAGGTAGAAAACCACGGAGGAGTAATCGTCATCAATTAGGTTAACTCTGCAAGGGGATGAAATAGGGTTTATAACTACCGGTTACTAGGTAGAAAACCACAGACTCCGCCGGGGATAAGATGAATGATTACTAATTACTGAGCAATTATTCATTTATACCACAGTGGAGTGCAGGGAACAGTCACAAGAAGCCAATCTAGGATCAAACTAAAGAGGCAAGTTGAATCAAAACTCGTCCTAGTGAGGATATAGCTCAATAGGGAAACCCATCCCAATATATGTGTTGGGAAGAAACAGAAACAACCATCATCCACGAGGATATAACTCGGTGGGGAATATGGAAGGAAAGATAAACACTTTCTGCTTAAGGGGTTGACTCTACATGGGGAGATCAGACACCGACATCTGCTTGGGAAATGTACTACCCACTAGCAGGGGTTAACAAACAAAGATATATGGCAAAGAATGCAATCATGAATATCTGAATGTTTGAAAACTATGCACACATGCATGGTTTATGTATGATGAATGCTGACAAACAGACATTTCTAACACAAACAGCCTCAAAGGATAAGTACACAAACATCCAGTACTACATCTCAAGAGAGAAAGTCAGGTTCACCGGAGAGTATCCAATTTGATGAGGGCAAGAGATACCAGGAAGCAAAGATCTCTGCAGGGGAACAAACATTAGTCATTCCAGCTGGGGGCAGGAGTTATTGCACAGATAAAGCCCGCCACATGAGCAATTCTACTGGGGAATCTATCCGAGAAGGTGGGGGGATCTGTGGGGATCAACCACTAACAGGAAGCTTCCAAGGTCATCGCCAAATACCGTATTACCAAAGATCACACCTGCTGAGCAGGAAAGGTCGCTACTCTGCTGAAGGGAAAAGTGGTGAATATCTTACCAAACACCCTGCTTAGTAGAAACACCTCAAAAGGCTCCGGCAGGAAGAGGATACAAACATGCTAGGAATATGAACAAGTGTCTTACCCTGTTGGGGATCATACCATCCTTGGGAGAGCACCGAAGATTTCTTAAGTATCCTTATGTCATTGTGAATGTTCATTTTGTTAAAAAACAAATTTATGAAAAATTCGATTTTTCAAAACAATGATATTTTTTCAATTAAAACATGTAAAACATTTGTTGAATAGAAACAAATAAGAGTGCAAATAATTGGATAAAAGGCTCAAATTTATTTAATGGAATGATAGTCTGCAAATGGCAAGACTCCATAGATCTTTACAAATTTGAAATTGGTGATATATATTGGAAAAGGGTTACATTGAACATAATGACCATTTCTCCACCAATTCTGAATCTGATGTATTTGTAGCTTTGGTTGATGACGAATGAGCAAGAATCTCTGACGGATGACAGTTGTAGAACAAAGTCTTATCAAGATGCAGTCACTTGCCAAATCCCTATTTTTTTTTGCCTAGATTGCCCCAGGATGAGGTACTCAATCTAGCGGGATATATATATTTATTTTTTATGTCTCTAACTTTTGCCTGGATCGCCCTTTCGGGTTTTCAATCCATCGAGACGCTCATTTTTTCCTAAGCCGCCCTTTCGGGTTTTCAACTTAGCGAGTTGTTTTGTTTTTATTTTTAGGCGAAGTATTTCTTGACTGCATCTGAATTCACAGGACGAGTGAAATCCTCCCCATCCATAGTTGTAAGTATCAAAGCACCGCCTGAAAATGCTCTTTTAACAACATATGGACCTTCGTAGTTTGGAGTCCACTTGCCCCTGGAATCGAGCGCGAAAGACAAGACTTTCTTGAGCACAAGGTCACCTTCACGGAAAACATGAGGCTTGACCTTCTTATCAAAAGCTTTCTTCATCCTTTGCTGATATAATTGACCATGGAACATGGCAATCAATCTCTTTTCTTCTATCAAATTCAGCTGGTCATAACGACTCTGAACCCATTCAGCATCAGTCAACTTGGCTTCCATCAAGACTCTCATTGATGGGATATCCACCTCTACTGGGAGTACAGCCTCCATGCCATAAACAAGAGAGAAAGGGGTTGCCCCTGTTGAAGTGCAGACAGATGTGTGATATCCGTGTAAAGCAAATGGCAACATCTCATGCCAATCTTTATATGTGACAACCATCTTTTGGATAATCCTCTTGATATTCTTATTAGCAACTTCAACAGCCCCATTCATCTTGGGACTATAGAGAGAAGAGTTATAATGCGCAATTTTGAACTCACTACACAGCTCTTTCATCATCTTGTTGTTCAGGTTAGATCCATTATCAGTAATGATCTTATCTGGCACACCATATCGGCATATGAGTTGGTTCTTGATAAACTTCATAACCACCTGCCTGGTGACATTAGCATATGATGCCGCTTCAACCCACTTTGTGAAGTAATCTATTGCTACGAGAATAAATCTGTGTCCATTAGACGCTTTTGGCTCTATCATGCCAATTATGTCAATTCCCCACATGGAAAGGCCATGGTGATGAAATCACATTCAGAAGTGTCGGGGGAATATGAATCTTATCCGCATAAATTTGACACTTATGGCATTTCTTCACATATTTGCAACAGTCGGACTCCATTGTCAGCCAATAGTAGCCTGCTCTTAACATCTTTCTAGCCATGGCATGTCCATTGGAATGAGTACCAAATGAACCTTCATGGACCTCAGTCATAAATAGGTCTTCTTCGTGTCTATCCACACATCTGAGCAGAACCATGTCAAAATTTCTCTTATAAAGCACATCACCATTGAGGTAGAAACTTCTTGATAATTTCCTCAGAGTCTTCCTGTCTTTCCAGATGCCCCAGGCGGGTAAGACTGGTTCTGAAGGAAACACTTGATATCATAATACCATGGCTTATCATCTTCTACTTCTTCTACTGCAAATACATGAGCTGGTCGGTCCAAGCGCATCACAATGATATTGGGAACTTCATTCCAAAGTTTAACCACAATCATTGAAGCAAGTGTGGCAAGAGCGTCTGCCATCCGATTCTCATCCCGAGGAATATGATGGAAGTCAACCTCAGTAAAGAACGTTGAAATCCTCCTCGCATAATCCCTATATGGAATGAGGCCAGGCTGATTCGTTTCCTATTCACCCTTAATTTGATTAACAACGAGGGCCGAATCACCATATACATCAAGATGCTTGATCCTTAGATCAATGCACTCCTCCAATCCCATAATACAAGCCTCATACTCAGCCATATTATTCGTGCATTTGAAAGTTAGCCTTGCTGTAAAAGGAATATGTGTGCCCTGAGGAGTAATAATCACTATCCCAATACCATTTCCATATTGATTTACAGTCCCATCAAACACCATACTCCATCTGGAACCAGGCTCTGGCCCTTCATCGAGTGTAGGCTCATCGCAATCTTTCATTTTCAAATACAGGATCTCCTCATCTGGGAAGTCATACTGAACTGACTGATAATCCTCGATCGGCTGATGTGCCAAGTGGTCAGCCAAGATACTACCTTTAATAGCCTTCTGAGCTCGATACTCAATGTCATACTCAGATAACAACATTTGCCAACGGGCAATCCTCCCTGTTAAAGCATGCTTCTCAAAGATATACTTGATTGGATCCATTCTGGATATCAACCACGTCGTATGATTTAACATGTACTGGCGTAGGCGCTTAGCAGCCCAAGCCAAAGCACAACATGTTTTCTCAAGCATTGAGTATCGAGACTCACAATCAGTGAACTTCTTGCTCAAGTAGTAAATAGCATATTCTTTCTTTCCTGATTCGTCTTGCTGACCAAGGACACAACCCATTGAGTCTTTAAGAACAGTCAGATACATAATCAATGGTCTTCCTTCCACTGGCGGAGACAGAATCGGAGGCTCAGACAGATACTCTTTAATATTGTCGAAAGCTTTCTGGCAATCCTCGGTCCAATCATGGGACTGATCTTTCTGGAGGAGCTTGAATATCGGCGCACATGTGGAAGTCATGTGGGATATGAATCTGGAAATATAATTCAAGCGGCCAAGAAAACCTCGGACTTGCTTCTCAGTTTTGGGCGCAGGCATCTCTTGTATTGCTTTGACCTTTGCAGGATCAACCTCAATACCTCTTTCACTAACAATAAAGCCCAATAACTTGCCGGAACGGACTCCAAATGTGCACTTGTTGGGATTCAGACGGAGCTTATACTTCCTCAAACGTTGAAAAAGCTTCAACAAGTGCTCTACAGGTTCAACTTCCGTTCTTGACTTTGCAATTATATCGTCAACATATACCTCGATCTCCTGGTGCATCATATCATGAAACAAGGTGGTCATAGCTCGTTGATACGTGGCTCCGGCGCTCTTTAAACCGAAGGGCATCACTCGATAACAGAATGTTCCCCAAGGTGTGATGAATGTTGTCTTCTCCATATCCTCGGGTGCCATCTAAATCTGATTATATCCGGAAAATCCATCCATAAATGAGAAGACATTGAATTTAGCTGTATTGTCTACCAACATATCAATATGTGGTAGAGGAAAATCATCTTTCGGACTAGTTTTATTCAAGTCTCTATAGTCCACACACATCCGGACTTTTCCGTCTTTCTTAGGCACGGGCACAATATTGGCCACCCATTAAGGATATGTAGAAGTCACCAGAAACCCTGCATCAATTTGCTTCTGAACTTCCTCTTTGATCTTTACTGCCATATCAGGATGAGTTCTTCTGAGCTTCTGCTTCACAGGCACGCACTCAAGTTTCAAAGGTAGGAAATGTTGCACAATATCTGTATCTAGCCCAGGCATGTCTTCATATGACCAGGCAAAGACATCGACGTATTCTCGTAGCAATTCAATCAACCCCTTCTTAACAGACTCTTCCAGGAGTGCCCCAACCTTCGCTTCTCGTACACAATCCTCAGACCCCAAGTTGACTGTTTCTAGATTCTCAAGATGCGGCTGAATGATCTTCTCTTCATGCTCAAGTAGACGGGTAATCTCGTCAGGAATCTTTTCAACATCATCTTTTCCGCCTCAAATACAGGGAATTCAAAGTTGGGAGATGGTGTTGGGTCATTATGTTCAATGGGTTTGATCAACCTGCATAATGATTTTGGATATGAAAAGCTTTAGAATTCAAACAAGGAAAATCATTATGCAGATGAAAAGATTGATTTTATTCTATTTTTAGGTTTTATGTGATCACCAATTTCATGCAAAAAGCGAAAAGGGAAAATAATTGGAAAAACAAACATTTAACATGAATCTATTGAATGAAAATATCATTGCATTTATGCGCCAACAATGTCATCACTCCTCCTTTTGGCATGGAAGGAGGGTTTTTAAACACAATGAACATTACTTTGACTTATGGATAACTGTTGGAATATCCACAGCGACCCAATTATTGCAGATCCCCCCAGGGATGACGAAGTTGCCAGAATCCTCTTCGTCCTCTTCCAGAACGGCAGCAGCCTCTTCGTCTTGACCAGTGTGGATGAACCCTCCACTCTTGAACAACCCTTGCATATTAGAAATCCCAGATGAATAACCTATACCAGCCCGAGACTTGTTGTCTTCTAGCTCAATCATTTTCCCTAATCCAGCAGTTGCACCACGCTCAATGGCCAACTTTGCATCTTTGTAGGAAGCAAATGAAGGAGTTCTCTTCTCAATAGGTTCAGCAATAGATAAAGCTTGGAAAGGAGTCCCAACTTCATCCTCAGCGTCTATATATGAGAAGGAAGACAAATGGCTAACCGGGAGAGCCCTTTCTCCCCCTACCACCACCAACTTCTTATTCTTTACAAATTTCAGTTTTAGGTGTAGGGTGGATGTCACGGTGCCTGCTTCGTGAATCCATGGTCTGCCTAGGAGACATCTATACGATGGGTGAATGTCCATAACCTGGAAGGTAATCTGGAAATCACTTGGTTCGATCTTGATTGGGAGATCAACTTCCCCAATCACAGTCTTGCGAGACCCATCGAAAGCCTTCACAACTACTCCACTCTGCCTCATGGGAGGCCCTTGATATGACAGCTTCGAGAGAGTGGATTTTGGTAATACATTCAATGATGATCAGGTGTCCACCAGCACATTGGACATGGCGTCATCTTTGCAACCCATAGATATATGTAATGCCAAGTTGTGGTCTCTTCCCTCCTCAGGGAGATCAGAGTCACAAAAACTCAAGTTGTTACAAGCAGTAATGTTTGCAACAATGCTATCGAATTGTTCTATCGTGACATCATGATCCACATATGCCACATCCAACACCTTCTGCAGAGCCTCTCGGTGTGGTTCTGAATTTAAAAGCAATGATAACACAGATATCTTGGATGGCGTTTGTAGAAGTTGGTCTACAAAATTGTACTCGCTTCTCTTGATGAGCCTCAGCATCTCATCACAGTCTTCTTTCATATTGCCGCTTGGGCCAACAGAAGAAGAAGTTCTCAATGTAGAGGAGGGCTTAACAACAAGTGCCGGACTCGGAGTGCTCACAGCATTCCCAATCGGGCGTTCAACATAATCGGTATTAGCCTGAGGCTTTGAAGGTGCTGAAAATACACGACCGCTGCGGGCAATGTTAACAACAAATGAGGATGGCAAGGATACCTCTTTTCCATTTTCTACCGCGACAGCATTGTAGCGATAGGGGACCGCCTTTTCAGAAGAGTATGGTACCGGTCCGACTGGCTTGATAGTTAATGCGGGAGAAACCTTCTGCTTGCTACCATCATACTTGATGATAACAAGCTCGGGGATCCGGAATACTGGAGAAATTAAGTTGACCTCATCAGCGTCTTTGTCAACATTTCTGTTTTAAAGGATCTCAATAACTCCTTCATCTAGTATTTCTTGAACATCTTTGCGCACCTGGCGACAACCTCTTTGATTAACAGAACAGACTCGGCATCTATCGTGGTCATGCTCATAATGACTATAATCACATAGAAGACGATGCATCTCGACCAGAGATTGTCGAATATGACTGACATATTTGACTTTGTACTTGCCAGGGCAACCCTGGACCATGTTGACATACTTCCCATGCTCGGGCAATGGGTTCTTCTTCACGTTAGGACTTACATCCTCGAAACACAGAATGCCACACCTCACAAGGTCTTGAACTTTGGTCTTCAAGGGGTAGCAATTCTCCATGTCATGGCCGGGAGCACCGAAATGGTAAACATAGTGTAATTCGGGCTTATACCACCACTGGGGGTTAGTAGGTATAGCCGGTGGGTCTCGCGGAGTAATCAACTTCCTCTCTATCAAAGAGGGATATAACTTTGCATACGTCATCGGAATAGGATCGAAGGTGACCCTTTTCCTCTCGTAACTTGTGCTGGTTTGATTACTATTTCGAGGCTAGTAGGCCTGCTGTTGCGGACGGTGCTGTTGTTGTTGATATTGCGGATGTGGTTGCTGATTGTTGTTATGTTGCTGGTACTGCTGATTATCTCTGAAGACAGGTGCTATATGAGCCACCTGGTGCTGGTTATCGGCGGGACGCACGGTCTTCCTCCTCACAGAGGGTGTTCTTGGTTTCACATGGGAGGTCACAGCATGTGCCTCTCCATCCTTCTTTTTCGCAAACGCTCCATAACGTTTGGCAGAAGGGCATTCCTCTCTTGTCAGACGCCCTTCCCTAACCCCTTCTTCTAGACGCATTCCCATATTCACCATCTCGGTGAAGTCAGAAGGAGCGCTAGCAATCATCCGCTCATAATAAAAAGAACTCGAGGTCTTCAAAAAGATCTTAGTCATCTCTTTCTCTTTTAGTGGGGGCACGATCTGTGCTGCTACCTCTCGCCACCTCTGGGCGTATTCTTTGAATGTTTCCTTGTCCTTTTGGGACATGGCCCTCAAATGATCCCTATCGGGAGCCATATCCACATTGTACTTGTATTGCCTGACGAAGGCCTCGCCAAGATCATTGAAGGATCGGATGTTCGCACTGTCTAAACCCATGTACCAACGCAGAGCAGCACCGGACAAACTGTCCTGAAAGTAGTGAATGAGCAGTTGGTCATTGTCGGTCTGAGTCGACATTTTCCTGGCATACATGACCAGGTGGCTGAGAGGGCAAGTATTTCCCTTGTATTTTTCAAAGTCAGGGACCTTGAATTTCACAGGGATCTTCACATTAGGAACCAAGCAGAGTTCGGCAGCAGACTTGTCGAAAAGATCCTTTCCTCTGAGAGTTTTCAATTCCTTGCGAAGCTCAAGAAATTGATCGTTCATAGCGTCCATCTTCTCATAGACATCTGGGCCCTCAGACGACTCAGAATGATAGATGGTGTCGTCTACTCTGGGCAGAGCATGCACGACAGGAGGAGGAACAGCAAGGACCGGGCTATATGCCAACATAGAAGCAAAGGTGGGAGCAGGACCCTCGGGCATGAAATTGGGAGGCATCCTCCACGGGAATCCGGCTGGCATGGCCGTTGGAGCAAAGTGTGCACTGGCTGCAGGCACAGTCGAGGAGACAATCTCAGAGATGACTGTCCTCTCGGGAGGAGTTGAAGGTGTCGGAGAAGACTGGCTCTGGGCAGCCATGAATAACTCCATCAAGGCACTTAATCTGGCCACTTCCTCTTTCAGTTTGCGGTTCTCTTGTTCCAAATGATCCATCAGTCTTGATACGTTGGCTCGGGTGTAGTACCGGTGAGTCAGCTTGTCTTCAAAATAAATGAAGATCACAGAGTTAGACCACAGGACAAGAAGCCGGGAACAAAACCTGCTTATGCACATGATGCATGCAATGCTTGTGCACATGATTTGTTTTTTATTTCAAAGGAATTTTAGGGTTCTATTTGCAAATTTTGGAAATATTAAACACTTTTATACGGAAACATAACATCTGGGAAATATTTTACACCAAAGAAGTACCGCATTGGTAACCATATACAAGAGAAAAGGAAAATAATCATCCTATGGATCCCTAGAAACAATCATCTAAAGCTCGGGAAACTGGAAGATAGGATGCACGAAGTCTCTTCACCTCCCTCTCGTAGGCTGCCTCCATATCTGCCTTCTTCTTGGCGAGTCGGTCGTACTTCCTTTTCCAAAACCTGGAAGACTGAGGAAGTAGAGAAGTCCATGCATCATCAGGATCATCAATAACCTGATGCTCGAGAAATGCAATCAAAGCATCCTTCTCCTTAATCTGCTGAAGCAACTCCTCTCTTTCACGGATCCAAGCACGTGATCGATCTTCGTCTCTCAACTCCTCTACTCCTTGGTCAGGGAGGGTTGAAGGCCCAGCCATAACCAAAGTTGTAGGTCTTGGATACTCGTAAGGCATGAGATACTCAGACGCTCTCTTCCTAACCCAAGCAGTGTAAGGCTCCATAGCAACACAATTCTTAGGACCCAACTCATTCCTTCCTTTCCTATGAATCTTGCGCCAAGCGCGGACCATTTTGCCCTTCAAGTTTTGGGGATCTTTACCCTCCTGAAAGAACACACCCTCTAACAGAATGTTATTAGGTTTATCCTTTAGGGGAACCCAAGCTGACGACGTGCTAAAATAGGGTTGTAGTTAATCCCACCACATGTACCAAGAAGAGGTACATTGGAGAATTCGCCACAAGAGTCGATAATCTACACACCATCACACACTCGGTTGTACCGAGAGATATCATCATTAGTGAGAGACATGAGTCTCGTGGACCACCGTAGACATCCCTTGTTCTCCTTCAAGGCGACCGTCTGCGGTAAGTGAGAAATAAACCACTTATACTACAGAGGCAAACAACACACAACGACACCACCACCCTTTGCATTCCTCATATGCAAAGAAAAATAAGTGTCACCCAACAGAGTCGGAACGGGATTAAGAGTAGAGAAGATCCTAATAGTGTTCACATCCACAAACTTGTCGATGTTGGGGAATAACACTAACCCATAGATGAGAAGTACAAATATGGCCTCAAAGGCGTCCTCACTCATGGCCTTCCCATACATAATAGCTTGAGCAATGAGGAACTCAGAAGGGAGACCTTGAATTCCACCTTTGGTAGTCATATGAGCACCAACAAGAGATTCATTCATATGCAACATGTCAGCTATCTCTTGAGAAGTAGGAATACTCTCCAAGCCACTGAACGACAACTGGTCTAGAATTAGTATACCCACAAGGTAAGCATACTCCTCAAGCGTAGGCAAAAGCTGGAAGTCCGGAAACGTGAAGCAACGATACAAGGGATCATAAAACTGCACCAATACACTCATCAATCCTTCATCCACCTGAGTAGTCAGAAGAGGAAGAAGCTTCCCAAAACGAGCCTTGAAACCTAAGGGATCTAATACATAGGATGTCAAATTCCTTAATTCTTTCAAATCTGGCTGTCTGAAACTGTACTTCTTTGTATTCCTTCTTTGTCTTTCCATGTCTGAAAATTTGCAAATAAACCCCTTAAGTTCCTTGAAAATTTTCTTCATTATTGATGATATGGATGCGAATGGGTGCATGAATGCATGAATGCAACAATCACACTCAAGGATCAAGCAAAGCACACCAAACAAAGGTCATGGGATGGATCATATCATCCTTAATATCAATCATCCATTTTGGTGGATTATGTTTTACACCTTATCAACACCCAAGTCCCATTGATATTAAGGATATATGAATGGATCAACCACGAATCAAGGGTTTGTTGCGAGTCATGAGCATGGAGTCTCGGTTAAGAACCACCCAAAGGGAGTGTACTAGGGTTTAAACCTGCCAAACATGTTCTACAAGAGGTTCCCATAGTCATCATCCCATCTTTCGGATATTATCGGATATTATCGGATAAACGACAACTCGTATTCCAAAAATATTCTCAAGAGAGACTCTTATGAGTGCAGTATCGCGTAACAATCGTATCAAATCTTACATTTGAACGAACTCCGCACTACGTCCTAATAATAGGCCAAGATGGGCTTGGTAAACTAAGGTCTTTGGCTTCTAAGGTCTATATTGGAAAAAGTAATGTCTAACCACAACTACTTGTGTGACATTATTGATCCCAACATGACCTCCACCAAGTGAATGGACTTGCAAGTCAACTTGCTAAGGAATAACATCACACAAGTCAACAAGACTACGCCATTCTCCTATCCTAAGTGCACTCGAGTCCGGGTATAGAACTCATCTCACTAAGATCACCAAGCATACAAGGAATTAATATTCAAGCAAATCAATCATTACATACAATACAGTAATCCCAAATTGCACAAAAATATGTCACAAAACAATACAATACAATACAAAAACATATGAAAAGTAGGCAAGACCCACTAGGCAAATATGTCCCCAGCAGAGTCGCCACTTTTCTGTAGCGGGGTATTCGTTACCATTAGAGATATTGACTAAATCCAAGGTAAATCATACAAGTCGAGTCGCCACTGCACTTCTATTTATCCAAAGGAATGGTTAGAAAGCGAACAAAAACCTAAAAGTTTTATCGAATCAAAAACTAGTAAAAGAGAAATAGAGAGCTAGGTAAGGGGGTTGGTTATGCAATGGGAAGGTGTTAGGCACCCAAACATCCTAGGTACTCCTAGGGAGCCCTTTTCATACTTGTTGTAAGGTTGGTGTTTTGTAAAAAGTTTGTTTGTGCAAACATGATTGAAGAGATGAGAAGAGAATATACAAGTTATTTACATTTGTGTTTGGATGGATAAACACATTGCCTACGTACCATCTTAAAAAAGATTAGGATCAAAACCTCGTAGTTCGGGGTAAAAATCTCAAAACAAGTTAGTGAATTGATTGGTCCAAAAGCCTTAAGGTCTTTTGTTATCAAAGGGAGAAAACTCAACCTAAAACCACAAATCCACCATGTGAGGAAGCTTCAACATGCTAGTGAGGGGTTAACCCTATAATAAGCATGGAAGACTCATTGTCCATCACTAAGGATATAAGTGAGTATCATATCTACCTCAAGGATAACTCAAACCTAATAGCTAAAGGTTATAAAAAATTTGATTAAGAAAGTGGCCATTGAAACCACAAAAAAAAACATTTGAATGAGTGATATTTACCAATGAAAAGTATTTACAAAAATGGTCAAAGTTGACTTGGAGATTCAATTCAAAATAAGTGTTATGAAAATAAAGTTTGAAAATCAAAAGCATAAGGCTTAGGTTTCTAATGTTGAAAACAAGTGTTAAATGTTTGCGCAAAAGTTTTGGCTTGGGTTAGAGTGGAGAGAAGAAGAAGAAGGGCTAAAGTCCTAAGCAAAGCAAAAAGGTGATGGAAAAGAAACAAGACCACAATGGAGTTCCTCTCTTGAGATCATATTGATGATCCAAGTAGCTCCCATCCTTTGGAATAAGCAATCACACAAAGCATAAACTCAAGCAATCAACAGTCAAATGAACTCTTGGAAAGACTCCTCAATGTATCTTGGATCTCTCTCTTTTGGAAGCTCATGGTAATGGTTCC
This sequence comes from Lathyrus oleraceus, assembly GCF_024323335.1. NCBI lineage: Eukaryota > Viridiplantae > Streptophyta > Magnoliopsida > Fabales > Fabaceae > Lathyrus > Lathyrus oleraceus. The sequence goes on from NC_066581.1 coordinate 423,841,851, forward strand.
TCAATTTGGCTTAAGTTGGAACTCCTAGCACAAAGAAAACACACATCAAAAGGTTCTATAACACAATCAAGGAATGGATAAGAGGGAGTTTAGAATATGGTCCTTTCAATGTTCATCTTCAAGCTTAAGCATTCTAAAGGCTCAATGCCTAGTTGCTCTTTGACTCCATATTTGCATAGGGAAGATCCTAAAGTCTAAGTCCATTTTGTCCAATTCTTTGCATAGGCAATGTCCTAGAAACTAAGTCCATTTGTCCATTTCTTTGCATTTGGTTCTCAACAATCAAAATAAAACACAAGCACAATAATATATACACAATTATGTGCTCAAGTGAGCAAAAGGCAAATGGCATTAACATAAACATGTGCTCAAGTGAGCAAAGGGAAAAGCAAATGGATAATATGTGCAAGAATAATAAATAGCATAAAAGTAAAGTGCAAAAAGTAAATGTTAGTTGTTAATGGTTAGTGTTAGTAGTTAGTGAGTCATAAGGCAAATTTAGCGCTATGTTAAGCAATCGTAATTGGACTTATGTAGAAGTCACAACTATCTGAGGCCGGTCGATAATAATGTAGGCAACAACACAAGTTAAAAGTCTTTATTAGTGAACCAAGTTCCAACAACTTGCCATGCCAAAAAGAAGAAGAGAATTGATCTTGTATTGGTTTAAGTCTTTTGCATGATTTAGGAAACAACCTATCCTTAATGCAAAGCCATTCACATGATCAATTGATCAAGATGAATTAGATTTGAATCAAAGAAGATTTAGTCGCCCTAATCAATGCTAACTTATCAACCTTCAACTCATTGATCAAAAAAAGAAAACAAAGAAGAAGAAGAAGAAGAAGATGAATAATGGAAAAGAAAATGGAAAGAATAAAGTGCATAAGGTGAAATCAAATGTACCAATCCATATGTGTTGACCAAATGACATTGAAAGTCAAAGTCAAATAATGAGAAATCAGAAATGGGATGAAGATTGGAAGTCAAGCAATAAGCAAAGTATTTTTGGCATTTTTAATATTAAAATAAACTTGAATTAAAAATAAAAGAAAGTTCAAACTTCAAAATCACCTCAAATCAACCTTGAAAGGTCCAAGTGATTTGTCCCAAGTTTGACAAATTTTCTTAGCATTTTTAAAAGTCAGAAACTATTTTTAATCAATTAAAAATGAACAAAAATAACCTAATTGAACTAAAATCTCAAATAAATCTCAAATCAATTAAAAAATTGATGGGAATATTTTTCATAGATCTATCATCATTCAAATAGGTTAGGAAAATATTTTTGTATTTTTTGAATATCAAAAACTATTTAAAATGAATTAAAAATAACCAGAAAAGAGAAAATTCACAAAAAATATCAAATGATGAAATAAAAAATATTAAAAATCAAAATTAGAAACTAGAATTTATTTGGAGAAGAATGCAATTGGTCCCATAATTTTTGGATTTAAAATGAAGAAGATATGAATTTTTGAAAATAATGGAAATAAAAGAAATTAAATCAGAAAATAAGAAATTAAAAAAAAACAGGAGTGTTAGATCTGAGCTCATTAATTGAGCTGGCAGATCATACGCTCCAGAAGCGCGCCTCCACCATAGGCCAAAGTCCAACGCGTGACACCTAGCATTAATAAAAGTCAAAAGATCCAAGGGCTAGGATATAAACTGGAAATCAGATCCAACGATCCACAACGCATCTGGCAAAGGGACGGCCACCGGAGCCACCTTCTTCTCCGGTGAGCATGAAGATTCCGATGACATTTACAGGTTTCAAAAGCTTAACCAAAATACACGATCCATACATCATTGGAAAGCTGGGTTGATGTACATCATCCCTGTACCACTCAATTCCACTCTAGATCTCTATATTGAGAGAAATCAAAGATGGAAATTCTGTGATGTTCATGTGAACTTTATGGATTTTAAAAATTAAATGCACAGTAATGATGCCTCTATTGAGAGGACTTCAGCCAACACAAAATCCAAGCAAATAGATCAATAGATGATGAGTTTCGAAGAAAAAACCAGTTGAAGAACAACCTTGGATTCGGGAGATTTGAGCTTGCTTCCTTGCTTCTTTTGGCAAAACAGAAGTGCAATGGACTAAAGGATGAAGGTCTAGAAGCTTTAGATCCAAAGATTCAACCAGATGTAGTTGAATTTTAGATCTGAAAAAATTTGAAGAAAAGTGAAATAGCTTATTTGGTGAGCGGTTAGGTTTTCAGTTCAGCAGCATTTCAGGTTGATTCATGGATGAAATTTGAATGGAATAGAGCTCCTATTTATAGATGGAATGGCAAGGTAAGTGTGATTCAATCCGTGTGCATGGAATTGGATATCCATTGCATGGGCTTGCATGATCATGCAAAAGGCCCAAATTCAATGCCAAATGCCATCTGAAATGAATGTGAGAATTTTTGGACGCGCAGCTTGGAGTGAATTGAATTGTGCATGGAGTTTTGATGTGTTATGCATAATTGAACCAAAAACTTCTCCTCTTCGAAAATACCATTTGCCAAATCCAAACATGAGCATGTGAGTAATGGTTGGAAAGGTTTTGATGTAAGGAACAATTGTTATGTTGGGAAAAAATCCATTTGAAGTGTGGAAATTGGTGAAATTTGAGTTTAAAGTGCAAGGTGCAAAACATGTAAAGGCAAAGTTTCTAAATTTGGCTATTTTTCAAGCCCTTCTGTTTTGATTATGCAAGCCTCAAGTGAAAACACCTCCAACATAAAAGTTGTATATCTCTTCAAGACAATCAAAATGGACTTAAATTATGCATAATTTGGATTTTTGATGAAAGAGTTATGGGCACTTAAAGTTGGACTTTTTTGCCTTTTAATGCATTTGGTCCAAAAGGACCTATAGTGTTTTGCATTATCACATGTACTTCCTTTGAGATTTTGAAATTTTTTTCAACATAACATTTGAATTAGACATCTTAATATTTCCAATTCATTTAATCCTGTAAGAACAAAAATTGTTCTACAACAGATTCCTTGATTTTGATGATAACAAAGGATGAAACCAAAAATGGCACCCTAACGAAAAGTTTCTAAGTGTGCAGGATTCTAAAGAAAGAAGGAAGAAATCTGATGATGTCATCAGATGCAAAAGAAGATCAGATACAAAATATCAAATGATCAGAAGCATCTGAAGTGGAAACACGTTCAAGAAAGTCTAACTCTGAGCAAAACAGCAAAGTATCAGAAGCATCTGAACAAGAAGTAGCTCTAGAAGTTCTGACTCTGAACAACGCTATCTCTAAGCTCCAGAAGTTATCAGCGCTATCTGAAGAAACTATCTGAACTCACAAGAGATTTACATCAGAAGCAAGATTCCAAGATTCTCAAATACTTGAAGACTCTGATCATGGAATTGCTAATCATGAAGGAGTAACGTTTAAGTCAAGAAAAGATTTGCAAATGGATTTCCTAATTGAGAAAGAGACGTTAATCTCCAATCTCAATAAAGAAAATACTACTTGTGGTAAGTAGTCATTTCAAGAAGAAAAAGTCATCCTGCAGAAGCTATTTATGTGATGGCGTAACTTCATCTCAATATCCACCAGTTTCAACTACTACTTCAACGAATATATAATAGGCTGCAAATCAACCTTGAACCATTAGCAAGTCAAGCAAGCCAAAATCATACTGAAACATCAACACTCAAGAAAAACACTCTTTCTCTCTAAAATCTTCACAAAGCTTTTGCTTATAACGTGAAAAACTCTTGTTCTTAACACTGTAATATTTGCTTTCTTAGAAGCACTCTAGATTACATAAATCTTTCATTTATTGTTTGTTGATTTCCTCAAGTGACTTAGTGTAGTCTGTAAACTTGAGAGGACTAAGAGATTTTTCTCTTAGACATTGTTTGTAATCTTTCAAGATTAGTGGATTAAGTCCTTGTTGAAGGCGAAATCACCTTGGCCGGGTGGACTGGAGTAGCTTTGTGTTATAAGCGAACCAGTATAAAATCCTTGTGTGATTTTCATTTTGAAAAGCGCTTATTTTTTCAAACAATTCAAACCCCCCCTTTCTTGTTTTTCTCACCTTCAATTGGTATCAGAGCTCCGGCTCTGTTATTGATTTTCTAATCAAACACTTAACCGTGTAGAGAGATCCAGTACGAGAAAAACAATGGCCCACTCAAATGAAAGAGATTCTTACAATGCTAAGCCTCCTGTTTTTGATGGAGAGAAATTTGATTACTGGAATAATAGAATCGAAAGTTTCTTTCTGGGTTATGATGCTGACCTCTGGGACATTGTCACAGATGGATATACACCTCCAGTCTTGGAAAATGGAGCTGAAGTTCCCAGAAACAAGATGTCAGAAGATCAGAAACGTATCTTCAAAAATCATCACAAGGCCAGAACAATACTTCTAAATGCTATATCATACAACGAATATGAAAAGATCACCAACAGAGAGACAGCCAAAGATATACTTGACTCTCTGAAGATGACCCATGAAGGAAACTCCCAAGTCAAGGAGACGAAGGCTCTGGCGCTTATCCAGAAATATGAAGCCTTCAAAATGGAAGATGATGAAGCTATAGAGGCTATGTTTTCCAGATTTCAAACTCTTATTGCAGGTCTTAAAGTGCTAGACAAAGGATACACAACTGCAGATCATGTTAAGAAGATAGTCAGAAGTCTGCCAAAGAAATGGAGACCTATGGTTACTGCTCTGAAGCTGTCAAAGGATCTGAACAATATCAGCCTTGAAGAACTTGTTAGTTCTCTCAGAAGTCATGAGATAGAACTAGAGGAGGATGAACCTCAGAAAAGGAACAAGTCCGTAGCGCTAAAGTCCAGATCTGAAAGACGGAAACCTGACAGAACCAAAGCTCTCCAGGCAGAAACTGAAGATACTGACGACTCTGAACCTGAAGACTCTGATGATGAAGAAGAGTTGTCCCTACAAACCAGAAGAGTTAAGCAACTCTGGAAAAAGAGGAACAACAACTTCAGAAGACCAAGACCCAGAGGGGATCGATCAGAGTCAACTTCAAAAGGTAAAGCTAACAAAGATATTACCTATTATGAATGTAAAGAAACAGGTCATTACAGGAATGAATGCCCTAAGCTAAAGAAAGACAACCCTAGAAAAGAAAGCTTCAAGAAAAACACCTTCAGAACAAAGAAAGGACTGTTGGCTACCTGGGATGACAGTGAATCTGGATCATCAGAATCTGACTCTGATGAACAGGCCAACGTAGCACTTATGGCTACCACATCCAGCAGCTCAGACGAAGAATCTGAAGAGGTATTTTCTGAACTTTCTCGATCTGACTTAGAATCATGTTTGTCAGAAACTCTTACCTCTTATCAGAAATTAAAACAAAAGTTTAAAAACATTAAAGGCTGTCTTAAAACAAAATTTGAAGAATGTAATGAACTTGAGATAACAATTCTAGCACATGAAGATACAATCAGATCTTTAACGTTAGAAAGAGATGGAGCAAAAACAAAAAGCTCAGAATTAGAAGAAGCGTTGTTTCAAGCACCACAAACTTCAAATAAAATTATTTATAAATATGAAGAAGCCTTTCAAGAATTTCTGAAGAATGGGATAGATAGGAGTATTATGGCATCCATGATTTATGGAGTAAGTCAGAACAATAAAAGGGGAATTGGGTATGATCCTAAGGAAGATAAAACTTCTACAAGTGATCAAATTAAATCTCCTTTTTCATATCACTACACACACACACAAGAACACAAATTTAAAAATGCTAGAAGACCTAAAGTTATAAGAAACTCTGGGAAAACTAATCTAAAAGGACCCAAGAGATTCTGGGTACCGAAAGATAAGATTATCTATGTTGCAGATATCCTATGCAGCAAAGTTCAGACACCAGTCATGGTACCTGGACTCTGGATGCTCGCGACACATGACGGGAAGAAAGTCTATGTTCCAAAGTCTGGAACTTAAAGACGCTGGATTTGTAGGTTTCAGAGGAGATCAGAAAGGAAGGATCAGAGGCTCCGGAACTATTGGTAATGGTACTCTTCCCTCTATATCTGATGTTCTTTATGTAGAAGGATTAATGCATAACTTGTTATCCATAAGTCAATTAAGTGATAACGGTTATGATGTAATCTTCAATCAAAAAACATGTAAAGCCATTAATCAGAACGATGGCTCTGTCCTTTTCACAGGCAAGAGGAAAAACAACATTTACAAAATAAATCTTTCTGATTTAAAAGATCAAAATGTTAAATGTCTAATGTCAGTTCACGAAGAGCAATGGGTATGGCATAGACGCTTGGGCCACATTAGCATGAGGAAACTTTCTCAGCTAACAAAACTCGAGTTAGTCAGAGGCCTACCTAAACTGAAGTTTTCTTCAGATGCTCTGTGTGAAGCTTGTCAGAAAGGAAAATTTTCAAAAACATCTTTTAAAAAGAAAAATGTTGTTTCTACCTCTAAGCCTCTGGAACTTCTTCACATTGACTTATTTGGTCCTGTGAAAACAGCATCAGTTAATGGAAAGAAGTATGGACTAGTCATTGTTGATGATTACAGTCGCTGGACATGGGTAAAATTCCTAAAGCACAAGAGTGAGTCTCACTCTGTATTCACCAGTTTCTGTTCCAAAGTGCAAAAAGAATTTGACTCTAAAATTATTAGAGTCAGAAGTGATCATGGTGGAGAATTTGAAAATAAAGATTTTGAAGAATTATTTGATTCTAATGGAATATCCCATGATTTCTCCTGCCCTAGAACTCCACAACAAAATGGAGTTGTAGAGAGGAAGAATAGGACACTCCAAGAGATGGCCAGAACCATGATCAATGAAACTAATGTAGCAAAGCACTTTTGGGCAGAAGCTGTAAATACAGCGTGTTACATTCAGAATAGAATCTCTATAAGACCTATTCTGGAAAAGACTCCCTATGAATTGTGTAAAGGAAGAAAACCAAACATTTCATATTTTCATCCTTTTGGATGCTCTTGCTTTATCTTAAACACTAAAGAACATCTGAACAAGTTTGATTCCAAAGCACAGAAAGGTATTATGTTAGGATACTCAGAACGCTCTAAAGGCTACAGAGTATACAACACAGAAACCAAAATTGTGGAAGAATCAATTCATGTCAGATTTGATGATAAGCTTGACCCTGAAAAGTCAAAGCTAGTTGAAAAGTTTGCAGATTTGGAAATCACTCTTGTAGAGTCTGATAAAACTCCAGAAGCAACTGTCACTCAGAACTCTGAAGAAATAAAATCTCCAGAAATCCCAAAGAAAGTCAAAAGTCGTATTAATGTATCTGAAGATTTGATTCTGGGAAACAAGGACGAACCTGTCAGAACAAGATCTACCTTCAGAACTTCTGAAGATATTCCTCTGGGACTAGTGTCTCTGATTGAGCCTACGTCTTGTGATGAAGCACTTCAGGATAACGACTGGGTGGCAGCTATGCAAGAAGAATTGGATCAATTCTCAAAGAATGATGTCTGGGATCTCGTTCCTAAACCCAGAGGCACTCACGTCATTGGAACCAGATGGGTTTTCAGAAACAAGCTGAACGAGAAAGGAGAAGTTGTCAGAAACAAAGCTCGACTGGTAGCTCAAGGTTACAGTCAACAAGAAGGTATTGACTATAATGAAACCTTTGCTCCAGTCGCGAGGTTAGAATCTATTCGTCTTCTTGTATCTTTTGCTATTAATCATTCTATTAAATTATATCAAATGGATGTCAAGAGTGCATTCCTTAATGGTTATATATCAGAAGAAGTGTATGTCAACCAACCTCCAGGTTTTGAAAATTCAAACTTTCCAGAACATGTTTTTAAACTTAAGAAATCCTTATATGGACTTAAACAAGCTCCCAGAGCTTGGTATGAACGCTTAAGTAGTTTTCTTCTGGAACAAAATTTTATCAGAGGGAAAGTTGATTCTACACTCTTCTGTAAAAACCTTAATAATGATCTCATGATATGCCAGATTTATGTTGATGATATTATTTTTGGTTCTGCTAATATCTCTGTTTGCCAAGAATTTTCTAAGTTAATGCAGGCAGAATTTGAGATGAGTTTAATGCAAGAACTAAAGTTCTTTCTGGGAATTCAAATTAATCAAACTCCAGAAGTCACGTACGTCCATCAAAGTAAATATATTAAAGAAGTTCTGAAGAAGTTTGATATGACTGAATGCAACTCTGCAAAAACTCCCATGCACCCAACTTGCATTCTTGAAAAGGAAGAGGTAAGCAACAAGGTTTGTCAGAAGCTCTATTGAGGTATGATAGGCTCTCTTCTCTATCTGACTGCTACTCGTCCTGATATTCTCTTTAGTGTCTGTCTTTGTGCCAGATTCCAATCAGATCCTAGAGAATCTCATTTAACAGCAGTTAAGAGAATTCTTAAGTATCTGAAAGGAACTCCTAACCTGGGCCTGATGTATGAGAAAACATCAGAGTATAGACTCTCGGGTTATTGTGATGCAGATTATGCAGGAGATAGAATAGAACGAAAAAGCACATCTGGGAATTGCCAGCTTCTGGGAAACAATCTAATCTCCTGGGCTAGCAAAAGACAGTCAACTATTGCTCTATCAACTGCAGAAGCAGAATACATCTCAGCATCACTGTGCACAACTCAGATGCTCTGGATGAAGCATCAGCTAGAAGATCTACAAATCTTTGAGAGTAACATTCCTATCTTTTGTGATAATACTGCTGCTATTTGTTTAAGTAAGAATCCCATTCTACATTCCAGAGCCAAACACATTGAAATAAAACATCATTTTATCAGAGACTATGTTCAGAAAGGGATAGTAACATTGAAGTTCATTGATACTGAACATCAATGGGCAGATATCTTTACTAAGCCTCTAGCTGAAGATAGATTTATTTTTATCTTAGAACATCTGAACATTAAAAATTGTCCTGAATGAAGTATGGCTCTGAAAATGTAAAATATGACTCTGATGTAAACAAATGTACTTCTGCCTCTGACTCTGATACTTCTACCAAGTTAAGAAGATATCTGAGTTAGAAATCTTCAGAAACCAATCCTTTGGTATTCCTGAAGATCAGATACATCAACACGTGGAGCACTAAGCGTCTAACCCTAGAACTTCTAGACAGCTGTCAAAAGAAATCAAAGGTCATAACGTTTGAAATCTCCTAGAGCAGTGTGCGTACTGTTGGGATTAGACATTCATTAATTAGCTGTAATCATTTTTCCCCCCAAACGTGCTATTTTGATTTTTGTGCTAACGCTGGAATGTGTGTCGTTTTGCATGTGTTTTACTTAGAGTATATAAACACTTTTCTCACATTTCACACTTATCACTCTCACTCACTCTCAAACCCTCTCTAAAACCCTAAAACTCTCTGAAGCATTCTCTGCAAGTTCTTCAATCTTCATCTTCTTCTTCACCATGGACGCTCAACAACAACAAGTCTTTAACTTCTCTCAAGAAATGGAATCAAGCTCTACTGCTCAAACCTCAAGCATTCCAACACCAACGGTTACAGGCGTCACCATCACCCCTGTTTACAAAGAACCTCACGTTCTTGACCGTGAACGCCATATCAACCTTTCAACCCCTTTTGAAGGTTTGGACGTGTTGTGTGAATCGTTAGTTGATTTCGACAACCTAAGAAGAAATGGCGTTGATCTAACTGGAGAACTTCGTCAACAAGGGTGGGAAAACTATTTCCAAAGACTTTATGGTCCCATTTACCCACTTCTCGTCAAGGAGTTCTGGAGATTTGCAGATGCAGATGACAACTTCATCGTCTCATATGTTCTGGGGGTGAAGATTGTTATTACTGAAGGGTCTATTGCCTCTCTGTTGAACATGGAGAGAAGTGGAGGAAAAAGGATTTACAACATCCCTCCTAGGTCAAAGCGCATTACTGATGTTATCAACCCAACAATCTTCAAACCCAACGTTGAAGGAAATCCTTCAAAGAACAAGGAGCTGCACCAGAATCTCAGAGTGTGGCTGAAGATTATTCTGGGAACCATTCACCACCGTCCAGCCTCTAACTCTTCTGACTACATCAATGCAGACCAGAAATGCATTCTGTACTGCATTCAGAAGGGTGTGAAGATCTCCCTCCCTGCTCTCCTTTTCAGATATCTGAGAGATTCGGTCAGAGAAACCAGAAATAACATGAAGCCCAGATCCTACATTCCTCTGGGAGGATTGCTATCTGACGTCTTCATTGAGCATGGACTGGTAGACCATCTGGAAAAGACCAAATTGATGGATGATCTGGCAATAGATGTTGGGAAGCCTCTGAATGCCAGAAATCTCAAGAGTATGGGGATAATTAAGAAGATTCAAGTCAGACCCACTCTGGACACATCTTGGGATTGTTTGAAAGATCAGAGGAAGATGCCTCATGGCCTTGCCAGATTCTTCAAGAATGAACCCAGAGACGCTGTTGCTATCTATCTTCAGCGTCTGCTGGATGATGGTGTTGACATCTCTGATTTCAGCCTCGACGACTGTCTGGATTGTGAAGAAGACTTCGTCAGATACAAGAGAAGTCTTTCTGAAAAGAAGGTAGCATCTCAGGCAAAGAAGGCCAGACTTGGAGAAACTTCTGGAAGCAAATCTTCAGCTCCTCTGAATATCTCTACTGGTAAGTCTGTTCCTCCTGTTACCTCTAATCCTCTGATGGCTTCTTCTAATCCTCTCTCTTCACAACCTATTTATACCACCTCTGATATTTCACCCTCAATCACCAGAACCTCCCAACCTACACCAGTTCTAAATGTAGCCCGTACATTCATACCTCCCTCTGAACCTAAACTAACTCACCAAAGCACTTCCTCTTCATCATCCTCAGAACCAGAATCACCCCCATATGTTTCCCTCTCTTCTGACCCAGAATTTTCTGACCCTGATTCCCCAACCATAGCCATACTTTATGCTCATAAACTTGCTTCACAACAACAAACACAAACACAATCTGAAGCAACTTCACCTCCACCACAACAAACAACCACCATACCTTCTGAAAACCAACCCTCTGACCATCCCACTTCTGATATCAACCCACCAAACATCTCCGCTGAACCAGAACCAGAATCCGAACCTTTAGATTTAAACCCTCTTTATGCTTCACCTCAAACAATCGACCCTCAACCAGAAGCAGAATCTGAACCCCAACCTGAATCAGAATCTGAACCTCACACTTTAAATCTCAGCCCTCCAAACTCTCCACCTCATACCTCTGAACCAGAACCTGAACCTGAACTTTCTAAACCTACCCTTAAGGAAGCCATCTTGTTGATTGCAGAGGCTTCAGTTCAAAAGGTCGATTCTCTGGTCACTAACTCTGAAATCAGTGATGATCCTAAATCTGTAAGGACACACTGGAACAGAGTCATTGGCTGGATGACATCTGAGGCCTTTAGACTGAAGAGCATATCTGAACAAGTCAGAAATGGCTACATCAGAAATGCTGAGGCAAGACTCCAGGAGAGACTTGCCAGAGAGGCTGAAGCCAGAAGGCTGGAGGAAGAGAGATTGGCCAAGGAAGCTGAAGAAGAAGCAAGAAGGCTAGAAGAAGAAAGACTTGCTAAGGAAGCTGAAATCCTAAGGGAAAAGGAAGCTGAAGCCAAGGCTCTGGCGGATGCAGAAGCACAAGCTGCTGCTAAAGCTGAAGCTCAGCAAGCTCTGACTCTGGGGGAGTCCTCTTCTGTGATCCCTATGGTTCTTCAGACTCTGAAAGAACTCAAGCAAGATCAGAATGAACTCCGGGCCAGAATGGACAAGCAAGATACTGTCAACGACAACATCCAGAATATGCTTGCAATGCTGCTTCAAAGAATGCCTCCGCCTCCGAACCCCTAGGCACTTAGGATTTTATTTATTTTGCTTGCCTGTTGTTTCCTTTTCTTGCCTTCTCTGGATCTGATGTTTTCTTATTTTCTTGTTGCCGTTGTGCTTCTATCTATGAATTCAAGTTTTTCTCTTTACTTATTTTTTTTACTATGTCTTTTTGATTCTGACAAAAAGGGGGAGAAGTCATTAATAGCTCTGATGAAAACATTGTCTAATACCTTAAGCATTCTGCAACATATTTTTCTTAAAAATAAATTTATCTAACTTGGACTTAAGAAATTGCAGAAAGTTTCAGAAACCTCTGTACTTAAGAAACTCTGGTAAGAACTTCTGAACTCCCTAGCATTATCTCAGGGGGAGCTTCTGTCTATCTGATCTAATATTATTCATGTTTCATCTGCTAATTAAGGTTGTTTTGTCATCATCAAAAAGGGGGAGATTGTAAGAACAAAAATTGTTCTACAACAGATTCCTTGATTTTGATGATAACAAAGGATGAAACCAAAAATGGCACCCTAACGAAAAGTTTCTAAGTGTGCAGGATTCTAAAGAAAGAAGGAAGAAATCTGATGATGTCATCAGATGCAAAAGAAGATCAGATACAAAATATCAAATGATCAGAAGCATCTGAAGTGGAAACACGTTCAAGAAAGTCTAACTCTGAGCAAAACAGCAAAGTATCAGAAGCATCTAAACAAGAAGTAGCTCTAGAAGTTCTGACTCTGAACAACGCTATCTCTAAGCTCCAGAAGTTATCAGCGCTATCTGAAGAAACTATCTGAACTCACAAGAGATTTACATCAGAAGCAAGATTCCAAGATTCTCAAATACTTGAAGACTCTGATCATGGAATTGCTAATCATGAAGGAGTAACGTTTAAGTCAAGAAAAGATTTGCAAATGGATTTCCTAATTGAGAAAGAGACGTTAATCTCCAATCTCAATAAAGAAAATACTACTTGTGGTAAGTAGTCATTTCAAGAAGAAAAAGTCATCCTGCAGAAGCTATTTATGTGATGGCGTAACTTCATCTCAATATCCACCAGTTTCAACTACTACTTCAACGAATATATAAATAGGCTGCAAATCAACCTTGAACCATTAGCAAGTCAAGCAAGCCAAAATCATACTGAAACATCAACACTCAAGAAAAACACTCTTTCTCTCTAAAATCTTCACAAAGCTTTTGCTTATAACGTGAAAAACTCTTGTTCTTAACACTGTAATATTTGCTTTCTTAGAAGCACTCTAGATTACATAAATCTTTCATTTATTGTTTGTTGATTTCCTCAAGTGACTTAGTGTAGTCTGTAAACTTGAGAGGACTAAGAGATTTTTCTCTTAGACGTTGTTTGTAATCTTTCAAGATTAGTGGATTAAGTCCTTGTTGAAGGCGAAATCACCTTGGCCGGGTGGACTGGAGTAGCTTTGTGTTATAAGCGAACCAGTATAAAATCCTTGTGTGATTTTCATTTTGAAAAGCGCTTATTTTTTCAAACAGTTCAAACCCCCCCTTTCTTGTTTTTCTCACCTTCAAATCCCACCTCAAAATCATAAAAAATGAATGAGTTATGTCCTCGGGAAGTTTACCCAAAATTAGGGTATCAGTCAAAATGACCTATAATGTCTTGGAATGGGAGATGACCTCCAAGATTCAAATCAATTTTTGATGAACATGAAAGTTGTTCATATTGTCCTTAAGAACATGTTTTCTCTTGGGATAATCTCCATTTGACCAACATACAAAAAGTTAGGTCTCAATGTATTTCAAAATAGTCAGATGAATTGACTGATCAGCTTCTCAAGTCCATGACTCATATATTGATGAATTGATGATTGAGGACACTCAAATAAGTTCAAATATGCATGAAATGATGAGTTAAATAACTTCCCTTGGTTGCATTTGATCATGGGCTGAGGTTGCTTCAAGAGCAAGGCATTGTGGTGCATAGATGAATTAGGGTTTCTTTGGGGAACAAACCTCAAACCCTTTGACTTGCTTTGATAAAAATGATGAATTGAGATTCTAGGGAGGCATATTTGATGGATGAGAGATTTGGGAACCATTACCATGCTTGCTATCATCTTCCCTTGGCCATATCTTTGCACAAAGGATCTCCTTGAAGCTATTGACCTTGTGATTGCTCAAGCTACAAACAAAAGATGTTAGTGACATATTTTTGTGCTTTTGGTTAGTAAAAAAAATGAGAAAAGCAATAATATACAATTCAAGCATGCTTGGTGATCTCAAACAACTCACAAAAAGAAACCCTAAAGGCAAAGGCAACCAAGATGCTTATGATCCTTGAGGCTTTGCAAATGCAATGTTATGATGCCATGAGGGATCTTAGGGACAAAATTGGGGTCTTACAGACCTTAAAACATCTAATAAACAACAAAGACCCTAAAAAACATTGGGTGGACTGTTGCACTTGATCTGAACTTCTGGACATAGTATTAAGCAACATTCCCTTTGCTAAAAGGACTTAGCCAATGCCAACCTTTTGAGACTGAGCTATTTTGAACTGTGCCTTCATCTGATGCAAGACTTGAGGATTCCTTGGATTCATCAGCTACTCTGTCTTTGTGCTTAATTGTTATTTTTGTCTTATGCCTGATGTTTTATTCTGAGTTGATCAAGGAATATTTCATCTGATACATAGCAAGACAATGAAGACTTCTAGCTATTGGAGTGCTTTCTTGGATGTGGCCATATTTATTTGATGCCTTGATCTTTATAATGTCTTGATATTTCTCATTGCTTATTGCTTATTGCTTGATTAAAGTCCAAAGGAAAATGGGTTTCTATATGGCATTCTTGTCTATTGGATTGCATCCTATTGGTCAGATCTTTTCAGCTCTTAAACTTTTAAATTTGGACTTAGGATAACCTCTTTATCTCCTTCCACTTCTTTAATTTCAAAATCTCTCCCCCTTTTCAAAAACTTTCTTTGCTTGTGATTTCAAACTTAGACATGTTTTAATTAGAAACTTTGGCCTTATGCCATTGAATTTTCAACTCTTTCCTAAATCAAATTTGTAAATAAACTTAACTATATAGACTTAAATTTTAAAAGACAAAACGAACTAACAACTCCATTCAATTTTTGTGGCCTTTTGTGCCTTTTCTTATTAATTTTTGTTAAAAGCAATTCACCAACTTATTTGAAATTTTTACCATGAACTACGAGGTTTTGATCCCTCATTTTTATGTTGGTACGTAGGCGACTCTGGTTTTATTGACGTGAAGCTTACCCATAGCTTGATGGTCATGAATTTACCGCTACATATATTAAGTGGCGACTCTGCTGGGGAGTAGTCCTCGGTGGGTTTAGCCTACTTTTTTATGTGTATATATTTGCATATTTAATGTTTGTATATATTGTTTGTGTGTATAATCTGTCTGTTGTGCTTGGTGATCTCTGTGTGGTAAGATAAAGTCTAACCCGAACTTAAGTGCAATTAAGATAAGAGGATGGTATAGTCATGTTCAACTTGTGTGGAGTAGTCCTTAACAAGTTGGCTTGAGACCCATCTACTCAATGGAGACCCTTTTAGAGTTACTAATGTCACACAAGTTATTTGTGGATAGGCATTACTTTCTCTAATTTGGGGTCCGAGAAGCTGAGGAACGTAGAACATTTAACCCAAGTTGGCCTATTTAGGACGTAATGTGGAGGATTTTCAAGTGTAGACTTGATAACATTTGTTACGCGATACTACACTCAGACGAGTTTCTCTTGAGAATATTATGGGTTGATGAGTTTGTCATCCTAACCTATAATATCCGATAGATGGGATTAAGACTCTGGGAACTCATTAGAACATGATCTACATGATTTTATCCTTAATACACTCATTTGGGATGGCTCTTAACCTGACTCCATGCTTGTGACCTACAACAAACCCTTTGATTCTCGGTTGATCCGATCAAGTCTCATAAATATCAATGGAACATGGGTGTTGATAAGGTGAAAACCATAATCCATCAAAATGGATGATTGATATTAATGATGACTTGATTCATCCCTTGACCTTTGTTAGTGATTGCCTTGTGTGTGATCCCCTGTGTGTGATCCCTTGTGTGTGATTGTTGGATTCATGCATACATGCACATCATAACATCCATCACAGAAAAATAAATTTCAAGGAAACTGAGGTCTTCTTTGCAAATACTTTTAGACCATGGATTATGGACGAAGGAACACTAAGAAGTACAATTTCAGATGTCCTGATTTCAAGGAGCTAAGGAATTTGTCATATTTTGTATTATATCCTTTGGATATCAAGCAGCATCATAGGAAGCTTTTGTCTTTATTATCTGCTGATGTGGTTGAAGGACTGCTGAGTGTTTTGGTTCAATTTTATGATCCTCTATACCGTTGCTTCACTTTTCCCGATTATCAGCTTGTTCCTGTGTTAGAGGAGTATGCCCATCTCTTGGGAATACATGTATCTGACAAGGTACCTTTTGTTGGATTGGAGGAAACTTCTAGAGCTCATGTCATAGCTGAAGCTCTTCATCTGAAGAAATATGAGATTGACGCTCATTTGGTGAAGAATGAAGGTATTCTTGGGTTGAATTTCAAGTTCCTCATTGGAAAATCTATTGTCTTTGTTCAAGCCGGTAGTATGGATTCTTTTGAAGCCATCTTTGTATTGCTCATCTATGGTTTAACTTTGTTCCCTAACATTGACGATTTTGTTGATGTTAATTCCATTAGAATTTTCTTGATTGGAAATCATGTTCCTACTCTGTTGGGTGACATGTATTTCAATTTGCATTTGAGGAATTCTAAAGGTGGTGGGACTATTGTATGATGTTTTCCTCTTTTGTACAAGTGGTTTATTTCGCACTTTCCTCAGACGCCTGCTTTTTTGGAGAACAAGCAATGTCTACGGTGGTCTCAGAGACTTATGTCTCTCACTAATGATGATATTTTTTGGTATGATTATGCATTGAGTAGTATGGACATTATTGATAGTTATGGTGAATTCTCTAATGTGCCTCTCATTGGTACACAAGGAGGAATTAACTATACCCTTGCTTTGGCTCGTCGTCAACTTGGGTTCCCCTTGAGAGAAAAACCTAATAACACTCAATTAGAAGGTCTATTTTATCAAGAGGGTAAAGATCCCCAACATTTGAAGTAAAGGATGATGCATGCTTGGCATAATATGCATAGGAAAGAAAGATCCGAGCTTGGTCCATACAACTGTGTAGCTTTGGAAGCTTACACTATTTGGTTGAAGAAGAGAGATTTGAAGTTGAAGATGATGTATGCATGTGAAAGACCTACGTCTATGGTTGCGGCTGAGCCATCGACAATCCCTAAGCAAGATATAGAGGAATTGGAAGACACACTTGCCAAGATGAAGCAAGAGAAAGATCCGTGGGAAGAGTGGTTACATGATTTGAGCCGAAAGCATGAAGAGTTGCATATTGAGTCAAAAGACAAGGATGCGTTTATTGAGATTCTTGAAGACCGAGCAATGAAGAGATAGAGAGAGTCGGTGGATTCATCTTCCTCTAGCATGCCTTAACCTTCCGGTGCTTGGAAGAAGATTGTTGATCAGCTAGATCTTGAGAAGGCTCAGATGAAGACATCCTTTGAGTCCGAGAATCGACGCATCCGAAGGAAGTATGCACCCATAGCCAGGTCATCCAGTGCAGTTGTTAAGGGAACCTTAGGATGATAATTTCCTATTCTCTTGTATTTGTACTTTGGTTTATGAAATTATACTCAGTGTATTCCTTCCAAATTTTATGAACAAAAATAGATTTTATGGTCAATCGAGTTGTTATTATATATATATATATATATATATATATATATGTATGTGTGTGTGTGTGTGTGTGTGTGTGTGTGTGTGTGTGTGTGTGTGTTTGAAAATAGGACTTCATATGTTTCTTGAAATTAAAAACAAGAAAAAACATTGCATTACATGCATCATGTGCATAACAGGTTTCTTTCTCCAGATGTTTTATTAGTTCTTCTCCTATGCATCAGCCAAGTTGACTCACCGCTATAATACTCGAACTAATCAACTGAAGAGAATGGAGCATCTAAAGCAAGAGAACTGAGAGCTGAAGGATGAGATCGTCAGGCTTACGATGCTGATGGAATTTGTGATTGCTGCCCAGAATCAGTCATCACCAACTCCCACAACTCCTCCTTCTCAGAGGACTGTCATTTCTGAGGTTGCTACCTCAATTGTTCCTATTGTTGCTTCCAGTGAATCCATTCCTTCTATGCCTGCTGGATTTCCTTAGGAAATGCCGTCAAATTTTATGCCAGAAGGCTATGCACCCAAATTTGTTTCTTTGTCGGAATCTAGCCCGGTCATGTCAGTGCCACCTCCGGTTGTTCACACTCTTCCTCGTGTTGAGGACACTATCTACCACTCTGAGCCATCTGAAGGCCCAGATGTATATGAGAAGACGGATGAGATGAAAGATCAATTCTTCGATATGCGCAAAACATTAAAGACTCTAAGAGGGAAAGACTTGTTTGGGAAGAGTGTTGCTAAACTCTGCTTGGTCCCCAATGTTAAGATCCCGGTGAAATTCAAGGTCCCAGTCTTTGAAAAGTACAAAGGGAATACCTGCCCGCTAAGCCATCTTGTTCTGTATGTCAGGAAAATGTCTACTCAAACTGATAATGATCAGTTGTTGATTCACTATTTCCAAGACAGTTTAACGGGAGCCTCCTTAAGGTGGTACATCGGTCTGGACAGTGCAAGCATCCGTACTTTTAATGACTTGGGTGAAGCCTTTGTCAAGTAGTATAAGTACAATGTGGATATGGCGCCTAATAGAGACCAGTTGAGGTCTATGTCTCAGAAGGATAAAGAGACATTCATAGAGTATGCCCAGAGATGGAGAGAACTAGCTTCCCAGATAAGTCCACCTCTTAAAGAGAAGTAAATGATGAAGATCTTCTTGAAGATGTCGAGCTCGTTTTATTACGAACGTATGATTGCAAGTGCTCCGAATGACTTTGCCCAAATGGTAAACATGGGGATGAGGCTAGAAGAAGGAGTCTATAAAGGACGTTTGTCTAAAGAAGAAGCATCAACCAACAAGAAGTATGGTGGGAGTTTCTCCAAGAGGAAGGAAGGAGAAACTAATTCAGTATCAGTGGGGAGGCATATGAGGCCTCATGTCAAAAAGAGTTCTCAACCCCGTCCACATCAACATCAAGTTTCCTCAGTAATTCCAGTTTTTTCCAACAATTCTAATAATCAATCAGTTCCAATTCAGCAACAACAACATCATCATCAATAACCGCAACAAAGAACCAACTACAATAACAACAATAATCACCAATAAAACTTTGAGAGAAAGAAGGTCTCCTTTGACCCTATTCCTATGACTTACGTAGATTTATACCAGTCATTGGTCCTCAAAAGCCTCATTCAGCCAAGAAATCATCCGTAAATTCCTGAGCCAATACCATGGTGGTTCAAGCCTGATCTTCATTATGCTTTTCACTAGGGATCCCATGTCCAAGATATAGAGAACTGTTATCCGCTGAAATATGAAGTTCAGAAGCTTGGTAAGAGTGGTATGGTGTCCTTTGAGGATAGAGCGCGGAACGTAAAAGAAAATTCGTTGCCTTCTCATGGTAACGATCTGTGAACATGGTGGACGATTATCCTGGTGAGTTCAAGGTTTATGATGTCCTCCATATCAAACAATATTTAGTGGTAATTCACAAGGACATTTGTTTGGTCAGTGAGTGTGAGCATGATCATAATGGTTGTGTGATCTGTAGCGTGAACCCTCGTGGATGTGTTATTGTCAAAAGGGATATTCAAAGGCTGATGGATGAAAGACTTATACAGATTTCCAGTCCCATCATTTGGGGGATGATATAAATGTCATTGCACTGGTGTTCAAGACCCCTAAGCGGGTAATCATTCAGTGTTATAGCAGCAGGAACGATAATGTCAATAGATCGGTATCGCCGTTGATTATACGGTTAGAGGGCCCTATCCCCTATTCATCCAATAAAGTTGTGCCATATCATTATAAAGCCACTATGATTGAAAATGGTCAAGAAGTTCCTCTACCAGTTGCATACTCAGTGGTAAACATTGCAGATATTACAAAGGTGACCCGTAGCGGTCGTGTGTTCAGTCTAGTATTTCCGAAGATAGTAGAAGATGTTTCAGTAAGTAAGAAGGAAAATATTCCAGTAGTGAATCCGGTTAGTGCTCCAACATGTCAGTCTGGTGAGTCCGACAAGTTGAAGACTAACAATGATGATGAGGTGTTAAGGTTAATCAAAAGAAGTGAATTCAATGTTGTAGAGCAGCTGCTTCAGACTTCGTCAAAGATCTCAGTGATGTCACTGCTGATGAATTCCGAAGCGCACAGAGAAGCATTGCAACAGGACTATGTTGAGCATGATGTTACCATGGATCAATTTGACCACATAGTTGCCAACATTACTTCTTGTAACAATTTGAGTTTTTGTGATGAATAGCTTCTCGAGGAAGTCAGGAATCATAATTTGGCATTGCACATTGCTATGAATTGCAAGGAGGATGCTTTGTCCAATGTGTTGGTTGACACTGGGTAATCATTGAATGTGATGCCAAAATCAACTTTGTCAAGACTCTCTTATCAAGGCACCCCAATGAGGTATATCAGCATAATTGTCAAAGCATTCGAGGGTTCTCGTAAAACTATCATTGGTGAAGTGGACCTTCCGGTGAAGATAGGTCTGAGTGATATCCAAATTACTTTCCAGGTAATGGATATTCAGCCAGCCTACAATTGTTTGTTGGGAAGACCATGGATTCACGAAGCTGGAGCAGTGACGTCTACTCTTCACCAGAAGCTGAAATTTGTGAAGAACGACAAGCTTGTCGTTGTTGGTGGAGAGAAGGCATTATTGGTGAGCCATTTGTCATCATTTATGTATGTTGATGCTGAGGAGGAGGATGGAACTCCGTTCCAAGCCTTATATATTGCTGATGAGTTAAAGAAAATTGGGGCACCCATGTCTTCTTTGAAGGATGCGCAAGAGGCTATTCAGGCTGGCAGCATTGACAAGTCGGGTCGTGTTGTGGAGGTCGTCGAGAACAAGAATAGAGCCGAATTAGGATTTCAACCAGGGTAGTTCAACGCCAAAGTCAAAGTTATGAAACCAGTATTCCGCAGTGGAGGGTTCGTTCATGGGAATGATCAACACTCAACTGCCATTATTGAAGACAATGGTGATGAAGACGAAGCTTGTGCCAACTTTGTGACACATGGCCAGACTTGCAACAATTGGGTTGTTGTTGATGTTCCTGTTGTCATTCACTGTTCTAAGTAATTTGTTATTATTAAGAAAAATCCTCCTTCTATGCCTAAGGGATAAATGGACATTGTTGGGCATTTTTATTATTATCATCAATAAAGTACAATTTTATTCATCCACATCTATGATGTTTTATTTTAATTTTTGCTTTTTCTGAAAATGGTAATCATCAAAAACATAAATAAATAATAATCTTTCCATCTGCATAATATTTGTTTGCACTCTACTTTTTTAAAATTGAAATATCAAATCATTATACAGGTTGGTTATCAAACCCATTGAATACAATGATCCTACTCCCTCTCCAAACTTTGATTTCCTTGTGTTTGAAGTAGAGGAAGAGAATGATGATGAAGAAATAACTGATGAATTATCTCGTTTGCTTGAGAACGAGGAAAAAGCCATTCAGTCGTTTGAAGAGCAGATTGAACTAGTCAACTTGGGTTCCGAGGATGATGTGAAGGAAGTCAAGATTGGGTCTCAACTGTGTCCAGAAGCTAAGAAGGGGTTGATTGATCTTCTTCGAGTTTATTCTGATGTGTTTGCTTGGTCCTATCAAACTGGTTTGGATTATGAGATTGTGGAGCATAGATTATCGTTGAAGCTAGAATGCTCGTCGGTCAAATAGAAATTGAGAAGAACTCGTCCTAATATGGTAGTGAAAATTAAAGAGGAAGTGGAAAGCAGATTGATGTTGGTTTTCTCGTAACCTCCGAGTATCTGCAGTGGGTGGCCAATCTTGTACATGTTCCAAAGAAATATGGAAAAGTCCACATGTGTTGATTATAGAGATTTGAACAAAGCTAGTCTGAAAGATGATTTTCCTCTACCACACATTGATATATTGGTAGACAATACGGATAAATTCAAAGTCTTTTCGTTTATGGATGGATTTTCCGGTTACAATCCAATCAAGATGGCACCTGAAGATATGGAGAAGACCTGGTTCATTACACCCTGGGGAACATTTTGTTATAGAGTGATGTCTTTCGGTTTAAAGAATGTTGGTGCAAAGTACCAGGGAGCTATGACCATACTTTTTCATGATATGATGCATAAAGAGATTGAAGTTTATGTTGATGATATGATTGCCAAATCAAGTGATGAAGAAGAGCATGTTGAGCATTTGTTAAAGTTATTCCAGCATTTGAGGAAATATAAACTCCGCTTGAATCCCAATAAGTTTACTTTTGGTGTTTGTTCTGGTAAGTTGTTGGGTTTTATTGTAAGCGAGAAGGGTATTGAAGTTGATCCTGCCAAGGTCAAAGCAATATAAGAAATGCATGCACCCAAAACTGAGAAGCAAGTCAGAGGTTTTCTCGGCCGCTTGAACTGCATTTCAATATTTATATCGCATATGACTGCCACATGTGCTCCTATCTTCAAGTTTCTTCGGAAAAATCAGTCTTGTGATTGGATCGAGGATTGCCAGAAAGCTTTTGACAGTATGAAATAGTATCTGCTTGAGCCTCTGATTCTGTCTCCGCCCGTTGAAGGAAGACATTTGATCATGTATTTGACTGTGCTTGATGAGAGTATGGGTTGTGTTCTTGGTCAACAAGATGAATCTAGAAAGAAAGAGTATGCAGTTTACTACCTCAGTAAGAAATTCACCGATTGTGAGACTTAGTATTCTATGCTTGAAAAGACATGATGCGCATTGGCTTGGGCCGCTAAGCGTCTGCGCTAGTATATGTTGAATCATACTACTTGGTTGATATCCAAAATGGATCCAATCAAGTACATTTTTTAGAAGCATTCTTTGACTGGGAGGATTGCCCGTTGGCAGATGTTGTTATCTGAGTATGATATCGAATACCGATCTCAAAAAGCAATTAAAGGTAGTGTCTTTGATGACTATTTGGCTCACCAACCTATTGAAGATTACCAGTCAGTGCAATATGATTTTCCTGACGAAGAGATTTCGTACTTGAAGATGAAAGATTATGTTGAACCATTGTTTGAAGAAGGGCCAAAATCTGGTTCCCGTTGGGGCATGGTTTTTGATGGAGTTGTTAACTCGTATGATAATGGCATTCAGGCAGTGATTATTACTCCACAAGGCACTCATTAGAATGGACTTAAATAACAACATCTAGAAATAAATTATGGTCCCTAAGAGACCTCATGATGCATATGATATGAATGTTAAAATAATCTTTGTGGGGAATATATTGCGACAAAGGAAAAGAATCCAGAAGAGACTGAAGGTCCATAGGAGAACCAGACATTCCATAAGGAAAACTCACTGGGGAGACAGAGACTCTGGGGGATAAAAATTGTGCATAGGCCAAGCTACGACTTAAAACTGCTGGAGATACGAGGTGATTTTCCATGAAAATAAATCAATGGAAGCACTTGGCCTGGGGATAAGGGAAATCCGCAGGGGATAGGAATGGGATCAGAACAAAATTGAGATACCCAAACCAAGCAGAGTAAAGGAGATTCCCTTGAGGAAATACACACTCAAACTCAACTGGGAAGAATGAACTTCAACACAGGAGTACTAGATATATATTATCTATTATAGGATACTGGGTAGAAAGATAATATACTCTGACAGGGGGACATACGTTACATGTTAGGGTAAACATATCAAGGATGACTCGCTGAGAATAACATTCGTTACCTGACAGGGGTGTATTCGTTACCTGCTACTGGTTAAGAATAACATACTGGGGAAATAAATCAAATAGGATTTACAACTATCGATTACTAGGCAGAAGACCAAAGAGAGAGTATCTGTCACCTATTTAAAGTGAACATATCAAGGATAAACTCAAAGGAAGAATATTTGTCATCCGTTAGGATGAACATGTCAAGGATAGACCACCTAGGAAAGAGGAAGAATATTCATTACCAGTTAGGGTAAACATATCAAGGATAGACTTCCGGGGAGGAATAAGAATTATACCTATCAGTTATTGGATAGAATACCAAAAAGAGTATCCGTCATTGGTTCTGGCCCTTCTTCCGGATTCTTTTCCTTTGTGGAAATATATTCCCCACAAAGATTATTTTAACATTCATATCATATGCATCATGAGGTCTCTAAGGGGCCAAAATTTATTTCTAGATGTTGTTATTTAAGTCCATTTTACTGATTTGATACGAAGATTTTAACCTTCACGTCCTTAGTTAGGATGTCCTTAAATAGGGGCAGCTGTAAGACCCCAATTTTGAACCTAACATCCCTCATGCTATCTCATCATTTGCATTGGCTTTAGGATCACACCTTGGCATCTTCCTTACCCCTAATTCATTGGGTTTGCACTGGGAGAGATAACCAAGAACATTTGATTGTATCATACTTTTTTTTCATTATTTACTAACCAAAATACCAAAAATACGTGTATGTATAGCTTTGTTTCTTTTGTAGGTAGTGTGTGCATCAACCAATGTTTCATCAAGCTCATAACTAGGGTTTGAGACCCTCAATACAAGGAGATCAATCAATATATGTTTCACATTAATACTAGATATCATATATGGATCCGTATGATCTTCACTTATCATTTTGATCAAGAAATCATCAAGAGTTTGAAGTTAGGTTACCTTGGAAGCCCTAATTCATCTGGGTATCTAGTGTGACTTCCTCAACAAGTTTCTTCAACATTTGATTAAATATATCAAGGGATACTTCATATTACATCATATTATACATATATAATCCTCCATGAGCCCATAAGATCAAGATAACTTTAAGTTTGCAAGCTGGTTCATGGTGGTTGACCAGAGAAAGTCAACTAGTCAAAACTGGGGTTCACTAGACCCTATCTCCTACAGTTTTTGTCATATGAAAATGATTTTAAGATAAACTTGACTCCTTATGACATTCCGAACAACTTTAATATTAAGGTCAAGATCTAGTTTTGCTTGGAAAGTCACTTTTTATGGTAAAAGAGTATAGGTCATTTTGTCTGTGCCCAAGTTAGGAGGTCAACTTCCAAGGACCATAACTTGCTCAATTATTATGAGATGAAGGCCATTTAAGTTTCATGATCAATTTCAATATGTCTTATCTAACTTTTATTCTTTGAGAAACTTCAAATTCAACGTGAAAGGGCATGTTCCAAGAGGAAACATTATAGGTCATTTTGGGCCGTTACCATTGAACAAGCAATTTTCCTCAACTTATAAAATGCATAACGCATTCATGAAAAATCCAAATGAGGTAAAATTTGTGACCAAATTTAATAGGTTTGAAAGAGCTACAACTTTTATGAAGGAACATTTTCCATTTGAAGCTCATAGCAAACGTTATTCAAGATGGAAGAAGTGAACATTTTACTTGGTACTTGGAAAATTTTCAAATATGTTTGATTTTCTAAACTTCCACCTCAAAATGCATCATGATCCAAGATTCAAATGGAAAAGTGTTAAAAATGAAAGTTGTTCCCCTTGATCTCACCTTTCCAAAAAGTCCATGATCACCTCATTTGGACCAAAATTGAAGGGCTTGCGCATGGCTCCTTTGTGGGATTTATTTTGGCAAGTTTTGGATCCAAATGATCATTCCTCTTTGCATGCTTCCATGTGATGACCTCAGTTCTCTTTATGGACAAATTGAAGTTGGATTGCATCATTCTTTACGCCCAAATCATGCCCATGCATCCATGCACTATTGTTTCAAATTTTGGCAAATTTTCAAAGGGTGCAAAAAGGAATCCCATTGCCTATTTTAACAAGATTATTGCCTCAGAAATAACACAGACACCTTGCCCAAACTTTACCAAGAGAAATCAGAACCTCACACCATAGAATTCCTTGAAGATTTCTTTGAATTCGAGTTTGAATTTCACCTTCCGTTTTGAAGTTCAAACTCCAAGGATTCATTGCCTTTTTCATCTCAATTAGTCACTACAAGCAAGAGGAGGAAGAATCAAGCAAATCTAGATCAAGATCAAGTTGAATTAAAGCTACTCAAAGGTGAAATTTTAGAAACTTCTCTTCTTCGATTCTCTCTCATTTCTAAACTATTTTGATTGATTTTTTATTGGCTGAAGTCCTACCAATGTAGGAAACACGATTGAGTTGCTTTTAGGTCAAATCGAAGCAACTCAAATCATGATCCTCAAAATTCAAATCCCTGTCTCTTTCAATATACTTGGAATTGGAGAAAATTGAGGCCAGATTCGAGCTCCTGAGCATTTTCCCTTTAAAATCATGTCCTTACTTTTTATTTTGGTGGTGGTTTATGGTGGACCAGTCCGGTGAGGTCCACCGGAGAATATGACCGGAGCCCTAGCTCCAGTGGTGTGTTGGAATGTCCAGAACCCTTTGATCTCACTTCCACGTTTTAATCATAGCCTTTGGTTCAGATTACTATGTGTGTGGCGTATTGACTGAAGCGCATCGTGGATATCACACGCTTGACCATCGAATCTGTCACCTCAATTAATGAGGGAGATCTTATGGCCCTTGTTTTTTGGCATTTTCTGAATTTCCATTTTATCCACTTATTTTATTTAATTCATAGAAATTTCATTTTTAATCCAAAAAATATGGTACTTTCACCAAAAATCTTTAAATATTTTTCTCTTCCATATTCTGAATTAAAAATATTTTTTCGATTGATTTTGATATTTTTCATGAATTAAATGTTTTTGTGCATGTTTTTAATTGTTTAAAAATACTTATGACTTTTTAAAAATATCTAAGGTCCTTTGACCTTGTTTGACCTAAGATAAATCTCTTGACCATTTATTTGGTGTTTTGAAGGGATTTTTGGTTTTGACCAAATTAAAATGTATTTTAATTCATTTTTAAATTGATTTTTAATTGATTAAATGTTTAAAAATATTGTTAAGCCATTTTTATGGTCTTGTGATGTTTGACTTTTGTTAGATCAAAACCATTGGATTTAGGGGATTCATGAAATGTACATTTCATCTCCCAAAATGAATGGATGGTTTTTATTTGATGAAAGCCCTCACATGATCAATTTGTGTTTCTATCTTCCATTCCCTCTTAATCATCATACCTATTCTTCCTCATTCCATAATTTGACCAATGAAATTTCTAATGTTTAAAGACTAATTGATTCATCAATGACCTTGTGTCAGATGAACCAATACAAGTATGATTGAGATAGGTCATTCCCTCTTGATCTTTTCTTTTAGTGTATGGTATGTTTTAGAAGTTTGGTTCTTCATACCAAATCTCTAACATGCATTAACACCTATATTTTTATTGCCCGACCTAAGATAGTTGTGACTTCTACATAAGTCCAATTATGATTGCTTAACATAGAGCTAAATTTGACCCTCATGACATAACATTCTAGTATGTGAGATTGCAAGTCTCTCATTCTTCATGGTATTGTATGGAGACTTGACCTTTTTTCCTTTCATGGGAGCTAGTGGCATACTTGTTGAATTATCCAAGTTGGAGCCCTTCTCATGGAAGATGTCTTGGTTTAAGGATTCATACTTATGGATGAATGGTTGAGTTTTCTCCAAAGAATGACTTAAATAATTAAAGTCACCATTATCACTTGACTAACTTTTGACTAAAATTTGACTAACTTATTATAAAATTGCTTTACTTTTAAGTCATTTACTATTATGCAATTTAAATTTCAGTCATTTATCATTCGTTGCCATTTACTTTTCATATAACTTGTTTATGATTATGCCATTTTCACTTTATCATTTGAGCCATATCTTGTGATTGTACATATATTTTTTGTTTGCTTTTGGTTTAATTTGGGGTCTTAGGAAAAACAAAAACCCTAAAAAACATTTGGTAGACTCTTGGACTTGATCTGAACTTCTGGACTTAGTATTATACAACATTCCCTGTGCTAAAAGGACTTGGCCAATGCCAACATTTTGAGAATGAGCTATTTTGAACAGTGCCTTCATCTGATGCAAGACTTGAGAATTTTTTTTATTCATTTGCTACTCTATCTTTGTGCTTAATTGTTATTTTGATCTTATATGTAATGTTTTGTTCTGAGTTGATAAAGGAATATTTCATCTGATACATTGAAAGACAATGAAGACTGCTAGCTATTGGAGTGCTTGCTTGTATGTGGCCATCTTTATTTGATGCCTTGATCTTCATAGTGTCTGGATATTGCTCATTGCTTATTGATTATTGCTTGATTAAAGTCCAAAGGAAAATGGGTTTCTATATGACATTCTTGTCTGTTGGATTGCATCCCATTCGTCAGATCTTTTCAACTCTTAAAATTTTAAATTTGTGCTTAGAATAACCTCTTCATCTCCTCCCACTTCTTTAATTTCAAAATCTCTCTCCCTTTTCAAAAACTTTCTTTGCTTGTGATTTCGAACTTAGACAAGTTTTAATTAGAAACTTTGGCCTTATGCCATTGAATTTTCAAGTCTTTCTTAAATCAAATTTGTTAA
Source organism: Lathyrus oleraceus (assembly GCF_024323335.1). Lineage (NCBI taxonomy): Eukaryota > Viridiplantae > Streptophyta > Magnoliopsida > Fabales > Fabaceae > Lathyrus > Lathyrus oleraceus. Next base: position 423,870,369 of record NC_066581.1, read on the forward strand.
TAAACTTATATATATTGAGTTAAATTTCAAAAGACAAAAAGAACTAACAACTCCATTCAAATTTTTGGCCTCTTGTGCCTTTTCTTATTAATTTTTGTTAAAAGTAATTCACCAACTTATTTGAAATTTTTACCACGAACTAAAAGGTTTTGATCCCTTATTTTTATATTGGTACGTAGGCACAAGTCCGAAGGTCTTGTCAAACACAAAAATATAATCAGTGAATTCTTTTCTCATCCCCACACTCTATTTTATCAAACAATACACACATAAAAAAGGGCTCCCTAGGAATACCTAGGACACTTTGGGTGATAACACCTTCCCTCCGTGTAACCAACCCCCTTACCTGTAATATCTGGCATTTTATTAGTTTTGATTTGAAAACTTCTTATCTTTTGCGTTTTGTTCGTACTTTTCCCTTTTCCTTTGGAAACAATAAAAGCATGGTGGCGATTTGATACGGATCGTGACTGTATATAAAATATAGTCTATCGGCTACTTGACTGCAATTGCATAGTCTAGTCATTTTAGTTTTAAAAGATATCGAACTCACAGGGACCGATGGTCAAACTAATGATATCTATGTTACTATGTTTAGCTAAGGAGATGATTTTTAGAGGTTTGATTGAACAAAAATTAAATCTAAAGGAAGTTAAGTTTTTAAGAAAATATTAATAGAGGGATATTAGTATGCAACACATTATTCGTCAGGGATTCGATAAGTCACCTCTGTATATTTTAAGTACCAAATATGTTTCAGTAGAAAATACTCATTTAAAAGGCTTTATCTTACACTCTCGTGATTGTTGACTCGGACTATACTTTTAAGTCAAAATGTACGCTCTCGCTGTCCCATTTGAAGTTAAAAATACTTTTTGAAAATAAATAAGTTCTAATTGCTTTTAAAGTGCTCTCGCTGTTTTTAAAATCAATGCCTAGTTTTTACTATCCAGTTCGACCCTCACGTTCTCGCGATTGTCGGTTCTCACCTTAGTTAATTTCCCACTCTCGTGGCAAAACCATATTAAATAGCTTCTCACTCTCGTGACAAAGTTAATTAAATTTAAATTAAAAATCACATCCAGAAAGATTGTTTGAGAAAAGAAGTTTTACACCAATTATTATTAAATCCCGTCTAATTAAATTGTTTACATACCGATACCGGTAGTTTAGCCGGACATGTTAAATAACGCAAACACAGATGAACATAAATAGATTAACAATAAAGCAAACATGATTATAATAATAATAAAGCAATAACAATAATAATTGAATAAAAACTTGGAAATTGGATTAATCGAATATGCCGAATCTTGAAGTACTTGAGCAGTCCTCCATAGGTCGGTAGCATTCTGCTTCTTTGAAATAATTGCTTAAACTAAATTAAATAAATTGCAGTAGTTCCCCAATGTAGGAAACTAATACTTTTGATAAATCAAAAAACGGAAAGGGAAAACGGAAACTCCGAACGGAATGGTAAACAAATTGCGGTAAAAGAAAACAATGTTGCTGAAGAAAAATAATAGTAGAAAACAGAATTGTTGTGGAAAATAAAATGCAGAGAAAAATCTTGAAAGCTGGCTTCAGGGAGGAAAATCAAGCGTGCCCGTAGGTTTCCAACTTCCATCCTTTATATTCTCCATTTGGTCTTGGTAGTTGAGAGAAATAAGGGTGACTTGGTTGAGTGAGAAATTCACGGGAAAGTGGGTTGAGGAGCGAGAAAAATGGGTGTGTGGATCACTTTTGTTGAACAATTCCATTACGTTGGTTTTGGCCTTGTGACGGTCGTGGTGGGCCTGTGACATTTGTGACACCCAGGGCGTGACGGTCATGACAGGGTTTGTAACGGTCGTTACATGCACAGGATTTGTATTTTCTGCTTTTCTGTTGTTTTCTCTTCTGTTTCTTCTTTTCCTTCCTTTTCTATACTTTGCTCATTTAAACATGGGAATTAAAATACCTGCAAAAATAACTCGAACACTTGCGGAATAATCAGAATATAAATGAAAGTGGTACGATTTTTGAATGTAAATCAAGGCAAATATACAATGTATTTTCGCGTCATAAAACTCCCCTAAACTTGAATCTTTTCTTTTCCTCAAGTAAATAATCAGTATAAAATTCGAAACACTAGTTAAACGCGAATACATGACAAATTTCCAATTCGTACGTGGTTGTTAGGTATTTCGTTAAAATGATAGATACTCAAGTAAAACACTAAAGATACAGTGACGACACAAGCAATAAACATTAACATAGATCTCTCTTTCGTACAAACCAGTTCGAATCATGCTATTATAGCTCAACCTAATGCTTCTCGTTCCTATTTCACCCGGTTTCATTCTAGCGCAATCACATTAAGCCCTTTTCCTTTACACGCACTTAGTGAAGTAGCCGGTTAGTGGTTTTGATCCTTTTTTAGCACGGGGTCTGGTACACTAGTATGGTAACCCTTTATTCATCCCATTTGAAGGTTGTGGGGGATCGAACCTTAGTTCTCCCTACCGAGTCCAGTACCAGGTACCTCTGAACCAACCGGTAACAGGTTTTTCTTTCCTTTTGTATATCTTGCAACCGTTTGTATGGTGCATTTTCAATTTTTCGATAGAAAAAGTATGAAGGATATTCTTAATTCGTAGGCATCAATCACTTATATTCATCATCTCTTCACATGGTTTGTGTTTAAGACGGTGTTGACTGCTAGTATAAACTACTAGGGGTTAATCTAGAACGGAGACTTAAGGTATCGGTATAATGGGTATTCAAACTGATCTCGCAAAAGTGAGAGATCTAAGGTGTCAGGACGGTATCAATCTTGTTAGATTTTTCTCAGCTTCCTAACAGAACCTATGTAAGACAACCTATATACTCGTAGGGTATGCATTAATCATTAAAACAAAAAAAATTATTATGGCGGATTAGATAGAAATAAATGAACGATTAGATACGAAAGACAAATTTTTTGTTATGGCTAAAAATAGAAACAAATAAAGGAAAGACAAGGATTTCCTCCCACACTTAAACAAAGCATTGCCCTCAATGCGACAATATAAAGAATGAAAAGGGAAAAAATAGGAGGATCGCTACTCTTCTTCACGACGTTTGGCTCTGCATGCTCTAACTCTTGCTTGTGCACATTCACTTCTACCACGCTGGGTAGGATCCAACCCCACATCCTGAGTGTACTTCTGGATGGCGTCAACGCGATGTTTCAAGGCACTCATCTCTTCGGAAAGTTCCGCCATCCCTTGGTCATGCCAGTTCGCATAATCATGTTGATCTCTCTGTATCTGCTGGATCGTTTGCATCATTTCCGTTTGGTGCTCTTCCATCCTCTGGTTATGTCGCAACATCTCGGCATAAATGTCTTCCGTGGTGGCGGGTCGGTGCTCATTTCTTCGTTGGCCTCGGGAAGATGTCTCTGCATCATGCTCATGAGGTGGTTGTGGCATCTGTCGGTCAAGTTCCTCTTCAATTTCATCAGCTCCATTATTAGGATCTTCTTCATTGGGCTCAGGAGAGTTCAGATCAAAAATCTAATACGCCATATTCTACGATTCTGTGCGGTTCTTGTTGGGCATAATGATGCATCGAACTATCTTGTTCCGAACCACAGGGTGGTACTTCCCATCGTCTTTGACCTTGATGAGGCGCGAGGAACGGCAATAGTCGATGTTGAGGAACTCAGCCAGCAAGGCAAGTAAGTTGACGAGCCTATCCTCCAGATTCAGGCATAATGCTTTGGAGGTGATGAATCCTCCAAAACAGAACGCCGTGTTTCCTCTCATGCAGGCAGCCTGTTTGTTGGCCAACAAGAACGGGGTGGCATTAAACGCCACCGGAGTGAACACAGAGTGTAGGAAGAAGAGCTCCTTAGAGTTTACCTTATGATTGTTGACTCATTCGAAAATCGTGTGTCCTAAGACTCGGTGGAATATCTTATAGCCAGGTTGTGGATGTACGTTGCGTTGAGCGCATCCCAGCTTGTGACGTTCACGTTGGTAAGGCTATGCCACACTCCAAATTCTATTTTCGACCATTCGTCAGGGATACAGCAGTGAACTCCATCTCCATGTCGGAAACCAAGCATTCGCGCTATTTGAGTTTGGTTCAGGGAATACTCGGTACTGATCATTCTAAATGTGGCGGCTCCGGTGAGGAATTGAGTTGCATCGGGAGGGGTTATATAGGAGAACAAACTCAGGAATTCCAGGGTCAGCGCTTCATAAGTTGGTTGCGGGTTGGTGCAGAGTTGTGTCAAACCAGAGGTGTTCAACATCCATTCCACACCCTCTGAAAGCCCCAACTTCGTCAGACAGTCATTATCAATGTACCTCGTAGCTTGGACTGAACATTGATAAAACCTGAGGTAGTTGTCTCTATGTCGCTCGTCGGATTCTCCATCTCTGAATACGATATTTGAAAGGTCGGGAGCAACTCTCTCTTGACGGGCCATTGAGTGTGCGAATTGCAAATATAGGTTTTGGTGGAAGAGATGGATTTCATGAGTTATAGGGAACTCACTCGTTTCTTGCTTAAAATAGGATGTGATGGAAGGGTTAATGGAGAAATAAGTGGTATGAGTGGGATGGTTAAGGAAAACAGAAGGATTGGATGACGAAGAAGAGAAGTGCGTCTGCTTCTATAGGGAAACAAAACTCGCCTTCTGGATCTGTTACGAGCGTTATAGGGTTGTTACGGTCGTCACACGTAATGGTCATGTGTAACGTTCACATGCAACAGTCATATGTAATGGTTATGTTCATATGTGACGGGCGTGGCTCTTCTGTGACGGGCGTCCTGCTTCTGTGACGGGCGTAATACTGCATGTGACGAGTCACATGCAACAGTCACAATTTTTCCAAAAATGCCAAAAAAATATAATTTTTTTAGTGCATGCTTAATTTCTAATTGTTTGCATGTTATGAGTCTAAGGACAGTAACTGTATAGAAACGCAGTAACGACAGTAGCAACACAGTAATAAGATAATTGCAGCAGCAGTATAAAATAAAATAAGAGCAATATGGAATTAACAGCGGTAAAAAATTAAACTGACAGAGGTAAATTAAATTTATTATAAAAGCAAAAAGAAATAACAATGTTATTTAAATTAAATTTAAAGACTAAAGTTAAATGTAACATTAAGCATTAAAAGAAATAATAGCAATAAAGTGCTCCTTCCCCACACTAAAACATAGCAGTGTCCTCATTGCTTTAATGTGAGTAGGAGAATTCGGCGATCGATGTAATCAGCCACGGTGCTGTCCCAATGCAGCTACAACCTGGTTCAAGTGATTAAACTGTTCGATGACAACATTCATTAAGCCTAAGACATCAAGGAACATGCTTTTTATTTCATCTTTCACATTAGTAATGTCAGTATGGAAACCATCCAAACGGGTAAGGATTATGGTCAGATTTTCGGCATAGGATGGAATTTCTGGTTCATCCAGATTATAGTAGTTTGGAGGGGTTTCAGGGTCATATTCATCAACAGAGATAGGGTCATCTAAATACTCATAAATAGGCGGTGTCTCAGGAGGTGATGGTGGAGCAATGTGGTGTTCATCTAAATCATATAGCCAGTTATTTGGGTTATGAACACTTTTTCTCTCATGGTTTGTTAAGGTAAATAGATGGACAAATTCATTATTAATTAGGTAGCCAAAAGGGCTCGGCCCAAGGTTTCCTATAATTCTTCGTTCGAAGCAAAAGTCAATATCCATGGGTCAGATGTGTCCAAAAGGTGTATGCTCATTAAGTGGACGTCTAAGTCCAATGGCATCAGCTATCATAGTTACTAGGCCGCCTATTACGATTGGGGCTTGATTGTTCTTTGCAAGGTGAACAAATCTTTCCATCATAAATGTCACATCATTGACATGTCGACCTTGGTCGACACAGAGTAAGATGAAAAGTGCATCCCTTGATTCTAAGGTGTTGTTCGCTTCTTTACCAAATAGGGTGTGGGCTAGTATTTTGTGGAAGTAGTGGATAGCAGGGTTGTGTATCATTTGGGAGTGCATCTCGTGTGGGTTAGGATGGTGGTCTCCAGTTAAACCACCCCAAAAGTAATCTAAGTCAATGTCATCGATTAATTCCTCCTGGCGGGTAGTGAATACAAATGGGCCACTAGGAAATCCTAGAAGGTCAGCAAGGTCTCTATGGTTATAAGTGAAATCCATACTAAACAGCCTAAAGGAAATCAACCCTTTGTTGAGTCTGTAACCATGCTCGGGGTTGTAAACTAGGGAGCTAAGGAATTCTACGGTAAGCTCACGGTATGTGACAAACCTCCTCTTAATAGCAGCATTCTCCCAACCTAGCTGGTTAAACATAAACAAGATGTTATCTCGGATACCTAACCTATCCATGGTAGGTCCATAATAATATATGGATAAAGCCATATCCTTATGAGCTAAATAGTCATAACGCCTTCTCTGAACTCTGCCTCTGAAAACTGTATCTACTGGTTGCATGATGAAAGTTAGTTACTAACTAGTTATAAATTCGCCTGTTAATCAGTATCCAATATTTCTAAGTTAGTAACGAGAAGCAACAAGTACATTAATACATAGAATCAAGGAAAGGGAGCAAAATAAAAGTAATAGTCAAAGAAGGGAAACGCTTAAAAACAAAAATAACAAATTAAAAAGAGGCGGGTTGTCTCCCACTAAGCACTTTGTTTAATGTCGTAAGTTCGACAGTAACATTGCGATACATTAGTTTTGTGGTTGAGCAGGCAGCTCTATAAGTCTTAGACTATTTGAATAGTCTCTATTGTCTATATTATGATAATGTTTTAATCGCTTCCCGTTTACCATAAACGGTTCACTATTTCTACCTTTGATTTCTATGGCACCGCTTTTAAAAACTTTTGTAATTTCGAAAGGGCCTGACCACCTAGATTTAAGTTTTCTTGGAAAGAGCTTAAGTCTTAAATTAAATAGAAGCACTACGTCGCCGATATTAAACTCTTTCCTAGATATACGTTTATCGTACCATTTTTTGGTTCGTTCTTTGTATATCTTGGTATTCTCATAGGCGTCTAGTCGAAGTTCTTCCAATTCGTGAATGTCTAAAACTCGCTTCTCGCCTGCGGAGGTATAATTTAGATTTAGGGTCTTAATTTCCCAATAAGCTTTGTGTTCTAACTCCATAGGGAGATGACATAATTTACCATAGACTAATTTAAAGGGTGTGGTCCTTATTTGGGTCTTGTAGGTTGTCCTATAGGCCCACACAACTTCATTTAGTTTAAATGACCAGTCTTTTCTAGATATTCCGACAGTCTTTTCTAGAATCTGTTTGATCTCTCTATTCGAAACTTAGACTTTCCCATTGGTTTGTGGGTGATAAGGTGTTGTTACACGGTGTCAGACTCCATACTTCAGAAGAAGTTTTCCAAAGATATTTGATATGAAATGGGAGCCACCGTCACTAACGACTAGTTTTGGCACACCGAATCTAGGAAAGATTATGTTCTTGAACAGCTTAATCACTACTCGTGTGTCATTTGTCGGAGAAGATACAAACTCGATCTATTTTGAAACGTAATCGACAGCTACGAGTATGTACTTATTACCAAAAGAAGACGGGAATGGTCCCATGAAGTCAATCCCCCACACATCAAACACTTCCACTTCTAAGATGCGTGTTTGTGGCATTTCGTCGCGTCTTGAAATGTTACCAGTACGTTGGCACCAATCGCAATTTATAACCGCATTATGGACATCTTTCCATAGAGTAGGCCAAAAGAGGCCAGATTGTATGATCTTAGCACAAGTTTTTGAAGTGCTTGTGTACCCACCATAGGAAGCGGAATGGTAATGAGAGATTATATCGTCTATTTCATCCTCAGGAACACATCGACGGAAAATACCGTGGTTCCTCTTTTGAAAAGAAGAGGTTCATCCCAGTAGTACTGTTTTAGATCATGAAAGAATTTCTTCTTTTGTTGGTATGATAGGTCCGGTGGAAGTACTCCAACAGCTAGGTAGTTGACAAAATCAACATACCATGGCAGAGTTGCATTCGCATGAATTTCTTCCACAAATTCTTCTATTTCGGTATCATTTAAGGTTAGTTCAGACATGTCGCTTTCCATTTGGGCTATAAGTCGTTCGTAAGGGAAATCATCATTGATTGGAATTTGTTCAGGCTTATTCCCTTCGATTCGTGATAAGTGGTCTGCTACTACGTTCTCAATACCCTTCTTATCTTTTATTTCTAAGTCAAATTCTTGTAAGAGTAGGATCCATCTTAAGAGTCTTGGTTTGGCATCCTTCTTATTAGCAAATATCTAATAACAGTGTGATCAGTATAGATGATGATTTTCGCTCCTACTAAGTAAGAACGGAATTTGTCTAAAGCAAACACAACGGCTAGAAGTTCCTTTTCAGTGGTGGCATAGTTTATTTGGGCAGGATCTAATGTTCTACTTGCGTAGTATATTGCATGAAGTTTTTTATCCTTTCTTTGTTCTAGCACTGCGCCTACGACATAGTCACTCGCATCACACATGATTTCAAATGGTAATCTCAAGTCAGGTGGTTGCATGATAGGTGCGGTGATTAAAGATGTTTTTAATTGTTCAAACGCTGTTAAACATTTCTCATTAAAGATAAAGTCATCGTCTTTCATCAATAAACCAGTAAGTGGTTTGGTAATTTTCGAGAAATCCTTGATAAAGCATCGGTAGAAACCGACGTGTCCTAAAAAGCTTCGTATTTCTCGTACGGTTTTCGGAGGTTGAAGATTCTCTATAATTTCGATCTTAGCTTTGTCTACTTCAATTCCTTTATCAGATACTACATGTCCTAACATGATTCCTTGTTGGACCATGAAATGGCATTTCTCCCAGTTCAAGACGAGATTCACCTTTACACATCTTTCAAGTACCATATCAAGGTTTGATAGACATCCTTCGAAGGTCTGCCCACAAACAGAAAAATCATCCATAAAAACTTCCATAGTGTCGTCTATAAAGTCAATGAAGATTGACATCATGCATCTTTGGAATGTTGCGGGAGCGTTGCATAGTCCAAATGGCATTTGTCGATAAGCAAATGTACCATAAGGGCATGTGAAGGTTGTTTTTTCTTGGTCGTCAGGATGGATAGGAATTTGAAAGAATCCTGAATAACCGTCTAGATAGCAGAAGTGGGAATGCTTAGCCAATCGTTCAAGCATTTGATCAATGAAAGGCAGAGGAAAATGATCCTTTCGAGTGGCTTTATTTAGTTTCCTATAATCGATGCACATTCTACTTTTGGTCACAACTCTTTGTGTTATAGATTCGCCCTTCTCGTTCTTAAAAACTGTAACACCCCTTTTCTTGGGTACTACATGAACAGGGCTAACCCATTGACTATCGGAGATCGGGTATATGATTCATGCATCTAATAACTTCTTTACTTCATCCTTGACTACAATACTTAAGATTGGGTTGATCCTTCTCTGGTGTTCTCTAGAGGTTTTACAATCTTCCTCTAGCATAATGCGATGCATACAGATAGAAGGACTTATTCCTTTTAGGTCAGTGATGTTGTAGCCTAACACAGTTGGATATTTTCCTAAGTCAGCATTGACTATTACTGGTCTTTTGAGTTCAGTGTCTAGGAATTCGTATCTTAGGTTCTTTGGTAGTGTTTCTAATTCTAAGTATGGTTTCTTTGGGCATGGCATGTGGTTGGGTGTAAGTGTTAAGCATTCGCTTAGACTGTCATTTTGGTATGGTTCACGCCAATTATCATCTTCAAAGATTGGAGGGATTTGGATTTTCATTATATCATAATATATGGTTTCTTGCATCTCCATCTCTCTTACGCACTCGTCTATAACATCAAATAGATAACAGGTATCGTCTATAGCTGGCGCTTGTAAGAATTGTGTCAAGATGAATTCAACTTTTTCTTCTCCAACTTCGAATGTTAGCTTACCTCTTTTCACGTCTATTATGGCTCAGACGGTAGCTAAGAATGGCCTTCCTAATATAATAAGTGTACTGACATCTTCTTTGTTGTCCATGATTATGAAGTCTGTAGGAATGTAGAATTGTCCTACACGTACTGGGACATTCTCTAGTATACCAACAGGATATTTAATTGAGCCGTCAGCTAGTTGAACAAACATCTTGGTAGGTCTTAGTTCTCCCATGTTGAGCCTTTTATAGATGGTTAAGGGCATTACACTAATGCTGGCTCCTAAGTCGCATAGAGCTTTATCTATGACGAACTTTCCAATGACACAGGGTATGGAGAAACTACCTGGGTCTTTTAGTTTGGGAGGCATGTTATTTTGGATTATTGTGCTACACTCAGCAGTAAGCGTAACTATTTAGTTATCCTCGATCTTTTTCTTATTGGGTAGGATCTCTTTAAGAAACTTGGCATATGAGGGCATTTGTGTGATGGCTTCTATAAAGGGAATTGTAATATTCAGTTGCTTCAGAAGTTCAACAAATTTCTTAAATTGCCCTGCAGTTTTAGAATTTGCGAGTCTTTGAGGATACAGAATGGGTGGTTTATAAGGTGGTGGAGGCACATAAGGTTTTTCTTTCTCTTCAGCCTCTTGGGTATTATCTTCCTTCTCCTTCGGTTCACTTACCTTCTCAGTTGTTGTTTTGTCAGGTTTTTGGCACATGGCAGGATTTTGGAGTCTTGGATCTTCGGGTCCGTCTAGTTCTTTTCCACTTCTTAATATAATGACATTTACATGTCCTTTTGGATTAGGTTATGGCTGTCCAAGAAATGTGCCAACAGGAGCAGCAGTAGATGCTTGTTGTTGAGCCACTTGTGAAATCTATGTTTCAAGCATTTTGTTGTGGGTGGCTAAGGCGTCTACTTTGCTCGCTAATTGTGTAAGTTGCTCATTAGTATGTATGTTTTGGTTCAAGAAGTCTTTGTTTGTTTGAGCTTGGGTAGCTATGAAGCATTCCATCATTAGTTCAAGGTTGGACTTCCTAGGCATGTTAGAAGCATTATTAGCTGGCCTTTGATATCCAGGTGGAACAGCGGGTGCTTGGCCAAGTGCATACAGGGCGTTGTTGTTCTTATACAAAAAGTTAGGATGATTTTTCCAACCTATGTTGTAGGTATTCGAATAAGGATTTCCTTGTGTGTAATTTACTTGATCAGTGGGGACTCCTGCTAATACCTGACATTTTGGTGCAGTGTGTCCAGGAGTTCCACATAACTCACAGTTTGGAGTCACGACAGCCACGGTGGCTGCGGGTGGTATGGTCAAGTTGTCTAACTTTTGAACAAGGGCATCTACCTTTGCGTGGACATGGTCAAGGCTACTGATTTCGTACATTCCACTTTTTGTTTGGGACTTTTCTACTGGAGTTCTTTCACCTCCCCATTGGCAATGGTTTTGGGCCATGTTTTCAATAAGTTGATAGGCTTCGTTGTATGGCTTGTCCATAAGTGCACCGCCCGCGGCAGCGTCTACTGTCAGTCTTGTGTTATACAAAAGCCCATTGTAAAATGTGTGAATGATCACCCAGTCTTCGAGACCGTGATGTGGACATATCCTCATCATGTCTTTGTATCTCTCCCATGCGTCGTAGAGAGATTCAACATCTTTTTATCGAAATTCGTTGATTTGAGCTCTCAACATAGCAATTTTGCTTGGTGGAAAATATCGGGCTATGGAAACGTTCTTCAGTTCTTCCCATGTAGTGAATGAGTTGGATGGCAAGGATTGCAGCCAAGCCCAAGCTTTGTCTCTTAGAGAGAAAGGAAAAATGCGTAGTCTTATCGCATCTTGAGATACACCGTTCGCCTTCACAGTGTCTGTGTACTACACAAACTTGGTCAAATGTTCATTAGGGTCGTCCGTAGGATTTCCATCAAATTGATGTTGTTGAACAGCTGATAATAATGAGGGTTTCAACTCGAAATCGTTTCGATTGATAGCAGGGGCAACAATGTTGTTGTAAGGTTCTTGTTGGGATGGGGTAACGTATAACTTAAGGGGACGATTATGTGGTTCCACTGTAGCCATGGTTGGTTTTTCAACTGGTTCAATAGTAGGAAAGAAGATATCGGGAATATTGTACCTTTATTGGTACTCTAGTATTCAGCGTCTTAAATATAAGAAACGCTCTAATTCTGCGATTGGTGGTGCTAAGTTTTTGCCTTGTGAGCGAGTACTTGGCATACAACTGGGAAATAAGGGAAAGGAAATTAGTTTTTTACCTTAGTCTATACTGCGCAACGAAAGAATCGCACTATTTGACTAAATCAGGTCCCCGACAACGGCGCCAAAAACTTGATACGGATCGTGACTGTATATAAAATATAGTCTATCGGGTACTTGGCTGCAAGTGTGCAGTCTATTCGTTTTAGTTTTAAAAGGTATCAAACCAACAGGGACCGATGGTCAAACTAATCCTATCGATGTTACTATGTTTAGCTAAGGAGATGATTTTTAGAGGTTTGGTTGAACAAAAATTGAGTCTAAAGGAAGTTAAGTTTTTAAGAAAATATTAATAGAGGGATATTAGTATGCAACGCACTAATCGTCGGGGATTTGATAAGTCACCGATGTATATTTTAAGTACCAAATATCTTTTAGTAGAAAATACTCATTTAAAAGGCTTTATCTCACACTCTCATGATTGTTGACTCGGACTATACTTTTAAGTTAGAATGTACGCTCTCGCTGTCCCATTTGAAGTTAAAAATACTTTTTGAAAATAAATAAGTTCTAATTGCTTTTAAAGTGCTCTCGCTGTTTTTAAAATCAATGCCTAGTTTTTACTATCCAGTTCGACCCTCACGCTCTCGCGATTGTTGGTTCTCACCTTAGTTAATTTCCCACTCTCGTGGCAAAACCGTATTAAATAGCTTCTCACTCTCGTGACAATGTTAATTAAATTTAAATTAAAAACCATAGACAGAAATATTATTTGATAAAATAAATTTTACACTGATTAATATTAAATTCCGTCTAATTAAATTGTTGACATACCGATACCGGTAGTTTAGCCGGACATGTAAAATAACGCAAACACCGACGAACATGAACAGATTAACAGTAAAGAAAACATGATTATAATAATAATAAAGCAATAACAATAATAATTGAATAAAAACCTGGAAATTGGATTAATCGAATATGCCGAATCTTGAAGTACTTGAGCAGTCCTCCACAGGTCGGTAGGATTCTGCTTCTTCGAAATAATTGCTTAAACTAAATTAAATAAATTGCTGTAGTTCCCCAATGTAGGAAATTACTACTTTGGCTAAATGAAAAACGGAAAGGGAAATGGAAAAGGGAAACTCCGAACGGAACGGTAAATAAATTGCGGTAAAAGAAAATAATTTTGCTGAAGAAAAATAATAGTAGAAAACAAAATTGCTATGGAAAGTAAAATGCAGAGAAAAATCTTGAAAACTGGCTTCAGGGAGGAAAATCAAGTGTGCCCGTAGGTTTCCAACTTCCATCCTTTTATATTCTCCATTTGGTCTTGGCAGTTGAGAGAAATAAGGGTGACTTGGTCGAGTGAGAAATTCACGGGAAAGTGGGTTGAGGCGCGAGAAAAATGGGCATGTGGATCACTTCTGTTGAACAATTCCATTACGTTGCTTTTGGGCTTATGACGGTCGTGGTGGGCCTGTGATGTTCGTGACACCCAGGGCGTGACGGTCGTGACAGGGTTTGTGACGGTCGTCACATGCCCAAAATTTGTATTTTCTGCTTTTCTGCTGTTTTCTCTTCTATTTCTTCTTCTTTTCCTTCCTTTTCTATACTTTGCTCATTTAAACATGGCAATTGAAATACCTGCAAAAATAACTCGAACACTTGCGGAATAATAGGAATATAAATGAAAGTGGTACGATTTTTGAATGTAAATCAAGGCAAATATACGATGTATTTTCGAGTTATCACGACTCTGGTTTTATTGACGTTATGCTTATCCATAGCTTGATGGTCATGAATTTACCGCTACAGTGTCGGCAAAAGGTGTTGTAATTTTGTGTTTGAACAAACGAAACTCTTTTAAGAAATTTTCTTATTATTTTGATGATGAATGTATGTATAAATGAATGATTGGTTTTTATTTATTTCCACAGATTTTAGGTATGGGTTTAAGGTTTTGGACCATTCTGACGAAGCATGGAGTTTAATAATGACTGTTTTGAAAACCTAGGTTCTTGCTTTATATGATCTAGGCCTTTTAGAAAGTTTGGTGTAAGACATTGTCCCTAGAGTCATGGAATTCCTCGGCTGTCATTCCCTTATTTCAATTTACTTGCCAGGAGACTACTCCATTAAAGTCATCTACTCAAAGTGAGATCTTTTTTATTGACCCTTACGAGGAAGGCACCTCGGTGGCCTATACTATGCAACCATCGGTCTAGGATGGCCAAGGTTAAAGGTTCTACAAAAGGGGTCTTAGGGTCACTAACTCTAGTAAAAGAAAAGATTCTTACGACGAAAGTGAAGGAAAATTGCGATCCGAAACGCAGCGGAAATTAAATATTTTCCTTTAGTGATCCTTACAAATGGGCATGATCAGTAATAGATACAATTAACTCTTGTGGCGATTTAAACCTTTGATGCAGATCTAAGGAGTGATCACGAGCGTTGAATGGTGACAACGCCTCTACCCAATCCACACGAACGAATTCCTTCGGTCTCAATGCTAACTTCTACAAATGAAGGCTTTGAGTGAGAGAGTGAGAGTGTGTGTGTGTGTCTGTGTGTGCATGTGTGTGTGTGTGTGTGTGTGTGTGAGAGAGAGAGAGAAACAAAATTTCATCAAGTGAAATACTTATGAAGAAGGGTTCTATTTATAGAACCACTTGTTTGGGCTGCAACCTAAAAAGCCACTTAGGTGTATGTGGCCCATATCTTATGATATACAAAAAATCACTTAAGCACGTGGTACCTTACCGTATTTCGTATTCTACTTAAGTGCATCGTACCTTACGATATTCTACAATTCACTTAAGTGCACCATACCTTTTGGTGTTCCTTATTTACTCTATCTCTCATCAATCCGTCCTTTTGTGTGTGACCCTGTAGGTTTTCTTGACATTGGTAATTATATTAAATCACATATTTAACATAATAAACCGTGAGCCGTATCTAGCAACACATCACTGCTACCCAAGATACAAAAATGTCATGTGATCTGACAAATCCTTTTGTGATAATACTTGTGTGTACAATTACCCTTTTTGCCCTTATGTCTATATTGAACACAAAGCATAAATTGTGTCATCCTTGTCCAATTCAATATTAGGCCCTTAAACATTTATCCTATTACCCAGGATGGATAAATTCCATCTAGGTCACTCATGTCCCTCAACATGCTTCGTGGAGTACCCACTAATTGTCTTTATGGTCATTCAGTTACAGACAATGTTTGATCAGCAATAAAGCACTCAACTCTACATCTATGATCCATGGTGGTTTCAGGTCGAAGGGTGGTATACACCACTATCACCATGAGAACAACTTATGACACTTTGCATAACATTCTATGTAGTATTCTCATAGCGGATCAATCCAGTATAATAATTACTCCTAATATTCATATCTATGTTTAAGACTTGATAACTCCTTATCTATGATCCATGAGATGTGATCATCAGTCTATATACATAATAGTCTTAATGCTTTAATGTTATCCCACTTCATAATAAAGATCTACTACAAATACTTTAAGAACAATTTCCTTATGTTTAATGGGATCTCATGATTAAGTCACACTTGATACATTAAACAGACTAGCTATTCTTAGGACTTTATTAAACAAACATAATAAAGAAAGAGCCTTTTATTATTAATAAATAATTCGATATAAGTACCAAAATTATTGTCCTCTAGAGCTTACACCAACAATCTCCCACTAGCACAAGAGCCAATCAGGCATACCCCTAATACCCATAGATCTAGTATGGCCATCATGCTTCTGCTGCACAAGAGGCTTTGTTAGTGGGTCATCAATATTGTCAAGTGTAGTTACTCTTCATATTTTCACATCTCCTCTAACTATTATCTCTCAAATAAGGTGATAACGCCTAAGTATGTGTTTAGATCGTTGGTGAGATCTAGGCTCCTTAGCTTGTGCGGTAGCACTGTTTTTATCACAATAGAGATCAATGGGATCCACAATGCTAGAAACTATACCAAGTTCACTAATGAACTTTTTTGTCCAAACAACTTCCTCTGCTTTACTTGAGGCAGCAATATACTCGGCCTCGGTTGTAGAATCAACAATTGTATCTTGCTTTGAACTTTTCCAGCTCACAGCGCCACCGTTTAAGCCTAACACATAACCAGTTTGCAATCTAAAGTCATTCTTATCTATCTCGAAGCTAGCATCAGTATATCCAATTACATTAAGCTCTTCCTGACCTCCATATATCAAGAATGAGTCCTTAGTCCTTCTCAAATACTTAAGGATATTCTTGACAACTACCCAATGAGCATCATCGGGATCAGATTGGTACCCACTCATTGCACTTAAAGCATACGAGACATCTGGTCGAGTACATAATATGGCATACATGATAGATCCTATTGCAGATGCATATGGAATCTTATTCATGTGATCCCTTTCTTCCTTAGTTGAAGGGGATTGTGTTTTTGATAGACACAAGTCATGTTGCATATGTATGAATCCTTTCCTAGAATCATGCATATTAAAGTGTCTCAACACTTTGTCTATGTATTTACTCTAACTTAGGCCAAGCAGTTTTTTATGATCTATCTCTATAGATCCTGATTCCTAATATATAGGCTGCTTCACCTAGGTCCTTCATAGAAAATCATTTCCTTATCCAATACTTTTCTTGTTACAGGGCAGTGACATCGTTTCCAATGAGTAATATGGCATCTACATATAATATCAGGAAGACGATCATGCTCCCACTGACCTTCTTGTAGACACAAGGCTCATCTTCATTCTTGATGAGTCCATATTGTTTGATTATTTCATCAAAACAAAGATTCCAGATTCTGGAAGCTTGCTTTAATCCATAGATTGATCTCTACAACTTGCATATCTTTGGGGCTTCTTCTGGTATGTCAAATACTTCAGGTTGTGTCATGTACACATCCTCAAGAAGATTCCCATTATGGAAAGCAGTTTTGACATCCATATGCCATATTTTATAATCATGATATGCAGCGATATCAAGTAAAATCCGAACAGATTTAAGCATTACAACTGGTGAAAAGGTTTCATCATATTCAACCCCATTAATTTGTTTATATCCTTTTGCAACCAGTCTTGTCTTATAGGTATGTACCTTACCATCCATGTCAGTCTTCTTTTTAAAGACCCACTTACATCCTATAGGGTTAACTCTTACACGAGGCTCTACCAAGGTCCAAACCTGGTTTGTGTACATGGAATCCATTTCAGATTTCATGGCTTCTTGCCACTTCTCAGACTCAGGACCAGTTATGGCCTCTTGGTAAGTCACAGACTCATCTCAATCCATGAGTAATACATCACCTTGATCAGTTATGAGATATCCATATCTCTCAGGTAGGTGATGTATCCTGCTTGACTTATGCTGATCTTGTTCTACTTGAGCAGGTTGCTCTTCCATAACTACTTATGTTTCCTGCTCTAATCACTCAGTAGGTGTATCTATGCTTTGTGATTCTTGAATTTCTTCAAGCTCTACTTTCCTCCCACTGATTCTTTTGGAAATAAAATCCGTTTCTAGGAAGACTCCAGTTCGAGTGACAAACACTTTTCCCTCAGAAGGATTGTAGAAGTAATACCCTCTTGTTTCTTTAGGATACCCAACAAATAAGCATTTGTCAGATTTTGGCTCAAGCTTAGTTGAAAATTGTCGTTTCACATATACTTCGCAACCCCAAATCTTCATTTAAGACATATGTGGTTTCTTACCACTCCATATCTCATATGGTGTATTCTCAACCTTTTTGGATGGAACACGGTTAAGTGTGTAAGTTATTGTCAATAGTGCATGTACCCAAAAGAAGTTTGGAAGATCGGCGTGACTCATCATGGATTGGACCATGTCTAACAAGGTTCGATTTCTTCTCTCAGATGCACCCTTCCATTGGGTGTTCCAGGAGGAATAAGTTGGGAAAGAATCCCACACTCTTTCAGATGGTCATTAAACTCTAGGCTTAAATATTCATCACCTCGATCTTATCGAAGAGTTTTAATATTCTTACCTAGTTGGTTTTGTACTTCATTCTTGAATTCCTTGAACTTTTCAAAGTATTTTGATTTGTGTTTCATTAAATACACATAACCATATCTACTGAAATCATTAGTAAATGTGATGAAGTACTGGAAACCTCCTCTGGCTAGTATGTTAAGTGGTCCACATACATCAGTATGTTTGAGGGCCAAAAGATCATTAGCTCTTTCACATTTTCATGTGAATGGAGACTTTGTCATCTTTCCAATTAAACAAGACATTCATGTCTCATATGATTCATAGTCAAAAGAGTCCAAGAGTCCATCTTTGTGGAGTTTGGAAATGTGTTTCTCATTTATGTGGCCTAATCAACAATGCCAAAGGTAAGTTGGATTTAACTCATTAGGTTTCATCCTTTTAGTATTAATGTTATAAATAGGCATTTCAAGATCAATGACATATAGTCCATTGTTCATTTGTGCAGTAGCATAGAATATATCATTCAAATGAATGGAGCAACAATTGTTCTTGTAAGACCCCAATTTTGACTCTAAGATCCCTCATGTTATCTCATCATATGCATTAGCATTGGGATCACACCTTAGAATTCTCATTACCCTTAATTCATTGAGTTTGCATTGGGAGAGATCACCAAGCATATTTGATTGTATCATACTTTGTTTTTTCATTAGTTACTAACCGAAATACCAAAAATATGTCATTGTATAGTTTAACCCTTTTGTAGGTAGTGTACATGCTCACCTATGCTCTATCAAGCTCATATCTAGGGTTTAAGACCCCCATTGCAAGGATCTCAATCAATAATTTATCTACATTAGCTCTAAGTATAATATATGGATCCCCATGATCTTCACATGTCATTTTGATCAAGAAATCATCAAGAGTTTGGAGTTGGTTTGCCTTGGAAACCCTAATTCATCTGGGTATCTTATGTGACTTCTTCAACAAGTTTCTTTAAAAATTGATCAAATATTTCAAGGGATACTTAAAATAAAATCATCTTATGCATATATGATCCTCCATGAGTCCCAAAAGTCAAGAGAATATCAAGCTAGCAAGTTGGTTCATGGTGGTTGACTAGAGGAAGTCAACTAGTCAAAACTGGGGTTCCCTAGACCCTATATCCTACTATTTTTATCATATGAAAATGATTCCAAGAGAAACCTTACTCTAAATAACATTATAAACAACTTTCATGTTGAGTTAAAGAGCTAGTTTTGCTTGGAAAGTCATTTTTTATGGTGAAAGATTATAGGTCATTTTGTCTAAATCCTAATTTGAAGGTCAACTTCCCAAGACCATAACTTTCTCATTTTTTATGATATGAAATCCATTCAAATTTAATGATTGCATTCAATATGTCTACTTCAACTTTGATGTTTGGAGGAAGTGTAAATTCAACTTGCAAATGCATGTGCCAAGTGAAAACATTATAGGTCATTTTGGGCCAATACCATTAAACAAGTGATTTTACCCAACTTCTAAAATTCATAAATCCTTCATGCCAAATCCAAATGAGGTAAAAAATTTAACCAAAGTGAATAGGTTTGAAAGAGCTACAACTTTGTTGAAGGAACTGTTCTCATTTGAAATCCATAGAAAAAGTTATTCAAGGTGGAAGAAGTGAACATATGGCTTGGTACTTAGAAATTTGTTTAATATGTTTGATTTCCCAAACTTCCACCTCAAAATTCATCATGATCCAAGCTTCAAATGAAAAAGTGTCTAACATGAAAGTTCTTCTTCTTAATCTTGTTCTTCTTAATCATCTCATTTGGACAAAGTGTGAGGTACTTGTGCATGGGTGAAAGTTGAAGCACCATTTGGATATTTTCAAGGTCCAATTTCCATTCACACTTGCATGAGCTTTCATAGTTGATTTTAGTACATTGCACATTGGTTTATGGATCAGATATCATCATTTCATGGGCCTCATGCATGCCCATGCAAGCATGCAAAGGAATTACTCAAATTTTTGCCAAAATTGGAAGTGTGCAAATATCATTCTCTATGGCTATAAATAGAACCTCTCTTGCTCAGAATTAAGGACCTCATGCCCAAGCTTTGATTCAGAAACCCCAAACCCTCACCATTGAAGGATAAGCTTGAAGATTTTCTTTGAAAATCTAGTTTTAAATCTCCAACTATTTTGAGATTGAAACTCCAAGAGTCCACCCATTTCCTTGATCCATTTCTCTTCCATAAAGTATCTGAAGCAAGGCCAAGCATAATTGAAAGCATGATCGTGCCAATCTGAAGCTGCATTGAAGGTGAATTTTTAGATTTTTAATCTCTTCGATTCTCACTCAATTCTCCACTATTCTTGTTGATTTTTGGTTGTCTGAAGTCCTACCAATGTAGGCAAGAAGATTGAGTTGCTTTGAGGTCAAATCGAAGCAACTCAATTCATGATCCTCAAAATTCAACTCCATGTATCTTCTCATATACTTGGAGTTAGACAAAATTGAGGCCAGATTCGAGATCCTGAGCTTTTTTCCTTCAAAATAGTGTACTCATTTTCCATTTTTCTTTGAGTTGAACTTGGACCAGTCTGGTGGTCCTCACCGGAGAAGACGACCGGAGCCAGGGCTCCGGTGGTGTGCTAGCTTGTCCATAACCCTTTGATCTGAGTCCTATGTTCTAATCTCAACCATTCAAAGTGATTACCACGCGTGTGGGACATTTGACTAGGGAACATTTGACGTGCTCTGATCCATCTGATCTGCCACCTCAATTAGTGAGGGAGATCAGGTGGTCCACGTATTTTTGAATTTTTGAATTTGTATTTTAGTGGCTTTATTTTCATTAATTCATATTAATTTCATTATTGATCCAAAAAATATGGGACTTTTACCAAAAAATTTCAAATATTTTCCTCTTTCATTTTCTGAATTAAAATTATTTTTTGGATCAATATTGATATTTTCATGATTTAATTGTTTTTGTGCATATTTTTAATTGTTTAAAAATACTTCTGACTTTTTAAAAAATAGTGAAATTTTTTCTCCAAGGTCCTTTGACCTTGTTTGACCTATGATAAATCTCTTGGCAATTTATTTGGTGTTTTGAAGAGGTTTTAGGTTTTTGATCAAACATAATTTAATTTAATTCATTTTTAATTGATTTTTAATTTGTTTAATTGAAAATAAATTGTGTTGAGCCATTTTTATTGACTTGTAAAGTTTGACTATTGCATTTGGGCCTTGGTCAAGGTTGATTTGACTTTTGTTGGATTAAAATCATTGGATTTAGGGGATTGATGAAATGTACATTTCATCTCCCAAAAGGAATGAATAATTTTAATTTGATAAAATTCCTCCCATGACCAATTTGTGTTTGTTTCATTTCCCCTCCCTCTTCATCTTCAATCCCTTTCTATCCCACTCCTCTCATTGACCAATGACATCTCAATATCCTAAGGCTAATTGGTTCATGAACCAATACAAGTAGGGATGAGATTAGGTCCACCCCTTTGTCATTTTCTTTTTATGTGTGGTATGTTTTAGGAGTATGGTTCATTATACCATATCTCTAACATGCATTAACACCAAAAAATTTATTGCCCGGCCTCAGATAGTTGTGACTTCTATATAAGTTCAATTACGATTGCTTAACATAGCGCTAAATTTTGACACAAAGGCATAACATGCTAGTAAGTGAGATTGTAAGTCTCCCTCATTTCACGGTATTCTGTGGAAACTTGGAAAGGATCCATGCTTGTGAATAGAGGGTTGAGTGTTCTCCAAAGAATGACTTAAACAATAAAAAAGCAAAACTTCACTAACTTCTAATTAACTAACATTTGACTAGCTTTTAATTTCAAGTCATTTACTTTTATGCACTTTAAATTCAAGCCTTTTATCATTTGCCATTATACATACCATTTAACTTGTTTATTTTAATGCCATTTTCACTTTCCTCACTTGAGCCATATATTGTGATTGTATATACTTGTTTGTGCATTTTGTTCGTATTTGTGGTTTTTTGACCGTAAGATACTTAATAAACAACAAAAACCCTAAGAAATGTTTATGTGGACTGTTGGATTTGATCTGAGACTTGGACTTAGAATTAGGAAACATCCCCTATGCAAAAGGACTTGTCCAATGCCAACATTTCTCAAACCAAGTTATTGAATTGAGCTTCCATCTGATGGAAGTATTGGTATCCATTTGAGTTCATCTGCAACATGGTATTGATGAAGATGTTACTTTGAACCTGTGTCTAATGCCTATTCTGATCCATTCAAGTAGTATGTCATCTGATACATAGGGAAGAAGTCTATGAAGTGGCTAGCTTTGATGTGGCTATCTTTATTTGATACCTTGCTCTTCATCTTGCTATTTGTGTATTGATATTGCTTGATTCTAAAGTCCAAGGGAAAAGTGGGTTTCTATATGACATTTTTGTCTATTGGATTGCATCCCATTTGGTCAGATCTTTTCAAATCTTAACTTTTAAAAAAATTCTTAGGATTAGTCTCTTCATCTCCTCCCACTTCTTAAATTTCAAATCTCTCCCTCTTTTCAAAATCTTCTTTGCTTGTGATTTATAAATTTAGACTTTATTGTAAATGAATCTAATCATATTGACTTAAAATTTCAAAAGATAAAAAGAATTAACATTCATTCAAACTCTTTTAGGCCTTTTGTGCCTCTTTCTTAAACTCAAACTTTTGTTAAAAACAACTCACTCACTTTGAAATTGATACCACGAACTACGAGGTTTTGATCCCTCATTTTATGTTGGTACGTAGGCGCAAGTCCGAAGGTCTTGTCAAACATAAAAATATAATTAATGAATTCTTTTCTCACCCCCACACTCTATTTATTGAAAACATCATTTTATACCCAAACACATACACATAAAAAAAAGGGCTCCCTAGGAGTACCTAGGACACTTTGGGTTCTAACACCTCCCCTCTGTGTAAGCAACCCCCTTACCTGTAATCTCTGGAATTTTATTAATTTTGATTTGAAAAATTCTTATCTTTGGGTTTTGTTCGTACTTTTGCCTTTTCCCTTGGAAACAATAAAAGCACGGTGGCGACTCTGGTTTTATTGACGTTAAGTTTATCAATAGCTTAATGGTCATGAATTTACTGCTACAAAAATTAAGTGGCAACTCTGCTAGGGAGTAGTCCTTAGTGGGTTTAGCCTACTTTTTATGTGTATATAATTGTATATTTGATGTTTGCGTATTTGTTTGTATGATATAATCTACTTGTTGTGCTTGGTGATCTTTGAGTGGTGATATAAGTTCTGACCCGAACTTGAGATCAATTAATATAGGAGGATGGTATAGTCATGTTCGACTTGTGTGGAGTAGTCCTTAACAAGTTGGCTTGAGACCCATCTACTTAGTGGAGACCCTTTTGGAGTTATGGATGTCACATAAGTTATTTGTGGTTAGGCATTACTTTCTCTGATTTGGGGTCCGAGAAGCTGAGGACCGTAGAACATTTAACCCAACTTGGCCTATTTAGGACGTAGTACGGAGACTGTTCAAGTGTAGACTTGATAACAGTTGTTACGCGATACTACACTCAGACGAGTTTCTCTTGAGAATATTATGGGTTGATGAGTCAGTCATCCTAACCTGTAATATCTGATAGATGGAATTAAGACTCTGGGAACTTTTTTAGAACATGATATACAAGTTTTTATCCTTAGTACACTCCTTTGGGATGTTTCTTAACCTGACTCCATGCTCGTGACTCACAACAAACCCTTGATTCTTGGTTGATCCAATCAAGTCTTGTCAATATCAATGGAACTTGGGTGTTGATAAGGTGAAAACCATAATCCACCAAAATGGATGATTGATCTTGACAATGACTTGATTAATCCTTTGACCTTTGTTTGTTTGCCTTGTGTGTGATCCCTTATTTGTGATTGTTGCATTCATGCATTCATGCATTCATGCGCATCATGACATTCATCACATAAAAAATAACTTCAAGGAACTGAGGTTTTATTAGCAAATATTTTCAGACCATGGATTATGGAGGAAGGAATACTAAGAAGTACAGTTTCAGATGTCCTAGCTTGAAAGAGTTAAGGAAGCTATCCTATTTTGTATTAGATCCCTTGTATTTTAAACAACGTCATGGGAAGCTTTTATATGTCTTATCTGCTTATGTAGTTGAAGGACTCTTGAGTGTGTTGGTTCAATTTTATGACCCTCTCTACCGGTGTTTCACTTTTCCCAATTATCAGCTTGTGCCTACGTTGGAGGAGTATGCCCACCTCTTGGGAATACCTGTTTATAACAAGGTACCTTTTAGTGGATTGGAGGAGATTCCCAGATCTCATATTATAGATGAAGCTCTTCATTTGAAGAAGTTTGAGATTGAGGCTCATTAGATGAAGAAATGAGGAATGTTTGGGTTGACTTATGAGTTTCTCATTAAGGAAGCTACTGCTTTTGCTCAAGCCGATAGTGTGGATGCTTTTGAAGCTATCTTTTTGTTGCTCATCTATGGTTTGGCCTTGTTCCGTAACATTGACGGTTTTGTTGATGTTAACGTCATTAGAATCTTCTTGATTAGGAATCTTGTGCCTACTTTGTTGGGTGACATGTACTTCTATTTGCATTTGAGGAATTCTAAAGGTGGTGGAACTATTGTGTGCTGTGTTCCTCTTACGTACAAGTGGTTTATTTTGCACTTGCCTTAGACACTTGCTTTTGTGGAGCACAAATAATGTCTACGGTGGTCTCAGAGACATATGTCTCTCACTAATGATGATATAGTTTGGTATGATTCTTCATTGAGTAGTTTGGATATTATTGATAGTTATGGTGAATTCTCTAATGTGCCTCTCATTAGTACATAAGGAGGCCAAATTCTAATACCCTGCTTTGGCTCGTCGCCAACTTGGGTTCCCCTAGAGAGACAAACCTAATAACACTTAGTTAGAAGGTCTTTTCTATCAAGAGGGTAAAGATCCCCAACATTTGAAGCATAAGATGGTACATGCTTGGCATAATGTGCATAGGAAAGGAAGATCCGAGCTTGGTTCGTGCAATTGTGTAGCTTTGGAGGCTTACACTACTTGGGTGAAGAAGAGAGCTTTGGAGTTGAAGATGCCATATGTTGTGAGAGACCTATTTCTATGGTTGTGGTTGAGCCATAAACTCTTCCTAACCAAGATATAGAGGAGTTGGAAGACGCAATCGCCAAGATGAAGCAAGAGAAGGATATGTGGGAAGAGTGGTTACATGCTTTGAGCCGAAAGCATGAGGAGTTGCAGCTCGAGTCTAAGGACAAGGATGCACTCATTAAGCTTCTCGAAGACCGAGCAGTGAAGAGACAGAGAGAACCAGAGGGTCCATCTTCCTCTAGTATGCCTCAGCCTTTCGGTGCTTGGAAGAAGATTTTTGATCAACTTGTCCTTGAGAAGGCTCAAATGAAGACTTCTTTTGAGTCCGAGACCCGACGCATCCGAAGGAAGTACGCACGTGCAGTCAGATTATCTAACACTATCGTTAGGGGATCCTTAGGATGATTAGTTTCCTTTTCTCTTGTATTTTTACTTTGGTTTCTTAAAATGTACTCAGTGTAATCCTTCCAAATTATATGAATAAAAGAGATTTTTATGGTCAATCAAATTGTTACAATTATTATTATATATTTGCAAATAAAATGGTATGTTCCTTGAAAATAAAAAAAAATAAAAACATTGCATTTCATGCATCATTCATATAACAAGTTTTCTTCCGCCAAATATCTTATTGGTTATTCTTCTGTCCTTCAACCAAGCTGACTCACCGATACAACACTCGCGCCAATCAACCGAGAATCATGGAACATTTGGAACAAGAGAACCGAGAGTTGAAGGATGAAATTTCTCGCTTGACTGCCATGATGGAGTCAGTTCTAGCTGCTCAGAGTCAGTCTTCTCTAGCACCCACAACTCCTCCTCCTCAGAGGATTGTCGCTTCAGAGGTTGCTACTTCAACCGTACCTACTACTCAGTTTGCTCCTACTATGCCTGCCGGATTCCCATGGGGAATGCCGCAAAACTTTGTGCCCGAAGGGTTTGCGCCTACTTTTGCTTCCATGCCGACATCTAGCTCGGTCATGTCTATTTTGCCTCCAGTTGTTCACACGATGCCTCGTGTTAAGGACACCATCTATCATTCTGAGTCGTCTGAGGGTCCGAATGTTTATGAGAAGATGGATGAAATGAAAGACCAATTCCTGTGCTGCGAAAGGAGTTGAAGACCTTGAGGGGAAAAGATATGTTTGGTAAGAGTGTTGCTGAAGTTTGCCTAGTGTCGAATGTCAAGATCCCGATGAAGTTAAAAGTCCCTGACTTTGAAAAGTATAAAGGAAATACCTGCCCACTCAGCCATCTCGTCATGTATGCCAGGAAAATGTCGACTCAAACTGATAATGATCAGTTATTGGTGCACTACTTTCAAGATAGTCTGACTGGTGCCGCTCTGAGGTGGTACATGGGATTGGATAGTGCAAGTGTTCGCACATTCAATGACTTGGGTGAGGCTTTTGTGAAGTAGTATAAGTATAATATGGATATGGCGCCAGATAGGGACCAACTGAGGTCGATGTCTCAGAAAGACAAAGATACATTTAAAGAGTCCTCCCAGAGGTGGAGGGAGCTTGCTGCTCAGATCCACCCTCCTTTAAAGAGAAAGAGATGACCAAGATTTTCCTTAAGACCCTGAGTTCATTTTATGACGAACGCATGATTGCTAGTGCCCCCAGTGATTTTACCAAAATGGTAAACATGGGGATGAGATTAGAAGAGGGTGTCCGTGAGGGACATTTTTCTAAGGAAGAGGTATCATCAAACAAGAAGTATGGTAGCGGGTTCGCTAGAAAGAAGGAAGGCGAAACCAATGCAGTATCAGTAGGGAGGCAAAGGAGGCCTCATGTCAGAAGAAGTCCGCAACCACGTCAACACCATCATCAAGTATCATCCATTATTCCAGTATTTTCCAACAATCAATCAATGCCAATTCAACAACAATGTCAACAACAGCCACAACAAAGAATGAACAACTACAACAACAACACCAGCAGTAATCAACAACAACAAAATTTTAAGAGGAAGAAGGTCTCTTTCGACCCTATTCCCATGACCTATGCTGAATTATACCCATCTTTGGTTCTCAAGAACCTCCTTCAACCAAGAAATACACCTCAGATTCCAGAACCACTTCCATTATGGTATAAGCCAGAACTCCGCTATGCCTTTCATCAAGGAGATCCTGGCCATGATATCGAGAATTGCTACCCTTTGAAGTATGAGGTCCAAAAGCTAGTGAAGAGTGGGATGGTGTCCTTTGAGGACCGTGCGCTGAATGTGAAAGCAAACCCATTGCATGCTCATGGTAATCCCTTAGTCAATATGGTGGATGGTTGTCCTGGGGAATTCAAAATCTATGACGTCCGCTTCATCAGAAGATCTTTGGTTAGAATGTATAAGGACATCTGTATGGTGAGTGATTGTGAGTATGACCATGATGGTTGTGCAATTTGTGGTGTTAACCCCCGAGGGTGCGTAATTGTCAAGAGAGACATCCAACAATTTCTAGCAATTTGAAGCCTAACGATAATGATGAGGTACTACGTTTGATTAAGAAGATCAAATTTAATATGGTGGAGCAACTGCTCCAAACTCCTTCCAAAATTTTAGTGTTGTATCTGCTTATGAATTCTGAAGCGCACAGAGAAGCATTGCAAAACATATTGGAGAAAGCTTATGTAGAGCATGATGTAACAGTAGATCAGTTTGATCGTATTGTGGCTAACATCACTTCCTGTAACAATTTGAGCTTTTGTGATGAAGAACTTCCCGAGGAAGGCAGAAATCACAACCTGGCGCTGTACATATCAATGAATTGTAAGGACGATGCATTGTCAAATGTGTTGGTTGATACCAGTTCTTCGTTGTATATACTCCCCAAGTCGACTCTATCAAGGTTATCGTACCAAGGCACTCCGATGAGATACAGTGGCGTGATCGTCGAAGCTTTTGATGGTTCTCGCAAGACTGTTATTGGTGAGGTGGACCTTCCAGTGAAGATAGATACAAGTGATTTCCAAATTACCTTTCAAGTAATGGATATCCACCCGGCCTATAGTTGCTTGTTAGGAAGGCCATGGATACATGAGGCGGGAGCTGTTACATCCACTCTGCATCAAAAATTGAAATTCGTGAAGAATGGTAAACTCATTATTGTTGGTGGAGAGAAAGCTCTGTTGGTGAGCCACTTGTCATCTTTCTCATATGTGGAATCTGAGGATGAGATTGGAACTTTGTTCCAAGCTCTATCTATTCCTGAAGAGAAGAAAGTTGGGGGGGGCACCTATGTCCTCTTTTAAAGATGCTCAGAAGATTGTTGAAGATGGTAGTTCTGATCAGTGGGGCCGGATGGTAGAGGTCGCCGAGAACAAGAACCGAGCCAGTTTGGGTTTCCAGCAAGGGTCGTCTGTGGTTAAAGTTGAAGATTTGCAACCTAGTTTCTGTAGCGGAGGGTTCATTCATGGTAATGAGCAACACTTAGCTGCTATAATCGAGGATGGTGAAGATGAAGACTGCGCCAATTTTGTGACACATGGAAAATCTTGCAACAATTGGATCGTTGTTGATGTTCTTGTTATTGTTCATCGCTCTAAGTAATTGTTTTATTATTTTTTGAAAATCCTTCTCCTATGCCTAAGGGAGAAGTGAACATTGTTGGGCATATTTCAAATTAATCATCAATAAAATGCAATTCTATTCATCCACGTCTATGATGCTTTTATTTTTGCTTTTTGCTTTTTTGAAAATGGTAATCACGAAAAACATAAATAAATAGATAATAATTGTCCATCTGCTAATATTTGGTCACAATTCACTTCTCTAAAATCAAAATATCAAATCATTATGCAGGTTGGTTTCTAAACCCATTGAATACAATGATCCTACTCCATCTCCAAACTTTGAATTCCCTGTGTTTGAGGCTGAGGAAGAAAGTGATAAAGAAGTATCTGGTGAATTGTCTCGTCTACTTGAACACGAGGAAAAATCCATTCAGCCATTTGAAGAGCAGATTGAGTTAGTCAACTTGGGTTCCGAAGATGATGTGAAGGAAGACAAGATTGGGTCTCGACTGTGTCTAGAAGTTAAGAAGGGATTCATTGATCTTATTCGAGAGTGTTCAGATGTGTTTGCTTGGTCCTATCAAGACATGCCTGGTTTGGATTCTGAGATTGTAGAGCATAGATTTCCGTTGAAACCAGAATGCCCTCTAGTCAAGCAGAAGTTGAGGAGGACTTATCCTGACATGGTAATGAAGATCAAAGAAGAAATGCAAAAGAAGATTGATGTCGGTTTCCTTGTTACTGCCGAATATCCACAGTGGATGGCCAAAATTGTGCTTGTTCCGAAGAAGGATGGAAAGGTCCATATGTGTGTTGATTATAGAGATTTGAATAAAGCTAGTCCAAAAGATGATTTCCCTCTACCACACATTGATATGTTGGTAGATAGTACAGCTAAATTCAAAGTCTTTTTGTTCATGGACGAATTTTCCGGTTATAATCAGATTAAAATGGCACCCGAAGATATGGAGAAGACCATATTCATTACACCTTGGGGAACATTTTGTTATAGAGTGATACCTTTCGGTCTAAAGAATACTGGTGCAACATACCAGAGAGTAATGACTACTCTTTTCCATGATATGATGCACAAAGACATCAAAGTCCATGTTGATGATATGATTGCTAAATTAGGTGATGAAGAAGAACATGTCGAGCATTTGTTAAAGTTAGTCCAACGTTTGAGGAAGTACAAACTCCGCTTGAATCCAAATAAGTGTAAATTTGGTGTTCGTTCTGGTAAGTTGTTGGGCTTCATTGTCAGCGAGAAGGGTATTGAAGTTGATCTTGCCAAGGTCAAAGCAATACAAGAGATGCATGCGCCAACAACTGAGAAGCAAGTCAGGGGTTTTCTCGGCCGCTTGAATTATATCTCCAGATTCATTTCACACATGACTGCCACATGTGCGCCTATATTCAAGCTCCTTTAAAAACATCAGTCTTGTGATTGGACCGAGGATTGCCATAAAGCTTTTGACAGTATCAAAGAGTATTTGCTTGAGTCTCTGGTTCTGTCTCCACCTGTTGAAGGAAGACCTTTAATCATGTATTTGACTGTGCTTGAAGAAAGTATGGGTTGTGTTCTAGGTCAGCAAGACGAAACTGGAAAGAAAGAATATGCAATTTACTACCTCAGCAAGAAATTCACCGACTGCGAGACTCAGTATTCTATGCTTGAAAAGACTTATTGCGCATTGGCTTGGGCTTCTAAGCGTCTGCGTCAGTATATGTTGAATCATACCACTTGGTTGATATCCAAAATGGATCCAATCAAGTATATTTTTTAGAAGCCTGCTTTAATTGGGAGGATTGCTCGTTGGCAGATGTTGTTATCTGAGTATGATATTAAATACTGATCTCAAAAAAGCTATCAAAGGTAGTGCCTTGGCTGACCATTTGGCTCACTAACCAATTGAAGATTATCAGTCAGTGCAGTATGATTTTCCTGATGAAGAGATCTTGTACTTGAAAATGAAGGATTGTGATGAACCGTTGCTTGAAGAAGGTCCAAAACCTAGTTCCCGTTAGGGCATGGTATTTGATGGAGTTGTTAATCAATACGGTAATAGCATTGGGGCAGTGATTATTACTCCTCAAGGCATGCATTTTCCATTTACAGCTAGACTAACTTTCAAGTGTACAAACAATATGGCTGAGTATGAAGCTTGCATTATGGGGCTTGAAGAAGCCATTGATCTCAGAATCAAGTATTTGGACGTCTATGGAGATTCAACTTTGGTTGTGAATCAGATCAAAGGTGAATAGGAGACGAATCAACCTGGTTTGTTACCATATAAAGACTATGCGAAGAGGATTTCAACTTTTTTTACAAAGGTTGAGTTTCATCATATCCCTCAAGATGAAAATCGGATGGCAGATGATCTTGCAACGTTGGCTTTAATGATTGTGGTGAAATTTTGGAACGAGGTTCCTAATTTAACTGTCATGCGTCTTGATATGCCAACTAATGTGTTTGCTGTTGAAGACGTCAAAGATGAAAATTTGTGGTATTATGATATCAAATATTTCCTCCAAAGTCAGATTTACCCGTCTGGGGCATCTTTGAAAGATAAAAAGACTTTGAGAAGATTAGCTGGCAACTTCTACCTGAACAGTGATATGTTTTACAAGAGAAACTTCGATATGGTTCTGCTCAGATAGGTGGATAGACATGAAGCATACTTATTGATGACTGATGTCCATGAAGGTTCCTTTGGTACTCATTCCAATGGACATGCTATGGCTAAGTAAATGTTGAAAGCAGGTTACTATTGGCTGACAATGGAATCTGACTGTTGCAAGTTTGTGAAGAAATGCCACAAGTGACAAATATATGCGAATAAGATTCATGTTCCTCCGACACTATTAAATGTCATTTCCTCTCCATGGCCCTTATCCATGTGGGGAATCGATATGATTGGCATGATTGAACCCAAAGCGTCGAATGGACATCATTTCATTCTGGTGGCTATTCACTACTTCACAAAGTAGGTTGAAGCGACATCGTATGCAAATGTAACCAAGCAAGTTATTGTGAGGTTTATCAAGAATAAGATTATATGTCGGTATGGTGTGCCAAGTAATATCATTAATGATAATGGGTCTAACTTGAATAACAATATTGTGGAAGCTCTTTGCAAAGACTTCAAGCTTGCACATCATAATTCTTCTCCCTACAAACCTAAGATGAACGGGGCTGTTGAAGATGCAAACAAGAACATCAAGAAGATTATTTAGAAGATGGTTGTAACGTACAAGGATTGGCATGAGATGTTCCCATTTTATTTGCATGGGTACCTGTAGCGGTGTATTCATCACTTTATGATTTATTGACTAAATCAAAAGCAAAACATACAAAGATAGAGTCGCCACCGCACTTTTATTTATCCAAAGGAATGGCTAAAAAGCGAACAAAAGCCTAAGAAGTTTTACACATAGAAAACTAATGAAAAAGGTACAGAGATCTGGGTAAGGGGGTAATTATTCAAAGGGAATGTGTTAGGCACCGAAAGCATCCTAGGTACTCTTAGGGAACCCTTTTCACAAATTGTTGCAAAAGATATTGTTTATGAAATATTTATTGTGCAAACATTGATTGGGAGGATGAGAAAAGAATATACAAGTTTTATTATTTTTGTGTTTGGATGGATAACCATTGCCTACGTACCTTTACAGGATCAAAACCTCGTAGTTCGGCTAAAAGATTTCCAAAACATGGGTGAATTGATTTTAAACAAAAGCCCTAAGGTCTTTCATTATCCACGGGATAAAACTCAACCTATACAACCACAAGTCCACCATGTGAGAAAAGCTTCAACTTGCTAGTGAGGGACCATGCCCTATAATAAGCAAGGAAGTCTTATAATTCAATCACTAAGGACAAAAGGTGAGATTCACATCAACCACTAAGATAATTGAGATCTATGGCTAATGTATGAAAACTTATCAAGAAAGTGGACTAGGCCACAAAACAATTGAATGAGTGGAATTAGTCAATTAGAATTATTCACAAAAAGAAGTCAAAGTATGATTAGAATTCAATTCAAAAGAAGTATTGTGAAAATGAAGTTTGAAAAATCAAAGGCTTAAGGCCTAGGTTTCTAATTTGAAAAGAAATGAAAATGTTTGCACAATATTTTTTGGTTTGAGTTAACATGCAAATGGAGGTTTAAAGAACAACAAGGTGGGAGGTTAAGGGATGCAAAACTTCTTAGATGTTCACCTCTTGAGATCATATGTAGATGATCCAAGTAATTCCTTTGGAAAAGGCAACAAATGAATAACAAATAACCAACATAAATGGATACCGGATGCCAATCAACGGACTTACACCAATCTCACAAAACAAAGATGGATACCGGATGCCAATCAATGGACTTACACCAATCTCCAAAGAATGATCATAGGAAATAACTGCCAATAGCTGGACTTACAATTGACTCCTCACAAGAAACAAATAACAAATGCAATAAGCAAGAGGAAACAAGTTGCCAATAAATAGTCTTACACTCGTCTCCAAGGAAAAGGGGATGCCAATCAATGGTCTTAGTCCCAACTCCTACCAGATCATAGGAAACAACTGCCAATAAATGGACTTACAATTGACTCCTCAATGGACAAAACAAAATGTCACAAAATATGAACAATGATGATGAGATGATATACTATTAATGTTCAAAGATGAAAACAATGCACAGAGGCACACACAAACAATTATGCACATATGGGCAAACAAACAACAAGCAACCAATTAGGACACACTATACACAATCAATGGGCTCAAGCAAGGTTAGGCTCTAAAAACAAGCCAACTAGAATGGGGTGTTTTGAGCTCTTAACCCTAACATTGAGAGTTAGGGTGAAGCAGATGAAATGGAGATGAGGGGTGTGCCTCATAGCTCTTATCCCTGGCCTGGGAGAGCTTTAATCAATAGAAAGTGTGGGAGTTCAGAATGAGGGAACTCTTCTCCACATATGGTTGACTCTACAAGATCTTAGGTTCTTATTCACAATCCATCAACACATGGTGTGAGCAAAGTGAATGACACAACTGAATAGCAGGGGATGGATTACACATCCCTTCTATCTGCCAATTGCCTCTTAAGAGGACTTAACCTGCTTGGCACAAAGACAAACAAACAAGAACATGGCCTCTTAAGGAGGGCTTCAGACAGGTGCCTGCCAATAACAGCAGGTCTTCCAGACTACATGAAGATTAGGGATTATACCTAAGTGGTATACCAACCACAAGCAAAAGCAAAGCAAAGTTCAAATGAACTTAAAGAAACTTAGGTACCTGTGTAAACCACTAAACAAAACAGTACAACTCAGACAAACAGACAATAGTCAATAACAAACAGACAATCCCAATGTACAAAGTATAAGCCATAAGGCAAACACAAGTGAGTTAACATCAACCTACAAAACAGCAAATGTTAGCAATCAATAGCAAATATCAATATTCAAATGATGAAGCATCATCAACCATGGACTATTGGATGCTTGAACCTGAAATTCAAAGCTCACATGTAAGTAACAAACCACTAGGTCAAAGCCTAGGGTCAAAGGTGAAGAAAAAATTCAAAACAGGAGCTGAAATTCAACACAATGCAACTTCAAACACATATTAACATGTCCTAAAAAGGATCACATCAAAATCATTAATCAAAGGAATTTCATGATCAAAAGAAGTCAAAGGCAATTTCAAAGCTCACAAATGATCATTATGAATGAAAATTCCAAAACAAAACAGAAATGACTCAAATGATTCTGGAAAAATTCATGAGTATTCAGCACATCCAACATGATCATCATACAAAAAATCAGAAGCATCAAAGATCAATTGGCATGGAAATTAAATTGCACAAGTTGAACAACCAAATGTGTGACACAAATTGTCACACCATACCAACACATGCATAAAACAGAAATGGTAAACGGGAAAAATACCAAACCAAGCCTACAACATCCAGCAATGTGTCTAGAATCATCATGTAAAATTTCATGTCCATTGGATTAAAATCAAGCATTTCACAATAGAAAGAGTGGAGCAAGGTCACAAAAGCACATATGATCTAAGAGTCTAATACCATTTAAAATCCAGCCATGCACAACTTCAAAATTTAACATCATTAAATTCTACACATCCTAAGGATCAATTAGCAAAAAACCAGGCATTTTTTGGATCATTTTTCAATTTGTTGTGAATTTTTAAAGTTGGAAAAAATAATTAGAATCAAGATGATCACATGCATGTAATTTGGA
This sequence comes from Lathyrus oleraceus, assembly GCF_024323335.1. Lineage (NCBI taxonomy): Eukaryota > Viridiplantae > Streptophyta > Magnoliopsida > Fabales > Fabaceae > Lathyrus > Lathyrus oleraceus. Next base: position 423,905,419 of record NC_066581.1, read on the forward strand.
GGGAAAGGCAGTAAAATGATGAACATTTGAAAATAATGTTGTGCGCCAGAATCGAACTAGGTTGATTTTCAAATGTGAAGCGCGCGCACCAAAACGGCACCGTTTTGCAAAAACCCTAGCCAATTACCAGAATCCGTCGCTAACTATGAAGGATCCGTCGCTACCTATGAATCTTCATCTTCTTCATGAGGAAGAAGATGAACAGTGAAGAACTTCATACGATTTTCCAGAAATTTTTCCAGAAATTCCAAACAAATACATCAACATGAAGCATTTTCAATGGAGATCATAGATCAACAAACATCTAATCCTAATTCATCATAACAAGAGAGAATCGATGAGAAACATTTTTGGATGCAAAACTTTAATCACACATATCTTGCTCAATAATGCACCAATTCACACGATTTTTAGCTCAGAATCATCAGGAAAATAAGATCTACCAGAATATGTACATGAATTGCAAAATTAAAAGGTTCGAAAATTGACCTCTTGAAGAGCAGAATCTTGGAAATGCACGATCCACAGCTTGTATTGATCCAAATCCAGTCCAGAATGCTTGTGATGATGTTTGATGAAGAAAAGAAAGCTTGAACACGTGTAGATCTAGCTTAATCCTGAATTTCCATTTTCAACTTCATGAGCTTCAACTGCTTGATTCTTGCACGAATTCAACAAACCAACACTTGATTCACACTCTATCCAAGTTACTGATCATTAATCTTCAACAAAAACAAGGTGTTACGTTGAAGAATTTTGAATTTTGATTTGAAGAAAATTTTTGGAGAGAGATGAAAACTAGATCTAGAAATGGTGAATTGTGATTAACCCCCTTTCAATTCTGTTATGTTTTAGTATATATATGCTTTCCTAATCAACTTGCTAATCCATAATTAACTTGGTTAATGAAAATAAGGTGTTTTGCGAAAAACCAAATTTGCATGGTGGATGTAGTAAACCCACGTGAACAGTACCACTCCCTTCATCAAAGTCACTTAAAATGACCTTTTAAACACAATGGCAATGGTAGAAAGTCCATACAATGCACCATTTTTGAATTTTGCAATTTCCCTCCAAAAAAGGCATCGATATGCAAGTGATTATGTGATGAGATTTTATGTAATATGATGCATGATTTGGGAATTAGAGGTCAAGAGAAGAATATTGCAAAAAGAACCACTCAATTTGGAGTTGTGAATCAAAAGTTATGGCCATTTGAAGTTCCATGCACACTTGGCAATGATTGGGTCATATCTCCTCAACCATTCATCAAATGCTCATGATCTTGGACTTTTGGGAAATGTGAGAGGGAGATCTTCAACTTTCATGTTGGACAAAATTTCATTTGAAGCTTCTTTGATGTTGGAAAGTTGAGTTGAAGTTGGATCAAAAACTTGCTATTTTTGGAAAGTTGAAATTATAGGTCGCTTTCCATTTTTGGAAACTTTTGACTTGACCTCAAATTCTTCAACCTTGATCTTTGATATGATGAATAAGCATGATTTGAACATGAATGGGATGAAGAAACTCAATTCCCACTCTCAAAACCCACAGTTTACTTTTCAGTTGACTGCATTGGCCCTTAGATGACCTGAAATTGTTCTGATGAATTTGGGGCCTTTGCCACTTGGGAACTTGCTCCAAAATGAACCTATAGCTCACATAAGCTCCAAATAATGATCATATGATCCATATCTCAATGGAAACTTCATCTCTTGCACACAAGATTCACTTGAACTGCCTTGACTGTTGATTGCTTAAGCTGCAAGTAACAAAGGTTAATGACATATTTTTGTACATTTTGGTTAGTGATTAAAAGAAAAGCAATGATATATAAATGCAAGCCATGCTGGGTGATCAAGAACCACTCTCAAGAAAGGTCCCACCCACAGGGAAGGAAGCAAGGTGTCCAATGATCCTTGAGGCAATGCTATGTTATGATATGATGCCATGAGGGATCTTAGGGACAAAATTGGGGTCTTACAGATGCCCCTATTTAAGGTCATTCTAGCCGGAGAAGTGAAGGTTAAAATCTTCATCTCGACGCGGTAGAATGGGCTTAAATAACAGTAATGAGACAAATTTTGGTCCCTAAGAGACCTCATGATGCAAAATGTATGAATGCAAAAGAAACAAACTCTGTGGGGAATACTGGTCCACAAAGAAGAAAAGACGATCCATCGGAGTAATACACTCACCAGGAACAGAGACTCTAACAGGACTCTTATGGGGATAGTAAAAGGAAATGCGTGAGCAGGACACGACTCTGAATTAGGGGAAAACTAAACTAGACACAGCGACTGGAGACCTCACTGGGGAGTAAAGGACTCAAACTGGGGGGAAAAGAGTTCCAAAGGAAGACACATCCATTGGAAAGACTCAAGCTGACTCAAACTATCCACAAAGGATATATCGGATAAAAAATCCGGACTCTGACTGGGGAAAAAAGATTCACACAGAACCTCCCTGCTGGGGAAAAATGCATATATTGAGGAAAACGCCAATACAGCAGAGGGGTAAAAACACAACAGAAACTCCACTGGGGAATGTCTAACAAAGAGACTCTCCTGGGGAAAAACTGCAAGATGAGGTGTTACCGGTTACTGGGTAACAAGCTCAAAGAGACATGTGATCTAAACACCGGTTACTGGGTGAAAGAACAAAAAGCTCAGGAAGAATGAATATCTAAGACCGGTATAAGGGTGAGAGATATCAATCAACCAAAACATCTGAGGAAGACCTGAAAAAGGTACATCAACTCAGGCAAATCTGACTCCGCAGGGGACCAAGGTCATAATAGGGAGCAAAAAGGCAGGAACACCAGGGATACCGGTTACTGGGTATATAATAGGTGACCAACCGAAGTGTGAATTGGTATATATGCCAAAACACTCATCATCCGAAAGGAGGGCTTGAAAAAGTAAATCGACTTACAGGATGGACATTCGACTCCGCAACGGGAAAACGAATCTTACTCAAATGGGGAAGGACAAAAGACTTCAACCAAAGAGTGCATGAGATATATTATCCATTACCGTCAGAACATGGATAGTATACTCGCATGAGATACATTATCTATTACCGTCAGAACGTAGATAATATACTCGCATGGAAGGAACACCAGGGATACCGGTTACTGGGTATATAATAGGTGACCGACCGAAAACGTGAATTGGTTTTTACTGCCAACACACTCATCATCCTGTAGGAAGCAAAACGCACACTTATTAAAGGATGGATATTCGATTCTACAAAGAATACGAATCTTACTCCATTGGGGAAAATCAACAAAGGACTCCAACCAAAGAGCGCATGAGATATAATATTCATTACCGTCAAAACATGAATAATATACTCGAAAAGGAAGAGACACTAGAGATACCGGTTACTGGGTATATAATAGGTGACCAACCAAAAAGAGAAACAATTGTTACCAGCAACAACAGGGTAGACGAAAGATAACTCGCAGGGGGTAAATTGCAAGCATACGGCAATTATCCATGAGACATATCACCGGTTACTGGGAGATACGCTCAACAAGGGGAAACAATGAACATTTGATTCCGCAAAAAGGAAATACGAAACTTACTCGACTGGGGAAACACAACAGGTCTCGACTGAAGAGTGCATGAGATATATTATCCATTACCGTCAGAACGTGGATAACACACTCGCATGGAAGATTATCCACAACCGGTTACTGGGTTAATAAAGGATAAATCAATCGAAAAGAAAGGCATCGGGATACCAAAACTAGGTATATAAAGATGACCGATCAAAGGGAGCAACAATCATTACCAATCAAACGGGTAAATGAAAGAGGACTCACAGGGGATGCACTGATAAAAATCAATGATCCTGGGAACAAATCACTGGCAAACGGTGAAAAGACCCGCTGAGGATAAAATTGCTAGCATACGGCAATTATCCACAAAAAGACTTGCTGGGAAATACAACTGCTTACTCAGAGCAATTACCCAAAAGCAAGGAGGGAATATCAACATCGAACACTGGATATTGATAACCAAAAAGATGGGATTATATCTACCGAATACTGGGTAGAAAACCACGGACGAGTAACCGCCATCGGTTAGGATGAACGACAAGGTCAACTCACAAAGGGGAGAACAAAGGATTTACAACTACCGAATACTGGGTAGAAGACCAAAGACTCTGGCTGAGGAAACGAGATGTTTATCACTACCGACTACTGGGTAGAAAACCAAAGACTCAGCTAAGGATAAAATTGCTAGCATATGGCAATTATCCACAAGAAAGCACAGACTCCGACAGGGAGACAATAACAACATAGGATTTACAACTACCGAATACTGCGTAGAAGACCGCAAAATCCACCATCAACCAGAATGAACCACAAAGGTTACCTCTGCTAGGGGAAAAGAGATAGGACTTACATCTACCGGATACTAGGTAGAGGGCCACAACTCTGATGAGGATAACAGAATTAGGGTTTACGACTACCGGATACGGGGTAGAAAACCAAAGCCTCTGCGTAGGGAGTGAAAGGATCGCAATTCCGCACGGGGAAACAAAATAGGGTTTATAACAAACCACAAATTGTTGGAGAGCAAGAAAATAGGATTTACGACTACCGAATACAGGGTAGAAAACCACCAAAAACCTGCTGAGGAACAACAGGTTCACAAATACCAATCTCTGGGTAAACAACCACAGAGTCCGCAAAGAGGGAAAAAAGTACACAGGATTTACAACTACCGGATACTGAGTAGAAAACCAAAAAGATAGGACTTATAACTACCGGTTACTGGGTAGAAGGCCCACAACTCCGCTGGGGATAAAATGGACTATTGCCGGTTACTGGGCAATTTACTCATTTATTCCACAGGAAAGCACAGGAGACAGTTGAAAAAGGGCCAATTCATGATCAAACAAAAAAGGAAAACTGAATCAAGACTCGTCCTAATGAGGATATAACTCAATAGGGCAAACCCATCCCAATATATGTGTTGGGAGGAAACGGAAACAACCGTCATCCACGAGGATATATCTCAGTGGGGAACTGCAGAAGGAATGACAGACACTTTTTGCTTAAGGGGTTGACTCTATATTGAGAGATTAAACACCCGACATCTGCTTGGAGAGATCTACTGGAGAGATCTGTATCACCAATAGCAGGAGATAACAAACAAAAGATATATGGCAAAAAATGCAACATGAATATCTGAATGTTGAAAGTATGCATGAATATGCGTGATTTATGTTTGATGAATGCTGACAAAACAGACATTTCTAGCACAAACAGGTCCAGGGATCAAAAACCCGGTACTACACTTCTAGAGGAAAACCCAAGAAAACCAACTGGAAAGCCAATCTGCCGGAGATCTGAATGCTAAAAAGCAAAGATCTGTTGGGAAAATCAGAGATATCAAGAAATCACAAAATCTCTGAGTGATGGATCATCAATCAACCCAACTGGGGAACAGAAGTTCACAACAGGCAGAAACTGCCACAAAGACAAATCTGTTGGGGAAGTGGAGAAATCCCGAGATTTCTGCAGGGGGATCATCAGTCTCAACTGGGAAACAAGAGCTCACTGCACAAGCAAGAACTGCTGAAGAGAACAAAACACACAAGTAGAATTTGGCCGCACAAGCAACTCTACTGGGGATATTGTCAATAACTCCAATGGGGACGAACCCACTGAGGGAAAATAGATCACATAAGTAGATTCTGCCACACAAGCCACTCTACTGGGGATCAAAAGCATCAGGAAATCAATCCAATCTCTGCAGGGGAGAAAACCACTCACAGGTACAATACACCACCACCAATCTACTAGGGATTTATCTGAGGCAGAGAAGGAGAGCTGGGGATCAACCACCAAAGACTGAACCTTCCAAAAGGAACCACAACTGCTGAGGAGGCAAGAATCACTGCTCTGCTGAAGGGAAAAGAGGTAAAAGCCTTAACAAAACACTCTGATGGGGAGAGATAGCATAGATGAAGTACATCATACCAACAACTCCGCTGGCGACTTTACTGAGGAAAGTGACGAAGTACCGGGGTGTCAACCTACCAACTACTGAATCTTCCGAACGGAAAGCAGCCATGCTGGGGAGAGAATATTGTTGGAGAGGAAAACTGAAGTTTCCAACAAGCACTCTGATCTGGGAACACAAAAATCTCAACAGAAGCTCTGATTAGGGAACAACCCCAACAACGATCTGGAGAAAGAGGATACAACCATGCTAGGAAATATGAATAAATGTCTTACCCTGTTGGAAATCATGCCACCCTTGGGAGAGCACTGAGAAATTCTTAAGTATCCTTTCATCATTGTGAATGTTCACTTTGTTAAAAAAACAATTTTGAAAAATTATTTGTTTAAAACAATGACATTTTATCAATTAAAACATGCAAAACATTTATTGAATTGAAACAAATAAGAATGCAAATAATTGGATAAAAGCTCAAATTTATTTGATGGAATGGTAGTCTGCAAATGGCGAGACTCCATAGATCTGTACAAATTTGAAATCGGTGATATATATTAGAAGAGGGCTACATTGAACATAATGACCATTTCTCTACCAATTTGAATCCGATGTATTCGAAGCCTCAGTTGACAACGAATCAAGAATCTCTGACGAACAGACAGCTGTGGAACAGAAAGTCTTGTCAGGATGCAGTTACTTGCCAAATCCCTAATTTTTGCCTAGATTGCCCAGGGCGAGGTACTCAATCTAGCGGGACGCAAATATCTTTTTTTTCATGTCTCTGACTTTTGCCTGGATCACCCTTTCGGGTTTTCCACCGAGACGCTCATTTTTGCCTAAGCCGCCCTTTCGGGTTTTCAACTTAGCGAGCTATTCTGTTTTTATTTTTAGGCAAAGTATTTCTTGACTGCATCTGAATTCACAGGACGAGTGAAATCCTCCCCATCCCTAGTTGTGAGCATCAAAGCACCACCTGAAAAGGCTCTCTTGACAACATATGGACCTTCATAGTTTGGAGTCCACTTGCCCCTGGAATCGGGCGCGAAAGACAAGACTTTCTTGAGCACGAGGTCACCTTCTCGGAACACACGAGGCTTGACCTTCTTATCGAATGCCTTCTTCATTCTCTGTTGATATAACTGTCCATGGCACATAGCAGTCAATCGCTTCTCTTCGATCAAATTCAGTTGGTCATAACGACTCTGAATCCATTCAGCATCAGTCAACTTGGCTTCCATCAAGACTCTCATTGATGGGATCTCCACCTCTACTGGGAGCACAACCTCCATGCCGTAAACAAGAGAGAAAGGGGTTGCCCCTGTTGAAGTGCGGACAGATGTACGATATCCATGCAAAGCAAATGGCAGCATCTCGTGCCAATCTTTGTACGTAACAACCATCTTCTGGATAATCTTCTTGATGTTCTTGTTAGCAGCTTCAACAGCCCCATTCATCTTGGGTCTGTAAGGAGAGGAATTATGGTGTGCAATCTTGAACTCAGCGCACAACTCTTCCATCATCTTATTGTTCAGATTAGATCCATTATCAGTAATGATCTTATCTGGCACACCATAACGACATATCAGCTGATTCTTGATAAACTTCACGACCACCTGCCTGGTCACATTCGCATATGATGTGGCTTCAACCTATTTGGTGAAGTAATCAATTCTATGAGAATAAACCTGTGTCCGTTGGACGCTTTCGGTTCAATCATGCCGATCATGTCAATTCCCCACATAGAGAAAGGCCATGGTGATGAAATCACATTCAAAAGTGTCGGAGGAATATGAATCTTATCCGCGTAAATCTGACACTTGTGGCATTTCTTCACATATTTGCAGCAGTCAGACTCCATTGTCAGCCAATAGTAGCCTGCTCTCAACATCTTTCTAGCCATGGCATGTCCATTGGAATGAGTACCAAATGAACCCTCATGGACCTCAGTCATCAACAGGTTTGCTTCGTGTCTATCCACGCATCTGAGCAAAACCATGTCAAGATTTCTCTTATAAAGCACTTCACCACTGAGGTAGAAACTGCCTGACAACTTTCTCAAAGTTTTCCTATCTTTCACAGATGCCCCAGGCGGGTAGACCTGGTTCTGGAGGAAATTCTTGATATCAAAATACCAAGGCTTGTCATCATTCACTTCTTCAACTGCAAACACGTGAGCTGGTCTATCCAAGCACATCACGGTGATGTTGGGAACTTCATTCCAATATTTGACTACAATCATGGAAGCAAGCGTAGCAAGAGCATCTGCCATCCGATTATCCTCTCGAGGAATATGATGAAAGTCAACTTCTGTAAAGAACGTTGAAATCCTCCTCGCATAATCTCTATACGGAATGAGACCGGGCTGATTCGTCTCCCACTCACCCTTGATTTGATTGACAACTAGGGCTGAATCACCATACACATCGAGATGCTTGATCCTCAAATCGATGCATTCTTCCAACCCCATAATACAGGCTTCGTATTCAGCCATGTTATTCGTGCATTTGAAAGTTAGCCTTGCTGTGAACGAAATATGTGTGCCCTGAGGAGTAATGATTACTGCCCCAATTCCATTTCCGTACTGATTCACAGCGCCATTAAACACCATCGTCCACCTGGAACCAGGTTCCGGACCTTCATCAAGTGTAGGCTCATCACAATCTTTCATTTTCAAATACAGAATCTCCTCGTCTGGGAAGTCGTACTGAACAGACTGATGATCTTCAATCGGCTGGTGCGCTAAATGGTCAGCTAAGATACTACCTTTGATAGCTTTCTGAGCTTGATACTCAATATCATACTCAGACAACAACATCTGCCAACGGGCAATCCTCCCAGTTAAAGCAGGCTTCTCGAAGATATACTTGATTGGATCCATTCTGGATATCAACCAAGTTGTATGATTTATCATGTACTGGCGTAAACGCTTAGCAGCCCAAGCCAAAGCACAACACGTCTTCTCAAGCATAGAGTATCGAGACTCACAATCAGTAACTTCTTACTCAGGTAGTAGATAGCAGATTCTTTCTTTCCAGATTCATCTTGCTGACCGAGGACACAACCCATCGAATCTTCAAGAACAGTCAAATACATGATCAGAGGTCTTCCTTCTACAGGCGGAGACAAGATCGGAGGTTCAGACAGATACTCTTTGATACTGTCGAAAGCTTTCTGGCAATCTTCGGTCCAATCATGAGCCTGATCTTTCCGAAGAAGCTTGAATATCGGCGCACATGTGGCAGTCATGTGGGATATAAATCTGGAAATATAGTTCAAGCGGCCAAGAAAACCTCGGACTTGCTTTTCAGTTTTGGGCGCAGGCATCTCTTGTATTGCTTTGACCTTTGCAGGATCAACTTCAATACCTCTTTCGCTGACAACAAAACCCAATAACTTGCCGGAACGGACTCCAAATGTACATTTGTTCGGATTCAGACGAAGCCTGAACTTCCTCAGACGCTGAAAAAGCTTTAACAAATGCTCAACATGTTCAACTTCCGTTCGGAACTTAGCAATCATATCATCGACATAGACCTCTATCTCCTTGTGCATCATATCATGAAACAAGGTAGTCATAGCACGTTGATACGTGGCTCCGGCGTTCTTCAAACCGAAGGGCATCACTCGATAACAGAATGTTCCCCAAGGTGTGATGAATATTGTCTTCTCCATATCCTCGGGTGCCATCTTGATTTGATTATATCCGGAAAATCCGTCCATAAACGAAAAGACCTTGAATTTAGTTGTATTGTCTACCAACATATCAATGTGTGGTAGAGGGAAATCATCTTTTGGACTAGCTTTATTCAAATCTCTGTAATCAACACACATACGGACTTTTCCGTCCTTCTTAGGCACAGGCACAATATTGGCCACCCATAGAGGATATGTGGAAGTCACCAGAAACCCCGCATCAATTTGCTTTTGAACTTCCTCTTTGATCTTCACTGCCATATCTGGATGAGTTCTTCTGAGCTTCTACTTCACAGGCACGCACTCAGGCTTCAGAGGCAGGAAATGTTGCACAATATCTGTATCTAGACCCGGCATGTCTTCATACGACCAAGCAAAGATATCAGAATATTCTCGTAGCAAACTGATCAACCCCTTTTTGACAGACTCTTCAAGAAGTGCCCCAATCTTCACCATCCGAACACAATCCTCAGACCCCAAGTTGACTATTTCCAGATTCTCAAGATGCGGCTGAATGATCTTCTCTTCGTGCTCAAGAAGACGGGTAATCTCATCAAGAATCCCTTCAACATCATCTTCCTCCGCCTCGAATACAGGGAATTCAAAATTGGGAGATGGCGTTGGATCATTATGTTCAATGGGTTTTAGAATCAACCTGCATAATGATTTTGGATAATAAAAACTTTAGAATTTAAACAAGCAAATTATTATGCAGATGAAAAGATTGCTTTTTTAGGGTTTTTTGTGATCACCGATTTCATGCAAAAAGCAAAAAGTGAAAACAAATGGAAAAACAAATGTTTAACATGAATTCATTGAATGAAATATCATTGTATAAATGCTGCCAACAATGTCATCACTTCTCCTTTTGGCATGGGAGAAGGGTTTTTTAACAAAGTGAACATATTACTCTGATATATGAATGACTGTAGGAACATCTACAGCGACCCAATTGTGGCAGATCCCGCCAGGGATAACAAAGTTGCCAGTATCCTCTGCATCCTCTTCCAGAATAGCAACAGTTTCCTCAGCTTGATCGGCGTGGATGAACCCTCCACTCTTGAACAGTCCTTTCTCATTGAAGACCCCAGAAGAATAGCCAATGCCAGCCCGGGACTTATTATCTTCAAGCTCGATCATCTTCCCTAACCCAGCAACTGCACCACATTCAATGGCCAGTTTTGCATCACGATAGGAAGCAAATGATGGAGACTTCTTCTCAATCGGCTCAGCAATAGATAAATCTTGGAAAGGCGTTCCAACTTCATCTTCAGCATCAATATATGAGAAAGAAGATAAGTGGCTAACCAGGAGAGCCTTTTCTCCCCCTACCACAACCAGTTTCTTATTCTTAACGAATTTCAGCTTCTGGTGTAGGGTGGATGTCACGGCGCCAGCCTCGTGAATCCATGGTCTACCAAGGAGACAGCTATAAGATGGGTGGATATCCATAACCTGAAAGGTAACTTGGAAATCACTTGGTCCAATCTTGATTGGGAGATCAACTTCCCCAATTAGTGTCTTACGCGACCCATCGAAAGCTTTCACAACAACACCACTCTGCCTCATGGGAGGCCCTTGATACGACAATCTAGAAAGAGTGGTCTTTGGCAATACATTCAAAGATGACCCAGTGTCCACCAGCACATTGGACATGGCGTCTTTCTTGCAATTCATGGATATATGTAAAGCGATTTTGTGGTCTCTTCCCTCCTCAGGGAGATCAGCGTCACAGAAACTCAAAGTGTTGCAAGCAGTGATGTTTGCAACAATACTATCAAACTGTTCAATGGTGACGTCGTGATCAACATAAGCCACGTCCAAAACTTTCTGCAGAGCCTCCCTATGGGGTTCTGAATTCAGAAGCAAAGATAACACAAAGATCTTGGACGGCGTTTGTAGAAGCTGGTCTACAACGTTGTACTCACTCTTCTTGATGAGCCTCAGCATCTCATCACAGTCTTCCTTCACAGTGCCACTAGGGCCAACAGAAGAAGTAGGAGTCTTTTGTACAGAGGAGGGTTTAACAGCAAGTGCCGGATTCGGAGGATCAACAACATTCCCAACCGGACGCTCAACAGAGTCAGCGTTAGCCTGCGGCTTCGGTGCTGAAAACACACGACCACTTCGGGTCAATCCGCTCACATCAGCAATGCTAACAACAGAGGATGAAGGCAACGACACTTCTTTCCCATCTTCCACAGCAACAGGATTATAGCGGAAGGGAACAGCTTTATCTGAAGAATAAGGCACAGGGCCTGCAGGCTTGATCACCAAAGAAGGAGAGACCTTCTGCTTGCTACCATCATAATGGATGACAACAGGCTCAGGAATTTTGAACACCGGGGAAATCACATTCACCTCTGGTTCGTCTTCATCAACATTTCTGTTTTGAAGAATCTCAATGGTACCATCATCTAGCAACTCTTGCAGCTCTCTGCGCACTTGGCGACAACCCAGACGATTGACAGAGCAGATACGGCATTTGTCATGGTCGTGCTCCATATGACTGTAATCACACAGTAGACGATGCAACTCAACCAATGACTGTCGAATATGACTTACATATTTGACCTTATACTTGCCAAGGCAACCCTGGACCATGTTAACCGACTTCCCATGCTCAGGCAATGGGTTCTTCGTAACATTGGGGCCTGAGTCCTCAAAGCTCAGAATGCCGTATCTCATAAGGTCTTGAACCTTAGTCTTTAATGGATAGCAGTTGTCTACATTGTGACCCGGAGCACCGGAATGATAAACACAATGCTGGTCAGGCTTATACCACCACTGCGGGTTAGCAGGTACAGCCGGAGGCTCTCTGAGAGTAATCAATTTCCGCTCTATTAAAGAGGGATATAGCTCAGCGTATGACATCGAAATCGGATCGAAAGTGATCTTCTTCCTCTCATAACCCAAATTAGCCTGATTACTGTTGCGAGGCTGGTAAGCCTGTTGCTGAAGACGATGCTGCTGCTGATACTGAGGTTGTTGTTGATTGGAATGCTGATATTGCTGATTATCACGGAAGACAGGTGCTATGTGAGCCACTTGATGCTGATTGCTGGCATGACGCACAGGCTTCCTCTTGGCAGAGGGTCTTCGGGGTTTGACATGGGATTGCACGGCATGTGCCTCCCCATCTTTCTTCTTAGCAAACGCCCCATACCGCTTGCTAGAAGAGCCTTCATCTTTGGATAACCATCCTTCACGGACTCCTTCCTCCAATCGCATCCCCATGTTCACCATCTCGGTGAAGTCAGAGGGAGCACTAGCGATCATCCGTTCATAGTAAAATGAACTCAAAGTCTTCAAAAAGATCTTAGTCATTTCCTTCTCTTCCAGCGGAGGAGTAATCTGAGCTGCCAGCTCTCGCCACCTTTGGGCGTATTCCTTAACTGTCTCTTTGTCCTTCTGGGACATGGCTCTGAGCTGATCCCGATCGGGAGCCATATCCATGTTATACTTGTACTGCTTGACGAAGGCTTCGCCAAGATCGTTGAAGGAACGGATGTTTGCACTATCCAGGCTCATATACCACCGAAGAGCTGCACCGGACAAACTATCCTGAAAATAATGAATCAACAGCTGATCATTATCCGTCTGAGTAGACATTTTCCTGGCATACATAACCAGGTGGCTGAGCGGGCAGGTGTTCCCCTTGTACTTCTCAAAGTCAGGGACTTTGAATTTGACGGGTATCTTAACACCGGGAACCAAACATAATTCAGCAGCAGACTTGCCGAACAAATCCTTCCCTCTAAGGGTCTTCAATTCCTTGCGGAGTTCAAGGAATTGGCCGTTCATCGCGTCCATCTTTTCATTAACATCTGGGCCCTTAGACGGCTCAGAATGATAGATGGTGTCGTCTACCCTGGGAACGGTATGCACGACAGGAGGAGGCACAGCAATGACCGGGCTAGATGCCGGCATGGAAGCAAATGTAGGAGCGGGAATATCAGGCATAAAACCAGGAGGCATACCCCACGGAAACCCGCTGGCATGGCTGGCATGAAATGGGCACTGGCAGCTGGCACTGTTGAGGAAACCACTTCAGATATAACAGTCCTCTGGGGAGGAGTTGCAGGAGGTGGAGACGGTTGGTTCTGAGCAGCTAAGAACTGCTCCATCAGAGCGCTCAGTCTGGCGACTTCTTCTTTCAGCTCTCGGTTCTCTTGCTCAAGTTGATCCATCACTCTTGCAGAGTTGGCTCTAGTGTAGTACCGATGAGTCAGCTTGTCTTCAAAATAAATGAAGAGCACAGAGTTAGGCCACAGACAAGAAGACCGGAACAACACCTGCTTATGAAAAATGATGCATGCAATGCTCGTGCAGATGATTTATTTTATTTTTGAAGGAACTTTTAGGGTATTATTTGCAAATTTTGAATATTTATCATTTTAATCGCATATGGAAAATATCTCATCAAATATAATTGAGCAAAGAAGTACAGCATTGTTAATTATTACAGGAGAGAAGGAAAATAAACATCCTATGGATCCCTAGAAGCTCGGGATGCTGGAAGATAAGCTGCACGAAGCCTCTTAATCTCTCTCTCATATGCTGCTTCCATATCCGCCTTATCTTTGGCGAGTCTGTCATACCTCCTTTTCCAAAACTTGGAAGACTGAGGAAGTAGAGAAGTCTAAGTATCATCAGGATCGTCAATGACCTGATGCTCGAGAAACTCGATCATGGCATCTTTCTCCTTCAGCTGTTGAAGCAACTCTTCTCTTTCACGGATCCAGGCACGTGAAAGGTCTTCGTCTCTCAACTCCTCTACACCTTGGTTAGGGAGGGTTGAAGGCCCAGCCACAACCAACGGTGTAGGTCTCGGATAATCATAAGCCATGAGATACTCAGATGCTCTCTTCCTCACCCAAGTAGTGTATGGCTCCAAAGCAATGCAGTTCTTCGGACCCAATTCACTTCTACCCTTCTTGTGAATCTTGCGCCAAGCGCGAACCATCCTGGCTTTCAGACCTTGGGGATCTTTACCCTCCTGAAAGAACACACCTTCTAACAGAATGTTATTAGGTTTATCCTTTAGGGGGAACCCAAGCTGACGACGTGCTAACGCAGGGTTGTAGCTAATCCCACCACATGTACCAAGAAGAGGCACATTGGAGAATTCACCACAAGAATCAATGATCTGGACACCGTTATATGCACGATCATACCAAGAGATATCATCATTAGTGAGAGACATGAGTCTCGTAGACCACCGTAGACATCCCTTGTTCTCCTTGAAAGCGACCGTCTGAGGTAAGTGTGAAATAAACCACTTATACAACAGAGGCAAACAGCACACAATAGCACCACTACCCTTCGCATTCCTCAGATGCAAAGAGAAATAGGTATCACCCAACAGAGTCGGAACAGGATTAAGAACAGAGAAGATCCTAATAGCGTTCACATCCACAAATTTGTCGATGTTGGGGAATAATACCAATCCATAGATGAGAAGCACGAATATAGCCTCAAAGGCATCCTCACTCATGGCCTTCCCATGAACGGTAGCTTGAGCGATGAGGAACTCAGAAGGAAGACCTTGAATTCCACCTTTGGTAGTCATAGGAGCCTTAACCAAGGATTCATCTATGTGCAACAAGTCTGCGATCTCTCGAGAAGTAGGAATACTCTCCAAGCCACTGAACGGCACCTGGTCCAGAATCGGAATACCCACAAGATGAGCATACTCCTCAAGGGTAGGCAACAACTGAAAGTCTGGAAAAGTGAAGCAGTGATACAGAGGATCATAGAACTGAACCAGAGTTCCCATTAGTCCTTCATCAGCCTGAGTAGTCAGCAGAGGCAGAAGCTTCCCATAACGAGCTTTGAAACCCAAGGGATCTAATACATAAGATGTCAGATTCCTTAACTCTTTCAGATCGGGTTGTCTAAAGCTGTACTTCTTTGTATGCCTTTTTGGTCTTTCCATATCTAAAAAATTTGCAAATAAACCCCTTAAGTTCCTTGAAAATTTTCTTTTTATCTGATGATATGGATGCAGATGAATGCATGAATGCATGAATGCAACAATCACACTCAAGGATCAAGCAAAGCACACCAGACAAAGGTCATGGGATGGCTCGTATTATCCTTAATATCAATCATCCATTTTGGTGGATTATGGTTTTCACCTTATCGACACCCAAGTTCCATCGATATTAACGATATACGAATGATTCAACCATCCTTAATATCAATCATCCATCTTGGTGGATTATGGTTTTCACCTTATCGACACCCAAGTTCCATTGATATTAACGATGGGTGAACGGATCAACCATGAATAACAGGTTTGTTGTGAGTCATGAGCATGGAGTCTCGGTTAAGAACCACCCAAAGGGAGTGTACTATGGTTTAAACCTGCCGAACATGTTCTACCAGAGGTTCCCATAGTCATCATCCCATCTTTCGAATATTATCGGAGGAACGAATACTCGTATTCCAAAAATATTCTCAAGAGAGACTCTTATGAGTGTAGTATCGCGTAACATTCGCATCAGATCTTACATCTGAACGACCTCCTCACTACGTCCTAAAAATAGGCCAAGATGGGCTTGGTAAACTAAGGTCCTTGGCTTCTACGGCACATATCGGAAGAATAATGCCTAACCACAAATAACTTGTGTGACATCATTAATCCAACATGACCTCCACCAAGTGAATGGACTTGCAAGTCAACTTGCTAAGGAATAACTCCACACAAGTCGACGAGACTATGCCATTCTCCTATCATAAGGTACACTCGAGTTCGGGTATAGAACTCATCTCACAGAGATCACCAAACAAGCAAGCAATTGATATATCAAGCAAATCAATCATTACAAGCAATACAGTAATCCCAAATTTGTACAAAAATATGTCATAAACAATATATCACAACAATTATGAAAAGTGGGCAAACCCACTAGGAAACATTCTCTATTTCCCCAACAGAGTCGCCACTTTTCTGTAGCGGTGTATTCATCACTTTATGATTTATCTACTAAATCAAAAGCAAATCATACAAAGATAGATTCGCCACCGCACTTTTATTTAACCAAAGGAATGGCTAAAAAGCGAACAAAAGCCTAAGAAGTTTTACACATAGAAAACTAATGAAAAAGGTACAGAGATCTGGGTAAGGGGGTAATTTTGCAAAGGGAAGGTGTTAGGCACCCAAAGCATCCTAGGTACTTCTAGGGAACCCTTTTCACAAATTGTTGCAAAAGATATTGTTTATGAAATATTTATTGTGCAAACATTGATTGGGAGGATGAGAAAAGAATATACAAGTTTTATTATTTTTGTGTTTGGATGGATAACCATTGCCTACGTACCTTTACAGGATCAAAACCTCGTAGTTCGGCTAAAAGATTTCCAAAACATGGGTGAATTGATTTTAAACAAAAGCCATAAGGTCTTTCATTATCCACGGGAGAAAACTCAACCTATACAACCACAAGTCCACCATGTGAGAAAAGCTTCAACTTGCTAGTGAGGGACCATGCCCTATAATAAGCAAGGAAGTCTTATAATTCAATCACTAAGGACAAAAGGTGAGATTCACATCAACCACTAAGATAATTGAGATCTATGGCTAATGTATGAAAACTTATCAAGAAAGTGGACTAGGCCACAAAACAATTGAATGAGTGGAATTAGTCAATTAGAATTATTCACAAAAACAAGTCAAAGTATGATTAGAATTCAATTCAAAAGAAGTATTGTGAAAATGAAGTTTGAAAAATCAAAGGCTTAAGGCCTAGGTTTCTAATTTGAAAAGAAATGAAAATGTTTGCACAATATTTTTTGGTTTGAGTTAACATGCAAATGGAGGTTTAAAGAACAACAAGGTGGGAGGTTAAGGGATGCAAAACTTCTTAGATGTTCACCTCTTGAGATCATATGTAGATGATCCAAGTGATTCCTTTGGAAAAGGCAACAAATGAATAACAAATAACCAACATAAATGGATACCGGATGCCAATCAACGGACTTACACCAATCTCGCAAAACAAAGATGGATACCGGATGCCAATCAATGGACTTACACCAATCTCCAAGGAATGATCATAGAAAACAATTGCCAATAGCTGGACTTACAATTGACTCCTCACAAGAAACAAATAACAAATGCAATAAGCAAGAGGAAACAAGTTGCCAACAAAATGTCACAAAATATGAACAATGATCATGAGATGATATACAATTAATGTTCAAAGATGAAAACAATGCACAGAGGCACACACAAACAATTATGCACATATGGGGAAACAAACAACAAGCAACCAATTAGCACACACTATACACAATCAATGGGCTCAAGCAAGGTTAGGCTTTAAAAACAAGCCAACTGGAATGGGGTGTTTTGAGCTCTTAACCCTAACATTGAGAGTTAGGGTGAAGCAGATGAAATGGAGATGAGGGGTGTGCCTCATAGCTCTTATCCCTGGCCTGGGAGAGCTTTAATCAATAGAAAGTGTGGGAGTTCAGAATGAGGGAACTCTTCTCCACATATGGTTGACTCTATAAGATCTTGGGTTCTTATTCACAATGCATCAACACATGGTGTGAGAAAAGTGAATGACACAACTGAATAGCAGGGGATGGATTACACATCCCTTCTATCTGCCAATTTCCACTTAAGAGGACTTAACCTGCTTGGCACAAAGATAAACAAACAAGAACATGGCCTCTTAAGGAGGGCTTCAGACAGGTGCCTGCCAATAACAGCAGGTCTTCCAGACTACATGAAGATTAGGGATTATACCTAAGTGGTATACCAACCACAAGCAAAAGCAAAGCAAAGTTCAAATGAACTTAAAGCAACTTAGGTACCTGTGTAAACCACTAAACAAAACAGTACAACTCAGACAAACAGACAATAGTCAATAACAAACAGACAATCCCAATGTACAAAGTATAAGCCATAAGGCAAACACAAGTGAGTTAACATCAACCTACAAAACAGCAAATGTTAGCAATCAATAGCAAATATCAATATTCAAATGATGAAGCATCATCAACCATGGACTATTGGATGCTTGAACCTGAAATTCAAAGCTCACATGTAAGTAACAAACCACTAGGTCAAAGCCTAGGGTCAAAGGTGAAGAAAAAATTCAAAACAGGAGCTGAAATTCAACACAATGAAACTTCAAACACATATTAACATGTCCTAAAAAGGATCACATCAAAATCATTAATCAAAGGCATTTCATGATCAAAAGAAGTCAAAGGCAATTTCAAAGCTCACAAATGATCATTATGAATGAAAATTCCAAAACAAAACAGAAATGATTCAAATAATTCTGGAAAATTTCATGAGCATTCGACACATCCAACATGATCATCATACAAAAAGTCATAAGCATCAAAGATCAATTGGCATGGAAATTAAATTGCACAAGTTGAACAACCAAATGTGTGACACAAATTGTCACACCATGCTAACACATGCATAAAACAGAAATGGTAAAGGGTAAAAATATCAAACCAAGCCTACGACATCCACCAATGTGTCTAGAATCATCATGTAAAATTTCATGTCCATTAGATTAAAATCAAGCATTTCACAATAGAAAGAGTAGAGCAAGGTCACAAAAGCACATATGATCAAAGAGTCTAATACCATTTAAAATCCAGCCATGCACAACTTCAAAATTTAACATCATTAAATTCTAGACATCCTAAGGATCAATTAGCAAAAAACCAGGCATTTTTTGGATCATTTTTCAATTTGTTGTGAATTTTTAAAGTTGGAAAAAATAATTGGAATCAAGACGATCACATGCATGTAATTTGGAGGGAAAGGCAGTAAAATGATGAACATTTAAAAATAATGATGTGCGCCAGAATCGAACTAGGTTGATTTTCAAATGTGAAGCGCGCGCACCAAAACGGCACCGTTTTGCAAAAACCCTAGCCAATTACCAGAATCCGTCGCTAACTATGAAGGATCCGTCGCAACCTATGAATCTTCATCTTCTTCATGAGGAAGAAGATGAACAGTGAAGAACTTCATACGATTTTCCAGAAATTTTTCCAGAAATTCCAAACAAATACATCAACATGAAGCATTTTCAATGGAGATCATAGATCAACAAACATCTAATCCTAATTCATCATAACAAGAGAGAATCGATGAGAAACATTTTTGGATGCAAAACTTTAATCACACATATCTTGCTCAATAATGCACCAATTCACACGATTTTTAGCTCAGAATCATCAGGAAAACAAGATCTACCAGAATATGTACATGAATTGCAAAATTAAAAGGTTCGAAAATTGACCTCCTGAAGAGCAGAATCTTGGAAATGCACGATCCACAACTTGTATTGATCCAAATCCAGTCCAGA
The DNA here is from genome assembly GCF_024323335.1 of Lathyrus oleraceus. Lineage (NCBI taxonomy): Eukaryota > Viridiplantae > Streptophyta > Magnoliopsida > Fabales > Fabaceae > Lathyrus > Lathyrus oleraceus. The sequence goes on from NC_066581.1 coordinate 423,925,439, forward strand.
ATGCTTGTGATGATGTTTGATGAAGAAAAGAAAGCTTGAACACGTGTAGATCTAGCTTAATCCTGAATTTCCATTTTCAACTTCATGAGCTTCAACTGCTTGATTCTTGCACGAATTCAACAAACCAACACTTGATTCACAATCTATCCAAGTTACTGATCATGAATCTTCAACAAAAACAAGGTGTTATGTTGAAGAATTTTGAATTTTGATTTGAAGAAAATTTTTGGAGAGAGATGAAAACTAGATCTAGAAAGGGTGAATTGTGATTAACCCTCTTTCAATTCTGTTATGTTTTAGTATATATATGCTTTCCTAATCAACTTGCTAATCCATAATTAACTTGGTTAATGAAAATAAGGTGTTTTGCAAAAAATCAAAATTGCATGGTGCATGTAGTAAACCCACGTGAACAATACCACTCCCTTCATCAAAGTCACTTAAAATGATCTTTTAAACACAATGGCAATGGTAGAAAGTCCATACAATGCACCATTTTTGAATTTTGCAATTTCCCTCCAAAAAAGGCGTGGATATGCAAGTGATTATGTGATGAGATTTTATGTAATGTGATGCATGATTTGGGAATTATAGGTCAAGAGAAGAATATTGCAAAAAGAACCACTCAATTTGGAGTTGTGAATCAAAAGTTATGGCCATTTGAAGTTCCATGCACACTTGGAAATGATTGGGTCATATCTCCTCAACCATTCATCAGATGCTCATGATCTTGGACTTTTTGGAAATTTGAGAGGGAGATCTTCAACTTTCATGTTGAACAACATTTCATTTGAAGCTTCTTTGATGTTGGAAAGTTGAGTTGAAGTTGGATCAAAAACTTGCCATTTTTGGAAAGTTGAAATTATAGGTCACTTTCCATTTTTGAAAACTTTTGACTTGACCTCAAATTCTTCAACCTTGATCTTTGATATGATGAATAAGCATGATTTGAACATGAATGGGATGAAGAAACTCAATTCCCACTCTCAAAACCCACAATTGACTTTTCAGTTGACTGCATTGGCCCTTAGATGACCTGAAATTATTCTGATGAATTTGGGGCCTTTGCCACTTGGAAACTTGCTCCAAAATGAACCTATAGCTCACATAAGCTCCAAATAATGATCATATGATCCATATCTCAATGGAAACTTCATCTCTTGCACACAAGATTCACTTGAACTGCCTTGACTGTTGATTGCTTAAGCTGCAAGTAACAAAGGTTAATGACATATTTTTGTACAGGGAAGGAAGCAAGGTGTCCAATGATCCTTGAGGCAATGCTATGTTATGATATGATGCCATGAGGGATCTTAGGGGCAAAATTGGGGTCTTACAGTACCGTACCTTCGTCCGCACTTCAACAGGGGCAACCCATTTCTCTCTAATTTATGGCATGGAGGTTATGCTCCCGGTAGAGGTTGAGATCCCATCATTGCGTGTCCTGATGAAAGCCAAGTTGATATAAGTTGAATGGTGTCAGACCAGATTTGATCGGCTGAATTTCATTGAAGAGAAGAGGTTGACTGCCATGTGTCATGGTCAGTTATATCAGCAGAGAATAAAGAAAGCATTCGATAAGAAGGTCAGACCTCGCGTGTTCAGAGAAGGTGACCTTGTGCTCAAGAAGATTTTATCTTTCAAACTAGATTCTAGGGGCAAATGGACTCCTAATTATGAAGGCCCAAAAGTTGTTAAGAGAGTCTTTTCATGCGGTGCTTTGATTCTTACAACTATGGGTGGTGAAGAGTTCACACGTCCCGTGAATGCTGATGCAGTCAAGAAATACTTCGCCTAAAAATATAAGAACAGCTCGCTAAGTTGAAAACCCGAAAGGGCGGCTTATGCAAAAATGAGCGTCTCGGTGGATTGTAAACCCGAAAGGGTGATCCATGCAAAAGTTAGAGACATAAAATAGAAAGAATTATCCCGATAAATTGAGTACCCCACCTTGGGGAAATTTATGCAAAAATTAGGGATCGTGGCAAGTAACTGCATCCTGCTGATCTTCAGTCTTGAAGACATTCTTGAGCACAACCTTTGCTTCTGATTCGTCTTCAACCGAAGCCAACGGCACAGTGGATGTCAAAGTTGGTAGAAGGATTAGTGATCGTTGTATTTAATATAGCCCTTTTCCATGTAAATTACCATTTTTCAACTTTTGTAAAGATATATGGAGTCTTGTCATTTACAGACTACCATTCTATTAAATAAAGTTGAGCTTTTTATCTAATTGTTTTTATTATTATTTATTTAGCTAAATAGAATTAAATTTTATGATGATCATTTCGAAATCGAATTTTAAAAATCAAAAATCATGTTTTCTTAAATAATAAAAGAAATTACTTTTTAAAAGTAATCAATTTCATTTAAGGAATATCAACAGCGGTCTGAGAATATGTGAGCCCTAAAATGCGAAGCATTGTCAGTTTTCCCCAAGCAGTTGGCATGACCTTTGTTTCATCCCCATCAGCATTTCTGTATCTCCAGCCGAGTTTTGTTCGTTTCCCCAAGTGAGTTTGTGACTGCCTCCCTAGAGTTGTAGGCGCGTTGTCTCAGCAGTTTGTATTAAATCTAGCACAAGATTTATGCTTCCCCTCAAGTCTCCAATGGACTTCATTCAACATTGATCCTAGAGCAGTTGATGGGTCCTCTGTGAGGTTGTCTCCCATTTGATATGATGTTGACCTAAAGTTCCATGCAGAGTTGACAATTCAAATCCCCAAAAGATATGTCATCTTTTCCTAGTCAAGTTTGAGCCTTTGAGATGATTGATTCACGAGATTAGCTGAGTGTTGTATTGATGATTCAGATCAGTGACGTATGTATCCTTTGTGATCATTTTTTCAGCATAATGATCATATATACATATACATATACATTCATAAATTTCATTATTGCATTATTATTTACACATTGTGACTCATTATTTCTTTGATCCTCTGTTACGGTGGTATCCTTTTCCCCCATGCAGATTTGGTATGCTTGTCCTTTTTCAATTGTAGAGTGTCAACCCCTTAAGCAGAAAGAAGTTACCCTTTCTCATTCCCCACTGAGTTATTACCTTGTGGATGATTATTATTTCAGTTTCCTCCCCAGTTGATTATCTGGATGGAACCACTCCCCTTGAGCTATATCCTCATCGGGTTGAGTCTTTGATTGACCGTTTATTTCTAGATCTTACCTAGATAGATGATTTTGGTCCCCTGAGAGTCTATTACCCAGTAACTGGTAATATTCTTCTCAGTTTGCGAATATTTTGCTTTTTCCCAATGCCCGATAAAAGTAATCTATTTTTCCATCGGATATATTTTCACGTTTCCCTAGGAAGTCTATCCTTGATATGTTCATCCTGACCGATGACAGATATTTTCTTTTCCTGCTTCGAGTCTATCCTTGATATGTTCATCTTAACCAGTGACGGATATTCTCTTTTTTGGTATTCTACCCAGTAAAAAGGTAGTTGTAATCCCTATTTCCTTCCCCAGAGGGTTAATCCTTGATATGTTCATCCTAACCGATGACGGGTTCCTCCTCTTTGCGGTCTTCTGCCCATTAACTACTAGTTGTAAATCCTGCTTCCCCTCAGATTCTATCCTTGATATGTTCATTTTAATCGGTGACGAATATTCTCTTTTCAGTATTCTATCCAATAATTGATAGATGTAATCCCCATTTTCTTTCGGCAGTCTATCCTTGATATGTTCATCCTAACCGATGACGGATATTTTTCCCTTGTGAGTATATCCTTGATATGTTAACTTTAACCAGTGATGGATATTCTCTCCCTTTGGTCTTCTGCCCAGTAACGGGTAGTTGTAAACCCTATTTTGGCTTTTCCTCGGCAGGTTATTCTTACCCAGTAACTGGTAATGAATACACCTCCTGGTTTCCCTCAGCCAGTCATCCTTGATATGTTTACCCTAATCGGTAACGGATGTCCTCCCTGTCAGATTAGGTTATCCCCTATTTATAGCAGGGTATTCGTTACCTTTAGATTTATTGACTAAATCAAAATTAAATCATACAATTCGAGTCGCCACCGCACTTCTATTTATCCAAAGGAAAGGTTAGAAAGCGAACAAAAACCGAGAAGTTTGATCAAATCAAAAACTAATAAAAATGTTAGAGATTTGGGTAAGGGGGTTGGTTATGCAATGGGAAGGTTTTAAGCACCCAAAACATCCTTAATACTCTAAGGGAGCCCTTTTTAAAAATGTTGTAAGGTAGGACTGTATTTGTGAAAATATTTGTGCAAACATGATTGGGGAGATGAGAAAAGAATATACAAGTTATTTACAATTTTGTGTTTGAATGGATAAACCCATTGCCTACGTACCATCTTAAAAGGTAGGATCAAAACCTCGTAGTTCGGGGTAAAAATCTCAAAATAAGTTGGTGAATTGATTTGACAAAAGCCTTAAGGTCTTTTGTTATCAAAGGGAGAAAACTCAACCCAAAACCACAAATCCACCATGTGAGGAGGGCTTCAACATGCTAGTGAGGGGTTAACCCTATAATAAGCATGGAAGACTTATAGTCCAACACTAAGGATACAAGTGAGTATTATATCAACCTCTATGATAACTCAAACCTAATAGCTAATGTTTATGAAAAGCTTTAACACAAATGGTCATTGAAACCATAAAAACAATTGAGTGAGTTGGATTTACAAATGAAAAGTATTCACAAAATAAGGTCAAAGTTGACTTAAGATTCAATTCAAAATAAGTATTATGAAAAGAGTTTGAAAAAAATCAAAGGCATAATGCCTAGGTTTCTAATTTTTGAAAACAATGTTAATGTTTGCACAAAAAAGTTTGGCTTGGGTTAGAGTGGAGAGAAGAAGAGAAGGGCTAGGTCCTAAACATGCAAAGATGAGGGAAGAGAAATAAAACCACTTGGAGTTCCCTTCTTGAGATCATAAGATTGATCCAAGTTGCTCCTTTCCTTTGGACTTAGCTAGCAATAAGCAATTAACTCAAGAAATCAAGCAAATATTCAATCAAGCTCCTAGGAATCTTCCAATTGGCTTTTGTATCTCTTATCTTGGATGCTCATGATAATGGTTCTTCTAATTGGCTCAAGCTTGGGATCCCTATCACACAAGAACACACAAATCAAAAAGTTCCACAAGGCAATAAAAGAATGGACAAAAGTGAGTTTAGAATTAAGATCCTTTCAATTCATCTTCAAGATTAAGCTTTCTAAAGGCATGAGGCCTAGTTTCTCTTCAACATGTTTAGCATTCTAAAGGCATGAGACCTAGTTGCTCTTGAAACTTCATTTAGCATAGGTAAGATCCTAAATCTAAGTCCTTTCACCATTTGCATTGGGTTCACACAAACAAAACAAAACAAGCACAAGGCAATAGTATATACACAATAATGTGCTCAAGTGAGCAAAAGGCAAATTGCATAAGCATAAACATGAGCTCAAGTGAGCAAAGGGCAAAGGAAAATGAATTAATGAGCAAGAAATTAAATTGCATTAAATTAAATTGCATTAAAGTAAATTGCAATAATTAAATGCTTGAATTAAAAGTTAGTGATTAGTGGTTAGTGTTAGTGTGCCATAAGGCAATTTAGCGCTATGTTAAGCAATCGTAAGTGGACTAATGTAGTAGTCACACCTATCTGAGGCCGGTCAATAAAACTATATGCAAACAAACACAAGTTAGAGACCATGACTAATAAGCCAAGCTCCTACAACTTGCCATGCCAAAAGAAAAGAAAAATGACCTTGTATGGATTTAGGTTTTTTGCTTGACCAAGAAGCAACCTATCTCTAATGCAAAGTAATTCACTTGATCTTTGATCAAGATGAATTTGATTTGGATCAAAGAAGGTTAAGCCCCTCATATGTCAAGGCTAACCACCAATCATTAACTCATTGGTCAAAAAGAAAAAAGAAGAAGAAGAAGAAGAAATGGACTGTACATAATTGAAATTCAAATGACATAAGCAAAACACATTGACCAAACATGAATGGAATCAACATCAATCAATGGTAAACAGAAGTGAGATGAAGCTTAGAAGTCAAGAAACAACAAAAATATTTTTGGTATTTTTTTGGAATTAAATAATACTTGAAATAAAATGAACAAATAAAGGTCAAACTTCACATCCAATTCAAATCAACTTGGAAAAGTCCAATTGGATCATCATAAGTCTAACATGGTCAAACAAGGTTTGACGAAAAATTTCATCATTTTTTGAAAACAGGAACTAATTTTAAACAATTAAAAATGAAGAAAAATAACATAATTGGACTAAAATCTCAAATAAATATCAAATCAATTAAGAAATTGATGAGAATATTTTTCATAGATCCATCATCATCCAAAGATGTTAAGAAAATATTTTTGGCATTTTTGAATATTGAAAAGTATTTTAAATGAATTAAAAATAACCAGAAAAGAAATAATTCACAAAAGATATTAAATGGAATCACAAAAATAATTAAAAATCATTTTTAGAAACTAGAATTTAAGAGAAATTTTTTGCAATTGGTCCCATATTTTTGTGATTCCAAATAAAGAAGTTATGAATTTTTAAAATAAAATGGAATAAAAGAAAATTAAAATAGAAACTAAAAATAACAAAAATCCAGAGGCGTCAAATCTTGGTTCATTAATTGACGTGGCGCATCAAACAGCCAGGAAGCGCGCGTGCATGGTATACTTCAGTCAACAGCGAAGCACAAAGCATTTAAAAGAGTCAATTAAACCAAGAGCCAAGATTAGATCTGAAGCAATGGATCCAAGGGCCAGGAACTCATCCATGTGGGGACGGTGGTGGAAACCACCGTCTTCTCCGGTGAACCTCACTGTTTCCGGCCAGAGTTGCAGGTTTCACAACCTCAACCAAAACTCACGATCCATATACCATTCGAAAGATGGGGTTATGTACATCACCCCTGTACCCTTAATTTCTACTCAAGATCCCTATAGAGAAAGAAATCTGAGATAGAAAAATGAGGTGTTCAATCTGCACTTACTCAATTCACAAAATTAAAAGCATAAATCAATTGCCTCTCACATGAGGACTTCACAGGTACCAATCAAACCAAGCAATGCACTATATTAAGATGGGAGGTTAAAGGATGCAAAACTTCTTAGATGTTCACCTCTTGAGATCATATGTAGATGATCCAAGTGATTCCTTTGGAAAAGGCAACAAATGAATAACAAATAATCAACATAAATGGATACCGGATGCCAATCAACGGACTTACACCAATCTCGCAAAACAAAGATGGATACCGGATGCCAATCAATGGACTTACACCAATCTCCAAGGAATGATCATAGAAAACAATTGCCAATAGCTGGACTTACAATTGACTCCTCACAAGAAACAAATAACAAATGCAATAAGCAAGAGGAAACAAGTTGCCAACAAAATGTCACAAAATATGAACAATGATCATGAGATGATATACAATTAATGTTCAAAGATGAAAATAATGCACAGAGGCACACACAAACAATTATGCACATATGGGGAAACAAACAACAAGCAACCAATTAGCACACACTATACACAATCAATGGGCTCAAGCAAGGTTAGGCTTTAAAAACAAGCCAACTGGAATGGGGTGTTTTGAGCTCTTAACCCTAACATTGAGAGTTAGGGTGAAGCAGATGAAATGGAGATGAGGGGTGTGCCTCATAGCTCTTATCCCTGGCCTGGGAGAGCTTTAATCAATAGAAAGTGTGGGAGTTCAGAATGAGGGAACTCTTCTCCACATATGGTTGACTCTATAAGATCTTGGGTTCTTATTCACAATGCATCAACACATGGTGTGAGAAAAGTGAATGACACAACTGAATAGCAGGGGATGGATTACACATCCCTTCTATCTGCCAATTTCCTCTTAAGAGGACTTAACCTGCTTGGCACAAAGATAAACAAACAAGAACATGGCCTCTTAAGGAGGGCTTCAGACAGGTGCCTGCCAATAACAGCAGGTCTTCCAGACTACATGAAGATTAGGGATTATACCTAAGTGGTATACCAACCACAAGCAAAAGCAAAGCAAAGTTCAAATGAACTTAAAGCAACTTAGGTACCTGTGTAAACCACTAAACAAAACAGTACAACTCAGACAAACAGACAATAGTCAATAACAAACAGACAATCCCAATGTACAAAGTATAAGCCATAAGGCAAACACAAGTGAGTTAACATCAACCTACAAAACAGCAAATGTTAGCAATCAATAGCAAATATCAATATTCAAATGATGAAGCATCATCAACCATGGACTATTGGATGCTTGAATCTGAAATTCAAAGCTCACATGTAAGTAACAAACCACTAGGTCAAAGCCTAGGGTCAAAGGTGAAGAAAAAATTCAAAACAGGAGCTGAAATTCAACACAATGTAACTTCAAACAAATATTAACATGTCCTAAAAAGGATCACATCAAAATCATTAATCAAAGGCATTTCATGATCAAAAGAAGTCAAAGGCAATTTCAAAGCTCACAAATGATCATTATGAATGAAAATTCCAAAACAAAACAGAAATGATTCAAATAATTCTGGAAAATTTCATGAGCATTCGACACATCCAACATGATCATCATACAAAAAGTCATAAGCATCAAAGATCAATTGGCATGGAAATTAAATTGCACAAGTTGAACAACCAAATGTGTGACACAAATTGTCACACCATGCTAACACATGCATAAAACAGAAATGGTAAAGGGTAAAAATATCAAACCAAGCCTACAACATCCACCAATGTGTCTAGAATCATCATGTAAATTTTCATGTCCATTAGATTAAAATCAAGCATTTCACAATAGAAAGAGTAGAGCAAGGTCACAAAAGCACATATGATCAAAGAGTCTAATACCATTTAAAATCCAGCCATGCACAACTTCAAAATTTAACATCATTAAATTCTAGACATCCTAAGGATCAATTAGCAAAAAACCAGGCATTTTTTGGATCATTTTTCAATTTGTTGTGAATTTTTAAAGTTGGAAAAAATAATTGGAATCAAGACGATCACATGCATGTAATTTGGAGGGAAAGGCAGTAAAATGATGAACATTTGAAAATAATGATGTGCGCCAGAATCGAACTAGGTTGATTTTCAAATGTGAAGCGCGCGCACCAAAACGGCACCGTTTTGCAAAAACCCTAGCCAATTACCAGAATCCGTCGCTAACTATGAAGGATCCGTCGCTACCTATGAATCTTCATCTTCTTCATGAGGAAGAAGATGAACAGTGAAGAACTTCATACGATTTTCCAGAAATTTTTCCAGAAATTCCAAACAAATACATCAACATGAAGCATTTTCAATGGAGATCATAGATCAACAAACATCTAATCCTAATTCATCATAACAAGAGAGAATCGATGAGAAACATTTTTGGATGCAAAACTTTAATCACACATATCTTGCTCAATAATGCACCAATTCACACGATTTTTAGCTCAGAATCATCAGGAAAACAAGATCTACCAGAATATGTACATGAATTGCAAAATTAAAAGGTTCGAAAATTGACCTCCTGAAGAGCAGAATCTTGGAAATGCATGATCCACAACTTGTATTGATCCAAATCCAGTCCAGAATGCTTGTGATGATGTTTGATGAAGAAAAGAAAGCTTGAACACGTGTAGATCTAGCTTAATCCTGAATTTCCATTTTCAACTTCATGAGCTTCAACTACTTGATTCTTGCACGAATTCAACAAACCAACACTTGATTCACAATCTATCCAAGTTACTGATCATGAATCTTCAACAAAAACAAGGTGTTATGTTGAAGAATTTTGAATTTTGATTTGAAGAAAATTTTTGGAGAGAGATGAAAACTAGATCTAGAAATGGTGAATTGTGATTAACCCTCTTTCAATTCTGTTATGTTTTAGTATATATATGCTTTCCTAATCAACTTGCTAATCCATAATTAACTTGGTTAATGAAAATAAGGTGTTTTGCAAAAAATCAAAATTGCATGGTGCATGTAGTAAACCCACGTGAACAATACCACTCCCTTCATCAAAGTCACTTAAAATGATCTTTTAAACACAATGGCAATGGTAGAAAGTCCATACAATGCACCATTTTTTAATTTTGCAATTTCCCTCCAAAAAAGGCGTGGATATGCAAGTGATTATGTGATGAGATTTTATGTAATGTGATGCATGATTTGGGAATTAGAGGTCAAGAGAAGAATATTGCAAAAAGAACCACTCAATTTGGAGTTGTGAATCAAAAGTTATGGCCATTTGAAGTTCCATGCACACTTGGAAATGATTGGGTCATATCTCCTCAACCATTCATCAGATGCTCATGATCTTGGACTTTTTGGAAATGTGAGAGGGAGATCTTCAACTTTCATGTTGGACAAAATTTCATTTGAAGCTTCTTTGATGTTTGAAAGTTGAGTTGAAGTTGGATCAAAAACTTGCCATTTTTGGAAAGTTGAAATTATAGGTCACTTTCCATTTTTGAAAACTTTTGACTTGACCTCAAATTCTTCAACCTTGATCTTTGATATGATGAATAAGCATGATTTGAACATGAATGGGATGAAGAAACTCAATTCCCACTCTCAAAACCCACAATTGACTTTTCAGTTGACTGCATTGGCCCTTAGATGACCTGAAATTATTCTGATGAATTTGGGGCCTTTGCCACTTGGAAACTTGCTCCAAAATGAACCTATAGCTCACATAAGCTCCAAATAATGATCATATGATCCATATCTCAATGGAAACTTCATCTCTTGCACACAAGATTCACTTGAACTGCCTTGACTGTTGATTGCTTAAGCTGCAAGTAACAAAGGTTAATGACATATTTTTGTACAGGGAAGGAAGCAAGGTGTCCAATGATCCTTGAGGCAATGCTATGTTATGATATGATGCCATGAGGGATCTTAGGGGCAAAATTGGGGTCTTACAGTACCGTACCTTCGTCCGCACTTCAACAGGGGCAACCCATTTCTCTCTAATTTATGGCATGGAGGTTATGCTCCCGGTAGAGGTTGAGATCCCATCATTGCGTGTCCTGATGAAAGCCAAGTTGATATAAGTTGAATGGTGTCAGACCAGATTTGATCAGCTGAATTTCATTGAAGAGAAGAGGTTGACTGCCATGTGTCATGGTCAGTTATATCAGCAGAGAATGAAGAAAGCATTCGATAAGAAGGTCAGACCTCGCGTGTTCAGAGAAGGTGACCTTGTGCTCAAGAAGATTTTATCTTTCAAACTAGATTCTAGGGGCAAATGGACTCCTAATTATGAAGGCCCAAAAGTTGTTAAGAGAGTCTTTTCAGGCGGTGCTTTGATTCTTACAACTATGGGTGGTGAAGAGTTCACACGTCCCGTGAATGCTGATGCAGTCAAGAAATACTTCGCCTAAAAATATAAGAACAGCTCGCTAAGTTGAAAACCCGAAAGGGCGGCTTATGCAAAAATGAGCGTCTCGGTGGATTGTAAACCCGAAAGGGTGATCCATGCAAAAGTTAGAGACATAAAATAGAAAGAATTATCCCGATAAATTGAGTACCCCACCTTGGGGAAATTTATGCAAAAATTAGGGATCGTGGCAAGTAACTGCATCCTGCTGATCTTCAGTCTTGAAGACATTCTTGAGCACAACCTTTGCTTCTGATTCGTCTTCAACCGAAGCCAACGGCACAGTGGATGTCAAAGTTGGTAGAAGGATTAGTGATCGTTGTATTTAATATAGCCCTTTTCCATGTAAATTACCATTTTTCAACTTTTGTAAAGATATATGGAGTCTTGTCATTTACAGACTACCATTCTATTAAATAAAGTTGAGCTTTTTATCTAATTGTTTTTATTATTATTTATTTAGCTAAATAGAATTAAATTTTATGATGATCATTTCGAAATCGAATTTTAAAAATCAAAAATCATGTTTTCTTAAATAATAAAAGAAATTACTTTTTAAAAGTAATCAATTTCATTTAAGGAATATCAACAGCGGTCTGAGAATATGTGAGCCCTAAAATGCGAAGCATTGTCAGTTTTCCCCAAGCAGTTGGCATGACCTTTGTTTCATCCCCATCAGCATTTCTGTATCTCCAGCCGAGTTTTGTTCGTTTCCCCAAGTGAGTTTGTGACTGCCTCCCTAGAGTTGTAGGCGCGTTGTCTCAGCAGTTTGTATTAAATCTAGCACAAGATTTATGCTTCCCCTCAAGTCTCCAATGGACTTCATTCAACATTGATCCTAGAGCAGTTGATGGGTCCTCTGTGAGGTTGTCTCCCATTTGATATGATGTTGACCTAAAGTTCCATGCAGAGTTGACAATTCAAATCCCCAAAAGATATGTCATCTTTTCCTAGTCAAGTTTGAGCCTTTGAGATGATTGATTCACGAGATTAGCTGAGTGTTGTATTGATGATTCAGATCAGTGACGTATGTATCCTTTGTGATCATTTTTTCAGCATAATGATCATATATACATATACATATACATTCATAAATTTCATTATTGCATTATTATTTACACATTGTGACTCATTATTTCTTTGATCCTCTGTTACGGTGGTATCCTTTTCCCCCATGCAGATTTGGTATGCTTGTCCTTTTTCAATTGTAGAGTGTCAACCCCTTAAGCAGAAAGAAGTTACCCTTTCTCATTCCCCACTGAGTTATTACCTTGTGGATGATTATTATTTCAGTTTCCTCCCCAGTTGATTATCTGGATGGAACCACTCCCCTTGAGCTATATCCTCATCGGGTTGAGTCTTTGATTGACCGTTTATTTCTAGATCTTACCTAGATAGATGATTTTGGTCCCCTGAGAGTCTATTACCCAGTAACTGGTAATATTCTTCTCAGTTTGCGAATATTTTGCTTTTTCCCAATGCCCGATAAAAGTAATCTATTTTTCCATCGGATATATTTTCACGTTTCCCTAGGAAGTCTATCCTTGATATGTTCATCCTGACCGATGACAGATATTTTCTTTCCTGCTTCGAGTCTATCCTTGATATGTTCATCTTAACCAGTGACGGATATTCTCTTTTTTGGTATTCTACCCAGTAAAAAAGTAGTTGTAATCCCTATTTCCTTCCCCAGAGGGTTAATCCTTGATATGTTCATCCTAACCGATGACGGGTTCCTCCTCTTTGCGGTCTTCTGCCCATTAACTACTAGTTGTAAATCCTGCTTCCCCTCAGATTCTATCCTTGATATGTTCATTTTAATCGGTGACGAATATTCTCTTTTCAGTATTCTATCCAATAATTGATAGATGTAATCCCCATTTTCTTTCGGCAGTCTATCCTTGATATGTTCATCCTAACCGATGACGGATATTTTTCCCTTGTGAGTATATCCTTGATATGTTAACTTTAACCAGTGATGGATATTCTCTCCCTTTGGTCTTCTGCCCAGTAACGGGTAGTTGTAAACCCTATTTTGGCTTTTCCTCGGCAGGTTATTCTTACCCAGTAACTGGTAATGAATACACCTCCTGGTTTCCCTCAGCCAGTCATCCTTGATATGTTTACCCTAATCGGTAACGGATGTCCTCCCTGTCAGATTAGGTTATCCCCTATTTATAGCAGGGTATTCGTTACCTTTAGATTTATTGACTAAATCAAAATTAAATCATACAATTCGAGTCGCCACCGCACTTCTATTTATCCAAAGGAAAGGTTAGAAAGCGAACAAAAACCGAGAAGTTTGATCAAATCAAAAACTAATAAAAATGTTAGAGATTTGGGTAAGGGGGTTGGTTATGCAATGGGAAGGTTTTAAGCACCCAAAACATCCTTAATACTCTAAGGGAGCCCTTTTTAAAAATGTTGTAAGGTAGGACTGTATTTGTGAAAATATTTGTGCAAACATGATTGGGGAGATGAGAAAAGAATATACAAGTTATTTACAATTTTGTGTTTGAATGGATAAACCCATTGCCTACGTACCATCTTAAAAGGTAGGATCAAAACCTCGTAGTTCGGGGTAAAAATCTCAAAATAAGTTGGTGAATTGATTTGACAAAAGCCTTAAGGTCTTTTGTTATCAAAGGGAGAAAACTCAACCCAAAACCACAAATCCACCATGTGAGGAGGGCTTCAACATGCTAGTGAGGGGTTAACCCTATAATAAGCATGGAAGACTTATAGTCCAACACTAAGGATACAGGTGAGTATTATATCAACCTCTATGATAACTCAAACCTAATAGTTAATGTTTATGAAAAGCTTTAACACAAATGGTCATTGAAACCATAAAAACAATTGAGTGAGTTGGATTTACAAATGAAAAGTATTCACAAAATAAGGTCAAAGTTGACTTAAGATTCAATTCAAAATAAGTATTATGAAAAGAGTTTGAAAAAAATCAAAGGCATAATGCCTAGGTTTCTAATTTTTGAAAACAATGTTAATGTTTGCACAAAAAAGTTTGGCTTGGGTTAGAGTGGAGAGAAGAAGAGAAGGGCTAGGTCCTAAACATGCAAAGATGAGGGAAGAGAAATAAAACCACTTGGAGTTCCCTTCTTGAGATCATAAGATTGATCCAAGTTGCTCCTTTCCTTTGGACTTAGCTAGCAATAAGCAATTAACTCAAGAAATCAAGCAAATATTCAATCAAGCTCCTAGGAATCTTCCAATTGGCTTTTGTATCTCTTATCTTGGATGCTCATGATAATGGTTCTTCTAATTGGCTCAAGCTTGGGATCCCTATCACACAAGAACACACAAATCAAAAAGTTCCACAAGGCAATAAAAGAATGGACAAAAGTGAGTTTAGAATTAAGATCCTTTCAATTCATCTTCAAGATTAAGCTTTCTAAAGGCATGAGGCCTAGTTTCTCTTCAACATGTTTAGCATTCTAAAGGCATGAGACCTAGTTGCTCTTGAAACTTCATTTAGCATAGGTAAGATCCTAAATCTAAGTCCTTTCACCATTTGCATTGGGTTCACACAAACAAAACAAAACAAGCACAAGGCAATAGTATATACACAATAATGTGCTCAAGTGAGCAAAAGGCAAATTGCATAAGCATAAACATGAGCTCAAGTGAGCAAAGGGCAAAGGAAAATGAATTAATGAGCAAGAAATTAAATTGCATTAAATTAAATTGCATTAAAGTAAATTGCAATAATTAAATGCTTGAATTAAAAGTTAGTGATTAGTGGTTAGTGTTAGTGTGCCATAAGGCAATTTAGCGCTATGTTAAGCAATCGTAAGTGGACTAATGTAGTAGTCACACCTATCTGAGGCCGGTCAATAAAACTATATGCAAACAAACACAAGTTAGAGACCATGACTAATAAGCCAAGCTCCTACAACTTGCCATGCCAAAAGAAAAGAAAAATGACCTTGTATGGATTTAGGTTTTTTGCTTGACCAAGAAGCAACCTATCTCTAATGCAAAGTAATTCACTTGATCTTTGATCAAGATGAATTTGATTTGGATCAAAGAAGGTTAAGCCCCTCATATGTCAAGGCTAACCACCAATCATTAACTCATTGGTGAAAAAGAAAAAAGAAGAAGAAGAAGAAGAAGAAATGGACTGTACATAATTGAAATTCAAATGACATAAGCAAAACACATTGACCAAACATGAATGGAATCAACATCAATCAATGGTAAACAAAAGTGAGATGAAGCTTAGAAGTCAAGAAACAACAAAAATATTTTTGGTATTTTTTTGGAATTAAATAATACTTGAAATAAAATGAACAAATAAAGGTCAAACTTCACATCCAATTCAAATCAACTTGGAAAAGTCCAATTGGATCATCATAAGTCTAACATGGTCAAACAAGGTTTGACGAAAAATTTCATCATTTTTTGAAAACAGGAACTAATTTTAAACAATTAAAAATGAAGAAAAATAACATAATTGGACTAAAATCTCAAATAAATATCAAATCAATTAAGAAATTGATGAGAATATTTTTCATAGATCCATCATCATCCAAAGATGTTAAGAAAATATTTTTGGCATTTTTGAATATTGAAAAGTATTTTAAATGAATTAAAAATAACCAGAAAAGAAATAATTCACAAAAGATATTAAATGGAATCACAAAAATAATTAAAAATCATTTTTAGAAACTAGAATTTAAGAGAAATTTTTTGCAATTGGTCCCATATTTTTGTGATTCCAAATAAAGAAGTTATGAATTTTTAAAATAAAATGGAATAAAAGAAAATTAAAATAGAAACTAAAAATAACAAAAATCCAGAGGCGTCAAATCTTGGTTCATTAATTGACGTGGCGCATCAAACAGCCAGGAAGCGCGCGTGCATGGTATACTTCAGTCAACAGCGAAGCACAAAGCATTTAAAAGAGTCAATTAAACCAAGAGCCAAGATTAGATCTGAAGCAATGGATCCAAGGGCCAGGAACTCATCCACGTGGGGACGGTGGTGGAAACCACCGTCTTCTCCGGTGAACCTCACTGTTTCCGGCCAGAGTTGCAGGTTTCACAACCTCAACCAAAACTCACGATCCATATACCATTCGAAAGATGGGGTTATGTACATCACCCCTGTACCCTTAATTTCTACTCAAGATCCCTATAGAGAAAGAAATCTGAGATAGAAAAATGAGGTGTTCAATCTGCACTTAGTCAATTCACAAAATTAAAAGCATAAATCAATTGCCTCTCACATGAGGACTTCACAGGTACCAATCAAACCAAGCAATGCACTATATTAAGAGATATTCGAATCAAAACAGTTTGAATATAAACCTTTGAAGTGCAACTTTCAATGGCACGATCTGATCCAATTCTTCAGTGCAGCTTGATCTTGAAGTAACAATGAAGCAAGTCTAAGGAATTGTAAGTCAAAGATCAACCAATGAAGTTGAAATTTGAACTTGAAAAATTGAGAGAAAAAACAGAATTCCTTTAATGGAGGGTTGGGGATTCAGTTGTGCAAAGCTTCAGGCACCTTTAGGTTGAAGTTTGAAGTGAACCAAGCATTCTATTTATAGCCAAGGGTGATGCAATGCCATGAAGAATTCGTGTGTGCATGAGATTGGATCCTCCATGCATGGGCCTGTACAGGCGCATGTGAGGCCCAAACTCAATTCGTTTTACATGCTGATGATCAAACAAATGAATTTGGACGTGCAGATGGCAATGCATAAGCTTGTGCATGGAGTTTTATCATATTATGCATAATTGGACCTAAAACTTCCCCTCTTCGAAAATGCCATTTGTAAAATTGAAACATAGGCATGTGGGTAATGGTTGGAAATATCTTGACATAAGGAATAAATGTTATGTTGAACAAAAATCCATTTGGAGTTGGGAAAATATTGAAAATTGGCCATGAAGTTCAATGTGCAAAACATGTATATGGAAATTTTGCCAAAATGGACCAACTTCAAGCCCTTCTGTTTCATTGGTGCAAGCCTTAAATGACAAAACCTTAAACATAGAAGTTGTAGATCCTTTAAATACAATCAATTTTGACTTAAATTTTTCATCATTTGAATTTTTTATGAGAAAGTTATAGGCACTTGAAGTTGGACTTTTTCACATTTCAATGACTTTGGTCCAAAGTGACCTATAATATTTTGTATTATCACATGTGTTTCTTTTAGGACTATGAAATTATGTCCAACATAACAGTTGAAGTAGACATCTTAAAATTTCCAATGCACTTGGTCCCACCTCAAAATCTTAAAAAATTAGGGATTTAGGTCCTTGGGAAGTTGACCTAAAATTAGGGTTTCAGTCAAAATGCCCTATAATGTTTTGAAATGAATGATGACTTTCAAAGTTTCAAATGGATTTTTGACGAACATGAAAGTTGTTCATATGGTTCTTAAGAACATTTTTTATCTTGGGGTAATCTTCATTTGACAAACACATAAAAAGTCAGGTCTCAGTGGATTTCAAAATAGTCAGATGAATTGATTGATCAACTTCTCAAGTCCAAACTTCAAATCTTGATGAATTAATGATTGAGGGAACTCACATAAGCTCATATATGCATAAAATGATGAATGAAAGAACTTCCCTTGATTGTATTTGATCATGGGTTGAGGTTGCTTCATGAGCAAGGCACAGTCAATGCACAGTTGAATTAGGGTTTCCTTGGGAAACAATCCTCAAGTCCTTTGATCAAATTGACAAATTGAGATACTTGGGAGGCATATATGATTATTGAGAGCTTTTTGAACCATTGTCATGCTTGCTTTCAACTTCATCTGGCCACATCAATGAGTATAGGAGCCTCCTAAGAGCCTTGGATCACATGACTGCTTAAGCTTCAAAACAAACAAAGTTAGTGACATATTTTTGTGTTTTTTGGTTAGTAAACAAAATAAGAAAAGCAATAATATACAATTCAAGCATGCTTGGTGGTCTCAAGCCAAATCACACAAGTCCTAGCCCAAGGGTAAGGAGCCAAGATGCTATGATCCTTGAGGCAAATGCAATGAGCAATGATATGATGCCACGAGGGATCTTAGGGTTAAAATTAGGGTCTTACAGATTCCCCTATTTAAGGTCATTCTAGCCGAAGATATGAAGGTTAAAATCTTCGTCTCGATGAGGTAAAATGGGCTTAAATAATAACAAAGAGACGAATTTTGGTCCCTAAGAGACCTCATGACGCAAATGTATGTATGCAAAAATTAATACTCTGTGGGTATATACGTCCATAAAGGAAAAAGAAATCAGGAGAAACTAAAAATCCATATGAGTAATACACTCATAAATGGGACAGAGACTCTGGGGACTTTACTGGGGAATAAAAGGGGATAAAATGCGCGAGCAGGTCACGACTTAAAACTTGCTGAGGGACACGGAGGGATTCCATGAAAATAAATCAATGGAAATACACGAGCTGGCGCAAAGAGCATGTATTGGGGAATATGCCAATACAGCAAACTATCCACAAAGGATACTTCAGATAAAAAATCCGGACTCAGGCTGGGAATGTCTACAAAGGACTCAGCTGAGATAACGACAAATGAGGTATTACCGGTTACTAGGTAATAAGCTCAAAGAGACATGTGATCAAATACACCGGTATAAGGGTGAAAAGGCCACATGCTCAGGGAGAAAGAATATCTAAGACCGGTATAAGGGTGAGAGATATCAATCATCCAAAAATATCTGAGGAAGACCTAAAAAGGTATATTTTAACTCAGGAAAATCTGACTCCACAGGGGACAAAAAGTCATAATAGGGAGCAGAAGGAAGGAACACCAGGGATACCGGTTACTGGGCATATAATAGGTGACCAACCAGGCGTAAATTGGGGAATATTCCCAAGACACTCATCATCCGAAATAAGGGCTGAAAAAGCAAACTCGATTACAGGATGGACATTCGATTCCATGAGGAAATACGAATCTTACTCAACTGGGGAAGAAAAAGACTTCGACAAAAGGGCGCATGAGATATATTATCTATTACCGTCAGAGCATAGATAACATACTCGCATGGAAGATTATCCACAACCGGCTACTGGGTTAATAAAGGATAAATCGACCGAAAAGAAAGGACATCGGGATACCAGCTACTAGGTATAAAATGATGACCAATCCAAGGGGAGAAACAATCATTACCAAACAACGGTAAATGAAAGATGACTCGCTGGGGATAAATTGCTTAATCAGAGCAATTTTCCAAGAGATATATCACTGATTACTGGGTGGTATACTCAAAACGAAGGAATATCAATACCGAATATTGGATAAAGATAACTAACAAAGAGGAGAATACATCTACCGGCTACTGGGTAGAAAACCACAAAAGAGAATACATGTCGTCGGTTAGGACGAACAAAATCAGGGATTAACTCTGCAAGGGGAAAAAATGGGGTTTACAACTACCGGTTACTGGGTAGAAAACCACAGAAATAGGACTTACAACTACCGGTTACTGGGTAGAAGGCCACAACATCCGCTGAGGAGAGAATGAACAATTACTGTTTACTGAGCAATTGGTCACCTGAACCACAGGGAACTGCAGGGGAAATAACAAGAGTAATCAATCTAGGAACAAACTAGAGAGACACAGTGAAACAAGACTCAACCCAATGAGGATACAACTCAGGGGAGTAACTCCATCCCAATACATGTTTTGGGAGGAAACTGAAATAATAATCATCCACAACGACATAACTCAGTGGGGAATATGGAAGAAAAGATAAACACTTTCTGCCTATGGGGTTGACTCTATATGGAGATCAGACACAAACATCTGCTTGGGGAAATACGTATCACCAAATAGTAGGAGATAACAATCAAAGATATATGGCAAAGAATGAAACATGAATATCTGACTGTTATAATTATGCATGTATATGCATGGTTTGTGTATGATTAATGCTGACAAACAGACATATCTAACACAAACAGGTCCAGGAATCAATGGACAGACATCTGGTACAACATCTCAAAAGAGAAAGCCAAGCCCACAGGAGAAATCTAATCTGGTGGGGGCAACAAATACCAGGAAACCAATCACCGTTGAGGATCGAGAGAAATCACTGCCAGGGACAAAAACCACTGCTAGGGGAACGAGCAGGATCACCGGGATCAGAGACCGCTGTTGGGAATAAGCAAAGGGTCACAACCACCAAAGATGGGGATATTCCAACAGTATGCAGAGACATGGATAAGATCAGTCAGAGATGAACTCTACTAGGGATCTTATCAGGGGGTGATGTGGAATTCTATGGGGAACAACCACCAAACAGAAACACATCAAACAACATTCACTTCTATCCATTGAGGGAAACATCTCTGCTGCGGAGAAGGAGAACCAGTCACTACACTGGGGAAGGAATCAACATATCTTCCTCGAAGTTCCAAAGCCAAACCAGGATTAGGTAGAGCCTTAGCTGGGGAAGCTACAAAGCCACTGCTAGGGCGCTCAACGCGGATAAGATCCATCGTAGAAGAAACTCTACTGGGAAAAAACCAAGGAAAGATATGAAACTCTGTGGGGAATAACCACCAAACAGAAGTTCCAATAACCATCACATTTCCTCATACTACTGGAGAGACAATCTCTGCCGAGGAGAAAAGAAACACCTCTCCTTTGGGGATAGAAAATATTTCATCACCCACCCTGCTAAGAGGAAACTATCTGAGAAGGAGGAAATAACAACAATCAGGTTCTGATCAGGCAACTCCACTGGGGAACAACTGCTGATGACTGAACCGGGGAAAACCTGTAGGCAATCAGTAGGGAATGACCTGCTGGTGACCAAACTGGGGAAGTCTAATGTGAGCAACCCTGTTGAGGATGAACAGGAGGCAAACCTGCTGGAGAACAGTGTAGGAAAATCTACTAGGGATAAGCTACAAACCAACTTGTTGAAAATTCCACTCATGCCGGGATTTCCTACTCACTCTACGAGAGATTTCCAATCTTAATGAGGGAAGACCAACTTCCTCGAGGAAGATAACATGTCAATTTATAAATCTATAAGGGATTTTAGGTCAATCCACACAAAGGGATGACAACCATATAGTTGATAAAACATAGATGCTAGATCCAGAATCACTGGGGAGCTAGAAGACTGAGACCAAACTCCAGACTCTCTGGGGATTTTGGTGGTGTATTACCTTTCTCTGCGCTCACTGAGGAGACAAACCTGAAAAATGATGAAGAGGATACAAATATGCTAGGAATATGAACAAATGCCTTACCCTTTTGGAGATCATACTATCCTTGGGAGAGCACTGAGGACGTTTCAATTATCCTTTCAGTCATAATGAATGTTCACTTTGTTTAAAAACAGTTTATAAAAGCTTTATTTGTTTAAAACAATGATATTTATCAATTAAAACATGCAAATATTTGTTGAACAGAAACAAATAAGAGTGCAAAGAATTGGATAAAGGCTCAAATTTATTTGATGGAATGGTAGTCTTCAAATGGCAAGACTCCATGGATCTTTACAAATCTGAAATTGGTGATATATATTAGAAAAGGGATACATTGAACATAATGACCATTTCTCCACCAACTCTGAATCCAATGTATCTAAAGCTTCAGTTGACGATGATTGAGCGAAATTCCTTGACAAATGACAGCTTTAGAACAAAGTCTTGTCAGGATGCATGTACTTGCCAAATCCCTAATTTTTGCCTAGATCTCCCCAGGGTGAGGTACTCAATCTAGCGGGATATATATTCATTTTTTTTATGTCTCTAACTTTTTCCTGGATTGCCCTTTCGGATTTTCAATCCACCGAGACGCTCATTTTTGCCTAAGTCTCCCTTTCGGGTTTTCAACTTAGCGAGCTATTCTGTTTTTATTTTAGGCGAAGTATTTCTTGACTGCATCTAAATTCACAGGACGAGTGAAATCCTCCCCATCCATAGTTGTAAGTACCAAAGCACCGCCTGAAAAGGCTCTCTTAACAACATATGGACCTTCATAGTTTGGAGTCCACTTGCCCCTGGAATCGGGCGCGAAAGACAAGACTTTCTTGAGCACAAGGTCACCTTCTCGGAACACACGAGGCTTGGCCTTCTTATCAAAAGCTTTTTTCATCCTTTGCCGACACAACTGACCATGGCACATGGCAATTAATCTCTTCTCTTCTATTAAGTTCAACTGGTCATAACGACTCTGAATCCATTCAGCCTCAGTCAACTTGGCTTCCATCAAGACTATTATTGATGGGATCTCAACTTCCACTGGGAGCACGACCTCCATGCCATAAATAAGGGAGAAAGGGGTTGCCCCTGTTGAAGTGCGGACAGATGTACGATAACCATGCAAAGCAAATGGCAGCATCTCATGCCAATCTTTGTATGTAACAACTATCTTCTGGATAATCTTCTTGATGTTCTTATTAGCAGCTTCAACAACCCCATTCATCTTGGGTCTATAAGGAGAAGAATTATGATGTGCAATCTTGAACTCGCCACACAGCTCTTTCATGATCTTATTGTTCAAGATAGATCCATTATCAGTAATGATCTTATCCGGCACACTATAACGGCATATGAGTTGATTCTTGATAAACTTCACAACCACCTGCCTGGTCACGTTTACATACGACGTTGCTTCAACCCACTTGGTGAAGTAATCAATTGCTACGAGAATAAACATGTGACCGTTTGACGCCTTTGGCTCTATCATGCCAATCATGTAAATTCCCCATATGGAGAAAGGCCATGGTGATGAAATAACATTCAGAAGTGTCTGGGGAATATGAATCTTATCAGCATAAATCGGAGATTTGTGGCATTTCTTCACATACTTGCAGCAGTCAGACTCCATTGTCAACCAATAGTAGCTTGCTCTCAACATCTTTTTTGCCATGGCATGTCCATTGGAATGAGTACCAAATAAACCCTCATGGACCTCAGTCATTAACAGGTCTGCTTCGTGTCTATCCACGCATCTGAGAAAAACCATGTCAAAATTCCTCTTATAAAGCACATCGCCATTGAGGTAGAAACTGCCAGATAATCTCCTCAAAGTCTTCCTATCTTTAGCAGATGCCCCAGACGGGTAAATCTGACTCTGAAGAAAACATTTGATATCATGATACCATGGCTTATCATCTTTTACTTCTTCAACTGTAAATACATGAGATGGTCTATCCAAGCGCATTACAGTAATATTGGGGACTTCATTTCAGAATTTCACCACAATCATCGAAGCAAGCGTAGCAAGAGCATCTGCCATCTGATTCTCATCTCGAGGAATATGATGGAAATCAACCTCAGTAAAGAACGTTGAAATCCTCCTTGCATAATCTCTATATGGGATGAGGCCATGCTGATTCGTCTCCTATTCACCCTTAATCTGGTTAACAACAACGGTCGAATCGCCATAAACATCGAGATGTTTGATCCTAAGATTAATACATTCTTCCAAACCCATAATACAGGCCTCATACTCCTCCATATTATTCGTGCATTTAAAGGTTAGCCTTGCTGTAAAAGGAAAATGTGTGCCCTGAGGAGTAATAATCACTGCCCCAATACCATTTCCATATTGATTTACAGCATCATCAAACACCATGCTCCATCGGGAACCAGGCTCTGGTCCTTCGTCGAGCGTAGGCTCATCGCAATATTTCATTTTCAAATACAGAATATCTTCATCATGGAAGTCGTATTGAACAGACTGATAATCCTCAATTGGTTGATGTGCCAAGTGGTCAGCCAAGATACTACCTTTAATAGCCTTCTGAGCTCGATACTCAATGTCATACTCAGATAATAGCATCTGCCAACGGGAAATCCTCCCAGTTAAAGCAGGCTTCTTGAAGATATACTTGATTGGATCCATTTTGGATATCAACCAAGTCGTATGATTCAACATATATTGGCGTAAACACTTAGCGGCCCAATCCTAAGCACAGCATGTTTTCTCAAGCATTGAGTATCGAGACTCACAATCAGTGAACTTCTTACTCAGATATTAGATGGCATATTATTTCTTCCCTGATTCATCTTGCTGACCAAGGACACAACCCATAGAGTCTTCAATAAATGTCAAGTACATAATCAAGGGTCTCCCTTCCATAGGCAGAGACAGAATCGGAGGCTCGGACAGATACTCTTTGATACTGCAAAGGCCTTTTGGAAATCCTTGGTCCAATCATGACGCTGATCTTTCCGGAGGAGCTTGAATATAAGCGCACGTGTGGCAGTCATGTGGGATATAAATCTAGAAATATAATTCAAGCGGCCAAGAAAACCTCGGACTTGTTTCTCTGTTTTGGGCGCAGGCATCTCTTGTATTGTTTTGACCTTGGCAGGATCAACTTCAATACCTCTTTCACTGACAATAAAGCCCAATAACTTGCCGGAACGGACTCCAAATGTACACTTGTTCAGATTCAGACGGAGTTTGTACTTCCTCAAATGCTGAAAAAGCTTCAACAAGTGCTCTACATGTTCAACTTCCGTTCTCGACTTTGCAATCATATCATCAACATATACCTCGATCTCCTTGTGCATCATATCATGAAACAAGGTAGTCATAGCTCGTTGATACGTGGCTCCGTCGTTCTTCAAACCGAAGGGCATCACTCGATAACAGAATGTTCCCCAAGGTGTGATGAATGTTGTCTTCTCCATATCCTCGGGTGCCATTTTGATCTGATTTTATCCAGAAAATCCGTCCATAAATGAGATGACATTGAATTTAGATGTATTATCTACCAACATATCAATATGTGGTAGAGGGAAATCATCTTTCGGACTAGCTTTATTAAAGTCTTGATAGTCCACACACATTCGGACTTTTCCATCTTTCTTAAGCACAGGCACAATATTTGCCACCCATTGAGGATATGTAGAAGTCACCAGAAACCCTGCATCAATTTGCTTCTGAACTTCTTCTTTAATCTTCACTGCCATATCAGGATGAGTTCTTCTGAGCTTCTGCTTTACAGGCACGCACTCAGGCTTCAAAGGTAGGAAATGTTGCACGATATCAGTATCCAGACCAGGAATGTCTTCATATGACCAGGCAAAGATGTCGACATATTCTCATAGAAACTCGATCAACCCCTTCTTTACAGACTCTTCCAGGAGTGCCCCAATCTTCACTTCGCGAACACAATCTTCAGACCCCAAGTTAACTGTTTCCAGATTCTCAAGATGTGGCTGAATGATCTTCTCTTCATGCTCAAGCAAATGGGTGATCTCATCAGGAATCTCTTCAATATCATCTTCTTCGGCCTCAAATACAGGGAACTCAAAGTTGGGAGATGGTGTTGGATCATTATGTTCAATGGGTTTGATCAACCTGCATAATGATTTTGGATATAAAAGAGATTTTAGAATTCAAGCAAAGAAAATCATTATGCAGATGAAAAGATTGATTTTATTCTCCTTTTTAGGTTTTTATGTGATCACCAATTTCATGCAAAAAAAGCAAAAAGTGAAAATAATTTGGAAAAACTAACATTTAACATGTAATTATTGAATGAATATCATTGTATTTATGGGCCAACAATGTCATCACATCTCCTTTTGGCATGGGAGAAGGGTTTTTAAACAAAAAATGAACATTACGTGGACTTATGGACAACTGTTGGAACATCAACAGCGACCCAATTATGGCAGACTCCTCCAGGGATGACAAAGTTGCCAGAATCTTCCTCTGCATCCTCTTCCACTATTGCAGTAGTCTCCTGGTCTTCGACCGTGTGGATGAAACCACCACTTTGAAACAGACCGTGCTTGTTGAAAGTGCCTAAAGAATACCCTATGATAGCCCGAAATTTATTGTCTGCTAGCTTAATCATTTGTCCTAAACCAGTAGTTGCGCCATGCTCAATGGCCAACTTCGCATCATTGTAGGACGCAAATGAAGAAGTTCCTTTCTTTAAAGGCTCAACAATAGACAAGGCTTGGAACGAAGTCCCAACCTCATCCTCAGCATCAATGTAAGAAAAGGAAGACATATGGCTTACCAAGAGAGCCTTCTCTCCCCCTAAAACCACCAACATCAGAAATACTGGTCACAGAGGTGGAGGGCAACGGCACCTCCTTCCCATCTTCTAATGCAACCGCATTATATCGATAGGGAACAACCTTGTCTGAAGAGTAAGGAACAGGGTCGGCTGGCTTAATAATGAGACTAGGAGAGGCCTTCTGCTTGCTACCATTGTATTTGACAACAACAGGCTCAGGTATTCTGAAGACAGAGGATATAACATTGACTTCATCCTCAACACAATTCTGAAGTATCTCGATCACACCCTGATCCATCATTTCTTGGATGTCTTTTCTGACTTGACAACATCTCCTCCCATTTACAGTGCATACACGGCAGCTGTCGTGGTCATGCTCATAATGACTGTATCCACATAACAGTCTATGCATCTCGACAAAGATTGTCTGATATGGCTGACATATTTGACCTTGTACTTGCCCGGGCAACCCTGAACCATGTTAACAGCATATTTCCCATGCTCGGGCAATGGGTTCTTCTTCACATTAGGACCTACGTCCTCAAAAAACAAAATACCACTTCTAACAAGGTCTTGAACCTTGGTCTTCAGAGGGTAGCAGTTCTCCACTTCATGTCCGAGAGCACCGGAATGATAAACACAATGAAACTCGGGCTTATACCACCACTGAGGGTTGGTCGGTATAGCAGGTGGGTCACGTGGAGTAATCAACTTCCTTTCAATCAGTGAAGGATATAGCTCTACATAAGTCATTGGAATAGGATCGAAAGTGACCCTCTTCCTATCATAGCTAGTGCTGGTTTGATTGTTGTTTCGAGGATGGTAGGCTTGCTGTTGCGGACGATGTTGTTGTTGCTGATATTGTTGATGTTGCTGTTGCTGGTTCTGATGCTGATAATGTTGATTTTCTCTGAAAGCAGGTGCTATATGAGCCACCTGGTGCTGGTTACTGGCCGGACGCACAGTCTTCCTCTTCACAGAGGGTCTTCTTTGTTTGACATGGGAGGACACAGCATATGCCTCTCCATCTTTCTTCTTGGCAAACGCCCCATAACATTTGGCAGAAGAGCCTTCTTCTCTGGTCAGGCGCCCTTCCCTGACTCCCTCCTCTAGTCGCATCCCCATGTTCACCATCTCGGTGAAATCAGAAGGAGCGCTAGCAATCATCCGCTCGTAGTAGAAAGAGCTTAAAGTCTTGAGAAAGATCTTCATCATTTCTTTCTCTTCGAGCAGGGGCACAATCTATGCAGCCAATTCACGCCACCTTTGGGCGTACTCCTTGAATGTTTCCTTCTCCTTCTGGGACATGGCCCTCAGTTGGTCCCTATCGGGAGCCATATCGATGTTATACTTGTATTGCTTGACAAAGGCTTCGCCAAGGTCGTTGAAGGAGCGTATGTTCGCACTATCCAAGCCCATATACCATCTCAATGCGGCACCGGACAGGCTGTCCTGGAAGTAGTGGATCAGGAGTTGATCGTTGTCAGTTTGAGTTGACATCTTACGTGCGTACATCACAAGATGGCTGAGCGGGAAAGTGTTTCCTTTGTACTTTTCAAAGTCGGGCACTTTGAATTTGATAGGAATCTTAACATTAGGCACGAGGCATAGCTCAGCAGCAGATTTGCCGAAGAGGTCCTTCCCTCTGAGAGTCTTAAGTTCCTTACGCAGCTCAAGGAATTGATCATTCATAGAGTCCATTTTCTCGTATACATTTGGGCCCTCAGACGGCTCAGAGTGATAAATGGTGTCATCAACTCTCGGCAAAGTATGCACAACTGGAGGTGGCACAACAAGGACCGGGCTAGATGCTCGCAGAGAAGCAAATGTAGGGGTGTGACCCTCTGGCACAAAATTAGCAAGCATCCCCCAGGGAAACCCGGCTGGCATAGCAGACGGAGCAAAGTGAGCACTGGCAGCAGGTACGGTAGAGGAAGCAACCTCTGAAATAACCGTCCTCTGGGGAGGAGTTGAAGGCATTGGAGAAGACTGGCTTTGGGCGGCCAAGAATGACTCCATCAGGGCAGTTAATCTTGCCACTTCCTCTTTTAGTTCTCTGTTTTCTTTCTCTAGGCGATCCATTAGCTTTGATGAGTTGGCTCTAGTGTAGTACTGATGCGTCAGCTTGTCTTCAAAATAAATGAAGAACACAGAGTTAGACCACTGATCAAGAAGCCTGGAACAAAACCTGCTTATGCATATGATGCATGAAATGCTTGTGCATATGATTTTATTTTTAATCAGAGGAACTCTTTAGAGATCTATTTGCAAATATCTAGAAAATGTTAATCTTGTAGACATATAATGGAATAATCATATCAATAATATTTGGAAAAATTTTACACCAAAGAAGTACAGTCTTGGTAACCAAATACAATACAAGAGAGAAGGAAAATGAACATCCTATGGAACCCTAGAAACAATTGTCCAAAGCTCTCAAGACCAGAAGATAAGCTGCACGAAGCCTCTTCACCTCTCTCTCATAGGCTGCCTCCATATCTACCTTCTCCTTGGCGAGTCGGTCATACTTCCTTTTCCAAAACCTGGATGACTGAGGAAGGAAAGAAGTAACCACATCATCAGGCTCGTCGATAACCTGATGCTCCAGAAACTCTATCAAAGCATCCTTATCTCTAAGTTGCTGAAGTAGCTCCTCTCGCTCACGGACCCAAGCACGCGAACGGTCTTCATCTCTCAACTCCTCTACTTCTTGGTTAGGGAGGGTTGAAGGCCCAACCACAACTATAGGTGTAGGTCTCGGATAGTCATAGGGCATGCGGTACTCATAAGCTCTCCTCCTCACCCATGAGGTGTAGGGTTCTAAAGCAATACAATTCTTCGGACCAAGCTCTTTCCTTCCCTTCCTATGGATCTTGCGCCAAGCGCGGACCATCCTGCCCTTCAGGTTTTGGGGATCTTTACCCTCTTGAAAGAACACACCTTCTAACAAAATGTTATTAGGTTTATCCTTTAAGGGGAACCCAAGCTGACGACGTGCCAAAATAGGGTTGTAGTTAATCCCACCACATGTACCAAGAAGAGGCACATTGGAGAATTCACCACAAGAGTCAATAATCTGCACACCATCATACACACGGTTGTACCAAAAGATATCATCATTAGTGAGAGACATAAGTCTCGTGGACCACCGTAGACATCCTTTGTTCTCCTTGAAGGCGAGCGTCTGAGGCAAGTGCGAAATAAACCACTTGCACAACAGAGGCAAATAGCACACAATGGTACCACCACCCTTTGCATTCCTCATATGCAAAGAGAAATAAGTGTCACCCAACAGAGTAGGAACGGGATAAATAGTAGAGAAAATCGTAATAGCGTTCACATCCACAAATTTGTCGATGTTGGGGAATAACACTAGCCCATAGATGAGAAGTACAAATATGGCCTCAAAGGCATCCTCACTCATGGCCTTCCCAAACATAGTAGCTTGAGCGATGAGGAAATCAGATGGGAGACCTTGAATTCCACCTTTGGTAGTCATATGAGTACCAACAATAGATTCATCTTTATGAAACATATCAGCAATCTCTTGGGAAGAAGGAACTCTCTCCAAACCACTGAACGACAACTGATCTAGGATAGGCATACCCACAAGATAGGCATACTCCTCAAGCGTAGGCAAAAGCTGAAAATCCGGAAAAGTGAAGCAACGGTACAAGGGATCATAGAACTGCACCAACACACTCATCAGACCTTCATCCACCTGAGTAGCAAGAATAGACAGAAGCTTCCCATGACGAGCCTTGAACTCCAAGGGATCTAATACATAGGATGTCAAACTCCTTAACTCTTTCAAGTCGGGTTGTCTGAACCTGTACTTCTTCGTATTCCTTCTTTGCTTATCCATGTCTGAAAATTTGCAAATAGACCTCTTAAGTTCCTTGAAAATTTTCTCATTGTTGATGATATGGATGTGTATGAATGCATGAATGCATGGATGCAACAATCACACTCCAGGATCAAGCAAATCACACCACACAAAGCTCACGGGATGGATCAAGTCATCCTTAATATCAATCATCCATTTTGGTGGATTATGGTTTACACCTTATCAACACCCAAGTTCCATTGATATTAAGGATATACAAGAACGGATCAACCGCGAATCAAGGGTTTGTTGCAAGTCACGAGCATGGAGTCTCGGTTAAGAAACACCCAGAGGGAGTGTACTATGGTTAAACCTGATGATCATGTTCTACAAGAGGTTCCTATAGTCATCATCCCATCTTTCGGATATTATCGGATAAACGACTACTCGTACTCCAAAAATATTCTCAAGAGAGACTCTTATGAGTGTAGTATCGCGTAACAATCGTATCAAATCTTACACTTGAACGATCTTTGCACTACATCCTAAAATAGGCCAAGATGGGCTAGGTAATCTAAGGTCCTTGGCTTCTAAGGCATATATTGGAAAGAGTAATGCCTAACCACGACTACTCATGTGACATTATTGATCCCAACATAACCTCCACCAAGTGAATGGGCTTGCAAGTCAACTTGCTAAGGAATAACTCCACACAATTCAACAAGACTATGCCATTCTCCTATCATTAGTGCACTCGAGTTCGGGTATAGAACTCATCTCACAAAAGACCACCAAGCATACAAACAATTGATATATCAAGCAATTCATACATTACAAACAATACAGTCATCCCAAATTTGCACAAAAATATGTCACAAATAATATAAACATACAATACAACAAAGGTCAAAAGTAGGCAAAACCCACTAGGCACTGTTGTTCCCCAACAGAGTCGCCACTTTTCTGTAGCGGGGTATTCGTTACCTTTAAATTTATTGACTAAATCAAAAGTAAATCATACAATTCGAGTCGCCACCATACATCTATTTATCCAAAGGAAATGTTAGAAAGCGAACAAAAACCGAGTAGTTTTATCAAATCAAAAAATAATAAAAATGTCAGAGATCTGGGTAAGGGGGTTGGTTATGCAATGGGAAGGTTTTGAGCACCCAAAACATCCTTAGTACTCTAAGGGAGCCCTTTTTAGAAATGTTGTAAGGTAGGTTGGTATTTGTGAAAATATTTGTGCAAACATGATTGGGGAGATGAGAAAAGAATATACAAGTTATTTACAATTTTGTGTTTGAATGGATAAACCCATTGCCTACGTGCCATCTTAAAAGGTAGGATCAAAACCTTGTAGTTCGGGGTAAAAATCTCAAAATAAGTTGGTGAATTGATTTGATAAAAGCCTTAAGGTCTTTTGTTATCAAAGGGAGAAAACTCAACCCAAAACCACAAATCCACCATGTAAGGAGGGCTTCAACATGCTAGTGAGGGGTTAACCCTATAATAAGCATGGAAGACTTATAGTCCAACACTAAGGATACAAGTGAGTATTATATCAACCTCTATGATAACTCAAACCTAATAGCTAATGTTTATGAAAAGCTTTAACACAAATGGTCATTGGAACCAAAAAAGCAATTGAGTGAGTTGGATTTACAAATGAAAAGTATTCACAAAATAAGGTCAAAGTTGACTTAAGATTCAATTCAAAATAAGTATTATGAAAAGAGTTTGAAAAAAATCAATGGGATAATGCCTAGGTTTCTAATTTTTGAAAACAATGTTAATGTTTGCACAAAAAAGTTTGGCTTGGGTTAGAGTGGAGAGAAGAAGAGAAGGGCTAGGTCCCAAACATGCAAAGATGAGGGAAGAGAAATAAAACCACTTGGAGTTCCCTTCTTGAGATCATAAAGATGATCCAAGTTGCTCCTTTCCTTTGGACTTAGCAAGCAATAAGCAATTAACTCAAGCAATCAAGCAAATATTCAATCAAGCTCCTAGGAATCTTCCAATTGGCTTTTGTATCTCTTATCTTGGATGCTCATGATAATGGTTCTTCTAATTGGTTCAAGCTTGGGATCCCTATCACACAAGAACACACAAATCAAAAAGTTCCACAATGCAATAAAGGAATGGACAAGAGTGAGTTTATAATTAAGATCCTTTCAATTCATCTTCAATATTAAGCATTCTAAAGGCATGAGGCCTAGTTGCTCTTCAACATGTTTAGCATTCTAAAGGCATGAGGCCTAGTTGCTCTTGAAACTCCATTTAGCATAGGTAAGGTCCTAAATCTAAGTCCTTTCTCCATTTGCACTGGGTTCACACAAACAAAACAAAACGAGCACAAGGCAATAGTATATACACAATAATATGCTCAAGTGAGCAAAAGGCAAATTGCATAAGCATAAACATGAGCTCAAGTGAGCAAAGGGCAAAGGCAAATGAATTAATTAGCAAGAAATTAAATTGCATTAAAGTAAATTGCAATAATTAAATGCTTGAATTAAAAGTTAGTGATTAGTAGTTAGTGTTAGTGTGTCATAAGGCAATTTAGCGCTATGTTAAGCAATCGTAAGTGGACCAATGTAGTAGTCACACCTATCTGAGGCCGGTCAATAAAACTATAGGCAAACAAACACAAGTTAGAGATCATGACTAATAAGCCAAGCTCCTACAGCTTGCCATGCCAAAAGAAAAGAAAAATGACCTTGTATGGATTTAGGTTTTTTGCTTGACCAAGAAGCAACCTATCTCTAATACAAAGCAATTCACTTGATCTTTGATCAAGATGAATTTAATTTGGATCAAAGAAGGTTAAGCCCCTCATATGTCAAGGTTAACCACCAATCATTAACTCATTGGTCAAAAAGAAAAAAGAAGAAGAAGAAGAAGAAATGGAATGTTTATAATTGAAATTCAAATGACATAAGCAAAACACATTGACCAAACATGAACGGAATCAACATCAATCAATGGTAAACAGAAGTGAGATGAAGCTTAGAACTCAAGAAACAACAAAAATATTTTTGGTATTTTTTTGGAATTAAAATAATACTTGAAATAAAATGAACAAATAAAGGTCAAACTTCAAATCCAATTCAAATCAACTTGGAAAAGTCCAATTGGATCATCATAAGTCTAACATGGTCAAACAAGGTTTGACAAAAAATTTCATCATTTTTTGAAAATAGGAACTAATTTTAAACAATTAAAAATGAAGAAAAATAACATAATTGGAATAGAATCTAAAATAAATCTCAAATAAATTAAGAAATTGATGAGAATATTTTTCATAGATCCATCATCATCCAAAGATGTTAAGAAAATATTTTTGGCATTTTTGAATATTGAAAAGTATTTTAAATGAATTAAAAATAACCAGAAAAGAAATAATTCATAAAAAATATTAAATGGAATCACAAAAATACTTAAAAATCATTTTTAGAAACTAGAATTTAAGAGAAAAATTTTGCAATTGGTCCCATATTTTTGTGATTCCAAATAAAGAAGTTATGAATTTTTAAAATAAAATGGAATAAAAGAAAATTAAAACAGAAATTAAAAATAACAAAAATCCAGAGGTGTCAAATCTTGGTTCATTAATTGACGTGGCGCATCAAACAGCCAGGAAGCGCGCGTGCATGGTAACTTCAGTCAACAGCGAAGCACAAAGCATTTAAAATAGTCAATCAAACCAAGAGCCAAGATTAGATCTGAACCAATGGATCCAAGGGCTAGGAACTCATCCACGTAGAGACGATGGTGGAAACCACCGTCTTCTCCGGTGAACCTCACTATTTCCGGCCAGAGTTGTAGGTTTCACAACCTCAACCAAAACTCACGATCCATATACCATTCAAAAGCTGGGGTGATGTGCATCACCCCTGTACCCTTAATTTCTACTCAAGATCCATATAGAGAAAGAAATCTGAGATAGAATAATGAGGTGTTCAATCTGAACTTACTCAATTCACAAAATTAAAAGCACAAATCAATTGCCTCTCACATGAGGACTTCAGAGGTACCAATCAAACCAAGCAATGCACTATATTAAGAGAGATTCGAATCAAAACAGTTTGAATATAAACCTTTGAAGTGCAACTTTCAATGGCACGATCAGATCCAATTCTTTAGTGCAGCTTGATCTTGAAGTAACAAGGAAACAAGGCTAAGGAATTGTAAGTCAAAGATCAACCAATGAAGTTGAAATTTGAGCTTGAAAAGTTGAGAGAAAAATCAGAATTCCTTAAATGGAGGGTTGGGGATTCAGTTGTGCAGAGCTTCAGGTGCCTTTAGGTTGAAGTTTGAAGTGAACCAAGCATTCTATTTATAGCCAAGGGTGATGCAATGCCATGAAGAATTCGTGTGTGCATGAGCTTGGGTCCTCCATGCATGGGCCTGTACAGGCGCATGTGAGGCCCAAACTCAATTGGTTTTACATGATGATGATCAAACAAATGAATTTGGACGTGCAAATGGCAATGCATAAGCTTGTGCATGGAGTTTTATCATGTTATGCATAATTGAACCTAAAACTTCCCCTCTTTGAAAATGCCATTTGAAAAATTGAAACATGGGCATGTGGATAATGTTTGGAAAGGTCTTGACATAAGGAACAAATGTTATCCATTTGGAGTTGGTAAAATATTGAAAACTGGCCATGAAGTTCAATGTGCAAAACATATATATGGAAATTTTGCCAAAATGGACCAACTTCAAGCCCTTCTGTTTCAATGATGCAAGCCTCAAATGACAAAACCTTCAAAATAAAAGTTGTAGATACTTTCAATTCAATCAATTTGGACTTAAATTGTGCATCATTTGTATTTTTTCTGAGAAAGTTATGGGCACTTGAAGTTGGACTTTTTCACATTTCAATGACTTTGGTCCAAAGTGACCTATAATGTTTTGTATTATCACATGTGTTTCTTTTAGGATTATGAAATTTTGTCCAACATAAAAATTTAATTAGACATCTTACACTTTCCAATACACTTGTTCCCACCTCAAAAGCATAAAAAATGAGGGATTTAGGTCCTTGGGAAGTTGACCCAAAATTAGGGTTTTAGTCAAAATGACCTATAATGTTTTGAAATGCATGATGACTTTCCAAGTTTCAAATGGATTTTGGATGAACATGAAAGTTGTTCATATGGTTCTTAAGAACACTTTTTCTCTTGGGGTCATCTTCATTTGACAAACACATCAGAAGTTAGGTCTCTGTGGATTTCAAAATAGTCAGATGAATTGACTGATCAACTTCTCAAGTCCAAACTTCAAATCTTGATGAACTAATGATTGAGGACACTCACATAAGCTCATATATGCATAAAATGATGAATGAAAGAACTTCCCTTCATTGTATTTGATCATGGGTTGAGGTTGCTTCATGAGCAAGGCACAGTCAATGCATAGTTGAATTAGGGTTTCCTTGGGAAACAATCCTCAAGCCCTTTGATCAAATTGACAAATTGAGATACTTGGGAGGCATATATGATGATTGAGAGCTTTGTGAACCATTATCATGCTTGCTTTCAACTTCATCTGGCCATATCAATGAGTATAGGAGCCTCCTAAGAGCTTTGGATCACATGACTGCTTAAGCTTCAAAACAAACAAAGTTAGTGACATATTTTTGTGGTTTTTGGTTAGTAAACAAAATAAGAAAAGCAATAATATACAATTCAAGCATGCTTGGTGGTCTCAAACCAAATCACACAAGTCCTAGCCCAAGGGTAAGGAGCCAAGATGCTATGATCCTTAAGGCAAATGCAATGAGCAATGATATGATGCCATGAGGGATCTTAGGGTCAAAATTAGGGTCTTACACTATCCAATAACCGGTAGTGGATAATATATTTCTATTACTCCTGTGTTAAAGTTCATTTCTTCCCTAGTTGAGTTTGAGTGCGTATTTCCTCAGTGAAATCGCCATTTCCTGTTTGGTTCAATTATCTCAGTTTTATTCTAACATACCTGTTTCCCCTGCAGATTTTCCTTTTTATCCCTCGGCTGAGTCTTTCCATTGATTTATTTTCATGGAATCCCTCGAGTCCCCCAGCAATTTTAAGTCGTAGCCTGGCCTACGCGTAACTTTTGTCCCCCAGAGTCTCTGCCTCCCTAGTGAGTTTTCCTTACGAAATGCATCATGCTACTGTGGACTTTCAGTCTCTCCGGTTTCTTTTCCTTTGTGGCAACATTTTCCCCACAAATATTATTTTTAACATTCATATCATATGCATCATGAGGTCTCTTAGATACCAAAATTTGTTTAAGTCCATTCTACTAAGTCGATACGAAGATTTTAACCTTCATCTCCTCAGCTAGAACATCCTTAAATATGGGCAGTTGTATGACCCCAATTTTGACCCTAAGATCCCTCATGTTATCTAATCATATGCATTACCATTGGGATCACACCTTGGCATTCTCCTTACCATTCATTGGGTTTGCATTGGGAGAGATCACCAAGCACATTTTATTGTATCATACTTTTTTTCTCATTATTTACTAACCAAAATACCAAAAATATGTCATTGTATAGTTTAACCCTTTTGTGCACTTCCCCGTAGTTTAGATGAATGATTGCTCAGGAACTAGTAATTGTCCATCTTTTCCCCGGCGGAATCTTTGTGGCCTTCTACCCAGTAACCGGTAGTTGTAAGTCCTATTTTTGTGGTTTACTACCCAGTAACCGGTAGTTGTAAACCCCATTTTTCCCCTTGCAGAGTTAACCCTTTGATTGTTCATCCTAACCGATGACGGTTACTCTCTTCTGTGGTTTTCTACTCAGTAACCGGTAGATGTAATCCCCTCTTTGTTGGTTATCTTTATCCAATATTCGGTATTGATATTCCTTCGTTTTTGAGTATACCACCCGGTAACCGGTGATATATCTCTCGGATCATTGCTTTTGTCAATGCATCCCCAGCGAGTCATCTTTCATTTACCCTTGTTTGGTAATGATCGTTTCTCCCCTTTATTGGTCATCGTTTTATACCCAGTATTCGGTATCCTGATGTCATTTTGTTTCGGTCGATTCATCCTTTATTAACCCAGTAACCAGTTGTGGATAATCTTCCATGCGAGTATGTTATCTACGTTCTGACGGTAATAGATAATATATCTCATGTGCTCGTCAGTCGAAGTATTTTTCTTCCCCAGTCGAGTAAGATTCGTATTTCCTTATGGAATCGAATGTCCATCCTGTAATTGAGTCTGCTTTTTCAGCCCTCCTTTCGGATGATGATGAGTGTTTTGGAAATGTTCCCCAATTCACGCCTGGTTAGTCACCTATTATATGCCCAGTAACCGGTATCCCTGGTGTTCCTTCCTTCTGCTCCCTATTATGACTTTTTGTCCCCTGTGGAGTCAGATTTTCCTAAGTGAAATATACCTTTTTAGGTCTTCCTCAGATGTTTGGATGATTGATATCTCTCACCCTTATACAGGTCTTAGATATTCATTCTCCCTGAGCGTGTTGTTCTCTCACCCTCATACCGGTGTTTTGATCACATGTCTCTTTGAGATTATTACCCAGTAACCGGTAATACCTCATTCGTTCCTTCCTCAGCTGAATCCTTTGTGGATCTTCCCAGCTTGAGTCCCTTAGTGGGTTTTCCTCATCTGAGTCCGGATTTTTATTCGAAGTATCCTTTGCGGATAGTTTTGCTGTATTGGCACATTCCCCAATACATGCATCTTTGTGTCAGCTCGAGTCTTTCCATTGATTTATTTTCATGGAATCCCTTCGTGTCTCCCGACAAGTTTCAACTCGTGATCTGCTCACGCATTTTATCCCCTTTACTCTCGGTAAAGTCCCTAGAGTATCTGTCCCATTTATGAGTGTATTACTCATATGGATCATCAGTTTCTCCTGATTTATTTTTCCTTTGTGGACATATATCCCCATAGAGCATTAACTTTTGCATACATACATTTGCATCATGAGGTCTCTTAGGGACCAAAATTCGTCTCTTTGTTATTATTTAAGCCCATCCTACCTCGTCGAGATGAAGATTTTAACCTTCACTTATCCGACTAGAATGACCTTAAATAGGGGCATATGTAAGACCCTAATTTTGACCATAAGATCCCTAATGGCATTATATCATTGCTCATTTACATTTGCCTCAAGGATCATAGCATCTTGGTTCCTTTACCCTTGGGTTGGAACTTGTGTGAGTTGGTTTGAGACCACCAAGCATGCCTGAATTGTATATTATTGCTTTTCTTATTTTTTATTACTAACCAAAAGCACAAAAATATGTCACTAACTTTGTTTGTTTTGAAGCTCAAGCAGTCATGTGATCCAAGGCTCCTAGGAGGCCCCCATGCCCATTGAAGTGGCCAGTTGAAAGTCAAAGCAAGCATGACAATGGTTCAAAAAGCTCTCAATCATCATATATGCCTCCCAAGTATCTCAATTTGTCAATTTGATCAAGATAAACCAAAGGGCTTGAGGATTGTTTCCCAAGGAAACCCTAATTCAGTTGTGCATTGATTGTGCCTTGCTCATGAAGCAACCTCAACCCATGATCAAATAAAATCAAGGGAAGTTCTTTCATTCATCATTTTATGCATATATGAGCTTATGTGAGTGTCCTCAATCACTCATTCATCAAGATTTGGAGTTTGGACTTGAGAAGTTGATCAGTCAATTCATCTGACTATTTTGAAATCCACTGAGACCTAACTTTTTATGTGTTTTTCAAATGGAGATGACCCCAAGAGAAAAGATGTTCTTAGAACCATATGAACAACTTTCATGTTCATAAAAAATTTATTTGAATCTTGGAAGGTCATCATCCATTTCAAAACAGTATAGGTCATTTTGACTGAACCCTAATTTTGGGTCAACTTCCCAAGGACATAACTCATTCATTTTTCATGATTTTAAGGTGGGATCAAATGAATTGTAAATTTTAATATGTCTAATTCATTTGTTATGTTGAAAAAACTTTAATAATCCTAAAGGAAACACATGCGATAATACAAAACATTATAGGTCACTTTGGACCAAAGTCATTGAAATGTGAAAAAGTCCAACTTCAAGTGCCCATACCTTTCTCATAAAAAATCCAAATGATATAAACTTTAAGTCCAAATTGATTTTCTTGAAAATATCTACAACTTTGATGTTGAAGGTTTTTTCATTTGAGGCTTACATCATTGAACCAGAAGGGTTTGAAGTTGGTCCGTTTTGGCAAAATTCACATGAACATGTTTTGCACATTGAACTTTATGACCAGTTTTCATTAATTTCCCAATTCCAAATGGATTTTTGTTCAACATAACAATTGTTCCTCATGTCAAGACCTTTCCAACCATTATCCACAAGGCCATGTTTCATTTTGGTAAGAGGCATTTTCAAAGAAGGGAAAGCTTATGTGCATTTTTGGAAACCATGTGAAAACTTATTGCATAAGCCAATTCCATCAATTTTACACGTCCAATTCAGCTTCATGTGATATCAGCATGCCAAATCATTTGCATTTGGGCCTCCCATGCGCCTGTACAGGCTCATGCATGGAGGCCCTCACTTCATGCACACATGATTTTCCCATGACTTGCATCAGCTTCCACTATAAATAAGCATGCTCAGCCTCATTCTAAACCAACCTTAAGGTGCCTTATATGCTGCAGAACTCAATCCTCACCTCACTCAAAAGGAATTTTTGCATTTTCACTTTCATTTTTCAGATCCAATTTTCAACTTCCTTGGTTGTTCATTGGACTTTAATTCCTTAGCCTCACTTCCTTTCCACCTCAAGAGCAAACTGCAACAGAGAACTAGAAGAGATCGTGCTTCATAGATCTGCATTTCAAAGGTTGATGTTCAAACTTTTTTCAATCGAAACTCACTGGTTCTTGCTCATTTCTTGTGGTTATTGGCTCCTCTTAAGTCCTCTCATAAGAGGCAATTGAATTGTGTATTTAATTTTGTAAATCCATCAAGTTCAGATTGAACACCATGATTTTATCTCTCTAATTTCTCTTTCTATGAGAGTCTAGAGGAGAAACCAAGGGCACAGGGGTGATGTACATCACCCCAGCTTTCCAATGATATAAGGATCGCTCGTTTTCATTAAGTTTTGTTGACCTGCAACTTCCACCGGAATTCATGAGTTCGTCGGAGAAGACGGTGGTGTACACCACCGTCCCTTTGCCAGATTGAATCTAGGTCGTCTGATTGAGTTTCCAGTTTAAATCGTGGCCTTCAGATCTTATGACTTTTTTTAATTGTTTATGTTTCTCATTTGACTCTGGACTATGGTGAGCGCGCGCATGAGGACCTTTGGATCTTCCACGTCATTTAATGAAACGAATCCTACGCGCCAGGATTTTTTTTATTTCTGATTTCATTCATTTTATTTTCTTAATTCCATTTTATTTCAAAAATTCATAACTCTCTCATTTTAATTCCAAAAAATATCGGACCAATTGCATTATTTCCCTTTTAAATTCTAGTTTCTGAAAATGATTTTTAATATTTTTTATTTTGCCATTTGATATTTTTTGTGAAATTTCTCTTTTCTGGTTATTTTTAATTCATTTTAAATAGTTTCCAATATTCAAAAAATACAAAAATATCTTCTTAACCTCTTTGAATGATGATGAATCTATGAAAAATATTCTCATCAATTTATTAATTGATTTGAGATTTATTTGAGATTTTAGTTCAATTAGGTTATTTTTTTATTCATTTTTAATTGTTTAAAAATAGTTTTTGGTTTCTAAAAATGCTGAAAAATTTTGTCAAACTTTGTTTTGACCTTGTTGAACTTAGGATGATCCATTTGGACTTTTTCAAGTTGATTTGAAATGGATTTGAAGTTTGACCTTTAATTGTTTATTTTAATTCAAGTATTATTTTAATTCTCAAAAATACCAAAAATATTTTATTTGTTTCTTGACTTCTAAGTTTCATTTTTCTTCTTTTTAACATTGATTGACTTTGATTCTATTCATGTTTGATCAATGTGTGTTGGATATTTCATTTGAATTTCAATTCATGTACATTCGTATTCATCTTCTTCTTCGTCTTTTTCTTTTTTGATCAATGAGTTAAAGATTGGTGGTTAGCCTTGACATATGGGAGGCTTAACCTTCCTTGATTCAAATCTAATTCATCTTGATCAAAGATCAAGTGAATGGCTTTGCATTAAGGATAGGTTGCTTTTTGGTCAAGCAAAAAACCTAAATCAATACAAGATCATTCTTCTTTTCTTTTGGCATGGTAAGTTGTAGGAGCTTGGCTTACTAGTCAAGGTCTCTAACTTGTGTTTGTTGCCTATATTTTTATTGACCGGCCTCAGATAGGTGTGACTACTACATTAGTCCACTTACGATTGCTTAACATAACGCTAAATTGCCTTATGGCACACTAACACTAACTATTGACCATTAACTTTTAATTCAAGTCATTTAATTCTTGCAATTTACTTTTATGCAATTTAATATCTTGTTCATTAATTCATTTGCTTTTGCCCTTTGCTCACTTGAGCTCATGTTTATGTTAATGCAATTTGCCTTTTGCTCATTTGAGCACATTATTGTGTATATACTATTGTGCTTGTGTTTTGTTTTGATTGTTCTGAACCAAATGCAAATGGACAAAAGGACTTAGACTTTAGGACATTCCCTATGCTAATGGAGTTTGAAGAGCAACTAGGCCTCATGCCTTTAGAGTGCTAAAAAATGTCAAAGAGCAACTAGGCCTCATGCCTTTAGAATGCTTAAGCTTGAAGATGAATTGAAAGGAACAAATTCTAAACTCCCTCTTGTCCATTCTTTATTTGTTTTGTGGAACTTTTTGATTTGTGTGTTCTTGTTCTAGGGATCCCAAACTTACCAAGTAGAAGAACCATTGTCATGAGCCTCTAAAGTGAGAGATACAAAAGCCATTGGAAGATTCCTAGGAGCTTGCTTGGTTGTGTGCTTGATTTCTTGAGTTATTTACTTATTGATTGCTATTCCAAAGGAAAGAGAACAACTTGGATCATCACTATGATCTCAAGAAGGGAACTCCATTGTTGGTTTTATTTCTCCTCCTTCACCTTTGTATGTTTAGGACCTTAGCCATTCTTCTTCTTCCCTCCACTCTAACCCAAGCCAAACTTTTGTGCAAACATTAATATTTGTTTTCAAAATTAGAAACCTAAGCAATATGCTTTTGATTTTCCAAACTTCTTTTCATAACACTTATTTTGAATTGAATCCTAAGTCAACTTTGACCTTTTTGTGAATACTTTTCATTGGTAAATACAACTCACTCAATTGTTTTTTGTGATTTCAATGGCCACTTCTTGCCAAAGCTTTTCATAAACATTAGCTATTAGGTTTGAGTTATCTTAGTGGATGATATAATACTCACCTGTATCCTTAGTGATGGACAATGAGTCTTCCATGCTTATTATGGGGTTAACCCCTCACTAGCATGTTGAAGATATCCTCACATGGTGGATTTGTGGTTTTAGGTTGAGTTTTCTCCCTTTGATAACAAAAGACCTTAAGGCTTTTGACTAATCAATTCACCAATTTGTTTTGAGATTTTTACCCCGAACTATAAGGTTTTGATCCTAATCTTTTTTAAGATGGTACGTAGGCAATGGGTTTATCCATTCAAACACAAAAATTGTAAATAATTTATACATTCTTCTCTCATCTCCCCAATCATGTTTGCACAAATAATTTTTCAGAAATACCAACCTACCTTACAACAATAGTGAAAAGGGCTCCCTAGGAGTACCTAGGATGTTTTGGGTGCTTAAAACCTTCCCATTGCATAACCAACCCCCTTACCCAGATCTCTGACATTTTTATTAGTTTTTGATTTGATAAAACTTCTCGGTTTTTGTTTGATTTCTAACCTTTCCTTTGGATAAATAAAAGTGCGGTGGCGACTCGATTTGTATGATTTACTTTTGATTTAGTCAATAAATATAAAGGTAACGAATACCCCGCTACAGGATCCATATATGATGTATAGAGTCAATGTGAACCATATCTTGATTAGTCTTCTTGCATTGAGGGTCTCAAACCCTAGATATGAGCTTGATGAGGCATTGGTGGATACACACATTACCTATAAAAGTAACAAACTATACATAGACATGGTTTTGGTATTTTGGTTAGTAAACAATGAAAAACAAAGTATAATACA
Organism: Lathyrus oleraceus; assembly: GCF_024323335.1. Lineage (NCBI taxonomy): Eukaryota > Viridiplantae > Streptophyta > Magnoliopsida > Fabales > Fabaceae > Lathyrus > Lathyrus oleraceus. The sequence continues at coordinate 423,968,836 of NC_066581.1, forward strand.
ATCAAATGTGCTTGGTGACCTCTCCTAATGCAATTCCAATGAATGAGAGGTGAGGAGGATGTCAAGGTGTGATCCCAAAGCTAATGCACATGATGAGATATCATGAGGGATCTTAGGGTCAAAATTGGGGTCTTACAGAAAGTACGAACAAAACCCAAAGATAAAAAGCTTTCAAATCAAAACTAATAAAATTTCAGAGATTACAGGTAAGGGGGTGTTACACAGAGGAAGTTATTAGCACCCAAAGTGTCCTAGGTACTCCTAGGGAGCCCTTTTGTGTGTACTTGTTTTGGTTGAAAAGATGTTTGTTTTAAAAAATTGAATGAGGGGATGAGAAAAGAGTTAATTATTTACATTTTTTGTGTTTGATAAGACTTTTGATCTTATGCCTACATACCAACATAAATGAGGGATCAGAACCTCGTAATTCGTAGTAAAGATTTCAAAGATGGATGGATTGATTTTAACAAAAAGCTTAAATATCTTTTGTTATCAATATGTGAATACTCAACTAAAAAATCACCGATAGTAAGGGCTTTACAACATTTAAGAGGGAGGGCTCCAACTCGGATTAAATCAACAAGTATGCCTCTAACCCCTAGTAAATGGAAAGTCTTACACTCAACATATCATGGAATGGGAGAATTACATCTCAACCAAGTATAACTCAAATCTAAATGCTTTCTTTTTTAAAAGCTTAAAAGGAAAAAGGCACAAAGGTGCCAAAATGATTAGATGAGATTGTTAGTTCTTTTTGGTCTTTTTGAAAATAAATTTAATATGATTAAGTCTTCTTACGATTTTGATTAAGAAAATAGTTTGAAAATCAATGGCATAAGACCAAGGTTTCTATTCATTAAAACAAGTCTAAGTTGACAAACAACAAGCAAAGAAGTTTTGAAAATGAGAAGGAGATTTGAAATTAAAGAAAAAATAGGTGGAAATGAAGAGGCTATCTTAGACAAGATCTAACCCATGGGAAGCATCCATAAGACAATAGTGTCAAATAGAAACCCATTTCCTTTGGATTGTCAAGCAAACAACAAATCCATAATCATCCAAGCAATTAATAAGAAACCCAATGGTATCAAATAAAGATAACCAATCATCCAAGCTAGCATTCCAAAGCAAGCAATCTTCAATGTCTTTTATGTGTATCATATGAAAAATCCCTTGAAACATACTCAAAGAAAAAACATCAAATAACAACAATAATATCAAAATATCAATTTAGACAAAGAGAAAGAGTATCAGATAAACCAAAGGGAGTCTCTCAAGCTTGTGTCAGATGAATGGCATTGGCCATGTTTTTGGTCTCAACTTAATGGCATTGGCCATGTTTTTCTTCCATAGCTCAGGAATGTTGCCTACTCTAAGTCCATATGTCCAAATCAAGTCACAGACAAAGATCCAACAGTCCACCAATGTGTTTTTTAGTGTTTTTGTTTTTATTAAGTATTTTAAGGTCCTAAGACCACAAACAAAATATGATCACAAGCACAAATATATCACAAACATAAAATATAATGGCTTAAGTGAGCAAAAAAATGAAAATAAATGAAGCATAAACATAGGCCCGAGTGGGCAAAGAGAAAATGACTGAAGCATAAACAAATTACGTGAATGTAAATGACAAGGAATGATAAAGTGAAATAATTTAAATTGCATTAAAGTAAATGACAAGAAAATTAAATGTTAGTTTTCAAGTTAGTATGTTAATTTGTGCCTTGAGGCAAATTTAGCGCTATGTTAAGAAATCGTGGGTAGGCTTATGTAGAAGCCATACCTATCTGAGGTCGGTCAATAATAATGTTAGTGTTAATGCATGCTAGAGACAAGGTATCAAAGACCATGCTCCTAAAGCATACCACACATAAAAACAAGAGGGAATGAGCCTATCTCAATCAAGCCTATGTTTATTCAGCTTACACAAGGCCATTGATGAATCAACTAGCTAATGATCCATGAGAAGTCATTGGCCAAGAGATGATTGGGGAATAAATGAGATGAAAATGGAGAGATGAAATGAAGGGGATCCCAAATTTGTCAAGGGATGAAACTCACTTGATCAATACCATTGATTCATCTAATGGATCAAGTTTTAAACTTCATCAACCTCCTAAATCCAATGGTATTGACCAAGTCAAGGTACAAGTCAACCAAGACCCAGACCAAATAGAAGTAAGGTCAACATAAAGTCAAAACAAAATCTCACCAAAGCATTAAATCAATTAAACTATTTTTAAAACATTTTAAAAATGAAGAAAAATAAGTTTTCAATGATCAAAAACCTAAAACCCCTTCAAAACACCAAAGAAATGGCAAAAGGATTTATCATAGGTCAAGTAAGGTGAAAGGACAATTGACTAATTTTTTTGGTATTTTCAAAAGTAAGAAGTAATTAAAACAAGTTAAAAATCATAAAATTCACCAAAAATATCAAACTTAAAAACTAATTAAAACAAGAAAATATTTGTGAATTTTTGGTGTTGGTCCCATAGTTTTTGGATCAAAATGAATTTATGGTGAATTTTAAAATAAAAACCTATTTAAAAATCAAATTAGAAAAGTAAAACAAAATATAAGAAACCAGAGCCATCAGATCACCCCTCATTAATTGAAGTTGCAGATCTGATGATCCAAAACACGCATTCCATGGTGTTCCTCGGTCAACACGCCACACACAAGGTAATCACAAACAAAGGCTCATATTAGAAGATGGAATAGAGATCCAAGGGTGATGCCTTACCACATCACCACCAGAGCCCTAGCTTCGGTCTTCTTCTCCAATGAGGGTCACTGGACTGTCAAGACCAAACTTGTCCAAAAATTTATGGATCTAACATCATTTTAAAGAAAAAATTGCAAGGATCACGAATATGACCTCCATTTGTTCCATCTCTCACTCTATAATTAGAAAAGTGAAGATCAAACTAGAGGTGTTAAACTTGAGTTACTTCGAATCAAGCTTAAAATAACTCAGTCATGTTACCTACATTTGTAGGATTTCAGCCAACACAAATTTAGTTTAGATGTAGAGTATAGAGGAAGAATCAAAGAGATGAATTTTTGAGAAATTCACCTTCTGTAAGATGCTTCTGAGCTTGGTTCTTGATGCAATTCTTCGTGCTTTCTCTTCCTCTTGCTTGCAGACTCTCAATGGAGTGGAAAAGGGAATGAACCTTTGGAGTTTTTGTTCACAAACTTGAGTTGAACAAAAACTCAATTTCTCAAGAAATATTCAAATAATTATATGGTGTGAAGTTATGGAAAATGGATAGCAAAGCTTGGGTAATGTCATCCTTTTATTCTGAGCAAATGATCTTTGATTTATAGGCCAAGCAATTGATATGTACACCTTTCCAAATTTGAATCAAAATGAGCAATTCTTGGTGCATGGGTACATGGGTGATTGTACATGCCCAATTAATGATTGGAGTCCACTCTAAATCATAAAAAAATGTTGTTGAGGTCATCACATAAGGCCATGCAAAGTTGTGCATTGTTTGGAGCTCAGAACTTGCCAAAACAAGCCATGGAAAGTCCTCATGCGCAAGTCCCTCATTTCTCATCCAAGTGATGTGATCTAGGACTTTTTGAAAATCTCTCATAATAAGGAACAAATTTTATGTTGTTACTTTTTGAATTTGAATCTTGGAAAATGCAGAAAACTGACCTTGAAGATGGAGGTATCAAACATACTTAGAAAAGTTTCTAGGTTATAAGCCAAATGACCTCTCTTTCCACCTTGAATAACTTTTGATGTGAGCTTCAAATGAACTTGAATCCTTCTAGAAAGTTGTATCTCTTTAAATTAATTTCAATTTGACCATAAATTAGGTATAATTTGAAGTTTGGATGATGGAGTTATGGATTTTAGAAGTTGAGGAAATTTGCTTGTTCAGTGATGAAGACCAAAATAGACCTATAATGTTTCCTCATGGTACATGACTTTTCAAGTAGAATTTTATATTTTTCAAAGAAGAAAAGTTAAATAATATATCTTGAAATTAATCATTAAACTTGTATAATCTTCATATCATAAAAAATGAGGAAGTTAAAGTTCTTGGAAGCTGACATTCTATCTAGGGCACAAACAAAATGACCTATAATCTTTCACTATGAAAAATGACTTTCCAAGCAAAATTAGCTCTTGAGGACAACATGAAAGATGTTTAGAATGTCATAAAGATTAACTTTTTTCTTAAAATAATTTTCATATGACAAATATTGTAGAATATAGGGTCTAGTAAACACTAGGTTTGACTAGTTGGCTTTTCTAGTCAACTTCCTTGAACCAACTTACACACTTGAAGTTCCTTTGCTATTAGGGGCTCATGGAGGATCATATATTCTTATGATGATGTAAAATTAAGTATACCTTGATATATTTAATCAAATGTTGAAGAAACTTGTTGAGGAAGGCACACAAGATACCCAGATGAATTAGGGATTCCTTGACAAACAAGCTTCAAACTCTTGATCAAAATGTCAAATAAAGAACATGGTGATCCATATATGATGTTTAGAAATAATGTGGACCTTTTCTTGCTTGATCTCTTGCATTGATGGTCCCAAACCCTATTTGTGGGCTTGGTGAGGCACAAATGGACACACACACTACCTACAAAAGAAAAAAAGTTATACTAGACATATTTTTGTATTTTGGTTAGTAAACAAAGAAAATAAAGTATGATACGATCATATATGTTTGGTGATCTCTCCCAATTCAAACCCAAAGAATGATAGGTGAGGAGAATACTAAGGTGTGATCCCAATGCCAACGCAAAGCTATGAGATGGCATGAAGGATCTTAGGGGTCAAAATTGGGGTCTTACAGCTGCCCCTATTTAAGGTCATTCTATCCGGATATGTGAAGGTTAAAATCTTCGTATCAATGCGGTAGAATGGACTTAAATATTAACAACAATAAACAAATTTTGGTCCCTAAGAGACCTCGTGATGCATATGATATGAATGAAAAATATAATCTTCGTGGGGGATATATTGCCACAAAGGAAAAGAATCCGGAAGAAACTGAAAGTCCATAGGAGCATAATGCATTCCATAAGGAAAACTCACTTAGGGAATATAGACTCTAGGGATAGTAGGTTATGCGTAGGCCAGGCTACGACTTAAAAACTGCTGGAGACATAAGGGGATTTCCATGAAAATAAATCAATGGAAAGACTCAAACTGGAGAAAAATTTGCATGCATCGGGATACCACCAACACAACAGGAAACTATCCACTAAGGATAAGCGTGAATTGGATTATCTACTGCCTTCTACTGAGGTAACTTAAGGATAAGCAACCCATAATAAAAAAGTGTCCACAAAGGGACAACGGGAAGAATTATCCACTACCATGTTTAACTGGTAAATGAAGGATATTTAAACAAAAGAATTATCCACTACCATGCTTAACTAGTAAATGAAGGATATTCAAACAGAAAAAGTGAATTTGAACAACGCCAAAACACTTAAAACATCTTCTAGGGAAAGGCGTAAATCATAACTATACTTAAATAGCCATATGTTCAAAAGGAAATCCGATTTCACAAGGAGATACGAATCTGGACTCAACTGGGGAAGTCAAACTTCAGCACATGAGTAAGAGAGAGATATTATCTACTACATGTTACTGGGTAGCTTAAAACAGAAGATAATACACCCGGACAGAGGAACATCCATTACCAGTTACTGGGCAACATATCAAGGATGACTCGCTGAGAAAAAGGAGGAAGAATCACCAATTACCAGTTTTTGGGCAGCTTATCAAAGCTAATTAACCACGGGAAAGAATTATATTACCAGTTACTGGGCAATATACTCAAAAGGGAGGAATATCCATTACCGGTTACTCGAAGGATAACCTACTAGGGAAATGAAAAAGTAGGATTTACAACTACCAGTTACTGGGTAGAAGACCAAAAGGCTGGATTTACAACTACCAATTACTGGGTAGAAGACTAAAGAGAACAAAAGCAGGATTTAGATCTACCAGTTACTGGGTAGAAGACCAAAAAGCAGAATTTACAACTAACGGTTACTGGGTAGAAGACCAAAGGGAGAATATCTGTTACCAGTTACTGGGTAACATATCAAGGATAAATTGTCGGGGGAAAATTCAATAAGAAGTTCTGTTTACTACCAGTTACTGGATAGATAACATAAAAACGACAAGCTGGAAAAAGGATAAACAATTACTAGTTACTAGGTAATTGAGAAATGATAATTTGCTGGCGAAAAGAAAAGATAATCCGTTGGGGAAACGAAAGTAAATTCGCTAGGGAAATCAAAGAAGTAAATTACCTTTTACTGGTTACTGGGTAAATTAACACAAGTAAAATACTCAACATCAAGATGGATGTTACCAATTACTAGGTAATAAACTCTCGGAGGACCAAAAGATCTATCTAGGTAAGAACCAGAAAGAAATGGTCAAACAAGACTCAACTCAATGAGGATATAACTCAATGGGAGTGGTTCCATCCAGATAATAAACTATGGAGGAAATATAAATAATAATCATCCACGAGGAAATAACTCAGTGGGGAAGAAGAAATGACAAACTCTTTCTGCTTGAGGGGATGACACTTTACATTGAAGGTGGACAGACACACCATATCTGCATGAGGAAAATGATATCACCAAAGCAAGGGATCATAAAAATCAGGTCAATGCATAAAAAATGCACAATGAAATATCTGATGATATGCTTATGCATGTATATGCATGAGTATGTATTTGATTATGCTGATAAACACGCACAAAGGATACAAACATGAAGATCCAATCATCACAACTAGATACTCGACTAATCTCAACAAAATGGGAACACCAACTGGAGAACCTGCTAGGGATGAAAATAAATCCTCGAGGATATAAATCCTATCTTCAAATATTCAACTCCCTGGGCATAGTACGCAACCATGTACTTAAGGAAGATTGGGGATATCACAGTTCAAATTCAATGCTCAATTCTGGTTGGGGAAAGCCATGGAGAACATGCATCCTACCAAATCAAATGGGATACAGCCCTACAGGGGACAACTACATCAATATTGCTCAAAATCAAATATTGTATGAATGGGGAGACCATTCACCAGAAGAGGAAACTCTGTGGGGGGATCCACGTCACAACAAGAGGCAAAACTCTGAGTGGGGAACTGGTGAAAAGATAAACTCCAACTGAATATTTCATCAATCAAGATCAACTTTGTGGTGATTAAAATCCGTCAGGACAAATTACACGTGGGGATTATCTTTAACAAAGAAATAAACACAGCACGGGGATGCAAAATGTAAACCGAATCCTCAAAAGGAAAACGAATAGTCATAAGACTCTTCTTGGGAGATTGATAAATAAAATAATTCCAAGGTACCACATATCAACCAGACTTGCAGGAACTCACTAAGGGAGAAACAATGCCACGACTATTCTTTTCCTAAGTCTCCCTTTCGAGTTTTCAACTTAGCAAGCTGTTCTTTTCTTTTTTTAGGCGAAGTATTTCTTGACTAAATTGGCATTCACATGACGAGTGAACTCTTCACCATCCATAGTTGTAAGAATCAATGCACCGCTGGAGAAAGATCTCTTGATAACATATGGGCCTTCATAATTAGGAGTTCACTTGCCCCTAGAATCAGGTTTGAAAGATAATATCTTTTTGAGCACAAGGTCACCTTCTCGGAACACACGAGGTTTGACCTTCTTATCAAAAGCTTTCTTCATTCTCTGCTGATATAACTGACCATGACACATGGAAGTCAATCTCTCTTCTTCAATTAAATTGAGTTGATCAAACCTGGTCTGACACCATTCAGCTTCGGCAAACTTGGCTTCCATCAACACACACATTAATGGGATCTCAAGCTCCACGGGGAGCACAACTTCCATGCCATAAACAAGAGAGAAAGGGGTTTCCCCTATCGAAGTGCGGATGGATGTACAGTACCCATGCAAAGCAAATGGGAGCATATCATGCCAACCTTTGTACGTCATAACCATCTTTTGGATAATATTCTTATTCGCAGCTTCAACATCCCCATTCATCTTGGGTCTGTAGGGAGAAGAATTATGATGTGTTATTTTGAAATCTTTACAAAGCTCTTTCATCATGTTGTTATTCAATTTCAATCAATTATAAGTAACGATCTTATTTGGCACACCATATCGGCATATGATATGATTCTAAATAAACCTCACAATAACTTGCTTGGTCACATTAGCATACGATGTCGCTTCAACCCACTTCATGAAGTAATCAATAGCCACTAAAATGAACTGATGTCCATTTGATACCTTAGGCTCTATCATGCCAATCGTATTAATTCCCCATATGGAGAATGGCAATGGAGAGGAAATGACATTCAAAAGTGTCAGAGGAACATGAATCTTATCTGCATAGATTTGACACTTGTGGCATATCTTCACGTATTTGCAACAGTTAGATTCCATTGTCAGCCAATAGTAACCTACTCTCAACATCTTTTTTGCCATAACATGTCCATTGGAATGAGTACCAAAGGAACCTTCATGGGCTTCAGTCATCAATAGGTCTTCTTCGTGTCTATCCACGCATCTGACCAAAGCCATTTTGAAATTTCTCTTGTAAAGCACATCACCATTCAGGTAGAAGCTGCCAGTCAGTCTTCTCAAAGTCTTCTTGTCTTTCAAAGACGCCCCAAGTGGGTAAATATGACTTTGGAGGAAACACTTAATATCATGGTACCATGGCTTATCATCTTTGATATCTTCAATATCAAATACATGAGTTGGTCTATCTAGGCGTATTACAGTCAGCTTAGGAACTTCATTCCAAAAATTCAAAATAATCATGGAAGCTAATGTTGTAAGAGCATCTACCATTCGGTTTTCATCTCGAGGGATATGATGAAATTCAACCTTTATAAAGAAAGTTGATATCCTCCTCGCATAATCTCTATATGATATCAAACTGGGTAAATTCGTCTCCCATTCGCCTTTAATCTGGTTAACAACCAAATTTGAATCTCCATAGACGTTGATATATTTGATTCTAAGATCAATGGCTTCTTCGAACCCCACAATGTAGGCTTTATACTCAGCCATATTATTCGTACATTTGAAGGTTAATTTAGCTGTAAACGGAAAATAAGTTCCTTGAGGAGTAATAATCACTGCCCAAATTCCATTACCATATGAATTAACAGCTCCATTAAATACCATGCCCTAGGAACCAGGTTTTGGCTCTTCTTCAAGCAATGGTTTATCACAGTCTTTCATCTTCAAATATAATATCTCTTCATCAGGGAAATCAAATGGTATTGACTGATAATAATCAATAGGTTGGTGAGCCAAATGGTTAGCCAAGACACTACCTTTAATCGCTTTTTGAGCTCAGTATTCAATTTCATACTCAGATAACAACATCTACCAACGGGAAATCCTCCCAGTTAAAGCAGGTTTTTCAAATATGTACTTGATTGGATCCATCTTGGATATCAACCAAGTAGTATAATTCAACATATACTGACGTAAACGCTTAGCAGCCCAAGCCAAATCACATCATGTCTTTTCAAGCATAGAATATCGAGACTCACAATCGGTGAACTTCTTACTGAGGTAGTAAATATCATATTCTTTCTTACCAAATTCATCTTGCTGACCAAGAACACATCCCATACTCTCTTCAAGCACAGTCAAATACATGATCAAAGGTCTTCCTTCAACAAGCGGAGACAGAATCGGAGGCTCAAGCAAATATCCTTTAATACTGTCAAAAGCTTTTTTGCAATCCTCGATCGAATCACAAGACTTATCTTTTTGAAGGAGCTTGAATATAGGCGCACATGTGGCAGTCATATGCGATATAAATCTTGAAATATAGTTCAAGCGGCCGAGAAAAACTCTTACTTGCTTCTCATTTTTAGGCGCAGGCATTTCTTGTATTGCTTTGACCTTGGCAGGATCAACTTCAATACCCTTCTGACTGACAATAAAGCCCAACAACTTACTAGAGCGGACACCAAATGTACACTTATTGGGATTCAAGCGGAGTTTGTACTTCCTCAAATGATGGAATAGATTCAATAAGTGCACAACATGCTCATCTTCAGACCTTGATTTGGAAATCATATCATCAACATAAACATCAATCTCTTTATGCATCATATCATGGAAAATAATGGTCATGGCTCTTTGGTATGTTGCACCAGCATTCTTCAAATCGAAAGGCATCACTCGGTAACATAATGTTCCCCAAGGCATAATGAATGTAGTTTTCTCCATATCTTCGGGTGCCATTTTTATCTGACTATAACCGGAAAATCCATCCATAAAAGGGAAGACGTTGAACTTAGTTGTATTATCTACCAACATATCAATGTGTGGCAGAGGAAAATCATCTTTAGGACTAGATTTGTTAAAGTCTATATAGTCGACGCACATGTGGAATTTTCCATCCTTCTTCACAACAGGAACAATATTGGCCACCCACTAAGGATATTCGGAGGTAACAAGGAAATCAACATCAATATGCTTTTATACTTCTTCCTTGATATTCATTGCCATGTAAGGATGAGTTCTTCTTAACTTTTGCTTGACTGGCAGACATTCTGGCTTCAACGATAATCTATGCTCCACAATATCGGTATCAAGACCTGAGATGTCTTGATAAAACCAAGCAAACACATCAGAGTACTCTCAGAGAAGCTCAATCAACCCCTTCTTAACCTCTAGATGAAGCTGTGACCCAATCTTGACCTCCTTCATATCATTTCGGAACCCAAGTTAACCAACTCAATTTGATTTTCAAATGGTTGAATGGTTCTTTCCTCATGCTCAAGCAAACGAGATAACTCATCATAAACGTCTTCATCATCATTCTCTTCCTCAGCTTCGAACACAGGGAAATCAAAGTTCCAAGAGGGAGTAGGGTCATTATTTTCAATGCGTTTGAGAAGCAACCTGCATAAATATGAAGTGAAAACAAATTCTATGCAGATATGGGAAAAATTATTGTCTCTTTATGTTTTTTTTGTGATTACCATTTTCAGAAAAAGGCAAAAAGTAAAAACAACATAAATATGGATGAATAAAATCGTATTTTATTGATGATAATTGACAATGCCTGACAATGTTTTCACTTCTCCTTTAATCATATGAGAAGGATTTTTCTTTAAACAATAAGGTATATTACTTTGAACAATGAATTATAACAGGGACATCAATAACAACCCAATTGTTGCAAATTTGTCCATGCATTACAAAGTTGGCACCGCTTTCTTCTTCATCTTTATCTTCATGAATGATCGAAGTTGAGGGTTGTTCTTCCTTATGGATGAACCCTCCACTACGGAATATATGTTGCATAGTCTTGACTTCTTTCTTAAATGGTCCTTGCTTGAATCCCAAACCGGCCAGATTCTTGTTCTCAACCACTTCCACGACACGACCCCAATTATCTGTGTCACCAACCTGAAAAATGTCTTACACATCTTTCAAAGAAGACATGTGTCGCAACCTGAAAAATACAGTGCGCGAAAAAACAACCGGCGAAAGAAAATGACAGAAGAGTCGCCACCGTGCGTTATTCATCCCAAAGGAGGGAAAGGAAACACTCGAAGTAAACCTGAAAAAGGAAAGGACAAGACGGGGTCTTGCAACCAAATCTTGGGTTCGGGAGTCGGTTATGCGAAGGGAAGGTATTAGCACCCCTACGCATCCGTAGTACTCTACGGGATCCACTTTTGTAGTTCTTGTCTAAAGGGTGTGGGTTTATCTAATGTGTTATTTACTAAAAAAAGGGGGTTAAATGAAAATGACTCGCGCGGATGTCGCATCCACTGCATACGTATCTCATCTGAATATGAGAATCAGAGTCTTCGTAGCTCGGCTACCTAGCGGTTAAGGGTAATTGTGCTCGCTAAGACATCGCGTCTTGTGCCTACGTATCTCATCTAGCCTGAGAATCAGAGCAAAACGTAGTTCGGCTAACTATGGGGTTATGGATTGGGTTTTGGACGAACGACGTCACTACGTAATCTACCGGATGCTCAACCTTTGGAGACTTACTCGCCTGTAGTAGAAGGAGTTAACGTGTTGCTTTGGGTTTTAGGGTTTGGGATGCCCAAGGGCAAAAAGGCAGTCCTTGACGAAGGAACCGCGCTACCTGCAGGGATACGAACACATACAAAACAAACATGTATAAAGTAAATGAGCCAACAAGGGGCTCAGAAGTAAATAAACAAAAGAAAACAAATGCCTCCTATCGAGGTCTTCCAGCTAAGAAAGCGATAAAATGCGGAAAAGAGGTAAAATTACCACACGGATAAAGATCCGAAGTAACAGCAATTAAAGGAGTAAGAAACCCAGGGATCTCCCAAGCTAATGCCATCAAAGAAAGGTGAGTCAGTACAGGTAATCGGAATGAACCTCCAGGGGGTATCCCACAAATAAAGTGGGAAAACCACGCAAACCATCTCTGCAAAAGTCATGTGAGCCCTCACAAAAACTCAACAAAAGGGTTAGTGAAACACGATAAGCATTTTTTTCATGGATAACAATATGGTTTCAAAAACCTCAAACCCTGTGGCATACATTTCAGAAATCATGTGATTAAACATTCAAGGCACAGGTTTCACCCATTCATGCATAATTAAACCTGTGGGCAAAAACATAATGAAATTCATCCATCATATCTCATACATTCAGATGATCCAAATTAAGAGCATAAAATCATGGGAATGAGGCAAACCTGATGGGAGAGACCGGTTGAAATCAAATGGCACGACTGGGTTTGCAAGGCAATGTTAGGGTTTGCGTGAGATGAAAGTGTGTGAGTCAGATTGAATTTTTCAGAGCTGCCTGGGGGTTGCTCTGAGTTCTCTGTCAGGTTTCTCTCCAGGTTTTGTTAAGGGTTTTGTTTCAAGGAAACCTCAGAGTATTTTGCTTCTCTTCCTTTTTCTGTCTGATCTCCCTCTTTTATAACCTGATTTTCATGGCTTTGTTGGCTCAAATGAGAGAGGTCCAAGTCCAAGTTTTTCTATTATATTTTATTTATTTATTTTTATTATTATTTTTATTTATTTATTTATTTTGTAAAAAAAAATTTATTTTTTTTTAAGTTTCTTGGATCTAATTCTGATTGACATGATGAAATGCAATATGAAATGCTAAATGAATGCATGAATGAGGAGGGCAAATTTTGGGGTGTTACAGCTGCCCCTATTAAATCATCAACTAACCCGAGTAGGATGAAAGCGAACAGCTTATTAGACAAACGGGGTGAGCTGTGCTTGAATACCAAAGACAGACCGAAAATTTGCGCTCCGAGAACACCACAAAAATGCGGAAATACACCGCGCTGTTTATTTTTCTTCCGATCCTCTGGCTGGATCTGAATCAGTCTTCTGGCTTAATCTGGAGTTTCGATCCTCTGGCTGAACCTATACTCAATTTAGTCCTCTGGTTGGATATTAATTTTGATCCTCGGGCTGGATACGATTTTGATCTTCTGGCAAGATCTTCTGGCTAGATCTCCTTCGTTTCGATTCTCTGGCTGAATCTATTTCCTTTTATTCTCTGGCTAAATCTACTTCGATCTTCTGGCTAGATCTGAATTGTTTCGATTCTCTGGCTGAATCTATTTCCGGTCTTCGGGCTAGACCTGACTTCGATCTTCTGGCTAGATCTTCTTCGATCTTCTGGCTAGATCTCCTTTGTTTCGATTCTCTGGCTGAATCTACTTCGATCTTCTGGCTAGATCTGGATTGTTTTGATGATAAATTCCCATCATTAGGATCCCGCATCTGAGGCATGCGTTGGTTGACCCTCTTTTGAAATCTACACCCAACCTTCATATTAGATATGCAGCTTCAAGAATATTCCACTTTTGGGCTTCGTACATATTCTTCGGGCTAGAACATGTTGTAACGACTCCTCAATTGGACTTGCTGGGGAAATAAAGCTTGTAGGCGACTTCACTGGGGAATCTTCAAATTGAGCCTTAGGCTGGCTTACTGGAACACGATTCTCAGGCTGAATCTTCAAAATGAACCTCAGGCCGGATCACTGGAACACGATTCTCAGGCTGAATCTTCGAAATGACCCTCAGGCTGGATCACTGGAACACGATTCTCAGGCTGAATCTTCAAAATGAACCTCAGGCCGGATCACTGGAAAACGATTCTCAGGCTGAATCTTCAAAATGAACCTCAGGCCGGATCACTAGAAAACGATTCTCAGGCTGAATCTTCAAAACGACCCTCAGGCTGGATCACTCACGCTTGATCCTCTGGCTGGATCTCATGACCTTAGTTGTAAAGTAATTCTTCAGTCTGCTTGGAAGAACCTGTTTATCAGCTTATGTGTATGCTTGATATGATATGCATGCAAATGCAAATGTTATGCATGGCGTAAAAAGAAATCTGCTTGGGGAAGCAAACTCCGGTAGGGAACAGATCGCTGTATCAATCCTTGAATGCTCTGTGGGGAATGATCCGTCTGCCGGGACCAATGAGCCACCAAAAATAAATTGGTTGCTTGAAAAGTTGACCTTGCGGGGGGAGTATCAACTATGGAAACTTTGTCCAGCGAGGCTCTGTGAGGAGAGTCTGTGGGGAAAACACTTCCTGGGGAAATGTCGTAGGAAACGACCTTTGCTGGGGATATGAACTTGCTAATCGCCCTCAAGCTGGGGATTAACAAATCTGTTAAAAATAATCTGCTGAGGAATGAGATGAACACTGGGAACACCACCCTCTCATCTGTTGGTTATGCAACCACTCCGCTGTTGCTAGGAAGATACAGTCTGACACTGTCAACTCCGCTAGGGATATATAGTCTGGATACTGTCAACTCTGCTGGGGAACATGCTCTGCTAAGGAGAGACTTTGTCAACCGCTTGGGGATGAGGATTCATGACTTGGCATCCGGTTCCTGTGACCTGCAACCAAAAATACACGTATGCCTCGGGGGAATTACTCGGTTTGAATTCACCTTCCGGGATTAAGCACATTCAAAGCAATTTTAAATGTTTTCCTGTGCAAATCATCTACAAAAGCCACCATTATGTTCATATGCAATATGTTTTATCAAAAATTTGGACATTTTTGCAAACAAACTGATAAATGAAAAATAAAGAGGCTCTGGAACTGAATTATTCGATTCTTACTAGGGAGAAAATTTGTGCCAGGAATAGGCGAGGGTATCAGGAAGCTGATCCCTGAAAAGAGGTGATCGCTATAAAAAGAGAACTATCCTAATGGCAATGGGGATACGGGGTCCCACCGAGTTTCGACTCTGCTATGGCTCGTATGTCCTCAAGACGCTCTGCTCATCTTGCTTTCTGAAGTGGATGATTAGTCGATCTTTAACCTTCGAAGATTGTCGGATTGAATGAAACGGTGATATAACACTAATGAACTCAGATCACAGTCATTTGCTTATTCCCTAACTTTTGCCTGGATCGCCCCCTTTTCGGGTTTTCAATCCACCGGGATACCCATTTTTGCCTGAGCCGCCCTTTTGGGTTTTCGACTCACCGGGTGTACTCTTTTTTTATATCCCTAATTTTTGCCCGAACCTCTTTATTCTTTTTTTTTTGGTCGTCGGGATGCCCTTTTTTGCCTGGACTATTCTTTTTATCGTCCAGCGGGTCTATTTTATGCGAAGTATTTTTTTTTTAACTGCGTCTGAGTTAATAGGGGACGGGAATCCTTCGCCATCCATGGTTGTTAGCATCAAAGCTCCGCCATAGAAAATCCTTTTAACCACGTACGGACCCTCATAGTTCGGTGTCCATTTGCCCCTGTGATCTGTGTTGGGAGGAAGAAATCTTTTGAGTACCAATTCACTGACTTGATACCCCCGAGGGCGCACTTTCTGACCAAATGCTTTCTTCATTCGTCTCTGACCGAGATATGTCAATTCTGGGTACGTAGTTCCAGCATAGCACCTTAATCATCGAAGACAAGGTAAGCAAAGCATCAGCAAATTGGTTTTCTTCAAAAGAAAGTCAACAATCTTCTCGTGTAGTCTCTGTAAGGAGCCAGATGAGGCTGAGGTGTATACCATTTCCCGTTGGTTTGATTGATGACCAAAGCTGAATCCCCGTATACATCCAGGGTTTTAATCTGTATATTGATGGCTTCCTCAAGTCTTAGGATACAAGCTTCGTATTCGGCTTCATTGTTGGTGCAGGGAAAAGTTATTCTGGCACCAAATGGCATATGAACCCCCTTCCGGTGTGATCAACACTACACCAACTCCGCGACCATTGACGTGGACCGCCCCATCAAACATCATAACCCATTTGGATTCAGGGTCAGGCCCCTCCTCCGGGAGTGGTTCCTCTCAATCTTTCGATTTTAGAAACATGATGTCCTCATCAGGAAAGTCAAACCTCATAGGTTGGTAATCATCAATCAGTTGCTCTGCAAGATAGTCTGACAAGACACTTCCCTTGATGGCCTTTTGTGAAGTGTATTGGATGTGATACTCTGTCAGTATCATTTGTCACCTAGTAACCTTTCCGGTAAGTGCTGGCTTTTCAAAAATATACTTGACTGGATCCATTTTTGATATCAATAGAGTCGTGTGAGTCAACATATACTGTCTTAGTCGGCGAGCAGCCCATGCCAAAGCGCGGCAAGTTTTCTCGAGCAATGAGTATCTTTGTTCACAGTCGGTAAACTTTTGCTAAGGTAGTATATTGCATGCTCTTTTCGACCTGACTCGTCATGCTGACCGAGCACACAACCCATTGACCTTTCTAACACAGTCAAGTACATGACCAACGGTCTTTCCTCTCGGCCTGTAGACTTGCCCCGATCTTGATCTCTTTCTTGTCGTCTGCGGTACCGATGTTGACGGTCTCAATCACCTCCTGATAAGGTGTAATAGCTCGGTCCTCCTGTTTCAACAATCTGGCTAACCCTTCAGGCAATTCACAATCTTCCTCAACCCCTTCTTCGGCTTAATAGATAGGATTGTCGAAGTCATACTTGGCCATAGCAGTGTCGTTAGTAGTGAGATTCGGGTGGTCAGCTCTGCATGATGGAGGATCATGCTCTACCTTAGAATGAGAGATTTTTTTTTTGGAAAGAAAGAAAAAACGAAAAAAGAAACATTGCCATTTTTTTGTAAAAGTAGAAAAAAAACTGAAAGAAAGAGAACACAAAATTGTTTGCAAAAGCCGTCCTTTATTGATGATAAAAATAATTGCGAAATGTAACTAAATGGATGGCCCTACAAATGAGCCGTTACACCTTGGGCAAAGTGTAAGACTTTATTATACATGTAATAAAGGAAAACAATAAAAATCACTCTTTCAGTAGAGTAACCCGGACGGTTTTTTCAGACGACCAATTGTCGAGCTTTTCTCCCGGGACACACGGGCGAATCCAGCTATCTAAGTCACAGTCGTTGTCAGCCTTGTCTTCATCTGCAGCATTGACGATGTGGGGAGAAACCAAACCCCCGCTGGAGAGAGTACCGGTTTCATTCTTCTGAGATCCCGGAGCATACCCCAATCCAAACTTGTCTTCTTTGATGACTGGCTCCACAAATTTGCCCCAGCCTTGGGCATTACCAGCTTTAACCACTTCGATAACTTGCTTGTATGAAGAGATAGAGGTCCCGACCTTCTCAAACTCAGGTGAAAAGACAGCTTTGGGCGCGACCTCATTGATGTTTATGGCTTCGAAGCCCTGACACAGCATCTCGTGCATCTCGCTGTCCATCTCTACATACTTAAATGTAGACAGGTGGCTAACAAAAATATCCTCTTCACCACAGATAGTGACGACCTGACCTTCTAGTTCATATTTGAGCTTCTGGTGGAGGGTAGAAGTAACAGCACCGGCAACATGAATCCAAGGCCGACCTAGCAGACAGCTATAGGAAGGCTGGATATCCATCACATAAAAGGTGCTCTTGAACACCTGCGGTCCAATCTTAACTGGCAACTCAACTTCGCCAAAGACAGCTCTCTTAGAGCCATCAAAAGCCCTCGCAACTAAGTTACTTGGCCTCAGGATGGTGTCATCGCAATCCAACTTCATTAAGGCTTTCTTTGGAAGAACATTCAGAGAAGAGCCTGTATCAACCAAAACATGGGAAAGCATCACCCCTTTGCACTCCATTGTGATATGCAAGGCTTTGTTGTGATTCCTGCCCTCAGATGTCAGGTCATTATCGGTGAAACCTAGCCCCCGGCTAACGTTTACATTGGAAACTATCGACTCCAGCTGTTTAACAATTATCTCTGGTGGAACATAGGCCATATTCAGTACTTTCAACAAGGTTGCTCTGTGCACCTCAGAGCACAACAATAGTGAGAGAATGGAGATCTTTGAGGGTGTCTGATTTAGCTGGTCGATTACCTTGTAGTCACTTTTCTTGATAATCCTCATAAACTCATCCACTTCCTTCTCGAATGCGGTCTTAGGAGGATCTTCCTTAATAGTAACCTCTTCGGCGGCCATCTGTTTCCCTTTAGCCTTGGCAGCTGCCTCGGCTTCAGCATTCGCGCGTAATGTTAATGGTGCAAATAGGCGTCCACTGCGAGTGAAGCCACCAACCCCTCCAACATTGTCTACAGCGGAGCTACCAATGTCAATGTCTTCTTCGTTAACTTTCTGCCCCTGGCAGTAGATATCAGCCCCATAGTGCCACGGGATAGCACTGTCTTTCTCATACGGAACGGGTCCTGGTATTGTGATGGTGATCGGACCAATCAAAGTCGGTTGAGGGTTGTCAGAGTAAATTGCAACTGGTGTTGAACTTTCGATGTTCACCGCTGCTGGTTCTGTACTTTCTGGGAAATATATTGTTGTCGGAGCGAGTCTCTCGGGAACATATATTTCTTCAGGAGTGAAATAAAACGTCATCGTCGATACATCATTCTTCACTGGACGGGCCTGATCGAACTGAAGACAACCTTCATCTATCAGTTGCTGAATACCCCTTCTCAAACTGTCACATCCGTTTTCGGCAGCTTGACAATTTCTGCATTCTTCCCCACAGCCCGGGAAAATCTGTCCTTTCAGAAGTCGGTCTTTAACCACCGATAGCGAAGTCTTCACCTTAGTCACATCAGAAACCAAATTCAAAGTTTCCCCACTATCAACAGCATTAATCCTCTGCCCGCCGTGAGCCGGCATCGGGTTCTAGATAACATTAGGCACCGGAGCAAAATTGATAGCCTGGGCATCTCTCAAACCTTGTACCTTTAACTGGAGAGCCTTGCAATTATCTGTAGTATGGCCAGGTGCGTTGGAGTGAAAAGCACATCTGGCGTTGACATCATAACCTCTAGGAAAATTATTGGGATCGATTGGTGGGGCCAGAGTTCTCAACGTAACCAGATTCATGTCAATCAGCTTGGGAAGTAATACTGAATAAGGCATTGGGATTGGCTCGATGACCCGGTCCGTCTGCCTTGGACGTTGTTGATAGTGTCTCTGCTGACCCGGATTACCTCCTTGTTGTTGATTGTTGTACCTAGGTTGTTGTTGCGGATGATATTGCAGCTGAGGAACATGTGTTGGAATAGTGACTGCGGCCACTTGATCTTGATAATAATTAGGGCGTCCTCTACCCCTGCCTCTGCCGGCATACACAACGCTTGCCTCGCCTTCTTTTCTTCGCTGACCGTTACCAGCAAACGGTCTCTTGGGACCTGATGAGTTGGAAGCACTATTGTCTTGAATTCGGCCCATCTTCAACAGACTCTCGATTCTTTCTCCAGCAATTACTATCTCTGCAAAGCTGATTGACGGGCAAGCAGCCAATCTCTCAATATAATTGCCTTGAAGAGTGTTCATGAACATGTCCGCCATCTCCCTTTCAGACATATGGGGTTGGACGGACGCAGCAATCTGTCTCCAACGCTGAGCATACTCTCTAAAGGTTTCCTTGGCAGTCTGAGACATACCTTGCAACAAGGTCTGATTTGGAGCCATGTCCAAGTTGTATTGATATTGCTTGACAAAAGCCTCTGCCAAGTCTTTCCAGCTCTTGATGGTAGTACGAGACAAATGAGAATACCATTCACGAGAAGCTCCAGTTAGGTTGTCTTCAAAATAGTACATCCACAGCTTTTCATCTTCCGTGTGAGCTCCCAACCTTCCCAGATAAGATTGAAGATGAGTGCATGGGCAAGAAGCCCCGTTGTATTTCTCAAAAGTAGGGGGTTTGAACTTGTGAGGAATCCTTACTCCCTGAACCAGACCAAGATTTGTGACATCAAAGCCTAAGGAATTTTGAGACTCCAAAGATTTGAGCTTCTCAGCAAGCTCATCCATACGGCGAGTGGTCTCGAGGGCCTCGTCGTGCAAAGAAAATTGATCATACTAATAATCTTCAGTAACGGGGCGCCCGTTAATCCGAATTCCTTGATTCACATTGTACCTTCCGCCAATACCATTTCCAACATTCCCTGTGTTGCCAACATTACCCGGGTTTCCATCAGCATTTGCGTTACCCGCGTTACCAGTGTTCACAGGGTTATCAGCGTTCCCAGGGTTACCAGGGTTTCCCTCAGCATTTGGTATCTCCACCTCCGGATCAGGTCTCGGTTGCTCAACCAATTCCCTCAGCTTTTCCTGGCCTTCTGCCATACCAGTCATCAATGTCAAGAACTGATCCATCCTTTCACGCATATCAGCCAGCTCTTTCTGTACTTGGTCCATCGCTAGCTGCGGACGATTTTCCTTTGTCGGGTACCTGTGGACTCGCTTGGGACCAATAATTGCCTGATATAGGGAACAAACATTAGACACTGCGGTGACACCTGCAAAACAGACAAGGGTTAATATGCATGGTATGCGATGCACTGCTTGTTCAGTTTTAAGGCACCCCCGTTTTGAAAGGGAATACCCTGCAAATGAATAAGCATGAGATGTTGGATGCAAATATGCAGATGATGTTATGCAATGCAAAGGCATGTCAATCAGAATTGATGGATCCGCTTGAACATCTGTCAGGTTGCACTGCCTGGAGAGAAATTCACTGAGGAATATAATACAAGCCCAAAACTCTGCTCCAGAAAACCGGGTTGGTTGGAGGTTAAGGTTTCCTGAATTTAGCCCGCCCCTCACTGGCAGGTTCTAGGAACAGAAGTTCGTCAGCTTCAGCCCTTCAGTCGCGAATAATACGTTTACCACTGAAGGTTTGGTATTATTACGGGACAAAAGACCTCCATTGACTCCCCTCAACAGGACATCCTAATAGCAAGTTCCCAGTCTCAGGATCCTCGGATTGAGCAGCGAGAATGCGCCCACCAGAGCTAACATAATCACGTATCGGAGGAGAGGCCTCGACTGAGTTCTCGGGAAATGGTCACCAGAGTCGACGATTTCTAGAGGAACATCCTGCCGTTACGGAACACCCGTAAGACATAATATATCCAAAAGAAACCTCGTCTGGGTTTGGTTCTTCACGAACGACTTAACGTAGCAACACGCCATGCAAGCCTCATGATTATCCACTCTAAAACCTGTGTGTACACTCAAGCCTGGGTAATGGGATTATCTCTCATAGAACACCCCATCCCAACAAACAAACAAACAGATCCAACAGATACAACAGATGCATGCAAGCAGGTAAGCAAATAAAGGTACAAAAGCATGAACACCCAATAAACAAGAAATCACACAAGCTAGGAGGGACTCGCTTAGGGAAGATGGACCAGCAAGAGGTCAACTTCTTTCAATCCCCAGCAGAGTCGCCAGCTATCGCAACCTGAAAAATAGAGTGCGCGAAAAAACAATCGGCGAAAGAAAATGACAAAAGAGTCGCCACCGTGCGTTATTCATCCCAAAGGAGGGAAAGGAAACGCTCGAAGTAAACCTGAAAAAGGAAAGGACAAGACGGGGTCTTGCAACCAAATCTTGGGTTCGGGAGTCGGTTATGCGAAGGGAAGGTATTAGCACCCCTACGCATCCGTAGTACTCTACGGGATCCACTTTTGTAGTTCTTGTCTAAAGGGTGTAGGTTTATCTAATGTGTTATTTACTAAAAAAAAGGGGGTTAAATGAAAATGACTCGCGCGGATGTCGCATCCACTGCAAACGTATCTCATCTGAATATGAGAATCAGAGTCTTCGTAGCTCGGCTACCTAGCGGTTAAGGGTAATTGTGCTCGCTAAGACATCGTGTCTTATGCCTACGTATCTCATCTAGCCTGAGAATCAGAGCAAAACGTAGTTCGGCTAACTATGGGGTTATGGATTGGGTTTTGGACGAACGACGTCACTACGCAATCTACCGGATGCTCAACCTTTGGAGACTTACTCGCCTGTAGTAGAAGGAGTTAACGTGTTGCTTTGGGTTTTAGGGTTTGGGATGCCCAAGGGCAAAAAGGCAGTCCTTGACGAAGGAACCGCGCTACCTGCAGGGATACGAACACATACAAAACAAACATGTATAAAGTAAATGAGCCAACAAGGGGCTCAGAAGTAAATAAACAAAAGAAAATAAATGCCTCCTATCGAGGTCTTCCAGCTAAGAAAGCGATAAAATGCGGAAAAGAGGTAAAAGTACCACACGGATAAAGATCCGAAGTAACAGCAATTAAAGGAGTAAGAAACCCAGAGATCTCCCAAGCTAATGCCATCAAAGAAAGGTGAGTCAGTACAGGTAATCGGAATGAACCTCCAGGGGGTATCCCACAAATAAAGTGGGAAAACCACGCAAACCATCTCTGCAAAAGTCATGTGAGCCCTCACAAAAACTCAACAAAAGGATTAGTGAAACACGATAAGCATTTTTTTCATGGATAACAGTATGGTTTCAAAAACCTCAAACCCTGTGGCATACATTTCAGAAATCATGTGATTAAACATTCAAGACATAGGTTTCACCCATTCATGCATAATTAAACCCGTGGGCAAAAACATAATGAAATTCATCCATCATATCTCATACATTCAGATGATCCAAATTAAGAGCATAAAATCATGGGAATTAGGCAAACCTGATGGGAGAGACCGGTTGAAATCAAATGGCATGACTGGGTTTGCAAGGCAATGTTAGGGTTTGCGTGAGATGAAAGTGTGTGAGTCAGATTGAATTTTTCAGAGATGAAAGTTCTCTGTCAGGTTTCAGATTGAATTTTTCAGAGCTGCCTGGGGGTTGCCTGAGAGGTCCAAGTCCAAGTTTTTCTATTATATTTTATTTATTTATTTTTATTATTATTTTTATTTATTTATTTATTTTGTAAAAAATTATTTTATTTTTTTTCGTTTTTTCGTTTTTTTATTTTTATTTTTTAAAGTTTCTTGGATATAATTCTAATTGACATGATGAAATGCTAAATGAATGCATGAATGAGGAGGGCAAATTTGGGGGTGTTACAACATGGATGCCTTAGTCTTCTGGATCACATTAGCCACATACAAAGCTTGGAACAGAGTTCCAACAACTTCCTCGGCTTCAACATACATGAAATATGATAAGTGGGTCACCAACAGTGCCTTCTCACCTCCAACAATAACAAGCTTCCCATTCTTGACAAATTTGAGCTTTTGGTGTAGAGTTGACATGACAACACCTGATTCATGAATCCATGGTCTACCTAATAAGAAGATATAGGCCGGGTGGATATCCATTACCTGGAAAGTAATTTGGAAATTGCTCGGACCAGTCTTAGTTGGGAGGTCAACTTCTCCAATAATGGTTTTGCGAGAACCGTCAAACACCTTCACAATCACACCACTATATCTCATGGGTGCTCCTTGATAAGATAGACTAGCCAAGATATACTTGGGTAGAACGTTCAAATATGAATCAGTGTCTACCAAGACGTTGGACAAGGCATCCTCCCTACAGTTCATAGATATATAGAGAGCCAGCTTATGATTCCTACCTTCTTCTAGAAGCTTCTCTTCACAAAAACTCATATTGTTGCACGTAGTAATGTTACCAATGATGTGATTAAATTGATCAACCATAACAGCATGTTCAACATAGGCTTGCTCAAGTACTTTTTTTAAAGCCTCACGGTGCGCTTCAGAATTCATTAATAGAGATAAAATAGAAATCTTGGAGGGCGTCTGGAGTAGATGCTCCATGATGTTAAACTCGCTCTTCTTTATCAGACAAAGTACTTAATCATTATCAAATCTTCAAACCGTTGGACTCACTAGACTGACAAATTGGAGTGTTAATAGGAAGAAACAAAGGAACAACCACCTCAACCTTCTTTCCAACTACAGCGTTCTCAACAGCCTTCGAGAATACCGGACTGAACACTTGACCGTTTCAAGTCACCTTGACAACGTCAACAATGGTTACTACTGCAGTAGCTGTGGGAAGAGGAACCTCTTGCCCATTTTTGATCATAGTAGCATCGTACTTGTAAGGCACAACCTTATCAGATGTGTACGGAACTGGGCTCACCAACCGTATCACTAACGGTGATACTGATATATTGCTTCTCTTACTACTATGATACTGAATTACCACTCATTCAGGAGTTTTGAAAACTGGAACAATCACATTCACGTCATCATCCAGATTTCTAGCATGGTGGGTGTGAATCATACCTTCACCCACTAACCTTTGATCACCCCTCTTCACAATCACGCACCCATGTGGATTGACACTACAAATGATACAACGGTCATGATCATGCTCGCATTCACTAATCTTACACAAAGTCTTGTGAAGCTCTACCAAGGATCTTCGAATATATCGGATATCATAAACTCTATACTCATCGGGACAATCGTCCACCATATTTACAGAGGAGTTACCATGAGCGGGTAACAGATTGGCTTTAATATTCGGCGCACAGTCCTCAAAGGACACCATCCTACTTCTTACCAATCGATGAACCTCGTATTTCAATGGATAACAGTTCTCAATATCATGGCCTGGTGCCCCTTGATGATAGGTACAATGTTGATTAGGCTTATACCACCATGATAGAGGTTCAGGCCTAGGCGGAGGACTTCTTGGCTGAACCAGATTTTTGACAATAAGAGACGAATATAATTCGGCATAGGACATCAGAATAGGGTCAAACGTGACTTTCTTCCTCTCATAGTTGTTGTGCTGATTATTGTTCTGATTGTTGTTATGATGATTGTTGTTATGAGTACGTTGTTGTTGTTGTTGTTGAGGTTGGACTGTTGCTGATCGAACGACAGAATTATTAGCAAACACTGGAATAACATAAGACACTTGATGATATTGTTGATGAGATCTGGAACTCTTCTTCACGTAAGGCTTCCTTCGACTCTCCATAGTCACTTAATTAGTTTCTCCATCATTCTTTTTCGAGAAACCACTCCCAAACTTCTTACCGGTTGACGCTTCTTCTCTAGACAATCAGCCGTCACAGACACCTTCTTCTAGAAGCATCCCCATGTTCACCATCTCAGTGAAATCATTGGGAGCGCTAGAAATCATACACTCATAGTAAAATGAACTCAAAGTCTTGAGAAAGATTTTTTTCATTTCCTTTTCTTCCAATGGAGGACTGATCTGGACGACTAGCTCTCTCCATCTTTGCCCATATTCTTTAAATGTCTCTTTGTCTCTCAGAGACATAGATCGAAGATGGTCAACATCAGGAGCCACATCCATATTGTACTTATAATGCTTGACAAAGGCCTCACCTAAGTCATTGAAAGTACGAATGCTACCACTGTCCAGACCCATGTACCATCGAAGAGCGACACCGATAAAGCTATCCTGGAAATAATGAATGAGCAACTGGTCGTTGTTTGTTTGGGTTAACATCGTGCGGGCATACATCACAAGATAGCTTATAGGGTAAGTGTTCTCCTTGTATTTCTTAAAGTCAGGGACCTTGAACTTAACAGGGATCTTCACATTAGGCATAAAGTAGAGTTCAGAAGCGCTCTTCCCAAACAAATATTTTCCCCTTAGGGTCTTCATTTCCTTCTTCAGTTCTTGAAACTTATCCTTCATTTCACCCATCTTTTCATACATATTTGGGCCTTTAGACGGCTCAGAATGGTAGATGATCAGGCACATAGTTTTGAGGCATTCCCCATGGGAATCCAGAAGGCATAGAATGCATAGGATGGTTGACTTGAGCCACAAACAAGGATGTTGAGGTAATCTCGGAGATAATTGTCCATTGTTGCGGAGTTGCAGGAGCTAGAGCCGCTTGACTCTGAGTTGTAATGAGAGACTCCATAAGAGTAGTAAGTCTAGCAATCCACTCTTTGAGTTCACGGTTTTCTTACTCCAATTGATCCATATTGCATTGATGATTAGCACGAGTGTTGTACTGATGCGTCAGCTTGACTAATACAAAGATGAAGATTATAAGACACCTGGACAAAGGACTAGAATGCAAGAAACATGTGATGCAAATGATGCAAGAATGCAATGTTTTTTATTTTATTATTTTCAATGAACATACAAAGTCTTATTTTCAAATATTTCAACAATAGTAATCAATAATAACAATTTGAATTGGCCATAAAATCTCATTTTTATTCATAATATTTGGAAGGATTACACTTAGTACAATTTTAGAAACCAAAATACAAATACAAGAGAAAAGGAAAATAACATCCTAAGGATCCCTAGCAACTACATAAGATGAAATGGCTATAGGTGTGTACTTCCTTCGAATGTGTCTGATTTCTGACTTGTAGGAGGTCTTCATGTGAGCTTTCTTAGTGACGAGTTGATTGACGATCTTCTTCCAAGCACTAGAAGAATGAGGGATACTATAGGAAAATAAATCCTTTGGCCCTCTCTATCTCTCTCTCGCTCTCTCTCTTAACTACATGTTCTTTGAGGATTTTAATGAGTGCATCCTTGTCTTTTATCTCAAGTTGCAACTCCACTTGCTTTCGATTTAAAGCATGGAATCGTTCTTCCCAAAGGTCCTTATCTTGCTTCATCTTAACTAGTGCGTCTTCCAATTCCTCTACATCTTGGTTAGGGAGAGTTGATGGTTGAACCACAACAATAGACATAGGCTTTCATAGGCATATGGCATCTTAAGCTCTAAGGCTCTCTTATTCACCTAACTAGTGTAAGGTTCCAAAGTTACTCAATTGCACGGTCCAAGCTCGGCTTTTCCCTTCCTATGGACAATATGCCAAGAAAGCACCATCCTACCCTTCAAGATTTGGGGATCTTTACCCTCTTGATAGAATAGACCTTCTAACTAAATGTTATTAGGTTTACCCTTCAAGGGGAACCCAAGTTAACGACGAGCCAAAGCAAGGTTGTAGTTGATTCCTCCTTGTGTACCAATGAGAGGCACATTAGAGAATTCACCACAACTATCAATAATCTTCAAGCCATCGTATACAGAATTATACCAAGTAATATCATCATTAGTGAGAGACATAAGTCTTTGGGACCACCGTAGACATTGCTTGTTCTCTAGGAAGACTGGTGTCTAAGGAAAGTGCGAAATAAACCATTTGTACATAAGAGGGATGCAACACACAATGGTTCCACCACCCTTAGAATTCCTTAGATGTAGGGAGAAGTACATGTCACCCAACAGAGTTGTAACAGGATTCCCAATCAAGAAGATT
Source organism: Lathyrus oleraceus (assembly GCF_024323335.1). Taxonomy (NCBI): domain Eukaryota; kingdom Viridiplantae; phylum Streptophyta; class Magnoliopsida; order Fabales; family Fabaceae; genus Lathyrus; species Lathyrus oleraceus. The sequence goes on from NC_066581.1 coordinate 423,996,363, forward strand.
CTAATGGCATTAACATCGACAGAGTTATCAATGTTAGGGAACAATGATAGACCATAGATAAGAAATACGAAGATAACTTCAAAGGCTTGAGAAAACATGCTAACTCTCCCAATCAGAAACTCTGAAGTCAGACCTTGGATACCTCCTTTCTTCGTCATATTTGCATCAATCTCAGACTTCCTCAAATGAAGAGCATCATCTATGACTTGAGATTTCAGAATCTCCTCTAATCCACTAAAAGTCACCTTGTCAGATACGGGCATACCCAAGAGATATGCATACTCCTCCAACATAGGCATAAGTTGATAATCGAGAAAGGTGAAGCATCGATAGAGAGGATCATAGAACTGAACCAACACGCTCAAAAGTCCTTCAATAACTTTAGTAGAAAACACAGACAGAAGTTTCCCATGATGTTCTTTGAAATCCACAGGATCAACTACAAAGGATGCTAGCTTCCTTAACTCTTTCAAATCCAGACATCTGAAACCGTATTTCTTAGTTTCCTTCGCCCATAATCTGAAGGTAGATAAAAACAAGAAATGAGGGTTTGAATTGTTTTCATAGTAATCAAAAACTTTTTGAAACACCACACACACAAAATAAATGCTAACAACACAAGGAGTTTATCCTGGTTCGCTTGAAATTCAAAGCTACTCCAACCCACTCGGCCAAGGTGATTTTTCCTTCAATAAGGACTTAATATAATAATCTCAACATATTACAAAAACGTCTAAGAGTTTAACAACCTCTTATCCCTCTCAAGTATACAAACTTAGACAAGTCACTTGAGGAATTACAAAGAGTTTTAGGAATACAAGTGTTTGACAAAGTGCTTCTAGATAAGTAGTATAAACACAATTTTGGAACAATAACGAATACACAATTTGAGCAATAGCTCTTGTGTGAAACTGAATATTACAATAAAAGATATGAAAATGTTGTCGTGTATTGAGATGTTGTAGATCAAGGTGTTATCTTCAGCAAGTTATGAGGAGGCCTTTATATAGCATTTAGAGATGATACCATTGGAGGGAAATCAAGGTGATTTAGTGCCAGCTATGGGAATTTAAAGGTATTAAAGTTCTTGTCCTTTCCATAGCAGTATTGGAACATAATCCTTTGTTTCCTTAAACAGATTTATACTATACTAAGAATGCTTCCTGATTAAGTTTCTGATCCTGGTGATATCAGATAGAGTGTTTGAGCGTGTATCAGAGTGAGCATGATCAGAGTCCAAATGTCTTGCAATTTTTCAGATATTCTTTTGCAATCTTCAGATGGTATCTTGCAAACTCTTCAGATATTCTCTTGAATAGTCATCAGATATTTGTTTTCAGTCTTCAGATAGATTCTCTTGAACAATCTTCAGATGTTATCTTACAGAGTCTTCAGATGTAGAGTCTTCAGATATAAAATCTTCAGATACTGTTTGTAGAGTCTTCAGATATAAAATCTTCAGATACTGTTGTAGAGTCTTCAGATATGGAGTTGAACTACAAAGTCAGATTCTTTAGGTAATTTCCTCCTCAGATGCATAGAAGTCAGATCTGATTTCTCTTTGTGCTAGTTCATCTTTGTTGGACTGGTGCGGATGTCAGATCTTTGTTTTCCTCATCGTCATTTTGACTTAGAAACCTGCACACTAGAGCAATTTATTAGGGTACCAAATTGTTTCATTCTTTGTTATCATAAAAACATAGAGATATATTGTAGAATCAAAATCTTGTTCTAACATAATCCATGGTCTGAAAATATTTACAAACACGACCTTAGTTCCTTGAAATTTATTTTTGTGATGAATGTTATGATGTGCATGTATGCATGAATGCAATAATCACACATAAGGCAAACACAAAAAAGGTCAAGGGATGGATCAAGTTATCGTCAAGATCAATCATCCATTTTGGTGGATTAAGGTTTTCATCCCACCAACACCCAAGATCCATTGATATTGATGGTAACTGATCGGATCAACCAAGAATCAATGGGTTTGTTGCGAGTCACGAGCATTGAGTCGGGTTAAGAACCATCCCAAAGGAGTGTACTAAGGATAAAAACCTGTAGAGCATGTTCTAAAAAGTTCCCAGAGTCGTGTTCCCATCTATCGGATACTATAGGTTTGGATGATTGGCCCATCAACCCATAGTATTCTCAAGAGAAACTCGTATAAGTGTAGTACCGCGTAACAACTGTTGTCAAGTAGACACTTGAACAACATTTGCACTATATCCTAAATAGGCCAATTCAGGTTAAATGCTCTACGGTTCTTAGCTTCTCGGACACCTAGGTCGGAGAAAGTAGTGCCTATCCACGAATTACTCGTGTGGCACCAGTAACTCCAAATGGGTCTCCACTAAGCGGAGGATCTCAAGTAACTTTTTCAGGAATGACTCCATCAAAGCCAACATTGACTATACCCACCATCATATCTTAGATTCCACTCAAGTTCGGGTATATAACTTATCTCACCACACAGAGATCACCAAGCATAACATACCGAAAATAACATACATATAATATATACAAACATACAAACATCAATAATCAACAAATATAATACACATAAAAAGTAGGTTAAACCCACTAGGGACTACTCCCCAACAGAGTCGCCACTTTTTTTCTGTAGCGGTAAATTCATGACCACTGAGCTATTGGTTAACTACACTTCAATAAAATCAAAGTCGCCACCGTACTTTTATTATTTCCAAAGGAAAAGGGAGAAAGTATGAATAAAACCCAAAGATAAGAAGTTTTCAAATCAAAACTAATAAAATGTCAGAGATTACAGGTAAGGGGGTTGGTTACTGATCGGTAAAATAGCAAGTGTACTATTTGCACCGATGTAGTAATAAAATGGGAATTCTCCTGAGTATCGATCTCGAGGACTGCGTAATAAGTATAAATCTTTACAACAATTCCATTGAACAAAAGATCATAAGGGGTTTGATGATTGTTTTCAAAATGATAAGAACGAGAATAAATTATATAAAGCGTATAAAAAGTTGTTAACGATATGAGAAAATATGCTAAGGTAAGATGTGTGAATTGCTTTGTACTACACTCCTTCCATATTATATAACATATACGTTGTAATTATTCTAAACCGATTCTCAAAAATTGTTTTCTCTAATCCCTTAGCCGAAAACCATTAACAGTCAATTTCAATCCTAATTCCTTAGTTATTCAAAATGACGTTACGAAATATGCAATTGGTCAAGAATTAACGGCTACTACGGTTTGATCCTTATTCCTAAGTGATTAAACCGAAGTATTATTACACAACAAGCGATAAGGTGGTTTGTCCGACCTAAACCTTAACCAGAGATCAAAATTCCATTTGCCCGATAAAATAAAGCATTAAGAACGTTGTATAATAATTTGAATTAAGAAAACGTCGATGATCATAAAAACATAGAAAAAGTGTTCATACAATAGCAATTCAGGGACACCCCCCTAGCATTGGGGGGTTTAGCTTCTCATAATATTCAAAGAAAACAAATTACAAAATAAAGACATTACAATTATTTGGTGATAAAGGTTGATCTTCAATCTTTTCCGATCTTGAAAATCTCTTCTTCTCCACACCTTGCAAGCTTTCTTCTCTTTCCTGTTTCTTCATCGTACGATCAAAAGTGTCCTCTCTCTTCACCAAAATGCAGACTAAATAGTTCCCAATCAACTAAAATCATCGTGAAATACCCAGACTGCCCTCCGGACGTACACAAGGACCAAAACAATAAAAATCAGCAAACGGGGCGAATTGGCCAACACGGGCCGTGTCAGGTGACACGGGCGCTCGTGTTGGCTCTCTGTCAACTCAAATCCTCAACCCTTGCTGAAACGGGCCGTGTCACCTGCCACGGGCACCCGTGTCAACCCCCTGTTTTCTGGATTCCATAATCTCCACTCTGCACATGTTGGCATGGGCCGTGTCAGCTAACACGGGCACCCGTGTCAGCCCTCTGTTTTTGCCTTATCTCGCTTTGCACGATGTCCTTGACTTCCATTCTTTCGGTACGCATATTTCGGGCTTATTGTTAGACCTGGAAACCAAACAACACTACCACGGAAACGCATAAAATGCGACAAAAAGAGATGAACCACTAATACAACATAAAACAAGCAGAAATTTATAAAATTTGATAAACTTAAGAAATCAACTAAAAGAAAGAACAAAGTGTTACCGATTCTTGAAGATTCATGTTGGATGGATGATGAAAACTAAGTGCAAATGGTGATCGATCAGTTACACAGAGGAAAGGTATTAGCACCCTATAGCACCTCAAACTTGCACCTCCCATTTGTGTCTACATTTCATTTTTAGGTCATTAACATTGCATTCATATTGCATAGTCCATTACATCTCATCAGGCAAGACTGGTCAGGAGATTCAACTGTGCAAGGCAACAAGAGCATTTTGCATGAGACCAAAGCCCTAGGGTTGTTCCATTGAGTTCACATGACTCAAGGATCACTTTGAAGTAATTTGGATAAAGGTTGAAGGCTCAAAACTCATCAGTGCATGTGCAAGTCATCTGAGGCCCATAGAAGTCAACAAAAGTCAACTGTGGATTTGGAGGTGGGAAGTGATTAGAGATGATTCATTCATGTTCAGACAAGTCTCATTTGACATTTCAAACACTCACATTGAAGAATTTGGAGTCAGGTCAAGACTTTCCCAAAATAGCAAGTGACCTATAATGTGAACTTTCCAAAAAATGGAAAGGTTTTGGACCAACTTCAACTCAAGATTACATCATCAAGAAGGCTTCAAATGAAATTTTGTCCAACATGAAAGTTGAAGATCTTTCTCTCCCATTTCCAAAAAGTCCAAGATCATGAATTTCTCATGTGTGGTTGAGGAGATATGATCCAATCATGGCAAAGTGTGTTCAAAACTTCAAATGGGCATAACTTTTGAACCAAAGCTCCAAAATGAGTGGTTCTTTTTGCATTTTGATCCTTATAACATGTAGTTTCCAAACACCTCATTACATGGTTTGAATTCCACTTGCATAATCATGTGCTCACTCATGAAGTTTTTGGAAGAAAAATTGCTAAACTCATTTTGGTTGATCATGGGCATAAAATTCCAATTCAAATGTGTGCTTGGGCTTGTTTTAAGTGTATTTGGATCAAGTTTTGGTACTGTTCACGCATGCATGGGGTGCATGAGGTGAAAATGTCATTTTGTGCATACACCTTACAATTGATTAATCTTAATTGCATTTGGCTTAAACAGGTTCTAAACATGATTAGCATGGCATATATATTGTTAATCACAACTGTTTTCAGCAGGAGCATTCATTTCAGATCTAGATTCAAAAAATCATCCAAACTTTTCTCTCAAAATATTTTGCAAATTCTTCACACAGTAGCATTTCCTATTGGTTGATTCATGATCCTGAAGCATTTTTTAGAAGATTTAGACGTGGAATTGGATCAAACCGTGCCATATTTGCTCATACTCAAAGCTTGAAGCATCCATGGAGTTTGCAAATTGAGCTGGTTTCACGTGCAATTGAGCTTTAATCTCACCAGCATTCATCTCCACAAGCATCATAGAGGATCTTTGAGCCATTACAAGCCTTGTATCACGCGATTCCAGGTTCTGTTCATCAAGAAGGTCAGTTTTCGAGTTCAATTATTTTGCAATTCATTAGGATATTCATGTAGATCGTTGATTGGTGAGCATGCTGATATGAAATTTGAGTGAATTGGTGCACTATACACAAAGTTATGCTTGATTGAAAGTTTGATGCAAATTTTTCTTTCCTTCGATTTGGATGATATGTGATGTTTTAGTGCAAAATGATAGTTGATCTTGCATGTACATGAGCCAAGGAATCGATTGGTATAGGTTTTGTTAATTTCTGGAAGGTTTTGAGATTTTCTGGAATTTTGTTCATCGTGTTCATGAGGAAGAGGATGAAGTTCATGCTGTTTCCAGAATTGTTATGACTTCGCTAGGAATTAGCTATGAAACATTCATCCATTTGCTACGATTCTGGAAAACGCGCAGGTTTAGGGTTTAAGACCAAAACGTGGTCGTTTTAGGTTGGCGCGTCAAAATTTGAACTCACACCGAGTTCGATTCCTGGCGACGGATTATTTTCAAATGTTCCATGATTTCCATGTTTCCCTCCTTTATTTGACCATGCTATTCATTTTTTATTTCAATTTTTTTTCTCAACTTCAAAAAATCATATAAAATAGGAAAATGCATCAATTTCACTCCAATTTTTTGCACAATGCTCGTTATCCTGTCTAGTTTTTTATGAGCATAAATTTGCAAGTTGTGCTTGGCTAGAAAAATGATTTGCACTAGGATGTTTGAATACATATGCATGTGTGATATTGCCTTGCTCCTTTCATCATAAAATGCTCAAAAATGATCCAATGAACCTGAAATTTTGTGTGTAGCTTCTTGACACATTGAGGAACATTTTGGCTTTGGTTTGATATTTTTCCCATGATCCAATTCTGTTTTACACTTGTGCTAACTTGGTGTGACAATTTGTGTCACACATTGGGTTGCTTGACTTGTACAATGTGATTGCCATGCCTAATGATGTCCAATGCTCCTGATTTTTTGTGTGATGAATGTTATGGATGTATTGATTGCTCATGATTTTTTCCAGATATTTCTGAATCATTTCTGTTTTGATTTGAATTTTTCATTCATGATGATCACATATGCACTTTGAAATCACCTTTGACTTCACTTGATCATGAAATGCATTTGGTTAATGATTTTGATATGAGCCTTTTTAGGATATGTCAATATGTGTTTGAAGTTGCTTCATGTCAAGTTTGAAGTTCTGTTTTGACTTTTTGACCCTCTTTTGACCCTAGGTTTTGACCTAGTGGTTTGAACTTATCATTTGAGTTGTGATTTCAGGTTCAGATGCACATTGCCCTGATTGGAGTGACTCGTTCATTTAAGCCTGATTATTGGTTGATGTTGGCTAACATAGTGTTGTTTTGTAGGCTTTGAGAACAAATTCACTTGTGTTTGTGCCTTACTCATTGTTGCCTGATGCTTTGTCTGTCTGTGTGCTTAACTGTTGTTTGTTTGTCTGTACAGTTGAACTGATTGGGTTAGATTTTTTCACAGGTACCTAAGTTGCTTTGAGTTCATTTTGAACTTGCTTTGCTAGCTTGTGGGTTGCTTACCATTGAGGTATAATTCTTCTGACTTCATGTAGTCTGGAAGACCTGTCCTGTTATGTGGGCAGGCACCTGTCTGAAGTCCTCCTTAAGAGGCAATGCTTGTGATTGTTTAATGGTGTGCCATGTACATTCAAAGACCTCCTAAGTGAAGAGGCATTGGCGGATACAAGGGATGTGCAATCCATCCCCTGCTCTTCAGTTGAGTCATTCATCCTGCTCATATCATTGTGTTGATGCACTTTGAATATTAATCCAAGATCCTGTTGTGTCAGTCATCTGTGGAGAAGAGTTCCTACATTCTGAACTCCCACACTTCCTATTTGATTCAAGCTCTCCCAGGCCAGGGATAAGAGCTGTGAGGTCTTACCCTCACTTCCCATTTCATCTGCTTCACCCTAACTCTCAATGTTAGGGTTAAGAGCTAACCACACCCTTTTCCAGTTGGCTTGTTTGTCGAGGTTGATTTGACCCCTTGACTAAAGCCTAGCCTCGTGTGAGCCACTTGTTTGCATATAGTGTGTGTGCTTGCTTTTGTGCTTGTGATTGATTGTGCTTTTTAGGATAGCTTGCTTCCTGTGCAAGTTAGGATAGAAACCTCAACATAGGGATCGTATGCATGACAACTTCTAGGCTCGAGTCGTAGTCTCCCTAGTAGCTTGTTATCTCCCTAGTCTCTGGTTAGGATAGAAGTTCTTTCCCTGTTTAGGGGAACTACGTCACCCTGATCCTCATACCAGATGAGGTACGTAGGCAGGAGATGAGCTGATCTCTCCGGGCACCCTTTTGCTTTTTGTCCCTTGTGTGTGTTGGAGTCTGACGTAAGTCCAACGATTGGCAGTTGGTTTCCTGTGTGTGTTTGTAGGTTCGGAGTCTGATATAAGTCCAGCGATTGGCATTCGGTTTCCATGTTTGCCTGTTTGTGTTGGAGTCTGACGTAAGTCCAGCGATTGGCAGTCGGTTTCCTGTTTATGTTTTGTTTGGCGTGCGTTAGCCGAGCTACGAGTGCTCTGATTCTTCTCTAGTTAGAGAAGATACGTATGCATAGGATGCGACATCCTAGCGAGCACGTTTCCCCTGTCCCGAACTACGTCAACTCTGATGTCTGTGTCTGACAGACTACGTAGGCCCAGGATGCGATATCCTGCCGAGTCCCGTTTCTTCCGTCTTTCTGTGTTTCCTTCCAGCCTTGTGCAGTGTGTGAGCAGTTTCTAGCAACCTTATCCTTTCTTTTGAGCGTGGATCCCGTCGAGTACGACGGATGCGTAGGGGTGCTAATACATTCCCTTCGCATAACCGACTCCCGATCCCATCTTTCTCTGGTCGCGAGACCATGTCTTTTCCAGGTTTACTTCGAGCGTTTCCTTTCCCTCTTTTGGGATAAATAACGCACGGTGGCGGCTCTGTTGTTTCGTTTTCTCCGCCGGTTTTTTGCGTAATGCGACAGCTGGCAACTCTGCTGGGGATTCATAGAGAAGTTGACCTCTTGCTGGTCCATCTTCCCTAAGCGAGTCTCTCCTAGCGCTCTCTAGGATAGGGTTTGATTGCTTTTGCTGTTTCATTTATTGCATTTATTTATTTATGTTTGCATTTATGTTTGCATTTATGTTTGCATTTATGTTTGCATTCATCATATTTTCATCTGTGTTGGCTGTGTGTTTGTCTCTCTGTGGGGTGGGAGTTACAAGAGGTAAAAGGCCCAATACCCAGACTATGAGTGAACTCTAGGACACCTAGGAATAAAGTGATTCTTGGGAAGCGGTTGGTATTGCGCCACTTAGCGGAACTTGATATCACGAGCAATTCAGATCTTGATGGGGTATTATCGGTACATACATCTGGTGTGTGCATGATGATATTCTATGAAAGGGTTATTTATCCTGCGTTTCTCTTGACCTTACCTTGGCCTAGATGACACCCGTGAGTGGGGAGGGATTGAATCATTTTACAGGTACCGTTGGTGACTTGTTGGTGACTCTTGGTTCTTGTTGGTGACTTGGTTCTACAGAATGGGTCTCGGATGACTTTGGGGTTCCAAATGAATTTGTGGTTCCGATGCCGAAGTTCTGATCCTGTGATCCGTGATACGCAGCCAGCCAGTCATTGCATCATTTGCATCATAGCATGTTTATTTTCAAGAAAAATAATGCAATAAAAAAAAGAAATAAGAAAAAAGAAAAAGCTATTCTCCTCATGCATATCATTTCTCAAGTTCATTCAGGAGTTTATTCACTGTGAGATATGGCAATTGTTCCAGAATTGAAAAGGAAGACTTGCACCTACAGTTTTCACCGTGAGCCATTGACGTCTTTGATAGAGTTGAGCAACCTTGTGACCGGCGGTAATCAGAAGGTGTTTGTTGATCAGTATGGGGATTTGTTGACACTGTTGAAGATGGTGGTAGATCCAGTGCCGTTGCAGACTCTTCTCCAGTTCTATGATCCAGAGCTCCGCTGTTTCACTTTCCAGGATTATCAGTTAGCGCCTACTCTTGAAGAGTACTCCATTCTGATGAATGTCCCGATCAGATATCAGGTGCCTTTCTTGGATGTTCCAGAGGAGGTTGATTTCAGAGTTGTTGCCAGAGCTTTTCATTTGAGTGTCAAGGAAGTGAGTGACAATTGGAAGACGAGTGGTGATGTGGTGGGTCTGCCTTTGAAGTTCCTGGTGAGGATGGCTAGAGAAGAAGTAAAGAAGGGAAATTGGGAAGCTTTTCATGCTCAGTTAGCTATTATGATTTATGGGATTGTCTTGTTCCCGAGTATGCCTAACTTTGTGGACTTTGTTGCTGTCATTATTTTCCTTGGAGGAAACCCAGTTCCTACTTTGTTAGCTGACACTTACTATGCTATTCATAGTAGATATGGTAAGGGTGGAGCTATCAGATGCTGTCTCCCTTTACTACTCAGATGGTTCTTGTCTCTCCTGCCAGTCAGTGGACCTTTTGTGGATGCTCAGAACACTCATAAGTGGACTCAGAGGATTATGTCTCTTACCTCCTATGATATCAGGTGGCAATCTTACAGGATGGATGTGCGTAATGTCATCATGAGTTGTGGAGAGTTTCGTAATGTGCCACTCATAGGGACTAAGGGTTGCATCAATTACAACCCGGTTCTTTCTCTTCGCCAGTTGGGGTTTGTGATGAATGGAAGACCACTTGATGTTGAGATAGCTGAAAGTGTGTATTTTGAGAAGCAGAGTGACCTTGCTAGATTGGAGCAAGTGGGAAGAGCTTGGAAGACCATTGGTGTCAAGGATGGAGCTGTTATAGGGAAGAAGTTTGCTATTGCTATGCCTAATTACAGTGATTGGGTCAAGAAGAGAGTTGAGACTTTGTTGTTGCCCTATGATAGGATGGAGTCATTGCAAGAGCAACCACCTTTGATCCTTTCTGAGAGTGTGCCTGCTGAGCACTACAAGCAAGCCTTGATGGAGAATCGTCGGTTGAAAGAGAAGGAACAAGATACCCAGATGAAGCTTTACAAAGCCAAAGCTGATAAGTTGAACTTGGCTCATCAACTCAAAGGCATGCAAGGTGAAGATGCTGCTAGATTGAAGGGCAAGAAGAGATCTTATGAGGAGATGGAAATCTTGTTGAATGAAGAACACCGGGAGTGCTTGAGGTTGCAGAGAGCTGAAGCTAATTATCAGAAGAAGATAAGAGACCTGGAAAAGCAGTTGAGGGACAAAGACATCCAATTGAAGAAGGAGGTAGACCTAAGACATGCATCAGAGAGCCAGCTTGGAGGAGAAGTTGTGGAGCTCAGAAGACAATTAAAGGAGAAGCTCACTCCTCTGCCTGAGTGTTCAGAATGTGACCTGTTGATAGACCAGTGCCGATATCTGAAGACGCTCATCCCTGGAGGACATCTTTCTTAGCTTGTATCTGTTGTTTATGATGAGAATCACCTCCAGGCTTGTTGGATGGGATTCATTGTTGTACTATGATCATTTGTATCTTTGTCTGAATATTGTTGTATGACTCTTGTTGCTCACATCTATAGATGAGGTTGTTGATGCTTCACCTCGTGCTCATTATCCTGTGTAGTCTGCTTCTGTGTTGCTCATTGTTGCAGGTTGCCATTTCTTGAAAGATGAATTAGGCTGTTGAATGCCTGAGAAATGAACATATCATGTGCATCATACGCATCATTAGCATCATACACATATCATTTTGCATTACAGGTGTTCTTGAGCAAGACTTCTCACTCTGGTTCCTGTGTCAGGCAGGATTGCTGATCATCGTCCGCACCGCTACTCTACGAGGTTGAATCAACAGAGAAATATGGATCAAGTGCAAGCTGAGTTAGCAGAGATGAGGGCTAACATGGCCCAGTTCATGCATATGATGCAAGGGGTTGCGCAAGGTCAAGAAGAACTTCGAGCCCTAGTCCAGAGACAAGAAGCTGCAATTCCACCGGTCAACCATGCTTTGCCAGAGGGAGGCCCAATCAATGACCCTGCTACTGCTGCTGTTCCCATCAACAACTATGCCGTGGGTGATGAGTTGAGGGGTATCAGAATCAACGGTCAACCTATTTCCCCAGAGACTGCTAATGTCAGAGCAACTCGTGCTCCAGTTCACCATCCTGCTCCATTGGTTGATAGGCAGAAGGATATGTTTACTCTCCTCAGTGAGGATGATGAAGTTGTGGGAAGAACTGACGAAAGGGATAGGAGGGTTGATGCCCTAGCTGAGAAGATAAGAGCCATGGAGTGTCAGAACTCTTTGGGGTTTGATGTTACAAATATGGGTTTGGTGGAAGGACTGAGGATCCCCTATAAGTTCAAGGCGCCTTCTTTTGATAAATACAACGGTACTTCTTGTCCTCGCACTCATGTGCAGGCCTATTTCAGAAAGATCTCTGCCTACACAGATGATGAGAAAATGTGGATGTATTTTTTCCAGGATAGCTTGTCTGGAGCTTCCTTGGACTGGTAGATGGAGCTGAAAAGAGAGTCCATCAGAAGTTGGAGGGATCTGGGTGAAGCCTTTCTGAGGCAATATAAGCATAATATGGACATGGCTCCGAGCCGGACTCAGTTGCAGAGTCTATGTCAGAAATCTGGAGAGAGTTTCAAGGAGTACGTCCAGAGATGGCGGGAATTAGCTGCAAGGGTGCAACCTCCGATGCTGGAGAAGGAGTTGACCGATATGTTTATTGGGACTTTGCAAGGGGTGTTTATGGACTGGATGGGGAGTTGCCCATTCGGTAGTTTCTCTGATGTTGTGATTTGTGGAGAAAGGACAGAGAGTCTCATTAAAGCTAGAAAGATTCAGGATGTTGGTTCCTCATCTTCAAAGAAGCCATTTGCTGGGGCACCCCGAAGAAGGGAGGGTGAAACTAATGCGGTGCAACATCGTGGAAGTGTGAACAAAGGCCAATATCGCCAGGTTGCTGCTGTAACCATTCCAGCACCTCAACCACGACAACAGCAACAACAAAGAGTTCAACAACCACAACAACAACAACAGCAACGTCCGTTTCAGCCGAGACAGAGAATGTCGGATCGACGTTTAGACCCGTTGCCGATGACATACGCAGAGTTGTTGCCCGAACTGCTTAGGTTGGGGTTTGTTGAGTTGCGTACGATGGCTCCGTTGACAAAGATACCGCCTGGGTATGATGCCAACGTTCGTTGTGATTTCCACTCCGGTGCACCAGGGCATCATATAGAAAATTGTAGGGCTTTTCATCATAAGGTCCAGGACTTAATTGACGCCAAAACTATCAATTTTGCTCTTGTGCCGAATGTTGTGAACAATCCTATGCCTCAACATGGTGCGCATAGGGTGAACAATGTAGAAGAAGGAGAGGCCTTGGATTTGGTGGCTAGTGTTGATGAGATTCAGACTCCGTTGTTTGTTGTGAAGGATCGTCTGTTGAATGGGGGAGTGTTCCCGGGCTGTGACCAGGGCTGTTCAGACTGTGCTGAATCCGAGGATGGTTGTCTGCAGTTGAGGACGGGTATCCAGGATTTGATGGATGAGGGTTGTTTACAGTTTGCTAGGGCCGTGAAAGATCGTGGGATGGTGTCAACTGTCACCATTTATTTCAAACCGTCCGAGGGACGTGGCCAGAGAACTGTTAATGCACCAGTGACCGTTGGTACTCCTGTTACCATTTCTGCTCCAGTAACCGTCAGTGCTCCCACTACTATTGTTGTGTCGGGGAGAAGGGCTGTTGAGAATAGTAGGGTTGTGCCGTGGAAGTATGATAATGCGTACCGCAGTAACCGAAGGGCAGAAAGTCAGATCAGGCCAGTTAATCAGTCTCCAATGACAATTGGTTTGCCGAGTAGAATTCCTGCAGCTGTGGGTCCAGTTGTGGACAATGTAGGGGGTCCTGGAGGTTTCACGAGGAGTGGTCGTCTGTTCGCACCACAGCCTTTAAGAGACAACAATGCTGAGGCTCTTGCCAAAGCAAAGGGTAAGCAAGCTGTGGTTGAGGAAGAACCTGTTCAGAAGGAGGCGCCTGAGGGGTCGTTTGAGAAAGATGTGGAGGAGTTCATGAAGATTATTAAGAAGAGTGACTACAAGATTGTAGATCAGCTGAATCAAACTCCGTCCAAAATCTCTATTCTTTCATTGCTATTGTGCTCTGAGGCACACCGTAACGCCTTGCTGAAAATGTTGAATTTGGCTTACGTGCCTCAAGAGATCTCTGTCAACCAGTTAGAGGGTGTTATTGCTAATGTGAGCACGAGGCATGGTTTGGGGTTCACAGACTTGGATCTGACGCCTGAAGGTCGTAACCATAACAAGGCCCTGCATATCACTATGGAGTGTAAGGGCGCAGTGTTGTCTCATGTGCTGGTGGATACGGGATCTTCGTTGAATGTGTTGCCCAAGAAGATTCTGAGTAAGATTGATGTTGAAGGGGTTATCCTCACTCCCAGTGATCTCATTGTCCGTGCGTTTGATGGATCCAAACGATCTATTTTTGGTGAAGTCACATTTCCTGTGAAGATTGGCCCGGAGGTGTTCAGTATTGTCTTCTATGTGATGGATATCCAACCAGCATATAGTTGTCTTTTGGGGCGTCCCTGGATACATGGGGTTGGAGCAGTGTCGTCAACTCTCCATTAGAAGCTGAAGTATGTGTGGAACGGTCAGATTGTAACGGTGTGCGGCGAGGAGGACATTCTGGTGAGTCATTTATCCTCTTTCAAGTATGTGGAGGTGGATGGCGAGATCCATGAAACTCTATGCCAGGCGTTTGAGACCGTTGCTCTCGAGAGGGTGGCTTTTGCTGAGCAGAAGAAGCCAAGTGCCTCAATTGCATCATACAAGCAGGCTATGGAGGTTGTCAACTCAGGCAATGCAGAAGGCTGGGGCAAGATGGTTGACCTGCCCGTCAAAGAAGATAAGTTCGGTATTGGTTATCAACCTCTACAGGCAGAGCAGGTTGAGCAGAAATGGCCGAGTACCTTCATCAGCGTTGGGCTGATGAATCATGGTGACGTCTTTGCAACCGGTGTTGAAGACTGTGATAGTGATTATGATGTGGACAACTGGGTGCGTCAGTGTGCTCCAGGGGAGTCGATCAACAATTGGACAGCTGAAGAAGTGGTCCAAGTTACTCTTCAAACAGAGTAATTTTCTTTTGTTTTTCATTTTGCATAAAACCTTACGTTCTGCCCAAGGCGTAGTGGTTCATTGTAGGGTCTCATCATGTTTTTCAATGATATCATTAATAAAGGACGTTTTGCAAACAATTTTGTGATCCCTGTCTTTTTGGTTTTTGTTTTTCATTTTCAAAACAAATAAAAATGGCAATGTTTTGTTTTTTGTGACTTTCTTGAACTTCTTTTTTCTAAAATCAAGCATTAAACATGCAGAATCGATCTTACGGACTCCACTATGAACAGTTCTGTTATGGCTCAGTATGATTTCAATAATCCCATCTACCAAGCTGAAGAGGAGAGTGAGGAAGACTGTGAACTCCCTAAAGAACTGGTCAGATTATTGAAGCAGGAGGAAAGGGTTATCCAACCTCATCAAGAGGAGTTGGAAATCATTAATCTTGGTACTGAGGACGCCAGAAGAGAGATCAAGATCGGGGCTGCTTTGAAGGAAGACGTCAAGAGAAGGTTGATTGAGATGCTGAGAGAATATGTGGAGATATTCGCCTGGTCGTATCAAGATATGCCTGGGTTGGATACGGATATTGTGGTGCATAGGTTACCTCTCAGAGAAGATTGTCCTTCGGTAAAGCAGAAGCTTCGCAGAACTAGTCCTGATATGGCGGTTAAGATCAAGGAAGAGGTTCAGAAGCAGTTGGATGCGGGTTTCCTGTCCGTTACGACTTATCCCCTGTGGGTGGCCAACATCGTTCCCGTGCCAAAGAAGGACGGCAAAGTCAGGATGTGTGTCGATTATCGGGATTTGAACAGAGCGAGTCCGAAAGATGATTTCCCATTACCTTACATTGATGTATGGTTGATAATACGGCTCAATCCTCGGTTTTCTCTTTCATGGATGGATTCTCTGGATATAATCAGATTAAGATGGCGCCAGAGGATATGGAAAAAACGACATTCATTACGCCTTGGGGCACGTTTTGCTATAAGGTGATGCCATTTGGGCTGAAGAATGCCGGTGCTACCTATCAGAGGGCTATGACGACTCTCTTTCATGACATGATGCACAAAGAGATTGAAGTGTACGTGGATGATATGATTGCGAAGTCGCAGACAGAAGAGGAGCACCTGGTAAACTTGCAGAAGCTGTTTGAAAGACTGAGAAAATTCAAACTGAGGCTGAATCCAAACAAGTGTACGTTCGGTGTGAGATCCGGTAAGCTGTTGGGTTTCATTGTCAGTGAGAAAGGGATTAAGGTTGATCCAGCAAAAGTAAAAGCTATTCAAGAAATGCCTGAACCGAAAACTGAAAAGCAGGTTCGTGGGTTTTTAGGGAGATTGAACTACATTGCAAGGTTTGTATCTCACCTAACTGCCACGTGTGAACCGATATTCAAATTGCTAAGAAAGAATCAAGCAATCAGGTGGAATGATGACTGTCAGAAAGCTTTTGATAAGATAAAAGAGTATTTACAGAAACCTCCAATCCTTATACCTCCCGTTCTTGGGAGGCCTCTGATAATATACCTGTCAGTGACTGAGAACTCGATGGGGTGTGTATTGGGACAGCATGACGAGTCTGGTCGAAAAGAGCATGCCATATACTACCTTAGCAAAAAGTTTATCGACTGTGAAATCAAATATTCACAGCTTGAGAAAACTTGTTGTGCTTTGGCCTGGGCTGCTCGACGACTGAGACAGTATATGTTGAACCATACTACCTTATTGATTTCTAAGATGGATCCAGTGAAGTACATCTTTGAGAAGCCGACTCTCACCAGACGTGTTGCTCGTTGGCAGATGATTTTAACAGAGTATGATATCCAGTACACGTCGCAGAAGGCCATCAAAGGTAGTATTCTGTCAGACTACCTTGCCGAGCAACCAATTGATGATTATTAGCCAATGATGTTTGAATTCCCTGATAAAGACATCATGTATCTTAAGATGAAAGATTGTGAAGAGCCTCTTGTCGAGGAAGGACCGGATCCTGATGACAAGTGGACATTGATGTTTGATGGGGCTGTGAATATGAATGGCAACGGTGTTGGGGCGGTGCTTATCAATCCAAAAGGGGCTCATATACCTTTTTCTGCCAGACTGACTTTTGACGTGACCAACAACGAGGCTGAATATGAGGCTTGTATCATGGGGATAGAAGAAGCCATCGATCTGAGGATCAAGACTCTAGACATATATGGAGATTCCGCTCTAGTGATTAACCAGGTCAATGGAGATTGGAATACCAATCAGCCGCATTTTATTCCTTACAGAGATTACACCAGAAGAATCCTGACGTTCTTCAAGAAGGTGAAGTTGTATCATGTCCCCCGGGATGAAAATCAGATGGCTGATGCCTTGGCTACTTTGTCTTCTATGATCAGAGTTCATTGGTGGAATCATGTGCCACATGTTGCGGTGAATCGACTCGAGAGGCCTGCGTACGTGTTTGCAGCCGAGTCTGTTGGGGATGAGAAACCGTGGTACTATGATATCAAGAATTTCCTCAAGAGCCAGGAATATCCTGAAGGTGCGTCAAAGAATGACAAGAAAACCCTGAGAAGGCTAGCTGGAAGCTTTTATTTGAATCAGGATGACGTGTTGTACAAGAGGAACTTTGACATGGTTCTGCTCAGATGCGTGGATAGACACGAAGCAGACATGTTGATGCAAGAAGTGCATGAAGGATCTTTTGGTACCCATGCTGGTGGGCATGCAATGTCTAAGAAATTGTTGAGAGCCGGTTATTACTGGATGACTATGGAATCCGATTGTTTCAAGTACGCTCGGAAGTGCCATAAATGCCAGATCTATGCTGATAATGTGCATGTGCCACCAAGCTCTCTGAATGCCATGAATTCGCCTTGGTCGTTCGCGATGTGGGGGATTGACATGATTGGGAAGATTGAGCCTATTGCTTATAATGGACATCGCTTCATCCTGGTTGCGATTGATTACTTCACCAAGTGGGTGGAAGTAGCTTCCTATGCCAATGTTACCAAACAAGTGGTTGCCCGGTTCATTAAGAAGGAAATCATCTGTCGTTACGGGGTTCCTGAGAGAATCATCACTGATAATGGTTCGAATCTCAATAACAAGATGATGAAAGAGCTTTGTAAAGATTTCAAGATTGAACATCACAATTCTTCTCCTTACAGACCAAAGATGAATGGTGTTGTAGAGGCGGCAAACAAGAACATCAAGAAGATTATGCAGAAGATGGTCGTGACGTACAAGGATTGGCATGAGATGCTGCCTTTCGCTTTGCATGGGTACCGTACCTTAGTACGTACGTCGACCGGGGCAACCCCTTACTCCCTTGTGTATGGTATGGAAGTTGTCCTGCCTGTTGAAGTGGAGATTCCTTCTCTGAGTGTCTTGCTAGATGTCAAGCTTGACGAAGCTGAGTGGATTCGAACAAGGTTTAATGAGTTGAGCCTTATCGAAGAGAGACGGTTAGCAGCTGTGTGCCATGGGCAGTTGTATCAGAGAAGGATGAAAAGAGCCTTTGATCAGAAAGTGTGTCCTCGAAGCTATCAGACTGGTGATTTAGTTTTGAAGAGGATCCTTCCTCCCGGTACAGATAACAGGGGCAAATGGACTCCCAATTACGAAGGTCCATATGTTGTTAAAAAGGTTTTCTCTGGTGGAGCCTTGATGCTGACAACTATGGATGGTGAAGATTTTTCGTCCCCTGTTAACTCAGATGTAGTCAAAAAATACTTCATATAAATTGACCCGCTGGACAAAAAGAATAAAAGAGTCCAGGCAAAAAAGGGCATCCCGGCGAACCAAAAAAAAAAGGTTCGGGCAAAAGTTAGGGATAAAAATGAAAAGAATATGTACACCCGGTAAGTCGAAAACCCGCAAGGGCGGCTTAGGCAAAAATGGGTATCCCGGTGGATTGAAAACCCGAAAGGGCGATCCAGGCAAAAGAGGGATTAGAGCGAAGACTACAGTCTGAGTTATCTGTACTTCATCGCGCTTCATTGTCTACCATCTCCAAAGATATGATCGGTCCAGTCATTCTTCTCAGAAAGCAAGGAATTTGGGGAGAAATTGATGATCTGTGAGTCATAACAGAATTGGGAAATAATGGATTCCGTATTCACATTGCCATTAGGATAGTTTATTTTGCTTTTGTGCGCAATTACCTCTTTCTAGGAATTGCTTCCTGATGTATTTGCCTTTTCAGGCCCATTTTCAATCAATAAAAAGTCGTTATTCAGATAAATTGCTCTCTTGTTTTTATTTTTACTGTTTTGTTTGCAAAAACGTCCGAATTTTTGATAAACATTGCATATAAAAACATGAAGGCTAGACAATAACATGCAGAAAGATAAAACATTTGAAAATCATTTTGAATGTTGAGTACACTTGAGTGTATCTTGTCCATGCAATCCCCTGGGGCATGTATGTCTTGTTGGTTGCAGGTTATCATCTTTGGTTCCTGGCTGAAGCAGTTGAAGCCACAGTTTGTTCAGGGATGCTGTCAACACTGTCCAGTAGTGTGAGAGGGTGGGGATCTTCCTCAGCAGATGAAGCAAGTTCAGGACTTGTCTACCCAGCATAGTCAAGATCAGGAATTCCTCAACAGGATTGAGGATGTTTCCCCAGCAGGCTTGGAAGTGGCTGTTTCCCCAAGCAAGTCTGAAAGCTAGTAGAGTTGTTCTTCCCCAGCAGTTGGGTAGCAGGTACAAAGGCTATTGTATCCCCAGCTAGTCTGAAGATTAATCCCCACCGAGTTGGAAGGATGTTGTATCCCCAGCGGAGGTGTCGGTGAGTAGTTTATTCCCCAGCAGTCGGGTGTGAAGTATTGTAATCCTCAAGCAGGATTGTGAATGCCTTTCCCCATCAGGGTTGTGAATGTTTTCCCCTAGCAAAGCTCCACAGCAGAGGTTTGTGTTGATGGTTTTTCCCCAGCGAGTCCCCAAGCGGATCATGTTCGGTGAAATTATCCCCAGTAGAGTTTATTCTGCTCATGGGTTGGCAGTTATCCCCAGTAGAGGTGAGTATTGGTTGTTTCCCCTAGCGGGGTCCCTCAGTGGATTGGATTCAGTGGAAGTCGTCCCCGGTGGGATTTATCCTTTCTCCAGCAGCAATGATATTCGCCAGCACGGTTGAGAAGTTGGCGTGTTCCTCAGACAGAGTCTCCCCGGAGTTGACTTGGTTTCCTCTGCCGTCCCCAGAGTATCAGATCAGCAAAGCACTCCCAGCAGTGCGTCTCCCCACAGAGTTGGAGAATCTAATCAGAGTTGTGTGCTCAGCGAAGCAGTTATTTGCTCCCCGGCAGGAGTTCCCATCATTTTGCATCTTGCATGTAGTGATCATTGCATCCTCAAATAGCGTAGCATTTCCATTCAATATGGAGCATTACGCCATAGAAAAATTCAAACGTATGCATTCATGTGTTAACTTAATCAGACAGTATCCCCGGCAGAGGCAGATCATTGTTCGACAGCTGTACGACACGTTTGCTACAGTTGCTCCTGACGGCATTCAGGATTGATAATTCCCCAGAGAGGTTTATTCCTTCACCTGCCCGTGAAAGGAAAGCTTGATTCTCCCCAGTGAGATCCCCAGCAAGTGTTTAGCCTTGCCTTGACGTATTGAAGATGTCAGTCCTGTGATACCGGTAAGTGTCGTGTCTGCACCCGTGTGTGTTCTTTTTTCGGTGTCGGTAAACACCATTGTTTCGGTGTCGGTAAACATCGAGTCTCGCTCCAGTCATTGGTAAATGTCTGGTTATCCCTTTGTGATGTTGGTAAACATCATCTTGTGATGTTTGTAACATCTCTCCTTTCCAGTTCATCCGTTGATGTCTGGTCACCTCTCCGTTGATATCGGTGAACGTTGATTTTTTCCTATTCGTCGTTGACGTCTAGTTGTCTCCTTTCCCATTATCTCTTTCCCCAGGTCATCCGTTGATGTCTGTTCACCTCTCCGTTAGTGTCGATAAACATTGAGTTTTTTCCCAGTTGTCCGTTGACATCTGGTTGCATATCTTGTTTCCCAGTCATCGGTAAATGTCTGGTCATCCCTTTTTGATGTCGGTAAACATCATCTTTCGATGTCGGTAAACATCGAGTCTTATCCCAGTCATCGGTAAATGTCTGGTTGTGTGTCCTTCCTTTGATAAAAATCAAAGATCCCAGTAGAGTCGTCGGTAAACGTCTTGTCTGGTTCTAGTTGCAAATATCTTTTTTCCTCCCCAGTTGGAGATGCCATCGGTAAATGGCCTCGTCTTGCTTCGATATCGGTAAATATCGAATACCCAGTTTAGCCGCCATCGGTAAATGGCCTCGCTTTCTCTGATATCAGTAAATATCGAATCCCCAGTCCTGGCAACCATCGGTAAATGGTCTCGCTGATGTTGATATCGGTAAATATCAAGTTGTTTTGAAGCCACCATCGGTAAATGGTTTTGCTTCTTTTGGAAGTTGTTTCCCAGCAGCCATCGGTAAATGGTCTCGCTGAAGTTGATATCGGTAAATATCAAATATCCAGTTCCCAGATAAGTAACCATCGGTAAATGGTTTCGCTTTCCTGAAGTAGTATTGTGTAGTCGCCATCGGTAAATGGCCTGGCTTTTCATTGTATCATCTCCCGCAAAGTGCAAATTTTACGGTTCTTGGGTATTCAATCCCTGTTTACCTTGAAGGTCTGACAGCCATTGCTCTCATCCGTTCAGGTTCTCAGTTGATTGAATAGGGGCAGCTGTAGCACCTCAAATTTGCACCTCCCATTTGTGTATACATTTCATTTTTAGGTCATTAACATTGCATTCATATTGCATAGTCCATTACATCTCATCAGGCAAGACTGGTCAGGAGATTCAACTGTGCAAGGCAACAAGAGCATTTTGCATGAGACCAAAGCCCTAGGGTTGTTCCATTGAGTTCACATGACTCAAGGATCACTTTGAAGTAATTTGGCTAAAGGTTGAAGGCTCAGAACTCATCAGTGCATGTGCAAGTCATCTGAGGCCCATAGAAGTCAACAAAAGTCAACTGCAAAGTCAACTGTGGATTTGGAGGTGGGAAGTGATTAGAGATGATTCATTCATGTTCAGACAAGTCTCATTTGACATTTCAAACACTCACATTGAAGAATTTGGAGTCAGGTCAAGACTTTCCCAAAATAGCAGGTGACCTATAATGTGAACTTTCCAAAAATGGAAAGGTTTTGGACCAACTTCAACTCAAGATTACATCATCAAGAAAGCTTCAAATGAAATTTTGTCCAACATGAAAGTTGAAGATCTTTCTCTCCCATTTCCAAAAAATCAAAGATCATGAATTTCTCATGTGTGGTTGAGGAGATATGATCCAATCATGGCAAAGTGTGTTCAAAACTTCAAATGGGCATAACTTTTGAACCAAAGCTCCAAAATGAGTGGTTCTTTTTGCATTTTGATCCTTATAACATGTAGTTTCCAAACACCTCATTACATGGTTTGAATTCCACTTGCATAATCATGTGCTCACTCATGAAGTTTTTGGAAGAAAAATTGCTAAACTCATTTTGGTTGATCATGGGCATAAAATTCCAATTCAAATGTGTGCTTGGGCTTGTTTTAAGTGTATTTGGATCAAGTTTTGGTACTGTTCACGCATGCATGGGGTGCATGAGGTGAAAATGTCATTTTGTGCATACACCTTACAATTGATTAATCTTAATTGCATTTGGCTTAAACAGGTTCTAAACATGATTAGCATGGCATATATATTGTTAATCACAACTGTTTTCAGCAGGAGCATTCATTTTAGATCTAGATTCAAAAAATCATCCAAACTTTTCTCTCAAAATATTTTGCAAATTCTTCACACAGTAGCATTTCCTATTGGTTGATTCATGATCCTGACGCATTTTTTAGAAGATTTAGACGTGGAATTGGATCAAACCGTGCCATATTTGCTCATACTCAAAGCTTGAAGCATCCATGGAGTTTGCAAATTGAGCTGGTTTCACGTGCAATTGAGCTTCAATCTCACCAGCATTCATCTCCACAAGCATCATAGAGGAACTTTGAGCCATTACAAGCCTTGTATCACGCGATTCCAGGTTCTGTTCATCAAGAAGGTCAGTTTTCGAGTTCAATTATTTTGCAATTCATTAGGATATTCATGTAGATCGTTGATTGGTGAGCATGCTAATATGAAATTTGAGTGAATTGGTGCACTATACACAAAGTTATGCTTGATTGAAAGTTTGATGCAAATTTTTCTTTCCTTCGATTTGGATGATATGTGATGTTTTAGTGCAAAATGATAATTGATCTTGCATGTACATGAGCCAAGGAATCGATTGGTATAGGTTTTGTTAATTTCTAGAAGGTTTTGAGATTTTCTTGAATTTTGTTCATCGTGTTCATGAGGAAGAGGATGAAGTTCATGCTGTTTCCAGAATTGCTATGACTTCGCTAGGAATTAGCTACGAAACATTCATCCATTTGCTACGATTCTGGAAAACGCGCAGGTTTAGGGTTTAAGACCAAAACGTGGTCGTTTTAGGTTGGCGCGTCAAAATTTGAACTCACACCGAGTTCGATTCCTGGCGAGGGATTATTTTCAAATGTTCCATGATTTCCATGTTTCCCTCCTTTATTTGACCATGCTATTCATTTTTTATTTCAATTTTTTTCTCAACTTCAAAAAATCATATAAAATAGGAAAATGCATCAATTTCACTCCAATTTTTTGCACAATGCTCCTTATCCTGTCTAGTTTTTATGAGAATAAATTTGCAAGTTGTGCTTGGCTGGAAAAATGATTTGTGCTAGGATGTTTGAATACATATGCATGTGTGATATTGCCTTGCTCCTTTCATCATAAAATGCTCAAAAATGATCCAATGAACCTGAAATTTTGTGTGTAGCTTATTGACACATTGAGGAACATTTTGGCTTTGGTTTGATATTTTTCCCATGATCCAATTCTGTTTTACACTTGTTCTAACTTGGTGTGACAATTTGTGTCACACATGGGGTTGCTTGACTTGTACAATGTGATTGCCATGCCTAATGATATCCAATGCTCCTGATTTTTTGTGTGATGAATGTTATGGATGTCTTGATTGCTCATGATTTTTAACAGATTTTTTTGAATCATTTCTATTTTGATTTGAATTTTTCATTCACGATGATCACATATGCACTTTGAAATCACCTTTGACTTCACTTGATCATGAAATGCATTTGGTTAATGATTTTGATATGAGCCTTTTTAGGATATGTCAATATGTGTTTGAAGTTGCTTCATGTCAAGTTTGAAGTTCTGTTTTGACTTTTGACCCTCTTTTGACCCTAGGCTTTGACCTAGTGGTTTGGACTTATCATTTGAGTTGTGATTTCAGGTTCAGATGCACATTGCCATGATTGGAGTGACTCATTCATTTAAGCCTGATTATTGGTTGATGTTGGCTAACATTATGTTGTTTTGTAGGCTTTGAGAACAAATTCACTTGTGTTTGTGCCTTGCTCATTGTTGCCTGATGCTTTGTCTGTCTGTGTGCTTAACTGTTGTTTGTTTGTCTGTACAGTTGAACTAATTGGGTTAGATTTTTTCGTAGGTACCTAATTTGCTTTGAGTTCATTTTGAACTTGCTTTGCTAGCTTGTGGTTTGCTTACCACTGAGGTATAATTCTTCTGACTTCATGTAGTCTGGAAGACCTGTCCTGTTATGTGGGCAGACACCTGTCTGAAGTCCTCCTTAAGAGGCAATGCTTGTGATTGTTTAATGTTGTGCCCTGTACATTCAAAGACCTCCTAAGTGAAGAGGCATTGGCAGATACAAGGGATGTGCAATCCATCCCCTGCTCTTCAGTTGAGTCATTCATCCTGCTCACATCATTGTGTTGATGCACTTTGAATATTAACCCAAGATCCTGTTGTGTCAGTCATCTGTGGAGAAGAGTTCCTACATTCTGAACTCCCACACTTCCTATTTAATTCAAGCTCTCCCAGGCCAGGGATAAGAGCTGTGAGGTCTTACCCTCACTTCCCATTTCATCTGCTTCACCCTAACTCTCAATGTTAGGGTTAAGAGTTAACCACACCCTTTTCTAGTTGGCTTGTTTGTCGAGGTTGATTTGACCCCTTGACTAAAGCCTAGCCTTGTGTGAGCCACTTGTTTGCATATAGTGTGTGTGCTTGCTTTTGTGCTTGTGATTGATTGTGTTGTTTAGGATAGCTTGCTTCCTGTGCAAGTTAGGATAGAAACCTCAACATAAGGATCGTATGCATGATAACTTCTAGGCTCGAGTCGTAGTCTCCCTAGTAGCTTGTTATCTCCCTAGTCTCTGGTTAGGATAGAAGTTCTTTCCCTGTTTAGGGGAACTACGTCGCCCTGATCCTCATACCAGATGAGGTACGTAGGCAGGAGATGAGTTGATCTCTCCGGGCGCCCTTTTTCTTTTTGTCCCTTGTGTGTGTTGGAGTCTGACGTAAGTCCAACGATTGGCAGTTGGTTTCCTGTGTGTGTTTGTAGGTTCGGAGTCTGATATAAGTCCAGCGATTGGCATTCGGTTTCCATGTTTGCCTGTTTGTGTTGGAGTCTGTTGTAAGTCCAGCGATTGGCAGTCGGTTTCCTGTTTATGTTTTGTTTGGCGTGCGTTAGCCGAGCTACGAGTGCTCTGATTCTTCTCTAGTTAGAGAAGATACGTATGCATAGGATGCGACATCCTAGCGAGCACGTTTCCCCTGTCCCGAACTACGTCAACTCTGATGTCTGTGTCTGACAGACTACGTAGGCCCAGGATGCGATATCCTGCAGAGTCCCGTTTCTTCCGTCTTTCTGTGTTTCCTTCCAGCCTTTGCAGTGTGTGAGCAGTTTCTAGCAACCTTATCCTTTCTTTTGAGCGTGGATCCCGTCGAGTACGACGGATGCGTAGGGGTGCTAATACCTTCCCTTGGCATAACCGACTCCTGATCCCATCTTTCTCTGGTCGCGAGACCATGTCTTTTCCAGGTTTACTTCGAGCGTTTCCTTTCCCTCTTTTGGGATAAATAATGCACGGTGGCGGCTCTGTTGTTTCGTTTTCTCCGCCGGTTTTTCGCGTAATGCGACACACCCAAAGTGTCTTAGGTACTCCTAGGGAGCCATTTTTGTATGTACATGTTTTGGTTGAAAACATGTTTGTTTTAAAAAATAGAATGAGGGGATGAGAAAAGAATTCATTATTTACATTTTTGTGTTTGATAAGACTTTTGGTCTTATGCTTACGTACCAACATAAATGAGGGATCAAAACCTCGTAGTTCATGATAAAAATTTCAAAGATGGGTAGATTGATTTTAACAAAAAGCTTAAAGATCTTTTGTTATCAATGGGAGAATATCCAACCAAACATCCATCGATAATGAGGGCTTTATAACATTTAAGAGGAAGGGCTCCAACTCAGATTAAATCAACAAGTATACTTGTAACCCCTAGTAAATGGAAAGTCTTACGCTCAACATATCATGGAATGGGAGAATTACATCTCAACTAAGGATAACTCAAATCTAAATGCTTTCTTTTTTAAAACCTTAAAATGAAAAAGGCACAAAGTGGCAAAAATGATTAGATGAGGTTGTTAGTTCTTTTTGGTCTTTTTGAAAATAAAGTCAATATGATTAAGTCTTCTTACAAGTTTGATTAAGAAAATAGTTTAAAATATCAATGGAATAAGGCCAATGTTTCTATTCATTAAAACAAGTCTAAGTTGACAAACAACAAGCAAAGAAGTTTTGAAAATGAGAAGGAGATTTGAAATTAAAGAAGAAGGAGGTAGAGATGAAGAGGCTATCTTAGACAAGATTAAGAGTTCTGAGTTGAAAAGATCTAACCCATGGGAAGCATCCACAAGACAATGGTGACAGATATAAACCCATTTCCTCTGGATTGTCAAGCAAACAACAAAGCCATAATCATCCAAGCAATTAATAAGAAACCCAATGATATCAAATAAAGATAACCAATCATCCAATCTAGCATCCAAAAGCAACCAATATTCAATGTATTTTATGTGTATCAAATGAAAAATCCCTTGAAACATACTCAAAGAGAAAACATCAAATAACAACAATAAGATAAAAATATCAATTTAGACAAAGAGAAAGAGTATCAGATAAACCAAAGGGAGTCTCTCAAGCTTGTGTCAGATGAATGACATTGACCATGTTTTTGGTCTTAACTTAATGGCATTGACCAATTTTTTCTTCCATAGCTCAGGAATGTTGCCTACTCTAAGTCCATAGGTCTAAATCAAGTCACAGACAAAGATCCAACAGCCCACCAATGTATTTTTTAGTGTTTTTGTTTTTATTAAGTGTTTTAAGATCCTAAGACTATAAACAAAATATGATCACAAGCACAAATATATCACAAGTACAAATATGTCACAAGCACAAAATATAATGGCTCAAGTGAGAAAAATATGAAAATAACTGAAGCATAAACATAGGCCCAAGTGGGCAAAGAGCAAATGATTGAAGCATAAACAATTTGCATGAATGTAAATGACAAGGAATGATAAACTGCAAGAATTTAAATTGCATTAACGTAAATGACAAGAACATTAAATGTTAGTTGTCAAGTTAGTATGTTAATTTGTGCCTTGAGCCAAATTTAGTGTTATGTTAAGCAATCGTAAGTAGGCTTATGTAGAAGCCATACCTATCTGAGGCCAGTCAATAATAAGATTGTGTTAATGCGGACTAGAGACAGGGTATCCAAGACCAAGCTCCTAAAGCACACCACACACAAAAACAAGAGGGGATGGGCTTATCTCAATCAAGCTTATGTTGATTCATCTGGCATAAGGTCCATGAGAAGTCATTCACAAACAAAGGCTCAGATTAGAAGATGGAAGAGAGATCCAAGGGTGAGGGCATTACCACGCCACCATCGGAGCCCTAGCTTCGGTCTTCTTCTCCGGTAAGTGTCGCATCCTGCGAAAAATCAACCGGCGAAGCTCAAATAAAAACACAACACAGAGCCGCCACTGCGCGTTATTTATCCCAAGATAGGGAAAGGAAACGCTCAGAGAAACCTGGAAAGGAAATGGTCTCGCGACCAAAGAGAAAGGGTAAGGGAGTCGGTTACGCAAGGGGAAGGTATTAGCACCCCTCACGTCCGTCGTACTCGACGGGATCCACGTCCTAGAATAAAGAAAAGGTTGCTAAAACATCGCACACACACAGGGAACGCAGGTGGGGTTAGGAGAAGGGAGCTCGATAGGACATCGCATCCTATGCCTACATATCTCATCTGGACATGAGAATCAGAGCCACTGTAGTTCGGCTTACGCACGCCAAACAACACAAAACATACAAACAAGCAAGGGTGGCAAACATGGAGCCCGACAACCACTTGATGGAATTACGTCGGCATCCGAACCAAAACACGCACCAAACGGCAAACGTGGAGCCCGACTGCCAATCACTGGGCTTACGTCGGCATCCGAACCAAAACGCACAATCAGATAACAAGTAAAACACACACAAAAAGAAAAAAGGTTGCCCGGAGTGGTCTCGCACGACCACCTGCCTACATACCTCGTCTGGAACAAGGATCGGGGCGATGTAGTTCCCCTGAAAGGGACTAAATTACTAGCCAGAAACCAGGGGAAGACACACTACTAGGGAGCTGGACTCGAGCCTAGTGTTGTCATGCATCGTTACCCTAAGTTCAGTTTTCTATCCTACTTGCATAAGCAAACTACTCCTATCCAGGAAAGAAAGTAAGCACACAAGCATACAGAATAATTCAAGCATACATCAAATGAGAACAAGCATCTCAAACAGATATCCACATAGCACGCACTATAACCACACAAGGGGCTCACACAATAGGTTTGACTGCCTCAGCAAGTCATCTGTACGGGCTGTGTTTGCTCTTAACCTTGCCATTACGAGGCTAAGGTGAAGCAGATGAAAGGATGAAGTGAGGATGAGACCTCACAGCTCTTATCCCTGACCAGGGAGAGCTTCTGACAAATGAGCATGGGTCCAGAATGGGGGAACCCTTCTATACTCAGAGACTCTTACACAATGTGCACTGCACAAGATCTTGGGCTTGTGATCTCAATGCTACAACCATGTAATGGGAGCAAGGAGAAGACTCACAGAATAGTGGGGGATAGATTGCTTATCCCTAACTTCCACCAATTGCCTCTTTTAGAGGACTTTCACCTGCTTGGCACGAAAAATAAACAACCACAATCATTGCCTCTTAAGGAGGACTTCAGACATTTGCCCGGCCAAATAACAGGCCGGGTCTCCCAGACTACATGAAGTCAAGAGGACCTACCTCAAGCAAGTTGCTTAAGCAAAGCAAAGCAAAAGTTCACAAGGAACTGAGCAACTAAAAGTACCTGGAAACAGTCAAACACAGTTAGTACTCAGACATACAAAAATAAACAGCAAGTATTAATCAGTCAGACTATACAAACTAATGCACAACAAAGGCAAGCTATGAGCTCAAGCCCAAACTTCACAACCTACAAAATAAAGTTATGTTAGTGTACAAACATCAAACAACATCAATTGAATTGACTTGGATCATTCTCCATAAACATTGCACCTTTTCATCCTGAAAAATCAATCAAATGTTAGAAACTAGACCACTAGGCCAAGCCTAGGGTCCAAAGGCAAGAAAAATTCCTAAACAGCAAGGTATATCCAACCAAAGTCAAATTAATGTCAAACAAAAGCCAACACAATTAGTCCCATGTTTATATCATTCATCATGTTCATTTTATGCACAAAACAAATCAAACTAGTTCAAATGGAACACCAAGCATCCAAACAGAACTATTGCATTCAAATCCATATCAAAACAATTCTAAAAATTCTCAAATAATTTACACCTAAGCAGAGGATATTCAAGGTCTAGCTTGTCAAATTTTAGCCTAATTGGACCAAGGGAACTATGTCAATGAAAATCAACAAAAACAGACACAATTACATGCTCCAAATCACAACATCAACACATGCTTCCACTTCAAAAATTCATAACTCAATGAAAACAATAAAGGAATGGATGGGACCAAAACAGGGATGTTCTATCCTGTGTCTATTACATTCCTACCAAATTTCATGATCATTCAATACCATATGAGCATTTCACATCCAAATTACAAACATGTACCACATGGACTTGCATATTTGACCAACAGAGATGAAAAATAGCAATCAAATTGAAAATGCCACATAAAATTTCACAAAAATTCACATAGCTTCTTAACATGTTAATGAACCATCATGCAAAATTTCATATCATTCTAACAAGTCTAGGTCATTAAAAAATATCCAGCAAGTTGACACAATGAGGTGTGACACAAATTGTCACACCTAGGTTCCAAAATTCATAACTCAAACACCAGGAATCCAAAATTCATGAAATTTACATGTAAATAAACATCAACCAGTCTACAATTACCACAAAAATTTTCAAGAATTTATTTCACAGCATGAGGATTTCACAATGGATATGGTAGAATGTATCAAAATTGCACACATGTTAATCAACCCTAGGTCAAACTAAATTCTCTCCAAGCACAACTTCCAAAAATAGGTCAACAAAATTCTACAGAGAATTAGGAAGTCAACACAAAAATTCCCATATTTTTCTGATTTTTTATGAATTTTTTATGAATTTTCTAAAGTTTATATGATTTTTTAATAATTTTTTAGAATTAATATAATTAATTGGATTTTAGTAATGGCAAAGTGGTGAATAACTGGCGCGGGCGGTAAACGTCTTATTTGAATTTTCAAATGGATTTTCAGATCAAACACTCAACCTTCATCGTTTTCACTCAGCAACTTCCAGAAACCTATGAACCTGAAGATCCATGAACCTCAACCAAAACTCTCGTGCGAATACTCGTTGGAACCGTCTCACTACGCACAATCCAAATATCAACCTAATTTAACCTAAAAGTTCCTAAATCTCACGGATCGATCGAGTTAGGGTTTTGGTTCGAAACTTAAAATCAAGATTATGCGAGCTACAGTCATCCATTTCACAAACCAAACACATCACTACGATCTACAATCAACACACTATATAACGCATACAACAATTAAGGCATTGGTGTGATTCGAAAAATTGCAAACCTGGAATGGCAGCGTTGAATTTCTGGTTCTTCACGTGTTTTGACCTTAAACAGATGCAGTAGTAGTATCTTGTGGAAGGTGAGTAGAACACTTGAATTCAGTTCATGTTGCTCCTAGTGCATGAAAACTCAATTTGCCATTGATGAGTGCATTTTGGACAGTCACGATTTGCACCTCTTTTCACTCCAACTTCCACAAACAGTTGATGATGATGATGAAAGGAATTCAAACCAAAAAGAAATTCGAAGATTGATCAAGAATGGATGAAGTTTGATGAAGTTTTGTTCAATGTGTTCTTGAGAATTTGAGAGAATGTGGAAGGTTTTTGGATCTGATTTTGGGAAGTGTGATATTCTGTTATGATTAGATGATGATTATGAATATATATGATTGCTTAATCACCACTTAACCATGTTTAATTAACCAAATGGAATGTGTTAGTGAAATGGTTAATTTTCAAGTTAGGGACAAAATGGTACTTTCACATATGAGCCAATGCCAGCTCATTGACAGCTCACACACTCTCAAAATGACATGTGTGAGCTGTTGCAACTTGTTTCACTCTCATTGGATGCATATTTTGGAAATTCACTATGTGATGGCACTTTGTCCAATTTTACAAGTTCATTTTTCAAGCCAATTCCCAAATCACAAGGCCTAGCCATGTTATGATGATTCCAACAACTTTCAAATACCATTTATGAGGTGTTGCAAAAATCCCCACTCAAAAATTCCAATTATTTCACAAGTTGGACAATTTTGCCCTTGGTCCATTTTAACTGTCCAGTTGAAAATTGACTTTTTGCATTGACCACTTTTGAGAAAATCCAATTATGCACCATGAAAGTACATGTCAAATGGAGTTTGTGCATATAAAGAACTTGCAATTTGGACAAACCATGTGGAAATTATGGCCTCCTGATTATGGGTCATTTCTGAAATTCACTGAGCCCTAATTTTCCAACCATACATGGGATTTTCAAGTTCTTGGACTTTTTGGAAAGGTGAGAACAAGATCTACAACTTTCATGTTGAACAAAGTTTCATTTGAAGCTTCCTTGGACACGTGGTCTTGAGGTAAAAAACTTTCCATTTTAGGAAACTTCAATTACAAGTCACTTTCTATTTTTGGCAGTTTTTGTCCTGACTTGATTTTCTTCATTCTTAAGCTTTGAGATGTCATATAACACTTGTTCCAACATGAATGAAGTGTATCCAACTCATTTCCACCTCCAAATCCATCAGATCATGTACAATTGACCACAGTTGACTTTTCATCTGACAGATGAATCTGGCAATGCATAGATCAATCTGAACCCCAATCTCCTGATGAAATGGCCCAAGGGTGAAACCCTAGCCTCAATAAGCACAATATAATCAAAGAATGAACCCCATAGCCATCATAGACCCCATCTCTTGATCATGCCCTGATTGGCCCAATGCAATTGATTAGGGTTGACCAGTGATCAAAACCCTAATCTCAAGGAATCAGCTTCAATACTTGATGAAATCAAACCACGATGATGATGATGTATCATTGTAATCAAGATGAAGACTAATATCCTTGGAGAATCATAAAACCCTAATTTGAACTGCCCCATCCTCAGATGATCAATGACCAGTCCAATGAAACCCTAGCTTGCACTTTGACTTCCTCATCTTCTGATCAAGACTTGGGAGGGTGACTTGCACAATGTAACCACATGATATGCAATATGCAATGCCTAATGACCTAAAAATGATATGCAAATATGTTAAGCTAGTCCCAAGAGAGGAGGGCAAATTTTGAGGTGTTACAGCTGCCCCTATTCAATCCACTGTGAACCTGTCGATATGAACAGCCTCGGCTTTCAGATGATCAGGATGAAGAGTGATTGAATACCAAGAACAGACGAACAATTTGCACTCTGATGGGATAATAATTAACAACGCCTGTCAGAATCGGCGAAGAACACAATCTTGAACAAGAAATCCGTCTGGTACGGAGAAAGTCGGCCTGAACCGACACAACAACGTCGACCTGGATACCAAAATAAATGGTAACGCAGGGATAACCATGGCTTGAACACCACTCATCCGCTCGGGATTATTATCCTCTTTTTCTGCTTTTCTTGAACCCCAAGGTTTTCTCTATTTTTTATTTTCTTGAACCCCGGAATTTTCTGCGCTAACGATCCTCGGATCTCTGCATTTGAACCCCGCTCTCCTTTTTCATTTTCTTGAACCCCGGAATTTTCTCTGCGCAAACGATCCTCGGATCTCTGCATTTGAACCCCGCTCTCCTTTTTCATTTTCTTGAACCCCGCTCTCCTTTTTCATTTTCTTGAACCCCGGAATTTTCTTTCCTTGTGATAACTCCGCTGGCAATCGTCGGAAATAACACCAATCACCACTCTGATGGCGACATATCAAAGGGTACATCTTCAACCAGACACTGACTGATGACCGGGAAGAAACTCGATGTTTACAGGCATCGAACGATGATGTTTTACAGGACACCAAAGAAAACTCGACCAAACATTAAACAATGACTGGGAGAAAACTCGATGTTTACAGGCATCGGACAATGATGTTTTACAGGACATCTAACAATGATGTTTACAGGCATCAAACAATGATGTGGACAGGCATCAAATAAGGATGTTTACAGGCATCTAACAATGATGTTTACAGGCATCAAGCAATGATGTTTACAGGCATCAAACAATGATGTGGACAGGCATCAAATAAGGATGTGGACAGGACATCGAACAATGATGTTTACAGGCATCAAACAATGATGTTTACAGGCATCAAACCATGATGTTGACAGGACATCGAATAAGGATGTTGACAGGCATCAAACAATGATGTTGACAGGCATCAAACAATGATGTTTACAGGCATCTAACAATGATGTTTACAGGCATCAAGCAATGATGTTTACAGGCATCAAACAATGATGTTTACAGGCATCAAACAATGATCGACCAGACACTAACTGATGACTGGGAAGAAACTCGACGTTTACTGGACATCGAACGATGATGTTTTACAGGACATCAAAGAAAACTCGACCAGACACTTACTGATGACTGGGAAATACTGTTGCTCAAAAATCCCGCTGCTGAACTCCTCGGAGTATCGTCTTCACTGTCCGGCAAAACCAATCCTCAAGCGGTAACCACGGCTTGAATCGCGCTGATCGCGTAACGTCCTCTGATTTTATTTCCATCTCTGTCCGACGGAAACATTTCCTCCAATATCGCACTACTGGGGAACATTGCTGATCTGACGTCGTGATGCTAAACTCCACAGAGTAACATCTTCGCTTTCTGGCACAACCACCTCTCAAACGGTAACCACGGCTTGAGACTAGCTCTATGCTTGCAATATGATGCATGATTGATTTTTTCTGCGTAATGTTCCATAATTATGGAAATGCTACGCGCTTTAGTATTTTTCTATGCAACATGCTATGCTATTTTTACATGATGAATGCATAAAAAGTATCCCCCTTAAGGGACTCTGCTGAGGAGCATGAGACACTCCGCTGAGGAACTCCGCCAATACTCCAATTCCACCCTGCTGGGGAATAACACTGCTGCTAGGAAAAGGTAACCCTTGCTGGGGAAGAACCTCCTTTGCACCCAATCCGTTCGGGAAACTGCTGGGGATAAGCACCACCAACACTCTGTGGGGATACAACAATCTGACTTGCTAAGGATATCAATCCCGACTCTGCTTTGGGAACCCTCACAGATACCTGACGACTTCATTGGGGAAATGCTCACAGATACTCCGCTGGGAAACAACAACCTCCATGTCTGGCAACTGGGGAAGCATCAATCTATCGTCCGCTGGGGACAACCACTCTGACCCTGCTAGGGAAACGCATACTACTCCGCTGGGGACAACCCATGCAATCCATAGGTAGAATCAACTCAGCTGGGGATGCACAAATCCGTCCGCTACGGGAACTTGTCCAATCCACTGGTAGGATGAACACTGCTGGAGATATATTTCATTGAAACCCGCTCCACTCGGGGAGTAGCAACCTTCTGGCCTGACTGCTGAGGAAACACCGTTTTACCTCTGCCGGGGATAACCATCCTGACTCGGCTGGAGAAATCACAGACCCTGGATCTGCTGGGGAGTTAGTCCTCCGATTCTGCTTGGGGACCTAGCCGGGAAATGAGAAAAGTTGGTACAAAACACCCGTCGACTCGTCGAACCATGGTATCCACCTCCCAATCTCATATCAGCTTTCCACTTTTGAGCATTCCCAGACTCGTCTGGACCTTTTCTGCTCCATCATCTTGTATTCCAAATCACTTCGTGCCCAACGAGAAACGTACTCCTGGGATTTATACATAATTTCGATTTTCCGACTTTGAAGAGTCTTCTTGGTTAATTCCAAAGGTCGTCGGACGTCTCGCGTCGTTTCTTCACCGTTCTCTCTTCATACACTCGTTCCTGATCGGACCCTGCGGGGAATTACATACTTTCAAACCTTCCGACTTTGAAGAGTCTTCTTGATTATTATCAAGGATCGTCGGACGTCTCGACGTTTTCGCCATTTTCGTTCCTGAGCGAACTCTCTGGGGATTTGCTACAAAGCTTCCACATCACAACCTGCAAGTGAGTGAAGAATATCTAACAGTACCTGCAAAACAGACCGTCAGATAAAACCGTGCCCCAGGCGTGTCAAGATTTCAACACTTGGGTCACTCAACCTTCCGAATAAGATTTCAAGCTTTCAATCTTATAAACATGCATTGGAAGGGACCTGTATGTCTTAAAATGCAAGATTCTTTATCAAAATAATCGGATGTTTTTGCAATCAAAGCGGTAATGAAAAAACAAAAACAAAATTATTTGACTGAATGTGCATTTTATTGATTTGAAGAAGTGTGGCTCCAATTGAGCAATACAAAGGAAGCAATTCCTGAAAAGAGGTAACTGCACAAAAGGAAAAATCTATCCTAATGGCAATGTGAAACCCGTGATCTCATCGAGTTCCAACTCGGTTACACCCTATATGTCCTCAGACTCTCCATGCTTTCTGCCTTCTGAACAAGACGATTCCAACTGATCCCTACCGGGTATTATCCACGATGCTTTAACCAAAGCGCAAACGATCATGCTAGACGCAGTTGTTCGTTTCAATCCCTCTTTTGCCTGGACCGCCCTTTCGGGTTTTCAGTCCACCGGGATACCCTTTTTTGCCCAAGTCGCCTTTTCAGGTTTTCGACTTGCCGGGTGTACATTTTCATTTTATCCCTAACTTTTGCCCGAACCTTTCTTTCTGTTTTTGGTTCGCCGGGATGCCCATTTTTGCCTGGACTATTTTGTTCTTTTCGTCCAGCGGGTCTCTTTACACGAAGTATTTTTTAACTGCGTCCGCATTCACAGGGGATGGAAAATCCTCGCCCTCCATGGTCGTTAACAACAAGGCTCTTGTCGGAGAAAACCTTCTTGACCACGAATGGACCTTCATAATTCGGTGTCCACTTGCCCCTTCGATCGTTCTGAGGAGGAAGGATCCTTTTCAGCACCATATCACCTACGTGATATACCCGAGGTCGTACTTTCTTGTCAAAAGCACACTTCATTCTTTGATGATACAACTGCCCATGACAGATGGCTGCTAGCCTCTTTTCCTCAATCAGGCTCAACTCTTCATACCGGGTCCTTACCCATTCCACCTCTTGCAACTTGACATCCATCAGGACTCTCAAAGAGGAAATCTGAACCTCCACAGGTAATACCGCCTCCATTCCATATACCAATGAGAAAGGAGTTGCCCCAGTAGACACACCGAAGATCAATACCCAGGATACCAGTTTCCTACTCAATCACACCGTCGTTGGTGTATTCAAACGTTATCCGGGCAACAAAATCTTATTCTCCTTAACCTCCCCATCAGACATCAGAATCCGTTCGGATTTGGGGTCAGGCCCCTCCTCCGGGATCGGTCACTCTCAATCTTTCGATTTGAGCACCTCGAGATGTCCTCATCAGGGAATTCAAACTTCATCGGTTGACAATCCTCAATGGGTTGCAGAGAGATGTAATCAGACAATACACTCCTCCCTTGATTGCTTTCTGAGAGTATCCAAAATCAGTCAACATTCTTTTGCACTCTCGCAACCTGTCCGGTCAATGCTGGATTCTCAAACACATACTCGATCGGACCCATCTCGGAAATCCACAAAGTGGTATGAATCAGTATATACTGTCCCAGTCGGCGAGCAGCCTATGCCAAAGTACAGCAAGTTTTCTCGAACAGTGAATGTACTGTTTCACAGTCAATAAACTTTTTGCTAAGGTAAATTGCATGCTCTTTTCGACAAGACTCGTCATGCTGACCCAATACACCTTGTAGACCCCTCGAAGGCCGTCAAATACAGAATTGACAATTGTTCCTTCCACAGGAGGCATTAGAATCAGAGGTTCCTGCAATTTATTCTTTTATTTTCAATGCCCCTTGGCAATCATTATTTCACCTGACCGTTTGATCTTTTTTTCTTGTATGGGTTCCCACGTGACTGTTAAAGGAGATGTGAACCATGACATGTAGTTCAATCCACCTAGGAAACCACGAACCTCTTTTTCTGTTCTCGGTTCAGGCATTTTTCTTTTTTTTTCTTTTTTGTCTTTTTTTTTTTTTTAAAGCAGGATGAACCTCGATTCCTCCCTTACAATGAACCCCAACAGCTTACCGGATCGCACTCTGATAGTGCACTTATCTGAATTCAACCTCAGTCTGAATTATCTTCACTTGTCAAATAACTTGGCCAGATCTGCCAGATGCCCCTCTTCTGCTTGGGACTTTGCTATCATGTCGTCAACATAGCATTCAACTTCATGATGAATCATATTATGAAACAAAGTCACCATGGCCCTCTGATACAGGCATCGGCGTTCTGCTTCTCTAGGGGACAGTCTTCTCTCCATGGTAGCCTGTTCACAACGTCACCGGTATCCGACCCTGGCATATCCTGACATGACCAGGTGAAGGCATCCACATGCTCTTTCAACAAGGCTACCATCCTGCTCTCGATTCGCCTCTGAAGCGGCCTCATTTTCCTATTTCCTTCTTGACCTCGGCGGTACCCCAATTCACGATCTCAATCGCTCCTCGTGCGGCCGAATCACCTTCTCCTCTTGTTTTGACAACCTGGCTAATTCCAGCATATCACAATCTTCTTCGCCTTCTTCTTCAGCCTGATTGCTCGGATTGTCGAAGTCATATGAGGTGTAACCAAATTGTTATCAACGAGATCCGGAGAATTATTTTTGAATTCGGAACGAGACAAATCAAAAAGGAAAAATGAAAACAAACATTGCCATTTTTATTTGTTTTTAAACTGCAAAAATAAATGAAAAACAGGGAACACCGCTTTTTGACTGAAAAACATCCATTTATTAATGATGCAGAAATGCAAATTTAAACATGAGGTGGCCCTTACAATGGACCATTACGTGTCGGGCAACACGTATGGCTTTCATGCAGATAAAACTGAAAACAGAAAATCATTACTCTTCCGGACGAGTGTCAGTGATGATCTTTTTAAGCCTTCCAGCTTCCTGGTACGCACGATTTTATCCATTGATCAATTCCCCAGTCACTGTCAGTTTCTTTACCCACTGTATAGGCGTGATCTGAATCTAGCATTCCGGCACTGACAAAAGTGAACGACGGACGACGTCCTCTGTTCTGCTCAGACGAGTCTTGACCTGGATGATAACCAATCCCAAACATATCCGCCTTTACCATAATGCCTACGATCTGTCCCCAGCCTGGGATCCCTCCATTTCTCACCACTTCCAATGCCTGCTTATAAGAAGAAATGGACGGCTTTTTCTCTTTTCCAACACCAATGTCATTTTCCACCTTGACGGTTTCAGCTACCAGACTGGGTGTTTCAAATTTTCCACCGTCCATTTCCTTCACCTTCTGGATCATATCCCCCATCGGTACACCACCCTCTGTGGCGATGGCCATACAACAAGTATCAACACTAGGGAAAGTTCCCTCTTTCCTCCGAGGTTTTGGGACCACAGGCCTCGGCATTTTTAACCGATCCCCATTCACCAACCCAATCGTCTTCCTATCCTCAGAAATTGCATTCATCTCCACCTTACCATGCGCGGGCATATGATTAGCATTAACATTGGGAAATTGTGCAAAATTAATGGCCTTGGAATCCACCAGGTCTTGGACAGCATGCTTAAAAGCTCTACAACCCTCAATGTTATGCCCAGACGCCCCCGAATGGAATTCGCACTTAGCATTCTCATCGTAGTTGGTTGGCCTCTGATCAGGTTCTAATGGAGCTAATGTCCTCAATTGTACCATTCCGAGATCTTTCAACTTCCTCAACAGAAGAGCATACGGTATGGGTGGCCTATCAAATTGACGATCAACCCCCTTTCCTCTTACCTGGTTCCCAGCTCTCTGTGCTCCCGGGCGAGGTGACGGATGTCTCGGTGGTACAGATGAACCACCAACAGGAATGGTTGCAGTGGCAGCATAAGGGTGATAACGATCCTTACCGCATTCTCTTTTAGTCTGCGCACCACCTGATTCAACCTTCTTCTTGGGCTGACCACTGTCAAGGGATTTCTTCACCACAGAGCCAGAGGGATTTGTTACTTCGGACGACGGAACCTTTCCCCGAACTTTCTCCTTGATCATCCAGCCCTCAATCCTTTCTAATCTCTCGGCCATGGCTTTCTGCCCCAAGGCAAGCCCTTGCACAACCCTGAACAAATCCCTCACCATCTCTTTCAGTTCGAGGATGTCGGCGTTGGGAGGATCCATCAGTTTGGATTTATTGCCCCTAGCAGGATATCTGAGCAAACGAGCTATGCGCACCGGTCGACACCTACAAAATAGCAAATGGGTTAGTATGCATGAATGCAACGTCTGTCCATATGAGGAAGATTCTGTCCTTTGATTCTGGTTTCATCGAGACAGCTAATATTTTGACATCCACATTCTGAAATTCAAGATGTCTCTCAACCAGATTCTCAATCAATAATACTCCCCATATGGCTAGACGTGAGTTTGATGCAGATGAATGCAAAATGAGAATGATGTATGAATGCAATGCACTGGGCCATCCTCCAAGTCATCTGATCATTTGTTGCTCTGAGTCACAGCCTTGATTTCTGAACTGATCATAACCATCTGAGGGAATATGTAACCACCAATCTGACCCACGGGTTCCGAAATAAACGGAAGACAGATACATCATCATCATCATCTGACAATCTTTGAGCAGACATTCTCAACCATCTGACTCGGCCCGGGGAATCCTGAAATAAACGGATCCCCACTGATAAATAACTCGGCCCGGGGAATCCTGAAATAAAGGATCCCCACTGATAAATACCACGGACAGCACTCCGGCGTCTCGGCAATAAATGGCCATAAATCCGACTTATAAATATAACTCTGATCCACGGAACCAAAAGTCACCATCTGAACATGCATCTGAAAGAATCAACCCTCCCCTCACAGGTAAATTCTAATCAGGTCATCCTAAGGCGGATAATGGTCTCGACAATCGAGCGGAGATACTCAATGGGTTTGCCCTTTCGGGTGTGCCATTGTAGCTCCCTTAAGATCGTCTAAACCAAAGATCCGGGAAATGATCGGTCACCAGAGTCAATAGCCCAAAAGAGATAATCCAACCTAAGCGGAATAACTCCACCCGGCAAGACTCTCTCAAATGAACCTCGTCCGGCTTGTGGTATGTCATATCGCAACATCATGCCCAACCGACATGTGAGCGACGCGAGACCACGCTAATCCTAGGTGTATACTCGGGCCTGGGTTTTAGCCCCACTCAGAACACCCACCCCAAACAGAGGAACCACCTGCATAGAGGACGGCAACAACATGATAGTATGATGCATGCAAATATTTAATGCAAATATGGAGGGTTAGAATAATAAATGCAATAAATAACACACACAAGCAACCTAAACTAATCCTAGAACGCTAGGAGAGACTCGCTTAGGGACGATGGACCAGCACAGGTCTACATCCTGTAATTCCCCAGCAGAGTCGCCAGCTGTCGCATCCTGCGAAAAATCAACCGGCGAAGCTCAAATAAAAACACAACACAGAGCCGCCACTGCGCGTTATTTATCCCAAGATAGGGAAAGGAAACGCTCAGAGAAACCTGGAAAGGAAATGGTCTCGCGACCAAAGAGAAAGGGTAAGGGAGTCGGTTACGCAAGGGGAAGGTATTAGCACCCCTCACGTCCGTCGTACTCGACGGGATCCACGTCCTAGAATAAAGAAAAGGTTGCTAAAACATCGCACACACACAGGGAACGCAGGTGGGGTTAGGAGAAGGGAGCTCGATAGGACATCGCATCCTATGCCTACATATCTCATCTGGACATGAGAATCAGAGCCACTGTAGTTCGGCTTACGCACGCCAAACAACACAAAACATACAAACAAGCAAGGGTGGCAAACATGGAGCCCGACAACCACTTGATGGAATTACGTCGGCATCCGAACCAAAACACGCACCAAACGGCAAACGTGGAGCCCGACTGCCAATCACTGGGCTTACGTCGGCATCCGAACCAAAACGCACAATCAGATAACAAGTAAACACACACAAAAAAGAAAAAAGGTTGCCCGGAGTGGTCTCGCACGACCACCTGCCTACATACCTCGTCTGGAACAAGGATCAGGGCGATGTAGTTCCCCTGAAAGGGACTAAATTACTAGCCAGAAACCAGGGGAAGACACACTACTAGGGAGCTGGACTCGAGCCTAGTGTTGTCATGCATCGTTACCCTAAGTTCAGTTTTCTATCCTACTTGCATAAGCAAACTACTCCTATCCAGGAAAGAAAGTAAGCACACAAGCATACAGAATAATTCAAGCATACATCAAATGAGAACAAGCATCTCAAACAGATATCCACATAGCACGCACTATAACCACACAAGGGGCTCACACAATAGGTTTGACTGCCTCAGCAAGTCATCTGTACGGGCTGTGTTTGCTCTTAACCTTGCCATTACAAGGCTAAGGTGAAGCAGATGAAAGGATGAAGTGAGGATGAGACCTCACAGCTCTTATCCCTGACCAGGGAGAGCTTCTGACAAATGAGCATGGGTCCAGAATGGGGGAACCCTTCTATACTCAGAGACTCTTACACAATGTGCACTGCACAAGATCTTGGGCTTGTGATCTCAATGCTACAACC
This sequence comes from Lathyrus oleraceus, assembly GCF_024323335.1. Lineage (NCBI taxonomy): Eukaryota > Viridiplantae > Streptophyta > Magnoliopsida > Fabales > Fabaceae > Lathyrus > Lathyrus oleraceus. Next base: position 424,038,450 of record NC_066581.1, read on the forward strand.
ATGTAATGGGAGCAAGGAGAAGACTCACAGAATAGTGGGGGATAGATTGCTTATCCCTAACTTCCACCAATTGCCTCTTTTAGAGGACTTTCACCTGCTTGGCACGAAAAATAAACAACCACAATCATTGCCTCTTAAGGAGGACTTCAGACATTTGCCCGGCCAAATAACAAGCCGGGTCTCCCAGACTACATGAAGTCAAGAGGACCTACCTCAAGCAAGTTGCTTAAGCAAAGCAAAGCAAAAGTTCACAAGGAACTGAGCAACTAAAAGTACCTGGAAACAGTCAAACACAGTTAGTACTCAGACATACAAAAATAAACAGCAAGTATTAATCAGTCAGACTATACAAACTAATGCACAACAAAGGCAAGCTATGAGCTCAAGCCCAAACTTCACAACCTACAAAACAAAGTTATGTTAGTGTAAAAACATCAAACAACATCAATTGAATTGACTTGGATCATTCTCCATAAACATTGCACCTTTTCATCCTGAAAAATCAATCAAATGTTAGAAACTAGACCACTAGGCCAAGCCTAGGGTCCAAAGGCAAGAAAAATTCCTAAACAGCAAGGTATATCCAACCAAAGTCAAATTAATGTCAAACAAAAGCCAACACAATTAGTCCCATGTTTATATCATTCATCATGTTCATTTTATGCACAAAACAAATCAAACTAGTTCAAATGGAACACCAAGCATCCAAACAGAACTATTGCATTCAAATCCATATCAAAACAATTCTAAAAATTCTCAAATAATTTACACCTAAACAGAGGATATTCAAGGTCTAGCATGTCAAATTTTAGCCTAATTGGACCAAGGGAACTATGTCAATGAAAATCAACAAAAACAGACACAATTACATGCTCCAAATCACAACATCAACACATGCTTCCACTTCAAAAATTCATAACTCAATCAAAACAATAAAGGAATGGATGGGACCAAAACAGGGATGTTCTATCCTGTGTCTATTACATTCCTACCAAATTTCATGATCATTCAATACCATATGAGCATTTCACATCCAAATTACAAACATGTACCACATGGACTTGCATATTTGACCAACAGAGATGAAAAATAGCAATCAAATTGAAAATGCCACATAAAATTCCACAAAAATTCACATAGCTTCTTAACATGTTAATGAACCATCATGCAAAATTTCATATCATTCTAACAAGTCTAGGTCATTAAAAAAAATCCAGCAAGTTGACACAATGAGGTGTGACACAAATTGTCACACCTAGGTTCCAAAATTCATAACTCAAACACCAGGAATCCAAAATTCATGAAATTTACATGTAAATAAACATCAACCAGTCTACAACTACCACATAAATTTTCAAGAATTTATTTCACAGCATGAGGATTTCACAATGGATATGGTAGAATGTATCAAAATTGCACACATGTTAATCAACCCTAGGTCAAACTAAATTCTCTCCAAGCACAACTTCCAAAAATAGGTCAACAAAATTCTACAGAGAATTAGGAAGTCAACACAAAAATTCCCATATTTTTCTGATTTTTTATGAATTTTTTATGAATTTTCTAAAGTTTATATGATTTTTTAATAATTTTTTAGAATTAATATAATTAATTGGATTTTAGTAATGGCAAAGTGGTGAATAACTGGCGCGGGCGGTAAACGTCTTATTTGAATTTTCAAATGGATTTTCAGATCAAACACTCAACCTTCATCGTTTTCACTCAGCAACTTCCAGAAACCTATGAACATGAAGATCCATGAACCTCAACCAAAACTCTCGTGCGAATACTCGTTGGAACCGTCTCACTACGCACAATCCAAATATCAACCTAATTTAACCTAAAAGTTCCTAAATCTCACGGATCGATCGAGTTAGGGTTTTGGTTCGAAACTTAAAATCAAGATTATGCGAGCTACAGTCATCCATTTCACAAACCAAACACATCACTACGATCTACAATCAACACACTATATAACGCATACAACAATTAAGGCATTGGTGTGATTCGAAAAATTGCAAACCTGGAATGGCAGCGTTGAATTTCTGGTTCTTCACGTGTTTTGACCTTAAACAGATGCAGTAGTATCTTGTGGAAGGTGAGTAGAACACTTGAATTCAGTTCATGTTGCTCCTAGTGCATGAAAACTCAATTTGCCATTGATGAGTGCATTTTGGACAGTCACGATTTGCACCTCTTTTCACTCCAACTTCCACAAACAGTTGATGATGATGATGAAAGGAATTCAAACCAAAAAGAAATTCGAAGATTGATCAAGAATGGATGAAGTTTGATGAAGTTTTGTTCAATGTGTTCTTGAGAATTTGAGAGAATGTGGAAGGTTTTTGGATCTGATTTTGGGAAGTGTGATATTCTGTTATGATTAGATGATGATTATGAATATATATGATTGCTTAATCACCACTTAACCATGTTTAATTAACCAAATGGAATGTGTTAGTGAAATGGTTAATTTTCAAGTTAGGGACAAAATGGTACTTTCACATATGAGCCAATGCCAGCTCATTGACAGCTCACACACTCTCAAAATGACATGTGTGAGCTGTTGCAACTTGTTTCACTCTCATTGGATGCATATTTTGGAAATTCACTATGTGATGGCACTTTGTCCAATTTTACAAGTTCATTTTTCAAGCCAATTCCCAAATCACAAGGCCTAGCCATGTTATGATGATTCCAACAACTTTCAAATACCATTTATGAGGTGTTGCAAAAATCCCCACTCAAAAATTCCAATTATTTCACAAGTTGGACAATTTTGCCCTTGGTCCATTTTAACTGTCCAGTTGAAAATTGACTTTTTGCATTGACCACTTTTGAGAAAATCCAATTATGCACCATGAAAGTACATGTCAAATGGAGTTTGTGCATATAAAGAACTTGCAATTTGGACAAAACCATGTGGAAATTATGGCCTCCTGATTATGGGTCATTTCTGAAATTCACTGAGCCCTAATTTTCCAACCATACATGGGATTTTCAAGTTCTTGGACTTTTTGGAAAGGTGAGAACAAGATCTACAACTTTCATGTTGAACAAATTTTCATTTGAAGCTTCCTTGGACACGTGGTCTTGAGGTCAAAAACTTTCCATTTTAGGAAACTTCAATTACAAGTCACTTTCTATTTTTGGCAGTTTTTGTCCTGACTTGATTTTCTTCATTCTTAAGCTTTGAGATGTCATATAACACTTGTTCCAACATGAATGAAGTGTATCCAACTCATTTCCACCTCCAAATCCATCAGATCATGTACAGTTGACCACAGTTGACTTTTCATCTGACAGATGAATCTGGCAATGCATAGATCAATCTGAACCCCAATCTCCTGATGAAATGGCCCAAGGGTGAAACCCTAGCCTCAATAAGCACAATATAATCAAATAATGAACCCCATAGCCATCATAGACCCCATCTCTTGATCATGCCCTGATTGGCCCAATGCAATTGATTAGGGTTGACCAGTGATCAAAACCCTAATCTCAAGGAATCAGCTTCAATACTTGATGAAATCAAACCACGATGATGATGATGTATCATTGTAATCAAGATGAAGACCAATATCCTTGGAGAATCATAAAACCCTAATTTGAACTGCCCCATCCTCAGATGATCAATGACCAGTCCAATGAAACCCTAGCTTGCACTTTGACTTCCTCATTTTCTGATCAAGACTTGGGAGGGTGACTTGCACAATGTAACCACATGATATGCAATATGCAATGCCTAATGACCTAAAAATGATATGCAAATATGTTAAGCTAGTCCCAAGAGAGGAGGGCAAATTTTGAGGTGTTACAGTAAGGGTCACCAGACTGTCAAGATCAAACTTGTCCAAATATTTATGGATCTAACATCATTTTAAAGGAAAAATTGCAAGGATCACAAATATGACCTCCATTTTTCCATCTCTCACTCTATAATCAGAAAAGTGAAGATCAAACTAGAGGTGTTCAACCTGAGTTGCTTCGAATCAAGCTCAAAACAACTTAGTCATGTTGCCTACATTGGTAGGACTTTAACTAACACAAAATTCAGTTTAGATCTAGAATATGGAGAGAGAATCGAAGAGATGAAGTTTTGAGAAATTCACCTTCTGTGTGCTGCTTCTGAGCTTGGTTCTTGATGCAATTCTTCGTGCTTTCTCTTCCTCTTGCTTACAGAATCTCAATGGAGTGGAAAATGGAATGAATCTTTGGAGTTTTTGTTCACAAACTTGAGTTAAACAAAAACTCGATTTCTCAAGAAATCTTCAAATAATTCTATGGTGTGAAGTTATGAAAAATGGCTAGCAAAGCTTGGGCAGTGTCCTCCTTTTATTCCAAGCAAATGATCTTTGATTTATACACTAAGCAATTGATATGTGCACCTTTCCAAATTTGAATCAAAATGAGAAATTCTTGGTGCATGGGTGATTGTACAGGCCCAATTAATGATTGGAATCCACTATAAATCGTGTAAGGAGGTTGTTGAAGTCATCACACAAGACCATGCAAAGTTGTGCATTATTTGGAGCTCAAAACTGGCCAAACACAAGCTATGGAAAGACCTCATGAGCAAATCCCACATTTCTCATCCAAATGATGTGATATTGGACTTTTTGGAAATCTCTCGTCATAAGGAACAACTTTTATGTTGGGACTTTTTCAATTTGAAGCTTGGAAAATATAGGTAACTAGCCTTAAAGATGGAGGTATCAAACATACTTAGAAAATTTTCTAAGTTATAAGCCAAATGCCGTCTCTTTCCACCTTGAATAACTTTTGATGTGAGCTTCAAACGAACTTGGATCCTTCTACAAAGTTGTATCTCATTTAATTCACTTAAATTTGACCATATGTTTGGTACTATTTAGAGTTTGGTTGATGGAGTTATGGATTTTAGAAGTTGAGGAAATTTACTTGTTCAATGATGAAGACCAAAATGGACCTATAATATTTCCTCATGGTACATGACTTTGAAAGTAAAATTTGATCTTTCTCAAAGAAAAAAAGTTGAATAATACATCTTTAAATTAATCATGAAACTTGGATAATCTTAATATCATAAAAAATGAGGAAGTTATGGTTCTTGGAAGTTGACCTTCTATCTAGGGCACAAACAAACTGACCTATAATCTTTCAACACAAAAAGTGACTTTCCAAGCAAAATTATATCTTGAAGACAACATGAAAGATATTTTTAATGTCATAAAGAGTAACTTTTCTCTTCGAATCATTTTCATATGACAAAAATTATAGGAGATAGGATCCAGGAAACCCTTGATTTGACCAGTTGACTTTTCTGGTCAACTTCCTTGAACTAACTTTCACACTTGAAGTTACTTTTCTATTAGGGGATCATGGAGAATCATATATTATTATAATGATGTAAAATGAAGTATTCCTTGATATATTTGACCAACTGTTGAAGAAACTTTTGAGGAAGGCACACAAGATACCTAGATGAATTAGGGATTCCTTGACAAACAAACTTCAAACTCTTGATCGAAATGACAAATAAAGAACATGGGGATCCATATATGCTGTTTAGAACCAATGTGGACCTTTGCTTGCTTGATCTCTTGCATTTAGGGTCTCAAATCCTAGTTGTGGGCTTGGTGAGGCACAAATGGACACGCACACTACCTACAAAAGAAATAAAGTTATACTAGACATATTTTTGTATTTTGGTTAGTAAACAAAGAAAATAAAGTATGATACAATCATATATGCTTGGTGATCTCGCCCAATGCAAACCCAATGAATGATAGGTGAGGATAATACCAAGGTGTAATCCCAATGCCAATTCAAAGCTATGAGATGGCATTAGGGATCTTAGGGGTTAAAATTGGGGTCTTACAGTAATGACAGTCCCGACGTTGTTTCCCTATAATGACATCAAGGCAGTTTCGTGGGTGTATGACTCCATAGTGTATATCCATGGACAAAATATGCAAGAAAAGCCTATGATATCCAACGAATCAATGATCGATATAGCTGGAACCGGTGGGGTCACTGGAAGAGGTAGGATCTATTTTCCCACACCTCTCCCAAATGACAATAATGGCCCTTAGGCCCAAGACAAATGCAAAGAGATTGATAATCTTCAAGTGTTGCATCAGTGATAATTTATCCTCTAATGCGTCATATTTTGAATCTATTTACCTATGGATAGATAATCCTCAAGTGTTGGTCCATTGTTCATAACCCTAATTTAATATAACTTTGCTAACTTTGATTATTACTAACCATTGTTATTATCATTGGTATGTTGTTATTTTCTTTTATGTCATTTACTTTGTTATTTATATTTAAGTACTCATCATCATATCCATTGTATAAACTCATCATGCATGTTTATTTTATTGTCATTTATCTTTATTGTTATCATACATTAAAAACAACAAAAACATGATAAAATGATAAGACCGAAAATAATTCATTTCACTTAATCAACTTGGACTTAGAGGATCTCATCCTATGACCTTTGCTTGGAGGCCTTTTTCCCATTATCTTTGTAATACTCTGTTGACTTTGGATTGCATTTGTACTTACATGTCGATTTTAAGAATGACATCATGGCACCACCTTAGGAGGACATGTTTGTAAGACCATTATCCGTTGTGTAGCTTATGTCACTTTTGCACACACAAGACTTTCTCTTGGGCTACCTTACAACGAGACCCTTTTATTTTGCATACTTATTGAATTCCATTAACCAAATTTCATAATCAAATAAATAAACCCTTGATCCAACATCAAGTGGCATTTTCATAATCAAATTCAAAAATACAATAAGACTATTATTATTATTGTGCACCACGAGCCTTAAGTGATGGGGGAATGCCTAAGAATGGAGCATTCCTACCCTTACTCTGGTTATTTTGGATGCAAGACACTTGGCTAGTTGTCTAGAATATTCACCCCCTCCCATAAACTTTAATGCAATCTAATCACAAACATTATTTTCATAAACTCTTGTTCAAGGTAAAAACAATTCAACCCATCAAACCTTATTTTTTGTGCCTTAGGGCACCACTCTGAACACCCTTTCTCAAAGGTAAAATCAACCAACACATAAACATTTTCTACTTTGAACTACGAAGCTATGATTCCTCATCATCTGATGAGTGATACGTAGGCACAATGGCCACAATCCTTGGTGAGCATAATAAATAAAAACTCCTAGAGTCCAATCATTTTTTATATACACTTTTGAAAATAAAGCAATAATTGTTATAAATACCCGCATACATAAACAACTCAAATGGTTCCCATGAAGTACCATGGACTTAAGGGGTGTCAATACCTTCCCCTTGTGTAATTGCCTTCCGAACCCAAATCTCGGTTGCGAGACTGACTCCTTATCTCATTTTTGCGCTTCCCGTGCGCATTTTTTTTCGAGGGTTTTATCGATATTTTCCCCTCGCCTCTCTGATAGTGACATTATAAATAAAATTTGGTGACGACTCTTCTGATTTTTTGCCATTCGAAGGAGGGGCATCTTCTCTTTCGGACTCAGTTTCATTATCGTGAAATCCACGATAGCGACACTTTTCAGGTGTTGTTTGCAAGTTATATGCAAGAGAAGTTGTGTGTTAATTTTTCAAAGGATTCTGACTATTGTGATCTTCCATTGTGGATTGTGTATAATGAAGAGATTGCACCTAGATCTTAGTTTTTATTATTAGGCACCTATGATGTTTTTAGGAACCTATGTTATATCAGTACTAAATTAATATCATGTATAATGTATTTTCTAGATGTATATTATACGAGGTGCTACAATAATATTGTTGTTAGGAGTGTCATTCTTCCATGCCTAACACGCATTGATGTGCAAGTTGTGGCTAATTGGCTTTATGATTTAGTGACTGACTAAGACACTGAGGTCGTCCCTATGGACACCAGAGTGGGTGGTGAGATATATGACGAGTTAGATCAAAGAGAGTGACACTCTCTAACACTTACGCATCATACCCACGCCCTATCTCCCAGTCATCCACTTCTCATCTTCCACATTATTCACCTGCACACACCACACATTATTATACTGACACTTTTTCAAGTTCATCATCATGGGTATGCCACTGCCTCCTGCACATGCTCCCCGTCAAGGACGAGGCCGAGGCCGGATTGATTCTCTTATGTTCAGGTTATACCTCATTCTCTTGCTCTAATTTCCTGACGTTGATGACAATGTCAGATTTAAGTGTAGGAGAGGCGTTTACTGCTTTTATTCAATTTTCTATTATGTTTTAGTTTTCTTTCTTTTATGTTATTACTATATTTCCTTTATAGCATAGGGTATTGAGTCTTTTGCATGTGTTTTCGAGTCTTTTATGTGTGGTTTTCTGCTTGTTATTGGATTTCCTGATTACTTGAGCCATACCGAAATTTTTTGAAAAATTTGAAAATACTTAGGAAGCTTAGCCTAATTTGAAAGTATATAGGCTTAAAATGAAGTGAGGCTAGGTTAAGGAGAATTTGGAAAATCTGACAAAATCGGTATTGTCCTAACACCTCTAGCCTCCTGAATATGCATGTTAGTTTAAATTTCCATTGAGCCTTAGTCTTGAACTCCTATTTGGTAGTAATCCTTGAATATTTTTATATCCAATCAGACACCATCTATAGGAACACATTTGAGTGGGTTGGTCGATGAACAATAAGTGAATGATCGGTTACTAATAATAAAAAAAATGAATAGAAAGGGAATCTCGTATTTACTAAGTTAGGTGACCCTCACCTGGTCATTTAGCCCAAATAAGTGGTTGAACCTTCAAAAGAAAAAAATGCATCTTTGTAAACGAAAGAAAATTTGTGAAAATCTAATGAGATGTGTTAATCATAATCACTAACAGACCACCTGCCATATGTGTAAGATAAAGGGCCTTAATATGACTGTCCCAAACGAAAGAGGAAGAAACAAGTAGGAAACTTATACTTTGTTTCGATGGAATGGTTTGACATAGTAAGCATATGAGGGAGACTTGTGACCGCAAAAGTGGTTTGTGTTGTCACAATATTCTTAGTGTCGACATTAGTACCTATCGAGTCAATTTTAGTCGAACAGATTTTTATAGCCACGTATGCGTAGTTGATTGCTTTGTTTCCCTTATGTCTTTATGCTATTGTTGTATTTCATTGATTAATATTCTAGCTAACTTGCTTGAGGACAAGTAAGGGTTCAAGTGTAAGGGAGTTTGATAACTCATAAAAGTATCATATTTCCGACTTGATTGACATGTTATTTTGAGTCTTTTTCTTTCCCTTTTTATGTTTGTATGCTTGTACTAGGTGTATGTTTCAGGTATCTTGGTTGTAGGAGTGTTTGTGCGAGAAAACGGTGCAAAACACAAAAAAATGGGAGCAAAAATGGCATTATGCTCTGTTATGACGCCCAACTTGTTGTCATGAGGTCCGTCATGACGTGGTACCCTGAAGACCGTCAGCACTAATGGACAAAACCAGAAAGAAGTTGACTGCTGGCTAGATGACGAGTCATTCGTCATCTAAATAACACTCGTCATCCTTCCATGACTCATGCTGATCAAGGCCTCCAGGCCATGGTGCTCATCATGGTGCTGCAGCTCAAAAATTTTAAGGACGTTTTTAGACTTGGCAATGTATATTTCCACCACTTTCTCCTTTTCCTCTTGCACGATTTGGGACAACCCTGTACAAATTTGAGCACTATAAATAGGTCCTTTGAATTCAGTTTTCATATCCAAGTTTTTTTTAGAATTTATTTTAGGCAGAAATTACTTTCATTAAAGCGGTTATTTTCTCACACTGAGAGATTTCTGCACTTTAGATTTAGATTCTGAAAATTTCCAAAGTGTTATTAGATCATTTGTGTTATAATCCTGTAGGCATTAGGTTTTCGTATTTTTATTCCAACAATTATTTTGTACTTGCTTAGAGCTTTTTCTTTATTATTTCATAATTGCTCACTGCAATTCTAGGTTCCATTTTGACTAATTTTACTACTTTCTTTATACTACTTACATGTGCACTACTTTATTATTATTATCATAATTAGTATGTCTAGTATGTTTAGTTCTAATTTTCAGTATTGTTTCTGTTATGTTTCAATTATGTCTGACTAAATCTTTCGAGCACGGAATGTGAGGACCGTCATATTGACAATTCTCACATATAAGTCGTAAAAATTATGATTAAAATGAAATTTATTTATGCACTGATTTTATTATATTTTTAATTAAAATATTCACTATGAAAGCATAACTTACAGATACTGGTTCCGAATCGAAAGAACAAAACCTATATCTGACTTAGAAAAAATCAAATTTTAATTATTTGCACGGCAAAAACACCATTTGTTTAATTAGTAAAAATACAAAATTTTAAAAAGGGATTTTAAGAACATAAACGAACACGCGAAAGCGAACGTTTATGCGCTTAAAATTCGGTATTAAACGAGCAAAAGTCGGTAAAACTTTAAATTTCTTTTTTCACCTTAAACAAATTTTTGAATAATTAAAAGTAATTGATTTTCAAAAATAGAGTTTTTCACTTTAACACGATGAAAACGTGAAAGCGATATTATATATTTTAGGCTAAAATCCAATTTCGGTTGCACGAAAGTGAGCAGTTCCTTTAAATTAATTCTTTTTATTATAAAAAAACATTATCCCAATTTAATCATAAACTAAATGACTTTGCGAGTGTTGTTGGTCTATGAGAGCCACATCCAGGTCTCTGTCTCTTAATTGAATTTTAAAACTAGTTTATTTCATTTCTTTTGCATCCGAAATTATTATCATTGGCCTTAGATAATGATAGGTTGATAATTGGTCTCTGTGGATTTGATTTTTTTTATATTACTACGATATTTACGTGCACTTGCGAACCTATCAGAATTCGCTTGAGTTGGTCTCCCATATTTTTTTGTACTTATTAGTTTGTCTTGTCTGTATTGTATAGGATTTTTTAGTGGTTGGGTTTTAAGATTGCTTTTCCTAGAGATCATAGACTTCTTTTTGAGTTTTTCTTCATTTTAGGTGATAAGGCAAAGTCTAAGGGTGATTTTGTTATGATTTTCCAAGTTATAGTCCGTTTTATTTAGAGATCCTGTAATGATGCCATCAAAGGTGCTTAAAAACATGTGAAATAAGTGGATGATAAGAGTTTTTTTTTTTAAAATGGCTTCTAGATATATTAAGAGTGAAGTCTTACACTTTCTTTGTTTGTCTTTAAAACTCTATCTTTTATGTAAACCAATAGCATATTGAGTATTTGTCTTAATTTTGAGGTAGATATTAGTTTGTGGTTTTATTGCTCTCTTGATGGATTCTAATTCTTTGAGGGTGGTTCTGGCGGTATAAACTCTAGTCTGAGTTCTATTGGGTTGGATTTTTAACTACTTGACTCTAGCTGCTTGGCCTACTTTATTTGATTTGTTGAATTGGTGGTTGTTAGATTTTCTTATAATTTTGCTTGTATTCTCGATAGTACATTACACAATTCTTTTTTATGATGGTTATCACCTATTTATTAATATACGTTTGAAAAAAAATAGTCTGATTTTCAGTAGTTTTTATAAATGCTTTTTTTAAGTAAACAACGGAAATTATTAATGAAAAATGAGAATGCTTAAAGTAGAAATAAAATAAAATGTAAAAGGATTGAAATATAATAACTTTACTATAAAATATGAGTAGAAAACACAAGTATATCAAACTAAGACTTAATATTCATGCATCAATCATAAAAGATAATTATACAAACTTAAGAACAATCCATTATGTCTAACATTGGCCAAATATATCTTTGCAGAAGCAAATTATTATTATTATTATTATTATTATTATTATTATTGTTATTATTCTTATTATTATCTAGTAGTAGTAATAGTAAAAAAAATAAAAATTACAACTAATAAAAGTTGCCATTCCAAACCAAACCAAACATGTAATCAACAAAAAAACACAAAATTATGAGATCTTTTCAAGAACAATCAGAAGTAGCAATCCATGAGTTTGTCACAACCTTTGGAGAGGCACATCGAAGAAGTTCCACATATTCATGCTCAAATTTAGTCATATGATTCTCTTCCAAGTTAACAATCGCATCAATCCCTTTCCCATCTTTTCTATCCATTAGAAATATGAGATTCTTCCAAGAACAACCACAAGTAGTAACCCATGTTGGTTTTCCCCATCCAAAATCTACATCATAAATTGGAAAATTACACCAACTACTAAAACCAACCCCATCTTTTTTCTTAGATTTAAGATTAATAGCTTTATTTATAAACTCATATAATAACGAACAATCATTCCCTCCAAATAACTTTGGATAAACGTCACAAAATTCAGACAACCCTTCTTTTATTTTGCATACTACATCTTTCAACTCCATTTCCTCCTTATCAGCGAGCATAGATGACATCCAAATTATATTTCCCACACATTTTTCAGACAATGGAGGAATCATTCTTTTGCGAAGGTCTACGGCCATGAGAAACGGTGATGTCTTGAAATTTAATCCCATTGATGAAACTACATGCTTGTAAATCCAAGCTTTTACAACCAGGACTCGCGAAGGATGAAGTACAGAACTAGAACTTGCCAATTCCTTGAGAAACTTAATTACTGAGGGTTGAAATGCAAATCTTTTACACACCACATTCTTTTGTCTTTTGTGAAGAGATTCTGGGAAAACAGGTAAGTTTTTTTGTGGAAAAATTGAAGCTCCTCCTTCAAGTAAAGGAAAGGGTGATATTAATAACTCTTCTCCATTTTCTTCTTCTAATTTTTGACTGATAATAGCCCATTCCTTCATGAAATTGATAAGTGTGGAAGCATCACCACATTTGTGATACATGCAAATACTTATAGCCATTCCTCCACATTCAAAACAATTGATTTGAATGGCTACTAAAGCTTCACTTGGATATCCTTCTTTCCATTGCAATCCATCGGCGAACAAAGGGTTCAACATTTTTTCCTCCGAATGTTTAAGAATATTTGATAATTTATTTTTTATCTTTGTCACCAGGAATGACACACCTTGGTCATTACATTCAATATTGATTTTATCTTTCAATCTGCCAGCAAAAATATAGTATTTGGATAGAACATGAGATAATGATTTTTTGAGTTGTGATATTTTTGAATTTTGGTCACTACTCTCGTTTGGGTTGTAAAAGAAGAGTAGTGGAATGTTAAAAACAAACATGTTGTCTATAAAAGAAAGTGGATATATTCTAAGATGAGAAGGAGTTGGTGACGAAGGTTTAATAGTTTCACTCGAAACTAATTCATTTTCCATGATTGTTAGCTTCACTAGTATTGTTTATGCTATCACTCTTATCTATTATTTTTATTTGAATACATTGCTATTACACATGTGTTTATATAGTGTATGGATTATGAGTGTATCTAAAAATAATTAATTAAAGAAAGTTAATTTGGTGTTTCTCTCGAAACTTATATTATTTAGTCAAAACTAATATGAATCCTTTCATGTACTTTTTGTTTAGTCATTCTCACTTTCTTAATTTAGTGGTTGATTCCTCCATTAGAAGAAACAACATTACATAAAAGAAAAAAAAAGAAGAAGAAAAGATAGATCAATAGATAATGTTATTCAAAAAGTTATTCAAAGTTATTCAAAGTTCATACTTATTTATAAAGAAAAGAAAAGAAAATAATAATTTGAATAATACAGTTGTGATTTGAATTAATTTAATTACATTCCTTATTCATGTAAAAATTGATTTGAATTATTCTATTAATTGGCACTAAATATTATCTTTTCACTTTTTTTATTAAAAATAATCTTTTTTTAAAACTAATCAAAATAGACATTTTATTTTATCATAAAAAAAATTTTTTTTTTTGAAAAGAGGTAGCAAACAAACTTAAACAACAAATCCAATATCTTATATACTATATTTTTAAAGGCAAAGAGAATATACTAGAAAAAGAGAAACAAGTTGTAAAATCCCGACCAAATCAAATAAATGAAGTTTTAATCATTTCATAAATTATTAGAATTAGATGGATAAAGGATACAATATACTTTTTTTTTCATATTAGAGTAATTTAGTCATTTAACAAGAACTAATGTATCATAGTCCTAATCATATTAATCAATTAGGGTTTAGCAATTATTTACTTCATTTATAGAAAAGTTTGAGACAAAAGGGCATATGTTGAATTTTCCTATTTCAAATGCATGGAAAAACTATCATTTTACCATGAGGACATTTTAATCATTTTTTAAAGATTATATGAAATTCCAAATACACTTAAGATTAATGGACGCTTAAGATGACAATCAAGATTTTAACATACTAAAACTATAGTTAGTTAGTAAATGACATACACGACAAAAAAAACATTTATTTGCCACGTGAAAAAGCACTTTACAACTGAAAATATCACGTCGCAACAAGCAAATTAGTGATGTGATCAAACACAATGCAGAAACGTAAGTCGCAACTTATTTGCACGTAAAAATTAATGTGCAACTTTGGCATGTGTTATTCACGTCGCAAAAGGTTGTCATTGGGTAATTATGCCACTAATATCTACATGGGGTGCAATATTATTCAGCTACATATCAAAGTGCATAGATAGGTGCAAGAAATAGGATGCAGTTTTGATTGGGTTGCGACGTGAAAAACACTTCACAATGTTGAATACGTGTTAGTCTTCTGCCACATGATTTATTTAGCAATTTTGATTTTTTATATAAAAAATATATATTTATAAAATGATTAATAAAATATATTAATAATTATATTTCAAATAATAATGAATAAAATACAAAAAATATATTTTTATGTCAAATAATAATTATAAATATGAAAATTCAACTAAAAATGATTATAATAAATATAAAATTTAATATTTGAAAATTAAAAAATAAAATAATAATAAAAATATTCAAAAAATATAAGAAAATCAATCATCAACATCAATCTCATCTTCTTCTTCATCTTCATCCCCCTCATTTACTACTCCTTGACCACCAACTGTTTCAAATCAGTCATTTTCGCAAAATCTACCAAATCCTTGATTTTCACCAAATATTTGTGAGGAGTTATATTCTCGCATTTGCTCTTGCAAAACTCTTAATGCCTCCTACAACTCAATTTGTCTCCCTCATTTCCTCAAATTAGGTCTTTTGTGCCGCCTCCTGTGCCGCCACATCGCGTCATGCCTATGTTAGAGTTAATTGTCTCACTACTTCTATCATTTCATCAACATATTATATGTTCATCAACAACACCTAATTTCATTAAATCTATACATTTAGTTTATGCTTAATACCCTTATTGGTCCCTTATCTTTACCTCGAGGTCCATTTTGGTCTCTCAATTTAAAAAAGTTTCAAGTTGATCATCTAATTGTTCAAACAGCGCCATAAAAGTCATTTTCGTGTATTTTGCTCAAACGACGTTGGTAAACAATCATCTTCATCACCAAGGTCTCCAAAATTTAAAAATAAAACCCCAAAAATGTTTTGGGTTCAACAAGAAATCGAACCATGGTCACCATGTTTACTTGGAAAGATAGTGTACAACTTGGCTAATTAATGTTTGTTTATTTGTTTCACGAATAAAATATATATTAACAAACCATACGTTTTCCATCAATTCAATAAGATGCATTAACCCAGATTCATAACAGATGCATCAAATTCATCCAATTAAACATTAACCCAGAATCAATAAGTTTATTTGGGAAACTGCATTTGCAATACTCATAACTATCTTAGGCCTGATTCTGATTATGCAAGAATACAAACTTTGGTTTTCAATGAGTCCAACTCAACACAAACCTCTTCTCCCCTATCTTTAGAAAAAAAATCAACAACTTTTAAGAAGAGAACCAAACAATATATAAATGGTTTTGAATCTATCAGAATAATCATGTTTTCCAGAAAATCCATTCTCATGTGACCAGAAAAAAAAACACGAAAAAAATGAGTTTGTTAGATCTGAAAAAACACTTCACTTTCTATGGTTCTTATCAGAACAACCCAGTTAACATCATAATTCACGTATTCCCTGTTAGAACTGGAAAAATACTTCGCATTCTATGGTTCGTTTGTTGCCGTTCTTACTTTGCTTTGTTGGGTTACTTTGAGTTTTGTCGCAAATTCCATCGGCTTTGAACTTGCCATGAACAACAGGTTCCAATTTTTCGATTATAGATCTGGAATAAAACAAAACAAAATCTTCACAAATCTAGAACAAAACAAAACCTTTATAAATCTGGAACAGAACAAAACAAAACAAGATCTTTATAGAGCCGAAGCATCTCTAACATTTGTTAACATTTAGGTTCACATTTTGTCTATATTTGAGAAGCATCTCCAACATGTTGCAACCATGGTGATGATGCAGGAAAAAGAAGAGAAGCAAGTTAAAGTTAAAGTTCACGTTTTGTAAACATTTGGTCCAATGTTCATCTTCACTCCTAATTGTTCATGACAATTTTTTTACAATGAATCATTTTAATACTTCATCCACACAAAAAAATTTAAAAATGAATGAATTTCAATTGAATAATTAAAATTCTTTAAAATTTTAAATTTCTTAAAAATTATCAATTACCTCGTCCAAACACATTCTTAGTTTATATATATATAAAAGGCAATCTAATTAAAATTATAAACTCACCTGTTCTTTAGTAACATTCTTACTCATTCCTCCCCTTTATTTTTCATAATTCTTAATTCGGCCCCAAAACTCTCTATTTTTTATTTAATTAATTAAAATCAAATAAAATAATATCATTTTAATTTACTAAAATAATATCTAATAATTTTAGCCCAATTCTACCGATCTCTAATTACTCATACACTCTCATCTCGAGATCACACACCCCCATCATCCAAATTAATTCAATTATCATACACCATAGTTAAATTAAAATATAAATAAATCAATTAAAATATAACTTAAAAACAAGGTGTACATACACGGACGGTAATGAAAACGCCTGATTTTAAAAATAGATAATGAACTAGTTTGTCATGGATTTTAAAAAATGTTATATTTTTAATATTTAAAAAAATATTTTTTATGAAAACTTTCTTTAATAACAATACAAGTTATTTTGAACTCATACTTATTAAATAAAAAAATAATTTTTATATCCTTTCACATAAATATTTATTATTATAAACTTAAATATTGTCAAATTCACGTAATTTTTTAAATAGAAATATTTCAAAAGTAATTTCATAAAAAGGTTATTCAAAATAATTTTAAATTTAAGAGTTTTTTTAAAATTTTGATATAAAAAATTCATTACAATATGATAAAATATTTAAAATAATGTTTTGTAAAAATATTTAAATTAATTTATTATTATTATTATTATTTTAATTTTTGTAAACTTTTTCTTTAACAAAAGATAAATAATATTATAAAAATGATTTATGAAAAAACTGAAACCTTTACGACGGATCCCTACAATTCATATCCGACCCGGCCCCGGCTCGACCCATTAACCGGCGGTTCCTTACGATTCGTGGATTGAGCTCTGAAACACGATGGAAAGAACAAATAATTGTTTTGCCTTTCTCTGCTATTGAAAAGTGAAAACAGAATAAAAAGTGATTTGGAGAAGCAAAATTGCGCCTGCAGGTACAGCATCTTGTGAGTCACATTGGTATTCAATTTTTACTCTTTTCTTTGTTGCAACGTTTCTTCCTTCTATCGTTTGAATAATCTTCTCAATGTTCAGTATATTATGTTGTGTAATTTCATTCAACACTGCTTTACCATTTTCTATTCTTCCTTGTTTGTTATGGTGTTTTCACTGAATCAATGTTAATAGCTAATATGTTTGCAAGGTTGGTTCCAGCTATGTTTAGATGGGTGAGAAGATTCACCTTTTTAAGTATAATGGATGCCAAGTGTTTGATAAATTGCTTATATGGGAAGTGCTTGAAATTGAAATTTCTACTCTCGTATGTTACATGGTTGGTTCTTAATGTGGCTTGTAAGTTAATCGCATTCTGGAAATTTCTGGGATAAACAGGTTCATTATGTGATTTATTTTGAGTTATTGGTTTTCGATTTTTGAGTCGAACCAATTGCAAAATGTTTATCTATGTGTTGACAATATAAAAAATAGGCGCCGTGTATGATAATTCAGCACCAGGGAACCAAAGTAGTGTGCCATTGTCAATTTGAAGGCGCTGGGTTCCATTTCCGGTCAAATCTGGTCAATGATTTTCATCGAGTTTTTTCCCCTAGGAGCTTCTATATTACCAGATGACGTGAAGTGAACTGTTTAAATGGTCTGTGTTTTTCGGCAAAAGGGACACAAATTTGTGCAAACCAATTTGCAAAAGTAACATGAATTGGTTCACAGTTCTCATGGCAGTGCGAATTATGTTACTATGGACTAAGTAATCTATTTTGAAGTATTTCCTTAAAGAATGGAAGGAAGTAAATTCCTAGATTAGGAGGTTACATTGTGTGTTTGTAGATGGTGTATAGATAACCATTCTGTTTGTTTCTTATTTTGCAGTTGTTAACTTGAACTTTATTAGGTTAAAGTTTCTACTTGGAAGTTGTAGATGGTGTATAGATAACCACTCTGTTTGTTTCTTATTTTGCAGTTGTCAACTTGAACTTTATTAGGTTAAAGTTTCTACTTGGAAGTTGCTCTTGTAATGGATATAATCTCTCAGCTACAAGAACAAGTTAATTCGATTGCAAATTTAGCTTTTAATACCGTTGGGACATTGCAAAGGGACGCACCTCCTAACCGGCTCTCACCAAATTACCCTGAACCACCACCTGCACAGCCTACGGAGGATGGGGCAAACTTTTCTGAAGAACCAAAGCTGATGAGTGCTTCTTTGGTGAAAGCTGCTAAGCAGGTATGTAGCATTTTAGTCAGCAATAAAAAGGAGCCAATAGGTTGGTGTTTGAATTATGTTTAGAAAGTTTCTAAGAAGCTTTATATATTTTATGTAGTGCTGTAGAATTGGTGGATAGTTTTCTGAATATTATTTCAAACTCATTAAGTGTTGAATCACTAAACTATTAAAATAGACTATGCTATTTCTAACGGGCTGTATATAATTGGCTCTTCTAATAATTACAAACGATATGGTCATATTTACAACCACTATCATACTTATGCAATACTGCTCAAATTTGATGGAGTATCAATTCTAGGCACATGTTGGAATATATTCTACTCAATAGCGAAAAGAATATAAACTTGCTTATTGAAATGTATCATGTATGGGAAATGTACATACACACACGCGCGCGAGTCTCCTAGCCGATCCCAATAGTTAGGGAATAATCAACTAAGAAAGGAAAGGCAAATTAATATAATCTAGAAATAATAACACAATATCCTAATGCACACGGTTCTCGGAGAGGATAACTTGCACAATGCTCATTTTTAAAGTTTAGCCAAGATTGGACATATTCATAGATCCTAATTAACCAAGAAAGTTTAGACTATTTAATTCTTATTTTGTCCAGATATACCTCATTATGTGTCCTACATTCTATCTTATATCTTAAATACTTCTATTTGAAATCTAACGCGGGGTCCGTTGATATATATCTGCTGTTTCTTCTGCAGTTTGATGCATTGGTTGCATCGCTTCCAATATCTGAGACAGGTGAAGAGGTACAGCTTAAGCGGATTGCAGAACTTCAAGTAAGAAACTCTCAGCTCACTTACTGTTCTTTATATGTTATTGATTGGCAGTTGTTAACTACGGCTGGTTTAGTTTTTTAACAAATAGTGTTATGTTATGGCTTTTTCATTGTTCCTTGATTTTACCTTATAGGCTGAAAATGATGCAATAGGTCAAGAACTTCAGAAGCAATTGGAAGCTGCGGGTTTGTCTATTTTTTTCTTTGTGTATCTTGAGTTCTCTAACACAAAAAATGTTAATTCATGTTAAATGGAAAAAATAAGATTTGTTGAGTTCTTCCTAAGTTATATTATTTGAAAAAGATGCCCGGGGTATATTATATTTGTGTATAGCAAATAGCAGAGTAGTGTTAAATATAAGAAAATTGAATTGAAAGTATCAACTTGGTTTGTTTAGGTAAAGAGTATTTCATATGCTATACTGCTGCAGTTGTTTGGTGAAATTTAAAATGAGAATGGGTCATGCTCAAAGGAACAGGGAGTTTCCTGTTCCTTCGAGCATGAACAAAGTTTTTAGACCTCGGTTGCAGAAGTTTGTGTTGGTGTTTTTAGATAGTAAGAGGATTGGGAAACTCATATGGAACATGTGGCAGTTGTGATGAAGGTTTTAAAGAGAAACAAATTGGTAGCTAATAAAAAGAAATGCCAATTTTCTCAAAGAATGGTAGAGTATCTTGGGCACTTCATTTTAAGAGAAGGGGTGGTGGTTTATCCAGGGAAGGTGGTCAGTGTAAAGCATTGGCCCGTACCTAAAAACATGAAGGGAGTACGTGGATTCCTAGGCCATAAAATGGCGAGTTTAGTGCTTTGGTTTCTTTTCCAGTGTGGGAGAAGGGTGAATTGATAATCGAAGAGGTGCACAAAGATCCAGTTCTGATGAAGATCATAGGAGATTTGAAGGGGAGCAAGAGTTTAGTGCTTTGGTTTCTTTTCCAGTGTGGGAGAAGGGTGAATTGATAATCGAAGAGGTGCACAAAGATCCAGTTCTGATGAAGATCATAGAAGATTTGAAGGGGAGCAAGAGGCGAGACCTGGTTTTACTTGGAAACAAGAAGTGTTGTTATACGAAGGGTGGTTGGTGCTTTCTGCTCAATCATCTTTAATTCCTAAGATGTTAGAAGAATATCACAATACCCCACATGGAGTACATTCAGGTTTTTACTGTATAGGCGTTTGGCAACAAGTATTTATTGGGCAGGGATGAAGAATCGGGTATAGGAGTTTGTATGGGCACGTGACACTTTCCAACATCAAAAATATTTAGCTACTTCACATGGGGGTCTGCTGCAACCGCTCTCAATTCGGTGGCAGCACGGGAAAAAACTTCGATGGATTTTATAACGGGGTTATGAAAATCCAAGGGGTATAAGCTATGAAGTCCGGATTCGGACACGGACACGGGACACGACACGGACACGGACACGAGGACCCCGCCAATGTAAAAATCATAGGACACGGACACGACTATATATATTTTATATATTAATATAATAATACAATTTATGGGCAAAATTTGTAAAAAATTTAAAATAAAAAGCAAAATTTATGTTTATTTAAGAGAAAATAATCAAAAATTCTTTCAATATTTTCAAACAAATTTCGAATATGATAATTGATATTCATAGATACCTTGTGAAAACCGAAAAATTGGTGTGCAAAGATGAAAATAACCGGAGAAGATAAAAGAATTTTGTGGAGACAAAAATAGTGAAATATAAAAAAAACAAGGAATCCTTGTGTTGTTTTTATAGTAAAAAAGTGGAATATGAAAGTTAAAAAACGTATTTATTTTTTAAATTTTGAAAATTTTTGAGCTGAGTTTTTATTTTTTACAAAAATTCTGGAATTTTCTGAATTGGACCGTGTCCTTTGTTTGAAATAAGGTGTCGTATCCGTGTCTTTGTAGCAGTTAAATTTTTTATTTTAGTTGGACACTTCAAAAACGTGTCTGATACGTGTCGTACGTGTGTCGTAGGCGTGTCGGTGTCCGACACGTGTCTGACACCGACACGCCGTGTGAAGGGCGTGTCATAGCCTTATAATAAGGCTATTTTGGTAGTGATGGACCTTCTCACTAAGTATTGTCACTTTGGGCCTTTAAAACATCCTTACACTACGCGGGCAGTAGCAGAAGTCTTTGCCAAAGAGGTGATCCGTTTGCATGGTATGCCAATATCCGTTGTTAGTGACCGTGATCCGATTTTGTCAGCAATTTCTGGAGGGACATGTTTCATTTGCAGGGAAATGCGCGGACAAACTGAGGTGGTGAATTGCTGTTTAGAGATGTACCTTTGTTGCGTCATCGTCATCGCTGATCATCCTAGATCATGGTTGTATTGGGTACCGTGGACAGAATTCTGATTTAACACAGCTTTTCACGTAGCTACAGGTTGCACCCCATTTGAGTCAGTATACAGAAGGTAGCCACCAACCATTACCAGACTGATGGCAGGGGAGAAAAGGGTGGAGGTTGTTCAGAAGGAATTGAGTGACCAAGATGAGGCGTTTAGGCAACTGAAACACAACCTTCAAAGGCACTGGGCAGGATGAAACAATTTGCTGATTACAAAATAGTGATAACAATTTTGGAGTAGGAGAATGGTTTTTTTAGGCTACAGCCGCACCGTAAAAAATCAGTTGTATCGTGTATCAACGTGAAACTAGCAACAAGGTACTATGGTCCGTATCATATAATAGAACGGGTGGGAGCAGTAACCTACAAGCTTAAGTTGCCGGAGGGATAGGGAGTGCATCTGGTCTTCCATGTGTTGTTGTTGAAGAAGGTAGTAGGGGAATATTAGGATATGGAAGGAGAGTCTGCTGGAGTGTTCGATCCGGGAGAGGTATTAGCAGCCTGTATCACTGACAGGGGAGGTGATTCCGTGGGCCGGTGGTAGAACTGCAGAGGTGTGATAGAACCAACCTATCAAGGAGGCTACATGGGAAAACACAATCTTGATCAAAAGATGTTGATGTTAGTTACTTATTGAGATACAAGTTAGTTAGATAAGCATAACTTGTATTCAGATTTCATGTACTGAATATGAATTTCCATTCCAATGTGTGATAACCGATAAAAACTTCTCTTTTTCTCACCTTCCTCACACCATGAAAATTTTCAATAACTTAATATTTTCATACTACTGATGCAATAATAACAAAACAATATACATGTTTACCCTTGTTTGGATTTTACACTTGATCTTTATTCGAGTAAAGGGTAGATGCAGCCTAACAGCTAACATTTTCTTTGGTTTTTTGATGCCAGAGAAAGAATTAAATCAAGTTCAAGAGTTGTATAGCCAAGCAACAGATAATTGTTTGAACTTGAAGAAACCAGATATCAGTTAGTTGTTTTTACTTGAAGAAACCAGATATCAGTTAGTTGTTTGCTGGCATAGCTCGGAAAAGAATCACAAATATGAGCTTATCTCATCTCGACTCAAACCAGGGCCTGCTGCTGAAAGATGTTACTTTTTAGCATGAAGTCTTTATTATGAGAAATATTATACGCTTTCATGTATTGTAAATTGGTCATGTTGCCATGGCATTTTGTAGAAACCTGTAAAGATAATGATGGTAATTGCTCTCCCCGTAAGGAAAACTTATTACGGTTAGCCATTTATTATAAAGGGAAAGTTATCTTTGATATTTTAGATACCTTATTTGTATACTGTTGTGGTTTTTTTATAAGTTATTCAAGGAATATATATATATATATATATATATATATATATATATATATATATATATATATATATATATATATATATATATATATATATATATATATATATATATATATATATATATATATATATATATATATATATATATATACATACGCGCGCGCGCGCGGGGGTGGTCATTAATGTTAAAATTTGAGAAATGCTGTAAAACAACAGCTACATGGTATAACTACATTAGTTTGCTTTTTAAAAAATTTTTTTTCTACAAACTTATTGCATGATGGCATACTGTTCATACAGAGATTTTTTATCTACAAACTTTTTTTTTTAATTCTTTATCACAAATAGACCCTCAATTTAAGATTGCACGGAAATCTAAGCAAAACAAATTAATAGAATAATAAAACTAGTATAATTTATGGATACTTATACGATGTAAGTGTTAAAAGAAGTGTAAGCATATCTTTTCTGTTTAAGATTTTAAGTTGTGAACCCTCAATATTGCAGTTGCAATAAATGGATCAGTCCTGAATTGCACTCTGATTCTAAATCATAGAAATAAATTCCTTCAACATTCACACAAAGACAGCAGTCCACATGACGACATCATCATCTTTTGCAAAATTCTAAACAGTAGTATTTCAACGGTTGAGATTTGAATCAAAACATATTATTAACAATTTTGAAGATAATAATTTCTTATCGGTACTACTTAGTCTAACAAAACCCTAAAAAAACAATAATAGATAGTTCATAATGGAATTCCAATTTCAATTTAGGTTTCAAAAAGCAATAAAAACGGGTTCTTTTGGTTTTCTAAAAAAAAACCATAATTTTTTTTCTTCTAAAAAACAATAATCAATACAAAATTATAATTTGTTATCAAATACAGTAAAAAAATTAAGTATATTAATTGATTAAAAATTATTTAAAAAATTAATATATATAATTGTTTGCTTTCTATTCTTTTGTTGCTAGGGTCACCTATGAGACAACAAATATTGGTTAAGAAAGCAATCTCTCTAGGTGCAAGGGTGGTGCACCACCCGAGGGGCCAAGTTCTTGCCTATAAATAGAGACTTCTAGTTTATTGCAAATGGAGTTTTGGTAGAATGACGTAGTACATAATTGTACATGGAGCTTTGGTGGAGTGACATAGTACATGATCTGGTGTGACAGAATCCGTCTCTTGTTGATTGAAGATTGCAAGTATATGAAGAAGTTATCATTAAATTTTCATTTATTTTTCATTATGCGTTTAAGAATGTTTAACTTAAGAATCAGTGTTGATGTATGTACTGAGCTCATCATGAGCTAAACTCTTACGTTGAGCAATGTGAACTTAATATGAATTGATCTTTTGTTTCATTTGATGTGGTGTTAGTGGATGATTTTATCATACATTATAATGTTATAAACTGATTCTTTGCTTGATCATCTTAGGAAAAGATAAAAGCTCGTTAATGTGAGAAATCCATGAACAAGTGGAACTCATGATAACTATGATTGAAAATAGTAGGATAGGCATATTCACTAGATTAACTACTTTAGGCATAACAAATTATAATCATTGGGGATATTCAGAATGAAATTAGACATGCATTAAAGTTAAATATGAGGCTTAGGAATTTTTCCCTTGCTTTCTTGCATATGTTTATGATGTTGTAGGAATACACATTGAGATCACATTATGACCTCATTTGACACGACATATCACATCATATTCACATATTAGATAAGTTATATTAATTGATCATTGTCCAACATATTCTCCATTACTGATTTCACTTATCAAACCTTAACTAAGTTCTCACATTGTTTACTTAAAAACTGAACTTGTGACAACCATAAATTATTGTTATCTTTGTTCATGCCCATTCACTAAACATAGTTTTGAAAATAAGTCTAAGTTGTTACACTCCTCGTGGGAACAATATCCTTACTTTTTATCACTTGCTACTGTGAATAGTGTATACTTCCGCATTATATAGTTTTCACCCAACAATCCCCCTCTCAAATAGGTGACTTTAGGCCGATTTCTTTGGTGGGATCTTTGTATAGGCTGATGACTATAGTGTTTGAAATTATACTTGGGCTAGTGATGAATAAACTTATTTCCCCTAACCAATTTGTTTTTCTTAAAGGGAGAATGTTGGTTGATGGTGTGGTGGTTGTCAATGAGGTGATAAACTTGGCCAAAATATCTAATAAATCATGTCTTATTTTTAAGACGAATTTTGAAAAAGCATATGATTCAGTCAGTTGAACCTTTTTGGATTATACACTTATAAAATATAGCTTTAGTAAGAAGTGGATGCCTTGGATGTGAGCTTGTGTGTTTGCTGGTAATCTTGCGGTGCTGGTTGATGGGTGTCAAACTCAAGAGATTAGCAGCCAAAGGGGTTTGCAACAAGGGAATCCTCTAGCTCATTTCTTTTCTTTCTTGTGGTTGGAAGGTTAAGTGCCTTAGTTGCTAGGACCGAGGAGATTAGTATTTACTCTGGGTTTAGGGTGAGAACGTTCGATTTGGTGGTTTCTTATCTCTAATATGCATATGATATCCTCTTAGTTGCAGTTTATACTCTTGAGAATTTATGGAGTTGTAAGTCAATTCTAGGTGGTTTTGAATTAGCTTCAGGTTAATTGATTCAAGAGCAGTATTATAGGGGTTAATGTGAATTTTGTCTTTCTAATCTCTACAAGTGAATTCCTTCACTATGAGATTGAAACCCTTAATTTTAAGTACCTTAGTTTTTTGGTGGGGCTAATCCTAGACTTGAATCTACTTGGGGCCCTTTAGTTAATTTTTTGTCCAAAAGGCTCCATTCTTAGAAGTATAGATATGTTAGTTTGGGCGATATAATGACTCTTATAAATTTTGTGCTTAATGTCATTCCCATTTTTTTCTTGTCTTTTTTTTTTAAATGCTTGTAAAGGTTGGAAAGAAGCTTGTTAGGTTTTAAATATGGTTTCTTTGGGGGTGAGTGAAATGTGAATCTAAGATATCATGAATTAAGAAGGATGATGTTTGTAAGCTTAAGAGTAAAATGGGATTAAGGGTTAAGGATCTTGAGTTGGTTAATCTATCCCATATGGTTAAAAGGTTTATGGAGGTTGCATATACATGATTCATATCTTTGGTGTGATATTATTGTAGATATGTATGATGATATCCTTAGGAATGTTGGATCGGCTATCTAGATTTTCTTTTGGAAGGACCATTTGTTAAGATCCATTCACCTAAAGGATAAGTTCATTGGTCTGTTTTCTAATTCTATTTAGTCTGATGGGTTGGTGGGAGATATCATCCTAGTGGTAAATGGGGATTTAGTTTAGGATCTTAGGTGAATACACTATTCTCTTTTCGGGAGTTACTTGTATTTGATAGCCTTCTCTCTATGATCCTAGGCGTTACACTTTCCAATGACAAAGATAAATGAATTTAGAAGCGTTCGAGAAAGGGTATTTCTTCTGTTGCCTTTGTTTACCTTATTCAACTAATTAGTTATATATCTTCTTATATGTCTTTTATGGTTAACACCTTTAGTTTTTCTCTAATTAGAGTATCTAGGATCCTTTTAAGGAGATTTTCTTCTTATGGAGGCTTTTGCAAGACATATTCCCCTCTAGATAGAACATATCGAAACACATGGTGATTGCCGATTCTAGTGGGATCTCTTGTCCATTGTGTAGGAATTTGGTTGAGTTGGTCTCCCATATTTTTTGTACTTGTGAGTTAGTTTTGTTGTGTGGTATGTGATCTTCTAGTGGTTGGGTTATTAGGTTGCTCTTCCTAGAGATCATAGACTTTTTTTTGTTTTCCCTCTATTTAGGTGGTAGAGCTAAGTCTAATGGTAGTTTTGTTATGATTTGTCATCTTATAGTCCGTTCTATTTGGAGATCCTGTAATGATGCCATCATTAAAGGTGTTTCAAAATCTATGAAAGAGGTGGAGGATAAGAGTTTCTTTTTGGCTCAGAAATGATTTCTAGACAGGAGTGAAGTCTTACACATTTTTTGACTGGATTCAAAACTCTATCATCTGCCAAAACCAATAATAGAGAGTGTCTGCCTTGATTTTGAGGTAGATATTGGTTTGTGGTTTTGTTGCTCTCTTGGTAGATTCTAATTTTTTGATGGTGGCTCTGGTGGTATAAACTCTAGTCTGAGTCCTATGTGGTTTGGATTTTTAGCTGCTTAGACTTTATCTATAGGGTTTCTTTGTCCTACTATGTTTGATTTGTTGATTTGGTGGTCGTTAGATTTTCTTGTATTTTTGCTTGTATTCTTGGTAGTCCATTACACTTTTCTTTTTAATTTGTACTTTGATAACTATCATCTATTTATTAATATTTTTTGTTATTAAAATAAATAATTCCTTTATAAGTGTTTAGTTTCTTTTAATCCTTTGACTCCTTTTGTTTGAAAAAAATAGTTTAGTCTTCAATAGATTTTATAATGGTTTTGATTTTTTTTAATAAAATAAACAACATAAATTACTTAATGGAAAATGAGAATGTTAAAATTAGAAATAAAATAAAGAACAAAAGGATTAAACTATATAACTTTATTATAAAATATGAGTAGAAAACACAAGTATATCAAATTAAGACTCAACAGTCATGCATCAATCATGAAAGTTAATTATACAAACTTAAGAATAGTCTTCCATTATGTTTAATATTGCTCAAATTTATTTTTGCAGAAGAAAACTATTATTATTATTATTATTATTATTATTATTATCATTTACTATTAGTAGGAGTAATAGTAAGAAAATTAAAAATTACAACTGATATAAGTTATCATTCCAAACCAAACCAAACATGTAATCAACAAAATACATAAAATTATGAGATCCTCTCAAGAACAACCAGAAGTAGCAATCCATGAGTTTGTCACAACCTTTGAAGACGCACATCGAAGAAGTTCCACATATTCATGCTCAAATTTAGTCATATGATTCTCTTCCAAATTCACAATCGCATCAATCCCTTTCCCATCTTTTCTATCCATCAGAAATGTGAGTTTCTTCCAAGAACAACCACAAGTAGTAACCCATGTTGGTTTTCCCCATCCAAAATCTACATCATATATTGGAAAATTACACCAACTACTAAAACCAATCCCATCTCTTTTCTTAGAGTTAGGATCAGTAGCTTTATTGATAAACTCAGATAACAACGAGAAATTATTTCCACCAAATAGTTTTGGATAAATGTCACAAAATTCAGACAACCCTTCTTTTATTTTGAATACTACATCTTTCAACTCCATTTCCTCCTTATCAGCGAACATAGATGAGGTCCAAATTATATTTCCCACACATTTTTCAGACAATGGAGGAATCATTCTTTTGCGAAGGTCTACGGCCATGAGAAACGGTGATGTCTTGAAATTTAATCCCATTGATGAAACTACATGCATGTAAATCCAAGCTTTTACAACCAGGACTCGTGAGGGATGAGGTACAGAACTAGAACTTGCCAATTCCTTGAGAAACTTAATTACCGAGGGTTGAAATGCAAATCTTTTACACACCACATTCTCTTGTCTTTGGTGAAAAAATTCTGGAAAAATAGGTAAGTTTTTTTGTGGAAAAATTGAAGCTCCTCCTTCAAGTAAAGGAAAGGGTAATATTAATAACTCTTCTCCATTTCCTTTTTCTAATTTTTGACTGATAATAGCCCATTCCTTCATGAAATTGATAAGTGTGGAAGCATCGCCACATTTGTGATACATGCAAATACTTATAACCATTCCTCCGCATTCAAAACAATTGATTTGAATGGATACTAAAGCTTCACTTGGATATCCTTCTTTCCATTGCAATCCATCAGCGAACAAAGGGTTCAACATTTTTTCCTCTGGGTGTTTAAGAATGTCTGATAATTTATTTTTTATATTTGTCACCAGAAATGACACACCTTGGTCATTACATTCAATATTAATTTTATCTTTCAATCTGCCAGCAAAAATATAGTATTTGGATAGAACATGAGATAATGATTTTTTGAGTTGTGATATTTTTGAATTTTGGTCACTACTCTCGTTTGGGTTGTAAAAGAAGAGTAGTGGAATGTTAAAAACAAACTTGTTGTCTATGAAAGAAAGTGGGTATATTCTAAGATGAGAAGGAGTTGGTGACGAAGGTTTGATAGTTTCTCTCGAAACTAATTCAATTTCCATGATTATTAGCTTCACTAGTATTGTTTATACTATCACTCTTATGTATTATTTTTATTTGAACATATTGCTATTACATATGTGTTTATATAGTGTATGAATTATGAGTGTATCTAAAAATAATTAATTAAAGAAAGTTAATTTGGTATGTGGAATTTGATAGAAGGTAAGTATTATGTAGTCAAAACTAATATGAGTCCTTTCCTGTACTTTTTGTTTAGTCTTTTTAATTTAGTGGTTGATTCATCCTCTAGAAGAAACAACATTACACAAAAGAAGAAAAAGAAAAAAAAGATAGATTAATAGATAGTATTAGTCAAAAAATTATTCAAAGTTCATACTTATTTATAAAGAAAAGAGATTTTTTTTAATAATACAGCTGTGATTTGAATTAATTTACTTACATTCCTTATTCATGTAAAAATTGATTTGAATTATTCTATTAATTGGCACTAAATATTATCTTGTCACTTTTTTACTAAAAATAATCTTTTTCAAAAACTAATCAAAATAGACATTTTATTTTATCATAAAACAAAAAAAATTAAAATAATTTTTGAAAAGAGGTAGCAAACAAACTTAAACAACAAATTCAATATCTCATATATATAGTATTTTTTAAAGGCAAAGAGAATATACTAGAAAAAGAGAAACAAGTTCTAAAATCCCGATCAAATCAAACAAATAAAGTTTTAATCATTTCATAAATTATTAGAATTATATGGATAAAGGATACAACATACTCTTTTTTTTATCATATTAGAGTAATTTAGTCATTTCAGAAGAACTAATGTATCATAGTCCTAATCATATTAATCAATTAGCGTTTAACAATTATTTACTTCTTTTAAAGAAAAGTTTGAGGCAAAAGGGTATATGTTGAATTTTACTAATTCAAGTGCATGGAAAAACAATCATTTTACAATGAGGACATTTTAATCGTTTTCTTAAAGATTATATGAAATTCCAAATACACTGAGGCTTAAGATGACAAACAAGATTTTAATATGCTAAAACTATAGTTAGTTAGTAAATGACATACACTACCAAAAAAACATTTATTTGCCACGTGAAAAAGCACTTTACAACTTAAAATATCACGTCGCAACAAACAAATTAATGATGTGATCAAACACAATGCAGATATGTAAGTCGCAACTTATTTGCAACGTAAAAAACAATGTGCAACTTTGGCATGTGTTATTTGTAAGACCCCAATTTTGACCCTAAGACCCCTCATGCAAATTCATCATATGCATTAGCATTGCGATCACACCTTGACATCCTCATTACCCCTCTTTCATTGAGTTTATTTTGGGAGAGATCACCAAACACCATGTGATTGTATCATACTTATATATTATCATTTTACTAACCAAAACACCAAAAATATATCTTTGTGTTTGCCTAACTCTTTTGTAGGTAGGGCATGATCATCAAAATTTATCAAGTTCACACCTAGGGTTTGAGACCCTCATGGCTAAGAGCACAACCAAGGATTGATTCACAATGTCTCAAAGCATCATATTTGAGTCCCAATGATCTCTACATGTCATATTGATCAAGTTTTCTTCAAGAGTTTGGAGGTGATTTGCCTTGGAAACCCTGGTTTGACTAGGTATCTTGAGTAACTTCTCCAATAAGCTATCTCATCAATTGATCAAATTTATCAAGGGACACTTCAAAATTCATCATATTATGCATATATGATCTACCATAAGCCTAAAAGGTCAAGAGAATTGAAGGTTAGCAAATCGGTTGATGGTGGTTGGTCAGATGAATTCATCTGATCAAAACTGGGTCTCCCTAGACCATATATCCTACAATTTTCACCATATGAAAATGATTTCAAGAGAAACGTTACTCTAAATGACATTCCAAACAACTTTAATATTGAGACCTAGAGCTAGTTTTGCTTGAAAAATCATTTTCTATGTTGAAACATTATATGTTATTTTGTCTAAACCCTAATTTGAAAGTCAACTTCCCAAGGCCATAACTTGCTTAATTTTTATAAGATGAAGGATTTTCATGTTGTAAAATCAAATTCAAGATGTCTACTTTAACGTTGATGTTTGGAGTAAGAGATGATTCAACTTTTATGAGCATGTGATATAATGATACATTATAGGTTATTTTTGACCTATACCAATGAACAAGTGATTTTTCCAAACTTCAAAAATGCATAACTCTATCATTCTAAATCCAAATGACATGAAATTGGTAACAATTTTTAAGGTATTTTAAAGACCTACAACTTTGATGAAGACACTTTTCTCTTTTGAAGTTCACATAAAACGTTAAGCAAGGTGGAATATTGAGATATATGGCTTGACACTTAGAATATTTTTCAACATGTTGAAATTTCCAAACTTCCACCTTAATATTAACCATGATCCAAGTTCCAAATGAAAAAATGTCAACCATCAAAGTTGTTCCCCTTGATCTAAGCTTTCCAAAGAACCTAAGTTCATGCATTTTAGACAAAGTTTGCTAGGTGTGCATATGGCTTTAACAGAGCTGCATGATTGGAAGAAATCAAATGCAAAAAATTGCATTTCACATTGCCTTGACATCCAAGCCTCATTTGAACTTCAGAACATATGCAAGTGGATCAAATTAGATTGCTTCATGGGCCTGTACACGCCCATGCAAGCTTATGCATGAAATATCCAGATTTAGCAATTTTTCAAGTGTGCAAATATCAGTCCCAATTGCTATAAATACAGGCCCTTGGAGCTCAACTCAAAGACACCTTGCGCGCCAGCTTTGCCCCCAATTGAAACCCTCACATTTCAAAGGAAAACCTGAGAATTTTCAACTTGAAAATTGAGTTTGAATCTCACTATTTGGAGATTCAAGAACTCCAGGATCCAAAGCTTTGTACCATTGTCAAACCTCTCTTACAAGCTTCTCAAGTGTGATTAGATCAAGGTTGAAGCAAGCAAGATCCATTTCTGCACAACATTGAAGGTAAATTTCATAAAACTCCATCTCTTCGATTCTTACTCAATTCTCATCAATTCTATTGAATCTTTGATTGTCTGAAGTCCTACTAATGTAGGCAAGAAGATTGAGTTGCTTTGAGGTCAAACCGAAGCAACTCAGTTGTCACACCTCAAAATTCAACTCCTCATATCTTTTTATATATTTGGAGTTAGTTGAAATTGAGGTCAGATTCGTGCTCTACGCCATTTTTTATTTCAGATCATGTCCTCCTTTTTCATTTTCTTGATGGTGATGAGTTGACCAGTCCGGTGGACCTCGTCTGAGAAGGTGACCGGAGGTCCACCGCCGGTGGTGTGCTGGACAGGTTCTGAGCCATTGATCTCTTTTAAAATGTTTTAATCTTATGCGTTGCTCCTGAATACCAAGCCTACGCCACGTTGACTACAGTGCATCATGGAACGCGCGCGCTGATCCACTTGATTGCCACCTCAATTAATGAGGAAGATCAAGTGACTCACGTTTTTTTGATTTTTTGATTTTTGTTTTAATTCATTTGATTTTCATTAATTCATATTAATTTTAATATTGATCCAAAAAATATGAGAGTTTCACCAAAAATTTTCAAATAATTTCCTCTTTCATATTTTGAATTAAAATTATTTTTGGATCATTATTAATATTTTTCATGATTTAATTGATTTTGTGATTATTTTTAATTGTTAAAAAATACTTTTAAGTCTTTAAAAATTCTGAAATTTTTTCTCTAAGGTCCTTTGACCTTGTTTGACCTATGAATAATCTCATGGCCATTTCTTTGGTGTTTTGATGAGGTTTTAGGAATTTAACAAACCATATTTAATTTAAATGCATTATTTTAGTATTTTAAAATTGAATAAATGCCAAATAATTGTGTTGACCTCTTGTGATGGTTTGTGTAAGTTTGACTTACGTTATTGGGCTTTGATCAAGGTTGATTTGACTTTGCTAGGTTAATATAATTGGATTGAGGGGATTGATGGAATGTACATTCCATCTCCCAAAATGAATGAATGATATTAATTTGGTAAAAGTCCTCCTTTGATCAATTTGAGTTTTGATCCATTCCCCTCACTCTTCATCTAATTTCCCTTCTTTATGCATTCATTCCATTTGGCCTATGATATCTTAAAGTCGTAAAGTTAGTTGATTGAAAAATCAACATGAGTATGGATGAGATTAGGCCACCTTTTTTGCATATTCTTTTTGTGTGTGGTATGTTTTATGAGCATAGTCCATTATACTATGTCTCTAACATGCATTAACACCAAAATTCTATTTCCCGACCTCAAATAGTTGTGACTTTTACATAAGTCCAATTACGATTGCTTAACATAGCGCTAAATTTTTGACACCAAAAGGCATAGCATTCTAGTTAGTGAGATTGTAAGTCTCCCCTCTTTCATGGTATTGTGTGGAAACTTGGCCTTTTTTCCTTCATTTGGAAGATGTCTTGGCTCAAGGATCCATGCTTGTGATAAGTGAGTTGAGTGTTCTCCAAAGAATGACTTAAAACAAAAGCAAAAGCAAAAGCAAAACAATACTAACTTCTAACTTATTAACAAAAAGCATTTAATTTCAAGTCTTTTATTTTAATGCACTTTAATCTTTTAAGTACTATTCATTTGCCATTATTCATACGATTCTAATTGTTTATGTTAATGCCATTTTTACTTTGTCCACTTGGACCATATTGCGTGGTATATCTTGCTTGTGTATATTTTGTTTGTTTGTGTGGTCTTTGACCATCAATGTATATAATAAGAAACAAAAACCCTAAAAAAATATTGTGTGGACTGTTGGTTTGATCTTGAACAATTGAACTTAGAATCTAGGCAACATCCCTATGCAAAAAGGACTTGGCCAATGCCAACTATCATGTAACCAAGTGCTTGCAATTTGAAACTTCATCTGATACATCTTTGAAGATCCATTTGAGTTCATCTGCAACATGATCATTGTGAAGCTGTTATTTTGAACCCGTGACTTGTGGAATTCATCTGCTACATGGGCCAATTTGTAGAAGATTATGGAGTGGCTAAAGCTTGGATGGGGCTATCGTTATTTGATGCCTTGCTCTTCAAGATAATATTGTATGCATTGTTTGTTGTTTGATTCTAATATCCAAGGGAATTTGGGATTTCTATATGGCATTCTTGCCTATTGGATTGCTACCCATTTGTCAGATCTTTTCAAATCTTAACTTTTAATTTTGTACATAGGATTAGTCTCTTCATCTCCTCCCCATTTCTTTAATTTCAAAATCTCTCCCTCCTTTTAAAAACTTCTTTGTTTGAACTTGTTATTTTCTAAATTTTAACCACTTTGCAAACTAGAAACTTTGGCCTTGTGCCATTGCATTTTCAAACTTTCTTTCTTAATCAAACTTGTAAATAGACTTAACTATACTTGACCTAAACTTTCAAAAAAGGCAAAAAGAACTAACTCATTCAAGCCATTTTCTAGGTGTTTGTGCCTTTCAAACTTAATTTTTATTAAAAACAATGCATCCACTTTGAAATTTGTATCACGAACTACGAGGTTTTGATCCCTCATTTTTATGTTGGTACGTAGGCACAAGTCCGAAGGTCTTGTTAAACACAAAAATATAATTAACGAATTCTTTTCTCATCCCCCCATTCTATTTGTTTGTAAACATTATTTTATACAAAATACATATGCACACAAAAAAGGGCTCCCTAGGAGTACCTAGGACACTTTGGGTGCTAACACCTTCCCTATGTGTAACCAACCCCCTTACCTGTAATCTCTGGAATTTTATTAGTTTTGATTTGAAAACTTCTTACTTTTGGGTTTTGTTCGTACTTTTTTCCTTTTCCCTTGGAAACAATAAAGGCGCGGTGGCGACTCTTGTCATTTGATGTCTAGCTTATCCATAGCTTGATGATCATGAATTTACTGCTACAGAAATTAAGTGGTGACTCTGCTGGGGAGTAGTCTCTAGTGGGTTTAGCCTACTTTTTTGTGTGTATATAATTGTATATATGTGATGTTTGTATATTTGTTTGTGTGATATAATCTGCTTGTTGTGCTTGGTGATCTCTGAGTGGTGAGATAAGTTCTAACCCAAACTTGAGTACAATTAAGATAGGAGGATGATATAGTCACGTTCGACTTGTGTGAAGTAGTCCTTAACAAGTTGGCTTGAGACCCATCTGCTCAGTGGAGACTCTTTTGGATTTGGAAATGTCACACAAGTATTTGTGGTTAGGCTTGCTTTCTCTAATTTGGGTCCGAGAAGATGAGGACCGTAGAACATTTACCCCTCTTGGCCTATTTAGGACGTAGTGCGGAGACTGTTCAAGTGTAGACTTGATAATAGTTGTTACGCGATACTACACTCAGACGAGTTTCTCTTGAGAATATTATGGGTCGATGAGTCAGTCATCTTAACCTGTCATATCCGATAGATGGAATTAAGACTCTAGGAACTTTTTAGAACATGATCTACAAGTTTTTATCCTTAGTTCACTCCTTTGGGATGGTTCTTACCCAGACTCCATGCTCGTGACTCACAACAAACCCTTGATTCTTGGTTGATCCAATCAAGTCTTGTCAATATCAATAGAACTTGGATGTTGATAAGGTGTAAACCATAATCCACCAAAATGGATGACTGATCTTGACAATGACTTGATTCATCCCTTGACCTTTATTTGCTTGCCTTGTGTGTGATCCCTTATTTATGATTGTTATATTCATGCATTCATACACATCATAACATTCATCACATGGAAATTTCAAGGAACTGAGGTATTATTTGCAAATATTTTCAGACCATGGATTATGGACGAAGGAACACTAAGAAGTACAGTTTCAGATGTCCCAACTTGAAAGAGTTAAGGAAGCTATCATCTTTTGTATTAGATCCCTTGGACTTCAAACAACGTCATGGGAAGTTATTGTCTATCTTGTCTGCTGATGTGGTTGAAGGACTTTAGAGTGTGTTAGTGCAGTTCTATGATCCTCTATACCGTTGCTTCACATTTCCATATTATCAGTTTGTGCCTACATTGGAGGAGTATGCCCATCTCTTGGGGATACCTATTTCTAGTAGAGTGCCATTTAGTGGATTGGAAGAGATTCCAAGATCTCATCTTATTGCTGAAGCTCTTCACTTGAAGAAGTCTGAGATAGAGGCTCATTGGGTGAAGAAAGGAGGTTTTTATTTGGGTTTCCATTTATTTCCTCATCAAGGAAGCTACTACTTTTGCTCAAGCCGGTAGTGTGGACGCTTTTGAAGCTATATTTGTGTTGCTCATTTATGGATTAGCTTTGTTCCCTAACATTGATGGTTTTGTTGATGTTAACACCATTCGACTTTTCTTGATTAGGAATCATGTGCCTACTCTGTTGGGTGATATGTATTTCTATTTGTATCTAAGGAATTCTAAGGGTGGTGGAACTATTGTCTGTTGTATTCCTCTTTTGTACAAGTGGTTTATTTCGCACTTGCCTCAGACGCCTGCTTTTGTGGAGAACAAACAATGTCTACAGTGGTCTCAGAGACTTATGTCTCTCACTAATGATGATATAGTTTGGTATGATCCTTCTTTGAGCAGTTTGGAGATTATTGATTGTTGTGGTGAATTCTCTAACGTGCCTCTCATTGGTACACAAGGAGGAATTAACTACAACCCTGCTTTGGCTCGTCGACAACTTGGGTTCCCCTTGAGAGACAAACCTAATAAGACTTTGTTAGAAGGTCTTTTCTATCAAGAGGGTAAAGATCCCCAACATTTGAAGCAGAAGATTGTGCATGCTTGGCATAATGTGCATAGGAAGGGAAGATCCGAGCTTGGTCCGTGCAATTGTATAACTTTGGAAGCATACACTCTTTGGGTGAAGAAGAGAACTTTGGAGTTGAAGATGCCTTATCCTTGTGAGAGACCTATGTCTATGGTTGTGGTTGAGCCATTAACTCTCCCTAACCAAGATGTAGAGGAGTTGGAAGACGCACTCGCCAAGATGAAGCAAGAGAAAGATATGTGGGAAGAGAGTTTCCGTGCTTTGAGCAAGAAGCATGAGGAGTTGCAGTTGGAGTCTAAGGACAAGGAGGCACTTATTGAGCTACTTGAAGACCAAGTGACGAAGAGATAGAGAGAGCCAGAGGTTTCATCTTCTATAAAGCCTCATCCTTCCGTTGCTTGGAAGAATATTGTTGATCAGCTTGTCCTCGAGAAGACTCAGATGAAGGCTTCTTTTGAGACTGAGATTCAACGCATTCGAAGGAAATACGAACCTATAGCCAGATCTTCTGACGTTGTTGTTAGGGATCCTTAGGATGACTAGTCTCCTTTTCTCTTGTAATTTTCATTTGGTTTCTGAAGTTGTACTCAGTGTAATCCTTCCAATTATATAAATGAAAAGAGATTTTTATGATCATATCAAATTATTGCAATTATTGTTAAGTATATATATATATATATATATATATATATATATATATATATATATATATATATTATATATATATATATATATATATATATATATATATATATATATATATATATATATATATATATATATATATTTGTAAATGATATAGTAAGTTCCTTGAAAATAAACAAACAAGCATTGCATTTCATGCATCATCTTCATAAGCAGGTTTCTCTTTCGCCAGATGTCTCATTGGTGTTTCTTCTATGCTTCAGCCAAGCTGACTCATCGGTACAACACTCATGGCAATCATCTGAGAATCATGGAACATATTGAGCAATAGAACAGAGAGTTGAAGGATGAGATCGCTCGACTGACTGCCATGATGGAGTCGGTGATAGCTGCCTAGAGTCAATCTTCTCCAACACCCGCAACTCCTCCTTCTTAGAGGACTGTTACTTCAGATGTGGCTACCTCTACCATGCCTGCTGCCATCGCTAATTTTGCGCCTACCATACATGCCGTATTCCTGTGAGGAATTCCGTCTAACTTCATGCCTGAAGGCTTTGCGCCTACTTTTGCTTCCATGCCGATATCTAGCCCGGTCATGTCTGTGCCACCTCCCGTTATGCACACATTACCTCGTGTAGAGGACACCATTTATCATTCCGATCCGTCAGAGGGTCCGAATGTTTACGAGAAAACGGATGAGATGAAGGATCAGTTTCTTGAGTTGCGCAAGGAATTGAAGACGCTGAGAGGGAAGGATTTGTTTGGGAAAAGTGCTGCTGAGTTATGTCTGGTGCCGAATGTGAAGATTCTGGTGATGTTCAAAGTGCCTGACTTTGAAAAATACAGAGGGAACACATGTCCGCTCAGTCATCTAGTGATGTATGCCCATAAGATGTCTACCCAAACTGACAATGATCCACTATTGATTCACTATTTCAAAGAAAGTTTGACCGGTGCTACGCTCCATTGGTATATGGGTTTGGACAGTGCAAGCATTCGCACTTTCAACGACTTGGAAAAAGCTTTTGTTAAACAGTATAAGTACAACGTGGATATGTCGCCTTATAGAGACCAGCTGAGGTTTATATCTCAGAAGGATAAAGAAACATTCAAAGAGTATACGCATAGATGGAGAGAATTGGCTGCTTAGATTACTCCTCCTTTAGAGGAGAAGGAAATGACGAAGATCTTTTTGAAGACCCTGAGTTCATTTTATTATGAACTTATGATTGCTAGTGCCCCCAGTGACTTTACCGAAATGGTAAACATGGGGATGAGGCTTGAGGAAGGTGTCTGTGAAGGATGTTTGTCAAAAGAGGAAGCATCATCGAGTAAGAGATATGGCAACAGTTTTTGGAAGAAGAAAGATAGCGAAGCTAATGCAATTTCTAGTGGGAGGCAGAGGAGGCCTCAGATCAGAAGGAATCAACCACCCCGTCAACATCATCATCAAGTATCTTCAGTCATTCCTGTATTCTCGAATAATCAAGCAACACCAATTCAACAACAACAACATCAACAACATCAACAACAATAACCACAACAACACACAAACACCTACAACAACAACAATACCAACAATCATCATCAACAAAACTTTGAGAGGAAGAAGGTCTCTTTTGACCCAATTCCTATGACTTATGCAGAGCTGTATTCATCTTTGGTTCTCAAGAACCTACTCCAACCAAGAAACCCGCCACAAATTCCAGAACCACTTCCATGGTGGTACAAGCCTAAACTCCGTTATGCTTTTCACCAAGGGGCATCTGGACATGACATAGAGAATTGCTATCTGCTCAAGTATGAGGTTCAGAAGCTGGTAAATAGTGGAATGGTGTCCTTTGAGGACCGTGCACCCAACGTGAAAGCAAATCCACTGCCCGCTCATGGGAATTCTTCTGTTAATATGGTGGACGGTTGTCCTGGAGAGTTTAAAGTGTTTGATCTTTGTTTCATCTGGAGGTCCTTGGTACAGATGCATAAGGACATCTGTATGGTGAGTGATTGTGAGCATGACCATGATGGTTGTGCTATCTGCAGTGTCAACCCGAGAGGTTGTGAGGTTGTGAAAAGGGACATCCAGCGGTTGATGGATGAAGGCATGGTTCAAATTGTTCAGTCCCGTCATGTAGATCACGATGTGAATGTCATAGTGCCCATTTTCAAGAATCCCGAGAGAGTGGTGATTCATTACGACAACAATAACAGTAACAACATCAGCAACAGATCGGTATCATCGTTGGTTATACGGTTAGCGGGTCCAGTCCCGTATTCATCCGCTAAAGCTGTTCCTTATCAGTACAATGCGACAATGATGAAGGATGGTGAAGAGGTCCACAACCAGTTCTGTAGTAAGTATTACTGATGTTACCAAGGTGACCCGCAGTGGTCGTGTGTTTGGGTCGGTGTTCCCAAAAGACAAAGAAGATTCAGCTGTCAGTAAGGAAGTCGAAGTTCCTGTTGTAGATTCGATTAGTGCTTCAAAGGGTAAGTATGGTGAATCCAGAAATTTGAAGGCTAATGATGATGATGAGGTACTAAGATTAATCAAGAGAAGCGAGTTCAATGTGGTGGAGCAGTTGCTCCAAACCCTCTCAAAGGTTTCAATATTGTCTCTGCTTATGAATTCAGAAGCGCACAGAGAAGCATTGCAAAGGTTTCTTGAGCAAGCATTTGTGGAACATGATGTTACGGTGGATCAATTCGATCATCTTGTGGCTAACATCACCTCCTGCAATAATCTCAGTTTCTATGATGAGGAACTCCTTGAGGAGGGTAGGAATCATAATCTGGCTTTGCATATCTCTATGAATTGCAAAGATGATGCTTTGTCAAATGTGCTTGTTGACACCGGGTCTTCATTGAATGTACCGCCGAAGTAAACTTTGTCAAAGCTATCATATCAAGGAGCGCCTATGAGGTATAATGGCGTAATCGTCAAAGCTTTTGACGGTTCACGCAAAACAGTGATAAGTGAAGTGGATCTTCCAGTGAAGATAGGTCCGAGCAATTTTCAGATTACTTTTCAAGTAATGGATATCCACCCAGCCTACAGTTGTTTATTGGGAAGACCATGGATCCACGAGGCGAGAGCTGTTACCTCCATGTTGCATCAGAAGCTCAAATTTGTGAAGAATGGCAAGCTTGTCATTGTTGGTGGGGAAAAGGCGTTGTTGGTTAGCCACCTGTCATCTTTCTCTTACGTTGAGGCTGAGGATGACGTTGATACTCCGTTCTAAGCCTTATCTATTGTTGCTAAAAAGAGAGTTGGGGCACCTATGTCCTTATTGAAAGATGCAAAGAAGATTGTTGAAGAAGGCAATATTGATCAGTGGGGCGCGTGGTAGAGGTCTCCGACAACAAAGGTAGAACCGGTTTGGGTTTTCAACAAGGTTCATCAACTACAAGGTCTGAGGATATGCAACTTAGCTTCCATAGCGGAGGGTTCATTCATGGCAATGAACAACACTTAGCTGCTGTGCTAGAGGATGACGAAGAGGAAAACTACACAAATTTTGTGACACATAGAAAGGCTTGCAACAATTGGACTGCTGTTAATATTCCTGTTATTTTGCATCGATCTAAGTAATGACTTTTATATGTTTTCAAAAATCCTTCTCCTATGCCTAAAGGAGAAGTGAACATTATTTGGGCATTTTGAAAATGAGCATTAATAAAATTAATTTTATTCATCCACATCTATGATGTTTTGTTTTTACATTTTGCTTTATTATGAAAATGGTAATCACAAAAAACATAAATAAACAATATAATTGTCCATCTGTATAATGTTTGATCACAAATTCACTTCTCTAAAATCAAAATATCAAATCGTTATGCAGGTTGGTTTCTAACCCCATTGAATACAATGATCCTTCTCCTTCTCCAAATTTTGAATTCCATGTGTTTGAGGCCGAGGAGGAAAGTGATGAAGAAGTGAGTGATGAATTATCTCGTCTTCTTGAGCATGATGAAAAGACCATTCAGTCGTTCAAAGAGCAGATTGAGTTAGTCAACTTGGGTTCCGAGGATGATGTGAAGGAAGTCAAGATTGGGTCTCGAATGTGTCCAGATGTTAAGAAGGGGTTGATTGATCTTCCTCGAGAATATTCAGATGTGTTTGCTTGGTCCTATCAAGACATGCCTGGTTTGGATTCTGAGATTGTGGAGCATAGATTGCCGTTGAAACCAGAATGCCCGCCAGTCAAGCAGAAGTTGAGGAGAACACATCCTGATATGGCAGTAAAGATCAAAGAGGAAGTGCAGAAGTAGATTGATGTCGGTTTCCTTGTGACCTCCGAATATCCGCAATGGGTGGCCAATATTGTGCATGTGCTAAAGAAAGATGGAAAAGTCCGCATGTATGTCGATTATAGAGATTTGAATAAAGCAAGTCCGAAAGATGATTTCCCTCTGCCACACATTGATATGTTGGTAGACAATACTGCAAAGTTCAAAGTCTTTTCGTTTATGGATGGATTTTCCGGATAAAATCAGATCAAGATGGCACCCGAAGATATGGAGAAGACCATATTCATTACACCCTGGAGAATATTCTGTTATAGAGTGATGCCTTTCGGTTTAAAGAATGCCGGTGCGACCTACTAGAGAGCAATGACTACTCTTTTTCATGATATGATGCATAAAGAGATTGAAGTTTATATCGATGACATGATTGCTAAATTAATTGATGAAGAGGAACATGTTGAGCATTTGCTGAAGCTATTCCAGCATTTGAGGAAGTATAA
Organism: Lathyrus oleraceus; assembly: GCF_024323335.1. Lineage (NCBI taxonomy): Eukaryota > Viridiplantae > Streptophyta > Magnoliopsida > Fabales > Fabaceae > Lathyrus > Lathyrus oleraceus. The sequence goes on from NC_066581.1 coordinate 424,081,155, forward strand.
ACTCCGCTTGAATCCCAATAAGTGTACTTTTGGTGTTATTTCTGGTAAGCTGTTGGGCTTTATTGTCAGTGAGAAGGATATTGAGGTTGATCCTGCCAAGGTCAAAGCAATACAAGAGATGTTTGCGCCCAGAACTGAGAGGCAAGTCAGAGGTTTTCTCGGCCGCTTGAATTATATCTCAAGATTCATTTCACATATGAGTGCCACATGTGCGCCTATATTCAAGCTTCTTCAGAAAGATTAGTATTGTGATTGGACCGAAGACTGCCAGAAAGCTTTTAATAGTATCAAGGAATATCTGCTTGAGTCTCCGAATTTGTCCCTGCCTATTGAAGGAAGACCATTGATCATGTATTTGACTGTGCTTGAAGATAGTATGGGTTGTGTTCTAGGTCAGCAAGATGAGACTGAAAAGAAAGAATTTGCAATTTACTACCTCAGTAAGAAGTTCACCAAATGTGAGACTATGTATTCTATGCTTGAGAAGACTTGTTGTGCATTGACTTGGGTTGCTAAGCGTATGCGTCAGTATCTGTTGAATCATACCACTTGGTTGATATCCAAAATGGATCCAATCAAGTATATATTTGAGAAGCCTGCTTTAAGTGGGAGGATTTCCCATTGGCAGATGTTGCTATCAAAGTATGATATTGAATACCGATCTCAGAAAGAGATCAAAGATAGTATCTTGGCTGACCATTTGGCTCACCAACCAATTAAAGATTATCAATCTGTGCAGTATGATTTTCCTGATGAAAAGATCTTGTTTTTGAAAATGAAAGATTGTGATGAACCATTGCTTGAAGAAGGGCCAGAACCTAGTTCCCGTTGGGGCATGGTATTTGATGGAGTTGTTAATCAGTATGGGAATGGTATTGGGAAAGTGATCATTACTATTCAAGGCACGCATTTTTCGTTTACAGAGAGATTGACTTTCAAGTGTACAAACAACATGGCAGAATATGAAGTTTGCATTAAGGGGCTCGAAGAGGCCATTGATATCAGAATCAAGCATTTAGATGTCTTTGGAGATTCGACTTTGGTTGTGAATCAGATCAAAGGTGAATGGGAGACGAATCAACCCGGTTTGATACCATATATAGATTATGCGAGGAGGATTTCAACTTTCTTTACAAAGGTTGAGTTTCATCATATCCCTCGAGATGAAAACCAGATGGCAGATGCTCTCGTAACGTTGGCATCAATGATCATAGTGAAGTATTGGAATGAGGTTCCCAATTTGACTGTGATGCACATTGATAGACCAACTCATGTGTTCACTGTTGAAGAGGTCAAAGATGAGAAGCTGTGGTATTACGACATCAAATGTTTCCTTCAAAGTTAGATTTACCCGTCTGGGGCATCTTTGAAAGATAAGAAGACTTTGAGAAGATTAGCCGGAAATTTCTATTTGAATGGAGAAGTATTGTACAAGAGAAACTTCGATATGGTTCTGCTCAGATGCGCGGATAGACACGAAGCAGACTTGTTGATGACTGAAGTGCATGAAGGTTCCTTTGGTACTCATTCCAATGCACATGCAATGGCGAAGATGATGTTGCGAGTAGGTTACTATTGGATGACAATGGAATCTGACTGTTGCAAGTTTGTGAAGAAATGCCACAAGTGTCAAATATATGTGGATAAGATTCATGTTCCTCCGACACTGTTGAACGTTACTTCTTCCCCATGGTCTTTCTCCATGTGGGGAATTGATATGATTGGCATGATTGCGCCCAAAGCGTCGAATGGATATCATTTCATTTTGGTGGCTATTGACTACTTCACAAAATGGGTTGAAGCGGCATCGTATGTGAATGTAACCAAGAAATTTGTTGTAAGGTTTATCAAGAATAAGATTATATGTTGTTATGGTGTGCCAAGTAAGATCATTACTGATAATGAATCGAACTTGAATAATAATATGATGGAAGATCTTTGCAAAGACTTCAAGATTGCACATCATAATTCTTCTCCCTACAGACCCAAGATGAATGGGGCTGTTGAAGCTGAAAATAAGAACATTAAGAAGATTATTCAGAAGATGGTTGTGAAATATAACGATTGGCATGAGATGCTCCCATTTTCTTTGCATGGATATCATACATCCATCTGCACTTCAATAGGGGCAACCCCTTTCTCTCTTGTATATGGTATGGAAGCAGTGCTCCCCGTAGAGGTTGAGATTCCTTCATTGCGTGTGCTAATTGAAGCCAAGTTGACTGAGGCTGAATGGTGTCAGACCAGGTTTGATCAGTTGAATTTGATTGAAGAGTAGAGATTAACCGCCATGTGTCATGGTCAGTTATATCAGCAGAGGATGAAGAAATATTTTGATAAGAAGGTCAGACCTCGTGTATTCAGAGAAGGTGACCTTGTGCTCAAGAAGATCTTGTCGTTCAAACCAGATTTTAGGGGAAAATGGACTCCTAACTATGAAGGCCCATATGTTGTTAAGAGAGCCTTTTCAGGCGGTGCTTTGATTCTTACAACTATGGATGGTGTAACACCCTTCTAAAATACCCCAAATATTTAATTAAAATAGCAATATATCAATCAGAGTAATTATGCAATTAAGGGTGTCACACAATCATTTCACACCGTGTTCCAAAATATATGGTCATACTCATTTATTTAATCAAAATAAAACATTTGCATAATACGCAGCGGATACAAACTAACAACATTCAAACCATGTAACATATTACATGTGAACTTATTCAACAATCATCAATGAAAAACAAGTAAAACATCCCGTCCCGATGTTACATCTACCAGAGCATGACCCACTAAGGAACTACACTAGACTCCAAGGACTAGCTTCTACTCAATCACTGCTCGTTACCTGAAAACATAGTTGTAAGGGTGAGTTCCTCAATCGATATAATAAGCATTATAAGATATCATGTCATGTTAAGTAATCTAACACATCAATCACCCTAATCACATCACACATTCGGTAACGGCACATCAATTCAAATATCATACTCAATACAAATACAACTCATGCTCATACTCAATATCAACACAAACACACGTATAATATTGGAATACATCCATTCATATTATACGCCATACACATATTATGCAATGAGACTCCATGCATGCGGTACCGACTATTTGTGAACATATAGTTCACCTCACCGTCCAAATCCAGGCACGGCTACCAAGCCCACTAGTCCCACTCATTTGAGACCTAGTGACTCACTCACTAATTCCTCACCATGGGAATTAGCTACCACCCCAAGGGCCATGCTATGCACGCTAATTCACCTAGCATGCAAACATCAACAACAATCCATAATGACTAACTCACTAATTCCTCACCATGGGAATTAGCTACCACCATAAAGGCCACAATATGCATGCTAATCACCTAGCAATGCTAAATCATCAACCACAATTCAAGAATAGACATATGCTCACACTCTAAGCCATAAAACAGTCTATTCACAAATGCACACATAACTGATACATTCACAGGATCATGCATACTATCACACATCATCAGTATTTTATCACATAAGCATATCAGATCATGCCAAAGAACAACCACAGTATTAGCACACTCTACTAATACCTATACTACTCAAAACAACGGGAAATGATCCCTAATATATCATACATCAGCTGAATTACGTTACTCAGCTGAACAGCTAAAAACTGCACAACAACAGCTCAGGAAAATCACAATCCTGCCCATACGCGTATTGCCTAGTCCCATACGCGTATGGCCCATCTCCTGACCGAATCCCATACGCGTAACACCATCTCATACGCGTATGCTACGCGTATCACTTCCCCATACGCGTACCAACAGAGACCAAACCACGTTCAAAACATCATCTTCTTCATCCATACGCGTATTGCCTAGTGCCGTACGCGTACCAGACCATCTCATACGCGTATTGCCTAGTGCCATACGCGTATGACCAGAAACCAGAATTTCCAGATCTGCTATGGCTTTCTCTGCTACGAGATCTATCCAATTCAACCTTCCACAGTCCAATTTTACACATTATTCGTTCATATCATCTAACACAAATCATACCCTATTCGCTTTCACAAATTCTAACATTTTTACATCTAATTCCTACGAATTCCTTTCAATCATAATCCAATTTCGTTCATCCAAAGGTTCACAATTTCATCATGCATCATTCAATTCAGAGGTAAATCAATGGTTTATCACTACCCATTACATGTTATCCCATAATACCCATTCAACGATGATAAACCCCCCTTACCTGAGTTAATCCGGCAATCCTGCAGCTTCAAGCTCTTCCTCTCTCCAACCCTTGTTCTCTGGTTCTCTTTGCCCTTTTTCCACTTTTCTGTCCCTTTTCCTTTTCACGTGAAAAAATAAACCTTTTTACTAAATGGGACCTTTTCTAAATTCCAACTTTTATTCCAATAAAATAATAATAATAATAATAATAATAATTCCAATAATAATATTCCAATTATTTAATTAAATTAATAAATATATTATTAACTTAAATTAAATAATTATCTTATTTTATCGGGGTGTTACAACTCTCCCCCACTAAAAGAGTTTTCGTCCTCGAAAACATACCTCAAGCGAATAACTCCGGATAAGACTCCTTCATCTGACTCTCAAGTTCCCAAGTCACATTGCCACCTGCTGGTCCTCCCCAAGCTACCTTTACCAAAGCAATTTCTTTACCCCGCAACTGCTTCAACTCTCGATCCTCAATCCTCATAGGTGATGTTTCAACAGTCAGGTTATCTCTCACCTGGACATCATCTACTTGGACCACATGCGACGGATCATGAATGTACCTCCTCAACTGAGACACATGAAAAACCTCATGCAAATTCGCAAGTGACGGCGGTAAAGCGATACGATAGGCTACCTCCCCCATCCTCTCCAAAATCTGATAAGGACCAATAAATCGAGGTGTCAACTTCCTCGACTTCAAAGCTCGACCAACCCCAGTTATCGGAGTGACACGAAGAAACACATGATCTCCCTCTTGGAACTCAAGTGCCTTCCTCCTCTTGTCGTGATAACTCTTCTGACGACTCTGAGCAATTCTCATCTTCTCCTGAATCATCTTAATCTTTTCCGTAGTTTGTTGAACAATCTCCGGTCCAACCACATCACTCTCACCGGACTCATACCAACATAAAGGTGTCCGACATCTCCTACCATACAAAGCTTCAAACGGTGCCATACCAATGCTCGAATGAAAACTGTTGTTGTAGGTAAACTCAATCAAAGGTAAATAACAATCCCAAGCACCTCCTTTTTCCAAAACACAAGCCCTCAAAAGATCCTCTAGTGACTGAATCGTCCTCTCAGTCTGACCATCAGTCTGCGGATGATATGCAGAACTCAATCTCAGCTTAGTTCCCATAGCCCTCTGCAAACCTTCCCAGAACTTCGATGTAAATCTAGGATCTCTGTCCGAAACAATACTCGACGGAATACCATGCAAACTTACAATTTTCTCAATATACAGCTCAGCTAATCTCTCTAACGGATAATCCATTCTGATCGGAATGAAATGAGCCGATTTTGTCAATCTGTCAACAATTACCCAAATAGCATCACAATTCTTATTTGTCCTCGGCAAACCAGAAACAAAATCCATACTGATACTATCCCACTTCCACTCTGGAATAGCCAACGGTTGCATTAGCCCAGACGGCTTCTGATGCTCAATCTTTGACTTCTGACAAGTCAAACAAGAATAAACAAAACTCGCAATTTCTCTTTTCATTCCCGGCCACCAAAATAACTTTTTCAAATCATGATACATCTTCGTAGCTCCAGGATGAATACTCAGGCCACTACGATGTCCTTCTTCAAGAATACTCTTCTTAAGTTCGGTAACATCCGGAATACACACCCGATTACCAAATTTCAAAACACCATTCTCATCAACTCTGAATTCACCACCTTGACCTTGATTCACTAGAGTCAACTTATCAACCAAAAGCACATCGAATTTCTGGCCCTCTCTGATCTCATCCAGAATACCACTCGTTAACTTCAACATTCCCAATTTAACACTATTGTGAGTACTCTCACACACCAAACTCAAGTCTCTAAACTGCTCAATTAAATCCAATTCCTTAACCATTAACATAGACATATGCAATGATTTCCGACTCAATGCATCAGCCACTACGTTTGCTTTACCCGGATGGTAATTCAAACCAAAGTCATAATCCTTCAGAAATTCTAACCATCTCCTCTGTCTCATATTCAGCTCTTTCTGATCAAACAAATACTTTAAACTTTTATGGTCACTGAAAACCTCAAATCTTGACCCGTACAAGTAATGCCTCCACAACTTTAGAACAAATACCACGGCTGCCAACTCTAAATCGTGTGTCGGATAGTTCCTCTCATGAACCCTCAGTTGTCTCGAAGCATAAGCTATAACCTGCTTATTCTGCATCAACACACCACCCAAACCCAACAATGAAGCATCACAGTAAACCTCAAATGATTCCGACGAACTCGGTAATATCAGAATAGGAGCAGTAGTTAACCTTCTCTTTAACTCTTGGAAACCTTCTTCACATTTTGAGTCCCAAACAAACGCTTGCCCCTTTCTAGTCAACATCGTCAACGGTAACGCCAACTTAGAAAATCCCTCAATGAACTTCCTATAATAACCAGCCAAACCAAGGAAACTCCTTATCTCAGAAACTGACTTCAGAGCTTCCCACTTAGATACCGCTTCTATCTTAGAAGGATCAACAGCAACACCACCTCTTGAAATCACATGACCAAGAAAACTAACCTCTTCTAACCAAAATTCACACTTAGACAGCTTAGCAAATAACTTCTTTTCTCGCAGAACTCTTAAAACCACTTTCAAATGCTCAGCATGCTCTTCTTCAGATTTCGAATACACCAAAATATCGTCAATAAATACCACAACAAACTGATCTAGGTACGGATGGAAAATCCTATTCATATACTCCATAAATACTCCAGGCGCATTAGTCACACCAAAAGGCATCACAGAATACTCATAATGTCCATACCTTGTTCTGAAAGCAGTTTTCTGAATATCCTCAGTTTTCACACGTATCTGATGATACCCAGATCTCAAATCTATTTTGCTGAACACACTCGCACCAACCAACTGATCCATCAAATCATCAATCCTCGGCAAAGGATACCGATTCTTGATCGTCACTTTATTCAGTTGCCTGTAGTCCACACACAACCTCATAGTACCTTCTTTCTTCTTAACCAATAACACTGGTGCACCCCACGGTGACACACTCGGACGAATAAATTTCTTATCCAACAGATCTTCCAACTGACTCTTCAATTCAGTTAACTCAACTGCAGACATACGGTACGGAGCCATCGACACCGGCCTAGTACCAGGTACCAAATCAATCGAGAATTCAACTTCACGCTCTGGCGGCAATTCATTCACTTCTTCCGGAAACACATCAGGGAAATCACACACCACAGCTAGATCGCAAATCACCAGTTTATCTTTAACCTCCAAAGTCGCTAACAGCATAAACAACTCTGCCCCATCTGCTACTGCCTCACTCACCTGCCTCGCTGATAGAAACAAACTCTTTCCTTCCTCAATCTCAGGAAAAATCACAGTCTTATCAAAACAATTGATATAGACTCGGTTAGACACCAACCAGTTCATACCCAGAATCACATCAATCTGCACTAGTGGAAGACACACTAGGTCCAACCCAAAGTCTCTACCAAAAATACTCAAAGGACAATTTAAACAAACTGAAGTAGTAGTCACTGAACCCTTCGCAGGAGTATCAATCACCATACTACCATGCATCTCAAATATCTCTAACTTAAGTTTCACAGCACAATCCAAAGATATAAAGGAATGAGTCGCACCTGTGTCAATAATAGCTACAAGAGGAAAGCCATTAATATAACACGTACCTCAGATCAAACGATCATCTGCCGAAGTCTCAGAACCCGATAAAGCAAAGACCTTGCCTCCCGACTGGTTCTCTCTCTTTGGCTTAGGACACTGTGGGCTAATATGACCCACCTCTCCACAATTGAAACAAGTCACAGTCTTCATCCGGCACTCTACAGCCAAATGACCACCTTTTCCACACTTAAAACACTTCTTCTCAGTACTGGTACACTCATGGATACGATGTCCAGCCTGACCACATCGGAAACACTTAGCAGGGGCACTAGAGTCTCCCCCACTAGGCCTCTTCATTCCACTCTGTCTCTGGAAACCTTTGCCAGCTGCATACGGTTTCCCACGATCATTCTGATTCTTGCCTTTCCTATCAACCCTTTGCTGATAGCTCTCTGCTCTAGCCTTGGTATCCTGTTCAAAAATCCTGCAACAGTCAACCAAATCAGAAAACACTCTAATCCGCTGATATCCAATAGCCTGCTTGATCTCGGGACGCAACCCGTTCTCAAACTTCACACATTTCGAAAATTCTCCAGCAGCCTCATTATAGGGAGTATAATACTTTGACAGCTCTGTGAACTTAGCCGCATACTCAGTAACAGACCGATTGCCTTGCTTCAATTCTAAGAACTCTATCTCTTTCTTTCCTCTGACATCCTCTGGAAAGTACTTCCTCAGGAATCTCTCTCTGAACACAGCCCAAGTGATCTCAGCATTCCCAGCAGATTCCAACTCAGTGCGGGTAGCAACCCACCAATCATCTGCTTCTTCTGACAGCATATGCGTACCGAACCTGACCTTCTGGTTATCGGCACACTCAGTCACTCGGAAGATTCTCTCGATCTCCTTCAACCACTTCTGAGCGTCATCTGGATCGTATGCTCCCTTGAACATTGGAGGATTGTTCTTCTGGAACTCACTCAGTTGACGAGCAGCTCCCATTCCCGCAACATTCGGATTTCCTCCAAGTACTCCAGCTAGCATACCCAGAGCCTCAGCAATCGCAGCATCATCTCTACCTCTTCCAGCCATCTCTATTCTGAAAACCCAACAAGCTAAAACAATAAGTACTGATAGGGTTACACAACACCTATCCCGTACAGGGGAACAGAATAATTACGACTCGACTCGACCGACTATGCTCTGATACCACTAATGTAACACCCTTCTAAAATACCCCAAATATTTAATTAAAATAGCAATATATCAATCAGAGTAATTATGCAATTAAGGGTGTCACACAATCATTTCACACCGTGTTCCAAAATATCTGGTCATACTCATTTATTTAATCAAAATAAAACATTTGCATAATACGCAGCGGATACAAACTAACAACATTCAAACCATGTAACATATTACATGTGAACTTATTCAACAATCATCAATGAAAAACAAGTAAAACATCCCGTCCCGATGTTACATCTACCAGAGCATGACCCACTAAGGAACTACACTAGACTCCAAGGACTAGCTTCTACTCAATCACTGCTCGTTACCTGAAAACATAGTTGTAAGGGTGAGTTCCTCAATCGATATAATAAGCATTATAAGATATCATGTCATGTTAAGTAATCTAACACATCAATCACCCTAATCACATCACACATTCGGTAACGGCACATCAATTCAAATATCATACTCAATACAAATACAACTCATGCTCATACTCAATATCAACACAAAACACACGTATAATATTGGAATACATCCATTCATATTATACGCCATACACATATTATGCAATGAGACTCCATGCATGCGGTACCGACTATTTGTGAACATATAGTTCACCTCACCGTCCAAATCCAGGCACGGCTACCAAGCCCACTAGTCCCACTCATTTGAGACCTAGTGACTCACTCACTAATTCCTCACCATGGGAATTAGCTACCACCCCAAGGGCCATGCTATGCACGCTAATTCACCTAGCATGCAAACATCAACAACAGTCCATAATGACTAACTCACTAATTCCTCACCATGGGAATTAGCTACCACCATAAAGGCCACAATATGCATGCTAATCACCTAGCAATGCTAAATCATCAACCACAATTCAAGAATAGACATATGCTCACACTCTAAGCCATAAAACAGTCTATTCACAAATGCACACATAACTGATATATTCACAGGATCATGCATACTATCACACATCATCAGTATTTTATCACATAAGCATATCAGATCATGCCAAAGAACAACCACAGTATTAGCACACTCTACTAATACCTATACTACTCAAAACAACGGGAAATGATCCCTAATATATCATACATCAGCTGAATTACGTTACTCAGCTGAACAGCTAAAAACTGCACAACAACAACTCAGGAAAATCACAATCCTGCCCATACGCGTATTGCCTAGTCCCATACGCGTATGGCCCATCTCCTGACCAAATCCCATACGCGTAACACCATCTCATACGCGTATCACTTCCCCATACGCGTACCAACAGAGACCAAACCACGTTCAAAACATCATCTTCTTCATCCATACGCGTATTGCCTAGTGCCATACGCGTACCAGACCATCTCATACGCGTATTGCCTAGTGCCATACGCGTATGACCAGAAACCAGAATTTCCAGATCTGCTATGGCTTTCTCTGCTACGAGATCTATCCAATTCAACCTTCCACAGTCCAATTTTACACATTATTCGTTCATATCATCTAACACAAATCATACCCTATTCGCTTTCACAAATTCTAACATTTTTACATCTAATTCCTACGAATTCCTTTCAATCATAATCCAATTTCGTTCATCCAAAGGTTCACAATTTCATCATGCATCATTCAATTCAGAGGTAAATCAATGGTTTATCACTACCCATTACATGTTATCCCATAATACCCATTCAACGATGATAAACCCCCCTTACCTGAGTTAATCCGGCAATCCTGCAGCTTCAAGCTCTTCCTCTCTCCAACCCTTGTTCTCTGGTTCTCTTTGCCCTTTTTCCACTTTTCTGTCCCTTTTCCTTTTCACGTGAAAAAATAAACCTTTTTACTAAATGGGACCTTTTCTAAATTCCAACTTTTATTCCAATAAAATAATAATAATAATAATAATAATAATTCCAATAATAATATTCCAATTATTTAATTAAATTAATAAATATATTATTAACTTAAATTAAATAATTATCTTATTTTATCGGGGTGTTACAGATGGTGAAGAGTTCACTCGTCTTGTGAACGCAGATGCAGTCAAGAAATACTTCGCCTAAAAAGAAAAGAACAACTCGCTAAGTTGAAAACCCGAAAGGACGGCTTAGGCAAAAAAGGAGCGTCTCAGTGGATTGAAAACCCGAAAGGGAGGTCCAGGCAAAAATTAGAGACATAAAACCGAAAAATTTCCCGATAAGTTGAGTACCCCACCCTGGGGCAACTTATGTAAAAATTAGGGATTATGGCAAGTAACTACATTCTGCTGATCTTCGGTTTTGAAGACTTATCTTGAGCACATTGTCAGACTTTGGTTCACTATCTCCAGTAGTCGCCAAAAGCACAACGAATATCAAGAGTTGGAAGAAGGATTAATGATCATTTGTATTCAATGTAACCCTTTTCCATGTAAATTACCATTTTCAACTTTGTAAAGATCTATGGAGTCTTGTCATTTACAGACTACCATTCTATTAAATAAAGTTGAGCCTTTATCCAATTGTTTCTACTCTTATTTATTTCAGCCAATAGTTTTAAATTCTATTATGATCATTTTTGATTTTTTTTTTATCAAAATCATTTTCTTAAACATATAAAAGCAAGAATTTTTCAAAGGCAGTTTTAAAAGCAATATCAACAGCATTTCGAAAAGCAACAAGTCCTTAGCCGGGTTCGTTGATCCAGCTCCCCTGCGGAGTGTTTGATCCCCAGCGGAGCTTCTGTACTTTTCCCAGCTGAGTTGGTTGATTTAGTCCCAGGCAAAGTTTGTGTGTTCCTCAGCAGAGTTAATTTTCTGTTTTGATCTTTAGCATAGTAAGATCGATTTCCCCAGTAGATCACGTTGGTTTCTCCGCCAGTAGACATCTAACTCACTCCCAGTTAGAGATTCCTCTTGGTTTCCGAGCAGCTGTGTGTGTTTATCCTCTGTATGGTTATCGCCCATTTGATGTGGTGTTGACCTAGAATTCCCTGCAGATTCGATAATGTTTCATGTCCTCAACATATCTCCTCCTTCCCCGAATAATATTGAGCCTTTGGGATGTTGATTTTCCCTGTTCTCCGACAGTTGTATCCCTTTGTTGTGGATTGACCGAGGATTGTACCGATGATTCAAATTTTTTGCGACACCTTTGTATCCTTTGCGATCGTTTTGTCAGCATAATAATCATACATGTACATATACATATACATATGCATATACAATCATATAATTGTATGATTACATATTTTTGCATAATCATATTTGTTGATTCATTGTCTGAGATTCTTATTCTTTGTTATGGCGGTACTTTATCCCCATACAAATCTAGCGTCTGTCATCCTTCAATTGTAGAGTGTCGGCTCCTTAAGCAGAAAGATTTTAACTCTCCTTTCCCCACTGAGTTATTTCCTCGTGGATGAGTATTGTTTTAGTTTCCTCCCCAGTTGATTACCTGGATGGAATTACTCCCCTTGAGCTATATCCTCATTGGGTTGAGTCTTGATTGACCTTTTCTTTCTAGATCTTACCTAGATAGAGGCTTTTTGTAACACCCTTCTAAAATACCCCGAGTATATAATTAAAATAACACATATCAATCAGAGTAAATCATGCACCAAGGGTGTCACTCAACATTTCATACCATAAAACTGTCATGCTCTTTATTCAATCAAAATAAACATTTTTGTTTGCATAATTCGCAGCGGATATAAATCAACCAACCATTCCAACATATAACATATTACAGATAAAAAGGTTCAACAATCAACAATAAAACATTTGAAACATCCCGTCCCGATGTTACATCTATCAGAGCATGACCCACTTAGGAGACTACACTAGACTCCAAGCATTAGCTTCTACTCAACTCATTGCTCGTTACCTGAAAAAATAGTTGTAAGGGTGAGTTCCTCAATCGATATAACAAACATTATAATTTATCATGTTATGTTAAGTAATTTAACTCATTAATCACCCTAATCATATCATGCATTCAATAACGGCACGTCAACTCAAATATCATGCTCGATAACAACGTAAAATGCAACTCAATAACGACATAAAATGCAACTCAAATGAGACTCGACTCGTCATGCATGTGGTACCAATCGGAGTAAAACTCCCAACTTAAAATCATTGCCATTTTAGTGGGCATCAAGGCATAAGCCTTCAACTTTCAACTTAAAATTTTGCCAATCCAGGCCAACGTGGTGTGAGCAAAGCTCCGACTTAATGCATATGAATGTACATGGCATACACGACTTTAAATTCCGACAACATAATAATAACAGCAACACAACAATGTTTTCAACATAATCAACTTATAATCGACGTTGGCTCATCAAGCCTACAACTCAGTATTTTCAACAACTTAACACAACTTATCAACATATTTATATCAACACTTCATAACATAAACTCAACAAAATTACTCATCGAAATCAACGAGAATAAGCCAATCACCAATTATGTTCACAACATTAAAATGTCAAATTTTCCAATTTCCAACAGTGTTAACCGGTTAACGCCCTGGGTTAACCGGTTAACGTAGGACAAAAATACATTTTCTGGCAAAACGCAACAGTGTTAACCGGTTAACGCCCTGGGTTAACCGGTTAACGCAGGCAAAACAGCACATTTTTACAAAATATAACAGTGTTAACCGGTTAACACCCTGGGTTAACCGGTTAACGCAGGCAAAACAGCAGTTCCTGCGCTAACACAAGGCAGAATGCAGAGTTCTCCGCATTTTCCGCCGTTGGAGGACTTCCGGACCTCCGATTCAACTTCCGTAAAAAGCTATACGTTCGGAAATTCACAACTAGCCCAAACACATATTCAATTACAGCCTAAACACAGTTTCATCCAACGTAATTTTCCAGCATTCATAATCCCAATTAGGGTCAATTCAACGGCTATCACTACCCATGACATGTTAATCTATAATACCCATTAAACGACGATAAACCCCCCTTACCTGAGATAATCCGGCAATTCTTTGAGCTTCAAGCTTTTCCGTTCTTCAACCTTTGCTCTCTAGCTCTTCCTCTTTGCCCTTTCTCCACTTTTCAGCCGCTTCTCTGTTTCACGTGAAAACTCTTTACCAAAAAATGAAAACCCTTTTCTCTTATTCCAACTTATATATTTTCCACTAATTATTATTCCAAATAATAATAATAATAATAATCCAATAATTCAATTTATTTAATTAAATTAATAAATATATTATTAACTTAATTTAAATAATTCTCTTATTTTATTCGGGGTGTTACAACTCTCCCCCACTAAAAGAGTTTTCGTCCTCGAAAACATACCTCAAGCAAATAACTCTGGATAAGACTCCTTCATCTGACTCTCCAGTTCCCAAGTCACATTGCCACCTGCTGGTCCTCCCCAAGCTACCTTCACTAAGGCAATCTCTTTACCCCGCAACTGCTTCAACTCTCGATCCTCAATCCTCATAGGCGATATTTCAACAGTCAGGTTATCTCTTACCTGTACATCATCTACTTGGATCACATGCGACGGATCATGAATATACCTCCTCAACTGAGACACATGAAAAACCTCATGCAAATTCGCAAGTGACGGCGGTAAAGCGATACGATAGGCTACCTCTCCTATCCTCTCCAAAATCTGATAAGGACCAATAAATCGAGGTGTCAACTTCTTTGACTTCAAAGCTCGACCAACCCCAGTTATCGGAGTAACACGGAGAAACACATGATCTCCCTCTTGAAACTCAAGTGACTTCCTTCTCTTATCATGATAACTCTTCTGACGACTCTGAGCAATTCTCATCTTCTCCTGAATCATCTTAATCTTTTCTGTAGTCTGTTGAACAATGTCCGGTCCAACCACAACACTCTCACCGGACTCATACCAACATAAAGGTGTCCGACATCTCCTACCATACAAAGCTTCAAACGGTGCCATACCAATACTCGAATGAAAACTATTGTTGTAGGTAAACTCAATCAAAGGTAAATAACAATCCCAAGCACCTCCCTTTTCCAAAACACAAGCCCTCAACAGATCCTCTAGTGACTGAATCGTCCTCTCAGTCTGACCATCAGTCTGCGGGTGATATGCAGAGCTCAATCTCAGTTTAGTTCCCAAAGCCTTCTGCAAACCTTCCCAGAATTTCGATGTAAATCTAGGATCTCTGTCCGAAACAATACTCGACGGAATACCATGCAAACTTACAATTTTCTCAATATACAACTCAGCTAATTTCTCTAACGGATAGTCCATTCTGATCGGAATGAAATGAGCCGACTTTGTCAATCTGTCAACAATCACCCAAATAGCTTCAAAATTCTTAATTGTTCTCGGTAACCCAGAAACAAAATCCATACTGATACCATCCCACTTCCACTCTGGAATAGCCAACGGTTGCATTAGCCCAGACGGCTTCTGATGCTCAATCTTTGACTTCTGACAAGTCAAACAGGAATAAACAAAACTCGCAATTTCTCTTTTCATTCCCGGCCACCAAAATAACTTTTTCAAATCGTGATACATCTTCGTAGCTCCAGGATGAATACTCAACCCACTACGATGTCCTTCTTCAAGAATACTCTTCTTAAGTTCGGCAACATCCGGAATACACACCCGCTTACCAAATTTCAGAATACCGTTTTCATCAACTCTGAATTCACCACCTTGACTCTGATTCACCAGAGTCAACTTATCAACCAAAAGCACATCGGATTTCTGACCCTCTCTGATCTCATCCAGAATACCACTTGTTAACTTCAACATTCCCAATTTAACACTATTGTGAGTACTCTCACACACCAAACTCAAGTCTCTAAACTGCTCAATTAGATCCAATTCCTTAACCATTAGCATAGACATATGTAATGATTTCCGACTCAATGCATTAGCCACTACGTTTGCTTTACCCGGATGGTAATTCAACCCAAAGTCATAATCCTTCAGAAATTCCAACCATCTCCTCTGTCTCATATTCAGTTCTTTCTGATCAAACAAATACTTCAAACTTTTGTGGTCACTGAAAACTTCAAATCTTGACCCGTACAAATAGTGTCTCCATAACTTCAGAACAAATACCACAGCTGCCAACTCTAAATCGTGCGTCGGATAGTTCCTCTCATGAACCCTCAGCTGTCTCGAAGCATAAGCTATAACCTGCTTATTCTGCATCAACACACCACCCAAACCCAACAATGAAGCATCACAGTAAACCTCAAATGGTTCCGACGGACTCGGTAATATCAGAATAGGAGCAGTAGTTAACCTTCTCTTTAACTCTAGGAAACCTTCTTCACATTTCGAGTCCCAAACAAATGCTTGCCCCTTCCTAGTCAACATCGTCAATGGTAATGCCAACTTAGAAAATCCCTCAATGAACTTCCTATAATAACCAGCCAAACCAAGGAAACTTCGAATTTCAGCAACAGACTTCGGAGCTTCCCACTTAGATACCGCTTCTATCTTAGAAGGATCAACAGCAACACCACCTCTTGAAATCACATGACCAAGAAAACTTACCTCTTCTAACCAAAATTCACACTTGGACAATTTAGCAAATAACTTCTTTTCTCGTAGAATTTCTAAAACCACTCTCAAATGTTCAGCATGCTCTTCTCCAGATTTCGAATACACCAAAATATCATCAATAAACACCACAACAAACTTGTCTAGGTACGGATGGAAAATCCTATTCATATACTCCATAAATACTCCAGGCGCATTAGTCACACCAAAAGGCATTACAGAATACTCGTAATGTCCATACCTTGTTCTGAAAGCAGTCTTCTGAATATCCTCGGTTTTCACACGTATCTGATGATACCCAGATCTCAAATCTATTTTGCTGAACACACTTGCACCAACCAACTGATCCATCAAATCATCAATCCTCGGCAAAGGATACCGATTCTTGATCGTCACTTTATTCAGTTGCCTGTAGTCCACACACAACCTCATAGTACCTTCTTTCTTCTTAACCAATAGCACGGGTGCACCCCACGGTGACACACTCGGACGAATAAATTTCTTATCCAACAGATCTTCCAACTGACTCTTCAATTCAGTTAACTCAACAGCAGACATACGGTACGGAGCCATCGATATCGGCCTAGTACCAGGTACCAAATCAATCGAGAACTCCACTTCGCGCTCTGGCGGCAATTCATTCACCTCTTCCGGAAACACATCAGGGAAATCACACACCACGACTAGATCGCCAATCACCAGTTTATCTTTAGCCTCCAAAGTCGCTAACAGCATAAACAACTCTGCCCCATCAGCTACTGCCTCATTCACTTGCCTTGCTGATAGAAACAAACTCTTTCCCTCCTCAATCTCAGGAAAGACCACCGTCTTATCAAAACAATTGATAGAAACTCGGTTAAACACCAACCAATTCATACCCAGAATAACATCAATCTGCACTAGTGGAAGACACACTAGGTCCATCCCAAAGTCCCTACCAAAAATACTCAAAGGACAATTTAAACAAACCGAAGTAGTAGTCACTGAACCCTTCGCAGGAGTATCAATTACCATACTACCAAACATCTCAGATATCTCTAACTTAAGTTTCACAGCACAATCCAAAGATATAAAGGAATGAGTCGCACCTGTGTCAATAATAGCTACAAGAGGAAAGCCATTAATATAACACGTACCTCGGATAAGTCTGTCCTCACTGGAGGTTTGAGTTCCGGTCAATGCGAACACCCTTCCAGTCTGAGATTTCTTTGGCTTCTGACACTGACTTCCAATATGCCCTTCTTCGCCACAATTAAAACAAATCACTTCCTTGTGCTTGCAATCAGCTATTGCATGGCCAATCTTACCACAGCGAAAACACCTCTTTACTTCAGCAGTGCACACATTACTCTTATGACCAGCCTGACCACATTTGAAGCAAACTATACCAGCAGGAGCACCTCCTCCACTAGCTCTCTGAGCCGGAGCAGCTCTTTGCTTCCCTTTTCCAGCTGGAGCATCATACGGCTTGCCACAGTTTTGATGTTGCTTGCCTCTGCGATCACTGACAACCTTGTAATGAGCATTATTGTCTTCTTCAAATATCCTGCAGCTATCAACCAATTCAGTAAAAATGCGTATCTTCTGATACCCAACAGCCTTCTTAATTTCAGAGCGCAATCCGTTTTCGAACTTGATGCACTTTGAAAATTCAGCACCAGCACCAGTGTAATGAGGATAAAATTTGGACAGCTCCACAAATTCGCAGCATAATCAGTGACAGACATGTTTCCTTGCTTCAGCTCAAGGAACTCAATTTCCTTCTTACCACGGACATCTTCCGGATAGTACTTTCTCATGAATTCCCTACGGAATACATCCCAAGTAATGACTTCACCTGCCACGGTCAACCTCTCGTGAGTCTCTAGCCACCAGTCATCAGCTTCGACTGCTAGCATGTGAGTACCATACCGAACCTTCTGAGCTGGAGTGCAATCCATAACACGGAAGATTCTCTCAATCTCTTTCAACCATCCCAAGGCTGCATCTGGATCATGCTTCCCTTTAAACACCGGCGGATTCTCTCTCTGAAAAGTCGCCAAGCTACGTGATCTAGCATCTCCACCAGCATTTGGCAAGTTCTGCACAGCCTGTGCCATCGCTTGCATTGCGGCAGCCATTGCGGCGTCATTCCTTCCAGCCATTTCAACTTATCACTACAACATAACTTAAAGTTAGATCGGTAACAATACACAATTGTTAGACAGTAACGACACGACAACTGGCCGGACAGACCGACCTGCTCTGATACCACTAATGTAACACCCTTCTAAAATACCCCGAGTATATAATTAAAATAACACATATCAATCAGAGTAAATCATGCACCAAGGGTGTCACTCAACATTTCATACCATAAAACTGTCATGCTCTTTATTCAATCAAAATAAACATTTTTGTTTGCATAATTCGCAGCGGATATAAATCAACCAACCATTCCAACATATAACATATTACAGATAAAAAGGTTCAACAATCAACAATAAAACATTTGAAACATCCCGTCCCGATGTTACATCTATCAGAGCATGACCCACTTAGGAGACTACACTAGACTCCAAGCATTAGCTTCTACTCAACTCATTGCTCGTTACCTGAAAAAATAGTTGTAAGGGTGAGTTCCTCAATCGATATAACAAACATTATAATTTATCATGTTATGTTAAGTAATTTAACTCATTAATCACCCTAATCATATCATGCATTCAATAACGGCACGTCAACTCAAATATCATGCTCGATAACAACGTAAAATGCAACTCAATAACGACATAAAATGCAACTCAAATGAGACTCGACTCGTCATGCATGTGGTACCAATCGGAGTAAAACTCCCAACTTAAAATCATTGCCATTTTAGTGGGCATCAAGGCATAAGCCTTCAACTTTCAACTTAAAATTTTGCCAATCCAGGCCAACGTGGTGTGAGCAAAGCTCCGACTTAATGCATATGAATGTACATGGCATACACGACTTTAAATTCCGACAACATAATAATAACAGCAACACAACAATGTTTTCAACATAATCAACTTATAATCGACGTTGGCTCATCAAGCCTACAACTCAGTATTTTCAACAACTTAACACAACTTATCAACATATTATATCAACACTTCATAACATAAACTCAACAAAATTACTCATCGAAATCAACGAGAATAAGCCAATCACCAATTATGTTCACAACATTAAAATGTCAAATTTTCCAATTTCCAACAGTGTTAACCGGTTAACGCCCTGGGTTAACCGGTTAACGTAGGACAAAAATACATTTTCTGGCAAAACGCAACAGTGTTAACCGGTTAACGCCCTGGGTTAACCGGTTAACGCAGGCAAAACAGCACATTTTTACAAAATATAACAGTGTTAACCGGTTAACACCCTGGGTTAACCGGTTAACGCAGGCAAAACAGCAGTTCCTGCGCTAACACAAGGCAGAATGCAGAGTTCTCCGCATTTTCCGCCGTTGGAGGACTTCCGGACCTCCGATTCAACTTCCGTAAAAAGCTATACGTTCGGAAATTCACAACTAGCCCAAACACATATTCAATTACAGCCTAAACACAGTTTCATCCAACGTAATTTTCCAGCATTCATAATCCCAATTAGGGTCAATTCAACGGCTATCACTACCCATGACATGTTAATCTATAATACCCATTAAACGACGATAAACCCCCCTTACCTGAGATAATCCGGCAATTCTTTGAGCTTCAAGCTTTTCCGTTCTTCAACCTTTGCTCTCTAGCTCTTCCTCTTTGCCCTTTCTCCACTTTTCAGCCGCTTCTCTGTTTCACGTGAAAACTCTTTACCAAAAAATGAAAACCCTTTTCTCTTATTCCAACTTATATATTTTCCACTAATTATTATTCCAAATAATAATAATAATAATCCAATAATTCAATTTATTTAATTAAATTAATAAATATATTATTAACTTAATTTAAATAATTCTCTTATTTTATTCGGGGTGTTACACTTTTGGTCCCCTGAGAACCTATTACCCAGTAACTGGTAATATTCTTCTCATGTTTTCACTTTTGCCCAATATCCGGCAAGAGAAGCTTTTTCCTCCAACGAATTCGTTTTTACGTTTCCCCAGGAAGTATATCCTTGATATGTTCATCATAACCGGTGACAGATATCTTTCTTCCCCTGCCTGAGTCTATCCTTGATATGTTCATCCTAACCAATGACGGATATTCTCATCCTTGATATCCTACCCAGTAAAAAGGTAGTTGTAATCCCTATTTTGTTCCCCAGAGGGTTAATCCTTGATATGTTCATCCTAACTGATGACAGGTTTCCCCCTCTTTGCAGTCTTCTACCCAGTAATCGGTAGTTGTAAATCCTGCTCTTCCCCTCAACAGAGTCTATCCTTGATATGTTCATCCTAACTGGTGACAGATTTTCTCTTTGATGATCTTCTATCCAGTATCCGATAGATGTAATCCTTACCTTTTTGTTCAGTTGGTTTATCCTTGATATGTTCATCTTAACCGATGATGGGTATCCTCCTTGGCAATTCCCAGGCAAGACTATCCTTGATATGTTCATCTTAACCGATGACAAATTTTCTTTCCTTTAAGTCTATCCTTGATATGTTCACCTTAATCGGTGATGGGTATTCTCATCTTTGGTTTTCTGCCGGTAGTTGTAAATCCTATTTCTGCAGTTTTTCCCCAGCAAGGCTATTCTTACCCAGTAACCGGTAATGAATATTCCCTCCTGGTGGTTCATGGCGAGTCATCCTTGATATGTTCATCCTAACCGATGACGGGTATCCTCTCTGTTAGACTTTTATTATCTCCTTACCCAGTAGCAGGTAGTGGATAATGAATTTCTGCTCCTCCTGTGTTGAAGTTTATTTCTTCCCCCAATTGAGTTAAGTGCGTTTTTCCTTAGTGAAATCGCTTTTTCCTGCATGATTTAAGTACTTCAGTTTTATCCTAATCTACTTGTAATCCCCTGTAGATGTTTTGTTCCCCCGGTTGAGTCTTTCCATTTTATGAAATTCTTCTAGTCCCCCAATAGTTTTTTAAGTCGTAGCCTGGCCTACGCGTAACCTTTTATCCCCTAGCTTCTCTGTCTCCCCAGTGAGTTTTCCTTATGGAACGCATTATGCTCCTGCAGATCTTCGGTCTCTCTGATTTCTTTTCCTTTGTGGCAACATTTCCCCACAAAGAATTTGCTTTTTACATTCATATCATATGCATCATGAGGTCTCTTAGGGACCAAAGTTTGTTTTTATATGTTGTTATTTAAGCCCATTCTACTGAGTCGATGCAAAGATTTTAACCTTCATCTCCTCAGTTAGAATGTCCTTAAATAGGGGCAGCTGTAACACCCCAATTTTGACCCTAAGATCCCTCATGCAAATTCATCATATGCATTAGCATTGGGATCACACCTTGGCATCCTCCTTACCCCTCTTTCATTGGGTTTGTTTTTGGAGAGATCACCAAGCACCATGTGATTGTATCATACTTGTATATTATCATTTTACTAACCAAAATATCAAAAATATGTCTTTGTGTTTGCCTAACTCTTTTGTAGGTAGGCCATGATCATCAAAATTTATCAAGTTCACACCTAGGGTTTGAGACCCTCATGGCTAAGAGCATAACCAAGGATTGATTCACAATGTCTCAAAGCATCATATATGAGTCCTAAGGATCTCTACATGTCATATTGATCAAGTTTTCTAAAAGAGTTTGGAGGTGATTTTCCTTGGAAACCCTGGTTTGATTGGGTATGTTGAGTAAATTCTCCAATAAGCTATCTCACCAATTGATCAAATTTCTCAAGGGACACTTCAAAATTCATCATCTTATGCATATATGATCTACCATGAGCCTAAAAGGTCAAGAGAATTGAAGGTTAGCAAGTTGGTTGATGGTGGTTGGCAAGATGAATTCATCTGATCAAAACTGGGTCTCCCTAAACCCTATCTCCTACAATTTTCACCATATGAAAATTATTCCAAGATAAATGTTACTCTAAATGACATTACAAACAAAGTTCATGTTGAGACCTAGAGCTAGTTTTGCTTGGAAAATCATTTTCTATGTTGAAACATTATAGGTCATTTTGTCTAAACCCTAATTTGAAAGTCAACTTCCCAAGGCCATAACTTTCTCAATTTATATGATATGAAGGATTTCCAAGTTGAAAAATCAAATTTAAGATGTCTACTTCAACTTTTATGTTTGGAGTGAGTTCTAATTCAACTTTTCTGAGCATGTGATATAAGGATACATTATAGGTCTATACCATTGAACAAGTGATTTTTCCAAACTTCAAAAATGCACAACTTTATCATTCTAAATCCAAATTAAATGAAATTGGTGACCATTTTGAATTAATTTGAAATATATACAAGTTTTATGAAGACACGTTTCTCATTTGAAGCTCACATAAAGAGGTAAGCAAGGTTTAATATAGAGATATATGGCTTGACACTTAGAAAAATTTCCAACATGTTGAAATTTCCAAACTTCCACCTCAAAATTCACCATGATCCAAGTTCCAAATGAAAAAAATGTCCAACATCAAAGTTGTTCCCCTTGATCTAAGCTTTCCAAAGAACCCAAGTTCATGCATTTTGGACAGAGTTTGCTAGGTCTGCACATGGCTTTAATAGAGCTGCATGATTGGAAGAATTCAAATGCCAAAAATCACATTTCACATTGCCTTGACATGCAAGCCTCAATTGAACTTCAGAAAAGATGCAAGTGGATCAAATCGGATTGCTTCATGGGCCTGTACATGCCCATGCAAGCTTGTGCATGAAATGTCCAAATTTAGCAATTTTTCAAGTGTATAAATATCAGTCCCAATTGTTATAAGTACAGGCCCTTGGAGCTCAACTCAAAGACACCTTGCACGCCAACTTTGCCCCCCAATTGAAACCCTCACATTTCAAAGGAAAACCTGAGAATTTTCAACTTGAAAATTGAGTTTGAATCTCACTGTTTGGAGATTCAAGAACTCCAGGATCCAAAGCTTTGTACCATTGCCAAACGTCTCATGCAAGCTTGTCAAGTGTGATCAGATCAAGGTTGAAGCAAGAAAGATCCATTTCTGCACAACATCGAAGGTAAATTTCAGAAAACTTCATCTCTTCGATTCTCACTCAATTCTCATCAATTCTCATGAATCTTTGGTTGTCTGAAGTCCTACCAATGTAGGCAAGAAGATTGAGTTGCTTTAAGGTCAAACCGAAGCAACTCAGTTGTCACACCTCAAAATTCAACTCCTCATATCTTTTCATATATTTGGAGTTAGTTGAAATTGAGGCCAGATTCGTGCTCTACGCCATTTTTTCTTTGAGATCATGTCCTCCTTTTTCATTTTCTAGATGGCGATGAGTGAACCAGCCCGCTAGACCTCGCCTGAGAAGGTGACCAGAGGTCCAACGTCGGTGGTGTGCTGGACAGGTTCTGAGCCATTGATCTCTTTTTAAAATGTTTTAATCTCATGCGTTGCTTCTGAATACCAAGCCTACGCCGCGTTGACTGCAGTGCATCATGGAACGCTCGCGCTGATCCACTTGATCTGCCACCTCAATTAATGAGAGAGATCAAGTGGCTCATGTTTTTTTGATTTTTTTTATTTTTGTTTTAATTCATTTGATTTTCATTAATTCATATTAATTTTAATATTGATCCAAAAAATATGAGAGTTTCACAAAAAAAATTCAATAAATTTCCTCTTTCATATTTTGAATTAAAATTATTTTTTGGATCATTATTAATATTTTTCATGATTTAATTGATTTTGTGATTATTTTTAATTTTTAAAAAATAAATTTAAGTCTTTAAAAATTCTGAAATGTTTTCTCCAAGGTCCTTTGACCTTGTTTGACTTATGATAAATCTCATGGCCATTTCTTTGGTGTTTTGATAAGGTTTTAGGAATTTGACAAACCATATTTAATTTAAATGCATTATTTTAGTATTTTTAAATTGAATAAATGCCAAATAATTGTGTTGACCTCTTGTGATGGTTTGTGTAAGCTTGACTTGTGTTGTTGGGCCTTGATCAAGGTTGATTTGACTTTGTTAGGTTAATATCATTGGATTTAGGGGATTGATGGAATATACATTCCATCTCCCAAAATGAATGAATGATATTAATTTGGTAAAAGTTCTCCTTTGACCAATTTGAGTTTTGATCCATTCCCCTCCCTCTTCATCTAATTTCCCTTCTTTATGCGTCCATTCCATTTGGCCTATGATATCTCAAAGTCCTAAAGCTAGTTGATTGGAAAATCAACATGAGTATGGATGAGATTAGGCCACATTTTTTGCATATTCTTTTTGTGTGTGGTATGTTTTATGAGCATAGTTAATTATACTATGTCTGTAACATGCATTAACACCAAAATTCTATTGCCTGACCTCAAATAGTTGTGACTTCTACATAAGTCCAATTACGATTGCTTCACATAGCGCTAAATTTTTGACACCAAAAGGCATAGCATTCTAGTTAGTGAGATTGTAAGTCTCCCCTCTTTCATGGTATTGTGTGGAAACTTGGCCTTTTTTCCTTCCTTTGTAAGATGTCTTGGCTCAAGGATCCATGCTTGTGATAAGTGGGTTGAGTATTCTCCAAAGAATGACTTAAAACAAAAGCAAAAGCAAAACAATACTAACTTCTAACTTATTTACAACTAACATTTAATTTCAAGTCTTTTATTTTAATGCACTTTAATTTTTGAAGTTCTATTCATTTGCCATTATTCATACCATTCTAATTGTTTATGTTAATGCCATTTTCACTTTGTCCACTTGGACCATATTGTGTGATATATCTTGCTTGTGTATATTTTGTTTGTTTGTATGGTCTTTGACCATCAATGTACATAATAAGAAACAAAAACCCTAAAAAACTATTGCGTGGACTGTTGGTTTGATCTTGAACAATTGGACTTAGAATCTAGGCAACATCCCTATGCAAAAAGGACTTGGTCAATGCCAACTATCATGTAACCAAGTGCTTGCAATTTGAAACTTCATCTGATACATCTTCGAAGATCCCTTTGAGTTCATCTGCAACATGATCATTGTAAAGTTGTTATTTTGAACCTGTGACTTATGGAATTCATCTGCTACATGGTCCAATTTGAAGAAGATTATGGAGTGGCTAAAGCTTGGATGAAGTTATCTTTATTTGATGCCTTTCTCTTCAAGATAATATTGTATGCATTGTTTGTTGCTTGATTCTAATATCCAATGGAATTTGGGGTTTCTATATGGCATTCTTGCCTATCGGATTGCTACCCATCAGTCAGATATTTTCAACTCTTAACTTTTAATTTTGTACATAGGATTAGTCTCTTCATCTCCTCCCCATTTCTTTAATTTCAAAATCTCTCCCTCCTTTTAAAAACTTCTTTGTTTGAACTTGTTATTTTCTAAATTTTGACCACTTTACAAACTAGAAACTTTGGTCTTATGCCATTGCATTTTCAAATTTTCTTTCTTAATCAAACTTGTAAATAGACTTAACTACACTTGACCTAAACTTTCAAAAAAACCAAAAATAACTAACTCATTCAAGCCATTTTCTAGGCATTTGTGCCTTTCAAACTTAATTTTTGTTAAAAACAATGCATCCATAAGTCACAGGTTCAAAATAACAGCTTCATAATGATCATGTTGTAGATGAGCTCAAAATGGATCTCCAATGATGTATCAGATGAAGTTTCGAATCATAAGCACTTGGTTACATGAAAGTTTGCATTGGCCAAGTCCTTTGCATAGGGAGTGTTGCCTAAATTCTAAGTCCAATTGTCTCAAATTAAACCAACAGTCCACACAAGATATTTTTTAGGGTTTTTGTTCTTATTATGTACATTAATGGTCAAAGACCACACAATCAAACACAATATACACAAACAAAATATATCACACAAATATGGTCCAAGTAGACAAAGTGAAAATGACATTAACGTAAACAATTAGAATGGTATGAATAATGGCAAATGAATAAGACTAAAAAAATAAAGTACATTGAAGTAAATGACTTGAAATTAAATGTTAGTTGTTAATGAGTTAGAAGTTAGTATTGCTTTTGCTTTTTTTTTATTTAAGTCACTCTTTGGAGAACACTCAACCCACTCATCACAAGCATGGATCCTTGAACCAAGACATCTTCCAAAGGAAGGAAAAAAGGCCAAATTTCCATACAATACCATGAAAGAGGGAGACTCACAATCTCACTAACTAGAATTCTATGCCTTTTGTGTCAAAATTTAGCGCTATGTTAAGCAATCGTAATTGGACTTATGTAGAAGTCACAATTATTTAAGGTCAGGCAATAGAATTTTGGTGTTAATGCATGTTAGAGACATAGTATAATGGACTATGCTCATGAGACATACCACACACAAAATAATATGCAAAAGTGGTGGCCTAATCTCATCCATACTCATGTTAATTTTGCAATCAACTAGCCTTAGGATATATATATATATATATTATATATATATATATATATATATATATATATATTATATATATATATATATATATATATATATATATATATATATATATATATATATATATATATATATATATATATATATATATATATATCATTGGACCATGACATGAATGCATAAAGAAGGGGAATGAGATGAAGAGGGAGGGGAGATAGATCAAACTCAAATTGGACAAGGGAGGACTTTTACCAAATTAAGATCATTCATTCATTTTGGGAGATGGAACGTACATTCCATCAATCCCCTAAATCCAATGATCTTAACATAGCAAAGTCAAATCAACCTTGACCAAGGCCCAACAACACAAGTCAAACTTACAAAACCAATCAAAATGGCTCAACACAATTATTTGGCGTTTAGTCAATTAAAAATACTAAAAATAATACATTAATTTAAATATGTTTGGTCAATTTCCTAAAACCTCATTAGAACATCAAATAAATGACCATGAGATTTATCATAGGTCAAACAAGGTCAAAGGACCTTGGAGAAAAAATTTCAGAATTTTTGGAAACTTAAAAGTATTTTTAAACAGTTAAAAATAATCAAAAAATGAATTAAATCATAAAAAATATTAATAATGATCCAAAAAATAATTTTAATTCAAAATCTGAAAGAGGATTTTATTTAAATTTTTTTGGGTGAAACTCTCATATTTTTTGGATCAATATTAAAATTAATATGAATTAATGAAAATTAAAGGAATAAAATGAAAATCAGAAGAAGAAAAAAACGTGGACCACTTGATCTCCCTCATTAATTGAGGTGGCAGATCAAGTGGACACAAACGCGCGTTCCATGATGAAAGTTAGTTAGCGCGTCACACAAGTGGTAATCAAAACCAACGCCTGTGATTAAAACATTTTAAATGAAATCAATGGCTCTGAACCATGCCACATCACTGCCGGAGCCAAAGGCCGGTCACCTTCTTAGGAGAACCTCGCCGGACTGGTTCAATCATCACCATGATTAAAATGAAAAAGGAGGACATGATCTGAAAGAAAAAATGGCGTAGAGCACGAATCTAACTTCAATTTTAACTAACTCCAAATATATAGAAAGATACGAGGAGTTGAATTTTGAGGTGTGTCAACTGAGTTGCTTCGATTTGACCTCAAAGCAACTCAATCTTCTTGCCTACATTGGTAGGACTTCAGACAATCAAAGATCCAAGAGAATTGATGAGAATTGAGTGAGAATCGAAGAGAAGAAAAAATATGGAAAATACCTTCAATGTTGTACAAAACTTGATCTCTTTTGCTTCAATTTTTGTTTGATCTTGCTCCAATAGCTTGCAGAAGTCGATTAGGATTGGTACAAAGCTTTGGATATTGGAGTTTTTGAAAATCCAAACAGTGAGATTCAAACTCAATTTTCAAGTGAAAATTACCAGGTTTTCCTTTGAATTGTGAGGGTTAGAAGTGTGGAGGCAAAGCTGGTGCACAAGGGTCCTCTCAAATGAGCTCAGAAGGTCTCTATTTATAGAAAATTGAAGTGTTACTTGCACACTTGAAATTTCTTCCAAAATTGGCAATGTCATACTCATTCTTGCATGAGCGTGTACAGGCCCATGAAGTAATGCACTAAGGTCCAAATTCAACTGTGTTGAAGTCTGAATGAAGCTTGATTGGCAAGGCAAAGTGAAATGGTCATTTGAAGTTTTGATTTTACCAATTGATGCAGGCCAGTTAACACCATGCGCAACCCTAGCAAACCTCATCCAAAATGAATGAATTAGGACTCTTTGGCAAAGCTTAGATCAAGAGGAACAACTCTTATGTTGATCACCTTTCCATTTGGAACTTGGATCATGATGAATTTTGAGGTGGAAGTTTGGAAATTTCAACATGTTGAAATTTTTTCTAAGTGTCAAGTCATATACTTCAATATTCCACCTTGCTTAATTTTTTATGTGAGCTCCAAATGAGAAAAGTGTCTTAGTCAAAGTTCTATCTATTTCAAATACCTTCAAAATTGTAACCAATTTGACATCATTTGGGTTTATAATGACAAAGTTATGCATTTGTGAAGTTGAGGAAAATCACTTGTTCAATGGTATTGGTCCAAAATGACCTATAATGTTTCCTCATATCACATGCTCATAAAAGTTGATTTAGCTTTCACTCCAAACATAAAAGTTGAAGGAGACATCTTGAATTTTATTATGAAACTTTGAAATCTTTCATCTCATAAAAATTGAGCAAGTTATGGACTTGGGAAGTTGACTCTCAAATTAGGGTTTAGACAAAATGACCTATAATGTTTCAACATAGAAAATGACTTTCCAAGCAAAATTAGCTCTAGACCTCAACATGAAAGTTGTTTGGAATGTCATTTAGAGTAATTTTTCTCTTGGAATCATTTTCATATGATGAAAATTGTAGGAGATAGGGTCTAGGGAGACCTAGTTTTGATCAGATGAATTCATCTGGCCAACCACCATCAACCAACTTGCTAACTTGCAATTCTCTTGACTTTTCAGGCTTATGATAGATCATATATGCATAAGATGATGAATTTTGAAGTGTCCCTTGAGAAATTTGATCAATTGATGAGGAATCTTGTTGAAGAAGTTACTCAAGATACCCAGACAAACTAGGGTTTCCAAGGCAAACCAACTCCAAACTCTTGAAGAAGTCTTGATCAAAATAACATGCAAAGATCGTTGGGACTCATATATGATGCTTAGAGACATTGTGGATAATTCCTTGGATGTTCTCTTAGCCATGAGGGTTTTAAACCCTATATATGAACTTGATAGATCAATGGGGATCATGCCCTACCCACAAAAGAGTTAGACAAATGCAAAGACATATTTTTGATATTTTGGTTAGTAAAATGATAATATACAAGTATGATACAATCACATGGTGCTTAGTGATCTCTCCCAAAACAAACCCAATGAAAGAGGGGTAAGGAGGATGCCAATGTATGATCCCAATGCTAGTGCATATGATGAAATTCCATGAGGGATCTTAGGGTTAAAATCGGGGTCTTACAGCTGCCACTATTTAAGGACATCCTAACTGAGGAGGTGAAGGTTAAAATCTTCATATCGACTCAGTAGAATGGGCTTAAATAACAACATATAGAAAAAAAATTTGGTCCCTAAGAGACCTCATGATGCCTATGATATGAATGTAAAAGCAAATTCTCTGTGGGGAAATGTTGCCACAAAGGAAAAGAAATCCGAGCGACCGAAAGTCGGCAGGAGCATAATACATTCCGTAAGGAAAGCTCACCGGGGAAACAGAGACTCTAGGGGGAATAAAAGGGTTATGCATAGGTCAGGCCATGACTTAAAAACTGCTGGGAGACTAGAGGAATTCCATAAAAATGAAAAAACTCAGCTGGGGAAACAAAAACATCTGCAAGGGAAACGAGTAGATCAGGATAAAATTGACCTACTTGAATCATGCAGGAACAACGATTTCACTAAAGAAATGCGCACTCAACTCAACTGGGGAAGAAATAGACTTCAACACAGGAGGAGCAAAAATTTATTATCCACCATCGGTTACTGGGTAAGTAGATAACAAAGATATAACAGAGAGGACATCCATCATCGATTAAGATGAACATATCAAGGATGACTTGCTGGGAAACACCAGGCGTGTGTATTCGTTACCGGTTACTGGGTAAGAATAGCCTTGCTGGAGAAAACTGCAGAAATAGGATTTACAACTACCAGTTACTAGGCAGAAGACCAAAGATGAGAATATCCGTCACCGGTTAAGGTGAACATATCAAGGATAGACTCAAAGGAAATAAAATCCGTCTTCGGTTAAGATGAACATATCAAGGATAGACTTGCCTGGGGATGCCAAGGAGGATATCCATCATCGATTAGGATGAACATATCAAGGATAAACCAACTGAACAAAAAGTAGGAATTACATCTATTGAATGCTGGATAGAATACCATCAAAGAGAAGATCCGTCATCGGTTAGGATGAACATATCAAGGATAGACTCTATGAGGAGAGAAGTAGGAATTATATCTATCAGTTAATGGATAGAATACCAAAGAGAAAATATTCGTCACCGGTTAAAGTGAACATATAAGGGATATACTCTGCGAAGGGGGGAAAAGTAGGATTTATAACTACCGGTTACTGGGCAGAAGACCGCAAAGAGAAGAAAACCCGTCATCTGTTAGGATGAACATATCAAGGATTAACCCTCCAGGGGAGAATAATAGGGATTACAACTACCTTTTTACTGGGTAGAATACCATGGATGAGAGTATCCGTCATCGGTTAGGATGAACATATCAAGGATATATTTCATGGGGAAACATAAAATGAATCCACTGGGAAGAAAGCAGGGGTACTTTTGCCGAGTATTGGGCAAGAAGTAACAAACTGCAAACCAAGAATAATATTACTAGTTACTGGGTAATAGACTCTTAGGGGACCCAAAACATCTATCTAGGTAGGATCTAGAAAGAAACGGTCAATCAAGACTCAACCCAATGAGGATATAACTTAAGGGGAGTAGTTCCATCCAGATAATCAACTGGGGAGGAAAATACTAATCATCCACGAGGAAATAATTCAGTGGGGAAAGGAGAAAGGTTAAAGTCTTTCTGCTTAGGGGGCTGACACTCTATATTTGAGGGAGGACAAACACCAAACTCGTATGGGGATAAAGTACCTCCATAACAGAGAATAAGAATCACAAGAATGAGTCAACAAGTGTGATGATGCCACCATGAAATTATATGAGTGTATATGTATATGTATATGTATATGTATATATGATGATTATGCTGACAAAACGATCATAAAGGATACAAGGGTGTCGTAGAATTTGAATCATCGATAAAATTCTCGGTCAATCCACAAAAGAGGGAGACAACTGTTGGAGAAAAGAGAGATCAGCATCCCAAAGGCCCAAACCTAACTGGGGAAGAAGGAGATCTCCTGAGAAAGACTTTTATTGAGTCTGTGGGGAATTTTAGGTCAACACCATATCAAATGGGGGACAACCATGCTGAGGATAAACATAAATAGCTGCTCAGAAACCAGAAGAAAACTCTGACTGGGAGTGAATCTGATGGTAACTGGTGGGGAAACCAAAATTCTGCCAAAATCATGCAAATTTCCGTAACGAAATATCCGCACTCAGCTGGGAACTCGACTAGGGAAAATTGAACAATAATCGTCTGGAGAAATCAACAAACACTGAGTGCTGAACAATGCTATCGGGGATGAAAGAGAAATTGCGCCTACTGCTTGGTGAGAACCAATACTGCTCCACACTTAGGGCTTACTGCTTTTGAACCACTGTTGATATTCCTTCTAAATGAAATCGATTATTAATACTTCTATATGTTTTAAGAAAACACGTTTTGATTAAAAATTTAATTTTCAAAAATGATCATAATAAAATTTAAAATTATTTGGCTGAAATAAATAAGAGTAGAAATAATTGGATAAAAGTTCAACTTTATTTAATAGAATGGTAGTCTGTAAATGGCAACACTCCATAGATCTTTACAAAGTTTGAAAATGGTAATTTACATGGAAAAGGGTTACATTGAATACAAATGACCACTAATCCTTCCACCAACTCTTGATATCCATTGTGCTCTTGGCCGCTACTGGGGATGATGGATCACCATCGACCGTTATGCTCAACAAAGTCTTCAAATCTGAAGATCAGCAGGATGCAGTTACATGCAATAATCCCTAATTTTGCATAAATTGCCCCAAGATGGGGTACTCAATTTATCGGGATAATTCTTTTCTGTTTTTATGTCTCTAACTTTTGTCTGGATCGCCCTTTCGGGTTTTCAATCCACCGAGACACTCTTTTTTACCTAAGCCGCCCTTTCGGGTTTTCAACTTAGCGGGTTGTTCTTTTCTTTTTTTAGGCAAAGTATTTCTTGACTGCATCTGCATTCACAGGACGAGTGAACTCTTCACAATCCATAGTTGTAAGAATCAATGCACCGCCTGAAAAGGCTCTCTTGACAACATATGGGCCTTCATAATTAGGAGTCCATTTTCCCCTAGAATTTGGTTTGAACGACAAGATCTTTTTGAGCACAAGGTCATCTTCTCTGAATACACGAGGTCTAACCTTCTTATTAAAAGCTTTCTTCATCCTCTGCTGATACAACTGACTATGACACATGGCAGTTAACCTCTTCTCTTCTATCAAATTCAACTGATCAAACCTGGTCTGACACCATTCAACCTCAGTCAACTTGGCTTCCATGAGCACACGCAAAGAAGGGATCTCAACCTCTACGGGGAGCACTGCTTCCATGCCATAGACAAGTGATAAATGGGGTGCCCTTGTTGAAGTGCGGATGGATGTACGATATCCGTGCAAAGCAAATGGGAGCATCTCATGCCAATCCTTATATGTTACAACCATCTTCTGAATAATCTTCTTGATGTTTTTGTTTACAGCTTCAACAACCCCATTCATCTTAGGTCTGTAGGGAGAAGAATTATGATGTGCAATCTTGAAGTCTTTACAAAGAGCTTACACCATATTATTATTCAAGTTTGATCCACTATCAGTAATGATCTTGCTTGGCACACCATAACGACATATAATTTGATTTTTGATAAACCTTACAACAACTTGCTTGGTTACATTTACGTACGATGCCGCTTCAACCCATGTTGTGAAGTAATCAATTGCCACCAAATTGAAACGATGTCCATTCGAAGCTTTGGGCTCAATCATGCCAATCATATCAATTCCCCACATGGAGAAGGGCCATGGAGAGGAAATGACGTTCAACAGTGTCGGAGGAACATGAATCTTACCCGCATATATTTGACACTTGTGGCATTTCTTCACAAACTTGCAATAGTTAGATTCCATTGTCAGCCAATAGTAACCTGCTCGCAACATCTTCTTCGCCATTGCATGTCCATTGGAATGAGTACCAAAGGAAACTTCATGGACTTCAGTCATCAATAAGCCTGCTTCGTGTCTATCCACGCTGTAAGACCCCAATTTTGGCCCTAAGATCCCTCATGGCATCATAACATTGCATTTGCAAAGCCTCAAGGATCATAAGCATCTTGGTTCCCTTTGCCTTTGGGTGGGACCTCTTGTGAGTGGTTTGAAGATAACCAAGCATGCTTGAATTGTATATTATTGCTTTTCTTATTTTTTTTACTAAAAAAGCACAAAAATATGTCACTAGCATCTTGTGTTTGTAGCTTAAGCAATCATCAGGTCAAGAGCTTCAAGGAGATCCTTTGTGCAGAAATAAGGTCAAGAGGAGATGATAGCAAGCATGGTAATGGTTCCCAAAGCTCTCATCCATCAAATATGCCTCCCTAGTATCTCAATTCATCATTTCGATCAAAGCAAGTCAAAGGGTTTGAGGTTTGTGTCCCAAGGGAAACCCTAATTCATCTGTGCACCACAATGCCTTGCTCATGAAGCAACCTCAGCCCATGATCAAATACAATCAAGGGAAGTTCTTTAATTCATCATTTCATGCATATTTGAACTTATTTGAGTATCCTCAATCATCAATTCATCATGATATGAGTTGTAGACTTGAGAAATTGATCAGTCAATTCATCTGACTATTTTGAAATGCATTGAGACCTAACTTTTTATGTGTTGGTCAAATGGAGATGATCCCAAAAGAAAAAATGTTCTTAAGGACAATATTAACAACTTTCATGTTCATCCAAAATTGATTTGAAGCTTGGAAGGCCATCTCCCATTCCAATACATTATAGGTCATTTTGGCTGAAACCCTAATTTTAGGTCAACTTCCCAAGGACATAACTCATTCATTTTTTATAATTTTGAGGTGGGATAAAATTCAATGGAAAGCTTAAGATGTCTACTTAAAATGTTATGTTGAACAAAATTTCAAATTCTCAAAGGAAATACATGTGATAATGCAAGACATTATAGGTCATTTTGGGCCAAATACATTAAAAGGCAAAAAAAAAGTCCAACTTCAAGGGCCCATAACTCTTTCATCAAAAATCCAAATGATGCAAAACTTAAGTCCATTTTGATTGTATTGAAAAGATCTACCACTTTGATGTTGGAGGTTGTTTCATTTGTAGCTTGCATCACCAAGAAGGGCTTGAACATTGGCCAAATTTAGAAACTTTGCCTTTACATGTTTTGCACCTTGCACTTTAAACTCCAATTTCACCAATTTCCACACTTCAAATGGATTTTTTTCCCAACATAAAAATTGTTCCTTACATCAAAACCTTTCCAACCATTACTCACATGATCATGTTTGGATTTGGCATTTGGTATTTTCGAAGAGGAGAAGTTTTAGGCATGATTATGCATAACAAGTTGAAATTCATCACACAAGCCAATTCACTCCAAGCTACACATCCAAACCATCTCACATTCATTTCAGCTTACATTTGCACCAAGTTTTGGGCCTCACATGCGCATGTACAGGCCCATGCATGGAGAACCCAATTCACATGCACACGAATTTGATCATGCATTGCATCAACTCTTGCTATAAGTACACTTGCTTGCTTCACTTGGAATTCAACCTAATGGCGCCTGAGATGCTGCACAACTGAATTCATAACCATTACCAAAGAAGCTATTTCACTTTTCTTCATTTTTTTCAGATCCAAAATTCAACTACATCTGGTTGAATCCTTGGATCTAAAGCTTCTAAACCTTCATCCTTCAGCTCATTGATCTTCTGTTTTGGTAAGGGAAGCAAGGAATCAAGCTCAAACCTCCAGAATTCAAGTTTATTCTTCAACTGGTATTTTCTTCGAAACTCATTATATATTGACCTATTTGCTTGGATCTTGTGTTGGCTGAAGTCCTCTCAATAGAGGCATTATGACTGTGCATTTAATTTTTGAAATCCATTAAGTTCATGATGAACACCACAGAACTTCCATCTTTGATTTCTCTCAATGTAGAGATCTAGAATGGAATTGAGTGGCACAGGGATGATGTACATCATCCCAGCTTTCCAAAGATGTATAGATCGTGTATTTTGGTTAAGATTTGGTTGTCTGCAATTTTGACCGGAAAACACAAGCTCACCGGAGAAGAAGGTGGCTCCGGTGGCCGTCCCATTGCCAGTTTGAATGTGGATCGTTGGATTGAGTTTTCCAGATCTAATCCTAGCCCTCGCTTGTTATGACTCATTTTAATTCATTGTGCAGCGCATTGACTTTGGTCTATGGTGGAAGCACGCATCTGGAGCGCATGATCTGCCAGCTCAATTAATGAGCTCAGATCTAACGCTCCTGGTTTTTTTGAATTTCCAATTTTCTGATTTAATTTCTTTTATTCCAATAATCTTCAAAAATCAATATTTTCTTCATTTTAAATCCAAAAAATATGGGACCAATTGCATTCTTCTCCAAATAAATTCTAGTTTCTGATTTTGATTTTTAATATTTTTTATTTTATCATTTGATATTTTTTGTGAATTTTCTCTTTCCTGGTTATTTTTAATTCATTTTAAATAGTTTTTGATATCCAAAAAATACAAAAATATTTTTCTAACCTATTTGAATGATGATGGATCTATGAAAAATATTCTCATCAATTTTTTAATTGATTTGAGATTTATTTGAGATTTTAGTTCAATTAGGTTATTTTTATTCATTTTTAATTGATTAAAAATAGTTTCTGACTTTTAAAAATGCTGAAATTTTTTGTCAAACTTAGTTTGACCTTGTTGAACTTAGGATAAATCACTTGGACCTTTCAAGGTTGATTTGAAGTGATTTTGAAATTTGACCTTTCTTTTATTTTTAATTCAAGTTTATTTTAATATTAAAAATGCCAAAAATATTTTGTTTATTGTTTGATCTCCAATCTTCATCCCATTTCTGATTTCTCATTGTTTGACTTTGACTTTCAATGTCATTTGGTCAACACATATGGATTGGTACATTTTATTGCACCTTATGCAATTTATTCTTTCCAAATCCTTTTCCATTATTCATCTCTTTATTCCTCTTTTTTTTTTCTTTTTGATCAATGAGTTGAAGGTTGATAAGTTAGTATTGATTAGGGAGACTTAATCTTCCTTGATTCAAATGTAATTCATCTTGATCAATTGATCAAATGAATGACTTTGCATTAAGGATAGGTTGTCTTCTAAATCATGCAAAAGGCTTAAACCAATACAAGATCAATTCTCTTTTTCTTTTTGGCATGGCAAGTTGTTGGAACTTGGTTCACTAATCAAGACTTCTAACTTGTGTTGTTGCCTACATTATTATTGACCGGCCTCAGATAGTTATGACTTCTACATAAGTCCAATTACGATTGCTTAACACAACGTTAAATTTGCCTTATGGCACACTAATTACTAACACTAACCATTAACAATTAAAATTTACTTTTTGCTCTTTACTTTTATGCAATTTACTATTCTTGCACATATTATCCATTTGCTTTTCTCTTTGCTCCCTTGAGCACATGTTTATGTTAATTCCATTTGCCTTTTGCTCATTTGAGCACATAATTGTGTATATACCATTGTGCTTGTGTTTTTGTTTTGATTGTTGTGGACCAAATGCAAAGAAGTGGACTTAGATCTTAGGATTTTTCCCTATGCAAAGAATGGAGAAATGGACTTAGTTTATAGGACATTCCCTATGCAAAAATTGGAGCAAAAGGATCTTAATGATGAATATGGGCCAAGCCTCTAAACTCACTCTTGTCCATTCTTGATTTGTTTCATAAAACTCTTTGATGTGCGTGTTCTTGTGCTAGGGGTTCCCACTTGAGCTTAATTGAAGAACCATTACCATGAGCTCCCAAGAGAGAGAGATCCAAGATGCATTGAGAAGTTCTTCCAAGTTCACCTTGATTGATGATTGCTTGAGTTTATGCTTTGTATGTTTGCTTATTCCAAAGGATGGGAGCTACTTGGATCGTCCATATGATCTCAAGCGAGGAACTCCATTGTGGTTTTGTTTCTTTATCCTTTACCTTTTTGCTTTACTTAGGACTTAGCCCTTCTTCTTCTTCCCTCCACTCTAACCCAAGCCAAGACTTTTGTGCAAACACTTAACATTTGTTTTCAAACATTAGAAACCTAAGCCTTATGCTTTTGATTTTCAAACTCTCTTTTCATAACACTTATTTTGAATTGAATCTTTAAGTCAACTTTGACCATTTTGTATACATTTCTAATTGGTAAATATAACCCATCAAAATGTCTTTTTGTGGTTCCAATGGCCACCTCTTTAATCAAATTTTTTCATAACCTTTAGCTATTAGGTTTGAGTTATCTTTGTGGTAGATGTAATACTCACCTATATCCTTAGTGATGGACAATGAGTCTTCCATGCTTATTATAGGGTTAACCCCTCACTAGCATGTTGAAGCTATCCTCACATGGTGGATTTGGGGTTTTAGGTTGAGTTTTCTCCCTTTGATAACAAAATACCTTAAGGCTTTTGGACCAATCAATTCACCAACTTGTTTTGAGATTTTTACCCCGAACTACGAGGTTTTGATCCTAATCTTTTTTAAGTTGGTATGTAGGAAATGGGTTTATCCATTCAAACACAAAAATATAAACAAACTTGTATATTCTCTTCTCATCTTGTCATACGGTGAACTGACTTTTTGTGTTTTGCTTTTTATCGCAATGTCGCGGATAGCAAGAGTCGCCACCGACTTTTCTTTTATCCAATAAGGAAAGGTGGAAAAGAACAGGAAAGACCTTAATTTAGATTCTCAGGTTCGGGAGGTACATTATACAAAGGGAAGGTGTTAGCACCCTTTGTATCCATGGTTATCCATGGGCTCTTAATTGCTCAATCATTCATATTTTTCTCGTTTGAACAAGTGTTTGAAAAATGTGCAGAAAATGTTTTGAAAAGGAGAATTTAACTTTGTAAGGATTCTTGTATGAATGTATACAAAGTGGTTATCTCGTTTAGTTTTGAAAGTTGTTTTGAAAAGGGAAGTTGTTTAGTTTTGAAAGTTGTTTTGAAAGTGGTTATGAATGAGCAATTAAGGGTTATACCTGTCCGAGGTCTTTCCGGGCATTTCCTATCCTTATGAGGGTAAAACTGTCCTTACTATTGAGAAGTAAGTAGTTTTATCCTTTGGATGTAAAAGGGTCATC
Organism: Lathyrus oleraceus; assembly: GCF_024323335.1. Lineage (NCBI taxonomy): Eukaryota > Viridiplantae > Streptophyta > Magnoliopsida > Fabales > Fabaceae > Lathyrus > Lathyrus oleraceus. Next base: position 424,120,352 of record NC_066581.1, read on the forward strand.
GTAGGGTCATCGATTGGTCATTGAAGGCAACAGTTGTGAGGATACCTTAGCATTCGAAGGGACTATCATCATTTAACCGTAGGCTACACCGAAGGGTCATCGAGGGACAAAACCATATATTCGAAGGCAACATCCGAGGGACTATGATTTATTTTATGATGATTTAATCGAAGGGTCTTGGCTAAGTATATCCCCACATTCGCGGGACATGACCGTAATACCGTAATCGCAGGGTAACAAAGAGAGGTCCGAGATCGCATGTTTAACGGCAAAGTTTTACAATTAATTATATAGCCGTGATCAAGTAGGTAATTAGGTCCATATTAAAATCGATGAAATCAATACATTAAAATCAGCTAAGTAATTGAGGGTGGATTTCCACATTAAAATTAATACATTAAAATTAATTAGGTAATTTAGGGTGAAACTCCACAAAGGGTATCCTACAAATAAAGTGGAATACTTAGCCGGCCGTTTCTTCGAGAATATGTAAGCCTTTACACCATTCAACACACGGGTTAGAGCATTGAGATAAAGTATGATTTGACAATTGCACCATAAAATAAACATAACAGTCATGAACTCAGGCCAAATGATGCAGAACTATAATAAATCATGATTAGATAAACATAAGATAGAACAGCCAAGAGACAAAGCAGCCACTGTCCCGTTCGCCTCTGCTTCGCCTAGCGAAGGCTCAGCGAATGCTCGCTACAGGCTCGCTTAGCGATGTGCTAGCGAGCGGCCACGGGTTTGGCGTTTGACAACAGCATGACCTCCGAAAACCTGAACTTGTATGGCATTTGATTACAGGAACAGCATGGACAAACATTCATGATATTCAAGCATATTTAAATTAGCATGTGAAATCAAATTACATATTCAAAACTCCAATCATGATGCTTTATGGATATAGAGATTACCAATTAAAAGCATAAAATAGTAGTGATGCGCAAACCTGTTTGCCACTCAGCTGCTATGTTAACGGGGCTGATCACTTTTGGTATCGGACGGAGTTGGGCGGCGGTAGCTTCGGAGCGGATGAGCGGCCTTCAGGGTTTCTTTACTCGGAATGCTCTGAGTTACTCTCCAGGGTTTCTATGCCAGGGTTTCCGTCCGTCTTCTTCTGTTTTCGTCCCCCTTTTCGTTCTGGAGTTGGGGTATTTATAATACTCCTTTGATGACCTAATGGGCTCAGAATGAAGCCCGAAATTTTCTGTTGTCTGTCAGCTTCGCTAGGCGAGCGTGTAGCGAACGCGTAGCGAACGTTCGCTAGGCGAGCGTGTAGCGAACGTGTAGCGAACGTTCGCTAGGCGAGCGTGTAGCGAACGTGTAGCGAACAGGCCAGTTTGGGCCGTTTTCTGGATTGGGCCATTCGTGAGCTGGGCCTTTATTCCTTTAAGATCAGTGTCATAAAAATGTGTCGGAGTGCCCTGAAAAATGTCTTAAAATATTAATGGGCAAATTTTGGGGTATGACAGCTGCCCCTGTTCAATATTCTTGAACCGAGAGAGTCAGAATGGTATGTACGTCATTCGTGGTCTGGAGGTGGAAGATTATTGAACACTAGAATGCCCCAAAAATTTGCGCTTGTCAATCAGGAGCTAGTCTTGATGGAGATGGGCTTAGAGATGCCATCCAGGGAATTTGATGATGAGAGCTTCAGAGTGCGTCGTACATTAGACGATATCTGAAGACATGGATGTCGTACCGGGTCATACGCTAGCCCGTATAGTGAGTTATCCATTATGTTGTCAACTTCGTTGGGGAGTCAGAATGTGTTATACGCTGCTGGGGATAAGGGCTCAGAATGGATCATACGCTAGACCGCATCTGAATAGCAGAGTGAGTTGTTCATTAGGCGGATGACTTTGCCGAGGATGAAAAATCAGAATGGATCGTACGCTAGATCGTCTTTGAGTTGCAAAATGAGGCCTCCCTTAAGCGGGTGATTTCCTTGGGGATAGAAGATCAGACCGGATCGTATGCTAGATCGTATCTGAGCTGAAGATCCAAATGGGTCTTATGCTAGACCGTATTGGAGTTGCAGGATGAGCCGTCCGTTAGGCTGTGTCTGATGATGAAAGGGGGTAGTCGTACGCTAGACTACACTTCAGAAATGTACCGTACACTAGGTAGCATCTGAGCAGATGAAGGTCTAACTGGGTCGTACATTAAACCGTATCTGAGCAGAATGAGCCGTCCATTAGGCTGAATCTGCTTATAAAAGGGGTAGTCGTACACTAGACTACAATTCAGAAATGTACCTGTCACTAGGTAGCATCTGAGTAGCAGAAGGTCTAACTGGGTCGTGCATTAAACCGTATCTGAGCAGAATGAGCCGTCCATTAGGCTGAATCTGCTTATAAAAGGGGGTAGTCGTACACTAGACTACAACTCAGAAATGTACCTGTCACTAGGTAGCATCTGAGGAGATGAAGGTCTAACTTGGTCGTACATTAGACTGTATTTGAGCAGCATCTGGTCTAACTTGGTCGTACATTAGACTGTATTTGAGCAGCATCTGGTCTAACTTGGTCGTACATTAGACTGTATTTGAGCAGCATCTGGTCTAACTTGGTCGTACATTAGACTGTATTTGAGCAACATCTGGTCTAACTTGGTCGTACATTAGACTGTATTTGAGCAGCATCTGGTCTAACTTGGTCGTACATTAGACTGTATTTGAGCAGCATCTGGTCTAACTTGGTCGTACATTAGACTGTATTTGAGCAGCATCTGGTCTAACTTGGTCGTACATTAGACTGTATTTGAGTGGTTGAAGGACTTGAAGGTCTAACTTGGTCGTACATTAGACTGTATTTGAGTGGTTGAAGGTCAGAATGGATCGTACGCTAGATCGTACCTGAGTTGTTGCAGGTCAGAATGGATCGTACGCTAGATCGTATCTGAGTTGTTGAAGGTCAGAATGGATCGTATGCTAGATCGTATCTGAGTTGAAGGAGTCATATGTTGAGCTGAATCAGAATGAACCGTACGCTAGGCTATATCTGCTAGTATTTGTATATGTTGTATTTGCAATGAATGTCTGGGATGTACTCGGAATATACCGTACGCTAGGCAGTATCTGAGGGATATAGTTAAATCTTGAATGTAATAGATAAAGATGCCCGTCTGAATGGACCTTTGTTTTGACTGTGTCAGGAGGATAATTGACCTGAAAAATAAAGTTAGCTTCATGCCATGTCATGATGCATGAGATGTTTTATGCCTGCGAACATGGTATGCATGTGCATGCTATGAAATGATGTAATGTATATGATGCGGAATGAAAATTGTATGTAGGTACGTGATGTGAAATGATGTAATGAATGCACTATGTGTCTGAAACGTTCTTCCAGGGGACTCTACTGGGGAAAATAAATCTCAATCTTCGGGTCAGAGATATTTGTATTGATGACCCTTCCTTAGCTAGGGGTATTTGACTTTTATCTGATGGCAGAGATATTCAACAGAGCCTGGCTGGGGGTAGAAGAGATGACCAGTCTAGTGATGCCAATTTCTTCTGGGGAATAACTGGCGTCGCCGGGGAATCGAATTAGCAACAGATTCATTGGGAAGCGTGATTAGACCTCCTCCTCGATCCTGAAGTCGTGTAGTAATTGCTATTACTATTCTAGGCATGCATTTTTGGTAAACATTGATCATATTCAAATGCATAAATCAATTCAAAGTAAATCAATGGACATTTACGCAAACAAAACAGAAAAGGTAAAACAAAAGCATCTTTTTGGAAATGACATTGTATTGATTTTGAAAGAGGGCTTGTAAACAGGCAATTTGTGTACAAGGAGACAGAAATCCTAGTAAGAGGAAATCGTCAAGAAAACAAAGAGAAAGCTATGCAGAAAAGGTCCTATTGATTTTAATTCCACTACTGTCATTATGTCTTCAAGCATCTCATCTCCTGCTGTCGGATAGAAGTGATTGGCTTGTTCAGTCCTTTGAACTTGGATGAAGCTGACTGAGAACGGGGCATAGTCTTACGCTTTAATCCCTAATTTTTGCCTGGACCGCCTTTTCAGGTTTTCAGTCCACCAGGATACCCTTTTTTGCCCAAGCCGCTTTTTCAGGGTTTCGACTTGCCGGGTGCACATTTTTTATGTTTATCCCTAATTTTTTCCCGAACCTTTTTGGTTCGCCGGGATGCCCTTACTTTTGCCTAGGTACGTCGACCTAGCGGGTCTCTTTTATGCGTAGTATTTTTTACTATGTCTGCGTTCACGGGATGTGGGAAGTCTTCGCCATCCATTGTAGCAAGCATCATGGCTCCACCAGAGAATACCTTCTTAACTACACATGGCCCTTCGTATGTGGGAGTCCATTTGCCCCTGGGATCACCTTGTGGTAGAATGGTACGCTTGATAACTAAGTCGCCGATTTGGTACACTCGTCTCTTGACCTTTTTGTTGAATGCCTGGGTCATACGCTTCTGATATATCTGCCCATGACAAACAGCCGCAAGTCTCTTTTCATCAATCAGATTTATCTGATCGAGTCGAGTTTGAATCCATTCATCCTCATCTAAGCCTGCATCTTTCATGATTCTTAGAGAGGGAATCTGAATTTCCACTGGTAAGATGGCTTCCATTCCATAGACTAAAGAGAACGGAGTTGCCCCTGTCGAAGTGCGCACTGAAGTGCGATAACCGTGGAGAGCGAATGGTAACATCTCATGCCAGTCTTTGTATGTTACTGCTATCTTTTGTATGAGCTTCTGGACATTGTTAGCAGCCTCCACGGTGCCGTTCATCTTTGGCCGGTACGGAGAAGAGTTATGGTGTTTTATTTTGAACTGCGTGCAGAGTTCGGTAATCATCTTGTTGTTCAAATTAGTACCATTGTCAGTGATAACTCTTTCAGGAGACAGCAGGTTTCTCAAATAGATATTTGATAGAATCCATCTTAGAAGTCAATAAAGTGGTATGATTCAACATATACCGTCTTAGTCGGCGAGCAGCCCAAGCCAAAGCACATCAAGCTTTCTCGAGCTGTGAGTATCTTGTTTCACAGTCGGTACCTTTTGCTAAGGCAGTATATGGCATGCTCTTTTCGACCAGACTCGTCATGTTGCCCCAACACACACCTCATTGAATTTTCTAACACGGTCAAATACATGATTAGAGGTCTCTCTTCAACTGGTGGTATCAGAATTGGAGGTTCTTGGAGATACTTCTTGATTTTGTCATTCATCATTCCATACCATCTCTTGATTTTTCTTTTTTAGTAATTTGAAGATGGGTTTGCAGGTAGCAGTCAAGTGTGGAGTGAATCGGGCAATGTAATTCGAGTGTCCCAAGAAACCTCTGACTTCTTTCTTGTTTATTTCAGTACCCAGATTTACAATTTCAATTGATTCCTCATGCGGCTGTATAGTCTTTTCTTCTTGCAGTAGTCGGGCAAGTTCTCCAGGGACTTCACAATCTTCCTCGCTTCCATCCTCGGCTTGGTAGATCGGATTTTCAAAGTCATAATGAACAATAGCAGAGTCATTACCAACAGGATCCAGAGTGGATATGGATCGGTAATTTGTTACGTGAGTGTGTGTAAGAATACATAGCTTTGTTTAAAAAATGACATGAAAGATAAAGAGCGCAATATTTGAATGCTAAAAGGTCCATTGATTTATTGAATGTAAATATGCTTATGAAAATGACAAAACCCTTGAAAAATTAGCTATTATGCCCCGGGTATAGACACAATGCTTTGAAGCACTAAAATAGCAATAACAATTATTCATGACTAAAGGAAATCGGGATAGTGTCTTCAGCCTTCCAATTATCGAGTCCGTCACCAATTGTTGGGGAAATCCAGCTATCCAAGTCATAATCGTTATCAGTATCTTCCACAGCATTGACAGTCTCGTCTTGATTAGGCAGAGGAGCAGTGATGACATTAGGAGTCTCAGGCGGATCCAATTCAAATTCTCCGGCGTCGATCATATCCTGAATTTTACTCTTCAACGACCAACAATCGTTCGTATTATGCCCGGGGCTATCGGAGTGATACGCACACCTGGCGTCGGGATTATAACTAGGAGAAGTAGTGTTGGGTTTTGCAGGAGGATCTCTGAGGGTAATTAAATTTGCTTTTAGCATACCCTGCAGTGCTTGTGCTAAAGTCATATTGATCTTCGTAAACTGCCTTCTTCCCGGGTTAATGTGCCTCACAGATTTCTTGTCTTTTTTCTTCTCGAGCAAGAGAGCCTTCAGTTCTTCCTGCCCCTTGGATAAGTTCAAGATCATCTCCTGGAGTTGAGCATTCTGAGCATGGAGATCTTTGACAGTCTGTCCGAGGTCCATTTTTCTGTTTGCATGAAAACCGTGAGAACATTGATCCCTTTAGAACACCTATTGTGCAATGTTATGCTATGCAATGTATGAAATGTTTTCAAGGACTTTTGGAATTTAACTTTGCATAAACTACCAAAAAGGGAAACTTTTTTTTTTTGCTTTTTTTTTTTTTTTTTTTTTTTTTTTTTTTTTTTTTACAAAATAGAGCAAAGTTAAATCCCTAAGTCCTCGAAATGGTTAGTTCAATGCCATGATGTTATGATGATGTTATGATGTTATGATGTTAAGTAAATAACAAGCACAAGCAAGTCACACAACCATCATTCCTAAGTTTTAAGGCTTGCATGAGTTCCATAGGTAAGTACCCTCCCCACTGAAGTTTGGTTGGTTCAACCTGTCCTAGAATAGTAACCGGGTTCTAGAAGGATCTCAGATCATCGACCTTTCTTTAAGTCCACTTCAGTGCAACGCCAAGTGGTTGACCAAAGCCTCCCTAAAGTCCAATCTCAAAGAGTGTAGTATCGAGTCTCAACCAACCCCAGTCGGAACCGAAGTCAGTCATCTCACTACTTTCTAATGGCTAGGATGAGTCAATTAGGGTTCTAAAGGTCTGGTTAATGCTTTGATGACACCACACGAATGCCAAATTTTTCCTCAAGTAAACATGAGGAACATCAGGACATCCAAAGTGTCACATTAACCGTAGCCATCATTTTAACCATTCCAGTATACGCCGGATAGTCGCGATGATCTATTGCTACTTACCTAAGGTACACTAGATCCGGGTGTAGGATCTTTCACTCAAGCATAAAATACCCTCAAAAGAAGGAACAGTTTAAAACATAAATGATTTTTAAGGTGACCTCTCTTTGTACATCCCCAGCAGAGTCGCCAGTTCTGTCATACGGTGAACTGACTTTTTGTGTTTTGCTTTTTATCGCAATGTCGCGGATAGCAAGAGTCGCCACCGACTTTTCTTTTATCCAATAAGGAAAGGTGGAAAAGAACAGGAAAGACCTTAATTTAGATTCTCAGGTTCGGGAGGTACATTATACAAAGGGAAGGTGTTAGCACCCTTTGTATCCATGGTTATCCATGGGCTCTTAATTGCTCAATCATTTATATTTTTCTCGTTTGAACAAGTGTTTGAAAAATGTGTAGAAAATGTTTTGAAAAGGAGAATTTAACTTTGTAAGGATTCTTGTATGAATGTATACAAAGTGGTTATCTCGTTTAGTTTTGAAAGTTGTTTTGAAAAGGGAAGTTGTTTAGTTTTGAAAGTTGTTTTGAAAGTGGTTATGAATGAGCAATTAAGGGTTATACCTGTCCGAGGTCTTTCCGGGCATTTCCTATCCTTATGAGGGTAAAACTGTCCTTACTATTGAGAAGTAAGTAGTTTTATCCTTTGGATGTAAAAGGGTCATCGTAGGGTCATCGATTGGTCATTGAAGGCAACAGTTGTGAGGATACCTTAGCATTCGAAGGGACTATCATCATTTAACCGTAGGCTACACCGAAGGGTCATCGAGGGACAAAACCATATATTCGAAGGCAACATCCGAGGGACTATGATTTATTTTATGATGATTTAATCGAAGGGTCTTGGCTAAGTATATCCCCACATTCGCGGGACATGACCGTAATACCGTAATCGCAGGGTAACAAAGAGAGGTCCGAGATCGCATGTTTAACGGCAAAGTTTTACAATTAATTATATAGCCGTGATCAAGTAGGTAATTAGGTCCATATTAAAATCGATGAAATCAATACATTAAAATCAGCTAAGTAATTGAGGGTGGATTTCCACATTAAAATTAATACATTAAAATTAATTAGGTAATTTAGGGTGAAACTCCACAAAGGGTATCCCACAAATAAAGTGGAATACTTAGCCGGCCGTTTCTTCGAGAATATGTAAGCCTTTACACCATTCAACACACGGGTTAGAGCATTGAGATAAAGTATGATTTGACAATTGCACCATAAAATAAACATAACAGTCATGAACTCAGGCCAAATGATGCAGAACTATAATAAATCATGATTAGATAAACATAAGATAGAACAGCCAAGAGACAAAGCAGCCACTGTCCCGTTCGCCTCTGCTTCGCCTAGCGAAGGCTCAGCGAATGCTCGCTACAGGCTCGCTTAGCGATGTGCTAGCGAGCGGCCACGGGTTTGGCGTTTCACAATAGCATGACCTTCGAAAACCTGAACTTGTATGACATTTGATTACAGGAACAGCATGGACAAACATTCATGATATTCAAGCATATTTAAATTAGCATGTGAAATCAAATTACATATTCAAAACTCCAATCATGATGCTTTATGGATATAGAGATTACCAATTAAAAGCATAAAATAGTAGTGATGCGCAAACCTGTTTGCCACTCAGCTGCTATGTTAACGGGGCTGATCACTTTTGGTATCGGACGGAGTTGGGCGGCGGTAGCTTCGGAGCGGATGAGCGGCCTTCAGGGTTTCTTTACTCGGAATGCTCTGAGTTACTCTCCAGGGTTTCTATGCCAGGGTTTCCGTCCGTCTTCTTCTGTTTTCGTCCCCCTTTTCGTTCTGGAGTTGGGGTATTTATAATACTCCTTTGATGACCTAATGGGCTCAGAATGAAGCCCGAAATTTTCTGTTGTCTGTCAGCTTCGCTAGGCGAGCGTGTAGCGAACGCGTAGCGAACGTTCGCTAGGCGAGCGTGTAGCGAACGTGTAGCGAACGTTCGCTAGGCGAGCGTGTAGCGAACGTGTAGCGAACAGGCCAGTTTGGGCCGTTTTCTGGATTGGGCCATTCGTGAGCTGGGCCTTTATTCCTTTAAGATCAGTGTCATAAAAATGTGTCGGAGTGCCCTGAAAAATGTCTTAAAATATTAATGGGCAAATTTTGGGGTATGACACATCTCTTCAATCATGTTTGCACAAACAAAATTTTCACAAAAGACAACAACCTTTACAACAAGTGTGAAAAGGGCTCCCTAGGAGCACCTAGGATGTTTTGGGTGCCTAACACCTTCCCATTACATAACCAACCCCCTTACCCAGATCTCTGTTTCTCTTTTATTAGTTTTTGTTAAAACTTTTAGGTTTTTGTTCGCTTTCTAACCATTCCTTTGGATAAATAGAAGTGCGGTGGCGACTCGACTTGTATGATTTACCTTGGATTTAGTCAATATCTCTAATGGTAACGAATACCCCTCTACAGAAAAGTGGCGACTCTGCTGGGGACGTTTGTCTAGTGGGTTTTGCCTACTTTTCATACTTGTTGTATTGTATTGATTTGTGACATATTTTTGTGCAATTTGGGATTACTGTATTGTTTGTAATGTATGAATTGCTTGATATATCAATTGCTTGTGTGCTTGGTGGTCTTTTGTGAGATGAGTTCTATACTCGGACTCGAGTGCACTTAGGATAGGAGAATGGCGTAGTCTTGTTGACTTGTGTGGAGTTATTCCTTAGCAAGTTGACTTGCAAGTCCATTCACTTGGTGGAGGTCATGTTTGGGATCAATAATGTCACACAAGTAGTTGTGGTTAGACATTACTCTTTCCAATATAGACCTTAGAAGCCAAGGACCTTAGTTTACCAAGCCCATCTTGGCCTATTCTTAGGATGTAGTGCGAAAGTCGTTCAAATGGAAGATTTGATACGATTGTTACGCGATACTACACTCATAAGAGTCTCTCTTGAGAATATTCTTGGAATACGAGTAGTCGTTTATCCGAAAATATCCGAAAGATGGGATGATGACTATAGGAACCTCTTGTAGAACATGTTTGGCAGGTTTGAACCCTAGTACACTCCCTTTGGGTGGTTCTTGACCGAGACTCCATGCTCGTGACTTGCAACAAACCCTTGATTCATGGTTGATCCGTTCATATGTCCTTAATATCAATGGAACTTGGGTGTTGATAAGGTGTCAACCATGATCCACCAAAATGGATGATTGATATTAAGGATGATATGATCCATCCCATGACCTTTGTTTGGTGTGCTTTGCTTGATCCTTGAGTGTGATTGTTGCATTCATGCACCTATTTGCATCCATATCATTGATAATGAAGAAAATTTTCAAGGAACTTAAGGGGTTTATTTGCAAAATTTTCAGACATGGAAAGACAAAGAAGGAATACAAAGAAGTACAGTTTCAGACAACCAGATTTGAAAGAGTTAAGGAATCTGACATCCTATGTACTAGATCCCTTGGGTTTCAAGGCTCGTTTTGGGAAGCTTCTTCCTCTTCTGACTACTCAGGTGGACGAAGGATTGATGAGTGTATTGGTGCAGTTTTATCATCCCTTGTACCGTTGCTTCACGTTTCCGGACTTCCAGCTTTTACCCACACTTGAGGAGTATGCCTATCTTGTGGGTATACCGATTCTAGACCAGTTGTCGTTCAATGGCTTAGAGAGTGTTCCTACTTCTCAAGAGATAGCAGACATGTTGCACATAGATGAATCTTTGGTTGGTACTCATATGACTACCAAAGGTGGAATTCAAGGCCTCCCTTCTGAGTTCCTCATTGCTCAAGCTACTGTGTATGGGAAGGCCATGAGTGAGGATGCCTTTGAGGCCATATTTGTACTTCTCATCTATGGGTTATTGTTATTCCCCAACATCGACAAGTTTGTGGATGTGAACTCTATTAGGATTTTCTCCACTCTTAATCCCGTTTCGACTCTGTTGGGTGATACCTATTTCTCCTTGCATATGAGGAATGCAAAGGGTGGTGGTGCCATTGTGTGCTGTTTGCCTCGGTTGTATAAGTGATTTATTTCTCACTTACCACAGACGGTCGCCTTCAAGGAGAACAAGGGATGTCTACGGTGGTCCACGAGACTTATGTCTCTCACTAATGATGATATCTCTTGGTACAACCGTGTATATGATGGTGTGCAGATTATCGACTCTTGTGGTGAATTCTCCAATGTACCTCTTCTAGGTACATGTGGTGGGATTAACTACAACCCTGTTTTGGCACGTCGTCAGCTTGGGTTCCCCCTAAAGGATAAACCCAATAACATTCTGTTAGAGGGTGTGTTCTTTCAGGAGGGTAAAGATCCCCAAAACTTGAAGGGCAGAATGGTCCGCGCTTGGCGCAAGATTCATAGGAAAGGAAGGAAAGAGTTGGGTCCTAAGAATTGTGTTGCTATGGAGCCTTACACTGCTTGGGTTAGGAAGAGAGCGTCTGAGTATCTCATGCCTTACGAGTATCCAAGACTTACACCTTTGGTTATGGCTGGGCCTTCAACCCTCCCTGACCAAGGAGTAGAGGAGTTGAGAGATGAAGACCTATCACGTGCTTGGATCCGTGAAAGAGAAGAGTTGCTTCAGCAAATCAAGGAGAAGGATGCTTTGATAGAGTTGCTCGAACATCAGGTTATTGATGATCCTGGTGATGCATGGACTTCTCTACTTCCTCAGTCTTCCAGGTTTTGGAAAAGGAAATACGACCGGCTCGCCAAGGAGAAGGCAGATATGGAGGCAGCCTACGAGAGGGAGGTGAAGAGACTTCGTGCATCCTATCTTCCTGTGATCCGAGTTTTAGATGATTGTTTCTAGGGATCCATAGGATGATTATTTTCCTTTTCTCTTGTATATGGTTGCCAATGCTGTACTTCTTTGGTATAAAATATTTCCCAGATATTATGTCTCCATATGAAAGTGTTTAATATTTCCAAAATTTGCAAATAGAACCCTAAAAGTTCCTTTAAAATAAAAATAAATCATGTGCACAAGCATTACATGCATCATGTGCATAAGCAGGTTTTGTTCCCGGCTCCTTATCCTGTGGTCTAACTCTGTGTTCTTCATTTATTTTGAAGACAAGTTGACTCACCGGTACTACACCAGAGCCAACATTTCAAGACTGATGGATCATCTGCAACAAGAGAACCGCGAGCTGAAAGTGGAAGTGGCCAGATTAAGTGCCTTGATGGAATCATTCATGGCTGCTCAGAGCCAGGCTTCTCCGACACCTTCAACTCCTCCCCAGAGGACAGTCATCTCTGAGATTATCTCCTCGACTGTGCCTGCAGCCAGTGCACACTTTGCTCCAACGACCATGCCAGCCGGATTCCCGTGGGGGATGCCTCCTAATTTCATGCCTGAGGGTCCTGCTCCCACCTTTGCTTCTATGTCGGCATCTAGCCCGGTCCTTGTTGTTCCTCCTCCTGTCGTGCATACTTTGCCTAGAGTAGATGACACCATCTATCATTCTGAGCCGTCTGAGGGCCCAGATGTCTATGAGAAGATGGATGCTATGAACGATTAATTTCTTGAGCTTCGCAAGGAATTGAAAACTCTCAGAGGAAAGGATCTTTTCGGCAAGTCTGCTGCCGAACTCTGCTTGGTTCCTAATGTGAAGATCCCTGTGAAATTCAAGGTCCCGGACTTTGAAAAATACAAGGGAAACACCTTCCCTCTCAGCCACCTGGTCATGTATGCCAGGAAAATGTCGACTCAGACCGACAATGACCAATTGCTCATCCACTACTTTCAGGACAGTCTGTCCGGTGCCACTCTGCGTTGGTACATGGGTTTAGACAGTGCGAACATCCGATCCTTCAATGATCTTGGCAAGGCCTTCGTCAAGCAGTACAAGTACAATGTAGATATGGCTCCCGATAGGGATCAATTGAGAGCCATGTCCCAGAAGGACAAGGAAACATTTAAAGAGTACGCCTAGAGGTGGCGAGAGTTAGCAGCACAGATCGTGCCTCCGCTAGAAGAGAAAGAGATGACTAAGATCTTTTTGAAGACCTTAAGTTCTTTTTATTATGAGCGGATGATCGCTAGCGCTCCTTCTGACTTCACCAAGATGGTGAATATGGGGATGCGTCTAGAAGAAGGGGTTAGAGAAGGACGTCTGACCAGGGAAGAAGGCTCTTCTGCCAAACGTTATGGGGCGTTTGCAAAGAAGAAAGATGGAGAGGCACATGCTGTGACCTCCCATATGAAACCAAGAAGACCCTCTGTGAGGAGGAAGACCGTGCGTCCCGCCGGTAACCAGCACCAGGTGGCTCACATAGCACCCGTCTTCAGAGATAATCAACAATACCAGCAACATACCACCAATCAGCAACCACATCCACAATATCAACAACAACAACACCGTCCGCAACAACAGGCCTACCAGCCTCGGAACAGTAATCAAACCAGCACGAGTTACGAGAGGAAAAGGGTCACCTTCGATCCTATTTCGATGACGTATGCAGAGTTATATCCCTCTTTGATAGAGAGGAAGTTGATTACTCCACGAGACCCACCGGCTATACCTGTTAAACCCTAGTGGTGGTATAAGCCCGAATTACATTGTATTTACCATTCTGGTGCTCCCGGCCACGAAGTGGAGAATTGTTACCCTTTGAAGACCAAGGTTCAAGACCTTGTGAGGTGTGGCATTCTGTGTTTTGAGGACGTAGGTCCTAACGTGAAGAAGAACCCATTACCCGAGCATGGGAACTCTGTCAATATGGTCCAGGGTTGCCCTGGCAAGTACAAAGTCAAATATGTCAGTCATATTCGACAATCTTTGGTCGAGATGCATCGTTTGCTATGTGATTATAGTTATTATGAGCATGACCACGATAGATGCCGAGTCTGTTCTGTCAATCAAAGAGGTTGTCTCCAGGTGCGCAAAGATATTCAAGAAATGCTGGATGAAGGAGTTATTGAGATCCTTCAAAACAGAAATGTTGACGAAGATGCTGACGAGGTCAACGTAATTTCTCCAGTATTCTAGATCCCCGAACCTGTTATCATCAAGTATGATGGTAGCAAGCAGAAGGTTTCTCCCGCATTAACCATCAAGCCAGCCGGACCAATACCATACTCTTCTGAAAAGGCGATTCCCTATCGCTACAATGCTGTCGCAGTAGAAAATGGGAAAGAGGTGTCCTTGCCATCTTCCTCTGTTGTCAACATTGCGGATGTTAGTTGTAACACCCCGATGAATTAAGGATAATTATTTAATTTAAATTAATATAATATTTATTAATTTAATTAAATAATTGGCTTATTATTGGGATATTATTATTATTATTATTATTTTATTGGAATAAAAGTTGGAATTTAGAAAAGGTCTCATTTTGGTAAAAAGGGGTTATTTTTCACGTGAAAAGGAAAAGAGACAGAAAAGTGGAAAAGGGCAAAGAGAGCCAGAGAACAAGGGTTGAAGAGAGGAAGAGCTTGAAGCTGCAGGATTGCCGGATTAACTCAGGTAAGGGGGGTTTATCATCGTTTAATGGGTATTATGGGATAATATGTAATGGGTAGTGATAACCATTGATTTACCTCTGATTTGAATGATGTATGATGAAAATTGTGAAATATTGGATGAACGAAATTTGGATTATAATTGCGGGAAATTCGTAGGAATTAGATGTAATAATGTTAGAATTTGTGAAATCGAAGAGGGTATGAATTGTGTTAGATGATATGAACGAATAATGTGTAAAATTGGACTGTGGAAGGTTGAATTGGATAGATCTCGTAGCAGAGAAGACCATAGCAGATCTGGAAATCTGTTTTCTGGTCATACGCGTATGGCACTAGGCAATACGCGTATGAGATGGTCTGGTACGCGTATGGCACTAGGCATTACGCGTATGGATGAGGAAGATGATGTTTTGAACGTAGTTTGGTCTCTGTTGGTACGCGTATGGGGAAGTGATACGCGTAGCATACGCGTATGAGATGGTGTTACGCGTATGGGATTTGGTCAGGAGATGGGCCATACGCGTATGAGACTAGGCAATACGCGTATGGGCAGGATTGTGATTTTCCTGAGCTGTTGTTGTGCAGTTTTTAGCTGTTCAGCTGAGTAACGTAATTCAGCTGATGTATGATATATTAGGGATCATTTCCCGTTGTTTTGAGTAGTATAGGTATTAGTAGAGTGTGCTAATACTGTGGTTGTTCTTTGGCATGAGCTGATATGCTTATGTGATAAAATACTGATGATGTGTGATGGTATGCATGATCCTGTGAATGTATCAGTTATGTGTGCATTTGTGAATAGACTGTTTTATGGCTTAGAGTGTGAGCATATGTCTATTCTTGAATTGTGGTTGATGATTTAGCATTGCTAGGTGATTAGCATGCATAGTGTGGCCTTTATGGTGGTAGATAATTCCCATGGTGAAGAGTTAGTGAGTTAGTCATTATGGACTGTTGTTGATGTTTGCATGCTAGGTGAATTAGCGTGCATAGCATGGCCCTTGGGGTGGTAGCTAATTCCCATTGTGAGGAATTAGTGAGTGAGTCACTAGGTCTCAAATGAGTGGGACTAGTGGGCTTGGTAGCCGTGCCTGGATTTGGACGGTGAGGTGAACTATATGTTCACAAATAGTCGGTACCGCATGCATGGAGTCTCATTGCATAATATGTGTATGGCGTATAATATGAATGGATGTATTCCAATATTATACGTGTGTTTGTGTTGATATTGAGTATGAGCATGAGTTGTATTTGTATTGAGTATGATATTTGAATTGATGTGCCGTTACCGAATGGGTGATGTGATTAGGGTGATTAATGTGTTAAATTACTTAGCATTACATGATGTTTTATAATGCTTATTATATCGATTGAGGAACTCACCCTTACAACTATTTTTCAGGTAACGAGCAGTGATTGAGTAGAAGCTACTCCTTGGAGTCTAGTGTAGTTCCTTAGTGGGTCATGCTCTGGTAGATGTAACATCGGGACGGGATGTTTTACCTTATTTTCATTGTTGGTTGTTGAATGATCTTACCTGTAATGTGTTATATGGTTTGCATGTTGTTGTTAATTTCTATCCGCTGCGAATTATGCAAATGTTTATTTTGATAAATAAATGAGTATGACCAGATAATTTGGAACACGGTGTGAAGTGTCAAATGTGCCACCCTTAGTTGCATATTTACTCTGATTAATGTTTGATGTTTTAATTAATGTTTGGGGTATTTTAGAAGGGTGTTACATTAGTGGTTTGACCCGCAGTGGTCGTGTATTTTCAGCACCCTCAAAGCCTCAAATTGATGCTCGTGTTGATGTTGATTCTGTTGAGCGCCCGATTGGGAATGTTGTGAGCACTCCGAATTCGACACCTGTTGTTAAGCCCTCCTTTACATTGAGAACTCCTGCTTCCGTTGGCCCAAGCGGCAATATGAAAGAAGACTATGATGAGATGCTGAAGCTCATCAAAAGGAGCGAGTACAATGTTGTAGACCAGCTTCTACAAACGCCATCCAAAATATCAGTGTTATCATTACTTTTGAATTCAAAACCACATCGAGAGGCTCTGCAGAAGGTTTTGGATGTGGCATATGTGGATCACGATGTCACGATAGAACAATTCGATAGCATTGTTGCAAGCATCACCGCTTGTAACAACCTGAGTTTTTGTGACTTTAATCTCCCCGAGGAGGGAAGAGACCACAACTTGGCATTACACATATCTATGGGTTGCAAAGACGACGCCATGTCCAATGTGCTGGTGGACACTGGGTCATCACTGAACGTATTGCCAAAATCCACTCTCTCAAAACTGTCATATCAAGGGCCTCCCATGAGGCAGAGTGGAGTAGTTGTGAAGGCTTTCAATGGGTCTCACAAAACTGTGATTGGGGAAGTTGATCTCCCAATCAAAATCGGACCAAGTGATTTCCAGATTACCTTCCAGGTTATGGATATTCGCCCATCATATAGTTGTCTCCTAGGCAGACCATGGATTCACGAGGCAGGCGCCGTGACATCCACCCTACACCAGAAACTGAAATTCGTGAAGAATAAGAAGCTGATGGTGGTAGGGGGAGAAAAGGCTCTCCTGGTTAGCCATTTGTCTTCCTTCTCATATATAGATGCTGAGGATGAAGTTGGAACTCCATTCCAAGCTTTATCTATTGTTGAGCCTATTGAGAAGAGAACTCCTTCATTTGCTTCCTACAGAGATGCAAAGTTGGCCATCGAGCGTGGCGCCACCGCTGGTTTAGGAAAAATAATTGAGCTAGAAGACAACAAGTCTCAGGCTGGCATAGGTTATGCTTCTGGGGTTTTCAACACCCAAGGGCTGTTCAAGAGTGGAGGTTTCATCCATACTGGCCAAGGCGAGGAAGCTGCTGCCATCTTGGAGGAAGGCGAAGAGGATTCAGGAAACTTCGTCGTCCCTGGGGGAATCTGCAATAATTGGGTCGCTGTGGATATTCCAACAGTTATCCATAAGTCGAAGTAATGTTCATTGTGTTTAAAAACCCTCCTCCCATGCCAAAAGGAGGAGTGACGACATTGTTGGCGCATAAATACAATGATATTTTCATTCAATAAATTCATGATAAATGTTTGTTTTCCAGTTATTTTCCCTTTTCGCTTTTTGCATGAAATTGGTGATCACATAAAACCTAAGAAAAAAATAGAATAAAATCAATCTTTTCATCTGCATAATGATTTTCCTTGTTTGAATTCTAAAGCTTTTCATATCCAAAATCATTATGCAGGTTGATCAAACCCATTGAACATAATGACCCAACACCATCTCCCAACTTTGAATTCCCTGTATTTGAGGCGGAAGAAGATGATGTTGAAGAGATTCCTGACAAGATTACCCGTCTACTTGAGCATGAAGAGAAGATCATTCAGCCGCATCTTGAGAATCTGGAAACAGTCAACTTGGGGTCTAAGGAGTGTGTGCGAGAAGTGAAGATTGAGGCACTCCTGGAAGAATCTGTTAAGAAGGGGTTGATTGAATTTCTACGAGAATACGTTGATGTCTTTGCCTGGTCATATGAAGACATGCCCGGTCTAGATACTGATATTGTGCAACATTTCTTACCCTTGAGACCTGAGTGCGTACCTGTGAAGCAGAAGCTCAGAAGAACTCATCCTGACATGGCAGTGAAAATCAAAGAGGAAGTTCAGAAGCAAATTGATGCAGGGTTTCTGGTGACTTCTACATATCCTCAATGGGTGGCCAATATCGTGCCTGTGCCTAAGAAAGACGGAAAAGTCCGAATGTGTGTGGATTATAGAGACTTGAATAAAGCTAGTCCAAAAGATGACTTCCCTTTACCACACATTGATATGTTGGTAGACAATACAGCTAAATTCAATGTCTTCTCATTTATGGATGGATTTTCCGGATATAATCAGATCAAGATGGCACCCGAGGATATGGAGAAGACAACATTCATCACACCTTGGGGAACATTCTGTTATCGAGTGATGCCCTTCGGTTTGAAGAACGTCGGAGCCACGTATCAACGAGCTATGACCACCTTGTTTCATGATATGATGCACAAGGAGATCGAGGTATATGTTGACGATATGATTGCTAAGTCAAGAACGAAAGTTGAACATGTAAAGCACTTGTTGAAGCTTTTTCAGCGTTTGAGGAAGTATAAACTCCGTCTAAATCCCAACAAGTGTACATTTGGGGTCCGTTCCGGCAAGTTATTGGGCTTTATTGTTAGTGAAAGAGGTATTGAGGTTGATCCTGCAAAGGTCAACGCAATACAAGAGATGCCTGCGCCCAAAACTGAGAAGCAAGTCCGAGGTTTTCTTGGCCGCTTGAATTATATTTCCAGATTCATATCCCACATGACTGCCACATGTGCGCCGATATTCAAGCTCCTCCAGAAAGATCAGTCCCATGATTGGACCGAGGATTGCCAGAAAGCTTTTGACAGTATTAAAGAGTATCTGTCCGAGCCTCCAATTCTGTCTCCGCCCGTGGAAGGAAGACCATTGATTATGTATCTGACTGTTCTTGAAGACTCAATGGGTTGTATCCTCGGTCAGCAAGACGAATCAGGGAAGAAAGAATATGCTATTTACTACTTAAGCAAGAAGTTCACGGATTGTGCTAAGCGCTTATGCCAGTATATGGTAAATCATACGACTTGGTTGATATCCAGAATGGACCCAATCAAGTATATCTTCGAGAAACCTGCTTTAACAGGGAGGATTGCCCGTTGGCAGATGTTGTTGTCCGAGTATGATATTGAGTATCGAGCCCAGAAGGCTATCAAAGGTAGTATTTTGGCTGACCACTTGGCACATCAACCGATTGAGGATTATCAATCAGTTCAGTATGATTTCCCAGATGAGGAGATTCTGTATTTGAAAATGAAAGATTATGATGAGCCTACACTCGATGAAGGGCCAGAGCCTGGTTCCAGATGGAGTATGGTTTTTGATGGCGCTGTAAAACAGTATGGAAATGGTATTGGGGCAGTAATGATTACTCCTCAGGACACACATTTTCCTTTTACAGCAAGGCTAACTTTCAAATGCATGAATAATATGGCTGAGTATGAGGCTTGTATTATGGGATTGGAGGAATGCATTGATCTAAGGATCAAGCATCTTGATGTTTATGGTGATTCGGCCCTCGTTGTCAATCAGATTAAGGGTGAATGGGAAACGAATCAGCCCGATCTCATTCCATATAGGGATTATGCGAGGAGGATTTCGACGTTCTTTACTGAAGTTGACTTCCATCATATTCCTCGAGATGAGAATCGGATGGCAAACGTTCTTGCTACTCTTGCTTCAATGATTGTGGTAAAACTTTGGAATGAAGTTCCCAATATCACTGTGATGCGCTTGGACAGACCAACTCATGTGTTTGCGGTAGAAGAGGTGAAAGATGATAAGCCATGGTATTACGACATCAAGTGTTTCCTTCAGAACCAGGTTTACCTGCCTGGGGCATTTGTGAAAGATAGGAAGACTCTAAGGAGATTGTCAGGAAGTTTCTACCTCAATGGTGATGTGTTTTATAAGAGAAATTTTGACATGGTGCTGCTCAGATGCGTGGATAGACACGAAGCAGACCTGTTGATGACTGAAGTCCATGAGGGTTCATTCGGCACTCATTCCAATGGACATGCCATGGCTAGAAAGATGTTGAGGGCAGGCTACTATTGGCTGACAATGGAGTCTGACTACTGCAAATATGTGAAGAAATGCCATAAGTGTCAGATTTATGCGGACAAGATTCATATTCCCCCGACACTTCTGAATGTGATTTCATCACCATTGCCTTTCTCCATGTGGGGAATTGACATGATTGGCATGATAGAGCCGAAAGCGTCCAAATGGACAAAGATTGATTCTCGTAGCAATTGATTACTTCACCAAGTGGGTTGAAGCGGCGTCGTATGCAAATGTGACCAGGCAGGTGGTCATGAAGTTTATCAAGAATCAACTCATATGCCGATATGGTGAGCCAGATAAGATCATTACTGATAATGGATCTAACTTGAACAACAAGATGATGAAAGAGCTGTGTAGTGAGTTCAAGATCACGCATCATAATTCTTCTCCTTACAGACCCAAGATGAATGGGGTTGTTGAAGCTGCTAATAAGAATATCAAGAAGATTATCCAGAAGATGGTTGTCACGTACAAAGATTGGCATGAGATGTTGCCATTTGCTTTGCATGAATATCGTACATCTGTCCGCACTTCAACAGGGGCAACCCCTTTCTCTCTTGTTTATGGCATGGAGGCTGTACTCCCAGTAGAGGTGGAGATCCCATCAATGAGAGTCTTGATGGAAGCCAAGTTGACTGATGCTGAATGGGTTCAGAGTCGTTATGACCAATTGAACTTGATAGAAGAGAAGAGATTGACTGCCATGTGCCATGATCAATTGTATCAGCAGAGAATGAAGAAAGCTTTTGATAAGAAGGTCAAGCCTCGTGTGTTTCGAGAAGGTGACCTTGTGCTCAAGAAAGTCTTGTATTTCGCACCCGATTCCAGGGGAAAGTGGACTCCAAACTATGAAGGTCCATATGTTGTTAAGAGAGCCTTTTCAGGTGGTGCTTTGATACTGACAACTATGGATGGGGAGGATTTCACTCTTCCTGTGAATTCAGATGTAGTCAAGAAATACTTCGCATAGAAATAAAAATAGAATAGCTCGCTAAGTTGAAAAGCCGAAAGGGCGGCTTAGGCAAAAATGAGCATCTCGGTGGATTGAAAATCCGAAAGGGCGGTCCAGGCAAAAGTTAGAGACATACAAATTTTGAATATATGTATCCCGCTAGATTGAGTACCTCATCCTGGGGCAGTCTAGGCAAAAATCAGGGATTTGGCAAGTAACTGCATCCTGACAAGACTTTGTTCTACAACTGTCATCCGTCAGAGATTCTTGCTCATTCGTCATCAGCCGAAGCTTCAAATACATCGGATTCAGAATTGGTGGAGAAATGGTCATTATGTTCAATGTAGCCCTTTTCCAATATATATCACCAATTTCAAATTTGTAAAGATCTATGGAGTCTTGCCATTTCCCGACTACCATTCCACCAAATAAAGTTGAGCCTTTTATCCAGTTATTTGCACTCTTATTTGTTTCTACTCAACAAACGTTTTGCATGCTCTAATTGAGAAAATATCATTGTTTTGAATAAACGAATTTTTCAAAGCTTGTTTTTAAACAAAGTGAACATTCACAATGACGAAAGGATACTTAGGAGATCCTCAGTGCTCTCCCAAGGATGGTATGATCTCCAACAGGATAAGACATTTGTTCATATTCCTGACATGACTGTATCTTCTTCCACCAGAGCCTTTTGTGGTTTTTCCACTGAGCGGAGTGTTTGGTAAGATATTCACCACTCTTCCCTTCAGCAGAGTAGCGACCTTCCATCCTCAGCAGACATGATCTCTTTGGTAGTACGGTATTTGGCGGTTGTTCTCCCCAGAATCTTTTTTTCTCGGATAAATTCCCCAGTAGAGTTGCTCATGTGGCGGATTTTATCTGCGCAATGACTCCTGTCCCCAGCTGGAATGACTGATGATTGTCCCCTGTAGGGATCTTTGCTTCATGGCTTTCTCTTTTGAGATGTAGTACCGGCTGTTTGTGTGCTTTTTCCTTGGAGTTGTTTGTGTTAGAAATGGCTGTTTGTCAGCATTCATCATACATAAACCACGCATGTGTGCATATAATTTTCAAACATGTGGATATTCATATTGCATTCTTTACCATATATCTTTGTTTATTATCCCCTGCTAGTTGGTAATACATTTCCCAAGCAGATGTCGGCGTTTGATCCCTTAATATAGAGTCAGCCCATTAAGCAGAAAGTGTTTATCCTTCCTTCCGCACTCCCCACCGAGTTATATCCTCGTGGATGATGTTTGTTCCCGTTTCTTCCCAACACCTATATTGGGTTGGGTTTCCCTATTGAGTTATATCCTCACTAGGACGAGTCTCGATTCAGCGTGCCTCTTTGGTTTTGATCCTAAATTGGCCTCTTGTGATTGTTTCCTTTGCTTCCCCGTGGTATAAATGAATAATTGCTCAGTAATTAGTGATCATTCATCTTATGCTCGACGGAGTCTGTGGTTCTCTACCCTTATACCGGTAGTTGCAAACCCTATTTTCTCCCCTTTGCAGAGTTAACCTTTTGTTCATCCTAATCGATGACGGTTACTCTTCCGTGGTTTTCTACCCAATATCCGGTAGATGTAATCCCATCCTTGACGGTTATCATTATCCAATATTCGATGTTGATATTCCCTCATTTTCTTGGATAATTGCTCTGATTAGGCAATATATCCCCAGCGAGTCATCTTTCATGTACCGGTTGCCGGTAATGTTTGTTGCTCCCCCTCGATTGGTCATCATTATATACCTAGTTTCGGTATCCTGATGCCTTTCTCTCTCGGTCGATTCATCCGTTATTAACCCAGTAACCGGTTGTGGATAATCTTCCATGCGAGTATATTATCTATGTTCTGACGGTAATAAATAATATATCTCATGCACTCTTTGGTCGAAGCCTTTTGTTCTTCCCCAGTTAAGTAAGATTCGTATCCCTTTTTGGAATCGAATGTCCATCCCATAATTGAGTTTGCGTTTTGCCCTCTTTTTGGATGATGAGTGTTTTGGGAATATTCCCCAAATCACGTTTTGGTTGGTCACCTATTATATGCCCAGTAACCGGCATCCCTGGTGTTCCCTCCGGATTTCTTTTTTTTTCTTTTGTGGACGCATATCCCCACAGAGTTTTACTATTTGCATGCATACATCTACATCATGTGGTCTCTTAGGGATCAAAATTCGTCTCTTTGTTATTATTTAAGCCCATTCTACCGCGTCGAGGCGAAGATTTTAACCTTCACTTCTCCGGCTAGAATGACCTTTAATATGGGCATCTGTAAGACCCTGATTTTGGCCCTAAGATCCCTCATGGCATCATAACATTGCATTTGCAAAGCCTCAAGGATCATAAGCATCTTGGTTCCCTTTGCCTTTGGGTGGGACCTCTTGTGAGTGGTTTGAAGATCACCAAGCATGCTTGAATTGTATATTATTGCTTTTCTTATTTTGTTTACTAAAAAAGCACAAAAATATGTCACTAACATCTTGTGTTTGTAGCTTAAGCAATCACCAGGTCAAGAGCTTCAAGGAGATCCTTTGTGCAGAAATAAGGTCAAAAGGAGATGATAGCAAGCAGGGTAATGGTTCCCAAAGCTCTTATCCATCAAATATGCCTCCCTAGTATCTCAATTCATCATTTTTATCAAAGCAAGTCAAAGGGTTTGAGGTTTGTGTCCCAAGGGAAACCCTAATTCATCTGTGCACCACAATCAATTCAATTATCTTTGTGGTAGATGTAATACTCACCTATATCCTTAGTGATGGACAATGAGTCTTACATGCTTATTATAGGGTTAACCCCTCACTAGCATGTTGAAGCTATCCTCACATGGTGGATTTGTGGTTTTAGGTTGAGTTTTCTCCCTTTGATAACAAAATACATTAAGGCTTTTGGACCAATCAATTCACCAACTTGTTTTGAGATTTTTATCCCGAACTACGAGGTTTTGATCCTAATCTTTTTTAAGTTGGTACGTAGGCAATGGGTTTATCCATCCAAACACAAAAATATAAACAAACTTATATATTCTCTTCTCATCTCTTCAATCATGTTTGCACAAACAAAATTTTCACAAAAGACAACAACCTTTACAACAAGTGTGAAAAGGGCTCCCTAGGAGCACCTAGGATGTTTTGGGTGCCTAACACCTTCCCATTACATAACCAACCCCCTTACCCAGATCTCGGTTTATCTTTTACTAGTTTTTGTTAAAACTTTTAGGTTTTTGTTCACTTTCTAACCATTCCTTTGGATAAATAGAAGTGCGGTGGCGACTCGACTTGTATGATTTACCTTGGATTTAGTCAATATCTCTAATGGTAACGAATACCCCGCTACACACGCATCTGAGCAGAACCATATCGAAGTTTCTCTTGTATATAACATCACCATTCAGGTAAAAATTTCCGGCTAATCTCCTCAAAGTCTTCTTATCTTTCAAAGATTCCCCAGGCGGGTAAATCTGACTTTGGAGGAAACACTTTATATCAAAATACCACGGCTTCCTGCATTTGATCTCTTCAAGAGCAAACACATGAGCTGGCCTATCGAGACACATCACTATCAAATTGGGAACCTCATTCCAATATTTTACCATAATTATCGATGCCAACGTTGCAAGAGCATCTGCCATCCGGTTTTCATCTCGAGGGATATGATGAAACTCAACCTTTGTAAAGAAAGTTGAAATCCTCCTTGCATAATCTATATATGGTATCAAACCGGGTTGATTCGTCTCCCATTCACCTTTGATCTGATTCACAACCAAATTCGAATCTCCAAAGACATCTAAATGCTTGATTCTGAGATGAATGGCCTCTTCAAGCCCCATAACGCAAGCTTCATACTCTGCCATATTGTTTGTACACTTGAAAGTCAATCTATCTGTAAATGGAAAATGTGTGTCTTGAGGAGTAATGATTAATGCCCCAATGCCATTACTATACTGATTAACAGCTCCATCAAATACCATGCCCCAACTGGAACCTGGTTCTGGCCCTTCTTCAAGCATTGCTTCATCACAATCTTTCATTTTCAAGTACAAAATCTCTTCATCAGGAAAATCATATTGCACTGACTGGTAATCTTCAATTGGTTGGTGAGCCAAATGGTCAGCTAAGACACTACCTTTGATCTCTTTCTGAGATCAGTATTCGATATCATACTCTGATAGCAACATCTGCCAATGGGAAATCCTCCCACTTAAAGCAGGCTTCTCAAATATATACTTGATTGGATCCATTTTGGATATCAACCAAGTTGTATGATTCAACATGTACTGGCACAGACGCTTAGCAGCCCAAGCCAATGCGCAACAAGTCTTCTCTAGCATAGAATACTGAGTCTCACAGTCGGTGAACTTCTTACTGAGGTAGTAAATTGCAAATTCTTTCTTTCCAGTCTCATCTTGCTGACCTAGAACACAACCCATACTATCTTCAAGAACAATCAAATACATGATCAATGGTCTTCCTTCAACAGGTGGAGACAAAATTGGAGGCTCAAGCAGATATTCCTTGATACTGTCAAAAGCTTTCTGGCAATCTTCGGTCCAATCACAAGACTGGACTTTCCAAAGAAGCTTGAATATAGGCGCACATGTGGCAGTCATGTGTGAAATGAATCTTGAGATATAATTCAAATGACCGAGAAAACCTCTGACTTGCTTCTTAGTTTTGGGCGCAGGCATCTCTTGTATTTCTTTGACCTTGGCAGGATCAACTTCAATACCCTTCTTGCTGACAATACAACTTACCAGAACTAACACCAAAAGTACACTTATTGGGATTCAGGCGGAGTTTATACTTCCTCAAACGCTGGAATAACTTCAACAAATTCTCAACATGTTCCTCTTCATTAATTGATTTAGCAATCATATCATCAACATAGACTTCGATCTCTTTATGCATCATATCATGAAAAAGAGTAGTCATAGCTCTCTCGTAAGGTGCACTAACATTCTTTAAACCGAAAGGCATCACTCTATAACAGAATGTTCCCTAAGGTGTAATGAATATGGTCTTCTCCATATCTTCGGGTGCCATCTTGATTTGATTATATATGGAAAATCCATCCATAAACGAAAAGACTATGAATTTAACGGTATTATCTAACAACATATCAATGTGTGGAAGAGGGAAATCATCTTTTGGACTGGCTTTATTCAAATCTCTATAATCAACACACATGCGGACTTGTCCATCTTTCTTTGGAACAGGCACAATATTGGCCACCCATTACGGATACTCAGCGGTCACAAGGAAACCGACATCAATCTGCTTCTGCACTTCTTCTTTGATCTTTACTGCCATATCAGGATGCGTTCTTCTCAACTTCTGCTTGACTGGCGGGCATTCTGGCTTTAACGGCAATCTATACTCCACTATCTCAGAATCCAAACCAGGCATGTCTTGATAGGACCAAGCAAACACATCTGAATATTCTCGGAGAAGATCAATCAACCCCTTTTTAACCTCTGGACACAGTCGAGACCCAATCTTGACTTCCTTCACATCATCTTTGGAACCCAAGTTGACTAGCTCAATCTGCTCTTCGAATGGCCGAATGGCTTTTCCTTCATGCTCAAGAAGACGATACAATTCATCACTCACTTCTTCATCACTTTCCTCCTCAGCCTCAAACACAAGGAATTCAAAATTTTGAGAAGGAGAAGGATCATTGTATTCAATGGGGTTAGAAACCACCCTACATAATGATTTGATATTTTGATTTTAGAGAAGTGATTTGCGACCAAACATTATGCAGATGAACAATTATATTGTTTATTTATGTTTTTTGTGATTACCATTTTCAGAATAAAGCAAAAAGTAAAAACAAAATATCATGGATGTGGATGAATAGAATTATATTTTATTGATGATCAAATTTGAAAATGCCAAACAATGTTCACTTCTCCCTTAGGCATAGGAGAAGGATTTTTGAAAACAAATAAAAGCAATTACTTAGATCGATGCATAATAACAGGAACATCAACAGCAGTCCAATTGTTGGAAGCCTTTCCATTCGTCACAAATTTTGTGCAGTCTTCCTCTTCGTCGTCCTCTAGCACAACAGCTAAGTGTTGTTCATTTCTATGAATGAACCCTCCGCTACGGAAGCTGAGTTGCATATCCTCTGATCTATCAGCAGACGAACCTTGCTGAAAACCCAGACCGGTCCTACTCTTGTTATCGGCGACCTCTAACACTCGCCCCCATTGGCCAACAATTCCTTCTTCAACAATCCTCCTTGCATCTTTCAATGAGGACATAGGTACCCCAACTCTCTTTTCAGCAGCAATAGATAAGGCTTGGAACGGAATTCCAGCCTCATCCTCAGCTTCAACATAAAAGGAAAGATGACAGGTGGATAACCAACAACGCCTTCTCCCGGCCAACAATGACTAATTTCCCGTTCTTGACAAATTTGAGTTTCTTATGCAATATGGAGGTAACAACTCATGCCTCATGGATCCATGGCCTTCCCAACAGACAGCTGTAGGCTGGGTGGATATCCATTACTTGAAAAGTAATTTGAAAATCACTCAGACTTATCTTCACTAGAAGGTCCACTTCACCAATCACTATTTTGCATGAACCGTCAAAAGCTTTAACGATCACACCACTATATCTCATAGGCGCTCCTTGATATGACAACTTTGACAATGTTGACTTCAGTATCACATTCGACGAAGATCCAGTGTCAACAAGAACATTGGATAAAGCGTCATCTTTGCAATTCATGGAGATATGCAAAGCCAAATTATGATTCCTACCCTCCTCAGTGAGTTCGTCATCACAGAAGCTAAGATTATTGCAAGCAGTGATGTTTGCCATGATATGATCAAACTGACCCATTGTAACATCATGTTCCACGAAAGCTTGCTCTAGAAATCTTTGCAGTGCTTTTCTGTGCGCTTCTGAATTCATCAATAGAGACAGTACTGAAATCTTTGAGGGGGTTTAAAGCAGCTGCTCCACCACATTAAACTCACTCTTCTTTATCAATCTGAGTACCTTATCATCATCGTTAGTCTTTAAATTGCTGGATTCACCAGACTGACGCTTTGAAGCACTAACTGGATTTATCGCATGCATTTCTACCTTCTTACCAACTGTTGAATCTTCCACATCTTTTGGGAACACCGACCCAAACACTCGACCACTGCGGGTCACCTTGGTAACATCAGCAATCCTCACGACATAATTGGTCGTAGGTAATGGAACCTCTTGACCATCCTTCACCATAGTTGCATTATACTGATAAGGAACAACCTTACTGGATACGTACGGGAATGGACCCGCCAACCGTATGACCAACGACGATACTGATCTTTGGCTGATACTGTAATTGTTGCTGCTATCATATTGAATCACCACTCTCTCGGGATTCTTAAACATGGGAACAATTACATTGACACCATCATCTATGTGTCGGAATTGAACAATCTGAATCATACCCTCATCCATCGATCGCTGGATCTCTCTTTTCACAATCTCACAACCTCTTGAATTAACACTGTAGATAGCACAACCATCATGGTCATGCTCACAATCTCTCACCAAGAAAATATCCTTATGCATCGTCACCAAGGACCTTCTTATGAAGCGTACATCAAATACCTTGAACTCCCATGGACAACTTTTTACCATATTAACTGATGAATTTCCATGGGCAGGCAGTGGGGTTGCTTTAACATTCGGTGCACGGTCCTCAAAGGACACCATTCGACTCTTAACCAGCTTTTGAACTTCATACTTGAGTGGATAGCAGTTCTCTATATCATGTCCGGGTGCTCCTTGATGAAAAACACAACGGAGATCTGGTTTGTACCACCATGTAAGTGGTTCAGGAATTTGCGGAGGGTTTCTTGGTTGGAGTAGGTTCTTGAGAACCAACAATGGGTAAAGCTCTGCATATGTTATCGGAATCGGGTCAAAAGAGACCTTTTTCCTTTCAAATTTTGTTGTTGATGGTTGTTCGTATTGTTGTTGTTGTAGGTGTTTGTTCGTTGTTGTGGTTGTTGTTGTTGACATTGTTGTTGTTGAACTGGTGTTGACTGACTGGATGAAAACGCAGGAATAACCGAAGATACTTGATGATGATGCTGACGGGATGGTTGATTTCTTCTGATCTTAGGCCTTCTCTGCCTCCCACTGGAAATTGCATTGGTTTCATTATCCTTCTTCTTGCCAAAACTGTTGTCGTATCTCTTGTTGGACGATACTTCCTCCTTAGACAACCGTCCTTCTCGGACACCTTCTTCTAGCCTCATCCCCATATTTACCATTTCGGTAAAATCACTGGGGGCACTAGCGATCATCTTCTCATAGTAAAATGAGCTAAGGGTCTTCAGAAATTTTTTGGTCATCTCCTTTTCCTCTAAAGGAGGGTTGATATGAGCAGCGAGTTCTCTCCACCTCTGCGCATACTTCTTGAATGTCTCCTTGTCCTTGTGAGACAGTGATCTCAACTGATCTCGATCGGAAGCCATATCAACATTGTACTTATACTGCTTTACAAATGCTTTCCCCAAATCGTTGAAAGTGCGGATGCTCGCACTATCCAACCCCATATACCATCTTAATGCAGCGCCAGTCAGTCTGTCTTGAAAGTAGTGGATCAACAGCTGATCATTGTCTGTTTGAGTAGACATTTTGCGGGCATACATCACCAAATGACTGAGCAAACATGTGTTTCCTTTGTACTTTTCAAAGGCAGACACTTTGAATTTCACTGGAATCTTCACATTCGGCACTAGACATAATTCAACAACACTCTTTCCAAATAGATCCTTACCTCTCAAAGTCTTCAACTCCTTGCGCAACTCAAGAAATTGATATTTAATTTCATCCATCTTCTCATATACGTCCGGGCCCTCAGATGGATCAAAATGATAAATGGTGTCCTCCACACGAGGTAAGGTATGCATGACATGCGGTGGTACAGATATGACCGGGCTAGATGCCAGTATAGAAGCAAATGTAGGCGTAAAAACTTCAGGCACGAAGTTTAGAGGCATTCGCCACGGGAATTCGGCAGGCATGGCAGGTGCAAAATGAGCAGCAGTTGCGGGAACAGTAGAGGTAGCTACCTCTGAAATAACAGTCCTTTGAGGAGGAGGACTTGCGGGCATTGGAGAAGACTAGCTATGTGTAGCTAGAACTAACTCCATCATGTCAGTCAGGCGGGCGATCTCCTCTTTCAAATCTCTATTCTCTTGCTCAAGATGTTCCATGATTTTGGAGTAATTGGCGCGAGTATTGTACCGATGGCAGTTGCGGGAACAATAGAGGTAGCTACCTCTGAAATAATAGTCCTTTGAGGAGAAGGAGTTGTGGGCGTTGGAGAAGACTGGCTATGTGCAGTTAGAACTGACTCCATCATGACAGTCAGGTGGGCCATCTCCTTATTCAAATCTCTATTCTC
This sequence comes from Lathyrus oleraceus, assembly GCF_024323335.1. Classification (NCBI taxonomy): domain Eukaryota; kingdom Viridiplantae; phylum Streptophyta; class Magnoliopsida; order Fabales; family Fabaceae; genus Lathyrus; species Lathyrus oleraceus. The sequence continues at coordinate 424,150,976 of NC_066581.1, forward strand.
TTGATCAAGATGTTCCATGATTCTGGAGTGATTGGCGCGAGTATTGTATCGATGAGTCAGCTTGGCTGAAGCACAGGAGAAACACCAATGAGACATCTGGCGAAAGAGAAACCTGCTTATGCAAATGATGCATGAAATGCGATGTTTGATTATTTTTATTTTCAAAGAACTTATTATATTATTTGCAAATATGTATATATATATATATAACAACACTTACAACAATTTGATATGACCAAAAAAAATCTCTTTTATTTATATAATTGGAAGGATTACACTGAGTACAATTTCAGAAACCAAATGAAAAATACAAGAGAAAAGGAGACTAGTCATCCTAAGGATCCCTAACAACAGCGTCATAAGATCTAGTTGTAGGCACGTACTTCCTTCGAATGCGTCGGATCTCGGTCTCAAAAGAAGCCTTCATCTGAGTCTTCTCGAGGACAAGTTGGTCAACAATCTTCTTCCAAGAAATGGAAGGCTGAGGCATGCTAGAAGATGAAACCACCGACTCTCTCTGTCTCTTTGTCACTCGGTCTTCATGTAGCTCAATAAGTGCATCTTTGTCCTTAGACTCAAGCTGCAACTCCTCATGCTTTTTGCTCAAAGCATGTAACTGCTCTTCCCACATGTCCTTCTCTCGCTTCATATTGGCGAATGCGTCTTCCAACTCCTCTACATCTTGGTTAGGGAGAGTAATGGCTCAGCCACAACCATAGACATAGGTCTCTCGCAAGGATAAGGCATCTTCAATTCCAAAGCTTATTTCTTCACCCAAAGGGTGTAAGCTTCCAAAGCTACACAATTGCACGGACCAAGCTCGGATCTTCCTTTCCTATGCACATTACGCCAAGCATGCATAATCTTATGCTTCAAATGTTGGGGATCTTTACCCTCTTGATAGAAAAGACCTTCTAACAACATGTTATTAGGTTTGTAGCTTCCTTGATGAGGAAATCAGATGGAAACCCAAACAATCCTCCTTTCTTCAACCAATGAGACTCTATCTTAGACTTCTTCAAGTGAAGAGCTTCAGCTATAAGATGAGATCTGGGAATCTCTTCCAATCCACTAAATGACACTTTGCTAGAAACAGGTATCCCTAAGAGATGGGCATACTCCTCCAACGTAGGCACAAGCTGATAATCAGGAAAAGTGAAGCAACGGTAGAAAGGATCATAGAACTGCACTAACACGCTTAAAAGTCCTTCCACTACATCAGCAGAAAAGATAGACAGAAGCTTCCCATGACGTTGCTTGAAGTCCAAGGGATATAATACAAAAGATGCTAACTTCCTTAACTCTTTCAAGTCGGGACATCTGAAACTATACTTCTTAGTGTTCCTTCGTCCACAATCCATGGTCTAAAAATATTTGCAAATAACACCTCAATTCCTTGAAATTTTCGTGTGATGAATGTTATGATGCGCATAAATGCATGAATGCAACAATCATATATAAGGGATCACACACAAAGCAGACAAGACTTGCGGGGTCTTCCTTGTCATTGTCAAGATCAATCATCCATTTTGGTGGATTATGGTTTACACCTTATCAACACCCAAGTTCCATTGATATTGACAAGACTTGATTGGATCAACCAAGAATCAAGGGTTTATTGTAAATCGCGAGCATGGAGTCTGGTTAAGAACCACCCCAAAGGAGTGAACTAAGGATAAAAACATGTAGGTCATGTTCTAAAAAGTTCCCAGAGTCTTAATTCCATCTATTGGATATTACAGGTTAGGATGACAGACTCATCAACCCATAATATACTCAAGAGAAACTCGTCTGAGTATAGTATCATGTAACAACTGTTATCAAGTCTACACTTGAACAGTCTTCGCACTACGTCCTAAATAGGCAAAGAGGGGTTAAATGTTCTACGGTCCTCAGCTTCTCGGACCCCAAATTAAAGATAGTAATGCCTAACCATAAATACTTGTGTGACATTTCCAAATCCAAAAGTGTATCCACTAAGTGAATGGGACTCAAGCCAACTTGTTAAGGACTACTCCACACAAGTCGAACATGACTATACCATCCTCCTATCTTAATTGCACTCAAGTTCGGGTTAGAACTTATCTCACCACTCAGAGATCACCAAGCACAACAAGCAGATTATATCATACAAACAAATATACATACATCAATTATACAATTATATACACACAAAAAAGTAGGCTAAACCCACTGGAGACTACTCCCCAGCAGAGTCACCACTTAATTTTTGTAGCGGTAAATTCATGATCGTCAAGCTATGGATAAGCTAGACATCAAATAACAAGAGTCACCATCGTGCTTTTATTGTTTCCAAGAGAAAAGGTAAAAGTACGAACAAAACCCAAAAATATCAAATGAAAACTAATAAAATGCCAGAGATTATAGGTAAGGGGGTTGGTTACACAGAGGGAAGGTGTTAGCACCCAAAGTGTCCTAGGTACTCCTAGGGAGCCCTTTCTAGTGTGCATATGTATTTTTTACAAATTGATGTTTACAAACAAATAGAATGGGGGGATGAGAAAAGAATTCATTAATTATATTTTTGTGTTTGACAAGACCTTCGGACTTGTGCCTACGTACCAACATAAAAATGAGGGATCAAAACCTCGTAGTTCGTGGTATCAATTTCAATGTGGATGCATTGCTTTTAACAAAATTTAAGTTTGAAAGGCACAAAGACCTAAAAATGGTTTGGATGAGTTAGTTCTTTTTGGCTTTTGAAAATTTTAAGTCAAGTATAGTTAAGTTTATTTACAAATTTGATTAAGAAAATGAGTTTGAAAATGCAATGGCTTAAGGCCAACGTTTCTAGTTTGCAATATGGTCTAAGTTTGGAAAAGAGAAGCACAAACAAAGAAGTTTTTAAAAGGAGGGAGAGATTTTTAAACTAAATAAGTGGGGGGAGATGAAGAGACGAATCCTAAGCATAAATTTAAAAGTTGGGAGTTGAAAAGATCTGACCGATGGGCTACAATCCAATAGACAAGAATGTCATATAGAAACCCAAATTCCCTTGGACATTAGAATCAAGAAATGCACAAAATATCAACTTGAAGAGCAAGGCATCAAATAAAGATAGCCATATCCAAGCTTAGCAACTCCATGATCTTCTTCAAATTTGCACATGGAGCAGATGAATTCCATAATGCCACAAGTCACAGGTTCAAAATAATAGCTTCACAATGATCATGTTGCAAATGAGCTCAAAATGGATCTCTAATGATGTATCAGATGAAGTTTCAAATCATAACGACTTGGTTACATGAAAGTTGGCATTGGCCAAGTCCTTTGCTTAGGGAGTGTTGCCTAAATTCTAAGTCCAATTGTCTCAGATCAAACCAACAGTCCACACAAGATATTTTTTAGGGTTTTTGTTCTTATTATGTACATTAATGGTCAAAGACCACACAATCAAACACAATATACACAAACAAAATATATCACACAAATATGGTCCAAGTGGAAAAAGTGAAAATGACATTAACGTAAACAATTAGAATGGTATGAATAATGGCAAATGAATAAGACTAAAAAAATAAAGTACATTGAAGTAAATGACTTGAAATTAAATGCTAGTTGTTAATGAGTTAGAAGTTAGTATTGCTTTTGCTTTTTTTTGTTTAAGTCACTCTTTGGAGAACACTCAACCCACTCATCACAAGCATGATTCCTTGAACCAAGACATCTTCCAAAGGAGGGAAAAAGGCCAAGTTTCCACACAATACCATAAAATAGGGGAGACTTACAATCTCACTAACTAGAATTTTATGCCTTTTATATCAAAATTTAGAGCTATGTTAAGCAATCGTAATTGGACTTATGTAGAAGTCACAACTATTTAAGGCCGGGCAATAGAATTTTGGTGTTAATGCATGTTAGAGACATAGTATAATGGACTATGCTCATGAAACATACCACACACAAAAGAATATGCAAAAGTGGTGGCCTAATCTCATCCATACTCATGTTGATTTTGCAATCAACTAGCCTTAGGATATAGAGATATCATAGGACCATGACATGAATGCGTAAAGAAGGGAAATGAGATGAAGAGGGAGGGGAGATAGATGAAACTCAAATTGGACAAAGGAGGACTTTTACCAAATTAAGATCATTCATTCATTTTGGGAGATGGAACATACATTCCATCAATCCCCTAAATCCGATTATCTCAACCTAGCAAAGTCAAATCAACCTTGACCAAGGCCTAACAACACAAGTCAAACTTACAAAACCAATCAAAATGGCTCAACACAATTATTTGGCGTTTATTCAATTAAAAATACTAAAAATAATGCATTAATTTAAATATGGTTGGTCAATTTCCTAAAACCTCATCAAAACACCAAAGAAATGGCCATGAGATTTATCATAGGTTAAACAAGGTCAAAGGACCTTGGAGAAAAAATTTCAGAATTTTTGGAAACTTAAAAGTATTTTTAAACAATTAAAAATAATCATAAAATCAATTAAATCATGAAAAATATTAATAATGATCCAAAAAATAATTTTAACTCAAAATATGAAAGAAGATTTTGTTTAAATTTTTTTGGTGAAACTCTCATATTTTTTGGGCCAATATTAAAATTAATATGAATGAATGAAAATCAAAGGAATAAAATGAAAATCAGAAAATACAAAAAAATGTGGACCACTTGATCTCCCTCATTAATTGAGGTGGCAGATCAAGTGGACACAAACGCGCGTTCTATGATGGAACTTAGTCAGCGCGCCACACAAGTAGTAATAAAAACCAACGTCTGTGATTAAAACATTTTAAACGAAATCAATGGCTTTGAACTATGCCACATCACTGCCAGAGCCAAAGGCCGGTCACCTTCTCAGGCGAACCTCGCCGGACTGGTTCAATCATCACCATGATTAAAATGAAAAAGGAGGACATGATCTGAAAGAAAAAATGGCATAGAGCACGAATCTAACCTCAATTTTAACTAACTCCAAATACATAGAAAGATATGAGGAGTTGAATTTTAAGGTGTGTCAACTGAGTTGCTTCGATTTGACCTCAAAGCAACTCAATCTTCTTACCTACATTGGTAGGACTTCAGACAACCGGCGAGCACTATCTGGATTCACCACAGGCATATCAACCTTCTTACTGACCGCAACCTCTTCTACTTCCTTCGGAAAGACCGGACTGAAGACACGACCACTATGCGTCACCTTTGCTATATCAGCTATATTTACAACAGAATTTGTCGTAGGCAATGGAAACTCTTGACCATTCTCTACCATGGTGGCATTATACTAATAAGGAACAGCTTTATTGGATGCATACGGGACGGGACCCGCTAACCATATTACTAACAACGATACCGATCTATTGACGTTGTTGTTGCTGCTACTATCAAATTGAATTACTACCCACCCAGGGGTCTTAAACACCGGAATAATTAGATTGACATCATCACCCAAGTGACAGGACTGGAAAATTTGAATAATCGCTTCGTCCATTAACCTCTGAATATCCCTCTTGACAATGACACATCCTCGAGGGTTCACACTGCAGATTGCACAACCATCATGGTCGTGCTTACATTCACTAACCAGACAAATATCCTTATGCATCGTCACTAAGGACCTTCTGATAAAGCGGACATCATAAATCTTCAACTCCCCAAGACAACCATCTACCATGTTGGCTGAAGTATTACCATGAGCGGGCAATGGATTAGCTTTTACATTCGGCGCACGATCCTCAAAGGACACCATCCCACTTTTTAAAAGCTTATGTACCTCATACTTCAAAGGATAACAGTTCTTAATATCATGGTCGGGAGCTCCTTGATGAAAGTCACTGCGGAGTTTAGGCTTGAACCACCATGGAAGTGGCTCGGGAATTTGAGGTGGATTTCTTGGTTTAAGTAGGTTCTTGAGAACCAAAGATGGGTAGAGTTCGGCGTATAACATAGGAATAGGGTCAAAAGAGACGTTCTTCCTCTCAAAGTTTTGTTGTTGACTATTGTTGTTGTTGCTGTTGTAGTTGGTTCTTTGCTACGGTTGTTGTTGGCATTGTTGTTGAATTGACACTGATTGATTGTTGGAATTATTTGAAAATACTGGAATTACTTATGAAACTTGATGTTGATGTCGACTCGGTTGCGGGTTTCTTCTGACATGAGGCCTCCTCTGCCTCCCTACAAATACTGAGTTGGTTTCCCCTTCCTTCCTTTTGGAAAAACCACTTCCATACTTCTTACTGGACGAAACCTCTTCCTTAGACAGACGTCCCTCACGGACTCCTTCCTCTAACCTCATCCCCATGTGTTACCATCTCGGTAAAGTCACTGGGGGCACTGGAAATCATGCGTTTGTAATAAAACGAACTCAGGGTCTTTAGGAAAATCTTCGTCATCTCCTTCTCTTCCAATGGAGGATTAATCTGAGTAGCAAGTTCCCTCCATCTTTAAGCATATTATTTGAATTTTTCTTTCTCCTTTTAAGATATAGACCTCAGCTAGTCTCTACCAGGCTCCATGTCCACATTATACTTGTACTGCTTAACAAAAGCTTCACCCAAATCATTGAAGGTGAGAACACTTGCCCTGTCTAGCCCCATATACCATCTTAGAGCAGCACCAGTCAAACTATCTTGAAAGTAGTGAACCAGTAACTGATCATTATCAGTTTGAGTTGACATATTTATGGCGTACATAGAGGTGGCACAGACATGACCGGGCTAGATGTCGGCATAGAAGCAAAGGTAGGCGCAAACCCTTTAGGCATGAAATTTGGTGGCATCCCCCACAGGAATCCAGCAGGCATAGTTGGACCGGATTGAGTAGCAGCAACGGGCATGGTTGAGGTAGCAACCTCAGAGATGACAGTCCTCTGGGGAGGAGTTGCAGGAGTTGGTGAAGACTGATTCTACGTAGCAGAACAGACTCCATCATGGCGGTCAGCCGAGCAATCTTATCCTTCAGTTCTCTGTTCTCTTGTTCCAAATGCTCCATAATTATGGGTTGATTGGCGCGAGTGTTGTATCGGCGAGTCAGCTTAGCTGAAGCATAGTAGAATAACCGATAAGACATCTGGTAGAAGAAAACCACATATGAAAATGATGCATGAAATTCAATGATTTTGTTTATTCTATTTCAAGGAACATACAAAGTTCTATTTCCAAATATTAAATAATAACAATAGTAACAATTTGGTTTACCATAAAAATCACTTTTATTCATATAATTTGGAAGGATTACACTGAGTATAATTTTAGAAACCAAAATACAAATACAAGAGAAAAGGAAACTAGTCATCCTAAGGATCCCCTAACAATAGTGTCAGATGATCTGGCTGCTGGTGCGTACTTCCTTCGGATGCGTCGAATCTCATACTCAAAAGATGTTTTCATCTAAGCCTTCTCAAGGACAAGCTGGTCAACAATCTTCTTCCAAGCATCGGAAGGCTGAGGCATACTAGAGGAAGATGAACCCTCTGTCTCTCTCTGTCTCTTCACTACTCGGTCTTCAAGAAGTTTGAAATTCTGGTATCAGATATGAGATGTCGAAGGTAATGTCACGACACTAATATCTGAGCAATACAAACAGGATAAAAGATAAAGAACAGTAATGCAAGAGACACAAACAATTGTTAACCCAGTTCGATGCAAACTCACCTACGTCTGGGGGCTACCAAGCCAGGAAGGAAATCCACTAAACAGAATCAGTTCAAAGACTCTCAGTAAACAACATTAAGTTACAGTCTTTTCACCTATTCTCTACCTGTGTGACTTCTACCTAAGAACTCTTAGATATGAGATCCTACTCACTCCCCCTCAATCACAACAGTGATATAAAACAAGAATTACAATGAAAAGACACTCTTCAAAGACACATACTTGATCTTGCTTAAAAGCTTTAATCAAGTAAACACACACTCATGCTTCAAAGCTTAGAGTGGACAAATTACAACTCAAAAATCAGTCCAATTCAATCATCTATGGATGAATGAATGGCTTACAATACACACGACCACACAATACTACAACCCTTATTCTCTCTCAATATTTCATTCGTTATTTCTTGTGTATAAAACCAGGTTTTCCATGTCCTTTATATAGAAGCATTTGGCTAGGCTTGGACATCACAAAACCCTAAAACTATTTTCCATTCATATCTTCTCATGACAGCTGATTATATCTCGCTGGAAAATAATTCAATCTGGCTGAAATTATTGATTGAGGGTGCGTTCAATCATCTCTTCAACCATAGATAGATTAGCATAAAAAACGCAATCACACAATACATAACATTCATACTGAATGTTCTGTATATATATGTCATGACATCGGGTCTGTCATCTCAGTAAAATCCTACACATTCACATTTAAAACACCCTGCTGGTACATAATATCTTATGTCAAGACAACACTTGCGACAACTTGTGAACACTCTAGGTTTTACCAAAATTGTTGCCAACACATAGAACCAACAAACTCCCCCATTGGCAAATTTTGGCTAAAACATACATCAGACCATTTGTTCACAAGAGTTCAATAAAAACACATCAGCAGTTTACCAGCAGAAGTAATAAAACACATATTTACTAGCTATAATAGCAACTAGTAAACACATATTAAACACATATATGTGCTTCTTCTCCCCCTAAGTCTGTTCAACACATAAATCTCCTTCAACAACACCTGTAACATCCATCAACCCATCTGACATCACCTGTACTACACAAAACATCCTTTTCAACATCATATGTCATCTGTTTATAGCCTAGCTACTTCATAGCACATATTAACTGCAGCTCTCCTTTAGCTACTTCTCCCCCTTTTTAGTCAAAATAGACCAAAGAGACCAATGAGACAAAATAAATGTCTATTAGTTAAAGAGAATGTCACATAGAATGTTAAAACTTATTGTCAGGTGTTACAGAACCACAAATAAACACAGCTATATAAGTTGAGGTAAAATCCATAGACATCAAAGAGAACCCAAAAATTATATCAAGGCATCAAAACAAGACTGCCAAAAAACACCATCAGAACATCCAGAACATCCAGAACAGCACATCATCATAAAAGTGGGGAGCAATCTTCAACAACACTCAGTCATAGGAGCTAGCATCTTCACCAGCTTCAGAACCAGAACTGCCACTTGATTTATCTTGAGATTCAGACCTCTCACTAGAGGTGTGGGCTTCTATTTCCTTGGCTTGTCCAACATTATCTCTATCAGCTTGCTCTAAGCTATCAATCAGAACCTCCAGAGCTTCTTTCCTGGCTTTAGCCACCCTTATCCCAGTCTCCAATTCCTTACAGGTCTCTTTCAGTTCAACAATTAGACCACCTTGAGAGGCTGGCTTCTTCACATCAGATGTCATGACAATGTCATTGAAATGACTGCCTTTAAATAATTTGTAATGAACTAACAGGGGAGGTTTTCTTCTACTAGGGATATCACTTGTGCTCAGAATTCCAGGTTGCTGGCTCAGGATTATCCTACAAATCATTGAGGGAAAAGCTATGGGCAGCTTCACTGCAGTTGTAGAAGCATGTTTGACAATTTGTTCAAACATGAATCTACCATAATCAAAATTAAGCTTGGTTCCAATAGCAAATATGAGCCTTCCAAGAGAATTTGAGATTGTAGAGATGTGATTTGTTGGTACCCAGTTTGCTGACCCTATCTTGTGCAAGATAGCATATTTCACAGTTAGTTTTCCAGCAGGGAGATGCTTCTTGCTAGGCCACTCCTTGACCTGTCCAGCAGTTATTTCCCTTCATACCTCATTGTCTATGGCCTCTAGTTCACAAGCACCTTCTGTTCCTCTTCCTAGGAACTTATTAATCACAGTTGGAGAAAACTTCACACATTTTCCTCTAATAAGCACCTTACAAAACTCTTTGTTGTTCTTATCAACAATGTCCTCAGGGATGTTCACCACAAATTCTTTAACAAGACCTTCAAAACACTGAGATAACCCACTAACAGTTTTCATTAATCCAGCAGACTTAATCAGGTCCATGACCTCTTTAACCTCCACAACATCGTTGCCCAATTCTCTTTCCACAACCACTCTCCTTTTGATTACAAACTTCCATTTTGCTGCTCCATCTTCAAGATGGAAGGAAATATTATCCAAGTGTACAGCAACAACCTTTGCAGGGGATTTTATAACAGTTGACCTTTTGACAGGAGAGATGTCAGGGACATCATCTTCAACATCTTCATCTGAGTCAGAACTTTCTCTTACTTTTCTCTTCTTTACCTCCACTTTACTCCAAGACTTTGAGGGGCCTACAGCAGTACCCTTCTTAGCAGTTTTGGCTGTCATCATCTCAGCCACAGACCTACCCTTTCTGGTCTTCATCCTCTTAGCAACACTTGGCTTCAAGTGATGAAGCAAGCTATCATCTTCATCATCTGAGCTCTCATCTTCCAAGTCAATCACCTTCTTAGCAGAGTCATGCTTCTTAGACTGAGAAGCATCTACAAATTTCTTACAAGGCAAGGTTTGCCCTAAAGAGCATAATCCTTCAGCAGCTATATCTTTTTCAGACCTAGATGACTCATCATCTTTCTCATTGTGAGGTCCAACCTCAGGAGAGGGGTCTCTTCTCGATAGAGGAGTAGAAACTCCCTTTACTGAGTGTCCTTCATTAAGGATCCTCGTGACAAGATTTCTAATGACACGATCAATATGATGCATGTCATCCTTAGAGCTAGGGTTACTAGAATTGTTACCTTGAGTATATCTTGCAGTGGAGGATGAACCAGGAGCGTCGTCTGGGATGACTGACAGGGGAATCACTTCCAACATGTCTTCATTAAGAAAGTACATAGAGGGTGTTCTAGCTTTGTGCGCAAGTTTGGTGTTTTTAGAACCAGAAGGTGAAGGATGTTGTGACATCTTGTTGATCTTGTGGAACGGTTTCTGTTACCCTAGAAGAGAAGGTTGATGAAGTTGAAGGAAGGTGGAAGTGTTTGAGCATAGGTTGCATGTGAAAATGCTATAGATGGAAGTTCCAATACTAGGTGATGATTTACCATAAATGGGGCACTTTCTTTTAAGTGGGCAGACAATTTTTTTATTACCTTTTCCGCTCCAAATTAATTGCTATAAATTCTCATAGATACAAATCCCTAATTACCCTCTTATACATTCAAATTGATTAGCATCCAAAGCCTTTGTAAATATATCAGCTAATTGTATTTCAGTAGTAACATGCTTCAGGGCTATGATTTTCTCTTCCACTAGTTCTCTAATAAAATGATGACGAATATCAATGTGTTTTGTCCTGCTGTGCCGAATAGGATTCTTAGAAATATTTATAGCACTCAGGTTGTCACAGTACAATGCATGACATCTTGCGTGACATTGTATTCAGTCAGCATCTGTTTCATCCAAACCAGTTGAGCACAACTACTTCCAGCTGCTATGTATTCAGCTTCAGCAGTGGATATAGACACGCAATTTTGTTTCTTACTAAACCATGATATTAAGTTGTTCCCCAAAAAGAAACATCCTCCTGATGTGCTTTTCCTATCATCAGCACTTCCAGCCCAGTCAGCATCACAGTATCCAATCAACATAGATCCAGATCCATGAGTATACAACATCCCATAGTCACTGGTGCCATTGACATATTTCAGTATCCTTTTCACTTGGTTTATGTGACTGACTTTTGGTTCAGCTTTATATCTAGCACAAAAACCTACATCAAAAGAAATGTCAGGTCTGCTTGCTGTGAGATATAGCAGACTTCCTATCATGCTTCTGTAAAGACTTTGATCTACACTAACACCATTTTCATCGTTGGAGACTTTCAGATGTGTAGGAGCAGGTGTCCTTTTATGACTTGCATTCTCCATGCCAAACTTCTTAACAATGTTTTTGGCATATTTGCTTTGAGATAGAAAGATAGAATCTTCCATCTGCTTGACTTGTAGCCCAAGAAAATAGGTCAGCTCTCCAACAAGGCTCATTTCAAATTCAGACTGCATTTGTTTAACAAAATCTTTTACCATCTGATCTGACATCCCACCAAACACAATATCATCCATATATATTTGAGCCTCCATGAGTTTTCCTCCTTCATTCTTAACAAATAGGGTCTTGTCAATGCCTCCCTTCCTGTATCCATTGTTAATGAGGAACACTGTGAGTCTATCATACCAAGCCCTAGGAGCTTGTTTCAAACCATAAAGGGCTTTCCTCAGCTTATACACATGCTTTGGAAGATTTGGATCTGTAAACCCTTTAGGTTGTTCAACATACACTTCCTCATTTAAGTAGCCATTCAAGAAGGCACTTTTTACATCCATTTGGAATAGTTTAAACTTCAGAATACATGCCACTCCAAGCAATAGTCTAATGGACTCAAGGCGAGCTACAGGGGCAAATGTTTCATCAAAGTCCACTCCTTCAACTTGAGTGTATCCTTGTGCTACTAATCTTACTTTATTTTAGTAACCACCCCTTGTTCATCAGATTTATTCTTGTAAACCCACTTTGTTCCAATGACATTTATTCCTTCAGGTCTTGGAACCAGTTCCCATACTTCATTTCTTTTGAATTGGCCTAACTCTTCCTGCATGGCATTGATCCAGAATTCATCAGTAAAGGCTTCCTTGACATTCCTAGGCTCAATCTTGGACACAAAACAACCATGTGAGATCACTTCCCTTGATCTAGTTGTGACCCCTTTATTTAGGTCTCCTATAATGAGATCTTTAGGATGATCCTTCTGAATTCTGATAGAGGGTCCCTTATTAATTTTGTCAACTTCAGGTTCAGCTTGAGTGAGTTCACTCTCATTACTTTTGTCTGGGAAATCAGCTGGGGGATCATTTAGGAATGTCTCAACATCGTCTGTGACATCAGTCTGCTGATCATCAACCACAACATTGATAGATTCCATCATTACTTTTGTTCTGGAATTAAAGACTCTAAATGCTCTACTGTTTGTTGAGTAGCCCAAAAATATTCCTTCATCACTCTTGGAATCCATCTTCCTTCTTTGTTCACGATCAATCAAGATATAACATTTACTACCAAACACATGAAAGTATTTGACTGTAGGTCTTCTCCTTTTCCAGACTTCATATAAAGTAGTAGGAGTCCCTTTCTTTAAGGTTACTCTGTTGTGAACATAGCAGGCTGTATTCATAGCTTCAGCCCAGATGTGGTAGGGCAATTTCTTAGCATGAATCATAGCTCTGGCTGATTCTTGGAGAGTTCTATTTTTCCTTTCTACCACACCATTTTGCTGAGGAGTAATGGGGGATGAGAACTCATGACTAATTCCTTCTGATGCACAGAATCCAGCAAATTTGATGTTCTCAAATTCCTTCCCATGATCACTTCTTTTTCTCTTTGATTCTTGATAACCTGACTTTCTTTTTCTCTTTGAAGTCTTAGACAAAGATCTTTGAAGACTTCAAATACATCAGATTTTTCTCTTATAAAATTGACCCATGTGTATCTAGAGAAGTCATCCACCACTACATAAGCATACTTCTTCCCACCAAGACTTTCCACCTGCATGAGTCCCATCAAGTCCATATGGAGAAGTTCCAGCACTCTGGAAGTGGTGTCATGTCTGAGCTTCTGATGTGACATCTTTGTCTATTTTCCAATCTGACACTCCCCACAAACTCTTCCTTCATCAATCTTCAAGTTTGGAATTCCTCTGACAGCTTCAATAGATATAATCCTCTTCATTCCTTTAAGATGAAGATGGCCCAATCTTTGATGCCATATCTTCACTTCTTTTTCTTTGGCTAGAGTACACATTGATGAACAATCAGTTTCTTGAGAACTCCACATATAGCAGTTGTCCTTAGACCTGACTCCTTTCATGATCACTTCATTTTCTTTATTAGTAATTAGACATTCAGTTTTTATGAAGTTTACAGTTAGACCTTGGTCACATAGTTGACTGATGCTTATTAGGTTTTCAGTCAATCCCTTAACAAGTAGGACATTTTCAAGGTTAGGGACTCCAAGGCAGTTTAACTTACCAATCCCCTTGATTTCACCCTTTGCTCCATCACAAAAGGTTACATAGCTGGTGGCATGAGGATGAAGGTCAGTTAGCAGGTTTTTGTTTCCAGTCATGTGTCTGGAGCACCCACTGTCAAAATACCAGTCTTCTTTGGTTGAAACTCTGAAGGAAGTGTGAGTTATCAGGTTTGTAACACCAGCCCTAGGAACCCATTGTTTTTTGTCGACAAGTATGTGATGTTTGGGTCTAGGTTGATGATGAGAAGGACTAGGATAGCCATACAACTTATAGTAGAATGGTTTTATGTGGCCAAATTTTCCACAGTAATGACATCTCCATCTTTGATGTTTCCATTTCTGATGTCTTCCCTTATGATGTTGTGACATATGATGTGACATCTTTGGTTTGCTACAAGTGTGACTGCACTCAGGTTTGGATTCATTAAACCCAATGCCAGACTTGTCTCCTGCCATTTGTCCAGTCTGGAGAATTTTGTCTAAGGTGTCAGATCCATTGTTTAGCATTCTGACATACTTTGTCATCTCATCCAGTTTGGAATTCAAGAACACTACTTCAGTCTTCAACTTAGAGATGGTTTCCAAGTGTTCTACCTTCTCATTCTCCAGTTGTGTTATCACTTTCTTCTGACTTTCAACTTGTTGACAGACTTCTTCACTTCCGTGACACAACTTTCTATAGGTAGTGGCTAACTCATCAAAGGTTACTTCATCATCACTTGAGTCTTCATCAGAACCCCATCTTCCAGTCAAGGCAATCACAAGATTTGCAGACTCTTCTGTTTCACTTTCATCAGACCAAGTAGCAGCAAGACTCTTCTTCTATTTCTTGAGGTAGGTCCCACATTCAGCTCTAATGTGTCCATACCCATCACATTCATGGCACCGAACTCCTCTTCCATCTTTGGAATTTTCATCAGATCTTGTTCTTCTTCCAACATTATTGGACTTACTGATGTCAGATGAGATGTTCTTGACATTAGACTTAGACCTTACATCCATCTTTTTCAGACGTTTGTTGAACTGTCTTCCCAGTAATGCTACATCATTTTCCAGATCTTCATCAATATCTTGACCACTTTTTTCCTCTCTCTCTTCAGTGTTTGACATGAAGGCTATGCTTTTGACTTTATTTTCAGATCCATCACACATTCCCAACTCAAATGTTTGGAGGGATCCAATTAGCTCATCAACTCTCATATTGGAAATGTCTTGAGACTCTTCCATGGCTGTCACTTTCATGGCAAATCTCTTAGGAAGTGACCTGAGTATTTTCCTCACTAGTTTTTCATCTGACATCTTCTCACCTAGGGCTCCTGAGGCATTAGCAATTTTAAGGATATTCATATGAAATTCATGAATGTTTTCATCTTCTTTCATCCTTAAATTTTCAAACTTGGTAGTGAGCAGCTGCAGTCTAGACATCTTCATTCTAGAGGTGCCTTCATGAGTGGTTTTGAGAATATTCCAAGCATCTTTAGCCACCTCACAGTTGTTTACCAATCTGAAGATATTCTTATCTACTCCATTGAATATATCATTTAATGCTTTAGAGTTCCCAAGGGATAGATCATCATCCTCCTTGGTCCATTGTTCCTCAGCCTTCTTATCAATTGTAGCTTCTCCTTCCTTAGTAATAACTGGATGTTCCCAGCCTGTTAAAACAACCTTTTAAGCCTTATTATCCAAAGATTTTAGGAAGGCTACCATTCAAGGTTTCTAGTAGTCATAGTTGGATCCATCCAGAATAGGTGGTCTGTGAATAGATCCTCCGTCTCTATCCATAGTACCAGAAAGTAACGTCCCTAGATCTCACCCAGAACCAGAGCAAGATGCCTGCTCTGATACCAATTGAAATTATGGTATCAGATATGAGATGTCGAAGGTAATGTCACGAGACTAATATCTGAACAATACAAACAGGATAAAAGATAAAGAACAGTAATGCAAGAGACACAAGCAATTGTTAACCCAGTTCGGTGCAAACTCACCTACGTCTTGGGGCTACCAAGCCAGGAAG
Organism: Lathyrus oleraceus; assembly: GCF_024323335.1. NCBI lineage: Eukaryota > Viridiplantae > Streptophyta > Magnoliopsida > Fabales > Fabaceae > Lathyrus > Lathyrus oleraceus. Next base: position 424,166,994 of record NC_066581.1, read on the forward strand.
GAAATCCACTAAACAGAATCAGTTCAAAGATTCTCAGTAAACAAGTTACAGTCTTTTCACCTAATCTCTACCCGTGTGACTTCTACCTAAGAACTCTTAGAAATGAGATCCTACTCACTCCCCCTCAATCACAGTAGTGATATAAAACAAGAATTAAAAAGAAAAGAAGACACTCTTCAAAGACACATACTTGATCTTTCTTAAAAGCTTCAATCAAGTAAACACACACTCATGCTTCAAAGCTTAGAGTGGACAAATTACTACTCAAAAATTAGTCCAATTCAATCACCTATGGGTGAATGAATGGCTTACAATACACACGACCGCACAAGACTAAAACCCTTATTCTCTCTCAATATTTCGTTTGTTATTTCTTGTGTATAAAACCAGGTTTTCCATGTCCTTTATATAGAAGCATTTGGCTGGGCTTGGACATCATAAAACCCTAAAACTATTTTCCATTCATATCTTCTCATGACAGTTGATTATATCTCGTTGGAAAATAATTCAATCTGGTTGTAATTACTGATTGAGGGCGCGTTCAATCATCTCTTCAATCATACATAGATTAGCATAAAAAATGCAATCACACAATACATAACATTCAGATTGAATGTTCTGTATATAGAGGTCATGACATCGGGTCTGACATCTCAGTAAAATCCTGCACATTCACATTTAAAACACCCTGCAGGTACATGATATCTTATGTCAAGACAACACTTCTGACGACTTGTGAACACTCTAGGTTTTACCAAAATTGCTGCCAACACACAGAACCAACAAAGTTCAATAAGTGCGTCTTTGTCCTTTGACTCAAGTTGCAACTCCTCATGCTTTCGGTTCAAATCATGGAACCACTCTTACCACATCTCTCTCTCTTGCTTCATCTTGGAGAGTACGTCTTCCAACTCCTCTATATCTTGGTTAGGGAGAGTTGATGGCTCAGCCATAACCAAAGACATAGGTCTTTCATAAGCGTACGACATCTTCAACTCCAAAGCTATTTTCTTCACCCAAGTAGTGTAAGCTTCCAAAGCTACACAGTTGAACGGACCAAGCTCAAATCTTCCTTTCCTATGCACTTTATGCCAAGCATGTATCATCTTCTTCTTCAAATGTTGGGTATATTTACCCTCTTTATAGAAAAGACCCTCTAAATGGGTGTTATTAGGTTTGTCTCTCAAGGGGAACCCAAGTTGACGACGAGCCAAAGCTGGGTTGTAGTTGATTCCTCCTTGTGTACCAATAAGAGGCACATTAGAGAATTCACCATAACTATCAATTATATCCAAGCTACTCAATGCAGATTCATAACAAATAATATCATCATTAGTGAGAGACACAAGTCTCTGAGACTACCATAGACATTGTTTGTTCTCTACGAAAGCATGCGTCTGAGGCAAGTGCGAAATAAACCACTTGTACAGGAGAGGAACACAACACACAATAGTCCCACCACCTTTCGAATTCCTCAAATGCAAAGAGAGGTACATATCACCCAATAGAGTATGTACAAGATTCCCAATCAAGAATATTTTAATGGCGTTAACATCAACAAAACTGTCATTGTTACGGAACAAAGCTAAACCATAGATGAGCAATACAAAGATGGCTTCAAAAGCATCCATACTACCCAGCTTGAGCAAAGACAATATCTTTACCAATGAGGAACTCAGAAGTCAACCCAAGAATACCTCCTTTCTTCACCAAATGAGCATCAACCTCGAATTTCTTCAGATGAAGAGCTTCAGCTATGAAATTAGATATGGGAGTCTCCTCCAATCCACTAAAAGGTACCTTGTCAGATGCGGGTATTCCAAAGAGATGGGCATCCTCCTCTAACGTAGGCACGAGTTGATAATCAGGAAAAGTGAAACACCGGTAGAGAGGATCATAAAACTGAACCAAAACACTCAGGAGTCCTTCAACCACATCAGCAGATAACACAGACAAAAGTTTCCCATGACTTTGCTTGAAATCCAATGGATCTAGTACAAAAGCTGATATTTTCCTTAGCTCTTTCAAATCAGGACATCTGAAATTGTACTTCTTAGTGTTCCTTCATCCACAAACCATGGTCTAAAAATATTTGCAAATAAGACCTCAGTTCCTTGAAATTTATTTTTCTGTGATGAATGCTATGATGTGCATGTATGCATGAATTCAATAATCACACACAAGGTATCACACTCAAGGAAAACACAAACAAAGGTCAAGGGATGGATCAAGTCATCATCAAGATCAATCATCCATTTTGGTGGATTATGGTTTTCACCTTATCAACACCCAAGTTCCATTGATTTTGATGAGACTTTATCGGATCAATCAAGAATCAAAGGGTTTATTGTGAGTCACGAGCATGGAGTCAAGTTAAGAACCATCCTAAAGGAGTGTACTAAGGATAAAAACCTATAGATCATGTCCTACAAAAGTTTCCAGAGTCTTAATCCCATCTATTGGATATTATAGGGTAGGATGACTGAATCATCAACCCATAATATTCTTAAGAGAAACTCATATGAGTGTAGTATCGTGTAACAATTGTTATCAGGTCTATACCTGAACAGCCTCCGCACCACGTCCTAAATAGGCTAAGTTGGGTTAAATGTTCTACGTTCCTCAGCTTCTCAGACCCCAAATCAGAGAAAGTAATGCCTAACCACAAATAACTTATGTGACATTAGTTACTACAAAGAGGTTTCCACTGAGTAGATGGGTCTCAAGCCAACTTGTTAAGGACTACTCCACATAAGTCGAACATGACTATACCACCCTCCTATCTTAATTGCTCTCAAGTTTGGGTTAGAACTTATCTCACCACTCACAGATCACCAAGCACAACAGACATATTATATCACACAAACAAGTATATAAACATCAAATATACAAAATATATACACATAAAAAAGTAGGCTAAACCCATTGAGGACTACTCCCCAACAGAGTCACCACTTAATTCCTATAGCGGTCAATTCATGACCATCAAGCTATGGATAAGCTTAACGTCAATAAAATAAAAGTCACCACCGCGCTTTTATTGTTTCCAAAGGAAAAGGGAAAAGTACAAATAAAACACCAAATATAAGAAGTTTTCAAATCAAAACTAATAAAATTCAAGAGATTAGAGGTAAGGGAGTTGGTTAAACATAGGGAAGGTGCTAGCACCCAAAGTATCCTAGGTACTCCTAGGGAGCCCTTTTTTATGTGTGCATATGTGTATGATATAAAAGATGTTTGAGAAAAATAGAATGTGGGGATGAGAACAGAATTCATTGATTATATATTTTTGTTTAACAAAAACTTCGGTCATGTGCCTACGTACCAACATAAAAATGAGGGATCAAAACCTCGTAGTTCGTGGTAAAAATTTAAAAGAAGTTTGTGAATTTCTTTTAATAAAAGTTTTAATAAGAAAATGGCACAAAATTCCCAAAATTTGAATGAATTTTTTAGTTCTTTTTGTATTTTGAAATTTTAAGTAAATATGATTAAATTTATTTACAAGTTTGATTTAAGAATAAGTTTGAAAATTCATTGGCATAAGGCCAAAGTTTCTAATCATTAACGCAAAGTCTAAGTTTGAAATCACAAGCAAAGAAAGTTTTGAAAAGAGGGAGAGATTTTGAAATTTTAAGAAAATAGGAGGAGATGAAGAGGCTATCCTAAGCACAAAATAAAAAGTTAAGAGTTGAAAAGATCTGACCAATGAGGATGCAATCCAACCGACAAGAATGTCATATAGAAACCCATTTTCGTTTGGACTTTAATCAAGCAATGATCAATAAGTAATGAGAAATATCCAGACATTATGAAGATCAAAGCATCAAATAAAGATAGCCACATCCAAGCAAGCAATCCAAAAGCTAGCAGTCTTCTTTGTCTTCTCATGTATCAAATGAAATATTACTTGATCAACTCCGAGCAAAGCATCAGACACAAGATCAAAATAATAATTAAACACAAAGACAGAGTAGCAGATGAACCCGAGAAATTCCCAAGCCTCGTCTCAGATGAAGGCACAGTTCAAAATAGCTCAGTCTTAAGATTTTGGCATTGGCCAAGTCCTTTTTGCACATGGAATATTGCCTAATCCTAAGTCCAAGAATTCAGATCAAGATCAACAGTCCACCAGATATTTTTTAGGGTTTTTATTATTATTAAGTATTTTAAGGTCCTAAAAGCACAAAGAAAGTCAAAACACATAAACAAATATATACAATCACAAGATATGACTCAAATGCGCAAAGTAAAAATTACAAACATAAACAAGTTAAATGAAATGTAAATGGCAATGAATGATAAATGACTGAAGTTTAATTACATAAAGTAAATGACTTAAAAGTAAAGCAATATTAACAAGAATTAGTCAAATGTTAGTCAAATGTTAGTCAAAGGTTAGTCAAGTGTTAGTGGTATTTTTTAATTGATTAAGTAATTCTTTGGAGAACACTCAACCATTCATTCACAAGTATGAATCTTTAAATCAAAATATCTTCCATGAGAAAGTCTCCAACTTGGATAATTCAACAAGTATGCCACTAGCTCCCATGAAAGGAAAAAAGGTCAAGTCTCCATACAATACCATGAAGAATGAGAGACTTACAATCTCACTTACTATAATGAGATGCCATTAGGGTCAAATTTAGCTCTATGTTAAGGAATCGTAATTGGACTTATGTAGAAGTCACAACTATCTGAGGCCGGAAAATAAAAATTTAGATGTTAATGCATGTTAGAGATTTGGTATGAAGAACCAAACTCCTAAAACATACCACACACTAAAAGAAAAGATCAAGATGGAGGGACCTATCTCAGTCATACTTGTATTTGTTCATATGGCACAAGGTCATTGATGAACCAATTAGCCTTAAGACATTAGAGATTTCATTGGTCAAATGAGGGAATGGGAAAGAATAGGGATAAAGATGAAGAAGGAGGGTAAAATCGAAACACAAATTGATCAAGAGAGGATTTTCATCAAATCAAAACCATCCATTCATTTTAGGATATGAAATGTACATTTCATCAATCCCCTAAATCCAATGGTTTTGATCCAACAAAAGTCAAATCAACCTTGACCAAGGCCCAAACAGAAAGTCAAAAATCACAAGACCATAAGAATGACTCAACATAATTTTTAAACATTTAATTAATTAAAAATTCAATTAAAAGTGAATTAAAATACATTTTAATTTGGTCAAAAACTAAAGCAACTCAAAAATCAAAGTAAATGGTGAATAATTGAGAGAGAATTGAAGAGATGAAGTTTCTAAAAAATCATCTTCGAGGGAGCTTGAATCTTGCTTGATCTTGCTTCCAAATGGCATTGGCTTGACTTCAGATGCTCGCAGGAGGTGAATTGAATCAAGGAAGGGCTTGGATTCTTGGAGTTTCAACTTCAAAATAGAAGTGAAGTTGAAATTAGATTTTCAATTGAAAACCTTCAAGTTTATCCTCTAATGGTGAGGGGTTTGGTTGCAGGTTCAAAGCTTGAGCAAGGTGTCCCCAATTCTGAGCATGAGGGGTCTTATTTATAAGCTACGTAATTGCTTTCCACACACTTCATTCAAAATGCCAAAAATAGAAATCTCACTTGCATGGATGCATGAGCGTGTGATAGGTCCATCAAATGATTCCAAATGATCCATAATTTTGTGTTATCCAACCAGAAATGATGTCACATAACCATGCATAAAGTAAATGAATGTTAACCATAAATCTTACCAAATGGAACTTTGTGAAGAACACATGCGCAAGTCCCTCAATCTTGGTCCAAATGAGGTGATATTGGACTTTTTGGAAAGATGAGATCAAGGGTAACAACTTTCATGTTGAATACTTTTCCATTTAAATCTTGGATCATGACGAATTTTGAGGTGGAAGTTTGGAAAACCTAACACAAATGAAAATTTTCTAAGTACCAAGCCAAATGTTCACTTCTTCCACCTTGAATAACTTTTTCTATGGGCTTCAAATGGAAAAAGTTCCTTCATAAAAGTTGTATATATTTAAAAAATATTAAATTTGGTCATAAATGTGACCTCATTTGGAGTTGGCATGAAGGAGTTATGCATTTTAGAAGTTGAGGAAAATCTCTTGTTCAATGGTAATGGCCCAAAGTGACCTATAATGTTTCCTCTTGGCACATGCATTTTCAAGTTGAATTTGAATTTGTTCAAAGAATAAAAGTTGGAGAGGAAATATTTAAATTGATCATGAAACTTAGGTGGCCTTCATCTCATAATAATTGAGCAAGTTATGGTCCTTGGTAGTCAACCTTCTAACTAGGGTTCAAACAAAATGACCTATAATCATTCACCATTAAAACTGACTTTCCAAGCAAAAATAGCTCTTCAATTCAACATGAAAGTTGTTTGGAAAGTCATAATAAGTAATGTTTCTCTTGGGATCATTTTCATATGACAAAAATTATAGGAGAAAGGGTCCAGGGAACCCCAGTTTTGACCAGTTGACTTTCTTTGGTCAACACCATGAACCAACTTGCAAACTTGAAGTTATCTTGATCTCTTGGACTCATGGAGGATCATATGAGTATAAGATGATGTAATATGAAGTATATCTTGAAATATTTGATCAAATTTTGAAGAAACTTGTTGAGGAAGTCACACAAGATACCTAGATAAATTAGGGTTTCCAAGGCAAACAAGCTTCAAACTCTTGATGATTTCTTGATCAAAATGATAAATAAAGATCATGGTGACCCATATATGATGTCCATATCCAATATGAACCATCTCTTGATTAATCTCCTTGCATTGAGGGTCTCAAACCCTAGATATGAGCTTGAAGAGGCCTTGGTGGATGCACACACTACCTACAAAAGAAGTAAAACTATACATTGACATATTTTTGGTATTTGGGTTAGTAAAAAACACAAAGTATGATACAATCAAATGTGCTTAGTGATCTCTCCCAATGCAAACCCAATGAATGAGGGGTAAGGAGGATGCTAAGGTGTGATCCTAAAGCCAATGCATATGATGAGATAGCATGAGGGATCTTAGGGTCAAAATTGGGGTCTTACAATATGAATTATGCATGACAGGTTGATGCAATGATATGAGGATCTACGGATGCCCCGATCTCGGGTACGACATAATGAATACTGAGAAAAACTGGCTTGGGTTGTAAGGCTTCTGATTTATGGCGCGTGGGTTGCGTCTTGCATGACTTCCCGACATCTGGCTTTTTGATATTGATGGAGGAAGAATTTGACATGGACCTTATGATGCCCTAGGTTGGACCTGTAAATCTTTCACATGCATGGGGAGAACCTTCCTTTATTTGGACGGCCTTGCCTCAGACTATTGGGTATCTGCACGGATTTCCCCGGTCACTAGTTATGAAGCAACATTGTCATGGATCATCTAAATATGACATGCCCTAGTGTTTTGGAACTGCATTCTTATGATTAACCGTCTCAGAGAGATTGACTCCTTGTGCTTTTGGGGTGGCCTTCCCTAGTATGAGCCTTGAAGAAACTTTGCCTCTTTCTAGCTGATCTTTGAGGGAGTACCCCAGTCTAATTGGTCTTTAGAGATATTTTTCAAATCTCGACGTGATTGCCTCTGATCAAATGGATCTTGTAGAAATTTTTCGACGTGACTGCCTCTAATCGACTGGATCTTGTAGAGATTTCTTGACGTGTCTGCCTCTGATCGACTAGATCTTGAAGCAGTCTTGTCTTTCTACTCCATAAAGTCTTTAGAATTATGCTTTGATGTGATCAAATGGAGTAGCTTGCCACTACTCAACGAAGGTCTCGGGCGTTCTACACTTTTGAATCATTAAGTTCCTCAATTCATGTTCATTGTAAAAGATTTCTGGATGTCAGATGCTTACTCCCGAGTAAGACAAGTTCATTTTGTAAATAGTAATGTGAATGTCATGTTTATGCTAGTTTTGAAATCCCATTACGTCCACATGGAATTATGACATATAATGAATGAATCACTAATGAGAATTTCATATCGACACCAACACAAATGATAAGTAAATTATTAAGGAGACAATTTTAACACGATTATACTGACTATAGTATGCTTTCAAACTAAACCTTGCTTCAATTAGGTCTTTAAAGGGTTGTAATGTGGCTTGGTTCACGGTTTTCAGAAAAAAAGGATTTATGGCTCGAAACCTATTCTAACCCACTCACTCTTCGTGATGTTCTCCAGTCCTATGTTCAGCTAGTTCGATACAAGTGCTCGTCTTCCAAAAGGAATTTGGGAGTGAAAATGAACCCACAAGGTTTTTAGAGTGGCGGTCATGCACCTTCTATTTGGCTTGTAGCCACACAATTTTGTTCTTATTGAGGATTTTGTTTTTAACTACTCTTTTGATTCATTTTTCATTTCCCTACTTTTGCTGGATTGACACTAATTTGCGATCCACATGGATGCCCTAATTTTTGCCTAAGTCACTTGTTCTCAAGTTTCGACTTAGCGGGCTTTTTGTCTTTTGATTTTGATTTTTGATTTTGATTTTATTTTTGGGAACAAATCATGTGACATTTGTTCGATTGATTGGAAGGGGTTGTGACTGCCCCGTGCCTTTGAGGGTGAGGGACAACCATTAGGAATTTGTGGTTTTCGACCTCTTCCGAGGGATGAGATATGGTTGATCCTCAGATAGGACACTCCTCTTTTGAAGTTTGAGCGCCTGGTCAAACTAACTGACGACTACCCTGGCCCGAGTTAAGATTAAGGGTTTTATGTCCAGAAAGAAACTTCTACTCCTTGGCTCAAAGGGGTTAACTAGGGATTATCTTCCTTATATCTCCGGTGTTTAGGATTCGAAACAACTCCTTACATCATCAGCAAGGTTCTATTCAAAAGGGTACGTGCAGTGATATCATGTTTTCGATTTTGTCATTCTCCTTTTGATTTTGCTTAACAAAAGTTTGATATCGACGAGAAGTATGAGCGGACACAAATGGATTTATTCAGAACATGCATATTTATTTTAATGTCATTATTATTCAAAAACAAACAAGTTTATTACAAGTGAATGCTACAAATGACAAACAAGAAAAATTACACATGAAAAATGATTGAACAAACTAGTGATTATTGGAGTGACCAACCTTATTCCTCCCACAACTTGGGATCTTGGTTCTTGCAGAAGCTAATGAAGTAGTCATATAGATGGAACTTCTTCAAATCTACCATGGCTCTGACTATGGTACTATAGAGGTGCTTGCCGGTGCAGTCTTGGGGGTGCGTACTACATTCTGGCATTGCGGTATAAACATAATAACCCTAGAATCAATCAGATCTTATGCCTTGTATGTGAGACTCTAACAGCCTTCGGTTGAGTTCCCAGGCACGCCAGAATGGAATACACACATAGCATTCACATCATAGTCTCACTACGCTAAAAATGACTTTTAACAGCGCATCTTAGACAGCGCTTTTAAAAGAAAGCGCTGTCTAAGGTTAAAATTAAAATAAAACACGGAAAATGTTCCAAAAAAACAATGAAAGCGCTGTCTAAGGGGGGGTCTTAGACAGCGCTTTCTAAAAGCGCTGTCTAAGACCCCCCCTGAGACAGCGCTTTTAGAAAGCGCTTTTAAATATAGACCTTAGTCAGCGCTTTTGATAAAGCGCTGTCTAAAGTCTTTAAATTAAAAAAAAAATTAAAACCAAAAGCGCTGTCTAAGGGGGGGTATAGAAAGCGCTTTTGGAAAGCGCTATCTAAGGCATACCTGAGAAAGCGCTTTCCACAAAAGCGCTGTCTAAGGTCTAATTAAAATAAAATTTCAGACTCCATTTCTATTTTCGTTCTCTGTTCTTTTGTTTTCCCTCCTGCGAACGTTGAAACCCTAACACGAATACCAGCGAAAACCAGCGAACACCAGCGAACACGAATACACTTGCGGTATGTTCTTCAATATTTCTTCATTTCTATTTTTAGGCATTAACTGATGTTCTTCAATATTCAGTAACTATTTTTAGGCTCTATGTTCTTCAATATTCAGTAACTAGTTTTTTAAAGAGCTTTTCAAAATCCTCCGCTGTGTTAAAATACTCATTGTAGAACTTGTAGTCAATCCAGTCAATAATGCGTTTGTTGTCGAGATACAGTTTGAGGTAGTGGGGTTGGGAATCCCTTGTTGGAGCAATGGACACCACTTTCATGGATTTGGAAACAACTGGATCATCCTTGAGTAGTTTTATCACCTGTCCTATACAGTTGGAAAAGTCACTGATACTGGAACTGTTGTAACAGTTAGTGTGATAATTATAGATTGCTTGAGTTAGGATTGTTTGAATTGTTATTGCATTTTAGTGATTGAGTTAGTATGCTAACTTGTTAGTGATTATTATAATTGTTATGGAATTGGATGATTATTAGCAAATGATGTTAGAGCTGTTAAACTAGTATGCAATTGTGTTAATAAATTGTTAGGTAACTAATTGTGTTAGGAGAGTTAGATTAGTAGTCAAAACAGTTAGGAAAATGTGTTATGAAAAATGTTAGTTAATAAGCTGTTAGTAATTAGAGGTGACATGAGTTAGAAGTCCATTGATCATGTTAGTTGAGGTTAGTATGGAAGTTAGAAATCATTATTGTGTTGATGGACGTTGCAATGATATGCTAAAGTTAATGATGCTTTGAAATCAATTTGAATGTTCATTGAAACTACTATGGAATATGGTTGGTTTATTGATTTTGAATGTTGATGTTAATTGAATTAATTCTAATTTTATTATGGTTAACTGTTTGTTGAAAATGCTATGCTAATCGGTTAGTTGCTGGTGTTACAAATGCAATGTTTAATGATAGTTGGTGATTTGGGAGTTGTTAGTTTGTGTATGTATGTATATTGAATTGTGTATGTATATGTGTATGCAATTTGATTTTCTTTATACTTGCTTGGTATGCATGATGAATTTTGAAATGCATTGCATGTTGGGGCTGTCATGACTAGGCTTGGATTTAGATGTTCAATATTGTTCAAACTTCATGTTTCCTTAGTGATTATACTTGAAGATTGAATAGGTAGTTTTTTTTCTTTTTAACTGTGAAAGTGTTGTTCATCTCACTTTCATTCTAAAGGAACAAGATTTCTCCCATAAAATGATTGAACGAACTCTAATATAGTTATAGGTATAGTTATAGGTATATTGTAATAGAAAAAGTTTGATTCTTGTAATATAAAAAATGAAAGTGATGAGGTAATTAAAGTTGGTATATTGGCGTATCGGATACGTTATTGAAGTTTATATTAACATTGGTTATGTATAGGTTTTTGAAGTTTAAAATGAATTGAACTTTATAATTGTTAGGATATTCAAAGATACTACCTTAGTTATGTATTTTCGTCTGGATTAATTGTTTACTTTAATAAGTAGGAAAACCATGGATAAAACATGGATCTGTGCCGATCGAATGACCAAAGAGTACGAGAGTGGGGTTTTGGAATTCGTTAAGTATGCTGTTCAACACGCTGAAAACCCCAGACGAATGCATTGTCCTTGCTTGCGTTGTTGTTATATTGGTAAGGTTGACGCACATGGATTGAAATCGCATTTGCTGAGGCATGGAATTGATCAAAGTTATCAGTGTTGGATATTTCATGGTGAGAAAATTAACGAGAATGTTGAATCGAGTGGAAAAAGTAATACGACCTATGCTTCATACGACAAAGACACGGAAACATACGATTGTGATCGAGTTGAAGAGATTGTAGAAGCACTGGAAGAAGATCTTCATGATTGTCCTGAAATGTTTGAGAGGATGGTAAGCGATGCAGAGAAACCGTTGTACAAAGGTTGCACTAAATTCTCAAGACTTTCTGCGGTATTAAAGTTGTACAACTTAAAGGCGGGCAATGGATGGTCGGATAAAAGTTTCACAGAGTTGTTGGCCCTTATGAGAGAAATGCTACCGGATGATAATGTTCTTCCTAATCGAACCTATGAGGCAAAAAAAAATGTTGTGCTCTATTGGCATGAGCTATGATAAGATACATGCTTGTCCTAACGATTGCATTTTGTTTCGTAACGAATATGCAATGTTAACTGAGTGCCCTAAATGCGGTTTGTCTCGATATAAGAAAAGATTATCTCCCGCAAAAGTCTTATGGTATTTTCCGATAATTCCGAGATTTAGGCGCATGTTTCGTAGTGAAACCGATGCAAGACATCTTACTTGGCATGCAGATGAAAGAATTATTGATGGAAAGTATCGGCATCCGGCTGATTCACCACAGTGGTCGAAGATTGATAATGATTATCCTGAGTTTGGATCAGAAGCAAGAAACCTTCGATTGGCATTATCTACTGATGGAATGAACCCACATGGTCTTCAAAGTATCTCACATACCACATGGCCTGTGATTCTTATGATTTATAACCTACCTCCGTGGCTATGTATGAAGCGTAAGTACATGATGTTATCTATGTTAATCTCTGGGCCTAAACAACCAGGGAATGACATAGACGTATACTTGACACCTCTGATCGAAGATTTAAAGATTTTGTGGGAGAACGGTGTGGAGGTTTATGATGGATATAGGAAAGAAAGTTTCAATTTGAGGGCGATGTTGTTTGGCACAATTAATGATTTTCCAGCATACGGGAATCTATCTGGGTATAGCATTAAAGGTCAACGTGCGTGTCCTGTTTGTGAAGACGGAACCGATACGATTCGATTGGAACTTTGCCAGAAGAATGTGTTTCTCGGTCATCGTAGATTCTTACATTCTAAACATCACTACCGTGGGTGGAGAAAAGCATTCAATGGAGACACCGAACATCGTAGAGCTCCACCCGCATTGTCAGGTGAACAAGTTTTTGAAAAGGTGAAAGATGTGCGTACTGAGTTTGGCAAGCCTTTTGCACATAAGATTGTGAAAGGTGGGTGGAAGAAAAGGTCGATATTTTTTGAATTGCCATATTGGAAGTCTTTGTACGTGAGACATTTTCTCGATGTTATGCATATTGAAAAAAACGTATTTGAAAGTGTTATCGATACATTACTCAATATAAAAGGCAAGTCTAAGGATGGCCTTAAAGCAAGGGAGGACATGTTAAAAATGGGAATGAGAACTGAATTAGCACCCGTGAAGAAAGGAAGACGAACATATCTACCACCTGCTGCTTTTACTTTATCTAGAAAGGAGAAAAAAATTTGTGTAAGTCTCTGAGTGAAGTTAAGGTTCCAGAAGGATACTCATCTGATATCAGAAGACTTGTTTCTATGAAAGACCTCAAGTTGAAGAATTTGAAGACACATGATTGCCATGTTATAATGGAACATTTTCTACCGATAGGTATACGTTCTATTTTGCCAGAAAAAGTAAGAAGTGCCATAACTAAATTGTGTTTTTTCTTTAGGTCAATTTGTAGTAAGGTGATCGATCCCGAGATCTTACCAACACTACAAAAAGAGATTGTAATTACCTTGTGTGAGCTTGAAATGTATTTTCCTCCGTCTTTTTTTGACATAATGGTTCATTTAGTTGTTCATCTTGTGAAAGAGACACAGTTGTGTGGACCAGCTTATATGAGATGGATGTACCCTGCTGAACGGTATATGAAAATATTAAAAGGGTACGTGAAATCCCGAAGTCGACCAGAGGGTTGTATTGTTGAACGATACATTGTTGAAGAAGCTGTTGAGTTTTGTACTGAATATTTGTCTAACGTTCAATCGATTGGACTCCCCAGAGCTCAGATTTTCGACAAAATGGAAGGTAAAAGATTAATTGGGAATAAAATTGTGACAATATCAAGGGATGAACGGGATCAAGTTCATTTGTATGTTCTGCACAATAATAATGAGGTTGAGCCATATGTTGAAATGCACAAGGATGTACTCCGAAGGTTAAATCCGAACAGAAATGAAAATTGGATAGTTATAGAGCACAATCAAAGTTTCATACAATGGTTGAAGGATCATATTTATTTGAAGCGCTCTTCAGATCCTTCTTCGGTAACAGAAATGTTGAGATGTTTGGCATATGGTCCAAGTTTGCATGTGTTTTCTCATAGCGCATATTCAATTAATGGATACACATTTTATACCAAAGAACAAGATGATAAGAGTACTATGCAAAATAGTGGTGTCACCGTGCTAGCTGAAGCAATGCATATATCAAGTATGAAGGACTTAAACCCCAAATATGCAAATTTGTCATATTTTGGAGTTATTGAGCACATTTGGGTGTTTGATTACGAGAAGTTTCAGATTCCCATCTTTGGTTGCAAGTGGGTGAATAGTAGTGGCATACGAATGGATAAGTCTGGATTTTTGCAAGTTGATCTTACTAGGGTGGGGTACAAAGATGAACCTTTTATTCTAGCATCTCAAGCTAAACAAGTGTTCTATGTGAATGACCCGAAGAGTACAAAATGGTCTATAGTGCTTTTCTCTAACAAAGTGACTGATGATAGCGATGTCGATCAATGTGATATTGATGTTGAGAATGAGTCATGCATTAGACGGAATGAGTTGAATAGAAATGATGAAGTTGAGGATCTTATACCGGATGAGTCATATATAAGAAACGATCATAATGAGGGAATTTGGATCAATTCATCCGTACGCATTGCTAAGAAACAAGTGATTAATATTCCAACAAAGAAAAGAAAGAGATGTTAGTGACTTAGGTAAATTATCCATGGTTTCTTTATTTTTTTTTCAATTGTTTTGATTATAAGTTATATGTGATAATGCATGATTTCATTATATTTTGTTTTCAATTGCTTTGATTATAAGTTATATCTGATAATGCATGATTTCTTTATTTTTTGTTTTCAATTGCTTTGATTATAAGTTATATTTGATATTTGATGGTTTCCTTGGTTTATTACAGGTTAGACATGGCTGATGACCAACATGAGGAAGTTAGTAAAAAAGTATCCGCGGAAGAAGAAATTCGAAGAGGCATCACAGTAATGAGAAGGGTGGTCCAAGGAAGATCTCGAGGCATCATACTAGATGTCTATTGGAACAACCAGGGACAGCTTATAGAACCTAATGGGCATACCTTAACTAGTTTTATCGGTGCACTAGTAAGGAATGAAATTCCCATTACATGTGATGATTGGAGAAACAAAGAGCTGAATGAGTCCAAAGAAAAAATTTGGAGTGAGATAAAGGTACAATCATTTGGCCCTTAATTATACGGTATCAATTATGTTTTTTCAATTACCGATACTAACTATCAATCTGTATGTTTTTCTTAGCGATGTTTTAACATCGAAGAAGAAAGAAGAGGTTTTGTATGAAATTGGCCGGAAAGCTTCTAAGAGGGTTTCGGACATTTTTATCATCCAAGTTCCTTAAGGATGCGGATGGTAATTTTGTGGATGCGGAGCTTCCTAAAAAATATGAAAGTTTGATATCGGCTGAAGAATGGGAAGCTTTCAAATCCAAAAGACAAGACCCGGTTTTTCAAAGAATAAGTGCTACAAATCGGGAAAGAGCATCAAGTCCCGCATATCCGTACCGAAAAGGACGTGTCAGATATGGACGCTTAGAACAATCCATGGTAAGTATTTATAAATTGCGATAACAAATTTGTTCATCATATATTAGTTTTATCTGATCAAATTGTATGACTTAATGTGTAGCTGCAGAAGGAGGAAAGTTCAGAAACATCTCTTCCTGCACATGTTTTGTGGAAGGAAGCCCGTGTGGGCAAATCTGGAGTTCCTCAAGAAGAAGTTTTACACGTATACCAGAAATGTGTAAGTATAACATTTTTTCATTAATTGAATAACATTTTTATACACAAATATTTGACAAGTATACGGTATTCATCTGATTTTTCAGGAGGAGCTATCTCAGTCTTTATCTCCCGATGATACTAAGGGCATACTTAGTCGGGCATTAGATGTCCCTGAGTATTCTGGTCGGGTGAGGGGTAAGGGATTTGGAGTCACTCCGACCTCCCTGAGTATTAAAAAAGGAAAGGCTCCTAGTAATCGGGAGCTTCATGCAAGATTGGAAGCCATGCAAGCTGAGCTTGATGCATTGAGGAGAGAAAGAGAGGCTAGCGCCTCAACAGTATACAAAGATGCTTCGGACAAAAACAGTATCAACTGTACCTTCCAGCCGAACATTCCAGAGGTAATTACATATAATTGTCTTAAATTGAACTATTTGCTTAAATTATGTATTTGACATATATACACATTAACGATTTCTTGTTATTATTGGTTTTAGGGCATTTCCCATTGTCAGCTGTATTTGTCGTCACCATACTATCAGATGGTTGGCAAGGGAAAAGTGCATAACGTTAGCGGAGTATTACTCCACACTAGAGAGCTCCCTACTGGATGTTTGAAGGTATCAGTTGATATTGCAGTTGAGCCGAATGCAGCATTACCATATCCTAGCGATGATTCGGATGCAACAACGATGCACGAAGCAGTAGGTTCGTTTGTTGCATGGCCGACAAACCTCATATGCGTAGGATATGAGGTATGCTTAAAACTTATGTTAACTTTAATGTGTATATTCAAAGTTTAAAATTTATGCTTAAAATTTTACTTACATATTTTCCTTGGTTATGTTAAATAGACTCCCACAAAATCCAAATCAAAAGATAATGCGATTCCACGGCATACCGAGTCCACGGTTTCAAGAAAAGAGGTAATATACAATTATATGACATATATTCATGGAAGTTGTTACATTCTTAATTTGATCTAACTATTTATATGACATGTAGCTTCAAGAAAATGAGGTTAGCAATGCCTCCGCACAACAAAAAAAGGAGGTTAGCAACGCCTCCGCACGGGTAAAAAGTTCTGGTGCTAAGAAGACCGTAGCTAGGAAAAAAACTACCACCAAGTATAGGTCGTGCCTCAGGACATTTCTAGAGATGACCGATATACCGATCGGAGGTGTTCGGACCCTACATATGGAGGTAGGGATTTTCGGCTTTGATTACGACCAAATGATTGGTAATGAAGACTTCATGCAAGTTTTTAGTCATGAAGAAATCGGCGTCAACGTTGTCAATACATATATTAGGTAAATCCGGTCTACTTTGTTTTATTAATTAAACAACTTATGTTAATGATGTTTACTTTATGTTAATCCGGTTTACTTTATGTTTCAAAAGAGGTGTTAATGATGTTTTTATATTAGGTTTTTGTATGACAAATTGATGCGCCCCAATGGTTTGGACGTGTCATTCGGATTCTTAGCACCCGCGACCGTCAACTTAGTTTTAATCTTAAATAGACCGGATACCGTGACGGAGTACGTTCTTCGGATCCTCATGGACAATAAAGATGCGGAGAAGTTGTTTTTTATACCGTTTAATACCGGGTTAGCATTTCATTCTAAATTCATCTATTATAATTATTTTCCAAGTTACCATCTAACATTTGCCTAATCATTACAGTGGACATTGATTGTTGCTCGCAATCAATCCTATCCGAGAAATTGTGTATTATCTTGACTCGTTAGGAAATGATTGGACAACATACCCGGATATGAAGGTCCTAATTGACACGTAAGTGAGAATGTTCAAAATTTTTCTTAGTTTATGTGAATCGTTCTAATTGCTTCATTTTTATTTTATTAGCGTCCTACAAGCTTTTCAGGCCCAACGAGTTATCCAAACCTCAAGGAGGGGCGCCAACTCCATTACATGGATTAAAGTGGCGGTATATTTTTAATTACCACATTTTTTATTATATTAGTGATGACACTTGATAAAACATAGGATTTATAATCCATATTTTTTTTCATATGTAGTGTCCTCAACAACGTAATCAAATAGATTGCGGGTATTTCATGTTGAGGTTTATGCGAGATACTCTTGCTTTGGGCCAATTAAAGATTCCCACCGATGTATGTATTTCTAACTTATGAGTTATTTTTATATTTACACATATCTCATATAATTAAATAGTTGGAATTAATTCAAAATATGTTATATTATTATGTAGTACTTTGAGGAATTCAAGTGTGCAATTTATACAAAGGATCAAGTGGACGAAATCAAAGAGGAGTGGTGTCAATTCATGTTAGAGCTCAATGTTTGTTCATAAATTTGTGTAATTAATGTGTACATTTGTAGTATATGTAATGACTTGTAAATGTGTACATAAATTTGTATATATTTTGATACATTTAAGGCAAAATTGGTTTGAATTGGTATATATATATATATATATTTGTTAGCCAAAAATTGGTAGAAAAAAGGCCAAAATGGCATATATAAAATGTGATAATTGTCTGTCAAAATCTGGTTGAAAATAGGTAGAAATTCTGGTTTATAAACCTGGAAAAAATGTGGTTTAAAACAAAAGCTTCAAAAATTTTCGTATACCTTAGACAGCGCTTTTGTAAAAAGCGCTGTCTAAGGGGGGGATTAGAAAGCGCTTTAGGCAAAAGCGCTGTCTAAGGGGGGGGCTTAAACAACGCTTTTTGAAAAGCGCTGTCTAAGGTATACCTAAAAAATTAAAATAGGAGGGTCTTAGAAAGCGCTTTTGGCCAAAGCGCTGTCTAAGGGGTGGGGCTTAGACAGCGCTTTTCAAAAGCGCTGTCTAAGGTATACCTAAAAAAATTTAAAATAAGAGGGTCTTATAAAGTGCTTTTGGCCAAAGCGCTGTCTAAGGGGGGGGGGGGGCTTAGACAGCGCTTTTAAGATTTAAAAAAGCGCAGTCTAAACCTTTAGCAGCGGAGGTTTAGACAGCGCTTTAAAGCGCTGTCTAAGGCTAAAAAAAACGCTGTCTAAGATCTTGTTTGTTGTAGTGTCTGGAGGAAGAGGCGTTGGAGGGGCCTTAGCTTCCCTTAGCTTTACCAATGAGTGCATAAGCATGAGAGGGAGAAGTCTATTGTATGACATAGGAACATGATCCATATGCTTCTCTGCCTTCTTTGTCTTTCTTTGACCTTGTCGAGCATAGTTCCCTTGTTGATTGGGGTATTGATTATGCACTGGGTTGCTCTACCTGGGTCGGGGAATAAGAGATGACTACTGACATGGGGCCTTTAAAGATCCTGGTTGTGGATGGTGTCCCTGAGGCAACTCTTGGTGTGGAATAGAGTTACGCACATTCACAGAAGTGATCACTTCTGATACAACAACTGGCATATGATAGCTCAATAGTACATTCATGATATCGAAAGCACGACCAAACTGACTCTTCAGTTTGTTGAGTTCCAAGCTTAAAGCTTCATGACTTTCCAGCAACTCGCCCATGGTAACTCGAGACATACTTCTGGCTTGAACAGATGTCGGGTAATCAGCTTGATCATAGTAGGTTCTAGACGAAGGCCAAATAACAATGAGCTTTCTTGAGTAGGTCTGATGAAATGCAATGATGCATGAATGCAACAGGTTTTTATGTTCCCGAAGGAATGCATATGCTGAATGTTGTGATGAAATGGCATGCAACATCAAGGATCCAAGGGTTCACAACATCTTGGACTATCTGATTGTGAAGCTCAAGGTATGTTGAAGGTCTATTTCCCTGCAAGAAACGACCATGTCCCCTCATAAGGTGAGTACTAAAACTTATGAAGATGTTTAGATTCACGGATCATGAGGCCAAAGTATCGTTGTCACCACAAGACAACTTGTGAGTTAACAATACCTCTGGGATGATCTCCTCTAAGTGAGGTTTCCCGCAGCTTCGAAAGCCATGGGTTGTCTAAGGTCCTTGGATTCATGGACTCTCCTTGGAAGAATGGCTGTCAGCGCGAACGTGATTCACGTGCCAACAAAACTCCAAAAAGAATCTATTCCAAGCGGGATGTCCGTGTCTCCCTCTCAAGATAACTACGTCCGACAGGTCGACACGAAGTCCCTCATATCTTATGTTAACTCTCTAAGCCTGTGTATTGGGATTTTCACTCAAACAATATCCATCCCACAAGGCCACAACAAGATAATCTATAACACGAATATATAACAGGAATGGATAAATAAAACAAATGATAACAGAAGTAAACATCCAAGGAAAAGGATACAGGCAAGCTAGGCTTGACACTCTTGAGGAATATTATCCCCAAAAGACTCGCCAGCTGAAGCGCCGTGAAAAATACAGAGTCGCCACCGAATTTTATTTATTCCAAAGGAAGGGAAATAACGATAAAACCCTAAATGAGAGAAATGGTCTCGCAACCAAGAGCGGATTTGGAAGTTGGTTATGTAAGGGGAAGATATTAGCACCCCTCACATCCATGGTACTCCATGGGAACCACTTGCTCGTATCAAATGCGTGTGGATGTTGTTTATTTGTATATTGCTTGCTATCGGGAATGAAATGATAAGGTGGGGAGAGAATTAGTTTTAATTTAGTGTGCTCTCCAAGGATTTGGGCCCTTATGCCTACGTATCCTCATACGTGCAATGAGGAAGTCAGAGCTTCGTAGTTCGGCTCACAAACAGAACATTTGTTTGGTTGTTTTTACTGAACAATATTAACGTTCGTGTGCTACTGTTCCCTTGCTTGTATACTTTGTCATGGGAGCGGGGAGTATTTTCTTGTTTGCGGTAAAGTGGATACGCTTGGATCACACTCTAGTAGTTAAACAATACATTATTGCACATGGAGGCTTAAACGTCGTTCACGGTACAACGGAAGTAACACATCCTTTTTGAAAGGTTTTGAAGAGAAATCCCTAAGGCAAAAGATGATTTGATTTGTTGGGGTTGAATTTATGTACAGAGACAAGCATCAGACCCTTGGCTAGATACAATCAACAGTCCAAGAACTCGGGAGTTGAGAGAATAATGTTATCCTAACCACTCCTTTTCATCCAAAAAAGATATTTTAATTGTGAAAAGAGTTTGGTGAGTCTAATCATTGGAACTTAGAGGTCGACAAGCATCTGACCCTTGACTAAGTACGGTCAATAATCAGAGTACTTGGGAATTGAGAGGATAATGGAGTCCTAACTACTCGTTTTCTCCCTCATAGCACCAAGATCTAACTTGTTTGAATCATTAGATGTTTTAAGGGGGAAAGTCAAGTGGTGGGTCCTCAGGTTAGGTACGACCGACAACCCAAGTACTTGAATGTTATGTACAAACACGTACACCCCATTTTGCATTCTGATTTGTTATGAAAATGGTTTTGAAAAAGGAACTTGACATTGGATCAAGTGTTTGAATTTATTATGAAAAGTGTGAGTGAAGAGTGGAGGTGAGAGATAGAATGAGGTTGAGAAAAGGATGGAGAAAAGATGTGGATCAATGATCATGGAGTGGATGGAGAACACTTGATGTTGGATCGAGTATTCACGTTGCGATGGTGTGAGTTTTATTTGGAAAATAACTTGACATTGAATCAAGTATCTTTTGTTTCTTTCGAAATGCTTTGGTTTATAGTTTTGTGTTTAATCCTTCTTTGATTATCATGCATGTGAATTAACTAGAAAGCAATAAATGTAAGTTATTATATGATTATGGGGTGGGGGAACATTTGACCCACAATGGGGGGATGAATCCATACAATACAACCTACATGGGATGAAAGGAAAATACAAGTTACAAACTATTAAACTATGTACATGGTTTAAAGCATACAAGTGGCATGGAACTACAAACAATACAAGACTATGGGATAGGTTAGTAGCAAGGCTAGCTAGAAGTGAACTTGAATCTCAAAGTCACATACGGAAATGCAAGACAACAAACGGGTTAGCATGAGATCAAGTCGAATGAGTGAGGATGATGCAACAATATGTAAGCATATACAATGGTTAAAATCGATTCGAATGGTAATGGATTAATCAATGAAGAGTAATCAAAGATCTATCATATAATCATGAAAAATGAAATTAGACCTACAAGACATCCATCACTTAAATTCAAATGGGATTTTCAATTTACAATAACATCATAAACCAAATTAATCGATTAAATGGACAATTAAAGTGAATATTAGTTTTAAAAGTTAAAATCTACCTAAGCATGAATTAGGATCAAATTTAATCAAGTGAGAAATCTAAAAATCCAAATCACAGGTTCAAACCTAATGAATCATGAGCATGAGAAAACCTAATATGATAGACGAATCTAAATGGAAAATTAAACCTAAAGCGAATCATGATAAAATCAACATCTAACCATATTATCTAATCTAAGACCACAAAACGAAATATCGAAGCCTAATGACTAATATTCTAATCATGACATGGTTAATCAATTATGAGTCAAATTCTAAAAAAATCAAACTCAAATTACCATGATTAAACCTAATTATATCCTATGATCAAAATTATTCTAATTATTACCTAACCTAGCTATTCACTAAAATTATGCTAATGCCTAATCTTCAATTATCAAGAATTACTCCAAGTATAAAAAAAATTCTAATTCTACCATGGACCAGCATCAAGATTAATAATAAAAGGAATTAAAAATAACTTAAACCAAGATCAACCGTGGATTAATGGGGTTAAGAAGCTAAATTAACAGGCCAGGGTGCATAGGCATTGACGGAGGGGTGTAGCCAATGAAAAATTTGGCCAAAAGCCCAATTCTCTTAACACCTAGACGAGGTTTTGGCATGTTCTTGGCCACGTCCGTGTAGCCAACAGAAATACACGCAATGCATACGAAAGACACAAATACGAACGAAACTCAATCCAACGCCTTCCGTCCCCAATTCAAAAATCTTAGGTCAGACACAGAGTCTTCATTCGCGACGCAATCATTCGGTTCCGAGGCACATGAAATTCATGCAAGAATCAAGATAAAATCCTTGAATCCGCGCTCCACCTCGTGCCTGAATTGGAATCGAAACTGAAATTGCATGCGGTATTGAATAGATTAAGGGAAGAAACACATTACCGTGCACGTCGTTGCGATGTTGTATTCGATGGAATTTCTTTGCTGAGCGAAGGTGCTGACATTGATGCTCTGAAGGTTCGGGGTTCGTGACAAGGATTTGGAAATTGCTGCATGGTGAAGCGTTATCGCTCGTTGCTCCAGGTGTTTATGAAATTCCACGCTCCTGCTCGAATTGTTGCCTCACGATGATGAAGCGTGTGCCATGGCGAGGAGTGACGATAATGTGTCGTCGAAGAATGAAGGTGTTTCGGCTTGAAGCTCTCCGGCGACTCGGAGATGGATGAAGATTATCTAACCTTATTGCCGTGAGTTTTATTTCTCTTCCTTCGCTTTCTCTGTTATCCTCTTTGTTGGATGTCTTCTTCTTCTGTGTGCTTCTGTTTCCAATTTTCTTGTTGAGTTTTTCTATTTGTGTCGTTGTTGATGAATGGAGGTTGGGTTCGATTGAAGGATTTTGTAAGGTGTTGAAATTTGTGGCGATGAAGGGTGAACGTGGTGAGTTGAAGGTGAGTTTTCAGTTGGAATTTTTTCGTTGAGTGTGATGGGTAGTGAAGCAGTTAGGGTGATGGAGGATTGGCCTCAGTTGAAGGGGTGGTCCGGTTCAATGAGGATGGTTATGGAAGTTATGGTTGTGAAACGTTCTGTTAGAGGAAGAGATTTGAGAGTGTTGAAGAAAAATCCAGGTTTTCTTATTCTGTTTGGAAGTTAGTTAGAAATTGGTTGCGAAAAGGTTATTCGGTTGAGGTCTTCGTTGAAGTTTTTGAGAGTGGTTCAGTTTGTCCAGTTCTGTTATGTGAAGGGATTAGAATGGAGAGGGATTGAGGGAGTTTTGGTTTGGAGGTTGACAGTAATTTCGGTTTCTGGGTTCGCCGGTTTGAAGGGTGATTGTCGACTTTATCATCAGTTGGAGGTCCTCTTTTATTCACAGTTGCCGAGTGTTATCAAGAGTTGAGGAATTTGATTATCGGGTTTGTTGGAGATTCTGTTTTTGGGTTATTAGGAGGGAGATTATGGTTGAAGGTTTTTAGGAAGTCGTTGAGGGAAGTGAAGGTATGTTGGAGAGGTTTGAATGGGGGGTTTTCGTAGCATCTTCCGGGTTCTATTGAAGATTGATTGTTGGAAAGAAATTAGAGCTTCTATTATGGTTGAGGAAGATTGGAAGAGAATCCGATTCTGTTAGAGGTGGTCTCGAGTTGTGGATTTAATTAGGAAGCGGTTAGAAGTTGTTCAATTCCGGAAAGGGTTAGGGATTGCTCAAATGTATATAAATTTTCTGTGAGTTCTTCTCCCTTCAGCTTTTTTGTTTCAGTTATGCTCCTCTGAATTTTTCTGGAATGGTTTTTGTTAGATTTTCACTGCCCTTTGAGAAGTTTTGTTGAATCGGATTTGCAGGTTATTTATGAAATGAATGTATTAGGTATTAGAGAGTGAATGACAGTTAGTTATCAATTATGCAGTTAGCAGTTAGTTATTGAGAACTGTTAGTGCATAATTTTATTGTGGAATTATCAATTATGCAGTTAGCAGTTAGTTATTGAGAACTGTTAGTGCATAATTTTATTGTGGAATTACTATACTATTAGAATGAATGGTTGAATATATGAATTGAAGTGTAATTTGGAACATGGATTTGTAATCTTTATAGTTTTGGGATTGAATGATTGAATAAAAATGCTTAAAAATTGAATGTAATTGGAAAGTTAAATTGGAATTGAAATGTTTTATGTATGGTTATGTAATTGAAATGAACTATGGATGCATTGGTTGAAAATGAATGAAATGGAATATTTACAATGAATATGGTTATTTTGAATATGGAAAATTTATGCTCATGAATTTAGAAATGGATGAATACAATCACGATGGTTATGGATTGAGGGAGAAGAAAGGCTTAATGAACATGGTTTTGAAATGGTAATATATCGTATTGAGACATAAAATGGTGGGAAACTATGGTTGGCTTTGGTCAATTGGTTGACAAAAAAGTCAACAGTTGACTCAAAGTCAACTTAGGTAGAAATGTGTAATTTTGGATGAAATGATATGTAATGACTTGTATGGAATGAGCTTGAATGAATAATACAATGCCCTTAGACCAGATGAAACGTGCCATGTTCCAAGACTCGAAATCCAATCAATCAAAGCCAACCAAATGATACTTAATCAAGAAACAAATTATAACACCTTGAATGAGTCCTACCCAATGAGTCAAAACCATGAATCTTCATCAAGCAAATGAACCATCCATAACAGAACATATGAATTAGATGAATCCTCATTCTTGAATGCATACACCATAGAGGATAATGCCATAATCAGAAACCAGGGCTTCAAGAACTTGAATGATCTTGATGATGCTCACAGTCCAACGCCTATGAATCAAAGTCATGACCACAACTATGGCCCCAAAAGCAGGGCTTCAAGCTATGCTCCATGATGGAAACAACCAGGATGAAATGCTCACATCCTATTCAATGTCATGTGTGATTAAACCCTAGAATCCATGATTTTATGCTTTTCAAATGAAAGTGGAATGTGTTATGATACAATGGATGTATGGATGAGATGAATGCTTATCAGGAGATGCAAATGCTAATTTTTAGTGACCTAGATGAACTTGTAAATGGTAGGGTGAATTTTGGGGTATGATAGCTATCCATGAAAGTACCTTTCCTCTGATGCAAGCCTTGATTTCCACTTGGGTTCATCTGTCACTTTGTCTATGTCCTTAATTGTTATATTGTTATTATTGTTGATTGTCTGATGATTATTTCTATGAGTTTGCCAATGAATATTTCATTTGATACATTTGAAGACATTTGAAGATTGCTTGCTATTGGAGTGCTTTCTTGGATGTTATGGCTATCTTTATTTGATGCATTGGTCTTCATTATTATTTGCTTGGATGTTGCTTATGCTTGTTGCTTTCTCAATAGTCCAAAGGAAATGAGTTTCTATCCGACATTATTGTCTTGTGAATTTCTCCCCATTGGTCAGATCTTCTCAACTCTTAAACTTTTAAATCTTGTTTAGGGTAGTCCCTTCATCTCCTCTTCTCCTTCTTAAATTTCAAAATCTTTCCCTCCTTTTTAAAAAACTTTGTTTGTTTGTATTTTCAACTCAGGCATGTTTTAATGAGTAGAAAGTTTCGCCTTATGCCATTGATTTTCAAAACATTTTCTTTGATCAAACTTGTGAATAAACTTAATTATATTGACTCCAATTACAAAAGAAAAAAGATCTAACAACTTCATTTAAATCTTTTGGCCATTTTGTGCCCTTTTTCCTTTAAAAGTTTTGTTAAAATCAACTCACCAACTTATTTGAAATTTTTACCACGAACTACGGGGTTTTGATCCCTCATTTTTATGTTGGTACGTAGGCATAAAACCGAATGTCTTGTCAAACACAAAAATATAATAAATGAATTATTTTCTCATCCCCCATTCCATTTTTATCAAATATCTTTTCAACAAAAACACTTGCACACAAAAAGGGCTCCCTAGGAGTACATATGACAAATTGGGTGCTAATACCTTCCCTCTGTGTGATAAACCCCCTTACCTGTAATCTATGACATTTTATTAGTTTTGATTTGAAAACTTCTTATCTTTGGATTTTGTTCATACTTTTCCCTTTTCCTTTGGAAGAAAATAAGCCGTGGTGGCGACTCTGACTTTTCAACGACGTCGGGTTTATCCATAGCTCGATGGTCACGAATGCACCGCTACAGTAATCAATAGCGACTAAAATGAAGCGATGGTCATTCAAAGCTTTCGGTTCGATCATTCCAATTATATCAATTCCCCACATAGAGAAGGGTCAAGGTGATGCCAAGACGTTCAAAGGAATTGGTTGCACATGGATCTTGTCAGCATAGATCTGACATTTGTGACACTTTCTGACATAATGGAAATAATCAGTCTTCATAGTTATCCGATAATAGCCATCTTTGAGGATTTTCTTATCCATAGCATGTCCATTAGCATGGACTGCTTCACAACCTTCATGGATTTCCTTTGTGATCATGTATGCTTCGTGTCTATCAATGCATCTGAGCAAGCCAGAGTCATAATTTATTTTATACAACATGTCACCATTGAAGAAGAATTTGGCTGATAGTTTCCTCGAAGTCTTCATATCTGTAATGGACAGTTCTCAAGATACTTTTGTTTCTCTAGGTACATTTTGATATCGTAGAACCAAGGGTTGTCATCAGGTTTTGCCTCGGTTGCTAAATAATATGTGTGCTCGTTCAGGTGTTTAATTATTATGGAGGGTTCTTCTCTAGCCCACTTAACTTTGAATATGGACAACAAGGTAGCCAAAGCGCCTGTTAGTTGATTTTCTTCTCTAGGGATATGATGAAAAGTGATTTTATCAAAGTAGGGAATCAACTTTAAGATGTATTTCTTGTATGGAATTAACTTGTGATCACGAGTTTCCCAGTCCCCTTTTATTTGGCTGATGACCAGAGCTGAATCTCCGTATACCTCTAGGATTTTGATCATTAGATCAATGGTTGATTCAATTCCATAAATACATGCTTCGTATTATGTCATATTATTGGTGCAGTCGAAACATAATCTTGATGTGAAAGGAAGATGATAGCCTTTTGTAGAAGTAAGAATTGCCCCAATCCCATGACCTTGAGCATTTGAAGCACCATCAAACAAGAGCGTCCATCGCGGTTCTGGTTCGGGTCTTTTGTCAGGGTCTAAATTTCATAGTCTCTTCTAAACAAGATATCTTCATCTGGAAAGTCAAACCTTATTGGTTGATAACACTCCATAGGTTGATGAGCGATATAATTTGACAACTTACTCCCTTTGATGGCTTTTGGTGACATATTGAATATCATATTCGGTCAGTAGCATTTTCCACTGAGCTATTCTTCCAGTGACAACAGACTTTTCAAATATGTACTTGATTGGATCCATTTTGGATATCAATAAAGTAGTGTGATACACCATGTATTGCCTTAGGCGTCGAGCAACCAATGCTAGAGCACAACAAGTTTTCTCTAAAAGTGAGTATCTAGTCTCACAATTAGTGAAATTCTTGCTCAAATAATAGATGGTGTGTTCTTTTCTGCCTGTTTCGTCATGTTGCCCAAGTAAACAACTCATTAATTCATCCAATACTTTGAGATACATTATTAATGGCCTACCTAGAACTGGTGGTATTAGGATCGATGGTTCTTGCAAGTATTTACTTATTTTGTCGAATGCCCTGTGGTAATCATCATTCCACTCGATCATTTAATTCTTTCTCAACAACTTGAATATTGGTTCGCAGACCGCTGTCAGATGGGAGATGAATCTTGAGATGTAGTTTTGTCTACCCAAGAAGCCTCAAACTTGCTTTCCTGTTTTAGGAGGTGGCATGTCTTGAATAACACGATCCTTGTCGGGATCAACTTCAATGCCTCGTTGATTGACACTAAACCCCAGAAGTTTACCAAAGCTGACTCAAAAGGTGCACTTTGCAGGATTCAACCATATCTTGTACTTCCAGAGTCTCGCAAACAACTTCTTCAGATGGTCAAGGTGCTCGTCTTCAGTTTTGGATTTGGCAATCAGGTCGTCCATGTAAACCTCTATCTCTTTATGGATCATATCATGTAAGAGGGTTACCATGGCTATTTGATAGGTTTCCCCTACGTTTTTCAAACCAAATGGCATGACTTTATAATAGAAAGTTCCCCACAAAGTGATAAAAGTAGTATATACCATATTATTAGGAGACATTTTTATCTGATTATACTCAGAGAAACCATTCATGAATGAGAAGACGGGGAACTAAGAAACATTGTCAACTAAGACATCAATATGAGGCAAAGACAAATCATCCTTTGGACTCGCTATGTCGAGGTCTCGGTTGTCTACATACATTCTGACTTTACCATCCTTGTTGGGACTGGTACAATGTTTACAACCCATTGAGGATATTCAGATATGGCTAAGAAGTCAGCATCAAACTATTTCTTAAAATCTTCTCTGATTTTGAGTGCCATGTCTGGTCTTGTCCTTCTGAGCTTCTGCTTTGACTAGAGGACATTCAGGATTGAATGGTATGTGATGCTTAATGATGTTAGTGTCTAAATTGGGCATATCTTGATAGGACCAAGCGAAGAATTCTACATACTCTTCCAATAACTTAACCAACTATGTATGCACATGTTTTTCCATAGATGCCCAAACTTTCACCTCTTTTGTGGCTTATTCGGTACCCAAATTGATAACCTCTATCAACTCTTGATGTGGATGAATATCCTTTTGCTCTTGCTCAAGGATCCTGGCTAGTTCACCTGGCAATTCACAATCATCCTCACCGTCGTCTTCATCATGGTTAATTAGGAGCCCAGAGTTACATTTAATATTAGCTGCATTGTTATCAATAGATTTGTTTTTTTTACATGTTTAATGAGATTTATATTTAGAATTGTGTTTATGGAAAAGTAAAATAACAAGAAGATTTTTCCATTTATTTTGTGAAAAGTAAAAATAAAAGAAAGGAAAGGGATTGTGGTTAGCAAGATATTGATGATTAATATATATATATATATATATATATATATATATATATATATATATATATATATATATATATATATATTGAATTTGGAGTAAATTTTTTGGGCAGCAAGGGAAAAAGAGGTTAGGGGTCAGGTCACGTGTTAAGGTTAGTTGATTCCATGAGTAAGTTAGTTAGAGACTTAGCATTATTAATTGACAGTTAATAAGTTGAGGTTTTGACAGTTAGTGAATTAGGAGTTTGTGAATTAGTTAATGAACTGTTAAGTGTGAATTTGAAATGGTTAGTTAGATTAATGAAACTGTTAGATTAGTTAAAATTAGTTAGTGAAACTGGTAAGTTAATTTGAATTAGTAGTTAATGGATGCTAGTTTCTCATTAGAGTTGTTATGAATGTTATTTGCTTATCAAACTCCCTTTGTGTTTTCTTTTTACCTTTTTGCTTGCTTGCATTCTAAGTTTGCTAACCTTATTTTAAATACAAAAATATATGTTGTTTCATTTTTATTATTATACAAGATAGGGAATTTCAAGCAAATGATCAAGCTAGGTTTCTAAATTAGGGTTTTAATTCCCAAGGTCAAAGTTTGGTCAACGAGTGGTCCAGAAGAGCTTTTACTTCAAGGCAAGACCATTAATCTTAGGCCATATTTGTTGGTTCTATGTGTTGGCATCAATTTTGGTAAAACCTAGAGTGTTCACACGTTGTCACATGTGTTCTCTTGACATAAAATAACATGATTCTGCAGGGTGTTTAAAATGTGAATGTGCAGGATTTTACTGAGATGTCAGACCCGATGTCAAGACATCTGTATACATAATATTCAGTCTGAATATTATGTATTGTGTGATTGCGCTTTTTATGCTAATCTATGTATGATTGATCGCGACATTCAATCAGTAACTACAACCAGATTGACTTATTTTCCAACGAGATATAATCAGCTGTCATGAGAAGATATGAATGGAAAATAATTTTAGGGTTTTATGATGTCCAAGCCCAGCCAAACACTTCTATATGAAGGGCATGGAAAACCTGGTTTTGATACACAAGAAATAACGAACGA
This sequence comes from Lathyrus oleraceus, assembly GCF_024323335.1. NCBI lineage: Eukaryota > Viridiplantae > Streptophyta > Magnoliopsida > Fabales > Fabaceae > Lathyrus > Lathyrus oleraceus. Next base: position 424,197,396 of record NC_066581.1, read on the forward strand.
AATATTGAGAGAGAATAAGGGTTTTAGTCTTGTGTGGTCGTGTGTATTGTGAGCCTTTCATTCATCCATAGATGATTGAATTGGACTGACTTTTGAGTTGTAATTTGTCCACTTTAAGCTTTGAAGCATGAGTGTGTGTTTACTTGGTTGAAGCTTTTAAGCAAGATCAAGTATGTGTTCTTGAAGAGTGTCTTCTTTTCATTGTGAAATTTGTTTTTACATCACTGCTGTGATTGAGGGGGAGTGAGTAGGATCTCATATCTAAGAGTTCTTAGATAGAAGTCACACGGGTAGAGATTAGGTGAAAAGACTATAACTTGAAGTTGTTTATTGAGAGTCTTTGAACTAATTCTGTTTAGTGGATTTCCTTCCTGGCTTGGTAGCCCCCAAACGTAGGTGAGTTTGCACCGATCTGGGTTAACAATTGCTTGTGTCACTTGTATTACTGTTCTTTATCTTTTATCATGTTTATACTCTTCAGATATTAGTGTCGTGACATTACCTTCGACATCTCATATCTGATACCAGAATTTCAATTGGTATCAGAGCAGGCATCCTGCTCTGGTTCTGGGTGAGATCTAGGGACGTTACTTTCTGGTACTATGGATAGAAACAGAGCATCTGTTCACAGACCACCAATTCTGGATGGATCTAACTATGTCTACTGGAAACCTCGAATGGTAGCCTTCCTGGAATCTTTGGATAATAAGGCTTGGAAGGCTATTCTAACAGGCTGCGAACATCCAGTTATTACTAAGGAAGGAGAAGTTACAACTGATAAGAAGGCTGAGGAACAATGGACCAAGGAAGAGGATGAACTAGCCCTTGGAAACTCTAAAGCATTGAATGCTATATTCGATGGGGTTGATAAGAACATCTTTAGAATGGTGAACAACTGTGAGGTGGCTAAGGATGCTTGGAATATTCTCAAAACCACTCATGAAGGCACCTCTAGAGTGAAGATGTCTAGATTGCAGCTTGAAATTCTAGTTAACAGACTTTCGATGTCACACGGGTTGTTATGACATCCAATTCTGCGTAGACAAGAATTATGCAGAACTTAAAAAGTAAGTGCAGTAAATAACACGAGGAATTGTTTACCCAGTTCGGTCCAACATGACCTACGTCTGGGGGTTACCAAGCCAGGGAGGAAATCCACTATTAGTAGTATTAATTCAGACCTTAAACCAACTATTTAACCCTATCACTTAATACCTACCCAATGCAATTTCAATCTTACACTAAGATCAGAGTTCCTAGTCACTCCCCCTCAATCACCTCATTGATTACAACCTTTAATTAAGATTAAAAACAATTTTGAAGTCACACTTCAAACAACTCTTGATTGTGCTTAACAGCTTTAATCAAGATACACAGCACTCATGCTTAAAAGCTTAGAGTGACACAACACTTACAACTCAATGAACACCCTATACCAATGCAATCATCTCAGTGATAATAGCTTGGCTCACAAGATACACCTAATACAAGACACACAAAAATACAACAGTGAAGTATGATGGACACACACAATCTTCACGCCTAAAATCCCCGAGTTCTGAAAGAAGGATTGCCATCATTTTATATTGCAGCACTTGGGCCTTGTACTTGTATTTCCTGAATTTAAGGTCAAGCGAGTTAACCTAAATTCCACAACTAGGTTACTAACAAATAGGCTATTTGTTAGGTTCATTAATTGTAGCTTAGTTGTTGGTTTCCTGGATTTTAGCTCAGCTGTTGACTTCCTGAAGAATAGCCTGAGAAAAATGCTAAAACAGAAAAACTAAACAACCTACAATTTAGCATATGTTGTCTGGAGCGAATGTCACAACATTTAGTTTGACATCCAAAGCATAGACCATATGCTAAGTCTGTTATCTTCCTGAAAACAGACTGTAAAAATTTGTTGTACTGTACAGGACCAATCTGTCCATACTTCAGTAACAGCGTACATTCATAAATGTCAAAGCATCCAATTTGACATTTACACAATGAGCCTTACGTTAGATCTGTTATCCTCTTGATAAGCAGACTGAGAAATACACTGAACTGTAGCAGACAACCAACCGTCCTATTATTCAGTATATGCTGTCAATGATGAATGTCATAACATCCAGTTTGACATTCAGACGGTAGGCTTTATGTCAGGTCTGTTATCCCCTTGATAAATAGACTGGAAATAAATACAGTTATTAAAGAACACCAGCTGTTCTATTCCTCAGTAACTGCTGACAGGGATGAATGTCATAACATCTAGTTTGACATTCAGTAGATCCTGTATTAGCTAAACCTGCAGCATACAACTCAAGTATGTCATGACATCAGTCAAGACATCAGAGTATAGTTAGATATTCTAACATACAATGCAGTCAAACAGTCATCTCCACAGCAGGTCATGACATCAGTCAAGACATTAGAATCCAGCTAGTGTTTTACCATACAATGCAGCCAATTAAACATCTACAAACTCCCCCTTTGGCAAATTTTTGGCTAAAACACTTAGGCCTCACAACAGAGTCCACAGCAACGGAAAACACACATCTAGCAGGAAATTAACCTAGCTAATACACTCAGAGTAGCAGCACACTCACACAAATGGAAGTTAAATAAAAACTTCACATATCAGCACACATACAGAAGTTAAATAAAAACTTCTAATTGCAACACACATACACACACTCACACTCATAGAAGTGGAACATCAGCTGCAGCACAACCTCTGGATTAGAGGATCTTGAATATCTGTTTAGCAAAACAATCTGTTGTCCCGGGGCATCACAGGTGTTACTCCCCCTTTTTGTCAAAAATGTTGCCAAAGCAACACTTTAAATTACAGACCAACATAACATAAACAGAATTACACACACAAATGACAGAATTACAGAAAATGATTTATTCATCTGACTTAGAGTCAACCTCATCATTAGTGCCATCATCAGAACTGGCCTCCTCCTCACCCTCTGAACTTTGCCTTGCAGCTCCATCTGTAGCCTCAGCAGCTTCACCATCATCAGACACCTCCAATTGGATAATCAACTTTTCCAAAGTGAGCTTCCTAGCCTCCAGCTCTTTGCAAGTCTCTCTGAGCACAGCAATGACAGCAGCTTTATCTGGTTGGTTGCCAATGTTAGTTGTAAATTTACGTGTCGGGTTTTTGTTATCGTATCCACAGGGATTGTAAGATATCACCGCCGTTCGATGGCTGTATTAATCTTAGCTCAATGTAACAATAAGGTTTTGGTTGGTTGTCACGTTATCTTGCATAAAAGGTAATAAATTGCGGTAAAAGTTATGGTTTGAATAAATGAGAAATATTGCCAAAGTTAGGGTTCGATGATCACTTTGCATGTATTTGTTCGGTCAACACTCTTATAAACTCCTTTAGATGATAAATCATTTCACAAAGTCCTCCCAATATGTTTCTCTCGAACACACATTGTGAGTTTTCCCATTTTGATCCATTGTTTCTCTCGAACACAATCTATAAAAATGACAACTTTTTGGTTCAACCTTATGGTGAACAAAATCATTCATTACTATCTCTAGCTAACAAACAAGATTGGATGAAAACCTAGGTCAAGAGTTGGTAAACATCTCTCGATCATAAACCAACACAAAGAGTTTTAAATAGAAACAAAGTTTTCATCATATATTCACCATTAAAGAGTTTACACATGAAGATCCTTACATTTACACACAAAGCTAGTAATCACCTACATCTAACCTTGACAAATGGAGGACTTAGCTACTCATTTTCATGGTAGCTTGGTCGGAAAGTTTCGGAAGAAGGTTGATCAACATCCAAGTCGGATAATCGATATTGGATGGGAATCCACCTTCTTTTTGTAGAAGATGGTTACAAGATGAAGAGAAATGAAAACTAGGGCATAAAAGCTCCCAAGAACAATGCTGGAAAATATCTCTAAGAAAGTACAAAAGTGGAAAAATGCTGTAAAAACTAGGTATGACACTCAAAAGTGGCACCTGCTATTTATAGAGTAGTATTGGGCTGTCATGCTCGCTAGGCGAGCAGAAAGGCTCGCCTAGCGAGGGTCTAATTGTGGCACACAAGGCACCTGTGCCCAGAGAAACAGGGTCTGTTGAACTGTCATGTTCGCCTAGCGAACAAACCTTCGCCTAGCGAAGGACACGCTCCAATCTTCGCCCCAGCGAGGTTGAGAGGTTTTGCTACTGGAATGCTCGCTGGGGACTCGCTAGAGCTTCGCCTAGCGAGTGAGTGCTGGCTGCGCTTTCCACCAAAACTGAACGAACTCGCTACCACCTTCGCTATCAGCTCGCCTGGCGAATTTATTGACATTTTACTGGAGCTTTTCGCTGGGCGCTCGCCTAGCGAGCAGGCTTCGCCACAGCATTCGCCTAGCGAGCATGATGATGAATGCTTGTTTTTCTTTGGTTCCTTTGCCAACTTTCTTGTGTCTTAAATTTCAATTATTTCATGCCTTCTTCCTGCACAATAACACACAAATCAAAGGCACCAAGCTTGTTTATCAATGTAATGCATTTCATCTAAAACGAAGGTGATTTAGACAATTTAGCAAGGAAATAGAGTGAAAGATGCCCACATATGATAGATCAAATAAGCACTTTTGGGCATCTAACAACTCTCCCCAACTAGATTCTTGCTTGTCCTCAAGCAAAGTATGCCTCTTGAAGGACAAGAGGATTTGCTTTAAGAAAAAGGTTTCTCCGAAGTTGGATAAACGGCTCAAACACAAGCGAAATCCGCATATACAAGTTTCCAACGGTTCGAATAAAATAATACACAAGAACTAAAACTTAAATAGCAATGCAAAATATTTATCTATCTACAACAATACTATTCTGAATGAATCATCCTATCTCTCCTCTTCGAATAAGGAATGATGATTTTACGCGTTTGCAACCGCGGGAATAATCTCACTCTCTAACAAACAATGAAGAAATCAAATAGATTCATACAATGTCTAACAATTATAAATGGTACTGCGGAAGCATAAAGATCACTAAGGGCTTTTCGGTTGAAGCTTGGTTAGGTTAACAAACAAGGGTCATTTCTAAGGCCATTGAAACGAAAGTGCCGATGCAAAAGAGACATTCACAGTATTATTCACACATCTCGACTTTGTTTCATTTGTTTCTTATTTGAAACCTTCACAACACATATTCCACAACTCAATTTTTATTTTTCACTATTTTTCTTCCAAGCAAGCATTCATTTTCATTCTTGCCCGTTAGCCTGTGGGTGATACGGAGTTGTCACCCTATGCGATACACCGTAATGTTTTAAAATAGTTTCCAAAGGTGCATTACAAAAGTGTGACCCTCCGTCACTTATCAACACTCGGGGGGTTCCGAAACGGGAAAAGATGTTTTTCTTCAAAATTTTTATCACCGTTTTGGCATCCGCCCGAGGTGAGGCAATCGCCTCAACCCACTTAGAGACATAATCGACAGCAACAAGCATGTACTCGTTCCCATAAGAGGGTGGGAAAGGTCCTACGAAATCTATGCCCCAACAATCAAATACTTCCACTTCTTGGATATTTTGGAGAGGCATTTCATCTCTCTTACCTATCCCACCGCTTCTTTGGCAACTGTCACAACTTTGCGCATGGGTATGTGCGTCTTTGAAAATAGTGGGCCAATAAAATCCCGATTGAAGAATTTTAGTGGCCGTTCTAACCCCATTATAATGTCCGCCGTAAGGCGAGTTGTGACAATGCCAAAGGATGCTCTGGGCTTCGTCTCCAGTTACGCATCTCCTTAATAGGTTATCACTACCCAACTTAAACAAGTATGGGTCATCCCAAACATAATACTTCGCATCCGAAAGGAACTTCCTTTTTTGGTTCGAAGTTAGGTCGGAAGGCACAAAACCACTAGCCTTGTGGTTTGCAAAGTCTGCAAACCACGGCCTAACTTGAACCTTAAACAGTTTTTCATCAGGAAATTCTTCCCGGATTTCCTTTTCAGATGCGGTAACCTCCACATTTACTAAGCGGGATAAATGATCCGCTACCAAGTTTTCCGACCCCTTCTTGTCTTTGATTTCCACATCAAATTCTTGTAACAAGAGGATCCAACGGATGAACCTTTGCTTCGAATCCGGTTTGGTTAGCAGATATTTAATCGCCGCGTGGTCGGTATACACAACGACTTTAGACCCTATAAGATAAGACCGAAACTTTTCTAGCGCATACACTATTGCAAGTAGTTCTTTTTCCGTTGTGGCATAATTTATTTGAGCCTCGTTAAGAACCTTACTCGCATAATGTATCGCATGAAAAGTTTTGTCTTTTCTTTGGCCAAGTACCGCTCCAACAGCATAGTCACTAGCATCACACATTAGTTCAAAATTTTCATTCCAATCGGGAGCGACTATTATTGGAGCGGTAACCAATTTTTCTTTTAAAGCCTCAAAAGCTTGCAAACAATCTTCGGTGAAGAGAAATACCTGGTCCTTGGCGAGCAAATTGCTCAAAGGCTTAGCCACCTTTGAGAAGTCCTTGATAAAGCGCCGGTAGAACCCCGCGTGCCCCAAAAAGCTTCGGATGCCCTTCACATTCATCGGAGGGGGTAATTTTTCAATCACTTCAACCTTAGCTCTATCCACTTCAAGCCCCCTTCTAGAGACTTTGTGGCCTAGCACGATCCCCTCGGTCACCATGAAGTGACACTTCTCCCAATTAAGCACCAAATTGGTCTTCACACATCTCTCCAACACCGTCTTCAAGTTCGCCAAGCATTGACTAAAAGACCCACCAAATACCGAGAAGTCATCCATGAAGACTTCCATTGTTTTCTCTATCAGATCGGCAAAAATGGCTTGCACACATCGTTGGAAAGTCGCCGGTGCATTGCACAGCCCAAAGGGCATTTTTCGGTATGCGAACACTCCAAACGGACACGTGAAGGCCGTCTTCTCATGATCGGCCGGGTCAACCGCAATTTGATTGTACCCGGAGTAGCCGTCCAAAAAACAATAGTATTGTTGGCCCGATAGTCTTTCGAGCATTTGATCCATAAATGGGAGTGGAAAATGGTCCTTTCGAGTCGCGGTATTCAACCGCCTATAATCAATACACATTCTCCACCCCGTTGCAACTTTAGTGGGGATCAATTCATCCTTGTCATTCCGGATCACGGTAATCCCCCCCTTCTTCGGAACAACGTGCACGGGACTAACCCATGGACTATCCGAGATCGGGTAAATCATTCCCGCATCCAATAACTTTACAACCTCATTTCGAACAACCTCCTTCATGGTAGGATTTAAGCGGCGTTGTGGTTGAGCTACCGGCTTGAAATCCTCTTCCATCAAAATCTTGTGCGTACAATAGGATGGACTAATTCCTTTTAGATCGGAAAGAGTCCAACCCATTGCTTCTTGATTTGTTTTTAGCACAATGATTAGACGGGCTTCTTCTTCTTTCGTCAAAAGGTTGCTTATGATGATCGGCTTTGCCTCGGTCTCATCAAGGAATACATATTTCAAAGTAGAGGGTAGCACTTTCAATTCAATTGGCGCTTTTTCGTCAATAACCTCCTTTTTCAAGTTTTCCTCCTCTACTTCCCATGGTTGTAGGTCGTCTAAACTATCAAGTTCCTTTAAGCATTCCTCAAGAGCTAGCTCTTCTTCAACAGTGAAAACCTCCAATGAGTCATCAAGAGCTAACTCCATAGGAGATATCTCATGAATATGCTTTGAAACCTCCATAATAGCGTCTTCGATCACATCGATGCGAAAGCTATCATTTCTATCTTTAGAATGCTTCATTGCCTCGAATAGATCGAATGTCACTTCCTCATTTTGAACTCTCACCTTCATTAAACCGTCATCAACATCTATCATCATTCGTGCGGTCTTCATGAACGGTCGGCCCAAGATGAGCGGAGCATCATCCTCTTCCTCCATATCAATAACTATAAAATCGACCGGGAAAAAGAATTTGTCGACCTTCACCAAAACATCTTGGGCTACGCCATGAGGATGGGTCGTCGACTTATCCGCCAATTGCAACGTCATTCGGATGGACTTAATCTCAATGTTGCCAAGTCTCTTGATAATTGACAAAGGTATAAGATTAATGCTTGACCCCAAGTCAATAAGTCCTTTCCCGACATAAACGTCACCAATTTTAACCGGCAATGTAACTCTTTCCGGATCAACCTCTTTCTTAGGAAGCGTCCTTTGAATAATGGCACTACAGCTCGCATCAAGGACGATGGTCTCCGGTTCCGTATACCTCCGCTTTTTTGTTAGTATGTCCTTCATGAACTTGGCATACTTGGGCATTTGCTCCAAGGCTTCGGAAAACGGAATGTTGATTTGCAATTGTTTAAAAATATCCATGAACCGGGCGTAATGCCGTTCATTCTCCCTTTTGGACGGGGCATGAGGATAAGGAAGGTTTTGGGTTGGAGTAGCGCTCACTACCTCCTTTCCCTTCGCAACTCTAGCACTCTTCCATCTAGGCTTTTTCACTACCTCCCCTATTACCTCATCACTTGTATTTTTCTCAATCTCCACACCTTTTTTCTTTTCAACTTCACCATTATTTGTATTCTTTTCAACTTCTTCCTCATCACTCCACACTCCTACTTCACCATCAACATTTTCCTCCAATATTTCCTCCTCAATTTCTTTCTCTTTCTCTCTTTGTTCACTCTCAACTCTTTTTTTATTCTCACTACCCAACTCCCTCCCACTTCTCGTCATGATCGCCTTACAATGCTCCTTAGGATTTGTTTGCGTGTTTGCCGAAAAGGAAGGACCGGTTTGTTGTTCCGCGAGTTGCTTGGCGAGTTGCCCGATGGCCGCGTCATTGCTCTTTTGATTGGCCATTGACATTTGCATGAATTGCGTCAATGTCTCTTCCAATTTAGAATTGACGACCGGCGGTTGTTGAGGTTGATACGGATTTTGGGGAGGGTTTTGACGGCTAGAAGAACCACCTCCATAACCTTGGTTATGATAATAGTTGCTTCTAGGTTGGAACCCTTGGTTCCCTTGGAATTGTTGTTGTTGATTTTGAGGGTGCGATTGATAAGGTTGTTGTTGTTGTTGTCTCGGTTGATAGTCCCGTTGATTGGCCATGTAGTTTACTTCGTCAAAACCGGGAGGTGGACAAAATCCGGTGTCATGTTCACCTTTACAAAGTTCACAACAAGCTATTTGTTTAGCTTTTGACGGTTCTCTTAACTCTTTGATTTGTTGCGTTAAGAGTTCCACTTGTTGTGAGGTGAGCTTGTTTTGGGCAAGGATGGCATCGTTCGTCCCTAGCTCAAGCACTCCCGCCTTCTTCAAAGAATTTCCTCGACTTTGACTCTGAAGATCATTTAAATTTACGTGTCGGGTTTTTGTTATCGTATCCACAGGGATTGTAAGATATCACCGCTGTTCGATTTATGATGTTTGTGGCTTCTTCGGCACTTTTTGACAATAAAGAGCCACCCGAGGTAGCATCCAACAACGTTTTGCAGTTTGGTTGAAGTCCATTTTTGAAGATATGGATTTGAGTCATTTCATCAAATCCATGCCCTTTACATTTCCGAAGCATGGACTTGAATCTTTCCCACGCTTCATTTAATGATTCACTGGTTCCTTGTGAAAACACCGAGATGGCCGTCTTGGATTCCATGAACCGGTTATGGGAGAAGAATCTTTCGATGAATTTCTCTTCTAACACGTTCCAGTCTGTCATTACGGCTGGTGTTTGATCTAGGTACCAATCCTTTGCTTTATCGAGCAAAGCGTGGGGAAATAATCGTCTGAACAACAGAAGCTCCTGAGCCTGATCCACTCCGGCAGCCAATGCTATCTCATAAAATTTTGTGAGAAAAGCAAATGGGTCTTCATGGTCCATTCCGGTGAATGGACTTCCATATAATAAATTTAGAGTTCCCGTTTTCATCTCAGCTTGCCTTCCTGTGTGGTTGGCAAACTGAGCGGTGTTCCTTGGACTATTGATGCATGGAGTAGAAATAGGTGGTGGTGGTTGTGGCTCCATGTTTGGTATGAATGGTGGTGGATTTGTGGTTGAAGAACTTTCTCCTTGCTCTTGGCGTTGTCTAGCCTGTTGCCTCCTACGTCTCGGTTTGCTATTGAGCCTCCTTGCGGTTCTCTCGATCTCAGGATCAAAAAGAAGTTCGTCCACAGGGATTTGCCCTCGCATAAAACGTAAGTTGCACACTAAACCAAACAGATTACAAGCACAAGTCAAAAATTCACAAGCTAAAACTTAAACAACCATTGCGATGCTCGCAATATCAATTTACAATCCCCGGCAACGGCGCCATTTTGTTAGTTGTAAATTTACGTGTCGGGTTTTTGTTATCGTATCCACAGGGATTGTAAGATATCACCGTCGTTCGATGGCTGTATTAATCTTAGCTCAATGTAACAATAAGGTTTTGGTTGGTTGTCACGTTATCTTGCATAAAAAGGTAATAAATTGCGGTAAAAGTTATGGTTTGAATAAATGAGAAATATTGCCAAAGTTAGGGTTCGATGATCACTTTGCATGTATTTGTTCGGTCAACACTCTTATAAACTCCTTTAGATGATAAATCATTTCACAAAGTCCTCCCAATATGTTTCTCTCGAACACACATTGTGAGTTTTCCCATTTTGATCCATTGTTTCTCTCGAACACAATCTATCAAAATGACAACTTTTTGGTTCAACCTTATGGTGAACAAAATCATTCATTACTATCTCTAGCTAACAAACAAGATTGGATGAAAACCTAGGTCAAGAGTTGGTAAACATCTCTCGATTATAAACCAACACAAAGAGTTTTAAATAGAAACAAAGTTTTCATCATATATTCACCATTAAAGAGTTTACACATGAAGATCCTTACATTTACACACAAAGCTAGTAATCACCTACATCTAACCTTGACAAATGGAGGACTTAGCTACTCATTTTCATGGTAGCTTGGTCGACAAGTTTCGGAAGAAGGTTGATCAACATCCAAGTCGGATAATCGATATTGGATGGGAATCCACCTTCTTTTTGTAGAAGATGGTTACAAGATGAAGAGAAATGAAAACTAGGGCATAAAAGCTCCCAAGAACAATGCTGGAAAATATCTCTAAGAAAGTACAAAAGTGGAAAAATGCTGTAAAAACTAGGTATGGAACTCAAAAGTGGCACCTGCTACTTATAGAGTAGTACTGGGCTGTCATGCTCGCTAGGCGAGCAGGAAGGCTCGCCTAGCGAGGGTCTAATTGTGGCACACAAGGCACCTGTGCCCAGAGAAACAGGGTCTGTTGAACTGTCATGTTCGCATAGCGAACAAACCTTCACCTAGCGAAGGACACGCTCCAACCTTCGCCCCAGCGAGGTTGAGAGGTTTTTCTACTGGAATGCTCGCTGGGGACTCGCTAGAGCTTCGCCTAGCGAGTGAGTGCTGGCTGCGCTTTCCACCAAAACTGAACGAACTCGCTACCACCTTCGCTATCAGCTCGCCTGGCGAATTTATTGACATTTTACTGGAGCTTTTCGCTGGGCGCTCGCCTAGCGAGCAGGCTTCGCCACAGCATTCGCCTAGCGAGCATGATGATGAATGCTTGTTTTTCTTTGGTTCCTTTGCCAACTTTCTTGTGTCTTAAATTTCAATTATTTCATGCCTTCTTCCTGCACAATAACACACAAATGAAAGCCATCAAGCTTGTTTATCAATGTAATGCATTTCATCTAAAACAAAGGTGATTTAGACAATTTAGCAAGGAAATAGAGTGAAAGATGCCCACTTTTGGGCATCTAACAGCCAACACTGAATGTTTCTCCAGTTGTCATGACAATGTCAGGGACATGCTTACCCAAAAACAGTTTGTAATGGAAGGCCAACAGACTCTCTCTTCTTTTCACAAAGTCATTGTCTGTCAAGATGTTTGGGAATTGATTCAACACAATACCACATATGAGGAAAGGAAAGGCTATAGGCCCCTTCACACTGAAACTCCCAGCATGTTTCATGGTCTGATCAAAGATGTAGGTTCCATAGTCAAACTTTGCCTTGGTTCCAACAACATAGATGAACTTTCCAAGCATCACAGACACAGTTGACTTGTGATTTGTGGGCACCCAGTTGGCAGCTCCAACTTTGTGTAGCATAACATACTTCACACTGAGTTTGCTGGCCACCAGCTTACCTTTAAGAGGCCACTTCCTGACTTGATTTGCAGTGATGACTTGACAGATTCTGTTGTCAGTCACTTCAAGCTCTGGTTGCACTACATCAGATCTTCCCAAATACAGATTGATTACTGAGGGAGAGAAGGTCACACACTTGCCTCGCACATAGACCTTTCTGAATTCTCTGGACTTCCCATCTGCATATTCCTCAGACACATTGACAATGAACTCTTTCACCAAAGTCTCATAGCACTTTGGGAGTTGAGTCACAGTTCTCATTAGCCATGCCTCTTTAATAAGGTCCACAATCTCCTTACACTCCAGGACATTCTGAGCCAGTTCCCTCTCCAAGGCCAGCCTCTTGTGATAGACAAACTTCCACCTGTTCACACTAGAAGCGAAATGGAATGACACATTGTCAATAGGTACCTCAGGAACACTAGCAACCAGCTTGCTAGTGGTTGGCTTCTTCTTAGACAGAGATGATGTGACATCACATGGGACGTCTGAGTCAGACTCCACCACAACATACTTGGTCTTCATTTTCTTGGGCACCTCTTTGCTCCAAGATTTCGCAGGTCCATGTCCTTTCCTTTTGAGGGAACTCTCTGTCACCTTTGGATTGGGAGAAGTTGCCACATCAACCTCCCTTATTGGGGACCTCTGCACCACAGTCTTCTCTCTCCTAGTCCTAACCCTTTTGGCTATGCTAGGGACAACTGAGGTCAACAGTTCATTATCAGAGAACTCTTCCAGATTCACTGTGTCAGCATTAGGGTTGTCACTGACATCTTGAGTGACATAGACCTTCTCACCCCTCACATTGTCTGAGGGTTTGACAATTTTTGACCCCTCATGAGCATCAGGTTGCTCAGCATCGTCAGAGACATTCTTTCTTAACACGACTGCGTTTTCTTGACATGCAACATTATCAAGTATGATAGTGTTCAAGGGAACAGAAACCCCAGGAACATTCTGATTACCAGATAGTATCTTAGTGACAATAATTGCAATGGCGTTATGCACATACCTCGAGCCTTCCCTGGTTTGTTCATCAAGTGCGATTGCTGAGGAGAATCCGGAGACCGTTTCTTTAGGTCTTCTTGCATGGGACGAAGTTGCAGCGTCAGCAACAGGTTCCTCCCGGTTAGGGTTGCAAGACTCAGTGTTGGGGGAATCAGACATGGTCGTGTAGGAGGTTGAGTCGGATTGGTGCGACATGATGAATATCTCGGAGGAGAGTTGAACAGTTTCTTTGGAAGAAAGTTTGCAAGACTGAAAGTTGAAGCGATGGAATAGGAAACGCTTGTTGCACGAGTAATGTCTATTATTTGTTGACCACTTAGAGTGCACTATTAATCGTTTAATAAGTTGACTTAGTAAACAGTAACTAACTAACATCATTAGTTGCTATAATTTCTCAGAAGCGCACATTCCCTCTTTGCCCCTAACTTTGTCAAATTGAGTAGCTTCCAATGTCATGACATTCTGAGTGACATTGTACTCAATCTGCATCAGGTTCATCCATACCAGTGATGAACACTTGCTACCAGAAGCTAGGTACTTAGCTTCTGCAGTGGATAATGATACACACATTTGTTTATCCCTTGCTACTGCACCATTTGTATGATAACCAATAGGTGACAATGACTCACAGCTTTCAATCAGACATTTTCCACAGTCTGTTTTTTTATCCATAAGCAGATTTGGGATTCCTCTAATTGCTCCCTTGGATATGGTCTTCTTCATTCCTTTTAAATGAAGTTCTCCAAGTCTTCCATGTCCCAGCTTCACTTCCTGCTCTCCCTTGGCTAAGGGGCACTTGGTGGAGTAGAGTGAGTCTTTATATTCCCATAGATAACATTTATCTTTGGATCTGGCTCCTCTCATCACTTCCTGATTGTAACCATTCAACACCACACATCCTCCTCTAGTGAATTGCACATTGAATCCTTGGTCACATAGCTGGCTTATGCTGATGAGATTAGCAGTTAGTCCTTTTACTAACAACACATTACTCAGTTTTGGAACTTTAGGACAATCCAGCTTACCAACACCCTTGATTTCTCCTTTAGCTCCATCACCAAATGTCACA